>NW_026889782.1:20200000-21609166 GCF_033153115.1 Saccostrea echinata
GGGCGGTTTTGTAACGTAGACCGTCTGATTTTAAATTCATTTATCTACCTTTGACCAGCCTTTAAATATTGCAGTATTTTTTCTTGCATCATGATAGGAAATTGACAAGTGCAGTCTACCCTTCAAACGAAATCGGGAGACGTTTTCCAGTTTGAATAATTATGAGATAATATTCATAGCCTAGGGAATGCAAGGTTTTCAGACTTGATTTTTAAGAAAACCGATACTTAGTCATTAACTGAAATTACCATTTTTTAATTGACCATTAATTATAAAACCAAAGTATGGCATTATTAATATTAGTCATGTCATACTTTGAAAATTTTAGGGGGGGCGTGCGCCCCCACGCCCCCCCTTAAATCCGCCAGTGCGTTCACACTCTAAATATTACCTTATAGTTTTTTAAAGTTTGTTATCAAGTGCAGACTCATTTCCACTTCAGTTACAAATTTAATGTAAAATAATTAAGCACTATTTTGTAATTTACACTAAATAGTAAAATAAAATTCTGAGAACCCCATCTCAGATTTTGAAATGTGTGACGTTAATTGGAATGGAAATATGGTAAATTTGTGGAAGACAAAAGTAATATAAGTGAAATGAAATCTGGAAACATTAATATGATTGGCTACTTACAAACAACTGTCATCCAATTTTCTTTGCACACTTTTGTTTAGTATTCTAAATTTATAAGTGCCATTAAGAGTAATTTCATCAAGTCATAAACTTAAAAGACTCCAAATTCTGAATTGTGTTATACACCTAAAAGAGAACCAACATATAAAATTATCTACAAACCAATGTCCTGTTTCAAGGATCCGAAAGGGTCGCCCAAAAAATACCCACAATTTACCCTAGTTCCTGTAGGTATTACATTCCTCGTTATATTATCGACAAGAGCTGAGTAAACAAGCCTGCACTTCACATTACCAGAAGATGATCCCGAAGCACACAAAGATTTCAAATATGGAAAACTTTCAAGACAGGTTTATGACTTTAGAGAATTCAGGGGCATTGGTGGATTTTAAAATAGAAATTTAATAAGTACATTCCAAATTTTACTGAGGCTGGCTTTATTTAATATGTCGATCTCCACAAAACTCAGTTTTGGTATTTAGCTAGCTTTAGCTTACAATGTACAAATGTATACTTCAGAATTTAAAAATAAAACATATGCACACAAATTAATTAAAAACTCAAACAGAACTGCTTTTGAACTTAAGGCAGAACTTTATAAATAATTCAACACTAGATGACACGTGCATGCATCTGTTCTCTGAGAAAGGGTGACATTATAGACATTTGCTAATAGTAAACTATATTCTCTGACTTTTCAAAAGAGTCCTAAGTTTTGATGATGTAATAGTATGATTCATCTAAAGATTTGGAGGACAATAAATTTTGTTAATGAAATTTAAACAATTCAAATCAATGGGTAGCCTTTATATCATTTAAATTTCCATTATCTGTCCTCCATATATTTTCCAGGGCACATCAAGTACTGGGGTTATTTGCCAGCTGGGAATGCCAGCAAATTAATTCACATGTTGCAGATCTCAGTCTAACAAACAGCATAAAAGAAATCAATTCACATTACAGTATGCATGGACTGCTCTGCAGTATAACAATTTCTATCAAATAAAACAAATAATTTTTGCAAAAAATATATATATACAGGACTTTTCATTCTCATTCTCTTTCATTTCCATTTTTTCATTTCTCATTCGGAAAATGAAATGCATGCATACAGTTTTTTAAAGGTCAAGAATAGGAAAGTTTTATCCATGGTAACTGAACTAGACCCCAGAAATTGCCCATAGGTGTCCAGGGCTGCAAACAGCCAACATTTTTCACAAATTGTGAATAACTCCATGGCAACTTAACTTAAATTGAATTAAACCAACATTTTGGCATTGATAAATCGGTGTAAAGTATGTCAAATCTCCTTTTTGACTTCTGAAAAGTGCAAACTACTCATTTTTTCCACAATTGTACAAACACAATTGTGTCAACTAAAGCTACGTCATTAATTAAAATTTTCAAACTTATATTATTATCATTATACTTCAACCTCTGCAATAAAATTATACCTTGTGGGTACCTGAAATAGTAAAAACTTATGTTCCTTGTTTAACTTTTGCAAAATTATTGCCTTTTAATTATATATCTTTTAGACAATTCAATCTCAAAGAATATCTCAAAGAATATGTTCTTTAAATTTTCAATATGGTGCAATAAATTTTACTCAGACATCGTGTTCAAGCCACCAATGAAATTCCAAACACAATTAACCTATAAATATAT
Organism: Saccostrea echinata; assembly: GCF_033153115.1. Lineage (NCBI taxonomy): Eukaryota > Metazoa > Mollusca > Bivalvia > Ostreida > Ostreidae > Saccostrea > Saccostrea echinata. The sequence goes on from NW_026889782.1 coordinate 20,202,305, forward strand.
ATATATACACATTTTTTGTCCCTTTACTTCTGATCCTGGAGACTATGGAATGGTAGTTAATTCCAATTAGAACCTGTATCAGCCTATCTTGCTTGTACTGCTGTTGACTTCCGACAAAACAGAGTTGATAAACACTGAAGACCCCAGTGTCCTTGTCTTCTACTGAACATAACATTGAAAAGTTCATGACATAAGAGATTTCATCATCTTGAATTAAAAGTTCTGCCATTTTTATATACAAGATACAAATCAGAACTATTTAGTAAAAATTTCCATGTTGCATTCTTCAGTGAAAAGTGTTTGCAATTGCAAAATTTTCTAAATGTGTGCTCGTTCAGTAGTGGGCTCTCTCCATGATCGGAAAGTCATGTGTTCGAATCATGGCCACGATCGACTGACCTAAGTCGATAAAAAATAGGTAGCAACTGTTCCTTTGCCAAGCGCTCTGCACTTTGAAGTGAAAATTGGGGATTCTTCAGATGAGATCTTAAAAACCTAGGCCCCGTGTCACAGTAGGCATTGGCATGATAAAGAACCCTCACTGCTCAATGGCCCTGAGTGCCCAGTAAAGGTCTAAATTTGAAACCCTTCACCGGTATATAGTGACATCTCTATATGAGTGAAAAATTCTCAATTGGGATGTAAAAAAACATACAATCAGTCAATTCTTAATGTGTGTTGCATTAGTAGGGATGATGCCCCGGTATCATCAGAAAATTCGCATCTTGATATATCACGATTTTCCCCTAAAATATCACAATAATATCGTGATATTTTTATAAGCAATTTTTACAACAATTTCAAATGAAATTCCTTAATGTTTCTTAACATATGCTATAAAAAACATTACTTCCCTTTTTTAAATTTTTATTAATGTAATATAATGCATGTTTGGATACCATTGTTTAACTGTTTTCAACACTTTGACACTTTTTGTAATTGTTATTTAATAGCTTGAACAAATAAATGAAAAATTTCTTGAATTTATGATTATGTACCAAATACCGGTATTTTAGTCTCCTTATCGCGATACGTATCACGCAATAAAAAATCACAATATACAGGTTTATTACATTTTCAACAGTGAAATACTGTGATTTATTTATTGAATAAAAGTGATATTCTCTCACAGTGTGAAAGGATACCAAAATGATATTCTCTCACAGTGTGAAAGGATATCAAAGTAAGTAAAAAATAATTTCTGGCCTGTCATAAGATAGAGATAGTAACTAATGATCTTGATAGAGCTAAAACTGCAAATTTCTTTACAATATATGTTGCTAAAAGCCATGCTATGTAATGTTTTCAATCTCAGAACTGCTAAGCTGTGATGTCTCAACCGCTCAACTATGACGTCAAGCCTATGACACTGTGTTAGGAAAAGACAGAGGCAAAGGGAAAATCAAAGAAAATGTAATAAACAGAAAATTCAATGTTTTGTAGATGGATATGGAATTTATTTCACTCGTGAGACAGGATTTTTTGATATTTTCACTCGTGCTTCGCACTCGTGAAAATATAAAAAAAATCCTGTCCCACTCATGAAATAAATTCCATATTCATCTACAAAACATTGAATATCCTCTATATACACCGATGAAATCGCGCATCCCTATGCATTAGTATACTGCATAAACTCATAAATTTATATTTTATATCTAAAACCAATAAACAGAAATATCCACTTTAATATAGTCAGAATAATCTTGAAATTATACACTAATGAGTCTTCTTTTACTTGCAAGATGTACTGCATACCGTAGTGTGCTAATTAACATGAGTTCTGTGCTACATATGATACCAGACAACTGGATTTTAAACTCCATGTCAACTATAAACTCTATTTGTATAATAATCAAAGCCTTTAAAAACCCTGATTAAATAAGATATCTATCACTAATTTGTTAATTAACCTCATTAATTCGTGAAGGAATATTTACCAGTTTAATTACTCTAAATTGTTTTTGGATAGTGCACCCTTACAAAAAAATGTTTTCTTTAGTACCATTACATGTATCTGGCCAAGCCAAATTTTTTTCATGAAAAAATCCCTAAATTGCATGTCTGTGTACGTTTTCCTTCAAACTTAACAATTTATGATTCATAAGGTCACCTCTAGAGCTGTCAAGTAGATGTAGATAATAAAAAAAATTATGCTTGAGAAAGAGAGCATTAACTGTCTATAAAAAGTTTTATATATTATAGTTATGCCTTAATGTAAATTAATTTTAAAAAAACAAACAAACAAATAAACAAGTAGTAGTAAATTTTATTTATAGTCGGAATATATACATTTAACAAAAAACATGAGCTTTAAGGCTCTTTTACCGACTAGTAACATAGAAACACATTTAGCACAAATAAAATGTACATATACATATAAGAGAAAACATGCTTAAATTTGACATAGACAGAAGCACATAAAACACAAGAATGGAACTAAAGACACTGGTAAACACACATAAAAAGGACATAAAAGACACAACATAAGAAAGCACACAAACACACACATATATAACAAAGATCATGCACACACATATATAAGAAAAAAAAAAAAAAAAAAAAAGAGGGGTTAAGATAGCACTAATATAGTAAAATCATAACTTAAAACCAACAAACAGTAAGCTACAAAGGGGGAGACATCAGGTATGAGGCTTAAAAGTCTGGAGTCTGCAAGAACTACATTTACAATTTATTTCTCCACACCAAGATGAAATGTAGTTTGAAAACTGATTATAGGAGGAGAATTTCCTGACTTCATTTGGCAGGGAGTTCCAGAGCTTTGCTGCCTCATACCTGAATGATTTCATTCCATACCTTGTTGTTAACAAACAAACAAACAAAAAACAAAATCCTACCCATACTTTCTCTTTTATAAAACATGTAATGGTAAACAAACATTTTTTTTTCTTTGGCCTAAAAGTCATCCAAAAGCAACAGATTCTTTATCATCTTTTGATACAGGGACACCTCATAATAGTTCAATTCTCTTAATAAGTAAATACACTGTTAAGAATTATTATATATTCACCGTTCATGATTATATTCACACAAGTCCCCTGAGATATTCATTTTGAGCTATCTTACAAATTTATATAAAATTTCTTGGGTGGCATTAAGACAAATGTAAGGAATTCTGAATTAAAGATGGTCACAATCAGATCATCTTTAAAAGTATTTTACAGGTAATTAAGAGACAAACGCTGATGTTTACAACTTAGCATTCCTTCAGAGGTAGCTGATATTAAACATGTTAAATTAAGTAAACTTACAGTTGGGTCATTTTGAGTTCTACTCTTTGTTTACCCTCTTATGCGTTGAAGTCTCCAAATATACACTAAAGAAACATCAGCTATTAGAGAAAAACATATTGAGGTCATAAATGGTAACCGATACCAGTACAAAAAGTTCTAGTTATTCACTGAACACACAGGGGGGCATTGTCCCCCAGATCTGTGTAAAGCGTGGGGGATATATTATGTGACAATCAAATTGGTAGTGTAAAATTTCAAGGGTTAAGATTTCAAGTTTTTAAAAACTCAAAGTTAATTAATCTTCTCAGGTTGAATTGGATAACTTTAAAGTTATTGTACTAATAATGAATGGTACCTGAAAGGCTGCATATATAGCATCTTTGCTAGCCAAGAGTTTCTGATGTAGACTAGATTTCAGATCAAAAACCCTTCAGTTGGCTAGCGAAGATGCATATATGGAGACACTTGTACATGTACAATTATACACACTCTTTAAGATAGTCTAAGAAAGTATTAAAAATCAAAAAATTAAGTGGCTTAATGCATTTATATAGTGTAGGTGCTAAAGTGAATACAGATTATTTTACTTGTCTGAAAGAAAGGGAGAGAGAATGACTCCAGATCTCTGCCAGAAGAGAACACAAGAAGAGATTGATGGATGGAGGACATTTAGATAACAGGAAATCAGAGAGAGATAGAGAGAAATAGAAAGATAAAGGGAGACTGATGAGAGAGTTAGAAGAGAAAAAGACAAAGAAAGAGAGGTGAAGAGACTGGGAGATTGAACTTACAGTAATTAAAAGTGTTCACCCCTATAAAGCTTTTTACAATGAGAATGTACACATTAAAAAACACGAGATCTACCTGATAAAATAAACCAACTCCATCAATAAAGAATCAATTAACACCTGTAGAGACAGGTAAACAGGTGAATTCCTATCTGTGTGTATTTACAACCCCCTCAAGGTAGACAGACCAATAAAAATGCACCGTTATTATGTTATTTAATGCTTAGTCTATTATTGTCAGTGTGCATGTATATATTAAGAAGAAAAGGTGGAAAGTTCATATACAGATAAGTAATTAGATATTAACTCTTATTTGCAACGTGAAATGAGTTCAGATACATATTAACATGTATACAATATATATACATGTAACCCCCACACCTTCTACTCTATCAGGATCTTGTTAATACATGTACTACATTCATAAGTACTGATTGAAGATTGTCAACTTGAAGATTACATGTATACATTTACAACACGTACAGTAGATATGTACTTTTATACAGGGGTTTTACATATATACCAATGTATACATTGAATGAATCACAGGTACATGTTCATATTTTGTCAGTGTGTACATGTACCTGTATAAATGTCCAAGATGTGGTTCATATGGTGGAGCCTGAGAGACCTGGTTACACTTTTCTGGTTCCATTTTTCATTACATTTCTACAGATTCTAATATTTTATGCTTAATTTTCCATCCTATTCTTGAAGCAATTACCATCATAGTTGCCAGCGTGGTGCAGTGGTTAAAGCGTTTGCTCTAGAGTTGCCGAGTAAGGAGTTGATCCATAGGTGGCGTGGCGGGTTTGAATCTCACTGCAGTACGTGGACACTGGTCCTTCATATGTGACCGTATAAACTGAGGTCCTGTGTCGCAGTAGGTGCTGGCACGATAAAGATCCCTCACTGCTCAATGGCCCTGAGTGCTGAGTATATGGTCTAAATTTGAAGCCCTCCACCAACTAGTGATGGCATCTCAATATGAGTGATAAATTCTCAAAGGGAAGTTTAAACAAGCAAACAAAACTATCATGTAATATGCTTATGCTTAAAATCAAACAAATGCAGTATGCATCACGATTCAATGCAGCATACAGTGAATCTGTCCTTGTCCATTGTGATGTTTGTCAATCTGAATATTAGGATGACAATATTAAGATGACAATATTAAGATGACAATATTAGGATGACAATATTAAGATGACAATATTAAGATGTAGATGGTATATCTATGTCTCCTGTGATTAACTTATGACTAATACTGTGTAGAAATGCAGTGATGGATACACTGTTAAACTGTTTAACCATAGGGACTATATATCTGTATCATATACATGTAATATAGTTCATGACAAATTTAAATAATGATGAGTGCCTATGTCAAACAATATAATGAATATAAACCAATGAAAACAAAAGTTAATTATTTGGAAATTTGGCTCTTAATCTTTTTTTTTTTTATTATCATTATAATTTTTTTTTATCTATTTAGAGAATAATTTTAGATCTACTTATTAAGAGAATAAAAGAGCTGGGCCCTAGCCATTATCATTTGTATAAGAGATAGATTTATTGAGAAAAAGTAGGTCGGGGGAAGGGGGGACGCCACCAAATGAGGTATTTTAGATATTAAACAACGGATATCCATACACGCAGAGAAAGATTAAGAGAGAGAGAGAGAGAGAGAGAGAGAGAGAGAGAAACTCTCCTCGGGTGCGGTCTAGATCTGCACTATCACATTGACATAAAGATGCACATGTCGAATATGTACACTGTACCTGTGTATATGCTGGTCTTCAGTCTTTCCTAACTCCAGGACCGTTTACGGTTAGCTAGGAAATGTATTCTTAATTCAACCTAGACATGTCATATTTACATTCAAATCGTACTTACCTATAAGGCTATATGTGGTAATCAAGGTCTTTTAGTCTAAAAATCCTCACATAAATAAAACCGTTCGATCTCCCCATTCGTCACATACAAAATCAATAGTCCGCATAAAGGGGCATAACTCGAGTCAATAAATCGGTGTCATGGACTGCGAATTTTTCCGTTGTCCTGCAGCCGTATACAAAAAGGAAATCCTCTCCGACTGTTAAAGTTAATTGTTTGTTTACTCGAGGTTTAGATGTGGTCTAGTGCGCTGTATACTGTCAACACCTGTACAGGTAGCTAGCCGCTACACTGGCTTTTCATGCATGACGTTCTACGCTTAAAGTGAGCGGATCTAACTATTTCTTGTGCTTGTAACATTGGTGCGCACATATACAGGTCTACTATAGGTACTTAAAAGGTAAAATCGGGGACATAGTTTATTAGTTGATATAGATCTGGTAACCGTATTAATTTATAGTTTGTGATGTGTTATCAGCACTTGTTTAACGGAATAAAAGACTATATTAATTTTGCGGATTTGTCAGGCTTTAAACACTGAATGAAAGGTGGGGGGTTAATTTGTTGTTAGGGGTAAATTGTTCTTCATCCTAACAAAAAATGATGAAAGTTTATCAAAATAATACTATCAAGCATATGTTAACTAAATGTACTTTAAGGATATTAGGGATTTTCTGATATTTTACCCCCCCCCCCCTTGATCCGCCCAAGGCACGTACATACTTGTTTCAGAGAAAAGGGGATATTAACTTAAAACGCATCTACATTATGTTTCGCCTTCACAGACACTTAAGTGTTTCTGTAATATAACTGTTTTTTTTTTCAACCATAGTATAATAATTACACTAGGTATTTACATGTAACTCATACATGTAATTACAATACCCCCTCCCCAGGATCGAGGTAATTAAGGCTTTCGAATTCAGAGAAAGTGCACTGAAGAGCTGGGCCGGGATTCACAAAACTATCATAAGATTTGTCCTAAGACAGGTCTTAAGATCATCTTAAGATCTGACTTATGAAAATCATAAGATTTGTCACTGCTGTTTCACAAAACTATCTTAAGTTTAAATCTTACGACAAATTTCATGCTTCAGTTTTACAAGAAAATGTTTACAAATATGTTTGAACGAAGATTAGTTGTCTTTCTATAATTTTCTTTGAAATATTGAAATAAAAAATTCTTTTGAAGTTATACTCTCAGGGAAGAAAAAAAACATCAATTGGATCAATTTCAATGTACTTTAGGGGGGAGGGTGTCAGAAAAGGTAAATTTGAATAAAACTTGCTCACAAAATAGTAGTTACTGACAAAATATATGTGATACTACTTTTATTTAAATCCATCAATGCATTTGCGCATTAATGTTTGCGCCTAAATGTGATGATGTCATGTTGTAAATTTTGAATTTACCGGGTGGCAGTAAATACAGAATTTACAACATGACAACTTTGTCATGGCTTACCTGTGTTTCCAGTCGAACGTTATTGTAATGATCGCGTGGTAGTCGCCGTTGCTAGATGCAAGAACATTAAAATTCATATACTAGTAATCGGTGTTCTATTACCGTCAAATAACTCAACTCTAGAAGAATACAGATTAGTGCTAGAACATGTAGAAAAACTGTATGACGCTTATAGTTCAAATGGACCTGTTATAATTCTCGGTGACATCAATGCTCATTTATCAGATAAATATGGGGGCAAAAATCGCGTTAAATCCAACGAACGCGGGCGGATCATCGAGGAATTCATGAACGAACGTAGACTTGAGTCTGTGACAAGCCAAAGCAATACTACCGGTCCAGCTTATTCCTATGTTGCTCACAATGGAGAGCAAACGTCTTTGATAGACCACGTGTTTCTTGCAAAGGATAAACTAGGTTTTGTAACGACCACAGGAATAATTGAGGATCATTATCTCAATTGCTCTGACCATCTTCCGATTTTTATTATCATCTCTCTCGAAGGTAGATTGCCTATCAAAACGAAAATTCATGGTGACACTTTTGGTATCAACTGGAGTAAAGTATCAGATGATAACGCATGTACCTACAGACAGTTACATGTAGTTAGAGAGATGATCGACAGTATTACACTTGATGACTTTTCAGTAGCCGGCATTGAGGAGTACGTCGATAGAATTACAAAATCTCTCATAAATGCTGCTGAGCTTTCCTTCCCAGTAAAACGCTACCGTCCTTACCTTAAACCGTACTGGAATCATGGAAACGTCAAGGAAATACATACCAAGAATAGACAGAATTTAAAGGAAATCTTGGGTAGACGACGGTAAACCCCGAGGCAAAGAACACCCTTCGTACAGAGACTACAAGCAAGCAAAGCGCCAGTTTACAAACGCCTTAAAGCGGACCCAAAAGCAGTATGAACAAGAACAATTTGAACGTCTACAAGAAACAGCAGAAATAGATATATATAGGGTTGTTCTATCGGACTATTAGGCGGCGTAACAAGAAATCTTGGACTTCTCACGAACTACGTGTCAATGGCGAAATCGTTCGGGATCCTGACATTATTCGGAATGCTTGGTATACACACTATAAAGGATTAGCAGAAATAAAACAAGATCCATCCTTTGATCTTGAATTTGAGAATACAATATGTCAAGAGGTTTCCAAAACGCACTCGATCTCAAGGGATATCTGTGATAGGATAGGCGAAGCGTACATAACCGTAGACGAAGTGATTTCAGCAGTACGTAAAATGAAAAATGGCAAAGCTCCAGGATTTGATGGAATTGCAGCAGAACACATCAAGCTTGCGGAAGATATTTTACTCAGATATCTTGCAAACTTATTCAACGCAGTTATGGAAATAGAAAGTTACCCTCGTCAGTTTAAAAAAGGAGTGACTATAACAATTTTTAAAGGAGGTAACAAAGACAAATTGGACGTGAACAGTTATTGCGATATAACCCTATAATGTCTGTTCTACAAAAACTCTTTGAAAACATACTATACGCAAGAATACAGAACTACAGCAGCGAAATATGCGTTCCCCATCCCCTGCAACAGGGCAGCATTTGTCTTAACCGAAACTGTGAATCACTATTTGGAAAGAGATTCAGATATGTATGTAGCATTTCTGGACAAAAAAGGCTTTTAACAGTGTTAGGAATACGGGTTTGTTTTATAAGCTGTTTCACGTTGGTATAAATGCAGATGGATGGCGTCTCCTTGTTGACTCTTTTCAGAGCACAACTTTTCGTATATTATACGACGGGAAAATGTCGGATGAATATGCCTTAAAGCAAGGGGTTGGACAAGGAAGAGTTCTCTCCTCTTGGTTCTTTCTACTTATGATAGACGGTCTTATCTGTGAATTAGATAATCTCAATATCGGCCCTCGAGTTTGCGATCTACATGTCCCCTGCGTTATTCTTGCTGACGACACCTCGCTGTTCTCCAGCACTCCAACCAAGATGCAAAGACAGCTAGATGTTGTATCCAACTATGCATCGAAATGGAGATTAACATATAATCCTCTGAAAAGTTGTGTCATGTACTTTACAAGTAAGCGCAATCGTAGACAACCCGATGCAGAGAAAAACTTCCATCTGGGAAAAAATAATACGCATATGAACATCACAAATGAAAACACGTGCGCCGGGATCAAAATATCTGACTAGCTCACGAGTGAAAACGCTATTTCACAAGCATGCAACAAAGGACGAAAAATAATGAACTCCCTGATAAATATTGGAGTGCACAAACACAGTATGAACCCCCTTTTAAGTTGCAAACTATGGAATACTGTTGTTGTACCAATCGTCTTATATGGCTGCGAGATGTGGACAATCATTTCAAAGAAATCAATAGAGAATCTTGAAATATTACAAAGATTTGCGGCACGCAGGATTCAAGGATTCGATCGACAGTCTCCATCACCATGCACTCTATACTCGTTGGGACTCATAAAAATGGAAAAGATTATTCAAAAGAACCAGCTACTCCTCTGGAACCGTCTTTGTAGATCTAGCTACACATTGTTTTCTAAGCGTTTATTTGTTGCAAGGTTGTGTTCTTTCTCTGATAATACACTTCAAAAGAAACGCGGATTTATAGACTGTATTCATAAGATAATGAAAAGTTACAATATAGAGTACTTCTTCAGCGAGTACCTCATCAATAGAGAAACATCGTTAAAACTTAGTTGGAATCAGTACATCAGCAATCTTATAAACCTTTCTTCTTATGATGAATGGAGAATCTCACTTGGAGGCCGACCAGAACTAAATCGTTTCGCGGAAATACATCAAGAACTTACACCCCATCCACTTTTGGACGCTTAGCTTCGGCTCCCAGAATTTACTTGGAAACTATTCGAACTCATAAATCTTTCAATTGCGTATGAGACGGAAGAAGTAGTGTGCAAATTGTGCAAAAAAGTACACAGGATATCGTTTTTACATTTTATCTTATACTGTCAAAATCTGTTTAAAAGCCGTGAACATCTTATGACCCTGATCGTTGACTGTCTACCAGTGAAAATATATGTCGACCTCACGCAAAAGTCCGAAACTATTACGGTGAATAATCTAGGGTCTGGAAAAGATGGAATCATCCCGGAAGAGGAATGGACCACCTTTATATTGTCGGTTTCTACCGGCATTACAGGAATGCTGAAGGACATGAAAAAACATTTATAGTTAAAGATAAAAACTCTTTGAAATTTCATTGTGAAAAAGAAAAAAAAAACCTAAACTTTTTTTGTCTTCACTTCACCTGTACATATATTATTAACTTATGCACTGTTGACCTTAAATGTTTTTCAATATGATAGAACCAATCTCTATACATCAGAGGAAATAAAGAATGTCTGTCTGTCTGATATTTACTAAAATGATTCAAAACTTTCAGTTTAATTGAAACAATTCTTGGAATAGCATGCATCTTTATGTCAAAAATCTGGACGCGAGCCGATTGAAGAGAGGAACCAACGAAAGCTCTGCAAGGGAGATAAAGATGTTTTTTGTGCCAGCACCTCACAGTACTGCTCACGGGACCTCGGTTTATATGATCTCATAAAGGGCCGTCCTGCAGTGGGATGCGAATCTGTAACCCAAGAGCAAACGCTCTAACCAGTACAAAATGCGGGTGATTTGTCCATGACTAGTTCAAAATGAGATGATCTGGTATAGAGTTAAGACTACACTCTGATTTCATGGTATTCAATAGGAGACTTAGGGCCGTAGGAACCGGGGGGGGGGGGGGGGGGTCGGGGTGGAGGTTTTGGTGGTGGTGGTGATGGGGGCGTGTCCCCCCCCCCCCCAATAATTTTGCTGATATATCGAAAATAATAGAAAACAAAATTACTATATGCTTGTGCCCACTCAATAATAACGTCTGATGACCTTTTCTTTGTTTTTGTTATGTTTGTTTGTTGTTTTTTTTTTTTTTTTTTGCTTGTCAAGGAATTTTTGGTAGTTGATATGATAGTGTCCCCCCCCCCCCCCCCCCAACTGAAATTGTATGGATGTGTCCCCTCAAAGTGAAATTGCAAGTCTCTTATTAAGACCTGAATTAAATGTGTTATGATTTCATAATTTATCAACACTTTAGGTCACCATGTAAATTAGAAACATCATGAGATAAATCACTCAGATGGTAAATATTCAATCTAAGAGTTTCAAAGAGTTGTCGCCCTTTGGATAGGTTTATATTTGTTTTCTGCGTTTAAATTGTGATTATTTTTACAGTTATTAATATATATATATATATATATATATATATATATATATATATATATATATATATATATATATATATATATATATATATATATATATACAACATAAAGACCCTTAGGAATGAAAAAAAATTGTGTTTTGGACATTTAATCGACTACGCGTCAAGCTCTTTTATGTGCTGCGTTGTGACCCCCCCCCCCCCCCCCCCCCCCGTGCGAGATTTGAGAGTAGATATTAGCAAGATTTCCATTCTTTATGTTCCAGCAAGTTCTTTTTATAATAAAGATAAATTAAATTTTTAACATTTTTCTCGTCAATGCTTGATATTTCAATGTACATTTCGTCATTTTCAAACAAAGATAACATTTATTTACATATAATATCTGTTAACTTATAAAAGTTGAATAATTATTCAAAGTAAATTAAATAAGTCGTAAAAGAACAACAAATGATAAACGGAGTTTATTGTAGAAATATGATTAGAATTTATTACATTCACTACCAAATATGCCTGACATGAAATAAAAAGATATTTAAACATCAATGTTACAATTACTTAAATTTGCGCAATGAAGATCTATGAAAGAATAATTTTCATTGGCTGAAACTTTTGATCATGATCTTATTGTATTAAACAAAACAAAACATGTCTGGGAATTTTCATTTTCTGATTTCTCAGCAAAAGAAAAAAGTAGCATAAGTAGTACCAGAATACAATTCTTTAGGTAAATATCTTAAATTAAAGGGCTCTATATACAATGTATGTTTTTCACATTTGATAAATGAAAAGTGTTTAATTAATAGCCATATCTTGGTCAAACAAGGTATATTGGGGCAATCATTTTTAAATAAGCACTATTAAAAAAAATCAATGGCTGTTTTAAAATGTAATTTTAAATGAAACGAAGCATAAAAGTTATTATTGATAATTGTTGCAACACCACAAAATACAACAAAACTCAATTAACTACATCATAATAGAATTATGATACCGGTAAGTCATCATCAACAAATGACTATAAAATTTTTTCTTTCTTTTTGATCACCAAAATCATGAAATATAGAAATAATTCGTATGATTTAAAAAAATCAAGTCTTAAAATTACATTCATAAAAAACAAAAACAAAAACAATAATAGTTCTGCTGAAATTCAATATCTATATCTTTTTCATTAATGGCATAAATTCTACCTCCCGAGGTATTGATTTTCTTAATCAGCATAATATCAATAAAATATCAAGAAAATCAAACATTTAATCAAGCAATAAAGGGGCATAGAAACACATTATCGTTTTATACTTATTGAAAATTTGGAATTTCTCTATTAAAATTAAACAAATTCAGTTCAAATGACTAAACTCACAAGAACATTATTTTAACATTCAATGACAACGGCGATTTATATAACTTCACATCAAACAACTGTGTTTGTAACTTGGTCTCAAGCTTTGTTTTTTCTTTATATGTACGTTTTGCCGAGTTTGATCGATTTGCTAAAACTGCACATGTCACTAAAAAGAACTGACAACACTCATGTATTAGCTTTGGTTTCTTATATTTCTTTTCTGTACTTTCTTGAGTATAGTTTTTATGCCTTTACTAATACACCAAAGGTTTCCCACTTTTCTTAAATATTAAGGAAAACTTTTAAAGAAAGAGGGCGTACAAGCGAGGACAATCCCCCGCTCTGAGACAATATATTTCTCAATTTTTAAAGTTCACAGAAAAATTATATTTTACTAAAATTATGTTTAATGCCATCTTCAACACATTTGATTCATTTATTTTATTGAACGACTTATTAATTGATAATTTCTTTTAAAGTTGGTAGTTAAGCATATTTAGTAGAAAATGGGTTTATTTGAGTCATAAAAAATGAATTTTGAACATGAAGGGTCAAGACTCCATTCTTCATTAACGTTTAAATGACGGAAAAGTAAATGGAAAATCTATTTCATGTTTTAAAAAAATGTATTTCCGATCCCATTCTATATGAAAAACGAACATTTCTGAAAAAAGTATACGATTCAACAGAGTCGTTTATTTAAATCACAATGACACACATTAATGACAAGTAGTCTTCGTAGCGTAGTGGTTAACTCGTTCGGTCTTGCACCAACAGCGATCTTTAGAGAGAGTTCGAATCATGCGTGAACTTTTTTTTCTTTTCACATATCTTAAAAATATGAGTGAGAAATAAATTATTTATCAATTATTTATGCAAGAAAATAAAGGAATCAAATGTGTAAAAAAAATAATATTGACAATTTGACAATTCAATTTTTGAAAAATGTTACTTTTTATGAACTTCTAGAATTAAATAAATGTCTTTTTTCAGAGCAGGGGATTGGCCTCGCCTTGTATGCCTCCATTCTTTAAGAGAAAGCTAAAGAATGTGTGGAAAACACGTCTAAAATTCATAGTTTTGATAATTTTCACATAAAATCAACAAAGAACGTTTTATGGACTATTGGTCTGAAACGCTCTTGCAACAATGTAAGTCATGAAAATCTCCCTAAAATGATTAAGGATTTTAAATTACAATAGGTGTCTATGCCACTTGAATTCTGTAATATGAATTGTACAATCAAAATATCGATAAATGTACTACAATATATTCATGTAAAACATTTAAAATTTTGCACGAGTCGTATGGATATGAGAGGTCAAATGTTTCCTCTAAAATAGCAATGATTAAGAATGATTAAGAACTCAAAAGCAAAATAAATATACACAAATGCATGTGAATGTAACAGAGGCATAGGCAATGTCCTGAAAATTAGAGCATCAGCTAGGAAAATTCCTTTCTTTCAGAATTACATTTAGACAAATAGTGATATTTTAAAATTTGTTTTAGCATTTTTTATATTGATGAACAAAGTCAATAGTACACTAGAGTCAATTAAATAAGATATTCTTCTGATCCATGAAATTATGTAACGACCTACTCTTATATTGTACTAAAAAATCTAATGACCGAACATAAATATGCAGTAGTTAGCTAGTTAGCTATTGAACTTTTGTTCCTTGAAGAAACTATTTCTTCTAGGGCACTCCGCTTCTTAAGCACGTTTCAGAATAAAAGATATAATAGTTCTTTAAATAGCGAGTTCGCAACATCGTTTACATCTCATTTAAGTTTTGTCATTGTCATGTGACCACGGAATAAAAAAGCACTGTTTCCTTTTGCAGTTAACACCTTAATAGCAAGTCTGAGACTTACAGTAAATGTTGGAACTATTCCTTACAAATTGCAGGAAGATAACGTTACTTCGATCCTACTCTTCACATTAATAGCCTAATATCCCTGCTCACTATCACATCTGTAGCAATTTTAATAAAACAATAAAGCTAAATACTAACATATTTCACAACACTTCATGCATTCACTATCACCACTACAGCAGTTTTAATAGAGAAAACTCAACTATCCACCTTTCCAAACCAGGCTTACACCTTTCATCACCTTACACGGCAATTTTCATTTCTAAAGTTTCAAAAGTATATTATATAGTGTTTTCACAACATAATGAGGTATGTAAACAAGCACAGAGAGATGTTTATACTGAAACACACGTAATATTGTGGACGAGTTACTATTTTCTCTTTAAATTTAAGAGTGCAATCATGCTTCGTGTAAATTCCCTCGAGATATTAAACATTTTTTGTAGAGACAAAAAGGAAAAGTATCCTTATCTAATAAAACATATGTCGATTGTCAAATTATAGTCCTTTGTAACTATAACTATCACCTGTTTGGTATGGAATACTTCGTGTTTTCAATCGTGTTTTTTTATGTCAGTCTTCAAAATTGTGAAAAAGTTAAATTATTCAAACTCGCTTAGACTCAAGATTGCGTCCTCTTTCGTCAACTTTTCCCAATCTTCAGGTACATCAGAAAGAATTGATCCATGGTGATCAGCAAGACTTTTCCCGAATTTTCCAATGAACCAAGTCCAGTATTTTGATATCTCTGAGGAGGGTGTTATATCCCATGTTGGCATGTATGTCTTGTATTCCTTGTACGGATGATTCACAGAGGGGTCTTTGCTCGGACAGCTACACCAATTGCCACATCTCACGGTCGAGTCACTCTTGATGAGATAGTTGCAAGATTCTAAGATAAGCTCTTTGCTCGTTATCCAGTGATAACCATTAACCCCTTGTGGACGATGTTGTATACATCTATGGTTATGATTATCATCTTTGGAGGCAATTGAGCAGGGTTCATTGCACCAGGGGCAGGTATGGGGACACCCCCACAATTTATCCATAATGACCTGGTAGGGTGTTGGGTATTTCCAAGACATGGATTCTATATTGCTTTTTTGAAAATCTTCAGCAAGTTCCTGCTCAATTCCTTCTATTTGATCTTTGATTAAGCAAGCTAAATCGTCGAAATCGCTTATGCTTAAAGTTTTGATGGAATGAAAAGGTTCTCTAGAAAAATTCAAATTGTGTTCTTTCATATTGTCACGAAATTTTACAATCCATTCTGAAATTGATTGGGGGGGATCAGGTACACAAGATGCATTCTCTACTGAACATTTTACTTCGTTTATCATTTTTCTCAATTCATCCATAGCAAAAGTTGTGAAAAGTGTTTTTCCTTTTTCGACAAATTTGCAAAAGTACATTTTTGTAAATTCAGTAACCCAGAGTGTTGCGTAAGATTCACAACAAGAAACATATTGCTTAAACAATTCAAAATCATTCTGTTCTGCAAGATCTGAGAGAATAGATTTTATTAAAGGGTATTTTCTGTACTCAAAAAAATGTGTGATTTCTTTGGGAATGAGCACAGATAATTCTCTCTCGATTTTGTCCCGTATCAACGGCTTTATTTCCAAACAGAACACATTAGAAACAATCACTTCGTTTGCTTTTGCTGTGCATATACCATTGAAAAGAATCTCTGTTTCCTGCCGACAGTTCTCCACTCGTGACCGCAAACTATTTTTTAATTTAAATGCTTTAATCATTTTTGAGAAATGATGAACAGAAAATCTTGCAACATGAAGCGCCACTTTTATTTCTAGTGAGGGAGTCATTGTATACTCATGTTTTGCAGAATCTCTGAAATGTTTCTGAAATGCATCAGTGACAAACTTAAGAGTTCGACTGAAAATTGTAGGGTCGTATTCGTTATCAGCTTGAAGACTACTGATGTATGAATCGATGCCTATGAATATATCATTGATGTAGTTATAGGCTTTCATCTCGTAATTCTGGAAGCCAGTATATCCTTTAATTTTTCCCCATGTGGAAAGAATTATAATATGTTTTGGATTGATATCTTCAATTTTCATTGTCTCTGCCAGTGAATTAAAACGTTCCCATTTATCGATGGGACGGTCGTTAAGACCATCTTCCACAAGGTTGTCATGTTTTCTAAATTTTTCGTAGAGGAGACGGATAATCTGACTTTTCATTTTCCCTATATCAGCATCAACATTCCTCTCCGGATTTTGTCGGACAATTTCGTCTACCCATTGTTTCCAGGCTTTGTCAAATTGCATTGCAATTTCTCTTTCCGAAGGCGTCTCATGTCTCCCTTTAAGCGTTTCTGCAAATTCTTTAGCTTTTCTTTGAATTTCTTTTTGATTTTTAAGAATGTTATCATTACTTTTCAGTAAAGCTTGGCATTTTTCTTTTTCAACACGCAATTTCTCTTTTATATCATTTTCAATAGAATGTGACATCCAATCAAGTTCAGCAAGTTTTCGACCTTTCCAGTGTACCATATGTTCGGAAAATTCGGATTCCTTGAAAAACAGCTCCAATTTCTCATAAATTGATTTTGTTTTTTGACTGATGCTTTTGGAAAATTTTTCATAAATTATCTGAGCATGATATTCAAGCTCACCACAATTATTACACTGTTTGAGAGTCGGACGAACACTGTCATTTAACCATTTCAATTTAAGTTCTTCTAGTTGCCAGGTTAGTTCCTGAAATTTCTTCTCTAATAAACTGTATGCTTTAACTTCTAAAACATTTCTAAAACTGAATACAAAGTTTTCAGATAATATTCCCTTCCAAAGGCTCTGCAAATGATCTTTGGTGTTTTCAACAGATAGGTAACTATGTGTTTCATTACTCGTCAAATCCCTGAGAATGCACTTAGCCACTTCTATAACACTTGTGCTGTATTGCGAATTAGCAGGTGCCATTGGTGGACTACCATGCCATAAATCAGGAATGTATTTGACATGCTTAATTGGGTTGAAGCCAATAACTTCTCGAAATGACTTTATATTTGTTACGTGTTCCTCGCTAGCTACTTCTATTGTCATTTTGTCTAAATTTTGGACAATTTTTTGGTTTCCTTGTATCGTTAATTTGTTTGCATCCTGCGCTGAAACATTCTGATGAACAAAAATACAGGATTGTTGTAACATTATTTTTTCATTTGCTTGTTTTAATCTTATCAGCGCATGAACAACGATCTGGAGAACATCCTCCATATCTGCAATTGTTTCACCTTTAATATTTATAATGGAAACATCTCCCATGCCAATAACTAGGGTTGCAAGTTCATTATCATGGTTGACCTTTTCACCAGCAAGTTCAGGTGCACGCAAACCTTCTGTATCAATTATCATTGCGTAGTCAAATTTCAAAGAAGATCGTTCCTTATCTATAGGTACGAGCTGAATAAAAACTCCCCTCGTGCATCTTCCTGCACTCACGGCAAACTGTAGACCAAACATTGTATTTAGAAGAGTTGATTTCCCAGAACTCTGAATACCTAAAACTGAAATAGCAAAAATACGTTTATTCTTTCCGATTATTTCTGCCACCTTACTAAAAACAGCATTTATCCATTTGAGCGGAACATTTGCCGCGTCGCCATCCATGACTTCAAGTGGTTGTCCCCACAACAACAATTTTGCTGCAACTGTAGGTAACAAATGTATAATTTCTCTAGTTTTTGTGGTGATTGTATACGATGCGTCTTCGTTACAGTACATAAATGCTTCGTAAATTTGACCCATTTCTCTGAAAAAATGCTCTATACCAAATGAAGAATGGGCCAAATTTTTCTCTTCTTCAGATATTTTTGCTTTCAGTATTTCCAGTCTTCTCTCATTTTGAGGGTTATTTTGTGATTTTTTAAGTGACCTGACCGACTCAAATTCATGAAAAGCTTGTCTTAACTTATCCAAATGATGAGGCAAAATAGTTCTTGAACGAGTATCCATATACTGACGGAGCCACGACAAGAAAAATAATGCTGTCTGCTTATCACTAATACACGTCAATAAAATATCGACGAAATGGGCCATTGTATCAGGTATTTGTTCAGAGATGCAAATTTGCTTGACCCTCAATATTCGCATTTTTTCCAAATGAGGCTCAAAAGGATCATATCTTTCCTTTTTTCCCGAACGAATTTCTTCTTTTTGCTCTTTACTCCATTCATGCCATAAAGACTCACCTTGAAGTGGTAAAATATCTTTTTTCTCTAGTTCTTGTTGCCACTGGTTACCTTCCATTTTGTGAATAATTTGATCACATAACTCTTTTCCTATAAGAGATTTAGAAATGTTTTCGTCACTGTAGAATGTTGATGGCAATTGCTCACCTATTTCCTCTAGAGACATGAATATTGTCTTATCCTGAAATGCATCATGGATATCATTGACTAAACATTGCTTGACCTCGATTTCATTCAGAAATCGTCCCTCTGATGTCGTTGAAATAATGGAACACTTATCATCTGACAGTTTGGTCTTTTCTTTGTACATCTGAATGAATCTCTCAGTCTCATCCTCGTCATGTGGTAGGCTTGTAAGGATGATTACATGCAGTTCAGAAGCATGGATTTCAGCAAGAAGCTTATAATATTTTTCGCATCTTAAATCTTCAAAGTCTATAATCAAAGCTAAAACATTAGCGAAATTTAGCAAAAAATGAAGTTGCTCTGGGTAGGAAAATGCATCTCCTCTTAGATTTAGTATTGTTAAAGGCCATTCAATTGTTTTTTCATTCTCTGATTCTTCATTTTCAGAGTCAGCATTGCTTGTTTGTTGTTTGGGAACATACCAACTTGTCTCGATGGTTCCACCTGAAAATGCTCTTGTATTATATCCAAGCAAACAGTCTTTATGAAAGAAAGTACTGTGTTCATCATTTTGGCCCCTCAGGAATTGGTTGATCAATTTTGACTTCGACCCTCTTCTTTTATCACCAATTCGTACAAAAGCAAGTGTTCTGAGTTGTCTTGTAGCTACTGATTCAGGACCTTCGTCAATGAAAATTTCCCTTATAGGCCACAAAGAAAATGTAAGCTGTTGTCGGTCATAGTCACGGTAAACCAAGGGCACTGCAACTTGACAAACTTGCATTTTCGTCACCACTAGACTCTTTAGAAATGGATCAAAACACTGAAAAAGTGCAATAAAAACATCTGTTGGATGATATCGCTCACTAGTAGGTTTGGATTTTGGTTTCCGGGATGATATTAGTTGTCTCTTAGGAGAATCGTCTATGAGACCTTTCTTTTCAGGACACGACTGTGCTGCAAGCTTTCTAAGAAAATCATGCAGTGTTTTTTCCCTGAAAGAAAAATCGATGGCAATAATCTTTCTTAGCATTGCCAAGGGGAGTTCTGAAAAGGATGATGGTTCCGTGAACTGGTTTTCATGCATTTTTAGGACGTCTTGAATAGACATTTTCCCAGGGTAGTACCCTCTCATATTCGTTTTTTCTAGAATCTGAAACATTGCATTTTGCTCCGCTAACGGAAATTTTTCTTCGGCCAAAAAATCTTCATATGAAACAGGGACATTTAACATTCTATTTCCTTCACAGTACGATATTGAAATTCCTGCAATCTGCACCAATTGCTTTAAAATACTATCTAGATTTATCGTGAATTTGGGATACACAATATTTTTTATATTTTCTTCAAACTTTATTCCCCTTTCAAACATCGTTTGCATGATGTCATAGAAAATTGTTGTCCTTTCATCCCGAAAAGCTCCATTTGAACAAGCCTGGGACCCTTCCCCTCTTTGAATAAGCTGGAAAATTATATTTTTCAAAGCCCATGCTTGGTTTACAGAAGAAGACATATTTGAGTTGGCTTCAAAGTACCTACTGGACCTACTGCATCGTCTAGAATACTCTTGCAGTAGGTCTATAGTCAAAGTACTTTCGATCTCTTTGGATTTAATATCGTATCCTAAAGCCATTGCATCTGAAAACATGGCTAGATATTGTTGTGTATTTCCAGCCAACAGTAAATTGTCCAATGAGCAAGAAATTCCTCCCTGCAGAATCGATGACAAAAATTGAAAAAATGGCTGAATAAGTTCATTTTTGCATAGCTCTCCATTTACTATAGATGTCACGGCAGGAAGAAATATTTTTTCTATTAAACAACTTGTGTTCCTGATGTCTTGCAAAGGATGAGGTAATACTATGTATTCGTCAAACATATGTATTAGCAGCCATTCAGTAATTTCATCCTTGATTCCACCCCCAATGTCTCCATACTTGTTTGCTATTTTCATAAGACCATGCCAAAAATAATGTTTCTCTGCATTGGAAGATTTAGGATCACCTTCCATAAGCTTCCTTAAAAAGGGCTCTATAAATTCTTTTGCTTTCACCATAGCATCCCGAATTGGTAGATAGCCAAATTTGGACTCGCCATCACGAAGCTGATCAAGAAGAATCTGAAGGTCGATAGATTGTGTATGTCTTTCATTCATTAGAGCCTCCATCTTTTTCAAAAAGTTGTCAACCCACATCCCAACGGTGTCCAAAAGCCATGGATCATCATTTTCCTGGACAAGATTCATCCAAACTCCAGCCACAAATTTCGCTAAATTCTCAGCGTTTTTGAATCTTTTTAAATTTTGTTCAATTAATGTCCATACTCCAACGTAGTCCTCAATGCCAATTCTTTTTTTATTAACGACAATCCAGGATCGTTTACATTCTGATAGTGTTTTTTGCCAAAGAGGAAAACTGACAATTGAATGAACCCCACCATACTGATACGTTTTAGTGGATATGAGCTCAAATTCTTCCTCTACACTATTGCTGGCAGTTGTTCTTGCATCTAATCCCTCTAACGTGCAGAGATGCCTTGATTTTAAGACTCGATCAATAAATTTCTTTCTCATTTCTTTTGACTGATTTTCATTTCTCACCTTGTAAACAATTTCGATCGCAAAAATTCCACCTAACTGGATTGTGTTTAACTGATAATGTGAACCATATGATTTTAAAAAATTCATACAAAGTTTTATGGCTTTGACCATATTTGAGCTCATAATATTTTCTATTTTCTCCAAGAATTTGACTGATTTATTTGTCAAAGACACATCGGAATCTCTAAGTTTCCATTGCGTTAAAGGGGCAACCAAAAAAACCACTGCTCGTTTGACGCTTTTCATATCAGTTTCTGTTTGACAATATGTCGGGGAAAATTGTATACAGTATATGTTACCGTTCATTTCAACTTCTATCTGTTCTTCTAACGCATCTAATTCAAGAAATTTTGCGGACAGTTTTGTACCTATGTGTTTAATCTCAATTTCAGAAATAACGTTTATCAAGTGCTTCTTTGGTTGAAAAAAATCTTTTAGTCTCCCGGAAATTAAAGTACCACTTAAGGCTGGAACTGTGCAACATTGATTTGAATTGTCTCTGTCAGAAACATATGCTGTGCGCAAATACTTTAAGCAAATGCCAACGTCGTTTATAAGATTTTGATAGATATAAGGATTATCCCCCATTTCTTTAAGGGAATCCAATCCTTCCGAAAGCCCAAGCACTTCAAGAATAATGTTAGGAGTTTTTATTTTCCACTCTATTTCTCCATGTCTGTTGAGGATTTCTTTTAACCTTTCCAAACAATCTTCTATAGCCTTCAATCAGAAAAAAATGTGATTGTTATAGAAAAAAAAATGTAATACGTTTAGGGGAATAAAAAAAATCAAGTACGTTTAGGGGAATCATAACCATAAAGTATTATTTTAAATCAGATTGTTACATGAAAAATATTTGTAAAACAAGAATGGGCCTTATCCATCACCTAACCAGTGTGATTTCAAATTTCAAATTTAAATTTACGATTGGTTTTGCTTTTCTACGCGAATCCACTTTAAATAAAGTGTTTGTCTTCGTCCTTATTCCGAAACACCTGTATAAAGTCTTGTATATACATGTCAACAGAATTAAGTCCCAAGATAATTTATTCTCATTATGAGACAGAGATTTTGATTTCATCCATAGATTTAAATGACATTTTTAGTACCGGTACCTAACATTAATTGTTCAGTGACTTTTATGCTGTGTCCATAACTTTTTCCTGTCTGTTATAATGATACATTTTTTTATTCACACAATGCCTTTATTACCCAGTCATGAAGCTTGGTTTTAAGCTATCTGGTATTAGAAAGTACCATATGCTCGAATGTGAATCATTTACTAATTAAATTGCATTTAAAAGTGAAACAAAATACATGTTCTTTATTGTATGAAGATAAGATAAGAGTCATCAAACATTTTGATCTTTGATGGTTATTTTAGGAATGGACATTACAAGTGTGAAATTCATTTATACAAGACTTGCCGAATTATAAGTTACAAAGTTTTTCAGTGCGCGGGATGATACAAGTACCTAGTAAGTAAAATTCATACCTGGCGAGGCGAAGCTACGTAAAATTGTTTTGTGAGTGTTTCCTCAGTAATAATATAAAGTTAGAACAATTTTACTAACGGAAGAAAAAGTTTCAAAAGGTGTATTTTTTTACAATCTTTGTGTCTAGTGGCAATTATAGAATTGTTATAAGTGTTGCATAAGAAAAATAACTCCGCGCTGAAAGTGTACTGAGTTTCAATTGACCTTTATAAAAAATACACTCCCCTTACGTGAGAGACTTCAACCAATCGTAATCCAAGATTTCATCGAAAAATCACAAGAGGCGGGGTAATTGAATTTACAAAGCACCTGGGATAAAATTTTACGGCCAGTTAGCGAAAAAAATAACGATATTTCTGCCCTTTGCGACACACGAAAGATTTTTACCCTAGCTTTAAAGTTATGGATGGAATCCGATTGTAATTAATATTATAAAATTTTGAACGCTTAAAACTCAATAAATGTTGTATTCCGTATTAGGGATGTACTCAAAATTATATTTATTTTTTTTTCAATGATTACAAGTCAGAATGTCATTTTAACATATTTTTTTTCTATTTTTTGTGGTGAATATATAGTACTCCAATAACTTACATGACTTTGTCCTTCCTTATTAGCACTTTTCTCTTCACTACAAGTAAAAAACAATCATCAATATTTGTTATACTTTTAAAAAACGTGTTCTTAATATATTAATCTACACTTAAAAAAGTTTAACATTTCAAATGTTTTACTGAGAGGTCATACATTTGTAAAAAAAAAAAAAAGAAAAAAAAAAAGAAGATGTTTAACTGCGGAGTTTGATGTTGGACCTGTCGATGAGATATTGGACAGCTTACGTCACATTGTAGGCTTGATCGGCTAAATCTTATTTGCATTCGTTGGTGATCGACAGTGACATAACTGTAGTTCGGCTGAAGGAAATTTATCATGGAAGCCAGCACAAGATGCAGGTGGGTAAAAAAATTAAAAGTTATAACAAAACATTAATTTACCACGTTCTCGGGCAAAATGAGTTTTGTCCACCCTCTTGCCAAACAGCTTGCCTTCGGCCTAACGGCCTCAGACAAACAATTCTGACAAAACGCATGTTGCTCTTAAACCCAGTCAATAAATGTACGAAGTTTGTCCTTGAAAAACGCAAACATTTTCATTTTTTGTTTCACTAGCATTTAGAAGTAAAAAATAGGCGAGCACCATTATCAACATTTTTTGAGACTACATATAGAAAATTTTAATTAAATATCTCTATAAATATACCTTTTCTCTTAGTTAAACGAATCTTAAGAAATATCTGTTGGCGCAACACTGACGACGTCAAAACGTAGCTCGTGCTGTTTTTGATATTTTTTTTCTTCAGAAATCTCCCTTCTTGACACATTCGTTTGAAGTATAAATTGTACTCTGCATTTGAATTTAGTTGATTACCGAGTTATCCATTTAGAATAAACAAAAGATAGTTAAATTAATTTAATAGAATTTTTTTTTTCAACCCGATCATAAATATAACGGCACTGGTCTCCAAGAATGACGTCCAGCTCCTGACTTTTCAGTTTGTCGTTATTTTTGGTGGTCTACCGAACGCCTCTTCCATCATATAAACAGGTTAAGCATCCTATAACCTCTCTTGCCAGTTATAAACCACTGTCCGAGACGTGTTTTTTTGTCGTTCCATCATTTTCTTTTCCTTTTTTTGGTGTGGACATCATACCCTGCTCAACACAATGCTGTATCATTATTTGGTGCGCCGCATTATCATCGGACGTTGTCAATTTGACAAAATCTATCGAGAACTAACTTATCGTCATATTTTTGTCATTTATAATGTGAAATTAATATTTTTGCGCATTGATACTTAAGATTAGAGTGTTTTAATGGATGTAAATTTAGTCACATTTTATTGCCACAAAGCATAGTAATAGAGAAAACATTTCTTGCAATATTTTTTAAGTCAAATAAATTGCAGTCCTCCGCAGCCGATATTTAACATCCTTTAAATGCTGTTTCTACATGCAAATGATATAAAAAGCTATTAATATATTGAATGGCGATTAATTAATTGATTGTATGTTGTTTTACGTCTCATTCGAGAATTTTTCACTCATATAGAGACGTCAACAGAATTATTCATGTGAAGGGCTTCAAATTTAGACCTTTACTCGGCACTAAGGGCCACTGAGCAGTGAGGGATCTTTATCGTGCCAACGCCTGTCGTGACACGGGGCCTCGGTTTTTAAGGTCTCATCCGAAGGACCTGCAACTTTTACTTCAAAGTGCCGAGTGCATGGCGAAGGAACAGTTGCTACCCATTTTTTTTATCGACTAAGGTCAGTCGCGGCCGAGATTCGAACTCACTACCTCCCGATCACGGAGCAAGCGCTCTACCGACTGAGCTACCGTGAACGGTTTAGAATGGCGATAATATCATTAGGTCTTTCCACCTTTCTTTGGAAAGACCTATTGAAATTGTTCTGTTTATTATAAGGTCTTTCCACCTTTCTGTGGAAAGACCTATTGATATTCTTCTGTTTCTTCTTCTTCTTATTTTTTACTATTTTTCCGCCGTGTGATTTCAAGATCTATCGAAAAGATTTATAGTTCAAAAGAATGAACTCCGTAAAAGATTTTTGCAGTTGACCCTGCGTGTATGAACTTTGACCCCTCAAAGTGTTATGAACCCTTTCGCAATAAAAGCTTGTTATCGCTACTCCTCCGAAACCATAATCCGTAGAGTTACAAAACCTTCACCGATGTCTTCGACTACTTGAGAAGACTTTTCAATCTTTCATTGCGAAATGATAGATCGAGCACTTTGAAGAGTTATTGCCCCCTGAAAGTTTTTGTTCTTTACGTATAATGAAAAAAATTAAAACGATTAATCGTAGAGACACGAAACCAACTGCATTGGATTTTTCATCGTTTGACCTTCAAAATTTGTTCAAGGTCAAAGTCACTCTGAATATGAGAATTATAGCTTCTTTTATATCTCTTTTGTCTTACAACATATATTACATAACATCAAATATATCAAATGTCCTTATAAAATTGTTTTTAAATTTCTCTTTTTAACCCGTAAAGCCTGATGTGTTAAAAAGTTCTTGCCCCTTGTGCGAAAAACCTTGTTATCGCTACTCCTCTGAAACAATTGACTGTAGAGATGCGAAACCTTCAACAGTGTCTTCGACTCCTTTAGAAACTTTGACCTTGAAACTTAAGTCAAGGTCAAAGGTCAAGGTCATTTGAAACATGAAACTTTTTATGTCTCTTTCATCTTTCAACACATATTATGAGGGCTTTCCACCTTCCTGTGGAAAGTCCTATTGACTTTCTTCTGTTTATTAGGTCTTTCCACCTTTCTGTGGAAAGACCTCTTGAAATGCTTATTAGGTGTTTCCACCTTTCTGTGGAAAGACCTCTTGAAATGCTTCTGTTTATTATTAGGTCTTTCCACATTTCTGTGGAAAGACCTCTTTAAATGCTTATGTTTTTTTATTATTTTATTTCTCACCTTATGTTTTGAAACCGCAAGACTTATCGAAAAACTTTATAATTCATAATACTGGATATTAAAAGTTATTCCGAAAAACGACCCCCCGTGTTTGAACTTTGACCCTTTACGCAGTTATTACCCCTTTCACTGTCAAGCTTGTTATCGCTACTCCTCCGCAACCGTAAACCGTAGAGATACAAAACCTTCACCAATGTCTTCGACTAATTGAGGAGACTTTTCAATCTATTCATTGCGAAAGTATTTGTAAACCCCTACAATGGGTTATTGCCCCTGAAACTTTTTGAATTTTAGATGTAATTAAAAATTTTCAAAACGAGAAGATGTAGAGACATGAAACAAACTGCATGTGATTCATTAACCTTTGACCTTAAAATTTATGCAAAGGTCAAAGGTCAAGATCATTTCGAAAATGAGAAATTAAGCTCTTTTTATACCTCTTTTGTCTTTGGACATATACTGTCTGTCTTTGAATCCTTAATATGAACTCTTAAAACTATTTCAAATATTTCATTCTTGTCCCCTAAGATTAACCCTTGTAAAAGTTATTGCCCCTTGTGCGAAAAACCTTCGCAGTACAGTTAAGGTGACAAATGGAAATATCGGCGAATTTTTATATAGAAAATACATTCTTTAAAAGGATGGGCGATTCTTTTTAGGACTTTACTATTATCGGACTAATGTAATGTGGTTGAAAACTACATATTTGGGGCGATTAGATTTCTTACCTAGACTTGTGACTTAATGTGGCAGTCACGTGATTTAGCAAATATACCTGCAGTATTGAGGTCATCTATAAATTCCATTATTGCAAGGGCATAACCACGTTAAAAATCTCAGTTTAATTTATAATTATTTTCAGGACTCTTTGTAGTGTGTGAAGAGTGCTGCAAACCTATATAGATTCTACTATATAATTGCTAAAATTACGTTTGTTAGACCGTATGTTGAATATTTTGCTGGTCAAGTACATTAAATGTAGATATAATTAATTCATTTGCAAGATTTCATTAGGTTCGCAGCATTTTTCAAATATCTTCATACCTCTTGAGTTTAGGTGTAAAAGCTTGTCATAATTCATTGAGGGTATGCAATATATCGATTTATTACGACCATTCTATTACCCTTCAATGAATCTGCATACAAATATACGGCAGTATCGCTTGCCTAGGAAATGTACGGGAAATATATGAATAAAATCATAAAATAGGCATCGCATCCAAGTTAATGGCCTCTTATATATATGCAAATAAATTTTATTTAATTACAAAATACATTTTTTATTGTATGAAATATAACTTGATCCGCCTCTCACTGCATACAAACTGCGTCAAATTTTGCAATATGACGTCACATTGACAAGTGCATTGCGATCGGTGAATTGTTTATATATTGCTGTGTGGGATTTAACCAACGACAAAAATACATGCAATAGTAAGTATTGATGTAGTTCAACAGTTTAAAATAGCAAATCATTTCATTTTGTGGTAATTTGAAGAACATACATTTTTGTGTATTGTCATAGTAAGCATTTCCGTAAAAATTAGGCTCCGCCTCCTTATTGCAGCCTTAACCATGCTGCGTTGTTATCGCTACTCCTCCGAAACCGTAGACCGTAGAGACACCAAACCTTCACTAATGTCTTGAGGGTCTTTAAGCAAAACTTCATTGTATAAGTGTGAAAGGATCTGATGACCCCTTATATGAGTTATCGCCCTTTAACGTCTTTGCGCTTACTATTAAACCTTATAACTTTAAAACTAAAAGTCGTAGAAGCATGGGGTTAAGTGCAATGTGACCCTTGACCTTCGACCTTGAATTTTTGTTCAAGGTCAAAGGTCAAGGTCATTTCAAATTTTTTGAAATTTCATATTTTTCCATCTTTCAATCCATTTCTGGTTTCTTTTGTAAAAAAATAAACAGTAGAGATTTAAATATGAAAAACACATGAAATTTAGAAGGTGGAAAGACCTCTAATTGTTTGAGAACAATTAGTCTACTAGTTATAATTATTATTATTTTTCCGCTACGGCCTTTTGAACAGAAAGACTTATCAAAAAACTTTAAAGTTCATGATACTCGACATCAAAAGTTATTTCGAAAAACTACCCAACGAGTATGACCTATGACCCCTTTCGGAGTTCTTGTCCCTTGTATGAAAAACCTTGTTATCACTTCTCCGACGAAACCATAAACCGTAGAGATACAGAACCTTTACCAATGTTTTTGACTACTTGAGAAGACTTTTCAATCTTTCATTGCGAAATGATTTGTCGAGCCCTTTAATATGTTATCGCCCCTGAGAGTTTTTGATGTTTACGAATAATGAAAATTTTTCTTAATGATAAGTCGTAAAGACATGGGACCAACTGCATAAGATTCTTTGACCTTATACCTTGAAGTTAAGGTCAAGGTCAAAGGTCAAGGTCATTCAAAATATAAGAAAATTAGCTTTTTTTATAGCTCTTTTGTCTTACAACATATACTATATATCTTTGCATCTTTAAAATTTCCTCTTTAAATGAGTTCAAAGATTTCATTCTTGTCCCCAAAGATTGACCCCTTTAGAAGTTATTGCCCCTTTGTGCGAAAAACCTTGTTATCGCTACTCCTCCGAAACCATAAACCGTAGAGATATGAAACCCTCACTAATGTCTTTGACTAATTAAGTAGACTCTTCAATTTATTGTTGGGACGATTTTTTTGTTTCAAGATCTTTCGAAAAGATGTATGGTTCATGAAAATGTACTCCGTAAAAAATTTTTGCAGTTGACCCTGTGTAAATGAACTTTGACCCCTCAAAGAGTTATTACCCCTTTCGCAATAAAAGCTTGTTATCGCTACTCCTTTGAAACCGTAAACCGTAGAGATATGAAATCTTCACTAAAGTCTTCGACGAATTTGGTAGACTCTTCAATCTTTTCATTGCGAAAGTATTAGTTAACCCCTTCAATGAGTTATTGCCCCTGAAAGTTTTAGATGTTTACGAATAATTAAAAATTTTCAAAACGATAAGTCACAGAGACATGGGACCAGCTGCATATGATTCACTGGCCTTTGACCTCAAAATTTATGAAAAGGTCAAGGTCAAGGTCATTCTAAAAATGAGAAATTAAGCTCTTTTTACAGCTCTCTTGTCTTTCAACATATACTATCTGTCTTTGCATCATTAATATGTACTCTTGAATCTATTTCAAAGATTTCATCTGCAATATGTGATAAAGGTCAAAGGTAAAGATCATTTCAAATTTTTTAATATTTTCATTTTTTCTATCTTTCAAGCCATTTATGGATTCTTTTGCATAAAAATTAACTTTAGAGAGTAAAATATAAAAACTAAAGAAATTTAAAGAAGGTGGAAAGACCTCTAATTGTTCGAGAACAATTAGTCTACTAGTTTCTCAACAAGTTGTTAAAATGGGATGATTTTGGTCCAGCAGTTTATGAAATATTTAAGAAGTTCGCTGTATCTGGGCAACCTCGTATAATGTTGATCGTCTTTGGAAACGATAAAACATTACCTATGAAGCGATATATTAATTTCAACTGGTTAAACCTGATTTTATCCGCGTGGCGCAGTGGTTAGAGCGTCTGCTTTAGAGTCGTGGAGTAAGGAGCTGATCCTAACGTCGCCGGTTCGAATCCACTTGAAGACCGGTCCTTCTAATAGGACCGTATAAATCGAAGTCCCGTGTCGCAGTGAGTGTGGCACAATAAAAAACCCTCACTGCTTATCGGCCCTGAGTGCCCTTACATGTATAAATTTGCAGCTCTCCACCAGCAAGAGTGAAAAATTCTCGAAAGGGACGTTAAATAACAAAAATAAATTAAAAAATAAATATGGAAATGTATTATCCCTCAGGTAAACTATAAAATAATGTTTGTTTGCCCTCTCCAACTCAGGCGGAAGAAATTGTGTGTAATTTTTTTTTCCAGAAAATATCAGCATCAATGCTGAATTTTCAAGATCTATTTTCCAAAATGCTAAAAAAATGATTGTTCCCTTGAGGTCAAAAGAAGTTTTGAGTCGGGCCATTTTTTGCCAGTCGGTCGAGAGAAGGCATCCGAACAACTTTTTGAAGATAGCGTCATGGATGTATTATAGGTATTTTATTTGCTTGAGATTGAGACGCTCATTGTCAATTACTAAGACGAGGCAGGCTATTTAAAAATAAGTTGAAGATACAAGAATATCAAGGATCTCGCTACAAGTTAATATTTTGCAAATTCTATGGTCTATACAATGTCATTGTTTGCAAAAACATTCTATGGATAAGTTGAATGTTGTCCGACATCTTATATATGAATTGTTGTAAAGCCATTATTTTCACACTGAATTGACTTATATCATGACAAGGAATATTATGCAGGTGTGACAGTCATCAGGACTTCCACTGTACCTGATCTCACCTTTGTTTTCAGAGCTTAGTGTTTCCTCTGCTCCCAATTTTTATTGTTTGTTTGTTTGTTTGTTTGGACTTTGAGCGAGATTGCTATTCCTTATCTTCATATTTCAGTACTTATGCTGGGTATCAACAAATAAAGCTTGTTATTACATTGAAAGATCTTCTCCAAGGTAAGATTATCACACTTTTTTACCAAAAGGTTTAAATATTTTCCAAAAAATATATAATTATATAAAACTGTCAGACAGATTTTGATCATGACTGATAAATACACGTGTATCCTATGTGAAGGAATGCATGTACATATTTATCGCCTAGTCGCACATTTATATTACAGATACACCTAGCACGCACTGTTACAAAATAGCAAGTTTAGGGCAAGAAGAAAATTTACAAGGAGTGTGTTCATATTTTTGTGTTGATAGAGACCTTCCAAAGAGAAGAAATAATATAAGCATAGTCTAAGATTTTCAAGCATTACCCTTTCTCGGGCAAAGAATGTTGATTCTTGCTTTCAGATTTTGCAAGGCTTTTCCTATACAATTCTGAAATAAAGAAACACATATTTAGTATTTTGTTATCAAGTATTCTAAGGATATATTGAGACAATGCATACATTCACAGAAACTAATTCTTCATAATACAAATCTGAGAATTTTGCCCGCAGACATAAAGAATACTAGTATCGTGGTATATACTTTAAATGGTTTGTTCCCATTTTGCACACATTTGAATTTCAGGTATTGAAAAAATGTGTGCAGAACGGGAATTTGTCCAGGTAAGATAATTACTTAATTGGCATAGTCTATATCATAGTTGTGAATTTGGAGAAAAAGAAATCTATGACAGGAATACGAAGAAAAATGATTAATTTTGCATTATTTTTTTTCTATTTTGATTTATTTCTGTAATTTTATAAAAAGAAAAAACTATTTCAAAACATAAAAAAATCATAAATACTAATCAAAACTATAACAATGTACATTCCTATGATACTAATTGGGCAAATTAAATTTCTCATTAACTCATTCATATTATCTTCATGAAATTAAAAAAAAAAGGGGGGGGGAATTCGATAACGATATTTGTCTGATTAATCAACTTCAGTTGGATTTGACAAGTTAAATTTTCAAACTTTATTCTTTTAAATTTAAATATATTATGATGCATTGGTGAAATATAATTCTAGGTAAATCCCAAACAGAGATCAGACTATAATTGCTATCAAAACGTATTTCACACCTATTGTTCTATACCTAATTATCAAATGTGTGCAAAACGGGAACACACCCTTCAAATGAAATATGATTGATTATTATTGTTTTACGAATAAATAAAATATAAATAATTTTAATAGTTTAAAATTTATATTTGTTTGCTATCTTCCTCATACAGTCTAGATTGTTATATTTGACCATTCAAGGCACTAGGAGAAAAAGTTACTCAAGATTCCCCTTCATTCCTAGCTCATTCCTTTGAAAAAGTCAAACCTCTCCTTAATTATATCCGAGACCTTGCAAGTCCTCAGTGGTGAATTTCTCCAGAGATAGGACATTCTGTGCAAATCCACTTAAATTGTTTGAACAAAGTAAATGTTCTTAATTTCTTATTCGTTTCCTATATTTCTAACAAGTATCTCATTTGTACTAACAAATATTTTATTTGACTGAACGAATATTTCTGATTCGCCTGAACAAATCTTGACGTCCTCCAAACAAAGAGCTAGGTTCACTTCATGCTGAAAATGGCCCTTTAAATATCATACAAATAAAATTCGACCTTAGGCAAACAGTTTGGTACCTGGGTCCGACAAAACTGATGTTGCCCTCGAACCCAGTCAATAAATGTATAAAATAACTGCTTTTCATAAAATGGAAAGATTATTTTATACCTTTCATTTCTTTGCAAGTCTTTTCCTGTTTCTTTGTCATCTCTACAATATTAAAAAATAGTAGAAAACGACAAATCTAAGATTCATAAGCCATATTTGAAAATAATCAACCAATTGAAAAAAATGATGCAAATTTTAAAGTAATAACGAGACATTATATTACTGGTAAAATGAGCATATCTATTTTTCCTGTCTTCTTAATTGTCAGTATGATGTCTGCAGACAGGGGGTTCCTTTGGAGAAATTTATAAAAGGAAAATCAAACCAATCAAAAGAATTTTAATTTTATCATTCAGATACTTCTATTAATTGCAAGTTTGATTTTGTTGAAAGACAATTCACTGATGTGGAATCTTACGTTTTTGTAGCTTGAACCAAATTGAAAACGACAATGCACGCTATACAAAACTGCTAACACATAACAAACGACAATGCACGCTATACAAAACTGCTAACACATAACCACAGAAAATAAATATTTTACTGTTCAAAACTTATTTATGATGTATTATATGTATTATTTTATTACTTAAGTAAAAAAAAAGACATCGTTTTGTCTTAACTCATGAATGTCGTTAATGTTACATGTAACCGAACCTTACCAGTTCAAAGAAAAAAAAAATAAGAAGTCATACTTTCTGAAGATTTATTCTTTTTTTCTTTTGTATTTTTTCTTTATGATTTCTTTATGTTCGTAATAATTGAAATCTAAAAAAAAAAAAAAAAAAAAAAAAAAAAAAAAAAAAAAAAAAACAAAAAAAAAACAAAAAAAAAAAAAAAAAACCAAAAAACCACCATGTGATATTTGACTCTAAAGGACCGTTCTAAACAGTCAGTATGGTGTCTGCAGGCAGGGGGTTCCTTTGGAAAAATTAAAAAAAGAAAAAGAAAACCAATCAAAAGATTATTCATTTCTCTCGTGAAAAATTGTGGCAATTAAATTATTAACAAGCATGAATATAGCCACGACATTAAGTAGTCACCACTTGATTATTTTAGGATTGTTCAATAAAATTGGGGTAACGGGAAGTTAGGTGTACCGGGTGTGGAAACTCTGACTCTAGATGACCACCGAATCATTGCAACTATGCGATATGATAATCAATCGCTGTATATGATTTGATTTTTAACTGGGAATTTTCTTCTTTTGCAACATCAAGGACAATCATATGTAATCAACAACTTCATTCCTGAGCAAAGACGGTGCACTGTGCACCTTGTGAAAATGGGTTTTGAAACCTTGTCGTTTGTCAAGCACATTGTATTGGGAAAAGTTGGCATATCAGATATACAAGTAACCAATTTAGAAATGTTCAATTTACAAACAAGAATAACAAAAGATGGGTTGCTAATTTTGTTTAGTGTACATATCCTAACTTTACCATAAAAAGATATAAAATAAAAAGTTGTTGTCAGAGATTTAAATTAATAAACCATATATGATTCACCTTCAAAGATATTGTTCTGATAGTCAATAACATCTAAGAGGCGATCTTCCTGTTCTGGATCCATGGTTTCGGATTTTAGTGCTTGGGCGGCAAATGTGTATTTTGTGCATCCTCCAGGTAATGATCTTTCAAGTTCACCTATTATGTTAGATAAATCCTGCCAAAGTTTTTTGAATTCCTGATCAGAGAGAGACGTTCTAGGAGTATGACCACAATATGTGTTCCTTATCTCTCTGATTCTGTCTATATTAGCAGATAGTGTTCGGTCAGTTGGATCTGGTGGTTTTCCCCATCCTTTGTTGTGCGGACTAATTCCAGAAATATTCCTCAGCAGAATATATAATAAAGACAGATCAAAGTCTTCAAATGTTCCTTGAAATTGACCGTTTTTGGGGAAGAGAAGTTCCTTTTGAATTCTATTGAGAATTTGACCGAGATTAGTTTTCTCCCTTTGAAGGACTGTCGGGAACTGCTTTTCTGTGACATGGTTCCTTAAAATGTCCCTGAACAAATCTGTACAGGGATCTACTACTAAACGAGACACACGAGCAGCGTGAGTCGTTTCCTTTCTAGATTTGTATCTCGAATCCTGCATTTTATTCTGGAAAAAATAAATTTCTCTGATAAAAGTTTGATTGAACTACTTTATAAGCTTAAATCTTAAAAAATTATTTTATAAACTTTAAGACGTACATTGAAACAATCTTTAAAGTTTTAGTGGATTTTTCTAAACTACGTACTCTTTAAAAACAAATAAATTTAGGTAATATTATCCAACAGCTATATATATATATATATATATATATATATATATATATATATATATATATATATATATATATATATATATATATATATATATATATATATATATATATATATATATATATATATATATATATTCTTTTATCGAACACGAAAAGGCTATGTCCAGTTACTAATTAAAATAAATTAAGTTGAGTAAAATACACTGTTTTCGCGGTTTTCTTCTTCCTTCCTATTATATCATCATACACCATCTAAAGGGGCACAAAATGTAATCCTATGATAGTAAGAAATATATTATTACAATATCATTAATACGATATTCCTCTTTCGTCTGTTTTTTTAATTTCTCTTAACATATTCGATATGCAAGAACTTGCTTCGAGATGTAAATTGTGAAATGGAGAGAGGCTACTGACAAATATTTTAATGTTACAGGGATTTTAACAACCTCGTTTAAAATCAGCATTTCAAAAATATTATGGTCGTTATTGGGACCTTGTTTGCTAATACAACCTATCTTTGGTTGTATTTTGACTTAAATATGTCATGCCAATTGTTAGGACGTTGTTTTTATACTAGATTTGACAATCAATTACTACGAAAACGAGATCAATATAGAAGGCCTTCAGTGGATGTCAGCTGGGAATTATACTCCTCTTAGGCACCTGGGTTTCCTTTTTTGTGCCCTTTTTCATATTTTTAAATTGTTTGTATCATTTTTGAGATCGATCAGTGTTTGCTACCTTCACAATTTTCATTTCACAGTTGCAACAATTGTTTTAGGTTATAGAACTACTGTTGAGGTATATCACTCGTCAGCTTTAAGAAAAGTTCAGTCAGAACCTCTAACCTCAAACCTATTAATTACAATTCAATTTTAATAACATAAATTAAACAATGCAGATTATTCAGCATTAAAAAACTGCTCGCAAAGTCATAAAAAAGCAAAATTTATGAGGGACGTTTTCTTGTGGTGGAAGAATATCTAGAAGAAAATTCTTCAAATCAACATATGTGTTAAATATAATATCTTGGAGCTTTAGCCCACATGTTTTTACTCAAAGAATATTTTCCTTTATTACATATTAGGGATATTAATTATATATCTCAATTTATATTTTAGATCAAATTTTACACATTCACTCAGCAGACTTTTCCAAGAAATGAAAATATATTAAAGAGAAGTCAATATAAAATTTACGCTGTTTTTCTTTTTTGCCTGAAAATCGCATATTTTGACCAATATCTCAAAATTTACATCATTGTCCCCAAATTTTTTTTTTCATTATTTCAAACTGCACGATACTCTCAACCAATCATCAATGAAGTCATAGAAAAGTTGATACAAGAAAATATTTTATTGCAATTTTAGATTTTTAATACCCCAAAAAGATACTTTTTTAGTGCAGAAGTCTCACACAATAATTTGTGTGCATTAATTTGTATGATTTGTTCAATGATAACTATTATTAAAAACTGTTTTACGTAGATAAAAAAAAGACTATATGTATTGCCATGATTACTTTTGATAAAAAAAAAAATAAGAAGGATTAAAGTGATTAACCAAAGAGCTAGAAATTTAAGTGCAGAAAGGTTCAGTTAATTGTACGTATCTCAGTAAGATGCACACTGACCCCTTATTTTCTTTGCAATTTTGAGTTATGCTATATGAGTAATAATCTAAAATAAACTTCTCAAAAAATTCTTCATTTAACTCTTTTCACGAGTGACATCCTTTAAAGTTATAAATACCATTTTGTGTTGTATTGAAAACTTCCACCGTTATTTCTAGGTCACTTTGGCCAAGTTGAAATTTCTTATACTTTGAGATGTTTGTATAAGAGTATATTCTCCAACATCAATTAGAAGATCGGCGCATATTTTGTTGCTTCAATAATAGATTGTGAATAACGGAAATGACCATTTTTAGCACTGAAAAGAATTGCTAATCAGTAATGTTTTCATATATCTAAGATCAGTAAACTTATGAAGTACACTAATCAAGTTGGCTAAAGAAAAAAAAAACACTTAAGACCTTTTTTCGACCCTGTGAATTTCTTTAGAAAAAACAATCGCTCAGTTTTAGTTTAAAATACATTAAATTTTACTTGGACCCTTGCTGAGTGCATATCTATTAAAATTGATGCTAGTTCATGCATTATGACGTGAGTTATACTGATGCTTGAAATGAGACATTGGGACTTGGTCAGTTAGTTGATATATCGACAGGGCCATTTTATGGAGTTAGTGAACCTAGCTCTTTGGTTTATTTGTCATTAAAAAAGTTAAAAAAAATATGGAATTGTCATGTGCCGAGTGTTTTTTCTCTTAAAGAAAGAAATTAATTTCATAAATTAAATATTTATTTTAATAATTACTGGCAATCGTATACTACCCCTCTTGTTGCGAGTTATAAGTATTACAATTGACAATAATCTACCTGCAACTGCCGTTCATACCCTTATTAACAAACAAGTATAAATATATTTACTGTGGTTTATTCATATCTGAAGATATTTGTTTGTTTGTTTATTATTTAACGCCCCTTTCGAGAATTTTTCACTCATATGGAGACGCCACCACTTGCCGGTAGAAAGCTACAAATTTTGAACTATGCTCGGCACTCGGGCCATTGAGCAGTGAGGAACATTTTCGTGCCAGCACATACTGTGACACGGGACCTCGGTTTATACGATCTCATCCGAAGGACCAGTCTCCACGTCCCACAATGTGATTCGAACTCTCGAAGTAAGGATCAACTCCTTACTCCACAACTCTAGAGCGAACGCTCTAAACACTGTGCCACGCTGGCGGCTGAAGATTTTTGTAAAATTTAAACGTAAAATATTAAAAAATTATCAAACCTGCATTGGTGTGAAGCCATATTCGTTTGACGTGATTTTATAAACATGAGTCGCTGCTACCCTGCGCAGATTATATGTTAACCAAAAAATATCTTTTTTTTCCAAAACGTTTTGGGGCTTTATAAGAAAAAATCTTATCAAAATTATAAAAAAAAAAAGGCTGCTTTTAAAATGTAGGTATTAAAAAGAATGACAGCGTGTTTTGAACTTTATGAGTACTTAATCATACTGTCTAAAAGGGAAACAATAGAATATATATTAATACTAGCAATACATCCATACAAATTTAACATCAAAATACTTGCTTGCCCCTCCCCCGACTCCACCTTCCTTTACGTTTTTGTTCCTAACAAGTTATTATATGATAAAAGGAAAAGAAAGTTATCTTATAGGAACGATGTCTAACTGCTTTATGATCAGAAGCATGTGCATGTAATTGAGAAGGAAGTAATGTTTTTTCCTCGTTCTGAAATACAGAGCCTTTGTGAAACTTATAGGATGAAACGGAAACATGGTGCACTTGATGTGGTTTGATGATATGATGTAGATAATTAGTATTTATTAGTTAGCATTTAATTTTATTTCTTGCACAAAAAATAAGTGATTATATATGATTGATGATTTTTTA
Organism: Saccostrea echinata; assembly: GCF_033153115.1. Classification (NCBI taxonomy): domain Eukaryota; kingdom Metazoa; phylum Mollusca; class Bivalvia; order Ostreida; family Ostreidae; genus Saccostrea; species Saccostrea echinata. The sequence continues at coordinate 20,241,131 of NW_026889782.1, forward strand.
TACTGTTTCTAACATACATATATAGAAAGAAAATAACTTAAGATATACAAAAATTCATGCTAAGACTACTGTTTATATGTTACAATTTCGTTTCATCGAAGGACGTACTGTCTGCAACATACTAGTACTACTGCACTTGAAAAAATGTATGGAACTTACAGAGGAGTAAGAATGAGTTTAAAAAAGGTAATATTATGAGAGAAAAAAAATCATCAATACCAAGGTCGATTATAGGGTGGCATGGGAGGGGACTCGTTAACTGGGCAATATTTGAAATAAATATGCGGCTTGGTATCATTTTTCATTACTAAAGGTACACGGACTTTGTTGAATTGTTATTCATTAACATGTTGAGATTGTTATCTTATTTTAACATTAAATATCTTATTATTGGCATTTCAAAATTTTGACGTTGAATAAAAGGTTCAAAGGAGCATTACTGTGCGCGTGCGGAACTTGGTACAATCTTTCATCTACATTACCTTCAAGGTTAAATCCAATATCAATTGTCTGGCGAAAAATCATTTAAACCTATTTAAGAACCTAGATTTTGGCCTCTAGAGGTCGCTTTGTGTTATATGCTTATAAATAATAATTATGATAATTTGCATGTTGATTTAAAACAAGAAGAATAAAATGTTATCCTTTTTTTACATTTAAAATCTAGTGTTCATTGATCAGCATTCATTTCCAAATACCCATTTGTGAACTTTGAATAGACGAAAAAGATAACGAATAGTGATCGACCTCAAAAAATCTATAAAAAGTACCAATCTATGAACAAAGCATAAAAATGTAACCAAATACTTTTGTTGTTGATGAGAAATCAAAGTTGTGTATTTTCAATTTTAGATGAAATTTAAAAACTTAGTCATTAGACCGTAAATTTATCAAATTATAAATTTGCCAAACTATTTGCTAAATTTTACTAAAACCAGCAGCACCAAAACGTACGACTTTTCAACACTTTATACAACCATTCCCCACGATCAATTGAAGTCCAGGCTTTTTGACATCATACACTGCTGCTTTTGCAAAAAAATGGAACTTGTAAATATACTAGTACTTACCTTGTAATTGGTCATTTACAAAGAAGATGGGTGAACAAGGCGGGCGAAGTGCCTATAGTGCGCCAAATATGAAGTGAAAAATAAAATCTCAATTATATAAAAATTTTCTTTGATATTTCATCTAACATTAAAGTATAAAAAATGCTTAATCTCTACAATTTACAAAAATCTCACAAAGACTGAAATTATTTGCCTACGAAATAGCATACACACACTTAAGAGGACAAAAAGGATCATTTTCTCACACTTTAACAAAATTTTTCGATATGAGTGGGTCTTCGCTCCATTTTTTTGAAAGTTGATCCTAAAAGTGTGCATAAAAATATACATTTTATGGTTTACAAAAACATGGAGCAAAGACCCACTATACCTTAAAAGTACACTTTTATGACAAGGCATTCGCATCTTTCCGAGAAATACTTGAAGTCCATTAAATCAAGGGTCATATCACAAATATGATTTAAATGCCACTGTTCGTCAGGAGCTGCGTGGCGTAGTGGTTAGCGTGTTAGTCTCGAAACAATATGATACTCCGGATTTTTATTGATAGAGGGTTCGAATCCCACGAATACCATTTTATTTTTTTAATAAAAGAATAATTTTTTCCGAGATCTTTTTTCTCAGAAAAGTTTTGTTAATCATAATTTCATAAATTCCAATAATGAGCACTTTATTTTAAATACTTAATTCACAAATTGAACATGATTTTATTAATATCTGAAGCTATAGGCATTCTGCACGCCTTGTTCACCCATCTTCTTTTTAACAGACTTGCGATTAATCATTCTTTTGTGAAGGAGATTCAGTTTTATCGAAATAAATATCATTCACATCTCTCCTCGTCTAGATTAATACATTAACAAGAAATAGGGCGGGTCTTTTTTTTCTTCTCAAAAGAAGACTAAGTCAGAAAAAATAACTTACCTGAAATATGCATCATATATGTAGACTCAAGAATTTCGAATCATGATCCCCATTATTATGACATGGCCAATTTAGGACGTCATAGTTTTAAAGTTGAATAAACTGAAAGATAACGATAAAAAATCTTTGCATAGACATAAAATTTACAAATGTTCTTGAATTATTAATATGAGTAAGGGTCAAATTTCGTGAATTCTTTTTTTTTTCTTTTTCGTATAAATGCAGGAAGTTTGGAAAAAAATCAATCTACCGATCGAACCTAGGTTGAAAGCCAAGGTATCTATATATTTTAAGATATCTTGCAAAAAGCAGTGACGTTCCGGTCGTGGGACAGACTAGTCTGCAAAAAAGGGGGCAATCACTATCAGTCTTTGACTATTTCTTCCAGCAAAATTTGTTTAAAATTACTTGAGTATATTTTTTTAAAAATTGTATTATGTATAGAGCACATATGGGTAAATGAATGCATATATTTACACGAAATTACAAACATATTTATATTAAAATAGGTTTTCAACCAGAACAAGTATTTTTCACTTATATAAGACATAACCATATACAGGTGAAAGGTTTCAAATTTAGACCATTACTCGGCACTCAGCCCCACTGACCATTAAAGGATTTTTTACTGTACCTAAACCCTCCCCGATCTCAGTTTTTAAGGTGCAAAAGTAAAGACGCTGAACAGGTCTCATACATTCGAAAGACCGGTGACATTAACTTGTGTTGGACTCTTGACGAAGGAACAGTCACAACCTATTTTCGTTTTAGGTTTGACTCGATGCCGGGAACGAGAACCCAACCGTATGTTATATTAATATTATGTCCCATTCGAGAATTTTTCACTAATATCACATTAAGATTTTGTCAGAAAGAATAATCTTCAAGCTTACTGAAAGCTTCTAAAAAAAAAAGAAAACAGTAAAATTGTTGAGTGTTATAAAACTTAAAACTGTTTCAAATTAATTGTAACCAATGCAAACATTGTAAAATAAATTATTTTCAGATAAAGAAAATATGTTAAATCTTAGTTTTTTAATAAAAAAAATTAAACAAACCAACAACGTTATCAAATTACAAAGTCTGGGACAAATCTTTGTTATACCTACAATTAACCATGGTGTTATAGAATATACATAATCTATTAACTTCAAATACTTATTTCGGCTGTTCAATATCCTAAAGTTGAATAAAAGATGTTTGACATTGTGCGTGTAGATCTTGATGCAATCTTTCCTCTAAATTACCTTTGACTTCAAATCCAATATCAATTGTCTGGAGAGGAATCATTTAAACCTATTTAATAGTCTAAATTACGACATTGCTAGAGGTCGTTCTATTTGCAATAAGAGAACATAATAATTTACATGCTATCAAATCAAGAAAATGAAATGTAATCTTATTTCTATATTGAGAGGAACTTTAAACAATAACAGAAATAAAAGAAAAAATAGAATCTATTAAAATCTATTGACCGAAAGTTATAAACAATTCCAATATCTTAATTCAAAATAGATGAAAAAGGTAAAGAAAACGAACAAGGTCAATTTCAAAATAATATCGCATTAGATGTATGCATTTTTTCAATAGGGATTAAATCTTATGTTCTTGGTAATAAAGTAATTTGTGCATATTTTATTCATTATTTATTTTCCCTTGCAGTTTCTTCAATTTTTTTTAACATCTTTTACATCTTACGATATTTTTTTTTAAAACGCTCCAAACAGTTTTAACAGTCAAAATCTACGTTGACTAATAAGGCCGTGAGTATTTATAAGGGTAAGACAATGTGCTTCCAAAAGCTATACAAATCAAAGATTTCTTTTATGAGTACAGCTTAAAAAACATAAATCTGTAAAAAAGAATTTTTCCCTTGCATATAGTGTTTTACGTTTTTTTGTTTGTTTTCGTATCATTTTCATACGTTATATGACTACCTTTACAAATGTTAAAAAGAGAAGAAAAAAAATAGATATAGGAAACGTTTGAAAATTGAACCATGTTATTTTAATTTGAACCAAGTTTTGCTTAAATTTGTACTCTAAGCATGAACAACCAATTTGCAAGGAGAATTATCATAAAGCATTTCTTTGATATCCCACATTTTTCTTACCGCGACGGACACTAATTTTATCCAATTTTTGAACAAAAAGTACATCAACAAGAGATACAAACAGAATTGTTGCGAATACTGTGTACAGGGAAATATTCGCCTCCGTTTTATTTTCGCCCTATTCATAAATGGGGAATTTGAAAAGGGGCCAAATCAAAATACACATTGTAATTTCCTAAATAAAATTGTGATTGGGCGAATTTAAAACTGGGAAAAATTGTTTACAAGTGTGAAAGGGCGAAAATAATACGGGGTATACATTATTTTCTACTATAAACATATTTCACTTAAAACTGTTGTTCATTATCAATCAACAATCCCGATAGGTTCTTCTTTAAAAATCAATCTAATGAATAACAAAGGTAGTAAAAATCAGAAGTATTTGAATAAATTAACTCAAGACTACACTTTTTTTGTCATAAAATGAAGCATTAAAAGAATCATTATGAAGAGATTTAGAAAAAAAAAAACCAGATAACGTTTTTTTTCAGACCAGGTGTGTATTCACTGATCAAGGTTTTCACCATGTATAAAACATGTATTAAATATCTGTTAGATTTTGATAAGACTGTGTCATACCTTTTAATTCCATACCATTTGTTCCAAACAAGAAGGCTGCAAATACCAGGTATGCGAACCAAATGGCATAAAAAATTATCGAGTTCTTGCTTAAATACCACCATTATAAATAGAACAACTTAAAACAAAGGAATGGTCTTAAATGTATATGATGAATTTTTACAAGCTCGTTCTACTTATGATCTGTAAGATAATAGTAGTAATTCAAATATTTGATTGTGCAAAACTTTGCTTTTGCCGCGGTGTATGCATTTAAAATTCATAATGAAAAAATACATTTTCGTTAAATGCACCGGTTTGCAGGAATTGTTTTCACATACATGTAACTTCGATAATCTTTTTAACGTGCAGACCCTTGTTCATGAATCTTTTTCGTGTGCAGAGCCTTGTACCTGATTCCTATTTAAATATAAATAGAGTGATTTAGGAACTGGAAATTTTGGGACGATAGCTGATGTGGCGTTCTTTTTGCCTCCTTAAGTTTGATCCATGAACATCCTCAATTTAACTACAAAAGTTTATCTATATTTAAGATAAATGGGTTAAAATAATGTAAATACATTTATATTAGAATGCTCCATAGTAGAAATTGACTACTAGAGTGTGAAATACTTTGCATTTAGAAACTATTTCGTTCTATCCATATACGAAAGTAAAAAAATCATACAGCATTTCGTGTAAGCTTTAAAATGTCTGTGTAAACCGTGTAGTGAGCGTGCGAGGAGGTGGGTGAAAAGTTTGACTTCCACTTAAAAACCTTGAGAGACTTGCGGCTTTTTGTGCAAGATTCGTGTCAAAATCATAAAGAATTTATTTGGAAATCATTTTATTTAAAATTGGGCTACTGATAAATTGAGATGTAAAGTTTTTGTTCACTTGTTTTTAACCAATACTCTTCCGATATATCATATACTTGTAATATTTTAAAAGTGAAAAAAAGGGGAAAAATAGAAAAAAAAAGGAGCAACAAAATAAAATTATGCTGCAATATATAATATAAATTTGTTTGGTTTATTTTTCTAAAAATAAAGATGGACAGAAACCGTGATCAATTTAACGCATGTAACATGTAATAATATAAACAGCAAGTTCTAAGGTATTGAGTTCCGTACACTAAAATCGTTACTCTAAATTTGTTTTTAATTCTTTTCAAAGAAATCAATGTTTAACATTTCTTTTTTAAAGAAAATTCATAACGGATCTGCTGCTCTCCTTATTTTACCAGATTGTATTAAACAATTTTGAAGCGATGTGTCATTAATTAAATTTTTATTGGCAAGCCATAGACAAACAAGTCGATGAAACAGAGATATCAAAAATGTCGTCTAACGTCATCCATAGTCGATACAATGACCTTTTCAACAAGTACAATCTATCATAATGTCGAATGCTGAGTTACAATTGTATACGGATTTGTCCATTTCAAGACGAGGTCGACAGAAGATACTAACTCCTACATGTCACCTGATCTCCCTCTAATATTTTATAGGTTCTTGTTTGCTCTTGTTTGCTCTTTTCCTTATGTTTACTGTTTTAATGGACTTTTGAGCTTACATAATGTTCGTTATCTCTATATTTCATTCATTAAATTGGTTGATTAATAATTGTCAAATAAATGAGTTATAATTCAAAAACATTTACAAACTAGAATATTGTACAAAGAGCGTTTACATGCAGAGGTGTTGGGAGCGTAGCGGAAGATAACTTTGAATAGAGAATTCAAATACTTCTTTATCGCTGTACTGCATGGAAGGCCGCCACCTGAAAAAACTGCGTACAACTCTAACGGTCGCTTATTTTTTTACTCTAAATGTCTGTGGTCTAAAGTTAAAGGTTAAGACACCAGATTTAGATTATTTGTGCCAGAGATACATGTATGATATTGTCAGTCAATAGAAACGAAACTAGGTGACAATGGTTTTATCAATATTGCAAATTTTACTGGGATTCCAGGCTCGGATCCAGGATTTTTTTTTTCGGGGAGTGGGGGGGGGGGGGGGGTCGGGGTTCCACGCCAGTCAAAAAAAAATTCCAATCCAGAAATTTCTTGACAAGCAAAAACAAAAGTCCATTCCCAAACATTAACAAAAACCTATTACGTGGTGATGATGGGGGGTCCAGAGTCATTTTTTTTATTTGCTTTAGTATTTACTTTTAATAACTCTGCAAATTCCAGTGGGGGGGACCGGACCCGAACACCCCCCCCCCCGCCCCTCTCTGTAGATCCTCGCATGGATTCCTTTTGTTAACCAAAAAAAAAAAATGGTAAAGCAAGTCAGGTTGCATTGAATAGATTTTTGTTAAAAACATTTTATTTGATAATAATAAATATTAAAATGTGAAACAGAAAATGTTTTATGGTTTACTTTCAAAAATAATTTCTGAGCAGAGCATTTTGTATTTGATATTGTTTATGTTCCTCCTTATAGTTCCTTTCACATTTTTTATGATGCTGAATCTGAGGTTTTGTTAGGTTCATTGCTGAGATCTACCGTATGAAATATATGAAGATAACGAACAGTATTCAAGCTCAAAAGTCCGTTCAAACAATACAAATCAGGAGCAGAACAAACACGGACCTCTAAAACATTAGAGGTTGGATCAGGTGCCTTGGAGGAGTGAGCATCCCCTGCTGACCGGTCACACCCACCGTGTACTCCTTGTCATGATCGGAAAATAAAAATCCATCGACAATTCAGTTGGTTAATAATGGCCTAACAATTAGTATGATATATGTCACTCAGCATTTGACTTAAAGATAGATTGTATTTGCTGACAAGGTCATTGTATCGACCGAAAAACTTGCGAAATATTACTTCAAACGAGACTGTTGATATCCTTGTTTCGTCAACTTGTTTGTCAATAGCTTCACTCGTTTAAGAAATTGTTCATACGTAGAACATGCTCTTGCGTATCGAATCAACTGAGAGATATAAACCCCATATGCAGGTTATGAGGGTATATTGCTGCATAAGTTAGGCAATGGTAATCTAACAACAAAGCTTCATGATAAACGTGATGACTTTAACTTTTGAATCGTCAACTTCCCTTACTTATGCTGTAATATACCCTTATTACCTGCATATGTGGATTATATCTCTGAGTTGATTCGATACTCAAGTACAAGTTCTACGTATGAACAATGTCTAAAACGAGGTAAGTTATTGACAAACAAGTTGATGAAACAAGAATATCAACAGTCTCGATTAAAGTTATAATTTCGTAAGTTCAATGACCCAAGGATGTTTCCACATAAGTTTCAGCTTTTCTGGCCCAGTGGTTCTCAAAAGAAGATTTTTAAAGATTTTTCCTATATATGAAGATTTTTCCTATATATTTCAATGTAAAACTTGGATTCCCTTTTGTGGCCCCGCCATACCCCCGGGGTCATGATTTTCACAATTTAGAATCTACCCTACCCCAGGACGCTTTTACATAAGTTTCAGCTTTTCTGGCTCAGTGATTCTTGAGAAGAAGATTTTTTAATGACCCCACCCTATCTTTGCCTTTCCTTGATTATGTCCCCTTGCAATGAGACGTGGCCTTCATTTTAACAATTTAAACTCCCCTTCACCCAAGGATGCTTTGTACCAAGTTTGGTTAGAATTGGCCCAGTGGTTCTTGAGAAGAAGAGGAAAATGTGAAAAGTTTACAGACCGACAAACGGACGGACGGACGACGGACAACGGGTGATCAGTGGTTCTTAAAAGGTGAGCTAAAGATAGAAAAATACTCTTCTAAAATTAATTTATCTCCACTTTTAAATTTTTTCTATCAAATAAGCACATCTCGATATTACAAAAAAAAAAATACTATTCAAAATTCAACTGCGTTCCATTTTTTGTTCATCTGAGCACCATTTCGTTTCCATTTGGTTTTATTTAGGTCCATTCGAGTCCATTTGGGTAAATCAAGGTACCGTGCAAAACATATCTTTAAAAAATACTTCCGTTTGCTACGCCCACGTGTTGTATGCATTGCTTGTTGTACACACGCTTACACCGAGTATGACCTACAGACACTAGCGTTAACACATGATGATCTTCTATTTCGATAAAAAAGTAAGGTATGTTACAATATTTAAGAATACATGAAACAATGAGCTTTGTGAATGAGGAGAATGATTCATAAACATAACTTAAATAGGTGACCTTCACCTAGATGTTTGCATGTGCAGGAGACGATATCTGATTTGATTAGCTGATAGTATAGGCTACATGTACATGTTGACTGTACATTTCCCCGCTCCCTTTAGAACGTTACAACCCGAGGGCTTGTTGTGCTACATTGTATTTATCAGTTTCAGTTGTTAAGTTTTTCAGCTCTGAATCAGTTTTCAATTAATTTTCTGGTAATGTTAATGTAGTTACCTTATACATTATACAGAGATTCAATATTGGGGAGGATTCAGAATTATTCAGTTATTTAATCTACTTGAAAGTATCTGTGCTAAGATATTTCAGTAAAAAAAAATACATGTTGAAAGTGCATTTAATGTTGAAATAAATCTTTGAATCTGTAGGGCCCTATGACCATGATGACCTGAAATGTTTTTTTCACTTTATTCTGGGTTGCTTTTGTTATGCATTTGGCATGCAGGAGTTTAACAACAGAGAGTCTTAGGTCTATCTTAACACTCTCCACCGATTCACCTCTATTACTTTGATCAGTCGTGTTTTAAAGCTTAATTTATACTATTTGAATTTTAACTCTGATTTCATGTTTGCTTGAGTGAGCCATTAATTTTTAAGTCTAGGGAGTGTAATTAATATGGGGTCTACCCACTAGTCCGAAGGTTCATTAGTCCGACGGCCCACTAGTCCGAAGGTTCATTAGTCCGACGACCCACTAGTCCGAAGGTTCACAAGTCCGACGGCCCACTAGTCCGAAGACCCACAAGTCCGAAGGTTCATTAGTCCGATTAAAAAAAAAGCTACGAACTTTTTATTTACATATCATAACAAGGAGCGATAAATATAGCGTTTTATTGAACATATACCTTTGTTGATTTCATTATAGAATATGGTTACAGGTGAAGTTCGCCCAGTTATATATCGATATGTAATTTTCTATTATTTGTTGAGATTTTCAAATGCCGTTAACTCTGAATTGAATATAAGGTAAATAATTTTCACACACATTTTACTAAAATTGAAGCATATGCTTTAGCGGAAAAAAGACTAAAGCTTAATAAAACTGAACTGTAGTTACATTATCTTGTGCTTTTTTCGCTCGAGGGGAGGACGCTCACACACATATACAAAAAGCAACCACCCCCACCCCACCCCCCACCCAACACAAGCACATGCACAAGAATTGCACAAATATTTTACGTAGTGCACATAAGAACAGGAATGCTGCAATGAATTCTTCTAAGTCTTAAAGCACTATAGATTTTATAAATTTCATCTAATCAGGTCATGGTACTGTAAGTCATATAATAAATTATTTAGATATTGGTCAAAAAACGTCATTGATCTTCGAGATTTATACAAAATCACGATTGCACAATGCATGCACAGATTATTATAACTTAAAAATAAAATCTATTTTATTTTTTGTTTCCCTTGGAATTTATGTCTCCCCTTCCAGGGGAGATATATTGTTTTTGTAGATTTTCTTATTCTTCTAATTAAGGTCTTCAGTCTTCACGGAAGACCTTATAGTGATTATGCTGTTTCTTCTTTTTCTTCTTCTTATTTTTCTGACCTTGTAATTTTGTGCGCGCGATTTCTCAAAGACTATTGTGTGGATTTAGATGAAATTTCTAGGAACTGTGTGTCGTTAGCTTCAGTTATTTTATCCGGGAGGAAATTGGAAAATTTACTTACGGTTCCAAGTTACGGACCATTTTTGGATTTCAAAATGAGATTTTGTCGACGGATAATCTGAAGGGCTGAAGATTTTAATATCAAACTTTCAGGGATTATAGACCGTGATAAATACTAGCCAGATCGTGATTTTTTGTTCGTCGTCGGAACTTCCGTTCGTCACCAGACACGATTAAGGACGCTCTAAACACTGCACACTAAAGAGTTCTACTTGTAGGGTAATTTTATGCAGTTAGAGTGATCTACCCTTAGACGTAAAATAGAAAAAAAAATGGCTATTTACTGTTAATTACACGATTTATAATAGATTAAAATATTCTTAGCATTATATTAGAGCAAGAATAAGTAATTCATTATTTCCATTGATTTTCCCACTGTAAGTAAACAACATTGATATCTGTTCATGAATAGTCCATTGTCTTTGAACATTTTTCCTGCAGAAATAAGGCAGGTACCCTATGTTGAAAATGAAGGAAATAGTCTCAATATACACACCTTTGTATGATTTTTTTTTTCTCCAAGCCCAAAACGCACTTTTTGTTAGTGTTTAGAGATTCCTTAAATGAAGTCAAATTTTTCAATTTCTATGTTTCTCAATTTTTTTAATGAAATTCAAAGGAATAATAGAAATTCTTTTCAAAATGCTTAATATATGATTTGTTTGAAAAACGATAAATCCATACTCGAAATATTCCTCTGTTTTCAACACTGGATTGAAATGCTTTTTAGATTGATTGATTGATTGATTGATTGATTGTATGTTGTTTAACGTCCCTCTCGAGAATTTTTCACTCATATGGAGACGCCACCATTTGCCGGTGGAGAGCTGCAAATTTTGTCCTATACTCGGCACTTACGGCCATTGAGCAGTGAGGGATCTTTATCGTGCCAGCACCTACTGCGACACGGGACCTCGGTTTATACGGTGTCATCCGAAGGACCGGTCTCCACGTCCCACAGTGGGATTCGAACCCGCGACGTAAGGATCAACTCCTTACTTCGCGACTCTAGAGCAGACGCTCTAACCACTGCGCCACGCGGGCGACAAAAAAAGAAATGCTTTTTAGAAGAAGAATTTTAATCAAATGATTGATCGCAAACGTCTAGGAAAACATTATATTGAATTGAATGTTTTCTCCGACGTCCGCATTGAGTTTATTGCTGACGTTTTAGTAAACATTGGATTGAAATTCTTCTTTGCAGCTGAATTTCAATCCACCTTGGCTATTCTCTTAGGCAAAATTTTAAAGATTCATCAAATGGACAATAAATATTTCAATTTCAGTATTTTAAAAAAAATAATAAAATAAGTTTTTTTTATCCAATTTCTAAAAAGAAATCAATAATTTTCATAGGAGTAATTTGACAATTAAGGACAGGGGAGATGGCGTTTTTGGAAATGAATAAACTGTTTACGAAAATACAATTACTCTGTCCTGCAAAGGCAATAAAATAAGTAATCTGACATTGAATTATGGGCCTTCAGTCAACTGATCTGTGAGTACCTGTAAGAAATTTCAAATCATTGCTAGCAAAGATGAAAAATCTAGTTTATGAGTATCCCTCCTTCTCGTTTTGTTTAAACAATAAAATATGTTACTGGTCATTTCAGAAAAAAATATTTTACCTGCAATGACATAAAATGAACTTTGAACAATGATTTTGATACAATGTTTTCTCAAACGTCTGCGTTGAATTCTATCAACCTATTTCATTGTGATATTTTCCTTAATAAGTATTTCTTTTAAAGTGCGCATTTCCTGTTCGTGTCACTATTACTGGCATATAATCATTCTTTTTCTTCTAAATTTTGTCCGGGTTATAACTTAAATACCCTTTGACATTAAGACTTCAAGCTAGGAACAAAGATAGATGACATTAAGAAGGAGTGCACACCACCAAAACTTTTGACCATGACCAAGTCCAAGCCATAACCTGAGAACAATTTGATATTAGGATTTCAAAGTTGGAACATAGTAAGAAAACATTAATACAAGATGCACTGCACCAAAATTTTGACTTTGACCCCTTTCTTCATCAAGATCAAATTGAGAAAACACGACTAGACCATAACTTAAGAACCCTTTGACATTAAGACTTCAAACTTGGAACATGGAGGTAAAGGGGAAGGATGAATGCCATTTTTTTTCCACCAGACCAGACAATAATTTAAGATTCTTTTGAAATAAAAACTTGAAATTTTGTACACAGATCGAGAAATTTGAACTGATTTGCACTGCATTATTATTTTCTACCCTGATCGTATTATTGCACTCGTTAATGTTGGTTAAGAAGGGGAGACATGTGTTTGGGTTTGAATTTTTGTTGTTGTTGTTGTTTTGTGTGTGTGTGTGTGTGTGTGTGTGTGTGTGTGTGTGTGTGAAAAATACCCACTAGTCTATTCTATTTCATTCTATGCAACATATTTCTTTCTTTGCCCGCAGCATTGAATATCCCGAATGATTTTTTTTTCTAATTATCCTTTCAGTCATACAAAGTTTTGCTTTAATGATAATTTTTAAACTAGAGAACTCTAAATTGAATTGCAAACAAGTTAAATACTTTGAAAAAAAATGACACAGATCAACTTTTACCGTACTTAACAATCTTTCGTGGGAATAATAATAGTCATTCATCCCAGTGGGAGTACATGCATCTCTTTTATTAAAAAGTCATTGATCTTAATCGTACATGCAACACTTAGCTACTATTCCCCCGCTCCGAAGGAGAGGGGGTATACTGTTTTATCCTTGAGTGTCTGTCTGTCTGTCTAGTTGTGTTTCTGTCTGTCCGTAACAAATTTTGGTCGCAGTTTTCTCAGCAACTACTCATCGCAGTTGCTTAGAATTTTAGCACACTCTTTGTTTAGGCATGCCATATGGTGGGATTCATTTTTGTACAAATCCGATTTCAATTTCCTGATTATCACTGTGTCTGTCCATAACTGAACTTGTGTATTCACATCAGAGCGGGGGTATTATTAGTGAGCATTGGCTCACAGACTTCTTGTTTACGCCATTTAAATTTGATTTATTACGTTTTTCACCCCCTCTTAATTTGATCTCATTCCAAAGAAGGATCCAGTTCCTTTGCCACTTCGAGACGTGTTTTTTTTTTTTAACTTGTATATATGCTCTCAATTTAGTCCCCAAATAATGTTCTGACACTTAGTATAAGGGCTGATTCAAAAGTTTCTCCAAAACGTCTACCCCCCCCCCCCCCCGATTTTTCACGAAATAGATTTAAGGATATATAACACAAACAAACATTTTTCAGAACTCAGCAAAATTTCTCGTATACTTATATTAACATTGGTAACCTGAATAATGTTTTCCAGGTAAATTGGTAGAATTATGTAAGATTCTGTCAAGATGCGCATGCGGACAATTATGAGGAAGAAGTAAAGCAATATTTTCATCTTGGACCATACATTTTTTTCTCCATAAAAGTAGATTTTTTAGGTTCCGAAACCTCTAATTTTCTGATACCTAATACATTCAACAGTTGAACAAAATTCGCACGGGTCATGCAAATTTCTCTGTTTGTCAATTTTCCCGTTTGTGCGTTGCGATGTCACTTTAACCAAATACTAAAACATGTTTTGTTTAACTGTAATATATATAAATGTATAGTGCTGTTCATACAGCATGTATAGAATAAATTATAGATGCATACACAGATAAAGGAATTTCATTTATTTTGGATACTTCCATAAATTTTGGTTTTTTTCTTCTGTTACACGGGACCACAAGGCCAACTTGACCGGTCAACAGTGGAAAAATTAAGAAAGGGTTGAGATGCGGGAATATGAATATAAGAAGGAAGTTTCAAATTTCTATTAATAATTTTTAGTCTTTGTATTTTGTGGTCCGAATTTCAACCCCAAAGTTTAGGGACTTCTTAAGGTACATATAGAATAATTGCACAGAGCCGGACACTTTGAACTGCTTAACTTATGAATTATATTGGGTTTTCTGACTAGTGAATTTTCGGACTAGTGGATCTTCGGACTAGAGAATCTTCGGACTAGTGGACCGTCGGACTAGAGAACCTTCGGACTAGTGGACCGTCGGACTAGAGAATCTTCGGACTAGTGGACCGTGACCATTAATATATGCAACTTGCCAGAACGAATACAACACAGATTTTTTTTTAATCGTTAAGAAACTGTAAAGAGGTACTTGGGTCTTGGTTAATAAATATTAAGTTTACCTATTGAATATATGTAAAAAAGTAAAGGTACGCAGGCCCCATAATGCCTCCTGCTTAACTTGCTTGTTTATGCATGACTTGTTCTTTGAAAATATAGCTCACCTACCACACTCCGTGCACCAGAAGTCTCAGAAAAATTATTAATTGTCGTTAAGACACCCACATCTTCCAAACAATTCCTAATATTTACATTTCCAATGTCTTTGTCCGAGATAAAATTACAAATTGTAAAAATACTTTATTTCTACATAAATCTACTGGTTCATCGATAGGCGCGGTTAAAAAAAAATCACGTGCGGTGCGGTGCGGGACAAATAGAGACAGAAGCGGGGCTATTAGCACGGGAATTTGCTGAATCAGGAGCCTTCGGCGTTTATGCAAATTATCACGCAAGCCACTCGATTGATCACATCATGAATCCAAAAAATAAGACAGTTATTCCTTAAATATATGTTTTTGATACATTTCAAACTTTGTATTAAGTGCTCGGAACCAAGTCTTTATTATAAAATCTGATTCAAAATGACAAATGTCAGCCATTCAGACAGTTCCAAATTCTACAAACATTCCGGAAAACTAAAAATTCATTCTGAGATGATTCAAGTTATATTGAATGAACATTGTTTTAATAAGATGTGAGGTAAATAAATGGTTTATCTATGAAATTTTTCAAGTAAATAAACTCACATGTTTTACCTAAATGCCACGGGATCGTCCTCGAAAGATCTTTACACTGAATATTAACGAGTTTTTGTTTGTAAATCAAAGATTTGTTTTTTTTTAAATTACATTTTAGACACAAAAAATATAAATATGATAAGTGCATGGAAAGGAGAGATTTCATCATTTGAACACATGTGCGATAAACAGACCTAGACGATAGATTTAATTGCTGCATATTATGTGCTTTATTAATATTAAATATGAATTTATAATATACTTTGCATAACTTTGTTTATGAGTAATAAACATTTGAATTCATTGTAAAATACAGAATTCAATGTTAATGTAAGTTTGATACGAAGGTAGATATGAACAGCTGCTGAAGTAAATAATTATAAATACTACATGTATGTACATAATGCATGTGAATACATTTAGCAAAACATCTCAGGTTAACATCTGTTAAATCTGTATGCAAATTTAAATCTTTGAAATGGAGATACTGAAAAATTAATAAAATTTATAACTAAAAAATTCAGTAACTTGTTTCCTCTGAACAGTAGACACTTTCTATATTTTTAAAGTATACTATTAAGTCTTAGGTATTTGGGAAGGAATAAAAATATGTAAATAATTCAGCATGAAAAATTCAAGTATAACAATATTGATTTCATTATCAATGGTCGCCCGTGTGGCGCAGTGGTTAGAGCGTTCGCTCTAGAGTAGCGTAATAAGGAGTTGATCCTTACGTCGCGGGTTCGAATCCTACTGTGGGATGTGGAGACCGGTCCTTCGGATGAGACCGTATAAACCGAGGTCTCGTATTGCAGTATGTGCTGGCACGAAAAAGATCCCTCACTGCTCAATGGCCCTGAGTGCCGAGTATAGGTCAAAATTTGTAGCTTTCCACCGGCAAGTGGTGGCGTCTCAATATGAGTGAACAATTCTCGAGAGGGATGTTAAACAATAAACAAACAAACAAAAACATTATCAATATCATTATAATTATATCTATATGTGACGAATGTCAGCTTTGTAGAAAAAATATCCTAATACTGTTACACGTGTAAACATGGTAAATGTGCTTTTAGAAAAAGCATGCATATTTATAAATTAATTGTACGTAAAGTCACCCTGCTTTTCCAGGAGCAATACATGCACAATTCAAGATCAGTAAAAACGTGTAAAATTAACTAAAATATTCAGTAAGTACATTTAATTCCTAACCTATTCAGTCATTATATGTATTTCCTAAAACAACTAGTAAATACATGTATTAACTGAATGATTTAGAAAATACAGAGAGTTTTCTTTTTCTTTTAGAGCAGAATTACGCTCATGGATCTAGAAATATAGACCGGGATTTTGAATTACTTTACATTTTTTGGAACCCACACTTTATTCATGAACTGATGGCAGCGGCTACAGTAAAGGGGTTTGTAAATGACATAGAAAATATGTGTGAATGCCACATCTGCTGTGTTGAATATGATGAAAAGAATCATGTTCCACGAGTTTTACCCTGCATGCACACGTTTTGCACAGATTGCCTGATTAAGCATTGTAAACGACAAAAACTAATCTGCCCCTTGTGTAATCAAGAACATCCTGTGAAAAACAGAGATATAAAGATTTTTCCTAAGGATAATACCAGACGTGATCTGAAGGATCTCTTAGCAAAATTTTCTAAATCCATTTGTAAACTTTGCAAACGACATGATCAAGCAAAGTATTTTTGTTCCACATGTAACTTTCGATTGTGTCAAGGTTGCTTTAAAGAAAGAAAATCAAGTACATGCAGTAATCATCTTTTTGAAATTCCTGAAGATTCCTTGGTGACACTAGAACCATCTTGTGATAACTTACCCAAAAACATATGTTTGCTCTCTAATCATGAAAAAAAACGAGCTAAAGTATTTTTGCTCAGCAAAATCATGTGGTAAACCGGTGTGTGCCAACTGTGTTGTAGAAGGACACAATGATCATGAATATAAGCCTCTGAAGGAAGAATATGAAAAACGCAAGAAATATATGAGAAGTAGTTACCAAGCAGCTCATGAAAAGATTACAAGGGCAAAAAAGATATTGGAAACTGTAGAAAATGAATATGCATCAATTTCAGACAGTAACAGTAAAGGCAGAGAAAATCTGACTGCAGAAGCAGATAGAGGCGTTCAATATATTCGAGAATATGAAAATAATGTGAACCTTGAAACAAATGAAATTTTACAAAATATTCTGAGCAGACTAGCAAAGAAAAAGGAGCAGCTACAATGTTTTATTGAAAATGCAACAGAATGCTGTGGTATTTCAGAGGAAGCTTTGACAGGAAGTGATGTCATTGCATTTTTATCGGTTGAAAAGACTTTGACAGAAAAATTGAATTCCTTTGAGAAATCTGAAGTTGATGCACCCTTAGATCCAATTCCAAAAGAAGATATAGATCTTCAAAGTTCAACTACAGAACTCGAGGAAAGAATTAACAAAATGATTTCAGATGGTGGTGAAGTCAGCAAAAAGCCAAGCATCTTTTCATATAAAGGTAGGTCAAGACTAATTCAAGTCCCTGCAACAAAATCTTCCATACTTAACAGTTCTATTATTGTTTTGTATCTTTATGTCCTAATGCATTTTTAAATATACCAAACCATAATATAATTTGGGCATGCTCCTTTCTGTCTGTCATTCTTTCATAGGTAGTTTGATAAAGAGCTGATTTTTGGTCGACCATAATGGTTTTCTGGATCTTTTTTTTTTTTTTTTTTTTTGCTCTGCTTGTTGATAATGAGCTGTATGTTTTTTTTGTCTTTCATTTTAGGATTATGGAATTTTTTATGGGGTCGAAATGAAAAACCTGAAAGGGCATCTTGTTTTCAAGTATTTCTCTCTATGGCTGCATTGTTTTCCTTATATGGATTAATACTGTTGAAGCTTCATCCTATTCCATATTCAAGAATTTTTGAAACCGATGGTGAGTAAACCTCATTTGTCATTCTCTGCCCTGTGTAACAGAATCAGTATTAAAAAGAAAAAAAAAATGATTAATTTCATTGTAGTTTATACTACTTTGTTCCTCTGCTCCTTGAGCAATTTGAGATCTGAAAGGGTATTCAACGTCTTCCAAATAGAATTTGATTTCAGTTGCTCATCATGCTTATGAAAAACAGCAATAAAGATTAATTTGTTAAAATTCATACATTTGTGAACTATTTTATAGGGAAGTATAAATCTGCTAGGTGGGGAAAGTAGTTTATCTGGCGGTTGCTTCATAGATATCAGGTAACCAACAAGTAAGCGTCTAATAGCCTTCATGTTTTTGGTGGTCACCATATATTTATTTTTGGAGGTTGCCGAAAAAGTTGCTGGCAGTCATTAAATAAATTTCTCTTGGTCACTTGATAAGTTTTGAAATATCTGGCAGTTGTTAGATTAATTTTTTATTACCCTTAATCATAAATTTGATTAATCATATTATACAAACTCACAGTGTAATTTCTAGTTAAAGTACGTAAGCTGGACCTGAAATTATCATTTTAAGCTTCAGAAAATGATCCTTCACTCAATGTCTAATATGTATGAAAAGAAATTTGACTTCTTTTTTCCTTTGAGTAACTTTTGGTGAAAGAAATTATACTTTAATGTCTTAGGTATAGCTCTTTATAGCAAATTCTGGAGTGTCATGTTGTATTAGCAAAGATTGTACCACCTTTATTCGCTTTTTTAAATAAACTGTTATCAGGTGTCTTACATGTCTATCTATCCATTCGTCCTTCTGTAGACTTTTCACATTTTTAACTTCTTTTCCAGAACCACTGGGTCTAGAAAGCACAAAACTTTCGTAGAAAATGAAATTCTAAATTGTTCAATTGAAGGCCTAGCCCTCTTTCAATAGGATAATCAAGAAAAGGTAAAAATATACAGGTGCTATCATTCAAACATCTTTTTGAGAACCACTAGGCGAAAAAAGCTGAAACTTATCATAAGATTACTGTCGAAGTGTAAATTCTAAATTGTTCAAGTCATATACACCTGACTTAGGATGAGGCCACAATAGGGGAGAAACTTTTGCATTGAAAATTATAAGAAATATCTATAACAGTCTTTAACAGTCTTCTTTTCAAAAACCTCTTGGCAAGAAAATGTAAAACTTAAGTATAATTTTTCTTGAGATTTTTTTTCCAATTATGACCCCCAAAGATAAGAAAAAAGGACTAAATAGGTATGAAAGTCTTACATTTAAAAATATAAGATAAATCTATAAAACTCTCCTCTCAAGAACCAGTAGATTAAAAATGTGAACTCTTCCGGATGAAGATGTGTAGATTTATAATTGTTCATATCATGATCCCTGGGGATAAGATAGAACCTCGATAAGGGATCAGTGTTCAACATTGAAATATATGAGATAAAATCTTTTCTAGATCAATTGGACTACATTGAGTGAAACTCACGTAGAAGCTTCCCGAGGAAGTGTAGATTCCAAATTGTTCATTTAATGACCCCTGGAGATAGGGTAAATCTACAATAAATGATCAAAGTTTAACATTGAAACATAAATGAAAACTCTTTTTAAATATTTCTTTCTAAAGAATCATTAAATAAGAAAAAGAAAATCTATGTGGAAGCTTCAAGAGGAAGCGTAACAACCCTACTAATGTTTTCGGAACATTTTATTTTTTGGTGTTCTAAAGATAATAATAGCCAAGAAGTTCGCAGTAGCTCTGGTGAGATTTAGTGAGACTACGTTCTGATTGTGAACGGTTATGGTAAATTAGTCACGAAAATATAACTAGGAAATGACTAGCACGTGGGGACATGGTTAACAGAAAAGATATGTTTCAGCTTTTATCAATATATGTAGACATATATTTTAATCTATACCGAAATCATTCCAACTTCAATATGTACCGTACAGCGGGTATTTTTAGCGGGGTGCTTACTTAAGCTTATTTTAGCGGCTAAGTAAGCCGCTAAAATTTCAATCGCCAAATTTGCACTCTTAATTATCACTACTGAATGCAAGAATAATCACTTAAATACTTTGATAAGTCTGTTGTATAAGCAATGAAAATGAATAAACCAGGAAATCTAGGCTTCTCAAAACCATTTCTGTAAGGAGATTTGCGTCTGTAGTGTTGGTTTGGTTTGAACATATTTTATTCCAATTTGTAATTACGAAAGGATTGGGAACATGTTTTCAAAACTTATTATGTCATCTCTCTACATGTAAATTATACATTTAAAATTAGATCACAGTTAAATATATACATTCAAAATACAGTTAAATACATACATTCAAAATACTCAACGTTTGCAAAATTTACTAATCAATGAGTTTTAAAGAATCATTCATACAATTTTGCATATGTATTGCAGGTATATATAAATGAATATATTTAGTAATACTTATTCGGCGAAATGATATGACCGGTTTTTCTTTCCAACATCTTTTCCCTCGGGCTCTATTTTGAGGTATTATTGATAAATAGAATGCATTAAACAGTAGTTTACCAATGTTGTATACAGTACAATTCTGACAAAGGACTGAATTTTCGTAACTTGCAATGACAACGGACATAATGTGAATTATAGCAAAAAAATTCAGTTTTACTTTGCTTTGATTTTTATTTCAGGGGCTAACAATACCTCATACTATTGCCTGTACCTAGTGTTGGGTATTTTTTTATCGTATAATCGAAAAATATATTCATTTCAAAGAAAATGTAAAGAAATCAGAATATGTTTTAAGCAGGGTGGTGTATCCCCAACGCAAACTACTGTAATATAACCTGTTAATATCTGACGTTATTGATGCACCAACAAATATAGTGTCTGTTCTGTTCCCCATTGCAATTTGAGAGATTGTAATCAATCAACTCACTTGGAAAATGAAATAAAACTAATTATTAGTTCTCTGAAGTTATGACACCGGACGGATATCATCTTAACCTCACCTGTGTGGGCATGACAACGAACCAATTTTAGTGTTTAACTTAAAAGGTCTCTGACAACGGTACTATAAAGGAACTTAACGTGTTCCTGGCCGTGAAGGAGTTGATCATTACGTCGTGGGTTCGAATCCCACTTTGGGATGTGGAGACCGTCATTCGGATGAGACCATATAAACCGAGGTCCTGCGTCGCAGTAGGTGCAGGGCACGAAAAAGATCCCTTACTGCTCAATGGCCCTGAGTGCCGAGTATATGTCAAAATTTGCTCCGCCGGCAAGTGGTGGTGTCTCCATATGAGTAAAAAATTCTCGAGAGGGACGTTAAACAACAAACAAACAATAAAACCCAGACAAATATAAGTAGGGGCGGTAGATTCTAATTTGTTTTCAAATCTTAACACTTGATTAAGATGGGTCCACAATAAGGGATCAAAACTTTACATTCATTGAAATAAATAATAAAAATCTTTTCAAGAATAGCAAGGTCACGATTATTCAGATATGTGTGGAAGCATTTGCGGTAAATGTGAATTCAAATTTACTCAAATCATGACCCCCGTGTGATCAAAGTCTTACAAAGGAATTCACAACAGTATCGTAGTTACACAACTGACTGTTGTTGC
Organism: Saccostrea echinata; assembly: GCF_033153115.1. Taxonomy (NCBI): domain Eukaryota; kingdom Metazoa; phylum Mollusca; class Bivalvia; order Ostreida; family Ostreidae; genus Saccostrea; species Saccostrea echinata. The sequence goes on from NW_026889782.1 coordinate 20,263,095, forward strand.
CCATGGGCTTCTTGTATTTCTCACAGTAATGGTTTCGCAGCCACTAAAATCTTATTCTAAAATTTAATCTTATCAATAATTATGTGGTAGCAGCCAAATATTTATTTTGGGGATGTCGTAGGATTAACTGGCGGGGCCAGATAAATTCTGGCAGCCGCCAGTAAATAAATGTATTGGCGGCCCCAAAATAATTACATGTAATTGCAAGATAAATGATATCTGTCGTGCCCCAGATAATAACTGTCGCTTATGCCAACAGCCAGATAATTATTTTGCGGTCAGAAATATATAATTTGCGGTAGTCAGTAGATATAATTTTCTGATCTTACATTTTCCGAGTCCCAAATTTATGTATAAAAATATTTGATTATGTTTTTATCAATTACAGATTCCTATTCAGCAATCCTCAATAGTCAGACGTCCCTAATGTGTTATTCAGCAGACAGAAGAATGGTATCAAATAATCCATTTGAAAACATAAGACAGATTTGTTGTACTGAACAAAGTTCTTACGTATATAAGGGAGCTTTTACTAATAGAACTTTTTTGTATAAAAAAGGCGAATCTGTTATTGTTCAAATACAGGTACGTGATATCAAAAGATACCTGCCTGGGTTAATTTTGTTTGAGTTTGGAATTTCAAAGGGCTCCATTAATAGAAAAAATCTTCTTGGTTTTCCCACACAAAATCTTTATGGATGGTTTTTAAAAATAATAAACATAAATCGAGAATTTGCGTTAATAAACACAGAAGGACAGATTGTATACTCAAATATTTTTTCAGTGCTTGATAAAGGCACATTTACCTTTAGTATCCAGCTGAACCCAAATAAAACAATTACTTTGAAATCTCTCTACGAAAGTCTGAAAACCAAAAAAGTTTTGGATGAAACAAGATCAGTTAAAGGTATACCAAAAAGGGGATTTATGAAGGTATGTGATTCACACGATGCCCATGTGACCATTAAAATCATGAACAACAGCGTAGCTTTCAATAAATCCACACTCTACCCCGACGTGTATATTTCTCCCAACAACAAAACCATTTCTAACACAAAGCTTTCTTCTTTTAGTGGTAGTGAAATAGAAGGAAGTTTATATCAAGATATTATGCTCCTGAACTGTAGGTCTGAATGCATTTATGTTTTTAATTTTCGAGTAAATTCTCCTAAGAATATGCTGATTTTTTCATTGGTACTCACAAATTCTAAGTTTTTGCCTACAGCATATTATAATGTGACGTTGCTTTCTTATGGACAGTGTTCCGTTTCAAAAGTTGTGACATCTCAATCATATTGTATATCTGCGTATAAAAAAACACATTCTGGGCTGTATTCAATATCTACAGTAGAAATTCTTCCAGACGAATGGCATTCATTGATAATTACGGTTCAAAGAAAATATCAAACAACAACATTTCGTGTAGGTGCAATGGATATTGAATTGCAAAATGGTTTTATATTTGAAAAAGAAACTCCTATTTTACGTTGGGCTATGCAAAGTACAGAAGATGTTGTGGATATACGTCTAGGAAATAGTGATGAATTTGATATATATACTTGGCTGTTCTATAAAATGTTACCAATGTTTCTTTTTATTCAAAGGCATGTAATCTTGGTAATAAGCATTACTCTTGTCGTATGTTATCATGATAAATGTTATCAACTTTTAATTGAAATTATTCAATATGTTAAGAATGATTATGTCCACCAGAATAGTATTGCTGACAACATTTTTACTGCAGAACAAATAGAAAGAAGGCGTAGGGTTAAAGGTCTGAGAATTCATTGAAGTCATGCACAATGCAGTAGGGATGTTACATGCTTATGTATGTAAGGGCCGATTCAAACTTATAAGTCAGTTCAGATTAACTTAAGAGGAATATTCTAAAACTAAACTATATCTGAATTAGCATTTAATTAAATATATTGAAGTCATAATTTCACCAGTTACATCAGGTATTATATGCATAAGATGAATTGGAAAAAAAATGTTCACAATTAAGTGTTCAAAGGCAACTGGTATTCAATTTCTAAGGTACATGTAACTAATTACCAGTATGGATTGGCCTAATTATGATATAAAGATAAGATAAAGTATGTGTATTTGATTAATTTTGTACAATTTGAAACAATTTTAACAAATAACCTTTCTTCTTCTGTTGTATGTATTTGTGTACTTGTAAATTTCCATAGGTGTCATTTTCTTTGTCATATATAAAAACTGTAATATCATGTAGTCTTTCCAATTGTTTTATAGTTTTCCACTTGTGTATTATGTTCATTTCTGTTTTTCTTAATTCCAATACATGTATATACTGTATAATCATGTTGATTTCTTTTGTTTACTTGTTAATTTGTGCATGATTTGTTTGTGTGTAATATATAAAGTGACAGGGGATGGTTACACTACCTTGGCACTTGATCCTATCTCCGACGTTCATAGAAGTCCATAATTACTTTGCTTTAATGGATTCTTGAGCTTTATAACTGTTCGATATCTCCGTATTTCATACAGAATTGTAATGTTATTAATTTTAAGAAAAAAATTTTTAAAATGCTTATTTCAGTTCAATAGCCAAATAATCTCTATATCGCTGTTAACTTCATCTTATATTTATTATGAGGCAGTGTCAATTTTGTAATTCTTTCGTGTGCTTGTATGTTTAACGTCCATTTGAGAATTTTTCAATCATATAAAGACGTCAACAGTTTCCGATTGAAGGTTGAAAATTTAGATATTTAATTGGTACTAACAGCCTTTGAACAGTGAAAGATGTTTTTGTGTAAAGACCTACTGGGACACTAGACCTTGTTTTATACAATTTTATCCTAAAGACAGGTCTCCACGTCCCGCAGTGGGATTCGAACCAAAGACAAAAGGATCAATATCTTACTTTGTGATCCTTGGTCGCACACGAACATTCACGGTGAGCTTATAAACTTTGATTCTGATGCGTTTTGAACGCATTGTTTCTGAGTTATTTGTAACGTCTTTTGATATATTAAAAGAGCACACAATCTGAAGTTTCTCAACATTTTGCAAAATTGTCCTGGATGCAGAAAAATTCTGCATACGATAGTGTCCTTAAGTCGTGATTGTTAATTCGATCTGTTTCAACGATTAAAAGCCTTAATAAGTGTGAACAAAATTAATTTCAACACACTTAATAAAAGAAAAGTACAGTAAAACACGCTTATAACGAAATACCAAGGACGGGCGATTTTGCTTCGTTATAAACGTAATTCGTTATAATCGTTAAGTTCACAATATATTTTAAAGCCACCGGGAATGAAAATCACTACATTGCTAGTATTAAAGACTGTTATAAAGTTTATATGAGGCCACCTTGACTGGCTAAAAGTGGTCCGACTCAAAACTTTTTTTAACTTCTAGAAAATGATTTTTTTTTTCATTTAATTCCTGAATTTTCTTATCTCGTCAACATGTATGTTGTGTATTGATTTGGGCCGTGGATATCAGCCTGGATAGCTCAATCGGTAGAGCACTTGAAACAGGAGTCCCGGGTTTGATTCCAGGTCCAGCCATACAATTTCTCCTTTCCTGTTACAGATTTGGTGCCTTTGACCACCCCTGGAATTGCAGGTGAAAGTCCTGCCAGGGGCTAATTATTACTTGGTTTGGGTCTTCGAGGGCGAAGACAATTTAAAGAGAGATGAATGTAATGGTTTGGGCCGTGGATTTTGGTCTGGGTAGACCAGTCTGTAGAGCACCTGACTAGTGATACAGGAGTCCCGGATTCGATTCCCGGTCCAGTCATACATTTTCTTCTTTTCTGTTACAGTTGAAATTTTCTGTGAAAAAAATTCCCCACCTACCTACCGATCCAATTTTTTTAACCCGAGTCGGGAAAGGGCAAGCAAACATTATTTTATGGATGGCCTAAAGTTTCCAACGTTAGAAAATACATGTATTGCAAAGAAAATCAAATTCATGTAAATTTAATTTGTAATAAAAATATCAATATATTTCACAATACCACTCAATATAGAATTTGCAATTTGAAACACTTCATTTGTAAGAACAATATACGGTCTCAAAACAAATCTTACCCTGTATTTTTCTCTCTGAAAGTGATTTAAGGAATTAAACCTCGCGCTTTCTTAGTCGTTGAAATTCCATGCGGTAAGAAATACAAAAAGGTTTTTTTCCAAATCATTAATGGACTTCTAAATGCTAATTGTAATGTCATGAGCATTGTTCCGTCTTATTTGAAAAAGTTGCAGAAGACATCAGTTTTGAGTGGAATTTCCATTAAGATAATAAATGATAAGATGATAAAGAGCACATGCATCGCCCACAATTGTTTTGAGAAGTGTGATTTTCAAATGAATTTTACTCAACATATCGAATATAAGAGCGACGGCTGTGGACACTTTTCTTATGGACCCCCCCCCCCCCCCCGAAATGAGTAATTATGTCTTTTTCTCTTTAAAATGTAAAAATGTACCAAATGAATGACATCATATTTCCAGAGTGGTCCTTCTGCATGTAATATTCTTTCATCATTAATCACATTCATATTTATGTACTCAACTCATATTTAAGCGAATTTCATAACTTTTTGAAAATATTTAAGTAAAAATCTGCATTGGTTTTAAAAATTACCTCCTGGAGAGTTTAAATTAAGTATGCTTTCGAGAGCCAATGTTCTTCACCCGAGCCGAAGGCTCAAGTGAGCTTTTCTAATCACATTTTGTCCGGCGTCCGTCTGTCCATTTGTCTGTCTGTTCGTCTGTCTGTAAACTTTTCACTTTTTTGACTTCTTCTCAAGAATCACTAAGCTAAATTAAACCAAACTTGCCACAAAGTATCCTTAGCTTAAGGGAATTCAAGTTTGTTCAAATGAAGGGTCATGCCCTCTTGCAAGGGCAGATAATTACAAATTAGTGAAAAATTACTTGCATTTTTTAAAAATCTTCTTCTCAAGAATCACTGGGCCAGGAAGGATAAGCTCATGTGAAATCATCCTCAGGTAATGTAGATTCAGGTTTGTCAAAATCATGACCCCCGGAGGTAGGGTGGGGCCACAATGGACGATCGCAGTTTTACATAGGAATATATAGGAAAAAATCTTTAAAAATCTTCTTCTCAAAAACAGCAAAACCTTGTTAAGTCATATAGATATGGAAGCATTCTCAAGATAGTGTAGATTCAACTTTGAATCATGACCCCCAGGGTTAGGGTGGGGCAACAATGAAATCAAACATGCAATCGATGTGTTCTTTGAACTAAGGTCGATCGAGCAAAGTGACATGCTGTTATTAGAATGATATTATTATGAACGTTTATGAGGATTTTTTTCTTGTTGTGAAAATATATTTAAAAAAATACTTAGGAACACACGGTTAGTTATATTTTGAGATAACAGTTTTAATATAGGGGAAATATATAGAGAAACAGCGCACATTTTTGCGCGATAAATATACACTTTTTCAACGGTTGGCACAGTAGCTCTCCTGTTTGTCAATATATATTTCTGAGAACACATTGCACTTAATTAGATCAAGAAATTCTATGTTGATAAAAACTATTTATAAAAAGGTTTGTTCATCTGCACCCTATTTCCAGATGAGCATACAATTGTCCTGTACATTTTCTTTACATGGCATTGACGATAGATATGAGAAAATTCCGCAAAAAATATATGATTGATTGATTGTATGTTGTTTAACGTCCCTCTCGAGAATTTTTTACTCATATGGAGACACCACCACTTGCCGGTGGAGAGCTGCAAATTTTGTCCTATACTCGGCACTTACGGCCATTGAGCAGTGAGGGATCTTTTTCGTGCCAGCACCTACTGCGACACGGGACCTCGGTTTATACGGTCTCATCCGAAGGACCGGTCTCCACGTCCCATAGTGGGATTCGAACCAGCGACGTAAGGATCAACTCCTTACTTCGCGACTCTAGAGCAGACGCTCTAACCACTGCGCCACGCGGGCGCAAAAAATATATGTAAATGTACATTAAAATTATGATGGCCTTTGTTTGGAAGCAAAACGATGATTTATACACATACAAAGTATGATATCCACCTCGCCGAGGTTCGGTGAATATTTCTAATTCTTCTCAGGTTGCGATTTCATACTTGTACGTGTAGGTCTAGTAGGGGAATTCCCTAAATTTCTCGTGTATTACGTCATCAGTTTTAGCGTTGACAAGTTTTCTACACGTTCCTAGAACTTGTAAAATGGCATCTACACGTAAGTGTAAAATTGTAGCTTTTATAATAAAAATTAGCTAATTTATGTGTGAAAATGATATTGTTGTTCATTATTTAGAATGTAAGGTTTCAGGAACACTTATTTTAACCATGTTTTGTTCACCAACTTAAGTCAAACTTATGTTACAAAACTACTAAATAGTTGAAACAGAGACACCGACTGCAGTCTACATGTTCATGTTACACGTCATTAAAATCTCAACAGACAAATTACAAAAAACATGTACGGGTACGTCAAAGTTTGTGCACACGTATAAATTTAAAATCTCAACCTCTCTAATTGACCACAAAATAGCAATAATTGTAAAATGAAATTTTTTCTTCTAATAATTAGCTTATAAATATACTGAAAGAAAAAGAAACGCATGGTAACACAATATGCCAAACATTTTTAACTGCATGGCCAAAATTTACCAAAAAGGGTCCAAGGGGTATCTTGGTAACTGTGCACTCAAACCAGTGTTCAGAATTACTCAACCGTGAAACATATGACGTCATGTAGGGAACGTGGTTAAAAGCCAAAACACGTTGCATATTGATGATGAAATGTTTGTAAACACATCTTACCAATTGATGCAGTGAAGAAATACACATTATTTTTCAATATGCAAAGACAATTTGAAGTATTCGTAATCATTACATGGCTGATGGAAGTTCAATGGGACCTGGCTATTTCATTGCCTAAGCAAGGAAAAAGGAAAAAAAACAGGTTGTTGTGCTGTTTGTTGTAAAGTTTGTCACCACAGAACGTCTTATCCGTCGTCATAACATCGCCGCATCAAGACTGGGCTATACATCCTGCCATCTATGTAATCGCCACTTACGACCACTGAAACCACTAATAATACAGTAGGCAATCATAATCGTTACATTCACCCAAAAACTGAAAGATACTCATTGCGCGATTTTGGTTTGTGAGCTTTACGTCAACTTTACGTCAGTGTTCCTCTCAATCGCGCGCGAGTGCGCATTATGCCTAATTTTTCAGGACGTAAACCCACGGCTAAATGTAGCCAGACTTTCTGGCAAACATTCACATTAACCCACTCGAATGGTGCCCGTACAATTCATCTTTTTTCGCCAGTCGAACAGCTGTGGGACTAACTTGACGGTAGGGTTTAAAGACGTCGGAATGCCTTAGCTACTCTCGACCAACAAAGCGCTGCCCTGTCGAAAGGGTTGAATAAAATCCCTATGAGAAAGATTAACGCTCATATGAACTCCATGCAGAGGAGAATTAAGGCTGTGACAGATGCGCGAGGAAGGCATAGGAGATATTGAGAATTTTCACTTTTGGGGGGTACGGTCATTGGGTTTCAAGAAATCATGAATCATCGGTCGAAATCAAATGAGAATTTGCTTACTTGTTGATAAAAGATCAGTTTAAATGTTAAATAACAATACTGAAAATTACGTTCGAAAATATAACATTAAATCACTTCAAAAATTTTACCCTGCGTTTCTTTTTCCTTTTAATATAGAATTGTCGGGATATGTTTTTTCAATGTTATTAAAAAAGTGCATTAATTCTTACTTTCAGAAATTTTTTACTAAAAGAAATAGCAAAACTCTTCCTTGAGAGCAAACGACCGAGACATTACCAACTTCAAAGCTTTGTAAACATAGTTCTTGTTTTATCTATATACAAGTATGGCTATAGCAAATGTAAAAGGACTTTTTAATGAAATAGAAAATGTGTGTGAATGCAGCATCTGCTGTGTTGAATATGACGAAGGTCGACATGTCCCAAGATTGTTACCATGTCTGCATCCATTTTGTACAGAATGCCTTTCAAAACATTGTAAACGACAAAAATTGAAGTGTCCTTTTTGTAACAAAAAACACCATGTTGAAAATGGAGATGTAAAGAAATTCCCGAAGGACAATACTAGACGTGGCCTAAAAGAACTACTCGAAAAATTTTCTCAATCATTGTGCGGAATTTGTAAACGTAACGATCATGTTAAGTACTTGTGTGCAAATTGCAGCATTCGAATGTGTCGTGGTTGTTATAAGGATAGAAAAACCAGTGCCTGCAACAAACATAAGGTTGATATTTGCAATGACACGATTACGCCAGACACATCACTAGATTCAACAGACGTTGATGCTGCGTGCCTTCTTCCTGGACATGGGAAAAACGAACTGAAGTACTTCTGTACAGAGCTATCATGCTGTAAACCCGTTTGTGCCTACTGCATAGTAGAATCACACAAAGAACATGCATGTAAATCTCTTAAAGGTGCATACACAGATTTGAAGTTTATATTTTCTCAAATTTTCTGTATAATATCACAACTTATATGTTGCTATAGAATTTCACACGAAAATAAAATTAAAAACTTATTTAATCTTGAATTTATTGAAACTACGTATTTTGGGAGGCCTTTGATTAACACATCCTTGCACTTTCACAATTTTTAACTTCATCCTAATAATTAAGAAAAGTAGCAATTTTGTTGTGTATTAATAAATAACATTACATCTATAATCCAGACAATTCAGAGTAAATATGAGCGGAAGCAAAACCCACTCACTTAAGTATTGTCAGCCCGTGCTCAGTGTTGTGTAGTTGTGTACAGAGTTTAACAAATTGAATACACCCGTGAAACGTAAACTGTTTTTGTAAACAGGGCACGAGCTCTGTTGTTGTTAATGTTTACGTTTCACCGGGTGTGTTCAATTGTTTAACTCTGCACACACCACTGAGCACGGAATGACAATACTTGTGAGAGGATTTTGCTCTCTACATTTCTACTCTGAAATTTCTACATTATAGTGTTAATATTTTTTATTAATAAACAACAAAATTGCTACTTTTCTAAAGCAATAAAAATAAAGTTAAAATTTCTGAAAGTGCAAGGATGTTTCTATCAAACGCGTCCAGAAAATCGAAGTTTCAATAACTTTCAGATAAAATAAGATTTTTCATCAAATTTTCGTATGAAATGCTATAGCAACATACAAGTCATGAAATTATACAGAAAATTTGAGTAAATATTAACTTCAAATCTGTGTCTTAGCACCCTGAAAGACGAATATGACAATCGCAAAAAGATTCTGCAATGTACATGCCAGGAAACTCAAGAAAAGACAAGTAAGGCCATGGGGGTATTGGAAAATATAGAACAAACATATGCATGTCTTAGTGATAATGACAAAATTTGTGGGGAAAAGTTAACAGTTGATGCAAATAAAGGCATTACTTATATAAATGATTTCACAGAACAAGCAAAGAGGAAAAGCAATGAGATTCTGCAGAACATACTGATGATACTTGATAGGAAAAAGGAACAGTCACAATGTTTTATTAACAGTGCTACAGAATGCTGTGCTATTTCAGAGGAAGCCTTAAACAGAAATAATCACATTACCTTTTTATCTGTGGAAAAAACTGCTTTAAAGAATCGGACGTAGACAAACCATTAGATCCCATGCCTAAAGAAAATTTCGAAGTACAGTATTCTTCTTGGGAACTCGAATATAGAATCAAGAGAATGACAGATATTGGCGATGAAATCGAAATTCATTCCAGACTAGACTTGTTTCAAAGTAAAATCTTCGTCTCTCTCTCTCTCTCTCTCTCTCTCTCTCTCTCTCTCTCTCATACTATTTTTAAGTTACTGAAAGGGAAATTGATTTTAATTGTTTTTAATTACTGATTTTGATTTTCATAATGATTTTCCTGTAGACTGATGAAGCACTTTCAAACATGAAACAAACATATTTACCCGGAAAATTAGAAATTTTTGTCTAAACGTTAAAACCTTCCTTACAGGATTATGGAATTTCTTTTGGACAAACAGTGAGAGACCATCTTGTTTCAGTGTTTTTATTTCTCTCCTTGGAATTGTAATTCTACTTTGGATTGTAGGGCTGTGGCTCTTTCCATTGTCATACACCAGTGTTTTTAAAACTGACCGTGAGTATTTTTAACTTAATTTCTCCGTTAATAGGACTGGTTTGTAAAATTCAACATTTTAATTTGCTTTTTGTTCTTGAAATAAAAAAAAATACATGGTATGTAATAAGGAAGTAGGTACGGTTTGGGCTTTATTGTGCTCTAAAGATAGAATGCTCTCAAAAAGTTATAAAGTTGGCTTAAATATGAGTCGAGTATACGTAATGAATCAGGAAAGAATATGACGTGAATGAGGACCATTCTGGAAGTATGACGTCATTAATACGTTACATTTCTAAGTTTTAAACAGAAAAAGCCTCAAAATGACTAATTCCTGGTGTTATTTCCCTCTAGAAAATTGTGTCCACAGCTGTCGCCCACTTCAATTTACAGATATTTTGTGTAAAATTCTTTGAAAAATTCCAATTTCTCAAAATCTTTCTGGGCAATGCATGTGCTCTATTTTATTCCTTTGAAAATTGATGTCTTCTGCAACTTTTTAAGAAAATACGTGAAAATGCACAAGTTGATGACGTCACAGTTAACATTTAGGATATCATATGAGACAAATGATTTGTATGTTCTTATTGCATAGAATTTCATCAATTCAGAAAGGATGAGTTTTAATTCCTTACATAACATTCATATTTTAAAAATTCAGGGTCAGATTTGTATTGAAACCGTATATTGTTCTTTGAGCATTTCTTTATATTATTCCTTTATTTCTGTTATTAATTGCAAATACTTATTTTAATATATTTTGTTCGTAATTACCAACCAAAATGTCTGTATGGCAAATTAGGTATCTTTAAACTATTTGTATACCGGTATTTACGTGCACCTTGAAGTTTTAAGGATATTATCATATTTTCTTTTCCTAGGATGTGTTTTTCTCCATTTTTATCCGCTCGTACAGCAAGTTGCAGATAAAGCTGATATAAAGGGATAATTTACTTGGCTTTTCTCTTCTTGATAGTTTTTTGTTTGATTGTTTTGGGGTTTTTTATAACATGAATTGATGCTCCTCTTGGAAATATTTTATTTGTATTGTACAAAAGACAGGTTATAGATATTTGTTCTTTAATTTCACATTTTGATATTTCACATTGTACTCTCACAAAAAAGCAAAAGCGACCATTTTACTCTATTTAGGTAATTTTAGAATACCAAGGGATGCTCTACTAGGCAAAGCTTTTTTCTTGTTTTTTTTTTTTTAATTTTGTTTTACAACTTTCATTTTTGATATTTCACATTGTACACTCACAAAATAGGTAAATTAACCAATATGATCAAATTGAATTTCTTGAGATCAGGTCCATAGGAAACTGTTTCAGTTAAGGAGGAGTGGCATGATCTAACAAGAATTCTTGTCAAAAAAATTATTTTGAGGGAGAGTTAATTAATTTTTCCTATAAAGAATATACCATCAATATTCTTTCGGGGAAGTAGGTGTTCCTTCAGATCTGTACTTTTCCATGACTTTTCCGGTTAATATAGAATACTTGAATATTAAAGTTATTATCCAATGCTTAGGAGTTAATAATGTCATATTGATATTGATCGTGCATTCAAGAAAAGCATAACGATGGACTTACTTTGGAACAGTAAAATTATATATACGAAGGATGATCAAAAAGTTCGTAAACTAATTGAATTACTTCCATAAAAGAAATAAAATTAGGTTTCAGTGTTTATTATTATTTTTTTTAGTAGTCCCCTCCGATTTAAATGCACATCTGCCAACTTCTACACATGCGCGAATCACATGCTCCATAGTGTACTGTTCATAGAAGCTAAGAGATTTTCCGGGTTTTTTTCCTTACCATGCAGGTTATTTTTATAACAAGAATAGTCCATTTGTCATAAATAACCAAATCTCGGCAATAGGATGGGTGGATAAGGATATCTTTTCCCAAAATGAATACAACCCGACACCTCTGTCCTGCGTGCTTCGTTTATCCAATGTGAATTTAATATTGGTGCCTTCTCTTTATCATATCTGCTATGTTTAAAATCAAAAGTAAACGACATTTTAGGAATTTAATAATTACTTTATTGTTAAGATATTCAACCATATTTCTAGCTGTAACTGGGCGATCTTCATAACTTATTGCTCAACTAAGTACACATCTCTTCCCAAGCTTACATTCACTGAACTCAAGAACAAACATCATTTTTAACCAGCTCCCTTCCTTCATCAAAACAATCAATTCAATTATTGATTGAACTTCTGGCAATTCTGTTTCTTGATAAACCTTGTACAAATTATTATATTCCACTGCAAGGAATTTCCAAGATATACGTTAAACTTTACAGCCATTCCTTGCTCGAGTACGACTGAGTCAACCATTTTTTTGTCACAATTAAGTTATCTCCATATTGACGTTATTTTCACATTGTTCACAAAGGTGTTTTTTCAGTTTTTGGTAAAGTTATTTTTACTTTTCATATTGGATTTAGGTCTAAGAAAACAATATTTCTAAGCATGAGAAACAAGCGTAAGAAAACTTATGAAACTTTAGATGAGACAAGGTCGGTCGAAGGTAAGCCTAATAAGATATTTGTGAAATTATGTAATTCGAAATATGCCCTCATCAATATTAGAATTCTAAACGATAATATAGCTTTCAATAAATCCACATTATTTCCAAATTTATATATATCTGCAAGTAATAAGACTATTTCCAATAAACAAATGTCAACATCTACTTCTTATGACATAGAAATAGAGAAGGGAAACTGTACTTATATCAAGACATTGCTCTCCGTAACTGTAAAAGTAAATGTGTCTATGTCTTACATTTTCGAGTTAATTCACCGAGCAGTTTAAGTATTTTTTCTTTGCTTCTTACAAATATTCAACTTTTACGTAAGTTAAATTGCAGTAGACCATTACTTTCATACAAACAATGTTCCGTGACAATCTTTATGTTTAAATCATTTTGTTTCTGCATAGATGAAAAGTTTGAAGCTGGACCATTATCTATAGTGGAAATGATTCCAAATGCATGGCATCCATTGGTAATTAAAGTAGATAAAACATATCAAAAAGCATCATTTCTTTTTGGTCACATTCAGATAGATATTAAAGATGGCTTCATCTTTGGACATGCTAATCCTATTTTACGTGTTATAATGCAGAATACAGAAGATAGTGTAGAAATTAGATTAGGTCACAGGGACGAATTTGATATGTTAACTTGGTTAGCATACAAAATTTTCTTTTTCACGAATATGGATTGGTCAATCTTTGATGTTTTCCGATTTTATATAATTTTTATTTGTATCTGTATCTATTTGTATCAAAATTCAAATATATTTCAACAAGTTTATAATTTTTTGTTCAATAATCCTAACAGAATGGAAGAACATGAACCTAGAGTAGAAAACGTACAAAGAAGACGAAGGGGTAGGCGACTGAGAATTCATTAATGCATTTTCTCCTGGCTAGGCTTAGAAAATCAAGATAATTTTTTTTTTAATCTCCCTGAAAAAAATTCTAAAATTTGGTAAAGCTCTTTTAATCCCATTAATTTCCTTAATTATTTAAGTAAACTAATGTCCTAGCATAGGCTTTTGAAGAGCATAAGGCGATTGGACCAAAAGAAAGTTTTTTTTCATATTTTAACGAAGACCTAATGAGTTAAAGATAAATTCAAAATGCTCTCTGTTTGAGGGAATAAGTTATATAATTATCAATATAGTGTATAAGTTTCGCTGTATTTTTTCCCACTCCTTCTTATCGTTTTTTAAAAATTAAATTTAAAGTCCTGATCAATATTTAGCAAATCCTATGGCTCTTGGATTTATTAAATTAATTCTATACACAATCTATCATTGGGTTGCAAATTGACTGACATTTCTTATATCAATTGTTTAGCTATTGGTTTTGTGCTACTTTTACTTTAAATTAATTAGTTTAACAATTAATACAAAGAGCCTGTGACTGTTCGATTTGTCTCCATGCACGTATTATTGCCGGTGTGTACAATGTGTACTTTTCTAAGGCACCTGATCATTTAGCTACTACTGGTGTTTCCAGGGATCCATGTTTGTTTTGTTCAAAACTCGGATCGTGAAAAGGATTGATGGACCACTGATCATTCAACAGAGTTAATCCTTTTCAAAAAAAGGAAGTTTGTAAAAGCTTTGTGTTACATAAACATAATCACTACAGAAAGAAGTAAATTATGTAAGATTGATTCTTTTTTCCTAACTCATTGATATACTTTATGTGTAATACTGTATTTTGTTGTGTTTTTGTATTTCATGAATGGACTGTATTTTAAGAGATTCATACAAAAAATGTTTTGCTTAAAAATCTTTGCATAAACCTGTATTGTTATATATTAAATATTGTACAACATTATATGCATGAGCTTCAATAAATTGAATCTATTTTCATTTTTACTACAGAAAAGTTACTCTAACCTTGGAATACTATAATTTGACATTTTTTTAAATACTTTGCCAAGTATATGATTTACCCTGTGACACTGTATGGAAGGAAGCATTTACAAGTATATTCGATAACTTTGATTGATAAACAGACGTAAGGAATTATGAAGGAATTATGTCCCGTACTATTCTTTACATCTTCCTATCATCACGATCAAGCTGGTTTGTCTGTAAAACACAAAAGTCGATTACTATGCATATTGTGCTAAACCGATCAGGTAGTTTCTTTTTTAAAAGATACAAGTCCACACAATCAGACGGACAAACAAGATGTTTAATCTATAGCTAAGAACCAACAAAAATACAATGTACATTCAAAATTAGAATTTGCTCGACAAACAAAAGCATTTTGATTACTACAGCTAAAACCTGAAAGCCGAATATTTAGTTTTTGGCAGACAGGACACATGATAAAAACTTAATGCCAGCAATTTTTGCGTGGATACACAAAAACACTTGCTTTTGGGTTTTGAATTAGCTGTTATAAATAAGATGTTTAAGATACCTCTTTTGATCTACTTTAAACAATTTTCAGTTCTTTCAGAATCAATATAACTACAGAAAAGGATAAAATACAATCATGCATTTCTCGTTATTCTCGTTATTTTCCCTATCTAAATAAGATCCGATAAAACATTATATTTTAGGTATTTTTTCTCCCCACCAGGTGTGAAATTTTGACCGAAAACTTATGTTTAATATAAATTTTCATGAAATATGAAAATGATCTTGGTGTAAAATATTATTTCTGACATGTACACATTTGTACTCCAAATCATGGATCATTCCACATTAATGCAAAATAACAGTGCATTTAACAAAAGCATAGCATATCTTACCAAAACAAAAATACGACATCGATTCTAAAAATTTAAAAATCTAAAACTACGATTGTCATCTAGAGAAAACGAAAGAGCCAAAGAAGAATTTAATAGAAGGATGCTGGAGATGTCAATTCTATATTTAAAATTCAAAGCATTTATGTTTTACTCATTCCATTATGACATAACATTCTGGTTTTACATATTACTGTCTTAACATTCCTTACCGTGTATTCAAAGTCAATGTAAGTTATTGATTTCTTTGATGCGTGTATTTTAAAACCATCATTTAGTTCGCTGCATATGGTTACCTATCAGACATAATCATCTGTACTTTGAATCGGTATGTATGCTTTTAACCAAGATAAATAAAAATTAAATGTATTTCTTTATCTTTATAAAAATTGTTCGATAAAAATAGATATGAAAATTATCTGTAATTCACACGCTTGGTTTCGTAAAAAAAAATTTGAGGTTGCAAATTAAATAAAAAGAAAAGTTAACATTGAATAAAATATGAAGAATCTTATTCTTTGTCTAAAATGAAAGATGGTACGTAGATCAATCATTTCCTAATTCTATATACTAGTAAATGTATGTATTTGTTAAATTATTTTTCACCACAAGATCAAATCAGGGCCACCTCTTTAGTAGCTCACTTTTTAACATAAATCTTTTTTATCAAAACAATATTTTTAGATACTGACACACTATTCATTATTGTCCTAGTCTTTATTTTAAATTTGAATTTGACACATTTAACGATACACGTTTATTCTTTGTAAGATATCGTGAAAAATTTGCAGGGAGGCTGTAAAATACAGCTTTTATTCTACTTTTTCAGGAGTATGGCCAGCGCAAATGTACCAAGATTTGTAAAGGACGTAGAAAATATGTGTGAATGTAACATTTGCTTTGTCGAATATGACGAAAACAAACACGTCCCTAGAGTTTTACCATGTCACCACACATTTTGCACGGAATGTTTATCTAAGCATTGTAAAGAACAAACGTTAAAGTGTCCCTTGTGTAACCGAGAGCACTTTGCGAAAAATGGGGATGTAAAGACATTCCCAAAAGATAATACCCGACGTGACTTAAAGGAGCTTTTAGACAGATTCATGCAGTCATTGTGTGGAGTCTGTAGACGTCATGATCACGTGAAATATTTCTGTATTACGTGTAACATTCGAATTTGTAGTGAGTGTTATAAAGAAAAGAAGTCAAGTGATTGCAATACTCATGATTTTGAAATGCCTGGGGACTCATCTATGACACAGGACACATCCTTGAAATCTATATACAATCAATCAAAAGCAAGGTGTTTGCTCCCTGGTCATGAACATAACGAGTTAAAATTTTACTGCACAGAAAGGCAGTGTTGCAAACCAGTTTGTGCAAACTGCATAGTAGAGAAGCACAAAGAGCACGTATGTTGCTCCATTGAAGATAGATATGTAGATTGTAAAAAGGCTTTGCAGTATACATGCCATGCAACAAAGAGCAAAATAGCTAGAACAAAGAAGCTTCTAGAAAATGTAGAAAAAGAAATCACATCGCTGCCAGTGAATGAAAAGAAAGGCCAAGAAAGCCTTACTGCTGAAGCAAACCGAGGCATAAGATACATTCAAGATTATGTAGAGAATACCAAAAAGAAGATGAAGGAAACTTCACAGAAAACGTTAGCTATTTTGAAGAAAAAGCAACAAAAAATGCAATATTTTATTGATAATGCTTCCGAATGCTGTGCCATTTCGGAAGAGGCTTTAAGAGAAAATAATTGTGTGAAATTTTTATCAGTGGAAAAGACTTTGACAGAAAAATTGAATGGTTTCAAACAGTCAGAAGTAGATCGCCCTTTGGATCCCATCCTTAGAGAAAATGTTGAACTGCGGCGTCCCATTCTCGAACTAAATGAGAGAATTAATAGAATGACAACAGATGATGAGGAAACAGCAGAATAGCCGAATATAGTACCTTTAAATATGTAACTCGTTGAATTCCAAAAATATTGCTTTTTTATGATTTTAATGCTGATAGAGAGTTGTCCAACTTACTTGTAAAATTCTTAATCCTCTAAGCTTTCGTATGCAAAACTTTTTTAATTATGATAATTTTTTTGACAAAATGAAAACATACACGAATACTTTATGCATAGATAAACATTGTACAAATCTAGTTGAAATTTATACCGAAAACGGTTAATTGAATATTTTTATCATTATAATCATTATTATCAGTATATGTAGGATAAACGTTCGGGTGTTTCAGTGAGTTTGCTTTCATTTTTTATTGAACCAAAATAGAGCTACAAGTACGTTCGCTAACTGAGGAACTATCATTGCTTGTATAGGATCAGTGTTCGTGGAATTCCTGGACCCAGTTACCTACACGGAATGAATCTTCATCATTAACTTAACTGAATGGTAACTGAAAGGTCTGGAAAGATTACTGGCAGATCTCTGCCATTCAATAACTTTTCAGTTGACTTTCATTCAGCTTTCAGTTGACTGAATGGTAAAGTTTCATCCTTGGCTATGGAATTATGTCTCCACGAAATTGTATTAATTTAATTGCCTACAGACATTGTCCCCAACGAATAAAATAGATTCCACAGTGCTTTGAAAATATATTCTTTCATCTAATGCAGTCGTCAGTCTTTGATCTATATAGTTTTCAAACATTTAGAAATAGTTCCGATCGGTAGCAAACATTTTTGTTTCATAGAAATTGCAAGAAACCTTTATATCAATGAGTTCTTATGAACAAAACAGACCCCATTAGCAAAAAACTGTATAATTAACTGTTCATGTTTACCCGTACATAACCGCCCTCCCAAATTTCGTTGCGAGCAGAATATAAAGGTAAAATTACATAAGTACATGAAGATATACAGATATAAAAACACATCCACTCCACACAAGTTACATATTTTACCTAGTGTGTCAGGTTTCAGGTAGAAGTCTACCGGTATTATAAAACATTTTTCCGAAGGATGTGTTTTATTTAAAGGAGTTGTAAGACATTTGATTATCTAAATTGTTGATTATATTTGGACCTAAAACAAACTTAATCTGAAAAAAAAAATCCGTAGGAAATAGGTAATAAATTTGATTTAAGATTGGGTCTAACCGAAAATGTCCCCATGGACTTGCAATGATTCATTTGATAAAACATAAGCTTTAGTACTTTATTCTATACAACAAATGATGTATATATGTATTTTTTTTTTAGAATTAAATAACGTTGGAGCATACATGTATGTAAGATAATGGCAACGAAATCTCTGTGTAAAACAATAATATAGATAAGAAATATTATTTTAAATTCATTTGAAAGGCACAAAAGTTTGGAAAATTTTAGTTTAGGGCAGTTTATTGAAAAACACCATCGTTTATAAAACATTGACATAAAATAAAGAAAATATTCATGTATTGACAGCATTTATCTGAAACTTATCAAACGTTATTTCATTTCTTTATATTTAATTTCTTTATTTCTTTATTTTATTTGTACATGTTAATATGGAATACGTCAAATTAGTGTCACAGGTTGTTTTGGTAACTTTACAGCTATAGACATATTTATGTATATATAAAGGACAGTTTACAAAAAATCGTTGAAGAGTCTTAAAAAGATTAATGTTAACGAAATATAGGAATAAAACTAATGTTAGATAGAGAAATAACAAGGGCAGCAGATACACAAATTGTCAAATCAATAGTCAGGGTGACAAAACAGAGTACATCCAGAGGTTAATTAAATCGTGGTCCACAAACAATTGTAGTGTAAAATTAGAAAGAAAATATAGTCCCATGCAGGATATTACATTCTCTGTGTAGCAGATTAAAAGATCCATTCTTAATTACTAGTAAATTACTTGGGTAAGTAGCATTTCTTTAAGTGTATCTGTATCCTGTCTCGTGGCAATGATTTATCAGCAAAAAATCTTCATTGTCCTACCGGATATAAACTGTTTTAAAAAAGCAATCAATTTGTATGACGAGTCCAACACAAAGATTCTCATGATTCTTTGGTTGCGTATTGAAACATATTCTAGTGCTTTAAGGCAGTCAAAGACAAAGATGCCTTTCCGTTTTCGGCTGAACAAAATGAATTCGACAAAAATAGTTTCAAAATTTAATTTCCGGAAACGGAAATTCAGGAATGTTTTTTGCATTAAAGATTTAAAAGTATTATTCTTTTCGGATTTCATTCTTTTGATTAACATCTTTAAAACAAAAATTAATTAATCTATTGCCGAGAAAACATCTATTGCTGGAAATTAACTTCCATAACGGTTAAACATCTGAAGTAAATTTCTTTATTTTTAACAGGATCAGAGAAGGTAGATAAAACATTGCTCTGTACGTGAGCCAAGAGTTGTATTGCAGTTATGGGAAAAAATGTCTAATTGCATAGCATCCTTTGTCCAGTGATTACTGCTGAAAAAAATATTTTTTTTTATAATAAACTGCTGGCTACAGGGTTAAAACTAAAAAATAAAAAAGCTCACTTTTTATCACAGTATCGCGTTTCCACTATAAATGTGAGCCCTTTTTAAATATTTAATGGCCTGTACCTAGCCTTTATAAGATTTAAGTTTTACATCAACAAAATACTTTTACAGAGTTAAATGTTTAAATACATATTTTTTGTTTGTATCTCAAGGATATTTTTTTTTCTTTTATATAACAACACAAATTTAACTCACATTTTTTTTTTGTTCTTTATTTACTGAACATGCATATCTAAGTATCAAGATTTAGAATCATAATAATTAGCACAATGATAAAACCTTTATGGTCAAGTCAGAATCACTGTTACATGCATGATTACATAACATGAAAAAAGCTACTCTACAAATATTTATATTTAATGTAATATAAATGACATGCATGTTCTATATTTGATTACATAAAAATATGGCACACCATTTTCATTGATATTTACTAGCCTAGAAAAAATTGAAACAAAATGAGGTTACAAATCTCAAATTTAAACCCAATATGAGATTTTAACATTACCTTTTGTATTAAACATGAATATACATGTAATAAATGCACTAACGCAGAAATGTAACATGTGTGTAAATGATAAACTGATAACAATCATAACATGATCATAAACCAGAAGTCTCTGACGAGACTGTAGCTCTACTGGTTATACTTATAAAGGAAGATAAAAGTAACACTTGGACTTGAAACTTTGCAACAGCAATAAATAGAATAATGATCTATGGTTTAGTCTGTTTTATGTGGCAAGATTTATTGCAAGCAGAATAAAACTGTAGGAGGAGTAGCATTCTAAAACAATTTTTCAGAAATTTTGATTTAAGTAACCATCGCAACATCATTCAACAAAATCAAAAAACAATAACGACAATTATGTAGCTCAGTGTAGTCTACTTGTATGCCAAGCTCCACTGAAATCGGACAAAAAGTGTAGGAGGAGTAGCGTTTTGAAAGTATTTCAAGAAAATTTTTATTTCTAGTACCCATGGCAATATCGTTTATCAAAATCCAAAACTGGTAAAGAGAATTATGTATCCTATATAACTTATGTGCCAAGTTATACTGAAATCAGACCAAAACTGAAGGAGGAGTAGCATTTTGAAAGTATTTCAAGGAAATTTCTATTTTTAGTAACCATGGCAACATCGTTCATCAAAATCAAAAACTTATATTAATAATTATGTATCTTAGTGTGGTCTACTTGTGTGCCAAGTTATATTGAATTCAGATCAAAACTGTAGGAGAAGTAGCGTTTTGAAAGTATTTCCAAGAAGTCTCTATTTTTAGTAACCATGGCAACATCGTTCATTGAAATAAAAAAAAACTGATATACAGAATAATATATCTTAGTGTAGTCTACTTGTGTGACAAGTCAGACGTAAACTGTAGGAGGAGTAGCATTTTGAAAGTTTTTCACAGAAATTTCTATTTTTAGTTACCACGGTAATATTGTTCATTGAAATCAAAAACTGATATAGAGAATTTTGAACCATATTATAGTCTGCTTGTCTGCAAAGTTTTATTGAAATCAGACCAGGACTGTAGGTGGAGTAACGTTTTGAAAAATTGTTTACAGACAAACGGACAGCTAGACGGACAGACGACAAACACCTTACTATCGCATAAGCTTTACTGGTCTCTGAACAGTAGAGCTAAAATTGACCTTAAATCATAAAATCAAATATTAATAATTAAAACAAAAGATATTTTTTCCAATTATATTTTCAGACACTAAAATCATTTATGTGTTTAGAGTTTTTGTTCTGAACTCATTAACGGACAGAAAAGTGTTTTTTTTAATGGCACAATGATTTACAATTTGTTTTAAGATCTCCAAACTTATTTAAAGTTTCTCCTTAATATATTATATGTACATGTCGGAAGATGTAACTCTATTCAGCAACCACATGCCTTAACATTTTCAATTTAATACTTAATGAACTGTGTTCTATTCAGGCAGTAGCATCTCACATTGTATAAAATATATTATACATATACCCAAATCACATCCTATTTTGTTGTTTAAACACCTTCTTTTCTTTTGAATTGACATACATGTACATATATATATATATATGTCATACAGATAGAACACCAAACTTCACCCTTATGCTGCATATTAAAAGTCATATTGTGTGTGAACTGTTTAAATACAAGAATTTTTGTGTACTCGCAGAAAAGCAAGATACATAAGCTAGTATTTTTATACATTTAATATAATGTACGGTAAAATAAAAAAATTCAAACATTTAAATTAAATGCCCACATGCTAGAGAGTTTATCCAAGATATAAACAATATTTATCAATAACTATATCCCATATTTACAATAATCAAAAACAGAAGCTTCAATGTCAAGTATACACGCAGTTAAAAGTCTTTTGTTCCATTCATGATTTGTCTGTGTTTGATGCATATGACAACTAAATGTACTGCCACAGTCCTTACATATGAGCATGGAGGTACCTTAATTATGTATATGTTTCAAATAATCTACAGTAAAACAAGAGTTCAACAGACCTTTGACAGTGTATGTATTTTTTTTTTTTACACCTGTCTGACTTTCAGTGACATAACGAGCAGAAATTCATGATAGGCAGGGTTTGACATTAAGGCACGTCCGACCGACCCAGTCTGGTAAATGAGTGGTCCAGTTGTGTAAAATGTTCGTGATGTAGACCGACTGGTCGTGTGGATGAAATAAAGTTAACCCTAATTTCAGTCTTTCTAATACCGGTAAATATTCTAAATTTTTTTAATCTTATTTGTCTGATTGTAACCATCACTCTGTAGAAGAAAATTTTCCCGCATGACACAATCGCTATTTTTAATCCGGCTGTAATAGACCTGTCGTGATCGAAACTAACTTCGTTCAGTATAAATTGGAATGAATAGCAAACTTATTGATATATATACTATAATAAATTCTTTAATTTATTTATATTTAGGATAATTATTTTAATAACATTTGTAGAGTGTTTTTAAGGCTTATAATACTTATCAAGACTCAATGGCCTGCGACCTATGGAACAGTCTGTCAAAATATCTTAACAGGTGCGAGAGACGATATCTTTATTAAAGTATGCTTTCCAACCTTTTTTCCAATAATAATTAGCAGGTTATAAAAAGTAAATTTTCAAGTTTGGTCAAGGCTACTGATTTTACGGTCAGGGCTAGTAAAAATTATGGGAAGTAGCCCGACTGGTCTAGTGCTCATAAAAGTTAATGTCAAACCCTGATAGATGAGAAGATGTTTTACTCCATATCATTAATCAACTGCTTAGTAAACATGTGAAATTCTCCACTGAAACACTTTTAAAAATAAGTTTCTACATAAATACACTAAAGAATCAATGAACAACTCATAATAATTTGATTGATTTTTACATCACTGTGCCTTTAAACAAAATGGAATACATATAATAATTTTTTGTTAAAATTTCTTATATGAAACACCTGCGAAGAAAATATATCTCAAACATTCAAATGTACGGTGAAATTTTGTTACCTCAAACCCAATGGGACTGGGAAAAAAATGAAAAATCCAAGGATTCAAGATATCAAGAGTAAAATACTGCAAAAATAAGTTATTTGACTTCCAAATCTCTTTGAAATATCCATGGAATTTGAGATATCAATGTTCAAGATATCCAAGTTCAACGGTATACAATTTTTATTCCATTAATGCTGTTTAAGAAATCAATAATGTGCATGTAAAAACAATAATATAGGTTACACTGTAATTTTCAGAGAAGTATTTAAAAGGCACAGTATCACAAATACATGATTTCAAGAAAATGTTTTATCATTACTTTGACTTTTGTCCACATAATACAGGTAATACAATATAATTAGGATCAAAATTCATTTATAATCATGATAATGAATGAAATGTAAGGAACATGAATAGAAAGTCAGAGCTGCCAACATAATAAAATGAAAAACCATAATGAGGCCACTTAGCCACCTGGCCCTAGATATTTTAATTCTGATTTTTTTAAGGTGATTTAGATCGCAAGTTAGCACAGTACTGGACCATGACAATACAAGTATTCTCTGTAAGTAATGGACTTTTTTATCATAATAGTGAAAACTGATGGTGGAGAGCTATGAAAATACTGGTTTTTCAAACTATTGATGACTAAATAGATAAATCGTAAGGCAAGCATGTATTTAAAACGTTCAAACCATAAGACAAAATTGTAAGGGTTGTCAGTTCTGGACAGAAAATTTAAATGAAGATTAAAATATTCCACTGGTTTACATAATGTCCCTATAAGCATTCTCTACAATATACTAATTTTTTCCCCCAAAATCACTCTAGTGGAAGGTATCTCTCCCTATAGTTTTCATTACCTATACCAATGATTGCCCCCTCCTCTGAGAACTGGGGAACCTGCTGTGGGGGATAATTTCCTGAGGAATCTGTAATGGGGATGGCTATGGTCTGTGGTATATGTCCCCCCACATCATTGGGGAAAGAAACGGTCACTGCCGTGAGCATAGAGCTGGGGTCACCGTTGGGCTGGTACCCTAAGTCCTGTTCCATTGCATACCCCCCACTGACTGGGGGAGGGGGTTTGGCTGCTTTTCTATGTCGCGGCACCAGGTTATCCTCAATGTGTGTCTTCATGTGTCTCTTCAGTTTGCCGTGTTCTTTGAAGGCTTTGGAGCAGAGCTGACATTGGAATGGTCTCTCGTTCGTGTGGGTGCTACAATGAAATACCTAAAATCTATCATCTGTATAAGGGAAGTGACAAAATGGTAAGGCCACAAAAACTAATTTTTAGTTTCTTGAGCCAAAAATTTTCAAAATTCAATGTGACAGGCAGATCTTCATTGATTTGAAGCAGATGTTAACTCTTTTTTCTTGTCAGCCAATAAAATGATATCAATTGATTCTTAGTTTTTTGTACTCTTATAGTAATTATTATTTGTACTCAACCTTAAGTAATCTTATTACAAACATTTTTTAGAGAAATTAATTCACAAAGTACCATTTCCAAAAAGAAATGTGTTCTGTATCTTATCAAAACGTCTTTCTCTAAGCAAATATGAAAAGGGACAAAACTCATTTTGTCAACTTGGAAAAAGAGAAAAATTGATTTATTTCCCTTTTCAATGAAATGTAGAGATAACAAACAGTCATCAAGCTTACAAGTCCATTGAAAAATGTTAATAAAATTGACCAATGTGGCAGTAATTGACCTGATGTGGCGGTACCTGAGGAACTGTAGATTTTTTTTTTTGGCCTAATTCAACCCCCATTAAAAATGGTGCATATATGCCAGAAACTCATAAGTTTAATTATTGTCTCTACATTGTATCAGTATTAATCAAACTAAAAACAAGCTAGTGCACATATATGTATATTTTATTTTTCAGCTTTTTCAATTTACATTAAGCATGTCTGAAAATTTTTAGTTTACCAATATAAATAATTTACAAAGGGATTATCTTGCTTACCGTAGATGAACTGTGTATTGCGAGGCCGATGGCATTTTCTTGTTGCAGTAAGAGCAGGTGTAGATTTTGCCGTATTTATTGTCATTCAGTTTACCCTCCAAGACGTGACCCTTCATGTGGATTTTGTATGTCTCTGAATGCTTGAATGCTTTTTGACAGACATGGCACTGGTAGGTTTTATATGTTCCATGAGTGATCTTGTGTTTTTGTAGATTTCCATACTGCAAAAAAAAAAAAAAATAATAAAAAAAACATAAATAAATAAATGCAGTTATAAGCACTTTTAAATATGTTTGCACTAGATTGTTATCAGTTTATCATTTATAACCAGGCATTAGACAAAATTATTATAGCAACAGTATTTTCTCAAAATTTCTTTGCATGAAACACGATAATTATTTGACTTTCAAATTCATATAAATGTCATTGAATAGTACATAAATTAATTCTGGAATGGAATGTACCAGATTAACATGAGTTTTATGCATATATACATATTTATTTCATTTAATTTACTCCTCCCACCTGTCTGAAGGACCGCCCACAAATCTCACACACATATGGCATGGCTCCTGAATGAATATTCATGTGGACAGTGAGGGCGGTGCTTCCCGAGAGATATTTCCCACAAACTTCACACTGGTAAGCCTTCGTTTTCTCATGCGTGTGTAACTTCCTGTGTGTGTTCAACGTATCGCTCTGCTTGAATGCTTTTCCGCAAATATCACAAACATAATCACGAATGTTGCTATGTACAAATCTTTTGTGTTTATGCAAGCTGTTTTGATGTTTAAACGTCTGTTCACAAATATCGCACTGGATTCGTTCAACATTGAAGTGAATTTTATAGTGGGAACACAAGTTTTTCTTGTTTTTATACACCTTTTTGCATATATTACACGGCAACTCAAGGTTAGGCTTATTGAAGTCGACTTTTCTTATCCACTGGAGGTTTTCCTTGAACGTTCTCTGACAGTTGTGCATGGATAGGAGATAGAACATGCTGTACGCCTGCTTGCACTGGGAGCACACAAACTTGTTACCGGCACACTGTCTACACAGTGCCTGCTGGTTGCACTGTTCTGTAACTCTTTCACAGTTCTTACAAGCCCCAGACTTTGTCCCTCCGTCCTCTCCATTAATACTTTGTTCTATACCTTGACCTTCACAACTGTGTTTGAGATACGTCCTTTCTGAATGAAAACTTTGGGAACAATTCTTGCAGATCAGTTCTTCAGGGTTTGGTTCCTTGTTTTTTTTCGCGTAAGGCACCCTTTCTGCATTGCAAATCTTCATGTGCTTGCCAAGTGTCCCATTCTCTTTAAAAGTTTTTCCGCACGTAGAGCACATGAAATCGCGATTTTCATTGTTGCAGATTTTTAAATGTCTCAGCAAGGTTGTATTCTCTTTAAAACATTTCCCACATAGTGAACACATATACTCTCGATCTTCACTGTGAGCAAATCGCTTGTGCTTCTTAAGTTTACTACTGTCCTTATAATATTTAAAGCAAATATTACACTGGAACCTTGTATCACTATAATGCGTCTTATAATGCGCACAGAGATTCTTTTTACTCTTGAACCGTTTATAGCATATATTACATGGAAGGTTGCCTTCCAGTTTCTCAAAGTCTATAGCCAGAATTTCCTCCATGTTCTTGGGATAAGATTTCCTACAGTCATGCATGGCAAGGATGTAGAACATCTTGTACCTCTGCTGGCACTGTTTACAGGAGAATTCATTACCACAGCATTCCTCACAAAGCAGAGAGCCCACCTCCCCCATATCTTCACCTTGAATTGGTTTCTCACAGTTTATACATGTCTCATTCAGATTCTCCTCTTCTCCATTTTGCTCATCCTCACCATGGATTTTCTTGTGTATCTCATAAGCTTTCTCATCAGGAAATAACCCCTTACACTTCCTACAGGCAAATAAATTCTTGTTGTGTTTGACCTGGTGTTCGTATAACTCCTGCTTGGTTGTAAACTCCTCGTTACATTGAACACAGACGTGGAGTTTTTCCCCATCCTTGTCGGATTCTTTTCGCTTCATTTCTTTATCCACTGTGTGGGTACTGCGCTCATGTTTCAGAAGACCATGCTTTGTAACAAAACTTGAGGAACAAAGGTCACAGAAAAATTTCTTCTCTAGACAGGATTTTGTCGATTTCTGATGAAGACGGAGTTCAACAATGGAATTGAATTCCTGCTGACAACCCCTACATTTTTTAGCTTTTGATGTTTTTGTTTTCTTGTTTCTTGACTTCTCATTGGTTGTTTTATTGTTTCTTGATTTCTCATTGGTTTGTTTCTTGATTTGGGTTTTGTGTGAAGCTTTTCGATTGGCTTTCCTTCCTTTCTTAGCTTTTGACTTGTTTGTGGACTTTTTATTGGATGCCTCTTTACTTTGTTTGCTGCTTTTAGATTTCTCATTGGTTTCTTCCTCGTCCAGTAATTTAGCACAAATGTTAGATACAACATCACTCAGGGTTTTTCCCCCTTCATTGTCTTCCACAACTGTATCATCACTTTCATACTCCATCTCTGAAGCATAGATTTGTAAACTTTATACATGTATACAGTATGTGTACTGCAAACATGGAAAATATGCTTAAGAAAATTAACCCCAGGCACACTGTTCTTTCTAATGACTTGCATTGCAAAATTAAACACCTAAGTATTTTGCTGAGCAAACCTGATCACAGACAACAAATTAAACAATACAAAAATCTGTCTTATTCCTTTCAATAGAATTCTTTCTCCATGGTCATTTCAATGAGGTGAAAAAACAAAATTTATATTTGGCCTAATCAAAACACTTATATTTTCTAATTACCAGTAATAACACTCTAGTTCACTTACCTGATGTCATCGTTTTCTTTGCTCTAGTTCCCACAGTACCAACAAAATCATTGCTTCCTCTCTCTTCCTCATCTGGCTCCCAATCCTCGTCATTATCATCATCTAAAAAATCATCACCCTGGTCATCATCTTCAGTGTCATCTTCCTCTGAAGTCCTCTTAGCCACCTCCTCTACGTCAGGTACAACGCTCTCTCGTTTTCTCTTCGCTTGCCTTGTAGTTATGGTGGATTTGTTTTGTTGAATGTCTCCAACAGGCACTTTGTCCTTGATCCTTGTTAAGCTTTCATCTTCCACCTTGACCTCTGTGACCCTTTTGACCTCTGTGACCTTTTTGGCCTCTTGCTCCCTTTTCTCACTGGTACTATTGACACAATGTACATCAGCCTTCTCGATCTGATCTCTTCCTTCATCTCTACCTAAACAATAAGTAAATATATAAACAATAAGTAAACAATATGTAAACAATAAGTAAACAATATGTAAACAATAAGTAAACAATATGTTAACAATAAGTAAACAATATGTAAACAATAAGTAAACAATATATTTACATTTAACAATATGTAAACAACAAATTAACAATATGTAAACAATAAGTAAACAATATGTAAATAATAAGTAAACAATATATTAACATTTAACAATATGTAAACAACAAATAAACAATATGTAAACGATAAATAAACAATATTTGAATTTATAAATAAACAAACATGTATTAAAATAGGAAGTGCAACATGACACTATGTAATAAAGTTTCTGTGAATATTTCATTAAATTTGAATCCATGGTCTAGAAGGATTTGTTGATAAGAGATGGGTATGCCCCAATATAAACAGATTAGCAGTATCCTTGTTTAAACAATAAAATGCTTTATTTGGCAGTTAGTATGGAATCAGTGTCACAGCTGTTGCAGAAAAAATAAATAACCTGCGTAAGCGGGTTATATACTGTAGGTTCCTTATTTTACGCGAGTACTCAATATCGCGAAATGGCTCTTTCCTGCCAAATTTCGAGAACAATAATTCGCAAGTGGCTGGTTGATCAAGAGATTTTACATGGAATTCAGCGAGTCGTGCTTCTCGCGTAATTACTCGGTAATTAATTCCTTGCGTATATTTAGGAATCTACAGTAATTTTTTTTCTGCAATAGCTGTGACGTTAATTCCCGTACTCATAACTAAAGAAAGACATTTTACTGTTTATATTTATATCTGTATAATAATTTATATAATCATTTATGGAGGGATTAAAAAGATAAATTATTGTATTATTGATATGTACATCACAGTACATTTCATTGATGGAAGAGCCACTGATCAAAAAATCTGTACAGGTCATATGCCTAGTGTTGTTCATGAACTGATAAACGGCAATGGTTTTCTTTAGAAATAAAGGAGAAAATATTCAGTGGATGTAAATATTTTGATATGAAAACCCCAAATATTTTTCAATCAAAACAAAAAGGAAGGTACACAATGCTCTATATAATAAAGATGCTGTGGAAGTCTCAAAAAATAATTTTCAGTGGTATAGGATGAGTTGCAAATAGGAGATGTACCCCCAAGTATTCAGGATGTATGGAAAGAAGGACAACCCAATCACTATAACCCCCCCCCCCCCTTCCCCAAACACATACACACACACATCAGGCACTTCAAGTAGTAGGTATAAAAATGTTTCACTATCAGGGAGTGAATCTCTCATCTAAAAAAAAAAAACACCTACCATAACAGTGAGTAAGAAATTCCTCAAGTAGGTCACATGCTCTGCTCTCTAGAAAGGAGGTTCCTTTGGGTGAGGTGAGATGGATTCCTTTTCTGCGATCCTCCTTTACTACCAGGAGTAGATACTCATGGTTTGTCTGCTTCAACTTCTCACACTGAAAGAGGTATTTAAGTGATATATTGTGTAACTAGAGAATAATGTTTGTTGTAGTGTAAATATTCTTAAAATAAATTCAGTTGTCTGACATGGTTTAATCTCATAGTTACATACATTGTACTATATTCTAATCACTCAAAACAACACTTCAAATATGCCCTAGATCAAACCAATAATTTAAAAATTTGAACGTTCAAGTATAAAGGAACATGTACAGCATTGTGAAGAGTTTCGAAGATCCTGACTTCTCTGACAGCATCATTCTGAACTTCCGGCATCTGCTCCTTGTCAGTGCACTCCACAAACGTCACGTTGACTTCTTCCTCCATGGTAAAGTGAAGCAATCCTTCCTCTTAAGTCAAACCTAAAACAAGATAAAATCAAAGTTAACAATGGCCACGCAAAGCGGAGCATCTCCTTGTAAAGAGTATATCTATAAATCAGGACAGCATTCAACATCGATCCCGATGCAAATAATGTCACTTCCATTTCACACAAGACATAACACACCAACAAACACACGATTGTGTTACTCTATCTCCACCAACTCCGTTGTGAGGGGATAATAAGAAAGGTTCCCAGTTACGAGGTTGGGGTAGATTCTTATTGCATCACTGTGCCCTTGTACAGTTCACAGAGTTGTTCTAATGACCTATTCTGCAATTTTCAGTTATTTATCTAAATGGCATCTGTCCATAGTTTGAGATTTTCATCTTTAATTTGGTGTTTGCAATACTTTGTCTTAAATTTTTAATGTATCTTAAACATCTCATTCAACAGTTGATTCTGTCCTTGAAATTAAGTCAATTACAGGGACAAAACTGATTGTTTAACTGGATGTTTAAGAAATTGAATTGACATCTACAAAATGTAGAAAAGTAAACTGATAATTCAAACTATACATCTGCAGTATGAACACTGAAGAGACATATTATCAAACCGCGAGGAAAAAAAATCTGCAAAAAAGGTTTCCTCTCTTTGTATTAAGGTTTTTTTTTATTGTTGGAACACATTCATGCTTAAAAATATTTGCACAGTTTTTCTGTTTCTTTGTCTGTTTAAGGTCTCTTTGAGAGTTTTTCATTCATATCAAGATGCCACCATTTGCTGGTGAAGGACTGAAACTTAGACTGGTACTTAGCAGTTGCGGTCTTTGAGCGGAGAGAGATATTTTTTGTGCCAGCACTTATTGCAACACAGGACCTTGATTTATACAGTCTCATCAGAAAGACTGGTTTCCTGGTCCCCCAGTGGGATTCGAACCCACGACATAAGGTTCAACTCCTTACCATGTTACTCCACGACTCTAGAGCAAACACTCTAACCACTGCACCATTCAAGCTTTTCATGTCTGTTTGCAAAGTTAATGATTAAAATAGGTGCTTATTCATGTAACATGAAATTAAACAATCTTCCAAAACTAGTCAGGTCCAGTACAACCTGTACATTTAACTACAAAGCTAGAATTACCTACTGTAGCTTCATTTAGCTACCTGATGTAGCTTTATTTAGCTACTTAATCAAACATTCCTTAAATCAGCATTTTAAAATAGCATTTAGCTACTTAATCAAACTTATTCCTTATAATAGCATTTTTCTCAGGATGTGCAAAAAATCGAACTTTGACACAGGGATAATTCTCAACTTTGAACTCATCTGAAAACAATTTTTGAAAAAAAATTACTCTTTAATATGTGTCTTTTCCTGCACAATTGCAAATCAAAGTTCTAAAAGTTCTGGGGCTATATACAACAGTCAATTGAGACAGAACAGTTACTTCTTGAATGAAATAACAAAAAAGACAAGTTTTGGTTAACAGGATAATTGATTTGTAATTATTCAGCACAATATGGTGTAATCATACTTATCCAATGCCTCTCCACACACAAGGTGGTGTGCAATTACTCAAACAAAGGAAATACATCTTTTGCTTAAAAGTATTCAAATGCAGCAATATTTAAATTAGGCCCCTATCTCTGCTTTGGATTGCTTTTTTAAAAATCTTTAGTATAAATATTGGTTGTCATGTACTTGAGATTTTTTGTCCTTTTTTAATAAAAAGCAAAATTGTAAAAATTTGCATTGAAATAGCTAAACAAAGCTATCTGAAATAGCTAAATAAAGCTAGGATAGGTAATTCTAGCTATGTAGCTAAATGTACTGATTGTACTGGACCTGCTAATATATCTATACATGTATCTATCAGATAGCTTTACTTAGCTATTTCAAGACAAATTTTCACAATTTTACTTTTTATTTTAAAGAGACAAAAAGTCGCAAGTAAATGTCTACTAATATTTATTCTAGGTATTATTTAAAAAGCAATCTAAAGCAGAGATAGTTTTAACATTGCTGCGTTTGAACACTTTTAAGGAAAATATGTATTTCCATTGTTTGAATAACTGTGCACCACCTTGTGTGCGATGAGGCGTGGATACATATGATTACTTCACATTGTGCTCATGTTAACCAGAACTGGTTTTCTTTGTAATGTCACTCAAGAAGTAACTGTTAGATCACAAATTAACTGTTGTATATAGCCCCAAAACTTTTAGAACTTTGATTGCAATTGCGCAGAAAAAGACACATTTCCAAGAGTGATTTTTTCATGAATAGTTTTCAGATGAGTTCAAAGTTGAAAAATTATCACTGCATCAAAGTGCAATTTTCTGCACTTTCTGGGAAAAATGCTAATTTGAGAAATAAGTTTGATTTAGTAGCTAAACAAAGCTTCTTCAGGTAGGTAAATAAAGCTATGTAGGTAAATCAAGCTACGTAGTTAAATCTAGTGATTGTACCAGACCTGTCTATTGATTATGACTGCAACAATCCCAAGGATTGGATAGGAAATGTATGAAAAACGGTCCCAAAACTTTTATCTAATGATGCATGATCCAGGTCCCACACTGGGATTTGAACCCGTGACATAAGGATCAACTTTAATTTCATACTTAGACTGTGTTAGAGAATGCGTTCCTGAAAAGTCGGTCATGATTAGGCCCAAAGACAAACCTTGTTTGATTTGGAATTAAAAAGGACACTTAGAACCAAAAAAAGATTGAGAGAAAAAGCACTCAAAACTAAAAAACCGCTTGATTGGGCAAATTTTAGACAAATTAGAAACAAATTTAATAACATGAAAAAGCATGCAATTGAAAACTACCAAAATAATATTGAATCACAACTCAATGATACAAGCAAAAACAATTCAAAACTATATTGGAAACTTGTTAAGGAAATTTTTAAAACCAAACCAAGAACAGACATTCCCCCGTTACAATATACGTCCAAAAGTGGTGGTGACAAGATCGCCTTTTCAGATGATGATAAGATAAATGTTCTTAATGATTACTTCACTTCAATTTCATGTGTTGATGATGAAAATTCAGATTTACCTGAAGAAACTCCTATGTGTGACACCATATTTGATAATATACATATTTGTGAACAAGAAGTAATAGATATTCTATCTATACTCCCTGTAAATAAGGCCACTGGAGCAGATTCTATCAGTCATAAAATGTTAAAAACTACCAAATTTTCTATTGCGAAACCGTTATACTTACTATTTAATCGTTCATTGAAAGAAATATTTTTCCTAACAATTGGAAAATAGCTAATGTTATTCCGCTTTTTAAAAAAGATGATCTACAGTCTTGCCTAACTATAGACCGGTTTCATTACTTAGTTGTGTTAGTGAAGTCATGGAACGTATTGTATTTAAGCATTTATACTACTATTTTCATTGTAATAATTTTTTTTATCAACCCAAGCTGGTTTCCTACCTGGTCATTCAACGGTGTATCAATTAATAGAAACGTATGACGACATTGTTAGACAAATTGATGAAGGGAAATCTTGTTGTATGATATTTTGTGATTTGTCTAAAGCCTTTGATCGTGTCTGGCATAAAGGGCTCTTATTTAAACTAAAGATGTATGGTATTAATGAAAATGTGTATCTCTGGTTAAAAAGTTATTTAGAAAACAGAATGCAAAGAGTGATGTATAGAAATTTGTTATCTTCGCTGGCACCTTTGCAGGCCGGGGTACCTCAAGGTGCTAGGTCCATTGTTATTTTTGATTTATGTAAATGAAGTAGCTGACAAAATGTCAAGTTTTTGTAGATTATTTGCTGATGACAACAGTTTACAGTATGCTTCAAAATGTGTAAAATCTATTGAAAGTAATTTAAATAATGATCTTAAATCTTTAGAAGAGTGGTCAAAAAAGTGGTTACTTAAATTTAACCCCTCCAAGACTAAAGTAGTATTTTTTAACACAAAAAAGAATTTAGAACTCCCTAAGCTTCTTCTTCAAGATAACCAATTAGAATATGTTCAAACCCACAAGCATTTAGGAATAACGTTTTCATATAACTTAAGTTGGTCATCCCATATTCAATTGAAATCTTACTATTAAATGCATACAAGAAATTGGGTCTTTTGAAAAAACTAAAATTTAAAATAAATCGGAAAACTCTTTCACTCATGTATACATCATTTATCCGCCCTCAACTTGAATATGCGTCAGTAGTATGGGGTGGTTGTTCAACTACAGATTCTGAAAAATTGGAGAAATTACAACTACAAGCAGCCCGTATTGTTACTGGTCTAACTCTATTAGCTTCTAGAGAGTCTTTGTATTTCAAAACTGGCTGGGAGCCGCTAAGTGATAGACGCAAGCTACACAGATTAAATACTATGTATAAGATTTATAATAATTTAGTTCCTGATTATCTCTGTGATATTATACCTGATATGCGATATAACGCTTCCACTTATACAACAAGAAACTCTCAAAATTATAACATACCCATGTGTAGACTGCAAACTTATAAATCATCATTTGTTCCAACTGTAATTAATAAATGGAACTCATTATCTAGAAACTAGAAACTCGAGCATACTTTCTGCCTTTAAAAGAACGATTTTACAAAAAATAGCAGTAGCTCCTCCTTATTTCAGTTTTGGAAAAAGACGTAATAATATACTGCACACCAGGCTTCGGCGCCACCAACATATAAAAATCTCAGCTCAAATCTCAACCTCAAATCTTAGATAACTGCCTCAGCTGAGATTTTTCTAAAACGCCGTGCCACCAACATTTCTGAGATTCATCTCACGTAAGCTGAGATATGAGAAAAATCTTAGACTTATTCTCGTTGTTACATTCGACCTTTTTTCTTATAACGCACGAAATTGTTGAATCAATGAGAGGATTCACCTTTCCGTTAGTTGTTTATGCCATATTTTGGTGTAATTAATCACGAAAATACACATTCTCCACTTCCTTCGTCTTTTATTTGCTGTTTCGAGCCATTCACGCAAAGGATTCCATTACGATCTTTGCGACAATAAATATTCACCGAGTCCCCATAAAAATATCCCTACAAAAGAATAACACAAAAAATATCCGAACTTTATAGTCTTGGTTCGTCTGTCAACATAAACACACAAAAATATACACCGAGGCGTCACTTCCGCCATTGTGACGTTACGTGTCGAAAGATTACAGAAAGTAGATGGGTGGATCACACATTTTTCTTTCTTCAATTTTATTTTGTAAAATGTCAGATAATCTATTTATTACATTTTATTCTCCATAGCAAAAATATCTTAGGTAAAGGGACTTTTTGTCCCTATTTAGAATTTTTTTTTTAAATCATTTTTTCATCAAAGGAAATAAATTTTACAGCCGAAATAATAATTTCAATACTGCCAATTCGGCGTTAAGAAATAAACAGATTTTTTTTCTAGCCAATCAAATGCTCGATATATAGCTAATTTTCTTGCATCATAATTTTTGGGAGTGTTTCGTAAAATTTGTGCATAAGTTGCGACAGAAAACATGTCGTGGGGCAGGTAGCATACAAGTATGCTTGGTTTTACATGATCCCAATTTATCAAGAAAATTTTGATACGAATGTTTAATTATCAGATAATTTCAAGTCCACCCCCTTTCCCCGAAGAAAGAAAAACCTGAACTATATGGACATGTTTATGAACGAGGTTAAATAAAATATCGCATACATAAAAAATTCCAAGATCCATGTAAGAAAATGTCAGAGAAAAATATTCATCTTTTTAGATATATTACACTGGAAACCTAAATCAATCTCACATACGCTTATCAAGTGACGATTAACTGATTAATTCCTGTTGTCATATTGTAAATAAAAGTTTCATGGCGTGTTCAGGTAATATTTGAAACAAAGGACCATGCTTTTTTTTAAATTTCAAAATGTAAATGGTCTTTTTTTTTTGGTTTTGTTTTTTGTTTTTTTTTTTTCAAAAGAAAAAAAAAGATTATACTTGTAGTGATTAATACATGTACTTTCGAATGGTCATAAGTCAGGCTTATTCTTATAAATAATATGAACGGTCAAGGATTTTTGTGTGCAATGTATTGTGAGTATAAAGTAGATCCCAATTAATTCTCAATAAAGAATTTTATAGATTTAAATAAGAACCAAATTAGAAAGACTCTTATCATCAATGATTTAGAAATGGTGATTTATAAATTATTTCAAAAGCATAGAAATATTTGTACATGAAATTCTTTTAATATTTTCGTATAATTTACAAATAGATAATGTTTACAAATTAAAAAAAATATTAAATCTACCAGAGAAAGAACAAAGAAGGGGTCAGGGAGGTTTAATATTTTATCCAGTCATATGTCCTCTTCTGATATACATGAAAATTGTGATTTAGTATTTACCATGCCGCAAATAGCAAATAGACGAATTTAATTAATTGAATACATTTATTCCTGTATGAATGGAGATATTATACATGTTATGACGTATATTGTGCAACTAGAATATTTCTATTAATCTTTCTTTTTCGTTTTTTTCTTATTTTCTTTCTTTTTTTCTTGTAAGGTTTCCAGTGCATTGTTTCAATGCATGAACAATATCATAAGATTTTTTACATGTGTGTAAGACCCCCCTCCTCCCAAAACCCCACCTTTCGTAAACATGGCATATCACAGGATGATCTAGTTTTGGAAGAAATTGACATGCTTTTCGTGCTTGCACATTAGTTTCGTGTATTCATGGATAAAAGTGTGCACTGTCATAACATTTGCGACCATTATTCCATAAAACAATTCTGTGATATTTTGTCTGAGACTACTATGTACCAATCTCAAGATTTTCTGAGAAATCTCAGATTTTTTTCTCAGCTGAGTCGGGAAAAACTTTGGTGGCACGCACGTTTGAGAAAAATCTCAGATTTGAGAATAAACTCAAAAAGATAAGTCTGAGTTTGAGAAAATATTTATTTTGTGGCACTGTTTGGTGAGAAAAACTCAGATTTTCTGAGAAATCTCAGATTCGAGAAAATCTCAGCGTTGGTGGCCCCGAAGCCTGACTACAGCATAACTGTGCATTAAATATTGATCTTTATAGGTGTAACATTACATCATTACATCAAGTCCATAATGTTCTTGTGGAAAAGTAGAAGACAAACATCATTATTTTTTCTCTTGTTCTAATTATACTAAGGCCAGGAAAGATTTTTTTGACAAGTTTTTGAGATTTGATAAGGTTCATATTGTTGACACCCACATTTTACTGTGGGGGGATAGTACTTCACTAAGTATTGCTGAAAATGAATATCTTTTTTCCATTGTGCATTCATATATTCAGCACACTGGCAGATTTAAATGATATATTGTAATTGTTTATGTATTGCATTTGTATATCACAAACTTTCTTGCAGTTTACAAATTCATGTTGTGAGTTTATCAAATTTATTTCTAAAACTGTGTAACACATTTAACTTAAACTTTATAAACTTCTCATGTAGGGAGAGGGCGAAATAAGTTTTAAGAACTTGTGCCAAATCCCACTGTATATATATTGCAATAAAATATGTTAAATTCAATTCAACTTTTCACTCCGCGACTCTATGTCAGCAAAAACTCTAACCACAGCGCAACTCAACAGCTGACTCAAGCCCCTGAGGTTGGTATACACCCAGACTGCATTTTTTTTTCTTTTTAGTGTCATATACATTGAGGAAAAAATTAATATGGCAGTTAATAATTGTTTGAAGAGATATGAAGACTAGATACGCTAGTATAATATATCAAAAGGCTTTGTGGTTTACCTATAATAATGATTTTCAAAATCCAGTTTCGCTTTGTGCTTTTCGATCAAGGGAAATAACTCGTTGCTTCAAAAGTAACTCGTACATTTTCACATTCTAGATTAAGCGATTTTTATCCTGAGCGAGACAATATCTCTAATGGTGGAAAAAAAACCCTTCTGATTAATAACTATCTCCGATTTTTTTTTGTTGACATTATCAAAAATAATAAATTATTATCCAGCTACAAAGAGATAATTTTTATACGAATAACTCAACGTCACGCTTAGCTAAGATTAGTGTCGGCTTAAAAATCTCGAATTTACTCAACTTTCTTTACCGGACAGATGATCTGATAATATTTAGTATTTACCCTGGAACACAATTTGTTTACTCAGTTTATAGGTATATTCTCTAAGAAAAGATAAAAATATAATGTTATAAAAATTGCTTATGCTACATTTTTAATATAATTGTAAACACACATGTAAAATAAACAGACGTTTTCTTTGAAATCACAGGTGCTTGGGGAGAACGTTTTAGTATCAGAGCGTGTTGATTTTTATAAAAGGCTAGTTTAGGTTATATTTTGAATTTTTCAGTTGTAATACATGGTGAATGTGTCATAAAAATTATTTCATTTTAAAAACAATAAGCAAGAGTCAAACTGTCAAAGAACCCCTGGAGTACGGGGGGGGGGGGGGGGATCCCCAAGCACCTGTGTTTGAAATTAATGAACGATATGATTTTGTGACATGATAAATTCGTTTTCAATGCTTGCAATGTTTAAATGTATCATTTAATTGTTGTAAATTCGACTTTATTTAAGCACAGACATTTATTTTAATTAAAAGTATACTAGTTAATGTAAATGAACAGGACTTTATTCCATCCGAAAAGTTGACAGTTAAACACCTATTATTGAAAATAATCACTTTAAATGTACATTATACCTGTAAGATTAATATAATTTTGAAATTATAAAATGCATCGATGCATTGTTTGTGAAAGGTTAATCACAACCAACAAGATATAGAAATGTATCAATTTCTACTGATTACTACCCGATGATGTATCTTAACAATGGATACATGTATCTTACCACATAGATAAATGTAGAATGTTTTATCGTTAAAATGATATTAAATGTCCTACGGACCTGGGTGCGGGTCTGTCCTTATAAAAGTCAGGCTGTTCCTGATTATTAGGTATATTGTAGTTTCATAATACTCCTTAATATACATGTACAACACTGATATATTGCCAGTTATTAAATCAAAAAATGATATATAAGGTAGAACACATTTTTTTTTGGTTGAAATGGAATTTTTTCTCTACAATCATTACATTTTCTTTAAACATATATGAAAGAACCCCCCCCCCCATATTGCTAAATTACAATACACTGTATTTTTCCTCCCACAAATTTTGAAAATATTTCTTTTCTATAAGTAAACGGTGATTTTTAAATCCTGAGTTATCTCTCTTACTCTAAGTGCCATTACATCAATAAACCGTTTATTGAAGCTAATAGAATGTTTCCCTATTAGTAAACATGTAAAATACAAATTTACATAAATGCCGTTTACCAAAAGTTAACTATACACATACCTATAGTACACTTGACTTGTATTATTGTACTTTTTTGTCATAGGCGTCGGAAGCAAATTGAAAGTTGGGGGCTAATTGAAAGAGAAAAAAAATTCAAACCTGAAAAAAATATTTGACAACCAAAAAAAAAAAAAAAAAAAAAAAAAAAAAAAAGAAAAGGAAAATTGAAAATTGTCCAAACCCCCAAATCCTATTTCAGAGTGGGGGGATCGAACTTTTTTCAGTACCAATTCTTTGTTAAAAAAAAAAAAAAAAAAAAAAAAAAAAAAGCCCCCCCCCCCCGTTCCGACACCTATGTTTGTCAAGGGTTATAAAACCAAAAGAATTTTGCATCAATAGCTGTTGCATATAATTGCCAAAAAAATGTTTGATTTGAATGTACAGCAACAATTGCCTTTTTAAAACTTTCAACTAACCCCCCCCCCCCCCCAAAAAAAAAAAAAAAAAAAAAAAACAGAAACAAAAACAAAACAACAACAACAACAAAAAAACAAACAAAACAAAACAAACAAAACAAACAAACAAACAAAACAAAAACAAAAATAAACTTTACATAATCTTTTGTTCAAGACAACTTCTTTGAGATTCTTTTTTGTGTTATAATTTTAGGTTTACGGAAGAAGCACCATGTTGGAGGAATTCTTTACTAATTTCCAGTTGCTGCGCGATTTTTTTCACCGAGTCAATGAGTAATAAACCGGTTTTAAAATGTACAGTGCCATCTAGATGCTGAATTGTATAACCTTACGTAATATTAAAAACATATCCCTCTGTCTAATAATGGCTGCCTTGGTCGCAAATTTGATAGGGCTTCTGTCTAGAATTTGGTCCTCGCGCTCAATAGGCGACCACTCCTACAGGGCAAGCAAATACAAGCTTCCATACCCCCAAGTCCCGCATTTAGTCTTGGAAAATGACGTCATTAAAGGAAGAAAGATCTTAATAATAGGTGACGTACATGGTTGTCTTCAAGAGTTGAAGGAATTGTTGGAGGAAGCTAAATCTCGGTGCGCGGATCAAGAGGTACTTCCTGTGTTTGTAGGAGATCTTTTGTCTAAAGGACCATATCCGGTGGAAACCGTCAGGCACCTTCAAACTATGGATCATTTTGCGGTACGTGGAAACCATGATGAAGCGGTGCTCAAACAAGCTTTACTCTACAAAAGTACAAAAAATTACGAACTTCCAAAGAAGTATGAATGGGTGCCGAAGCTCTCTGACAAAGACATTACATACCTTCAGGAACTTCCGTATACGATATCCATCCCGAGTTTAAATGTGATAATTGTTCATGCTGGCTTACTACCAGAGATTGATCTGGTTGATCAGAATTTGACTAATATGATTATAATGCGAAATATTGTAAAATCTCCCGATGGATCTCTGACTGCTGCAGAATTAAAAAACGAAGGAGAGGCTTGGGCTTAGGTATGGCCTGGTCCAGATCATGTTTATTTCGGCCACGACGCTGTTAGGCGTTTACAGGAGCATGGGCATGCAACGGGTCTGGATACTGGCTGTGTGTATGGGAATGAACTTACTGGTGTTCTGATTTCTAAGGACAAAAGAGAATTTATTCACATCAAAGCAAAAGAAGTTTACAAAGAACCTGACATACATTTATGATACACTTCAAAAAAATTGAAATATGATATTATAATACAAGAAATGTTACCTATTATATATTAAACTTTCTACAGCATCATCCTTAAATTGTATTCAAGAGAAATATTTTAGTGCGCCTTTTTATCAAATTGTTTCCATGGTATAGAATTGGCAAATACTAATGTTCTGAATTATTCTGAACACATTGTGCATACATTCATTATGTGTGAAAGACGAATCAAAGCAATCATAGTTATTCTAATGAACGGTTACAAGTACATCACACGATATTTTTTTTTTTGCTTTGATCATCTGTACGTATTTGCAGTACTTAATACCTTATTTTTACTTTATTTTCTAACAAGAAAGACATGTACGTATTTGTTTTGTTTGTTCATTTGTCAATCCGTTATTTTAAAAAAAAACTCTCAAGTATACAAACGTTTCTTAACTGTATAAATGCAAGAGAAGAGACAAAATTCGTTTCGGGCGAATTCTGACTCTACTATTATTTATACCTCTTACAAATTTCTAAATTCCTTATAAAAATTTATCATTTCTCAAAAATTTCATTAATGACTTCTGCTAGTGATTTGAATTTAAAACCAAATTACTTTCCTCAGAAACCTTCTAAATGTTTGGCCGGACCACAACGGAACTCTTCAATGGATATAATTCAAATTTATATGTAGGTATCCAGTTCCGAGACTCAAGGTCAGATCTAAAAGGTTAAGGTCGCTACATGTCTATCGAAAGGACACCCGTTTTTAGGTCACCTGTGTCACTCAGGTGACCTATTGCTCTCCGTTTAATTTTGTCTGTCGGTCGTAAACTTTTGAACATTTTTAGCTTCTTCTCATAAACTGCTGAACCAATTTCAATCAATTCTGGCATATAGCATCTATGGATGAAGGGGGACAAAAATTGTGAATTTCATGGTCCCTGCCCCCCTGTGGCCTGAGGGGTGGGGCTAAAACCACCGGAATTAAATGCAATCTTTAAAAATCTTCTTTACTCCTGGACATCAAGCAGTCAAACTGTTGGCATGGTTATAATAAGCATTGGGTCCTCTACCAAAATTGTGAAATTCACGGCCCCAGGGTCAGGGGTTCTGGTGCTAGGGCGGGGCTATATAGATCGTATATACTCCTGGGTATTATTGAAACAAATGCATAGTTATGATATGAAAGGGTGCCTCTTCCAAAATT
Source organism: Saccostrea echinata (assembly GCF_033153115.1). Taxonomy (NCBI): domain Eukaryota; kingdom Metazoa; phylum Mollusca; class Bivalvia; order Ostreida; family Ostreidae; genus Saccostrea; species Saccostrea echinata. The sequence goes on from NW_026889782.1 coordinate 20,305,775, forward strand.
GTGAAATTCATGGCCCCAGGATCAGGGGTTCGGGTGCAAGGGCGGGGCTATATTGATCCTATAGTGAAGGTGAATTAGTTCTTTGAAAATCTTCTTCTCTGCCCCTGGGTATTATTAAAACTAAGTACATTGTTATGATGTCTCTTCCAAAATTGTGAATTTCATGGCCCTAGGGTCAAGGGGCCTGGTGAAAGGGGGGGGGGGCTCTATTGATTATATGGTGAAAAAGCATAAATTCTTTGAAAATATTCTTTTCTTCTGGTTAAAAGCAAAGAATCTAAGTGTATAGACATGATGAATCTGTAGTAAAAATGCATTATTTCTTTAAAAATCTTCTCTGTACCTGGGCATATCGGATGAAAAAAGAGTAAAAGTTTTAATTAGGAAGGGTATTTTTACCAGATTTCTGAACATCTGGACCATTTGGTCAAGTGTTCTGGTCCTGGCCAGGGCTCTATTTATTTGTATTCTACTGAGAGGAGTTATTTTCCTTTGCCATTTACGTTTGATAATTAATCACTGTAAATAATGTACTTGAAAGGTTAAAAGAATAAGATAATTATCCAATTTTTATTGTGTAATACAGAAAGTACTTTCATAGTTTTAATGATCATATAGACTTGTAAGTAATAGATAAATAAAAATGAGACAAACATAACTTATTGTCTTATTAAATGTTCATCAAAGACAAAGAGAGTCCAATGTAAGTGATTTCAACATGAAATTAAAATAGTACAGAAGCAATGATAGTTTGTTAATAGACTGAATGGTGATTGTGATAAGTGGGGAACAGATTAGAACTAATTTATGAACTGTAATAAATTAATACTAAACTGATTATTTCATTGATCCTGATCACCCCATTTCTCTTGCTTTTGGGCAACAAAGCTTCATCTATCAGTTTATTTTATGTTCTTTGGATACTCTAAATTGTTGCATTATACTCAGGTGACCGTTAAGGCCCTTGGGCTTTTTTTGGTTTGTTTTTGTTTTAAATAGTTTATATATCAGCTTTGTAACCTATGAAAAAATTTATTCGATTATAATATTCACAGAAATGGAATGTTGTTGAGTTCACCAACTTCTAGATTTAATTTTCGTTCAGCTCGTTTTGAAACTGATATACATGTACATGTATTATGTAAAATGGCGTTTTTTAAATTCTATCTACATGTTCATCATGCAGTCCATTCATCCTTGTACATGCATGTGAGGATACATGTATTTCTTGTTATATATGGGGATTATCTTCTATATATAACACTCTTTTGGGAAGGGAAAGAGGGTTTCGTCGCGAATTTATTTTGACTGTGAAAGTAACATGTTTGTTATATTGACTATGTAAATGAATCGTCAGTGAAAATATAAATTTTAATCAATTGATAAAATATTTAACTGTTTTTTAAAATGCAATGAATGTGTATAGCTTGTAATAAAATCCTTATTCTATAGATATCAACGTTTCACAAACGTATAAAGAACTCAACACACCAATTAAGCTGATATAAATTTTTAATTTTATTAAATGTGAATATGTAAAATTAAAAAAAGGCAAAGGTCATTACATGCATAAATTTTATTATTTTGTTTGATTTTTGGCATATTATTTCATCTACAATCGACAGTATTACAAAAAAGTCAAGAAGTACTTTTATATGTACATTGGTGTTGCATTCTTTTTCAAAATGTTTCTGACGAGACTGTAGCTCTACTTGTTTTTGATATTTAAAAAGGTAGAGAAAATGACAATACACTGGAACTTAAAACAATGATATCATGCAGCAATAAATAAAATAATGATAATTGGTTTATAGTCTCTTTTTGTGTGAAGTTTGATTGCAATCCAACAAAAACTATAGTAAGAGTAGCCTTTTGAAAGAATTTCACAAAAATGTCTATTTTTAATAACCATGGCAACGCCATTTATCAGAAACCGATGTTCAGAATATTCCATATGTATCTTAGTGTAATCTTCTTACATGTACAATTACATGTAGAATTTCTTTTTAGTTTTTATTAAAATTTGACCAAAACTGTAGGAGGAGTAGCCTTTGAAAGAATTTCACAGTAATTTCTATTTTTGATAACACTGACTATGGTGTTCATTAAAAAAAACGATATTCAGAATTATATATCTTAGTGAAGTCTGCTTGAGTACCCAAGTATATTGAAATCGGACTAAAACTAAAGAAGGGTGAGCGTTTTGAAAGAATGTCAAAGAAACTTCTATTTTTAGTAGCCGTCGCAACTCCATTCATCAAAAGTCAAAACCTGCACACCTACACAGTGTTATGTATCTGAATGTAGTCTACTTTTGTATTATTGACAGTTATAATACATTTACCTGTACTTTTCTGATGGACTGAAAGTGAGCTCTTTAAAAATTTTTTTGATACAAATGTGGTAAATAAATAGCTCAACTATTGTTGAAACGGTTAGAGATAAAAGTTTTAAAATATTATTTATGATTTACATGTAAAAGATTAAAAAAGGCTTTGGTTAGAATGAAGGCAAAATTGAATGACATGCAATTTTTTAATTATAATTACTTGTTTGTGTACCCTGAGATCTAAATTTAAAATCCAATACGTTTCTGCACATATACTAGAAATATCCATTTATATGCAAAAAGTATATTACGGTTACCTCTGTGACTGTATGAGGGAGTTATGGTAGGAAAGTGTGATGCAGGGAGAGACTAACAGTCAGACGGACCAGGATAACAATCTAACCGAGATTTATTAAAATGCTCTGGACAAATATCAGATCATTATTTTTTTTTCTAAGCAACAATTGAAAAAAAAGTAACATTCTTTAACTTTGTTGAAGGACAGATGATACAAACAGAATAATAGACACCCAGACTGATATTTATTTTTGGACGTATATTGATTGTAAATGATGCAAATATCATATTTATAAATTATTAAGAAATAATAAACCTTCTATCATGTTCAAAATTCTACTTTTGTGATGCACCTTTATAGATCTACATATATTTAATTACTTTATGGGACATCATTTTGAAACATTGAATGAAAAATTAAAATCTCTGCGGCAAAACGTATTTAATTTACTCATTACGACATTGTTTTAGTGGTAATTTTTAAGATTTTTGAAGAAAGTTTGTGTATATCACCTGTTCTTAAGACGAGGGATTTAAGAAGACTTTTAATATTATTGTTCTATACATGTAGATACGCATGTGTATGGCATGCAATATCTCTATAGAAAGGCAAAAAAGACTAATATAATGAATATGATTTAAAAATGAATAAAGAGGCCATTAATTGAAGAAGACAAACTAAGAAAAGCTTTTGTGGCAGTCCAGTCTATTTCATAATTTAATATAAATCAAGCATATCAGATGAAATAAAATTTGAAAATAAGAACAGGGAAGGATACACAATGCAAAATATGACGGACTTAAGAATTTTAAAAAATCTAAAATGATGAACAAAACATCAGACATAATAGAATATATATATATATATATATATATATCAAACTAAATTTCTAATCATGAGTCAATCATTTCACTGTGTAATATAGGTAAAACTATAAGAGTTGTTTGTTGTTCTCATGTTCAAATGGAATTCGTTGCCACAGGCTACCTACAAAAATATACCATAAAATCATCTGTTACGTTTTTTGACGTTCATCTTTTCATTTGAACTTAAAATGCCTATAATGTTATAACGTAATTTCCTTTAGAGTAGAACGACAACATGAACTAATGACATTTAGAGTAGAACGACAAGGATGACCTAATGAAACTAAAATGTATAGACCGTGATATACGAGGGGTGATCAAAAAGTTCGCGAACTAATTGAATTACTTCTTTGAAAGAAATAAAATGAAGTTTCAGTGTTTATTATTTTTTAAAGTAGTCCTCTCCGATTTTAATGCACATCTGCCATTCTTCTGCCCATGCGCGAATCACGTGATCCAGGCAGTCACGTGACATGCTCCGAAGCAGTCTGTTCAGAGAAGCTAAAAGATTATCCGAGTCTTATATTTCTTACCATGCAATTTTTTTTTAATAACAAAAACAGTCCATCTGTCAGAAATGGCCAAATCTCGGCAATAGGATGGGTGGATAAGGATATCCCTTCCCACAATTAATATGGTGACCCATCACAACCCGAGTCCTCTTTCTCGGGAGAGTCATTTATCAAATGTGGATAAAGTATGGGCGCCTTCTTTTTATCATATCTCATATGTTTAAAGTCTAAAGTAAACGATATTTTAGAGATTTAATAATTATATTATTGTTAAGATATACAACCATTTTTCTAATTGTTACTTGACGATGTTTCATAACAAATTGCTCAACTAAGGACACATCTTTTCCCCGGATTGATTTCGCTGGGCAACAGAACAAACATCATTTTAACCGTCTCCCTGTCTTTACTTAAACAATCAATCCAATTAATGATTGAACTTCTGGTAAGTCTTTTGTCTTCATAAACCTTGTACAAATTATCGTACTCTACTGCAAAGGAATTTCTAAGATATACGTTAAACTTTACAGCCGTTCGTTGCCCGGGTACAACTGAGTCAACCATTTTTTGTCACAAGTGACCTACATATTGACGTCATTTTCACATTGTGATGTCACAAACACGGAGCAAAACATTATTTAACATATGTTATTTATAGAAGATGTGTATGACTATGTGTGTGCCAAATTTCATTCTGATCTAAATTGTGGTTTTGTAAATATAGAGATAGTTCGCGAACTTTTTGATCACATTATTTCACATTCATAAATCAACGAACCTCATTTTCCTTCTTTGGATTTAAGAAGGCCAATCATCAACCAAAACCTTCATTGCGTCTTCCTATGAAGTTAAAAAAAACTTTAAAGGTAGGACTTTTAGATCAAGCATATAGTCTGACAGTCTTGACATTTACAAAGTACTAATGCTTACCTGCCAAAGTCAGACAACAGTAGGTAGTTTAACAGAACTTCATATTGTATAACAGAAATCTAGACTTTTTAATTCTACAAAGATATGCTTTTACTTGTCTCAATTTTTCAGACTTTGAATGACAAAATATTTGAGTGATGTTACATACTATCCTCTTGTGTATGACATTTTCATCCATTGAGACAAATTATAAAAAAAAAAAAAGAAAACAAATCATAATTTTTATAAAAATTAAATAATTCCGAATCGATTGATTGATTGTATGTTGTTTAACGTCCCGATCGAGAATATTTCACTCATACAGAGACGTCACCATATACCGGTGAAGGGCTTCAAATTTAGACCTTTAATCGTTACTCAGGGCCATTGAGCAGTGAGGGTTCTTTATCGTGCCAACGCCTACCCTGACACGCGGCCTCAGTTTTTAAGGTCTCATCAGAAGGACCCGCAGCTTTCACTTCAAAGAGCCGAGCTTAGAATCGTCTTGACCTGGGTTTGAACCCAGGACCCTACGATCACGGATTACGGAGCGAGCGCTCTACGGACTGCGCTACCATGATGGTCAATTTCTAATCACAGTAATACACATAAACTTACCTTTGCCTTTATTGCATCCTCTAGTTTTTTCATTCTCAACTGTAGTACCTGAAGCTGAAAAAAATATATAACACACTATAAATGAGGCAAAGAGAGTATGGAAGTAACAAATGAATGAAATGCACAAGAAATGTAGTTCTATTTTAATTAAAGTTAAGCTTTAGGGAAAACGCGTTCCTAATGAAAGCTTAAGCCTTGCATTATACGAATGTGATGGTATATATTGTCGTTTTGTACATATTGTCGTCGGCGACAATACGTACTTACCCTCACTGCACAAGTTGTCGACCATCGGTACATATTATCGCCAGCTGAAAATTACACATGTACATATTGTCGCTGGCGACATTATGTGCCTACCCTCACTGCACATATTGTCTCCCCACAGATATTGTTGCTTAAAGATTATTTGTTTTTGTTTTTTGTAGTTTTGTGAATGTTATTGGTGTGTACATCACATTGACGTGTCTCGTATGCTTTTTCATGCAACGCGATTTTAACGGTACATATTGTCGTCCTGATCAAATTATGTACCTACCCTCACTGCACATATTGTCGTCCATCGGTACATGTCGCATGACAATACATAACAATGCTTCCACATAAATATGACTAATCATTGCTTTGCTGTTCTTGTAAAGAAGATTTTTAACGAATTTTCCTATACATTCCTTTGTAAGACTTAAGTTTGATCCCCCTTTTTGGCCCAACCCTAGCCCAGGAGCATGATTTAAAGAACTTGAATCTACACTACTTGAGTATTCTTCCATAAAACATCACTAATCATGGGCTTGCTGTTCCTGAGATTTTTAAAGTTTGCTGTAGGGTGAGTTAACCATGCATCGGACACATACCTCAGAGTTGTGGAAAACTTTTTCAGATAGCCAGTCATTTGGACTGGCAAGAAGACAAAATAAGCCGGTCCGAAGTGATTGTTGCCGGTCCGAAATAGTAGGTCGCAAAATAAAAAAAAAAAAGCATAACATATATTTTCTTCATTACACATCTATTTACTTAATAATAATATATAACATTCAGTCTCCATCCCCAAGTCCTCTTCCGTTTTCGGTTTGTTTGTTTGTTTGTTTTTTTTTTTTATTATTATTTATCATGTTTATAACAATACTAGATTTCGCCGCTTTGGGGCTGGTGACAATGCTAATTCAGCATAGTAAACGAAATTTTTTTTTAAACAATTATGCACTTGGGAATTATATTAACCTAGAAAAATTGAAGAAATTCTGTGCATCGATAATAAAGATATCAACACGATCAATGAAAAACGAAATCCGGGACAGTCGGAAGTATTAGATTTACCGCTTTCCCCAACTGTGTTTGAATTCTTTCTGTCGAAATTTTTCATATTTAGATTGTCTTTATTATGTTTTCTACCTAATTCTGTCCCAGTTGTAAATTTAATAGGTCACGAGACCATGCTGGTTTCGCTTTCATCTATAGCCTCGATCTCGTAAAAAGAAAAGTACCGGTATTACGCAATCGCATATAAGTAATTATGCTAGGAAGTGCGCCGATGATAAATGAAAAAAAAAATAACCAAAAAAGGTGCCGGTCATTTGGACCGACATCGATAGCATTTTTACCGGTCATACGCATTTTTTGCCGGTTTTGCCGGCATGACCGACAGTTTTCCACAACTCTGATACCTTGCTTCGGACAACTTTAAGCAATAAACTTTCATTGAACCTGAGTCTCCCCGTGTTTTTACTTGTTTCTGTCTTAAAGGTGAAGAATTAAACTTTTTAATGATGCCGATTTTTATTTTCATGTTGTGATAAAAATACCACAACAATGGCCTTGAAATAACGTCATATTTTGCACCATCAAAGGGGAGTAACCAGAATTTTACGATTTTGCAATTTTTAGAGTTGTCGTTCTTTTAAATAGACGTCAACGGAACGGGTCGGACCTTGGTAAAAATTGTCAATGATTGATAATATTACAGATTTTTTTCAAAAATTTTACTTCAATGTTTGTATAGTATATTTTAGAGTTTTTTTAACTAGTATGTTTATTTCACCTTACATCGGACACAAATTAACCATGCATCGGACACTTTCCGATGCATGGTAATCACTTTCATTTTCATGTAAAACCCAAATGACAGCTGTTGTTTACGGAAATAGAAAATAGAAACTCTAAATTTTCAATGAAAATACAAATTATCGATATATGACTACTAGAAGTGGACTCAATTTATTTCTTTAAACTAGATGATTATAACCCACGAGACAAAGGCGCGAGTAGCCATATTACTAGCATTATAAAGCCTTTCTAAGGCGATGTGATGCAACTAAAATCTCTTCATATTTGTGGATCGAAATAGTCATTAAAATTTAATTAGAAGGTTAATTTTTAAATAAAAGATAAAAATGTTTCGATATCACTAATTTTAAAGCACCGAGATCAAGGTATAATATTTTTCTGGTTTAAATATCGTATGTCCGATGCATGGTGAATATTGTACGATCCATGGTGAATTCTGACTTATTTCGAAAAAATCGGTTTCTAATAATATTTTCTCAATAAATAGGGCACGATTGTGTCAAAAATTTATATTTTAACCACATACTACATGTTAAGTTCCATTTTGATAATGTTCGGTCGGTAGCGATATCGCTAGAACTTGTTGGAGTGCAAGGGTGTCCGATGCATGGTGAATTCACCCTATATATTCCTATGTAAAAGTTTGATCACCCATTGTGGCCCAACCCAAGCGCTTTGGGTATTGATTTGAACAAACCTGAATGCACACTAGGTAATCTAGCTTTCACATAATAATAAACTCTTCCATTAGTTATTGAGAAGATTTTGAAAGATTTTTTCTGTATATTCCTATGTAAAACTTTGATCACCTACTGTAGCCCCACCCTTCTCCTGGGGTTCATGATCTGAATAAAATTGAAGCTATACTTTATGATGAAGCTTTCACATAAACTTCAACTTTTCTGGCACAGTGGTTCTTGGGAAGAAGATTTTTAAAAGATCTCACTAAATTTTAACTAATTCTTAATTATCTTCCCTTGAAAGAGGGCATGGCGCCCTTCATTTGAACAAACTTGAATTCCCTTTATCCAGATGCTCTGTGGCAAGTTTGGTTGAAATTGGCCCAGTAGTTCTTGAGAAGAAGCTAAAAATGTGAAAAGTTTATAGACGGACGGTCAGACGGACGACAGAGAAAATGTGACCAGAAAAGCTCACTTGAGCTTTCGGCTCAGGTGAGCTAAAAATGTCAACCCAAACCCAATTATATCGGCACATGTATAAGAATAACGCAAAAATATTTTCAAAATAATCATTACCACTGAACAATTTATAAAAAAAAAAAAATAACATTCAATGTCCTAGTATACACTAAACAAAATTGCTAACTACTCACTTGTTATTCTTTTCTTAATTGTGAATTGAACATTTGCATAATCAGTACTAGTATATCTAATATGCCATCTTTTCAAATACAGTGGGGTTGACAAATCTCTTGGTGTCATAAGACCCTTAAATGACATTTTTGCCAGAAAACCAATTTCCCAACGTGCACTGTGCACAGTTTTTGCCCAGATTTGAAATTGGTGATTACCTACAGTGTATGATGGTTCATGAGATTGCAACAAAAGCAGTCTTCCGGTTAAGAAAATCAAATAATATACAGCAATTGACTATCATTTCGCCTAGTAGTCATCCAGTGCCTTGGTATCCATACCCAGTCCACCCAACTTCCGGTTGCCCCAATTTTGTGGAACAATCTTTAAATTGTCCTGTGGTGCTTACTTAATGCCGTGCCTATCTATGATAAACATTTTTATGTTTGTTAATCTATTTGCAACAAACTATCACTAGAGGTATGAATACTCTTTCAATTGTTCTAATCTTTTTTTTTTTTTTTTTTTTTTTTTTACAAATTTCTCCAAAGGAACCCACTGCAGACACCATACTGTCTGCTTTAACACGCTCTTCTAGGGTCAAACGCCGCATACGGTGTGTTTTTTTCTGAGTTTTTAATTGGTACAAACTTAAAGAACACAAACACAAAGAAAAAAAAATACAAAATTATTCCTCCAAAAAAGCATGCGCACTATTTTCATTTTTTCTTTGAAATGGTTACGCTTCAGTTAACACTGTAGTTATTTATCAGTTAAGACATTTAAATGCCTAATTATTTTACTTAAGTAACATAATTTTATATCAAATACATTAAAAGCAATTTTGTAAAGTAAAATATTAATTTTCTTTGGTGGTGCGTTAGCAATTTTGTCTAGTTTATATAACGAGAATAAACGAATAGGCTGATTTATCAGATATATAAAGAATTATGGTATCTTGGCATATCATAGTGGTGTACATCAATCCTGGAGACAAGTTGACCAAAACCTTTTCTCCCTACAGTATTGCGAGTAATGCTAAATAAATACTTGTTTACTTATCTGCCATACACTTTGTCTATCCTTCTGTTTGTCTTTCTCTGTGTCTGTCTCTCTCTCTTTGTATGTGTTTGTGTTAATCTCTCTCTCTCTCTTCATGACCTTAGTAAATATTCGTCAACATAATATATCGGCGACAAAATATGCAAACGTTCACAATACATATTGTCGCTGACGACAAAATGTGCCGATGCATGACTGTACATTTTGTCGTCCATTACGCAGGAAGAAAAAAGGGGCTCGTCTCAGTACATATTGTCGCCGGCGAAAATATGTACCGATGGACGACAATATGTGCAGTGAGGGTAGGATCATATTGTCGCTGACGCCAATGTTTACAGAACGACATTATGTACCGCTATCAAAAAATCGAACTCATGTCTCTGCATGGATGTAAACAAATCAACTGATCTTTTTTTTCTAGAGCTTGTGTTCTCTCTGGTGATGTAGCTAGTTTTTTTTTTAAGATTTTGCCGCCTGCATTTGATTCAGAAAGAAAACCTTATTACAAATTAGAAAACAAGTTAATAATAAGGAGGAAAATAGAACGGTAAAACACGGTGGCATTATGATACATGTAACGTTGAAAAAAAAAAACCTGAAAAAAAAAATATTTCAAAAGGCCGAGAGGAAAAAGCCAAGAAATACTACAAACTGTTTCAGAAATTAGAGCAAAACATAGAACTCAACAAAATCAACATAAAATACTGTACACGGATGATAATGAAAAACTGGATAACTGAATGGTATCTTTACCCCCAAAAAGTTAAGAGCGTCTGTTTTATCGTTGTAGAACATTTCAAGAATCATTATGAGTAAAAAAATAGAAAAAAAAAAGAAATGTAATGACAAATATATCAAATTCCTTGTTATATGTAAGTTTACGTGTAATTACTAGTATATTTATTATAAGTAACTGAGAAGGGGGGGGGGGGGTGATGCAACATAAAATGATTCACATTGTCCAAAGTATTTTTACCATCATATGATTTTATGCATGCTTTTTGAAAAGTGAACTTAGATCAGTCTCATAAATATTTTTTTAAATAAAACGCAATTTGGGAACGGGACAAAACCACAGAACCCTAGAAATTCAATCAAATAGATCGTTGATAAGTTATGGTTTTAATGTATCTAAATATGTTAAGTTAGGGATAATAAAGGCTCTCCGGATGAGACAAACGCGTAATTGGTCATTTTGTAAAGTGTAAATTACTGTATATATGTCACGTTAGTGCCAAGCCTGTCCAAAGTTTCTTAAGTCATGCGTTAAGAATATTATTAAAATCACCTTTGTGTTTGTATTTGCATACTCCCCTTTTCCTCTGCATTGTCGATCAAAATATTTTTATATAAAGAACAGATCTATAGTTTTGATGATGGTAGCAATGCAGAATTGAACTTCTCACATCTAGACTGAGAAATAAGTTTTATGAAAGTGATATTCATAAAGTAGTCTGAATAAATAGTCTTTCTGTGTGTACGCTTAGAGCTTATTGTGCCAATAAAACCTAACAGTGAGTTTTCTAATACAATTAATCAGTTAATAGGACGGATTTTGGTAAGGTTAATCGAGTGACATTTTTGTATTTGATTTATTCCAATTTTTTTCTTTTGATAGAAAACGTTATCTATTTTTCTATCATTGCAGATCATCAAGTTTTCGCAACATCATATTTATAAAAGAAAACAAATTTTCACGAATTTTGATTATTGTTGTAGATAATTTAGAATACAAACCTGGTTCTCTTCTTCTTTGAGTTCTGCTTTCTTTTGTACCAATTCCTTTATGGCCTAAAACAAGATTATACATTTTAAAGCTTTTTTCTTTGATTTTTTTGTTTATTTTTATCAGCAAATATGAGAGAAGTATTCCTGACCCGATGATTCTTAGAATTTTTTTAAATTGATGTGAACCATAACTTTCTGTAACCTTGATACTAAAGACAAACAAATGTTAAATCACAGTTCCAATTTCAGGATATGCATGGACAAAAATTTAATTTTGGTTTGTGAAAACTGGTACCATTTAGATAACTAAACCCAACAAATTAAAATTTAAAAACAATATAAAGAAGATATCTTGATAAAACTCACATTCTCCGGATTTTGTTATTCTATAACCTTAAATAAGTATGGGAAATTTTCCTAAAAAGTTACGTTTCATAGAAAGTAACCATAATTATATCTACATGTATTATAACGGATGTTTTCATCATATTTCCATAGCAAACACATGTCTTTTTCTCGGTATTTTACTACACATGTGTATTTCTTTAGAAACCAGTAAGTAATCTTTATGAGAAAACAACAACAGCTTAAAAAATCATGAATCCTTTGTTGGTTTAGCTGCTAAATAGCAAAAAAAAAAAAAAAAAAAAAAAAAAAAAAAAAAAAAAAAAGTGGTTACTTATCCACAAAAACATTTCCATGATATAATAATTATTTAGCCATCAATGAGTCTTAAAACACATTTTCTATCAGTATAGCGTGATGAATTGCTGAGATCAGTGATTAAATGTATGCGCATATTAATGAAATTATTGCACACAATAAATGATTTGATGCGCGCAACAGTATCGATGCGAACATCAATTCATTTGCATACCAAAAAAAAAAAAAAAAAAAAAAAAAAACGGAGGGGGGGGGGATAACTGCTCTCAACACGAGACTCAAGGCTGAGTATGATAGAACACTGTAAAGGCCCATAGAAGTATAAAGCAGAATTAACTCAGAGATGAAGTTATATTGCCCGGGAATTTCAGAAATCTGGTAAAATACCCTTGCTTATTGTAACATGCGAGACCCGAGCGATCTCCATGGGATCGGATTTTAGCCCCACCCTTCAGGTCAAAGGGCGGCAGGGGCTGTGAATTTTACAGCTATCGTTTCCTTTCACCCATAGATGCTATATGCCAGAACTGGTTGAAAATGGTTCAGTGATTATAGAGAAAAAGCTGAAAATGTTCAAAAGTTTACGACCGATGGACGACGAACGACGACGGATGAAAACAAATAGCAATAGGTCACCTGAGTGACTCAGGTGACCTTAAAATAAGTTTATTCTTAGAACTCTGTGTAAATTTCTTGATTACCTCGATATAAATAAAGATAACCCTTGCTTGCAACAACTCTTCTGCAGCAATAATTCAATTACAGCAAAATTCAATTAAAGATATAATTCTTTAACTTATGGACATGTTGAATTGAAGATATCAATGAAATATAGATGCTCTCTCTCTCTCTCTCTCTCTCTCTCTCTCTCTCTCTCGTAAAATTTATAATTTTAGTAACATTAATTCATATGAAAAGACCTATAATTCAAACAAAACAAAATCAAATTATAGTTACCACATCAACTCTGTCCTTAAAATCTTTATAAATTGCACTCTGAAAGAGAAATGTTTTTTTTTTTTTATAATAAATGTATATGTATCATTTCTATTTCAAATATATTTTTGAATACTTCATGTGCCATTGAATACTCGATGTGTAGATATGGAAATGAGTGAAATCAGTGCTTATACTAATTCTATAGAAAGCTTAAGCCCCTTATAATTGTATCACATGAGTAATAACATTTTTATTTTATTCATTTTAATGCTGATGTTTAAACACTCATTGAAATTGTCTAAAAAAAATATGGGTCTGAAATTTTTAATGTTAATTATTAGGTAAGACTTTCCTTATTAAATTTACATAATTTGCAGATATCGATCTCCCCCCCCCCCCCCCTCCTCTGAAATAAAAAAGGTGGGGATAAGACAAGTTGATCAAACTCATAAATAAAAAAAAAGTGAATAATGAACAGGGAAAAACATAGCCTCCTGGAATCCCAGAAGGTTGGATCAGAAAACCAATTTTTCTACCATTTTACCAAGACATTACTTCTGCTCAGTAATTGTGAAAAGATACATAAACTAAACCAATAGGCTAATAGATATACCATCTGGTCAGTATCAAGTATATATTTAAAAAATCATTATTTAGTCTCTGAGAAAAAAAATGACGAAGCATCCTGCTTTATGGGTTCATTTCCATATTTTAGTTTGCATACTATGGATGTTTTTGACCTTGATACCGGTCAATATTTGCTAAGCATGAAATAATTTTTCATATATATGACCTGATAGTAATTCTAACACAAATTCCAATTACTTCTGTTATACATTTGAAGAAAATGTGATATAAAACCTCTATTTTCTAAAATGCCTTCATGTCATTAACAAATAATGAATGAAGCAAAAAGGATTATGCTATTTATTCAGTAAATAAAAATTAAGAAAAAAAAAAAAAATCAAAAACCTTGTTCACAATTTATATTAGGACAAAATTTAGAATAAAAGTTGCAATGAAGACGCAATCCATTGACTTAAATTTTAAATATTAGATTTTATTTCTGTATAGCCTTTCTTATCTTAGTTTTTCTTTTTGATTTCAATCAGTATATGTTAAATACACCATCATGATTCTTATTTACATGATCATAGTTCACAGGAAGTAATGGGAGAGAACAACTAATTATGCATATTACGGAGGAACAAGACTTTGAGCTGTAAAAAGTGTAGTCACTCAGCGTTTTCTTTCCTATTTTGAATCATACTAATCTAGTATTTACTTTATATCTTAATACATCAGATTTCCTGAATTATTTAAGAGTTTGGCTGCACAAATATTGCTGCATACAGTGTCAAATTGAAGTTTTTTATTCTTCATGTTTACGGGTCCATTTGTGGGTTAACTTTATAAATATAATAATACGAAAATATATAGGGTCCTTGAAAAAATGCATATTAGGCTCGGCTAACGCCTGGCCGAATATGCATTTTTCAAGGACCCATGTATTCCCGTATTACCTCTCTAAATGTCTACATATCTAATATTTTGTGTTTCCTGCTTTACAAAATAACGAGGCATGGGTTGTGATCTGTTTTTATGAAATAAAACTGATCATGTAATCATGCACATGATCTCACTGCTCTAACTGATCACATATGACGTCACTGACTTGTTAGATATGCAGCAAAAAGAAACAGATTTTGATTTAATTGGGCGCACGTATTTTAAAGAATGCCTCAGTGAATTGATATTATTTTAAAAAAATTAATCGCTCGAGGTTATCAATATAAGTCTGAAAGAGAAAAAAAAATGTAAGTCTTATCTGATGTATTTCAGATGCATCCTTAAGTTCTTACATTTCCAGGAGCTCGATACATTGCTGTCACGTCTCTTTGGACCTACAAGAAAAGATTATATTCCTTGTTTTTTTTTTAAATTCATTATTTTTGGATATGTTTTGTCTCTTAGTATGAAACGATCACTGTCTGACAAGATCTCGATTAAATTGTTAAGAAATCTAAGTAAAACAATTTCAAAGTATGAAGTTTTTGATATTAAATACAAACTATTATTACATTTTTAACAGTGAAATACTGTAATTTAATTACTGAATAAAAGTGATATTTTGACACTTTGTGAAAGGATATCACAATGGTATTCTCACAGTGTGAGAATATCAGAAGTGCGGCAAAACTTACGATTTGAATTCCCTTCACGAAGAGTGTTTTTTAAAACCCCTAGCCTTTTATAAGATAGAGTTAATGAGCCCTCCTGACAGAGACAAATAGTTATACTGACACAGACTTTCCAAATATGTCGTTAAAAATCCATTTTTATAACGTTTTTCAATCTCGCAATCGATTAGCTATGACGTCTCAACTGCTCAACTATGACGTCACAGCCTATGACACTGTGTAACGAAAAGACAGAGGCAAAGGGAAAATCTAAGAAAATGTAATAAACAGAAAATTCAATGTTTTGTAGATGAATATGAAATTTATTTCACGCATGAGACAGGATTTTTTGATTTTTTCACTCGCGCTTCGCACTCATCAAAATATAAAAAAAAGTCCTGTCCCACTCGTGAAATAAATTCCATATTCATCTATAAAACACTGAATATCCTCTATATGTAAAACGAGATCTCAAATCAATAATAAAATGCCCACCAGAATCCCATTTAAACAGCTCTAAAAATAAATTCGTAGTAATGGTCTTTACCCCGACACATGACATTGTGACAATGTAAGTCCTTATCAACCCTTCTTTCGCGTGGCTATTAATTTTATATATGTAAAGAGTATACTGCTAGATTATTTTTTCATGAAAAATATTTATTCAATGCATACACTAAAAAAATAAGCAAGAAAAAGTAATCAGTTGAATATATTCAAGATATCTCTATAAATATTTCTACATGTATGTTGAATACAATATATTTTTCATTTTATTATTCATTATAAAACATTTTACAGGAAGTCTCTTATCAAATAAACAAAATAGTCACTGTCTTTTTTGAAAATATCCGAATAAGGAAAGGAAAGTCACATATTTTGACCTAAAGAGCATAACTGTTGAAATATCTGCATTCTTTTTTCATGCGGCATATCAACAAAATAGCAAATTGCATAACAGTTCGGAACAGTTTTACTAAAATCTAAATGGCTTAATTAGGAAAAAATAACAAACAAAGCAAAACTATGTTTTTAAGCTAAAATTAAATTACATGTATATAGGTTAATAGAAATAAAAGAATTTGAAAATATAATTACACTTTTCTCCTGTTTTTCAAGTTCTCCAATAGATGACTTAAAATCAGAAATCTGAAATATATATATATATTTTTTAATATATCATATTGTTGTATTAAAAGGTAAATTCTGAATTATTTCATGTGCTGTTGATGTGAAGCAAATCTTTAAATTGAAATCATGTGTGCACTTTTTTGTATCTCATAGAAATATTTCATTCCCTTATATAAGTCATATCAGTAGCAATACTGATGTTAATTTTGCTGAAGATGTTGAGGATTATCATCAAACTCATCCAAAAAAAAAAATAAATAAATAAATAAATAAAAAAATAAACAAATAAAAATAAATAAATAACAACCCCCCCCCCCCCAAAAAAAAAGCCATAAGATTTTGCATTGAGAGCTTTTGTTCGGCCTTTTTTTAAAAATGTGATATATTTTTTAAAGTAGATATAAAAATGAATTTATTCTGACTTAATAACATGCAAATATTGATAAACCTGCCACTCTGTGAAACCTGATTGTAGAGCAATTTAATACTTCTTCCAACAGTATGGTGGCATATTTATGTCATCCACGTAACTTTTTGTCAACATAAGACATCGAGTCAAGTCAAGATAACTTGCTGGTTTTGTCGAGATACATAAACTTCTATCTCGTCTAGTCAAGATAATCTATCACATTTTGTTGTGATAGCTATCTCGACATAACGAGATAATTTATCATGTATCATGACTAAAAGTGTTGCGTTGACAAGCACTGCCTCTTCATAATTGATGTCACGATAACATACATATAACATTTATAAATAGATGACGTTCAACGGGTGCAGCGGTCTTTTTCGAATGAAATACGGGGATCTCTTCTATCAAATTGTTACTCTAATAAGTACATTTGTATTGCAAGCATAATTTTAAAGGAATTTAGTTGGAACCAATGTGTGCTCAAACCGTGTGTATGTTTTTATTAGAGATTGTTCTATCTGACGTATCCGTATACGTATCCGTATCCGTATACGTATCGAAGTATGAGAAGCATCTCGATCCCGATGATTTAACCGTTGGATAACATTTCCATCGTTTCTTGTTTGATTTTAACCTTATTCATTGGAAAATAAGATATATAGTAATATTTCTAATGAAACGTATCAAGTTGCTGTTCACACCTATCATTTTATGGAAGGATTTAAAAAAAAAATAAAATTAGTAAAAAAAAAAAAATACGTACATTTTTATTAAATTGTTAAAAAATAATTTTAAAAAAGGGTTCAAAATGGTAACTCTCTCTCTCTCTCTCACACAATATCAGGGTATATCATTGTTTCATTCTAGAAGTAACCTTTACCAGTGCAAGACATATTCCCCATAATGCATACAGTCAACGCTCTTTATCTCAAACTTGATTGGACCAATTAAAACTTCGATATATCCAAGGGTTTGAGTTAACAAAGTTTAACTGTACGAGGTGTCAGAGATCAAACATTCTAGATGAGTGTAAGTTTGTCTACATCAAGAACACATTTAAAATTGATTAACAAAGTGGAGAAGGGGGAAGCTGGGCTGAGGCAGGGAGAAACTAAAAAATGACAAGTCACCTTATCAAAACTTTGACAATAAAAAGGTGACCATACTGCATACTCTGTGTGTGTGTGTGTGTTGGGGGGGGGGGGTCACTGAAAATTTCCATCCTCATTTTCTTTTTTATCTTTATCAACATTCTGTATATCATTTGAATATATTAATGGACATATTTCTCCAGAAAAGCTTTGGAAAACTGGCAATTCTGGGGTGGTTTGAAGACTCTAAATTCCCTAAATTGTTAGGTGATAGCCGTATCCGAAATTCCAGAGAGCTTGAGAAAGGACTATGATTTCCGAAACACACGCAGTTTTTCTCGGGGATTAATTAACAATTGTCGATAAAAGGAGATAAACGGAGAAAAAAAATTTTTATGTCTTATACATTACTTTATATACATGTTGACTAAATTTTACTTAAATGATTTATTTAAATGTTTTGTATAAATTTTATCCTTTATTCTGTGTTTTTTTATTTCTCTGCTACGTTGAAGCAGCCTCTTCTATTCAATTCTATGAACTGCGTGTTGAATTGACTCACACTTGTCCCAATATGGGCCAAAATGCATAAATAAATAAAAATAAGAATAAATAAAAATCAGTTGGATGGACAAGGTAGCATAGAAGAAATAGATAAATCTATTGTTTTGGCATTTTTTTAGTCTAATGTTCTTTTATTTCTTATAAAAAGAGAGTTAAGATAATGAATACCCTATTTTGAAACAGTTCTATATCAAACCATGAATTATAATACACATGTACGACAACAAGAGAACTAAAGAGAAAAATCAAATTTAACAATTGAATTTTCATTTCATTACCTATTTTTGTCGCCATGAAGTCTTTTCAAGTTATTAATCCTGAAAGGACAAAATATAAAACAAAATCAAGCGCTAGCCGTATGAGAATAGGCCCGAAAGTAGCAATTTCAACTGGGGAGGGGAAGAGGTGACATACAGGTATTTGTCAAATAGTTCATTGAAAAAAAAAAGAATGAAGAAAGCCAACAGACGCTATGAAAGTTTGTGTGTGTTTCCGGGGGGGGGGGGGGGGACTGGCATTTTTAAGCATATACTGGTAAGGGTCTGGAAGCAAATTCTCTTTAGAAAACTGCTACACGGTTTTATTGATTGTGTGGATATCAACGTCTTTTGCATTTAGTGTGTGAGTGAGGGGGTTAACTTTCATGTCATCTAATGTAAATTACAGAATCAATCAATAAAATGTCCTGATGTTAAGAGGGAGAGAGGGGGATCCCGATAAATGTTTATAAACAAAATTGCAATTAAAGTTTTAAACAATATAATGAAAACAAATACAAATTTATTGAATTTCATTATCTATTTTTTTTTTAATTTTCCAGCAAAATAACAAACTTTTACAGCAGCTTAATACATTTTTTTATTAGAAAAAATACCATATGCTATTCTTAAATGAATGGGGCTGCTTTAAAACCAAACAAATAACGATGGAAATTAATTAATTATAGTAAATAGTTTAGACATCGGGATCGAGATGCCTCTCTCACCTCGATACGTATACGGATACGGATACTTATACGGATACGTCAGATAGAACAATCTCTATTAATATAAAATACAAGTGAGATTTTTACTTAATTATATGTAGTATTGGCAATCATTTATTAAGTAGATTTGCTATTCAATACAAAAGCTTGCAAAACAGTACCCGTTTTCTTTATAAGAATTAAGAATTTTCTTTCATTATAGAAATATATGGAATACAATTATGCATTGTTTTTTTTGCTGTAGACTAGCTTTATCCTTCAATTATTAAGCACATAAAATGAAAACATATAGACAATTAACTCTATAACATCTTACATCCTCTTAATTTTGTAATAGATCAGCGAAAAATCTAAGAATTATTCAAGTTTGAGAAAAAAATATGCCCTCTTTGGTAACGGGTTAAATTCCGGAAATGAAGATAAATTTTGGGATATTTAGGCCGATCAATATTTTTCACGTAAACATTATTGATTATATGTTGTTTTGCGTCCCATTCGAGAATTTTTCACTCATATAGAGACGTCACCATATACCGGTGAAGGGCTTCAAATTTTGACCTTTACTCGGCACTCAAGGCCATTGAGCAGTGAGGGTTCTTTATCGTGCCAACGCCTGCCATGACACGGGGCCTCGGTTTTTAAGGTCTCATCCGAAGGACCCGCCACTTTCACTCCAAAGAGCCGAGCGCATGGCGAAGAAACAGTTGCTACCTATTTTTTATCGACTTAGGTCAGTCGCGGTCGAGATTCGAGCTCACGACCTTCCGATCACGGAGCGAGCGCTCTACCGACTGAGCTACCGTGAACGGTCACGTTGACATTAAGCTCTGTTTATTCACATATAGAAAGAAAACAAAACGTATTTACTCTTTTATACTGGTTTTCTAGTTCTTTAATAGAAGGCAGATAAAACGATAAGTGAAACAGAGAGGAATTGTTTTCAGAATATCATTTCAAAAAAGACCTTTCAGAATATTTAACATGCCACTTATTTTAGGTCGACCTCAGTTTTAGGGAATGCCTACTCTCTTTTTTTTTTGATATTCATGGAAAGATTCTAAAATGTTTAAAATTATCTGTCAGATTTATAACAGTACTTAAATTAAATCTAATTCAGATCATTTTGACATTCTTTTTTATTTCATGATGCAACTTTATATTCATATGTTTGAGTTTTTAAAATCATATTATAGATACATATTGTTTTTACTTGACAAATCATCATATTAAACTAAATTTTGTCAAGTTGTTGAGCAATTACTTATGGCAATAAGCTGTAAAATAATCCATATTATTCATAATTCACATCAAATCAAATTTAGGCAAAAAAAAAAAAAAAAAAAAAAAAAAAAACAAAAACAAAAACAAAAACAAAAACAAAACAAAACAAAAAATGACTTCTACCACAATGAAATTTAACATGTATGTCAGCGTTTTCAAGATATTTACGAGGGGTGATCAGAAAGTTCGCGAACTCTCTCTATATTTACAAAACCACAATTCAGATCAAATTTGGCACACATATACTCATACAAATGTTCTATAAATAGCAGATGTTATGTAATGTTTTGCTCCGTGTTTGTGACGTCACAATGATGATGTCAATCTATAGGTGACTTGTGACAAAAAAGTAGACTCAACCGTACTCGAGCAACGAATAGCTGTAAAGTTTAACGTATATTGGAAATTCCTTTGCAGTAGAATATGATAATTTGTACAAGGTTTATGAAGACAAAAGACTTACCAGAAGTTCAATCAATAATTGGATTGATTGTTTTAATGAAGGAAGGGGGATGGTTAAAAATGATGTTTGTTCTGTTGCCCAGCGAATGCAAGCCGGTATAAAGATATGTCCTTAGTTGATCAATTTGTTTCCAAAGATCGCCAAGTTACAATTAGAAAAATGTTTGAATATCTGAACAATAGTTTATTTATTAAATCCCTAAAATTTCGTTTCCTTTAGACTTCAAACATATGAAATATGAAAAAAAGAAGGCACCCATACTTTTTCCACATTGGATAAGCGACGCTCCCGAGACAGAGGACTCGGGTTGTGATGGTCATCATGCTAATTCTGGGAAGGTATAACCTTATCCATCCATCCTATTGCCGTGATTTGGCCATTTCTGACAGATGGTCTGTACTTGTTATAGAAAATAACTTGCATGGTAAAAAATATGACTAGGAAAAATCTCTTAGCTTCTGTGAACAGACCGCTACGGAGCATGTCACGTGACCGCCTGAATCACGTAATTCGCGCATGGGCAGAACAATGACAGATATGCATGAAAATTGGAGAGGACTACTTTAAAAAATAATGAACACTGAAACCTCATTTTATTTCTTTTAAGGAAAATAATTCAATTAGATCGCGAACTTTTTGATCACTCCTCTTACTCTATATCAAATTCAGGTGTGAGACAAGAGCATGTACATCAAAACACGGTGTAAACCTGACAAAATCAAATACTGAAGCACTTTGAACTGAGAGATAGACTATTTTCTTCTTTCACCAAATTGAGGAAAAACTGTTAGTGCAGTCATTTTTTTTTTTCATTTTTCTATTCAACAAAACAAGTTTTGAGGAAAAATCTAGACATTTTTAAGATTCAGAGATTGAAAAATAAATACATCCTGTCCCATTGCCAATGATATTTGGACAAGAATTACGGATTGGTATTTGAAGACTGAAAAAATGAATATTTATAAGGCACCAAACAAGAAGTTTATGAGATGTCTGTGTATTGTCTTCGAAATTCTCATCTATGACCTTCAACATTGATATGTTATCAGCACTTGAATTTCATTAAAAGCAATACCCAACTAACCAGTCACTTACACTAGGGATGTTCAGAGGCACAGCTCCAGATTTTTTTCTAGAGGTTTTGACGGGGGACATAATAATGTCTATTTTCAATTCTTTCTTCCCAGACCGTCCAATGACCGAAGAAAATATCAAGATCATTATAAACGTGATCGGAAATACCAACCTGGAATTAATTAGCAAGATTTCATTATTTTTTTCTACCTCAAACTAATCAATATTATTTATATTTTCAAATGTCTTATCCAGAATAAAACGACAAATAAGAAACTAGCTTTATATCCCGATAAAGCGATTTGCTCAGCACTTGCTTTCTCGCGGAGTGTTGCTTAGTAATACATTGGTCACTGCCTGCGGAGATTTCTCCTCATTGAATATTTTTTATTGAGTCATGAATCAGGGAATGTTAATATTCTGACAAATCCTTTTTTACGTTCTGTTATATGATGATGAAGATCAATCGGTGAGCTCGCGTGATATTTTTTATGCCTTTGGCGTTTATGCAAATAGTCTCATGAGCAAACTGAATGATGAAAAAAAAAACAACTACTAGAATGTTATTCCTTATTTTTTTCAAAAAAAAAAAAAAAAAAAAAAAAAAAAAAAAAAAACTTCAACATTGGACCATGTGACGGTACATATTGTCGTTTTGTACATATTGTCGTCGGCGACAATATGTACCTACCCTCACTGCACACATTGTTGTCCATCGGTACATATTGTCGCCGGCGACAATATGAACCGAGACGAGCCTTATTTTCCTCCTGCATAATGAACCGAGACGAGCCTTATTTTCCTCCTGCATAATGGACGACAAAATGTACAGTCAAGCACCGGCACATATTGTCGTCGGCGACAATATGTACAGTCAAGGTCGGCATATATTGTCGTCGATATATTGTTTTGACGAATATTTACTCGAGAAAGGAAAGAAAGATTGACAAACACACACACGCACAGAGGGAGACAGACAGCTTTACTCGCAATAATGTAGGGAGAAAACTTTTTGGTCAAAAAATTTTGTCCAGAATTGATATACATCACTATGTTATGTCAAGATAATGTAATTCTTGAGATATATGACACTAGTAAATCAGACTATTCTTTTTTCTTAATATATACTGGGAGACTAAATACATGTCTTAGTTTTTTTTTTTTTTTTTTTTTTTTTTTTTTTTTTTTCAGTAGTAATGATTATTTGGAAATTATTTTTTGCGTTATTTTTATATACAATTATGTGCCGATATAATTGGTGTTTGGATTGAGATTTTTAGATCACCTGAACTGGAAGTTCAAGTGAGCTTTTCTGATCACATTTTGTCTGACCGTCCGTCTGTCTGTAAACTTTTCACAATTTCAGCTTCTTCGTAAGAACTACTGAGTCAATTTCAACTAAACTTGCCACAAAGCCTATGTGGATAAAGGAGAATTAAGTTTGATTAAATGAAGGGCCATGCCTTCTTTCAAGGGAAGAAGTAAAGAATAAGTGACAATTTAGTGGCATCTTTTAAAAATCTTCTCAATAACCACTGTGCCAGAAAAATTGAAACTTATGTGAAAGCTTCATAATGAAGTGTTGATTCAGTTTTATTCAGATCATGTTCTCTGGGGGAAGGGTGTGGCTACAATAGGTGATCAAAGTTTTTCACAGAATATTTAGAAAAAAATCTTTCAAAATCTTCTTTTCAAGAACTACTGGGTCAGGAGATACTTATGTGAAAGCTTCATTACATAGCGTACGTTCAATTTTGAGGTGCTGGCACGAAAAAGATCCCTCACTGGTCAATGACCCTGAGTGCCAATTATAGGTCTAAATTTGCAGCCCTCCACCGGCGAGTGGTGACGTCTCCATATGAAATATTCTCGAGAGGGACATTATAGCAACAAACAAACAAACAAAACAAAATCAATTTTGTTCAAATCAGGGGTAGGAAGGGTCCACAATGATAATCAAAGTTATACAAAGGAATATATACAAAAAATCTTTAAACATTTTCTCAAAAACCAAACACAGATGTAGCACCGGGCAACGCAACCCCCCCCCCCTTCCCTGCCCGGCGGTTTGATTTTTTTTTTTACTTTGGTAAATTCTGATTGTTTAAATTGTATTATACTCTTAGTCCACAGCTAAATTTTCATAATTAAATAATTTTTTTAACATATACAGTAACACACCTTTACATACAAATGACTTCTTTTTTGCTTGTCAAAAACAATTCTGAACCGCACCCCCTCCCCCATCCGTTCTGAAATTTCAGCATCCGCCACTGAAGAACAACAGTAGGCCCGTGTTTAGTAATATTTAAATGGAAGCATACTCAGGTAGCGCAGATTCAAGTATCTTCAAATCAAACCGGGCCTAGGGTGGGGTCACAATGGGCGATCAAACTTTTACATATGAATACATATTTATGGGAAAATTCTTTAAAAAATATCTTCTTAAAAAAGCAAACCAATAATTAGTCATATTTATATGGAACATTGTGATGCATTGTCATGCGACATGTCCTGATGGACGACAATATGCACAATGAGGATAGGTACACATTGTCCCTGTCGACAATATGAACAGGACGACAAAATGTACCGTCACAATCGCGCTAAAGTGTGATTCACACACCGATTACAGTCACAAAAACAACAAAAGAAATCTTGAAGCAACAATATCTGTGGGGCGACAATATGTACAGTGAGAGTGAGACACATAATGTCGCCAGTGACAATATGTACATGCGTAACTTTTCAGCCGGCGACAATATGTACCGATGGACGACAGTTAGTGCAGTGAGGGTAGGTACATATTGTCGCCGACGACAATATGTACAAAACGACAATATGTACGGTCACAGACCACCCGAACTCATGGGGCAAACTCAATTATTAATTGATATACACTGCACTAGTAACCTACTAGTTAAAGGTAAAATATTTATCTTTGTAACAACTGTATTCGATAAATTAGATAAAGTAAAAAAAAAATTTGCTTACAAAAGTTAAATAATATTTCATTAATCAAACATATATTAAAAACAAAATTAACAGAAATAAGGAAAATAACAGTATTAACACACATACTGAGATTATTTTGTGAGTCATTATAAAAAGAAATGCATTGCAGGGTGTAATATTGTTATTTAACTTCTTCAAACTTACTCTAAAGTATAGTGATCCAACTGCTTACATGTTTGTGAAGCATCATTTGTAGGAAAATAATGATAATTAAAAATTAAATGATTTTTAATAACTCACAAAGCTTAATGTACGCCATGAAGGAACAGTGTAAAATATGAATGCACAATTGCGTGAATATTAAAGCATATAACGCAATATACTTATTCTATATCAAGGATATCTAAAATAAAAAAAATTGTTTCTTCCCAAATTTTAATTTGTGTCCTTAAATAGATGCCCCTCTCATCATAGAAGTGATATCTGTTTAGTTAAGTAACTATGTTTGGTAAAGTCAAATAAGGTGGTGAAAAGTGGGTAAATGTTACTTTACAGTTCAAATTTGAAAAGATAGTTAGAAATATTATGAAGTTGTTACTGGAAAGTTTCTGGGAACATCTGCGAGAGTCTATTAAATTAAAATTGAAATTTTCTAATTAGATTTCCATTGAAAGAAATACATGAAAAATAGCAAATTAACTCTTCCATATGGGAGATAAGAAAATTTAGGTTATGTCTGTGTAAAAGCTCAGTTATTTTGATATTAATGCTTCTAAAAATATATTCCATGTGCGGAAAATGTTTCAAATTGATATTCAAGTTTACTGAATTTATTTTGAAATTTTAAGGATTTTATCTTAAAATTATTTTTCCCCATTTTTTTAAAATAAGACTTCATTGGTCTGTACTGAGATCTTATTTTCTATATTAAATACTTTCGAAACTTTGAACTGTTTGAATTATTCCTCACTAATAATGTCAATAAATACAGAAAAATACAAGTTTATTCATGCATCTAATCAGTAGAATGTATGAAACTTACACATTATATTCTGTGAATTTCTATGCTAAAAAGAGTTTTAGCAAGAAAAAATTGAAAACTTGTTGCTGAAGAATCTTCCTTTTATCAGATTCCTTTGATATTTTTTATGTTTAATTTATGTCAATAAATTTCTTATTGTTTAAATGAGGTATGGGAATCAAAAAAAAAAAAAAAAAAAAAATTGTAAAACTTATTCATTTGAAAAATAAATTAATTACATACTTCAAAATCAATCTCCTTACCTTCTACTTTTTCCTCTGAAAAGATACATGTACCAGATTTTTCTATCTCTTATATACCTGAGATTTTTATGAGAATGAAAGAAACCTTTGTTCATTATTTTTATGATACTTTAAAATCCCTCGAAAAGTGACATGTCCATACACATACATCTTTGTTTGCTGTATTTCCATAAAGGAAAATATTTGGCAGAAACATGATTTTTTTTATAGAGTTTAAAGAAAATTATAGCGATTTTGATGTCTTAAGGACAGACGATACGTTCCTCAATAATATATAATTTTTTCTAAGATTTTGTCATTGAAGTATTACTACTTTCATATGTTTACTCGCAAAAAATTGAGGTACCTTACCAGGCATTTGTGCAAGATTCCGGAGGAAGTTGCTTCCTTTAAAATCCTTTTGGAAAAAACTTCATTTGCCAAAATCACATTTTTTAGTGTTTCAATTTTTTAAAGACAATTAGAAATCAGTTTAGAAATCAGAAAGTATTTAAAATTTTGAGTATTTTCCATACAATATGAAGATATACAAAACAGATATTTGAGGAACGTATCGTCTGACCTTAATTCTGAAAAGGTCAGTTATCATTTGGAATAGGAAATTAAACAAATGAATTAATAAATATGTATAAGAAACAAAGTTAGGATGTGAGGTATTTTCAGCATATGACTTACTTAGTCACTCAATAAGAACTTATTTCTTAAAGCAGGGATCATGAATTTAAAAGTTTTGGTGAGCAGGTTATTGATCCTTATAATCATGCCAACAGTTCTGATGTTCAGGAGTACAAGACAAATAGAAGTTTCAGGATTGTATGAATTTTAATGATTTAGTCATACCCTTCAGGTCCCAAGGATACATAAATCATAAAATGTACACTCTGTGTACC
Organism: Saccostrea echinata; assembly: GCF_033153115.1. NCBI lineage: Eukaryota > Metazoa > Mollusca > Bivalvia > Ostreida > Ostreidae > Saccostrea > Saccostrea echinata. Next base: position 20,333,386 of record NW_026889782.1, read on the forward strand.
TCTTGGTTGTGATTGGTTTGTTTTTCCAAAGGAGAAGATGAAAATGCTCCAAAGATAATATTACCAATGCACAACTCTGTTTACCTAAGTATTTGTCACCAAAAATATGCATTCCTGTGTAAATAAAAAATAAAGCAATAGGAATAAAAGAGAGATTAATGAAAATATTCAAAATCGCCGATTCCCACTTTTTTTTTTAAAGAATGCTTATTGAAAGGACCTTTTTTTATTTCGTCAAAGTAGCCCAAAATCAATCCATAAATCTAATGGAATTAAAAGCTCTGAAACCTTTAAAAAGAACAAATTCTAATTTAATTTAAATAAGGGGTTAATACGTTAGTAATGGATGTATTTAAAACTCCATATCATTTTTATCAGATTTCTTAGAACTCCTAAATCTAATTTACACTTACGGAAAATTTGTTTTCAATAGTGCAGCATAAGGACATGTCATCATGTCAGTCAGACAAAGATATCGATAAGAAAAATCATAATGCCCCCCCCCCCCCCAGTATATCTTTATATACATAACTTTTTAATTCCACATCCGGGATCACAAACGTTAACAGATTTGCAGAATGGGTTTATGGTGTCATTATCTAGATTAATGTACTTACGATGTAATTTACTCTAATTAACCGATTAAATTTATCGACCAAATCCTCTCATCAAGAACTGTGATAAACTTGAAGGTCTGTAAAGAATTAAGGAAAGATGGAGGTAGGAATTCTATTAATTCCATGATAACACCAATTTTTATATTAAAAATTGGTATAAATAAATGTCATTTTAAAACATTCTGCATGTATTTTTTCTGTATCTATGGAGTTATTTGCGTCAATGCTTCTATGAAACTGTAATGCTGATGAAAAAGATTGATTATTATATTTGATTCTATTTATTATATTAGTATCTTAATATGTAATTAGATTTTGTATATGAACAGGAACAGTAGCAAAGTACAACTTGAAACGTTTATTTTTACACATAGTATATGTTATAAATAATTAGTTAATTTAACAGTTTGGCAGGTGAATCCTGGTTTCCTTATGCATTAAAACTTTAGTTGGACGTAATACTTTAAAAATACAGAATAGAGGTTTTGAAATCTGTTTTTATTAAAAATTAATAATGAAGTTTTGAATGAATGGAGCGATAGAACACATTATTCGATGCAAAACCCACCATATCCCGATTTTGATTTAGATATATGAACGTAATAAAGATATCTTAATAGAGGATATATAGTATGGGTACCCGAGAAATAATTTTACATCACAAATTACACATCAGTGATGCAACTTGTATTTTACACGGTACTGGATTTTTCAAAAGAAAAATTGTTACCTCAGATGCATTTTAGCACACAAAGAGATGTTTTAATGTTTATTGTGTACAGCATGATATGAAAGTGTGATAAATTTAGAATTTTGACACTTTCTATGCTTTCCCAGACAATGCTTGGTGCATTTGATGATTAGGATAACAGCCACGGATATTTTTACTTGCAGTGATAAATACAAACAATGTTTACATTGCGATTAACATGATTATCTTTTCATGGGGTTAGCCTACTACCGTTCTCTAGCTATATCATTTTCTCCAGTTACCCTTTATTTGAAAACATGCATATATCAAAGTGATAACATAGTTTACGCACCGATTAATTTATTTTTCAACAGTAATGTTTGCAGCTTAAATCAGTACACATTGTAAAAAAATAACACAACCAAATCGATGAAATATAAAACTGTTCTTGTTTTTTTTTAATTTAAGACATCATAACTATATTGTTCTTTATTTATAGATTGCCTGGAATGGAAAAAAAGTTTATCTAATTATATGATACATTAAAAATGACTTTCAAGAAATCTTGCTAAATAAAATTCATTTCTGTTGTACGTAAGTGTATGGTTATCTTTATTCTTTGCTCGCTAGGATAAAATATATTATTCTTAGAATTTTAAAGAAAATATGCGGACTCCGTAGATAAAGGTTTTTAAAAAAAAACAAAAAAAACAAAAAACAAAAAACAAACAAACAAACAAACAAAAAAAAAAAAAAAAAAAACCCAAAAAAAAAAACAAAAAAAAAACAGCACCTTCTTTTAATTGATATATGTAAAAATCTTTATCTTGTAATTTAGTTTCAGCAATGAAATATGGAGATAACGAACAGTATTCAAGCTCAATGTCCATTAAAACAATACAAATCGGGAGCAGAGCAAATAAGGACATCCCAAAAACATCAAGGTTGAGATCAGGTGCCATGGAGGAGTGGGCATCCCCTGCCGACCGGTCACACCCACCTCGTACTCCTTGTCATGATCGGGGGAAAACGGAAAAATCCGTAGACATTTCAGTGTGTAAATAATGGTCTTACAATTAGTATGAAATATGTCAGTCAGCATTTGACTCAGTGAAAGGTTATATTTGCTGACAAGGTCATTTTATCGACTATAAAACTTGCGATATTAAGACTTCAAACGAGACTGCTGATATTCCTATTTCATCAACTTGTTTGACAATAGCTTGCCTCGTTCGAGAAATTGTTCAAATGTAGAACATGCTCTTGCATATCAAATCAACTGCGAGACAAAAACCACATATGCAGATGATAAGGACATATTGCTTCATAAATAAGGGAAGTTGACGATTGAAAAATTGAAGTCATCACGTTTATCATAAAGTTTTGTTGATAGGTTACCATTAATGTCTTTTTCTAGTAAAATATCCAAATATGAAACAGAAGTGTCAGACTCTGTGGTATCTTTTATTTCAAGCTCACTGGGATATATCGAGTTAACATATGAATGGAAGTAACTATTGTTAATTGATAATAGGTCGTCGATATATCTAAATGTCGAGTTGAAGGCCACAGCAAGGGTTTTCTTCTTCTCAAAACTTATTCTATAGAAGTTATTGAATAAATTCTGCATCATATGAATACAAAATTAGGTCTGCTATTAAGGGGCGCAATTGGTACCCATGGAAATTCCAACAGATTGTTTGAAGACCTGATCTCCAAAAACTACGTAGATATTGTCAATCAGAAACTCAAGCATTTTTATTTTTAATATCAACTTCAGAGTACTTGTGTGTATAAGCAGAACGTTTTTAACAAAATAATTTTGCAAATGACCATTGACAAGGTAAGTATATCTACGAGTTCCATTTTTATCGAGAAAGCAGCTGTCTATGTTGTCAAAATGCCTGGATTTCTATTTATCGTGGGGAATAGTTGTAGAAAGTGTTGAAAAGTCGTACGTTTTGTTGTTATTGATTTTCGTAAAATTTTGTGATTTCAAATTTTCTAAAAGTTCCTAAAGTTGGAGATTTTAAGTATCCACATCTGATTTACACCACTTCTCGAATATACTGTTGTACAATACCCCTGAAGTTTCTCCTTCACTGCTGTAAATATTTTAGTGAGGAGTAAAGAAAGAGGCTTGATAGAACACTTACAGGAACCCACTATGTATCTTTGTTTTTAAGGATTTTTATGGAGTTTTGGAATCTAGTATAGCTATGGTAAGCCAAATTCATTTTGGTTGTTTGGACTTTTAAAAATATTTAAAACTGTCATATGGTTTTGAAGAATTTCATTCTTAGAAAGGTAGCTATGATTTTAAGTTTGAATGCCACTAGCAGAATAAAATCCTAGTTCCTCTAAAATACAATTCAAATAATGTGTCTTACAAACAAAGACAATGTTGTTACATGTACCTGCTTTGTCAGCGGGGACCAGTACATACTGATCGTGTAATATATCTAATTCTTGATTCACTTCTGCATTTTCGAAGACAGAAGGATAGAAGGTTTTGATAATGCCTCTCAATCGCTTAATGCGCGATTCAACATTCATCTTAAACATTTAATCCATTCTGACAAAATTTCAAGGTCTTCTTTTTCATATTTGGCCCATTGTCTGGCGTAATCTTCTACTGAATTCATAATATCTATGAAATTATGACACAAGTAGAAAGATCGGGGTTCCCTTTACTTTGGCCTTTTTATAAAAAGTGATTTAAGGTCCTCATTATTAATTATATTTACGTCACCAGTAATGACGTGTCCAGCAGGACTCTAGTTGTTGGTTGAAAAAGAACATGAACACGTTGGAGGATTATGTTTCAGATGCTCGATATCTTGGCACTGTCAATTTTTTTATAATTAAAAAGTTTGGAGGCAATTGTCGATGTAAATTTTTAAAGAAATACAAGGTGTGGACTTCAGCTTGAAATATGGTGGAATGCACGGCTGGACCTTTTTGTGAATAAAAATATTACTTATATTAACTGCGTTAATTCCTTTGTTGGTATATTGAAGTTTAAGGAACAAACGGGTTGTTTGAGCGGTAGTTTCTTTTACGAAAGGTGGCGGATTAAGGAGCATATGATTTGCAATATCCATATTACAGATCCGAGCCTGTATTCTGGTGTCGAAGAATCCAAATATGGACTTTCCTTGACTTTTACAAATAGACTATTCAAAACTTTCAAAGGGACAGAGTAAAGTTTGGTGCTAATGTGATGAAGGCTTAACTGTTTATTTACATAAGATAGCAGTGAATCAAAGGAGACATAGTGTATAATAGGTTTATTGTAAGACCGATGTCCACGACTACGCTTACGTCTCTGTGTACTGTTAAAAAGTGTCATCACATTCACATTGCTACACTGTGGGCTCGAAAGATTTCCACTAGCATATGGTAAGGCCGTGCCCAGTTTTCTAGTCCAGTATTCTTCTCGTTGTCTACGGAAAGGTTTAATCAGTAATGGGCTATTAGTATGATGGTAAATCTTTTCTAGAATTCTTTCATTGACACAATAGAATGATCAGATAAATTAAAATACTTGTATAGAAGCTGCTGCCTTCTGTTGTTAATCTGAAATCAATGCACCGATATTCTTTTATTAAGTGAACCCTTGGTTTCACCAACATAAATCAGTCCACAAAGGGCACCTTCTATTTGGTAGAAAACATTAGAAGAATTGCAATTCAGATTTTCCCAAGTTTTGGTATAGAAGCTTTGTCCAGTAAGATTACTAGTAAACAAAGAAGTAGTAGTAATCAAAATATCACAGGTTTTACAGCTTTTGACGGAACATTTTGAAACAGAACACATGGAATCGGCAAAGGAATTGTCAAATATATCTCTAATAGAAACTTTACACTCATTTGAATTTTGTATGAACTGTTGGTTCTATACCAAAACTGGGAACCTTAAGATTGCACATATGACATATGTTTAATATCCCTGAGGATAATCCGAGGGACACCGACACCGAAACTCTTAGAGTCTGTGTCCCTTATAGACTCAGAAGAGTGAAGCCTTTTTATACTGGGCGACGCGTCTGCCAGTATTCTTTCGTTATGCTGTGTACTTTTCATGTATGAATAAGTACTGAACAACAAGTATCCTCGGGGAGTATTATTGCAATTATACAGAGTCTTATACTAACTACATTCTCGAATCTAAGACAATATTATAGAATTACCGGGTATTCTCAACTGTTGCTTATAAGTCCCCTACCGGTGAAACCGGAGGGGACTATAGGTTTCCTCTGAGTCTGTCCGTCTGTCTGTCTGTCTGTCTGTCCCTCTGTCTGTCTGTCAGTCTGTCCCACTTGGTTTTCCGCACTTTTTTTTCTAAACGCTTGCAGATATTGAGCTGCTTTTAAGTATGTTAGTGTATCTTGATGAGTTACAGATCAAGTTTGCATTTCATTCCGCTTCATTGATTTTGACGGAATTATGGCATTTTCAATTTTTAGCGGGAACCAGATTACACTTGCCGGTAGGGGACTAGTATTGCTAATGCAACACTCTCAGAATGCTTGTTTTAACAGCTATTGTTGTCTTCTTAATCTCAGATGATTGCATAGTCATAAATGCAATTATCTGCATTTGTAATTCATAGTATAATGGATGGGGTGTTCGCTTCGTGTTCGGGATACCCGGGTTCGATTCTTGTTCGCGAAGCCGCATCAAACCTAAGACATAAATATAGGTAGTGACTGTTCCTTCGCCAGGCGCCCGGCACTGGAAATGAAAATCACAGGTCTTTCGGATGAGACCTTTTTCAAAAACACAGAGGTCCAGTGTCTGGATAGGTCTTGGCATGATAAAAAAAAAACCCATGCTCAATGACTCGAGTAAACTTCTAAAGAGCAAGAGCCACTTAGGGCCTTTTTTGGCCCTGGGAATTTCTGAAAAATCGAAACTGCTCAGTTTTGGTTGAAAATGCAGTATTTATCACTTGGACCCTTGGTGACCATGTATCTATTGAACATGACGTAATTTTCTCTCTAGTCAATGCATTATGACGTCATGAAATGCGTCATTTTCCCCATATCCTGTAAATTTCTTTAAAAATGGCCAAAAGTTGAAGTATTTTTTCAATATTTCATATAGAGCACAACTTCTGATCCAAAATATCCAATTACATAAAGAAAGATCTGTTTCTGAAGATTATAAAACATGTTTTAATTTTTGGATCGTGGGCTGTGCTCATATTTTAATTCTTTGCTGAAGATAGTCAAATACGCATCTTTTCTGTAAAATTCAAGAACATTGCATTTTCTAATATACTGTTATCCAATACCTGGATTCTCAAAAAGAAATTTTGTTATAGGAAATGAAAGAACAAAGACTTTACTTTATTTTGAGATATGAAATGGGACAGAGAAGGATAGTCAATTAATTGATATAAAGACAGGGCCATTTTATGCATAAAGTGAACCTAGCTCTTTGAAGCCCTTCACCGGTATATTGTGACGTCTCTATATGAGTGAAGCATTCTCGAGTGGGACGTAAAACAACATGCAATCAATCATGTCATAAGGATTACGGAGAAATATCTTAGATATGTTTATTTATTTATTTGAATCAGCAGTTGGAGATGAAATTTCTCTCAGGAAGGTTTTTATACTCATCCTATCTGTAATGTGTCTTTTCATTAATACTTTCCGTGAAGGAAAAAAAATAAACATTTTCGCCGCCGCTATGTTATTTCCACGCTGTATAAAAACTTTTGTGATTTTCATACTGTGAAAACAAACACGTTATTTTTAAACTGAAAACACTGGCCAACATAAGAAATGCTCCAGACCATATTTCAGTCTTCAATACTGTTAACAACAAAGGTGAGTCCGATCTTCCTTTCCGAAACTGAATTCCTAAACTTCATTAAAATTCTTACAAACGAAGATTCATTGCCGGGTCTGGCAAATGCTCAATCAACCCCTTTTTTTTTTACTCTTCATAAGAATATTAACTGCTGTAAAGGAGAAACGTCTGACGTACTGTGCTACAGCACATTCGAGAAGTGGTGTAAATCGTAAGTGGATTCTCAAAAACTTCAAAGAACATAAAGAAAATTTAAAATCACAACTTTTCAAAAATCAGGATAAATTAAACTGGGGGCACTAATTTTGCTCCTTTATGGGTTTTATCCGCAAGGCACCCAAATCAATAAGAACGTCAAGGGCATCTGGAAAATCTTCGTGTTCATTCTGCCTCCAACATGATTGGATTATTCATATATACCGATCCGGAGGCCTTTAATTCTTAGCCTCCATCTTGTGTAGGTACCTCCAATACCGGCCCCAATAATGGTAACATCCTCCACATACCCTCCTTTGAAAGGATAAACATACTTATCAAACAAAATATATATCAAAAAATGATCAAACCGCTTTTTTATTAGAGTCACTAAATTGACATTGAGATCTAAACTTTGAATTACTTTGGACAGATGGAAAGCAGCCTTCTCTTTGGACTTTAGTAAAAAGGCTTAAATCTGATAGAAGGAAAAGTAGTATGAAAGCCAGAAATGTTTATTCATACATAAGAATAAATTAATTCTGGTTGTAACGCTGTATCTGATTAGATAAGAAAATTACTTTATATCGTATAAAATGGTTTGCCTACGTCACAATGACTTGCGTCAAAAACGTATCGATCCGCCTGACGTTACATTCAAATTTTGTACAAATTGAAGTCATTTTTTAAGGAAAATCATTTTTTTCTTATACTAAATGAATGAAAATTAAATTATAAGGAATGAATTTAATAGCTACCCAATTTATACGGTATAAACTGGGTTGGAACAGTTTACGCTTTTTTATAAACCGCGTCGCGGTTTATAAAGCGTAAACTGCCCCAAGCCAGTTTATATCGTATGAAACGGGTAGCTATTTAATTTATTCCTTGAATGATTTAGAAGGTACAAGTTTATATTTGTACCTGAATTGTATTTTTTGATAATATGTACGCAATTTATGTTTTGGGGTCTTTGTTTTCTATTGTTTTCTTTTTGTGTTTATAGCGTTTCAGTTGCAGTATATATTAACAAATCCACGGGGATGCTAAGTGAACAGCATAACAATATATAATACAATAAATATACCATACATACGACATATTGTTCATAATAAAAAAAGATAATTCATTCATTATTTATTTTCTTATTTTTAGGGTCAAGGTGCAACATTTTCGATACCTTGACAACTTTGGCTTGACCATATTGTAAGATAAATATATTTTTAAGAACAGACCAGAACAAAATATATGTCAGATGTTGGGTTAGGAGATCAGAATTCCAATCTTTGATTAAGTTATGAGAGTACATGATAATTTTAAAATCTTTTTCCAAAATAATTCTACAAAACTCATAACACTAAAAATCTTTGATTCGTATGTTAATTTTATATATCTCACTGAATCCAATATAAAAGAACACCACATAGTCTGACACATCTGTTTTCTATTAAGGTTTTTTTTTACAAGAGAAAGAAATTGATGGCAAATTAGGAAATCAACTGTATGTCAAATGTAAACACTTCAACATTTCTATTGTCAACGTCTTTTATTTATGTAGAAATTTATACCATATTCACCAGCTTTGGTGTTTGTGTATCTTAGTTGATTCAAAACGCAAGAACGTGTCCTTTCTTACGATTAATTTTGAAATCAAGAAATATTTTGGTCAGAAACCGTTTTCATAGTTTCGCCAATTGCAGATATTCAGTGGTAATGGCTAGTTTTTAGTTCCATAAGCATATTATGGTCAGTATATTTTTTTTCAAACAATATTTGTCAAAAATAGATAAAAAAATTCCATATAAATGACTGATTGATGGCTTGTAATTTTTTTGTCCCCACAAACCTGCATTTTGAGGTGTCGAGTGATCCACGAAGGTACAGCTGCTCCTTATTTGATATTGACTTAGGTTAAGCTAGAGCTCGTACCAATGACCTTCCAATCACAGGAAGAGCGTTTTATCGACTGGGTTACCGTGTCCGTATATGGATAAGAGAACGACTGGTGACAGTTTGAAAGAAATACTGACCCAACTCAGCTTTGGAAAAGGAATATAGGCCTATTAAGGCATGTTTTGATTTTTTTAAAGGTATTTGAAAGTAGTTATGAGAACTGCGGGAGTATAAGCACTGTAAGTTTAATAAATTGCCTACAGAAAAAGTTGTATGAAATTTAGAGTTAACAATTAAGTGACGAAACAATTTAAAACGCCTAATTATTTTTATCGGTATCTCAACACATTTGCACTTAGTAGATTTTCAATAAAGATCGACATGTAATTATATCAGTCAAAGAAAACATAGCAATTGTGGCGAAAAGAGGCTAAAGTCAAGATAACAAAGTCCTGAAATGCATTGCTACATAATTGTATATCCGGGAACACAAATTTAAACAGATTCACAGAACTGCTTTATATTGTCATTATGTAGGTTTATGTACCAACGATGTAATTTACATTTATCTATCGATAACGTTCTTTGAACAGTATTCTTATTAAAAATGTTAAAAATGCAGGATTAACTTGAAATTTTGTAAATAATGAAGATCGTGTGAAGGTTTTAATATTTCATAAGATTACTCTCATGAATTGCTTTGTGGTTATTTTATCTTAACTATTCCGAATTAATGTTTTTCCATAAATTTAAAGATATTTACATATGTATTTCTGAGAATTGCCATTTGATGAGAAATTTCGGTCATTTCGTGTATTGACCTTGCTAGTACTCTTTCAGTGTTTACATGATAAATTATTGGATTAGAAGGTAACATATTTAACTAAAAAAATATGTAAAAAATGTTGTACTTGAATCTCATCTGTTCAAAAAATTTTTATATGCTTCAAAGGTGAAAATTTCCGGCTAAATGCTGTAGTCCTTTATTTTTACATTCGCACTATACATCCATATTCATGTATGTATCTCAAGCGCACAAAGATTCAAAGTTGTCACCATGATAAACATAACAGTTTTTTCCTCCAAAACTAAGTCAAAATTTGATAGATAAGAAATGTTGTTTTGTTAACCGTTAGGTTACAGATTTATTTAATGAATTCATTTTTTTTGTTGAAAAATTCAGTATCAAAATTATCAATTATATTATTGATATCTTAAAATCTATTATATGGAAAGAAAGCATTTCTGTTTGGAAACCCTAAAGAAAAAAAATAGGAGTAATGTTACATGTACAATAATTCATTGTCACATACGTAGAAAAATTACAATTTGTCAATATACAGACACATTAATGGTTTAAAGTAAGGAAAAATGTGTCATTCATATTTACGAAATAAAATATCTACATAGTGAACACTATGTTTTATTTGTATTGGTTTTTATAGATGTTTTATAGAAAGAAAAATGTGATTTTTTCTTTACAACTAAGGAATTAAATGTGAAGATGAGGAACAATGACCATGCTTAAAGTGCACTAAAACTCTTAAAAATCCGCTTTACATGTAAATGTATTATTTCAATAATATATCCTTAAAAATTCAGTAATTCATCAATGTTTAATGAAAAAATAGCGAAAGCGCAGCTCTCTGTATTAGTATTCCAGTATAATGAAACAAATAATAGGGCACAAACTATTTTTTGTATATTATTTTATAAATCTTTTGCGCAATAACATTTTAAGATTACCCTACTGCAATGTAAGATCATTGATGTAAGAAACGATCATCAATCGCTCGTCTTAAAACACTGATTTAAGGCTACAAATTAAAAACAAGTAGAATTAAAAATGATGTTGACACTCTGCTTAATTAGAGATCACCCAGCTGGTGTGCACAAAGACAGATCATGTACTGACATACTACTACATCTTAGTTAAATGGAACTTAAATGGAGTTCGATGGTCTAAATTTTTGAGACAACCTATTAGCCCTACTGCCTCATGCAAAGCAGCAAATGCAGGATAGACCAGAGCAGCAGAACTCGGCGCACAAATTGTACTTACATGTTACACCTAAGGGAAAAAAGCCTATAGAGCCAACACTGCTAATGCTGAAACAATCAAACTTGAAGAAAATCCTTTGGAAGCAACGGAGATCTTCACATACTTGGATAGTGAATGGAGGAAAAGAGGTAAAAGAACAGAAGTAGCATTTAAACAGTTTTAAAAAAAGGTGTTGGGAACCAACATTCAAATCCAAAATAAATACTGGCAACGGTTATGTCAAGACAATCTTATATATGGTGCAGAAAATTGGAGTACTACTATGTCCAACGTGAAGAAACATATAAATAACATTTTTCTCCAAATTTAACATAAATATCTGTAACTACATTTGATTTTCATTTAGTAACCGAGGTACCCATCTAACCCATCTAACATACATGTATACTAGAGTTAACGAAAGCTCACAGATTCAACCCTTTCATTGAAAATTCCCAAACCCTGCTTAAATTCCCAACTTCTCGAATAGCTAAAGAACGGTATTTACGTATGACATCCAGTTTCTCTGACTTTCGTTTATCATAATTTCTTTTGGTCCACCGAGCCTTTTTTCGAACGGATAACCAGTCCAGTCATCCCTAAACCATATTTTCAGGGTATAAGCTAGTTTCTGAGAACTATTTCTGACGTTTCATCTCCTGTATACATTCTCTCCTGTATGGCCAAGACTTGTACCCCTCTCAAACAAAATACTGAATAATAATTGGTGTTCCGCAATATTGAACGGCATGAAAATTTAAAGGAAAGGGTTTTTGCAGATAACGGCATATAATTAACATTTATGATATCAAATTACTGCATTTTCACAATATGAACCCCAAATACTATTTTTATTGATGTAATATCTGTCACAGAATATTACCGTATAATCTGGTTATAAACAAAACGTCGCTGATAATGCTATTTAAGAAAAACGTAGCGAAGGAAGTTTGCTGCTAAGCATATGGAAATGAAAGTGGCAGGATTAATATTTTTTCAAATATAGTATAGGTACTTTTTTCCGCGTGGTTTTAATTTACACTATATGAAAGCGATCAAAAGTTTTCGTGAAAATTTGTCTCACCGTACACAAAGTCCATTTAAGGCATATAGAGGCAATCTAAGAAATCCGCTTATAGGCTTTTTAAACCGCAACACATTACAGAAGAAAATGCAGCGAAAACAACCGGTTTTCTCTTTAAACTCCAATATGCTTACAAAGGAATTGACGCGGTTAATATAAGTAATATTCTTAATCACAAAAGGGGTGCAGTCTTGTATTCCACCATATTTCAAGTTGAAGACTACACCTTGTATTTCCTACAAATATACATCGACTATTGCTTCCAAATCTTTTAATTACAAGAAAACTTTACAGGGCCTGGATATCGAATATCTGAAACATAATCCTCCTTCGTGTTCATGTTCTTCTTCACCCTATAACTATAGTCCTGCTGGACACGTTGCTCACTGGTGACGAAAATATAGTTAATTATGTGGACCTAAGATCACTAATTTTAAAAGGTCCTAAATATAAGGAACCCCATCCTTTAACTGGCGTCGTAATTTCATACATTTTTAATTCTACAAGTGACAATCCAACTTATACCCATAGCTCCCCTTCTAAGAAGGAAATTCTTCAAAATCATACGTTAGTTTTGAATATTTTTAATATTTCCAACAACCAAAATGAATTTGAATTACCATATCGATATTGGATTGGATATTGGATTCCGAAACTTCATAAAAATCCTTACAAACAAAGATACATAGAGGGTTCTAGAAAATGCTCTATCAAGCCTCTTTCTTTACTCCTCTTCATCTTAAACTTGCACTGTAGCAGGGAGGCATCTGATAAGACATGTTTTTTTTTTTCTTGATGATGTTTCAAATATTGGTCCCTTCCCATTGCGTATTTTATATTCCTGTATTTTCATCTTTATTTCTTTTCAGTCAAAACAATTGATTTTTTTTAATTTTTTGATTACATTTAGGTATGATATAAAACTGTGATTTAATGAAAATAAGTACTTGTATATCGCCTTGACAAAAATTTGGTTCAAACGTATTTTAATTTTGAAAGAGATACGTAAATTTAGTTTATTAATCTATTTCACCAATCGCATGCCTTCATTTGACATTTTTTTTTACAAAACAAAACAAAACAAAACAAAACAAAACAAAACAAAAACAAAAAAAAAAAAAAAAAATTCCCAACGAGAAACAGATTTGATGTTCCCTTGAAAAGAATGAAAAGATATCTTTAAAAAAATTAAAAATTTGAAATGAAGTTCGAATATATTTACGCATCAAATGTTCTCCCCTTTTATTCAAAAAATAGATTGAAAATAAGATCAAGAAAAAAATGTCCAAATATTAATATAAAAATAAACAGATGGATTGTTATTAAAAATATTTGTGTAAGTTTTCTTTTTCTTTGTAGAATAATGTTTCTGTTAATTGATTTTCTTGCATCTACTTTACATGTCATGCTTTTTTAGTGTTGTTTATTGATGGGAAAGACCATCTTTTTATGTTTAATGGTAGCTTATTTCCAAGTATTCAATTTAACATTAAAAACAGAAAAAAATAAATAGGACACGTTGCATCTTATTTTTTTTTTATTATTATTTTTTTATTTTTGTAATGTAAGAAGAACATTAAGAACAAACAAAGTTACACAATACACGAACATTGACACCCAGTTTGGAATGTCTTACCTTGATATTTACGTTCTTGTAAAAGGAAAAAAAATCGTGATGCTATCAGATTTGGGAATTTAAAAACCATTTAATTTTCAATCTAGTTGTAGATGATTTAGGCGATTTTTTTTTTATATAAAGATGAGTCAATATAAATCGTAAAAAACCGCTTATGTATAGATGGAACTTAAGTGTCATGGTATGCTTGATAAAATAAGCATTCATTTTACAAGGAAACTCTGTAAATGTGTTACATGCAAGTAATCTAAATAGCATCAATTTTTTTTTCTGATTGAGAAATTGTATTGATTTCTTTAAAACCTCAAATAATGTATAGCGTGAAGGACGACACTTATTACGCCCGATAGACGATATACAAAAGGTTGTTTAAGCTCTTGTTTAAAAAGATAAAATTTCTTGAATTTAGTGGAAAGAGACCACTTCTGTAATCATTTAATCGTATATGACCGGAATCAAGTGTTATTCAATATTCTTTTAACCCGAAAGGAACAGCTTTATCCGTTTTAAAAAGCTTAAATAATGCTTATCTAGCAAACATATGAATATTTTGAAATTAAATAGAAAATATGAAAATGGTTTATATGCTTCTATAATTTATCATCTGATAAATATAGGTCAATTCACTGATAAATAAAACCCCAAGTGACATTCTTAATTGTGTGCATTTTAATTCTTAACATGGAAAATCAAGGGCAGATTTACCACATGTTCCGAGAATCTGTGTAAAAAATAGGTCATGTCATGGTTTAAAATCTTAACTGTTATTGTTTGTTTCCATAACTCTTCCAAATCTATGAAATGGTAAATACCCAGCGACAAAATATATTCCCTTTAACTGTGTATTGCAGAACCATGTCGAGGAACTGCAATATGTTGTTTTCTCTTCTTAGGCCATTATATCTAATTTATCTTATTTCGAAGAATACCCTCCGATTTAATTTATTCATGTGTAATGTAAAGATCCCTCGCAAATAGTGCATTACTGCGTTAAAGAATACGCCCTGCAAATCTATTTATACGTGCAAAAAGGGAAATTTTTCACATTCTGTTCCACCGCCTGCGTTTTATTGTTTATAATTCTTAGTAATCGTATATTTGCTAGTTCCAGTAAATATATATTTAGCATATGTATTATTCTCCAAAACCTCGTGTACCAGTACCTTGTAGACTACTGACGAGCCTACTGAGTTTCACAAGTGTATACTTGTTTTGTTTTCTTCACTTTTTTTTATTTATCACACGATGGGTAAGCATTAAGGGAAGTTTCATCTCACAACAACGGTTCAAGATGACGATTCATTTCTCATAAAATTGATATCAGTTGTTTAAAGTGTGTAACAGTTAATTATAGCGAACTTCTAGGGATCTGCCAATTTACTTCGCTCTATCCGTAATTCGCTATATCCGTATAACGATTTTCTTAAACTATATTCATAACGAATTCGCAATGAGGATTTTTTTTTCCATCGAATTCTGACTTCCACAAAGGAATATAGGAAAGTTATAAAATACAAAAGAACGAGTGCACTTATGGGCCAAGATAAAATGTGAAAAAATGAAGAATCAAATTAAGCATAATTTTTCATCTCAAATCATTAATTGATATCTGAACCCTAAGATTCAACAAATTGTATCGCTGAAATTCATGAATATACAAAGAGCAAAGCCATACAACGTGATAGGGGTCAGCCGAAATTCGCGATTTTCTATAGTAAATCGAGGACGGCCATTCATTTCAAAGCTTTTGTTTACTGTCAGCCTAACGTTGTACAAACTTGTGCGAATGACAAAAAACGCATTATACATTTATAAATCTTGTGTGAAAGTAAGGAATTTGTACAAGATTAGGCTTGTACTTAAAATATTAAAAATGCATGAAAAGTTCAATGTTTTTCCAACACTGGCCACAGCAAGCGAGAGCTATTGACCTGCATTGGCCTATGTTGAACTCACCTGTGGAATAAGTTATTTAAAATACCGGTAGTCACGTGAGTTCTCCCCAGGTAAACATTCCTCAAAGGTGCTCACTGTAAAACATAGCCACTTAATTTTTTATCATTATATCAAAGTCGTGCCGCTATAAGAGATGTTTGTACATGTTGTATGTATTTGGTTTTAGGAACACGGGAGGGTAAGGAGAGTGTCGTTAAAATGTCATCATACATAAAAGTGTCAAACATTTGTAACATTCATGCAAGACAATGGTACACTTTTTTCATTCTAAAATTTAAAGGAACTAATGTTAATGCTTATTGTATTATTTCAACTGCAAGCGTGCAAACTTCTTAGTTTGATCACTTTGGCTACAGACATCTATCTATACAACTTCATTCGATTTTTTCACAGGCAAAAAAACCCAAGAAGTATATCATTCGGCAAACGCACCTGTCGATGATCCACCATTAGATTGTTTAAGTGTCGATTTAAATGTCTCCTACCCTTGATTCAAATAAACGAAACTCAAAATAGGTTCGGTACGACTTTTCCGGATTTGGGGTATCTATAGGCATTTAAAAATCTTCATTTGTTTCAAATCCATGCTGATTTAGATGATGTTTAACGTGATTTTAATTAGAAATATCCACTTGTGTTTAACTATTACCAAAAGAGAACGATTTGGTAATATATTCTGAAATAAAACGGCACTGAAAAGGGCTCATTAAGCATTGCTTAAGTGCACTTGTTCTTTCTGATGAAATTCAAATTTTTTCGGTTGATATGAATTTCAGATATAAATACTTACAAAATTATCGTCAGTTCAATATTTCAGAAATTTTGGTCTTTGAAAATTCGCTATGATTGTTTGATTGTATAATGTTTTACGTCCCGTTCGAGAAGTTTTCACTCATATAGAGACGTAAAAGTTGGCATAAAAGATGTAATTTTCGTTAGTTTAAACTTCTAGGGGACACAAAATCAGTTTGCTATAACCGTAAATTCGCTTTGTCTGAGTCTGTTATATCCGTAAGATTTTACAAGGAATTGTTCGTAATTTCGCAAGGGATTGAAAACGACTTCCCAATACCCGTAAATTCACTATATCCGTGTTCGTACTACACGAGTTTTACTGTAATAATTTCAAAATTGAAAATCATATTTGGCCTGTAGTAAATAAAGAAGAATTCATGGATAAAATAATTACATTAACATGAAAATACTCGACCAGTTAAGGAACATCTTTTCCTCTGTATAAATGGGACAAGATTGGAACGTATTCCAAAAAAATTCGTAAAAATATGCCGAAGTAATACAATGCTATTGAAAATTTCTTTACAATTCTAATTCAGTTTCATGCCTTTTCTCAAATCTATCAATTTATGGTCATTATTCTACGACAAAAGATATTGAGTTGGTTATTTATAATGCGAGAAGGACAAAGCTTAATGGTTCGTAGAATTGCAAAAATAACTCTTTGTTATGTTAAAAAAATCCTATTCACATATTTAATCATACAAAAATACCTCTTATGTTATTCATTCGTGAAATTCATGTGCAAATAGTGCACTTTTTAAAACATTATTTACCCCCTTCTTGCAATTTCTGGTAGATATATACTTGCTTATTCTAGGCAATGAATATAAAAGATTTTTTAACTCTAAGTGTACCAGAACTTTATACACTTCTGACCAGAAGGCACCTAACAATATGTTGCATCTTATTTCGTGGATTTAGATGTGTATTCCATGATTTGGCAAAATTGAAGGTGAGTAATTTACAATGCTTCAAGATTAAGTCTTATTTTTCATTATTAAGTTTGTATATTATCAGCTTTTTAAAGTGGGTAAAACATTACAATGTTGAAGTGATATTAACTACCATTTTTTTGTTTTTAATACATGAAAGAACCAGTAGTTATTGTGAGGGAAGTGAAGTACAAAGTTCTTTATGTTTTTCAGTCCCTCCCTAAAACTAATCAAATTATTCAAGTTTCACATTATATGGATATCTTGGTTAAAATTGCTTTTAGGTACATATTATATTTTTATTCGTTTAAATTAAAAAATCATATGACCTTCTAACTTTTCAAATGTTTTTTTTTTTTTTTTTTTTTTTTAACCGAGGCCATCATCCAAAAAAATTGATTTAAATGCTTCATCCTTGTTTTAGTAATTAGAATGCTTCTAAATATAAGCTAAAGCTTAGACTTTTCAATGATATGACATCGTATTTTTTATATGAATATTTTTTTGATAGAAGCGGTTTTAATCAAGAGTTAAATCCCGTTGGTCGTCATATTGGAAGTCAACATGTCAAGATTCTTTCATTATTCAATTAATTTACACCTGTAATATATCTACTAGGCAGGCTATTCACAGATTCCTTGATGTTACAGGGATCTCAACAACCTCGTTTATAGTCAGCATTTCGTAAATTCTATGACCCTGTTAGCAAATATAGCATATCACTGGGTCGTATGTTGGCTGACGTGTTTTAAACCAATAGTTAGTCCTTGTTTTTATACTAATATCCTGTCAACCTGATCAATACATAGAGCTCTTGGCGGGTGTGACCGTGACCGATCAAAAGGGGATACTATACTCCTCCCATGCACTTGATCCCACCTCTGAAATTTCCTGGGTCGGGTTTAAAGACTTATTTCTTAGCTTGTATTGTTTTTGGATCTTTCTTTTTTAGTTCGATCTCTGTTCGTTTTCTTTACCTTTTTTCACTGTTTGTGATGAATATTCGTTTTGTAAAGCATTATATATTTAATTCATAATTTTCATATTCAAGATATTTTTATCGTTTATATTTATATCATAAATGCTTAAAATTGGTTGCTCAGAGAGGAAATTTCACTTGTTTGACCTCCGGGATGGCGGCCAAGGAGAATAAGTCGGAGGGAAAATCGGTCCTAGTTTGCTGTTTGGTGATAAAGAAATCCGTGCAAAAAGAGCGTGTGACTATAACTTCATAAAAATATGAATGTAGAATTTAAGTTTTTTGAAAAAAAAGAAATTAAAAAAAATATCAGTTTAGCCTAATAAATGTTCTGTTAGAACACAATTCTGTATATCAACACTTAAGAAGATCGAAATGGGTCACAAATTTTACAATTTTAGAAGAAATTCATCGCTTTTTATAATCATTAAAGATATTACATTCGAGATCAATAGAATTTTCAATACAAATCGAATACACATCGAATACACCTTATAAACTTCTGCATGTACCATCTGTCATGAATTATTAATAAAAAGGCTTGGTGCTCATATAAACATATGCAAATAGTTTATCTTGATATTTAGAAAGAAATTGCAGAAGTTAAAGGTATTCCTCTGGTTGATCAAACCAAACTTGAATCCATGTACAAAGTGGTCTGGATTTTCACAAATTTGAAAAGAAAAATTATGGTTCATTATTAACAAAACACAATTTGCCGGCTTAATTTCTAGAGTGTCGCCCGCGTGACGCAGTGGTTAAAGAGTTCGCTGTAGACTAGCGGAGTAAGAAGTTGATCTTTAAGTCGCGGGTTCGAATGCCACTTTGGGGCGCTGAGACCGGCCCTTCGGATGAGACCGTATAAACTGAGGTTCCGTGTTGCAGTAGGTGCTGGCACGAAAAAGATCCCTCACTGCTCAAAGGCCCAAAGTGCCGAGTATAGGTCAAAATTTGCAGCTGTCCACCAGCAAGTGAAAAATTCTCGAGAGGGACGTTAAACAATAAACAAACAAACAAACAATATCCAGGGTAAAAAAAAAGATTTCCAAAAATCATTTTATATGCAATATTTTTCATAATTTTTGCTACAACCTGGAGGGGATATAAATTTTAAATTTCTTGCAGGAGATTACATTTAATTGTCAGTAGAATCCTAAAATTGTTTACTAGCTACATTCAGCTGTCTAAGGGCTGAGAGGAAATTAATGCCTGAAGACAAAAACACAGATTTCACCCTTTTGAAGTATTTTTCAAACATCACAATTATACTGTCTTCCTTAGACCAAAAATCCGAAACCAGAATTTATAAAAAAAAAATCTCAATTTTTATTGCTGGGTTTATAAGCTGCACTCTACACTTTTGATCCAAATAATGTAAAATTTTTATAATAATATCAGTTTTTTTTCTAAGTAGTGATAGAGAAAAAATCAAATTACCTATTTTTTTCATGCAATGGCAACAACTTAAGGCCAAAGAACAGCAGATGTGACAGGAATCATAATGGATGTATTTTTTTTTTTTACAAAGGACAAAAACGGAGTAACAGTATGTCGACTGTGTAACTTAAGGGTTTTATTACTTGCTGTTTGCACCATTACACGTACCTTTGACCTACTTATGTTTTGCTTAAACTCAAAAATACATTGTATATCAATCCAATTGATTTTTTATGTCAATGAATCCCTTCATTTCTGTTGTATTGGATGAAAATATATTCTGATAATTTAATGAGATGTGATGCAAACATACAAGATGCCAACTGCATGTTCAAGAGATATGCTACTTTCTAATCTCTTTCAGAAGCCAGGGCTGAACACTAAAGATGGTGAGTGCAAATTTATTTTTTTTTACTTTTGAAAGAAATTCATGCGATGAAAAAGAAGTGTATTATATATGAAATCAAGTTTTGATCAACCATAAAAGGTCCTTACTAATGTTTATTTATATCTAAACAAGATGTCTTTTAAAGATTTTTATCATTGCCCATCGAACATTTTATTCGAAAATTATTAGTCTGTTGAGCAATATGTGTCAAATCTGGATTCATTCATTATGCCTCTCATTTAAAATTAATGTACGCTTGATTGAATCAACATCTTTATCTGTAAAATTTTGAAACTAATGCCGCATTGCAAAATTCATTAGTAAGCAGTTTATGCTAAAAAATTATTGTTTCATGCAATATCTAAAAGAAATGAATGGAACTCTGATTGATGTAGCTTGGGTTTGAAGGGGTAGTAGCAGAAAGTTCTAAAACTTGTGCCTTGCAAAGATGTTAAAATATAACATTAGCTTGATTTCATACAATAAACCAATTTTTATTAGTGTACTAGCAATATTTTCGATATTTAAAAACTTAATTTTTTTTTTACAAATATTTCTATGCCTCCATAATTTATAGAATGATGAATACACGTAGAATTTTTGTAATAGTTACAAGCTGATGTCAAAGTGAGGAATTATAGTATTTTGAGTAGGTATTAGTTCTTTCAAGAATCCTAACACAAAAAGTCACACCATATATTTGACATAATTTAATACACTTAATATCTCATCTTTTGAATGATAATTTCAAAATGATAATATAAGTATTTTACAATTTATTTCTTTAAAGAGTGCAACAGACAACAAATTGCCAAAACCATTTGATAATCTAGCAGTTGAAGGTGAGGTTGCATCAGAAAGATATGGTGGAAAAGGTAAATACATAAAGTACATAAAGTTTAATCTGTATTTCGGTAGTGTTGGATGTCTTCCAATTCCCCCCCCCCCCGTCTTTGTCTCTCCCTCTCCATACATATATTCTTTGAACAAGGTATTCAATTTGAAAATTTTTACTTAGTGGTAAATTATACTTTTAATTTTTTTTTACATAAAAAGAATCCCTTACTCCAGGGACACGAGTCGTCAATTGACCAGGCTATGGCAAGATTAAACTGACTGCAGTGGAGGGCAACTACATAGGTACAATTTTACGTGTAGACTTCGAGGAAAATGCAAAACCAGTGCTTTGTACGTTCAAGAGTGAGAATAACCAAGAAAAGAGAGCTGTCCGTGCTCCAAGTGAAGGCGTTGAAGGTATATGTATTGTATTTTTTTCTTGGTGAATAATAGGTTTGGAATGTGAACTTTCTATAAGTTTTTTCTTACTTTTAAATGTATCAAATTATTATGTCTACGATAAAGAAAAAGATTATTTCTCAACGCTGCTGTTTAGTTTTTTCTATTCTATTTATACTTATTTTTTCAGCATTTAAAACGAGATTCCATATCCAAGAATGCAGAGAAGAAAAGGATGTTAACTTTGTAGAGGTTTATTGGGACAATGGAAAGAAGGAATATTGTATTATAGGACCAAACACTTTTGAACTTCAATTATATGAAGGCAATTATATGTATTCTTGTTTATTTAAGCATAGAAACTTTAAAATAATGTTTATTTAACTATGCGCTACGTGTTTTAATGATATCTACGTCAGAGAAATTATACGAATCTACTTAATACTGAAATAAATGGTGACATCACCAAAATTGAAATACCCTTTACTTATCTAAAGTCGCCTTATCCTAACCCTGGCGCAGTTATTAGAGCTTTTGATTTAGAGTCTTGGATTAAGGAGTTGATTCCTACGTCGCTTGTTCGATTCTCATTACAAGACGTTGAGACCGGTCCTTCGGATGAGACCGGATAAACCGAGGTCCCGTGTAGCAGTAGATGCTGGCAAAAAAGTTCCCTCACTGTTCAATGTCCCTGAGAGTCCAGTAATGGCCATTATAGGTCTAAATTTGCAGTTCTCCACCGGCAAGTGTTGGCGTCTGAATATGAGTGAAAAATTCTCCAAAGGAACGCTGAACAAGCAAACAAAATTATTGAAATGTTCCTGATATCTGCTTTCTTTGGTTATATATGTGTTTAAAAGGCGTATTTGCGATTAAAGAAACAATATTGCTGCAAAAATTACACCTTTTTTATACTCGTGTTGTACATTAAATGTGAGCGACTTGGTATGAACATCATGCTGACTGCTTTATGACCTTTGTTGATCTTAGACTGGAATTGTTTCTCGGAATATACGTATTTGTGTAGATACAATTGATTTCTTTTCCCAAATGCACAACTTATTTATGCAAATATATATAATCCTAGTACCGGTAATCAGAGAAGACGGTATCAAGTGTGATGGCTGTAAAATTATCCCTTGAACGGAATCCGCTGGACTTGTGTCACATGTAACTCCGCAAATTTGTGTACCTCGTGCTATATGGCGGACAAAGAAAACAGAAATCACTTATATAAAAGACTAATTACCAAAGGATTGAACGGGTATGTAGAACTCATTAATCTATCTCTGAAACTGTCTATATTATGTTTTGACTGCTTTGTATATAATTCATATAAAGTATAAAAATATACCTTTTTTCAGTCTCCATATGCCAAGCCGCTCACATAGTGAAAAAAATGGTAAAAGAAAAGAAGTTAGAGGAATCATAATTGGAAGCAAGGTTGATTTACTCAAGGAGAGCGAGCAAGGTAATAATTTTTTTTTGTTTGTTAACATATAGCAAATTTACATGTGAAGTAATTCTCGTTGCTTGATGAAAGCTTGATCATATTAACAGAATCTGTCAGTAACATTATGTTCGGGTTACTTTATTCCAGTATTTCAAGAACTTACGATGTACATGTACCCTGAAAACACCCAATTGTATTTGTTATATATAAATTTAGAATAAGGAGTCATGTATGAAAAATGATGCAGAGATATCTTCTTATCTTTGTCACATATATCTTAAAACGTGACATAACATAATATAAGCATTGGTCATATTTTGGCTTCAAAGGAATCATTTGTTTCTTAACCCTAAATCATTTTGCATACTTTGTTCATTTAGCAGCATGTTCTACATACCTTTTTCAAATCTACTTTTTAAATACTTTTATAAATGAAGATGAAGACCAATCTGATAAATGAATTTCATCATAAGTTAATTGTGTGATGTTTTTATAAAGGCACAGTGGTGGGGTTTGTGAAAGGAAATGTATCTAGTATCTGTATATTTCGAGATGCAAAGAATCACAATAAGGAGATAGATTTTAAGAGTCATTCTCTGTAAGCATCAAAATGGGCTGGAAATAGACTCTCACCGATTTTGTTTAAACTAGGTGACATGATTACACTATAAGCCCATTTAAAAAAAATAGTATTGCAAATGATCAATTGACATGGTTTCCATGGCAACGGGTCACCTAGTTTTGCACATATGTGGGAAATAACAACAAAGGTCATTTCACCCCATTAATATTTATTTGATGAATTTAAATGACTTTTATTAATTTTTATCTTTAAAATTATTTGTGAATTGTATTTTCTAAACAAGAAAACTGCAAAAAAAAGTTTTGGACCTGCCAAGAAATGCAAAGTAATGTCAAAAAATGCTATTAAAAAGGTGGGGAAAACATAACAGTGTACCTAAAAAACGCAGGCACTGGTGGAATATTTTGATGCTCCTTATTTTACCCTAAACAATTATTAAGAACATATCAAAAAATTGGAGTGGTAATATTTGATTTAAGAAAATAAATCAATTGTAAAGTTTGTAAAAATCTCTGAAATTACATACTTTTTCACCAAGAGTTGTTTCCCTTTTCGGAAATCTTCAGCCAAATTTCAAGAAAATGAAAGTGAAAGTAGAGAGCAGAACATGATTCAGGGGAGTTAATTCTGACTGTTTTGGATATTTTCAGTCATTTTAAACCTACTTTGTATAGTATTTCGTATTACTGGAATTCAAATGTTTGGTCAAGCCTTGCTGTGCCTGAGAAATATATGTGTTTGGTCGTGAAAAGCCTGAAATGGATTTCACCTTGTTGAAATTCCAAGTGTGATACGTACCGATGCTCTGCATGAACAATAGAAGCATTGGAAACAAAATATTTATAAGAAAGCAACAGCAGTTACATGGATTCCAGAGCTACAATTATGTTGCGTTTGGTGATAAGGCCGTGAAAGATACCTGGCAGTAATAAAATCGCTAGGCAAGTATCAAAGTACAAAAACCTCTAAAAATTATTTACATTTGTCAATATTTACTCTTAACTCATGCATGTTTGTGAATTATAAGTAAATCAATTAATAACAGTGTATGAATATCTATAAGAAAGAAACATCAAAGTATCCAAAAAACATCAATGACATTTGAATTCAATTATTAAAAAAATAAATTAATAATCGTCAAGTTTTCAAACTGCATATAATAATAAATATCTGTTGTTGAAAATTATGTTATCCATACAGCATATATGACAAAATCTACATTGGTTTTAAAGTTACATCAAATTTCAATGTGTGTTTGCATAAAGGGGGGGGGGGTAACAATATATAGTTACTGTCTTGCATTCATTCAATCATTAACTGTTTTTACATGTTGATCCAGGTAGAATGTAAACACATGTAAAACCAACCATCACATTGTTAAACAAAACACAACATTGCAGGTTTTGTATTTTTCAGTGTGTCCAGGGCTTAATTTTGTTTGTTTGGATTATTTTTGGAGGGATGGGGGTAGTGTCATTTGCTATTTCATTTAAGAACTAATTATATAAAATTAGAAAAACTTTGAAATTTGTTTTATAATCTTTAATTACATTATATAATTGCAACTACGTAAGAAAGTTTAAAATATAGAAAGAAATTTTCATTATTAAAACAGTACTACTTCACACTTAATAGAATTCTGTAATTAATGAGATATCCTTATAAAATTTGATATAAGGAATCAAAATATAAATTTTTGTATCTCAGCAATGCAAAGGCTGAAATGTTCATTTTAACTTCAAATGTTTAAAATATGGAGAAGAAAGGGGGATGATTGAAGCTATATTTTTATGCAATCAAATTGATGCATGCAGTTGGCAATGTTTGCTGCGACTGTTGCCCCTGACTTTGTTTTGGGAGAACAGAAGAGATCTCACTGCATATTATTTTTATATGAGGGGGTGGGGTTGGGGGATTTAATCATATCTCATGCAATATTTGCATTTAATGGCTCTTGTTTTTTTTTTTTTTCTTCTTTTTTTAAAAGTGTTTATGTATGTAAATGCTAATTGATCCATATGTTTTGGGTTTTTTTAGGAAACAGTGCATAAAATTGCTGGAATACTATTTGGAACTGAGAAATGTATGCCTAATATGGTGATTTTACAAAGAAAATAATCAAAACCGAGAAAAAATTTGCAATGACAATGTGATTGCATAAGTGAAATCATCTAAAATGCAGAATCAGGAAAGATGAAAAGAGAGATTTTTTATATTGAAGATTCACAAAATAAATTTTTCATGAAATTATGCATCCATTATTGACAATAAGCATAATAGGGATGCTACTTGATGCCTAATTAGAAGTGAAGGATTGTTTTAGTTTTATTATTTAGTAAACACATATTGGTATTAAGTGGTCAAATAAACAAAATCTTTATTCAGTGAAATTTCATGATTTGTCAACTAGAGCAAAATATGAATTTATAATTTTGTCAGATTTATCAAGTATGTTAATACAGGTTTTTGTTGTTGTTGATCTTATTGAGTATGATAAGTTAAAAAATGTTTGGGTAGACAGAGTACCCTCTAGTTCATGAGAGTAATTTTTCATTAAAGTCAGAATTTCATATTGTTCTGTTTCTTGTTTCTTGGCATGCCAGCAAGATAATGTAGTATTCTTTAACATAACTTTAATAATTTTAACTAAGGCCAAAAAAATAATTAGTCTTGTTTCCTGCTACCCGTCCGACCCTTTTTTTTGCGCCCGACCCTAAAGTTTTAGTTTTGGAAGAAAAAATAGGGAATTTCCGGAATTTCATTATTCTATCGCTGTAATTGGTTTCTGTGTGAACACAAAACAAGCATTTCATGAAATTCTATGTTTCAAAATGGACTTTTTATAAAATACCACTTGAGTTGTGCATCAAAAGACATATAATTTAATTTTAAAAGACAATATTGACCTGTGACATGTTTAATTTGATCTTGTATTAGTTCATATCCAAAAAAAAAGCCGTCGGAAAAAAATAAAATAATTTTCCTACCTACCCTATATTTTTTCAGGCTGGTAGCAGGAGACAGGAGTATTATTTTTTTGGCATAAAATCAAAATACATGTACAAATGTCTCTAACAAGACTACTAGTTTGTTATTATAATAAAAAAAGAGAAAATAAGCTCCTTGACTCAAAATTTTATTCTTATAGATAAAATGATTCTTGATTTAGTTTACTCATGTACCGAGTGATATTGAAGTCTGACTAAACCCGCAGGGAGCATGGTTGAAGTTCTGTCTTCAAGTTGTATGAAATTCAAGGTACATGTAGCAAGGTCAATGCAAAATCAGGTCAAGGTCAATGTCAGAGTCAATGAGTATAAACATTAGGAAATGTAATAGCAATGCAATGAATAGGGAGGGGCATCACAAAATCTTGAAATGTTTGAATTGTGATTATCAAAATTAATTTAATCAGTGTATGACGATAGACAATTATATCTTTGACAGTTTCTTTTTACATGAGCAAAAAAGTAAACTGATGGAGGGCAGAAAGGGAATGGAACAACAAAGATGAACATAACAAATGATATACTGTAAACAAATTTCTATTCACCTGCGAAAAATTTCTGCGATTTTCACGACCTATTTTAAATCCCCAATATTAATCGCCGCAAACCATTTATCTTGCTATATATTTGTAAAGGACATTTCCTCGGTCGCGAAAAATAATCGTCGCGATTTGTTTTCAAACTGAAGAGTCGCGAATAAAAGATGACGCAAACAATAGTTGCTTGACAGTAATTTGTCATGTGAATCTTTGGTTGTTCCATTCTCCTTACTGCCCTCCATCAAAAAAGGAGAATGGAACAACCACAGATGCACATGACAAATTATATAACTTGTCATGTGCATCTTTTGTTGTTCCATTCTCCTTTCTGCCCTCCATCCAAGCATACTTTGTATGGCAAAATATGAGGCATATAATATTGACTTTCAAGGGGGGGGGGTTACTGCAAAAAAGGAAGGGGAAGGGAATTTCCATTGAATTTTATATTGGCAGTTATTGCTTATACATCCATTTATTGTTTGTTTCCATGGAAACAACATAGTGCAAAACCACTCCTGTTGCAGTAATTTTGATATATTTGTATTTTATTAATTCAAGTGTTCTTCTGATTATGTGAGGGTAAGTACATGATTAGAAGTTGATCAAACACTGAGTCTCTAGTTTTGTATATTGATAATATCAATATAATAGGGACTGTTCCTGAACTATCTTAATGTGGTTGCCAAAGCAACTGTTTTTTAAATGAATTTCTATTTTAATGCAAGTGAAATGACAAGGTTCATTAGCATGATTTATTTTATTGAAGAAGAAACATAACATTCAACAATGTGTACATTGATAATATCAATAATAATAGGGATTGTTCCTGAACTATTTGGTTGCCATAGCAACTGGTTTTTTTAATTGTGAATTGAAATGATAAAGTTGATTAATTTGATTTATTCATTGATTCAGAAGAAGAAATATTATAATGCAATGTGGCTATGGTTATTTTATATTGTAAATATCAATAATTATTTGAATATTTCCCGAACTTTGTGGTTGCCATAGCAACGTATATATTTTTTTTTAATTTTAGATTTCAATTTTGTTTAATGTTAAGTGAATTGAAAAGGTAGATTAGTGAGTTATTTTTTCATTAATGATTTAATTAAAGCAGATATGTACAAAAAATCAGTCAAATATAGAATCTACAAATTAATCCAAATTCTCCATGGCAACCATTTTTGTTTTCATTTTATTTTATTTTAAGAAATATTACCACTCTAGAAATTTTATATTTTGTTGAGTATGGAATGAACTTTTACCTGATGGTGGTCATTTGCTATGGAGTGCCTGCATTTTTTTGCTATTATTTGTAGAAAATGCCCAAAATCTGCATTTTTTAAAATTTGTTAAATTTGTAAAAATTGACACTTTTCATTGAATTAATTCACTAATTGCGGTAGTTATTCCTATAAATGATACATCAGAATAGGTAACCGTCAATCCTGTATGAAATGTGTAGAAAATAAAAAAAAAAAAAGATTAAGTGGGTACAATTTTAGTAGAATGCTGCTCATTTATGAGCTAAAAATGGCGGTTTTGGTAACCATGGCAACCAGTACTCAAATTTGTCTGTTGACCCCAAATATGACCTATACATGGTGTTTCTACATTACATGCAAAATATCATCCAAATCTGTGATGTACCATTTCCTTTTTTCTAAATTCTTTGATGCTTACAGAGAATGACTCTTAAGACAATTCAAAGGCAAAATGAGAACTCAACGGATGTAAAAATTCCTCTACTACAAAACGCACCAAAAGATCTATTGCCAAAACTCACCAAAGGTACTTTGAAGTTTTATTCGAGTGAAAAAATCTGGAAAATTTCGCTTAAGAAATGAAAATGGTTATATGTTGTTTTTAATATATCAGAAGCACATTAAAAAAAACACTGTACAGCAAAGAAAAAGATAACATATTTTAAAATTGATATTTTTACCCGTCAATCTACTTATTTTTATAAATAAATTCTTTTAGAAATGGTTGAGAAATTACCAGAAGTAAGAGTCATCATGCTCCTTGACAACAACGACTATAAAGCTTGAACTGTGGTGTCATACAAGGAAACAGACGATGTAAACGATCATTTTGTTTTTACTGGACTTACAGACCCTGAAACGTGCTACTACCCCACACGCACGCTGCACAAACGGTACACGCTCGCTACACGGTTTGCACGAAACGCTGCACGGTTTACACGAAACGCTACACGGTTTGCACGAAACGCTACACGGTTTACACGAAACGCTTTGCACGAAAGGCTGCACGGTTTACACGAAAGCCTGCACGAAACGCTTTGTACACGATTCTCGCACGCTTTGGCCTCGATCTGGATTTTCTATTCGGAATCTCTCGGACTTTATTTAAATTATTACGGATTAATCAAAGATAAGTTAAGAATTGCATTCATTCAGATTAAGTTAAGATTAGAAAAATACTCAATGTTAAGTTGTAATTAATTAATAGTTGTCATTGAGTATGTTACCCGCCCAGTGAAATGCCTATCATCGTTCTATGTAGAAACCTTTTTCACTAGACTCTAAATTACGCTCTGAAAAAAAAATATATATATTTGTAATTCATAATCTTTTACAGCAATCAATGTTTTTTACAATTATAGTTTGATATTAAAAAGTCGTTTTATTACTTTATTTTTTAATTTTATTTTATTTTTATAAACCCAGTTATTGATTTGAAAAAAAAAATATTGATCAAATTGCGTGTGTTTTATGTAAACGGATTGATTTTCTTTTCTTTTTTTAATTATTGATTGATTTATTCATTTTTGGATTAAGTAAATAAATACTTACATTTGATTAAATTAGGTTCTTTTTATAATTTGCAAAGGTAATACGTACACTGCATCAAACAAAAACATTGTGCAGGAAAGGGGGGGGGGGGTTAGATTACCTAAATCTTACTTCTGTACATGGCTAAATATAACGGGCACTTTTTTTCAGTAAGTATAACATTGGTAAAAAAAAATATTATGGAAACAAGTGCCCTTTCTAAGAAATAAAGGATATCCATATCTCCGGCGGGACTAGATACATGTATTTCATTAAATGCACTTTAATCAGAATTGTAAATATATCGTTTCATTACAGAATTAAACTTTGATTTATCATTAAAATTTAATACGGTAGAGAAGCCGGGGGATAGGTTTTGTAACTCTTTAGTTCTATTTTGAGGCATTGTGTTTATCAAATAAAAACAATATACCCACCACCATGTAAAATCCTTGATTTAAAACCCCGTCTAAACAGAAAAAAATGTAATCAATAGTCGCGGCTCTTAACAATACCTTCAATATACATGTATACATGTCCAATGTCCAAAAACTTTAAATTATGCTATAGATCTGCGTGAGTAATAAAACAACTAGTATATAATTATTCAGGATTTATTTCTTTATATTTTTTATTCACGAATTGAATACACTGGCAAATTAATAAAACGTTTACAGACAATCGGATAAATTTTAAGAATTTATTTATTTGTACCCATCAAATACTAATAAAACCATTTAATTTCATGAATTAACAAGATGTGTTTGTGAAACACTGATGCCCCCGTATGGCAGCTTATGGCGAAGTTTAAAGTTTCTCAAATGCAAGTCAAAATCCAGGCCAAAAGATAAAACATGTTGATACCCAAAGAAAGGTCTTGTCTCCAGGAATACACCTGTGAAATTTGAAAGACCTAGATACAACTGTTCAAAAATTATGGCCAAGGTTAAAGTTTTTTAAATAAAAGTCAAACGTCAAGGTCAAGGTCAAAGTGGTTGGTATCCAAAGGAAGATCTTGCCACAAGGATTACTTATGTGAAGTATGAAAGCCCTAGCATCAACCATTCAAAAGTTATGGCCAAGGTTAAAGTTTTCCAAAAGTAGGTCAAACTCCTAGGTCAAGGTCAAGGTCAAAGTGGTTGGTATCCAAAGAAAGGTCTTGTCACATGGATTACTTATGTGAAGTATGAAAGCCCTAGCATCAACCATTCAAAAGTTATGGCCAAGGTTAAAGTTTTTCAAAAGTAGGTCAAACTCCTAGGTCAAGATCAAAAGGTCAAAGTGGTTGGTATCCAAAGGAAGGTCTTGTCACAAGGATAACATATGTGAAGTATGAAAGCCCTAGCATCAACCATTCAAAAGTTATGGCCAAGGTTAAAGTTTTTCAAAAGTAGGTCAAATTCCTAGGTCAAGGTCAAAAGGTCAAAGTGGTTGGTATCCAAAGGAAGGTCTTGTCACAAGGAATACACATGTGAAGTTTAAAACCC
This sequence comes from Saccostrea echinata, assembly GCF_033153115.1. Classification (NCBI taxonomy): domain Eukaryota; kingdom Metazoa; phylum Mollusca; class Bivalvia; order Ostreida; family Ostreidae; genus Saccostrea; species Saccostrea echinata. The sequence continues at coordinate 20,364,959 of NW_026889782.1, forward strand.
TAAGCACCAACTATTCAAAAGTTATGGCCAAGGTTTAAGTTTTTTAAAAGTAGGTCAAACTCCAAGGTCAAGGTCAAAAGGTCAAAGTTGTTGGTATCCAAAGGAAGGCCTTGTCACAAAGAATACACATGTGAAGTTTGAAACCCCAAGCACCAACTGTTCAGAAGTTATGGCCAAGGTTAAAGTCTCATAACATTTTGCAAAAGTGGGTCAAACTTCAAGGTCAAGGTCAAAAGGTCAAATATGATGGTACCCAAAGAAAGGTATTGTCACAAGGAATACACATGTGAAATATGAAAGTCATAGCTCCAACCAATCAAAAGTTATGGGCAAGGTTAAAGTTGACAACAGACAGACAGACAAACAGACAAACGGACAAACAAACAGACAAACGGACAAACAGACAAACAGACAGACAGGACAAAAACAATATTCTCCCGGGATCTTTCGATCCGGGGGCATAAAAATCAATAGTTACTGACGGGTGTCATCTTAGCCATGACTGACAAGAGATAATACATGTCGCAGAACAAGTTTTCAGTTCCCGCACGCGGAGCCCGTGATCGCTGTTGTAAATGACCTTGATCACAGTCGTAAGAAGAATGTCGGAAATGTAAAGAAGATTCCAATATATTTTTAAGGGGTGCATCGGGGGCATCCCGGTAAAAAGCAATAATTTTCTTTAAAAAGAAAATATCTATAAAAACTTGTTAACACAACAAAAACTCAAAGTTTATGTTTTCATTTGAACACCCCCCACCCCCACCCGGAAATATTTAACCCTGTATCTGCTGATGCATGTGAGTTATGTTTCATTTATAAGACAATTATTAATCAACCAATTTTACGCATATAAAAAGTATAAAAGACTCGTTTCAAAATTATTTGTATCACAATCTTGTAATATAAGAAAATTATCTTCGTTTATAAAGAAAAAAAATTAATTGTGCACCCCGGCCTAGAATTCCCATACTTCACATTTATAGCAACGCACTAAACTTTGTATTTTATTTTTCATGCCTGTCTTATTTATCTATTATTTTGTATTAATCGCCCATATGTTCTTGTAATCTGTATATACCATAATTGGAAAATGGTGAAGAGATTCAAATAAATGAATGAAAAGGACAGGACCGGATTCCTGATGAATTTTCTTTTAAAAAATATTCAGTATTGCTCCCTTTAAAAAAATATATTAAATCAGATACCTTAAAATTGATGTGCATATAATTAATTATTTTGAACACATTTTCTTTCCATCTTTATTTAAATAAAAAAAGAAATAAAATCAAACAAATATGTATACATTACCGAGTAGTTTTATTTTGTTGTTTCCGATTTTTTTTCTTAAAATACCACCGTTATGATATATCCGAATAATATTAGTTACAAAGAACGCAGAATGACATGTAGATCCATCAATAGCCATATTTAAAATAAAATGACTTCCGAATGAATCCTACACATTTCTCACACGATTCTTGCACGAACGTCGCACGTTTCTCACACGGTTCTTACACGATTCTTGCACGAAAGTCGCACGTTTCTCACACGCTTCTCGCACGCTCGCTACACGGTTTGCACGAAACGCTTTGGAGCTTACACGAAACGCTACACGGTTTACACGAAACGTTACACGGTTTGCACGAAACGAAAAGTGCACGAAAGTCACACGCCTTTTTGGGGTAGTAGCACGTTTCAGGGTCTGTAATATATACATGTAAATGAAATTTAAATGTATTAGTAAGACTTAAACATTGTTGATTATCACCGATGATCATTTCTATTGTTGATAACTATTTTCTTTGTATAGCAGTGAACTTTATTTCTGTGAAATATTTGTTTTTCTTTCAAAGGAATGCAGTATGTTTCAACGGTAGTTGAATATCAAAGTATGCTTTCAAAGAAAAACTAATGTTCCTTTATTGCATAGAAAAGCAAGTTGAAGATCAGGATTCAGTGGGATGCAAAGAGGGATCTGTCTAAAAGGAGGTTTTACAAAGTACCAAACGCAAAAGACGTCGACAAAAAGTCCAAAGATCATGATACTCTCTATCTGTTTGAACATGGTAATCAATCATATAAGTTTAACTTCAAATTCTTTATTTGAAAAAAAGCACAGGTATTGCATACTTGCTTTATCATCTCTTAAAGTCAAAGACATACAAAGCATAAACCCATTATAAGATTCATTTTGCAACGATCAGTGCCCCAGATGACAATTAATAATAATAATAAATCTTTTCTGCAGGGATTTTGCAAAACAGTACATGTGCAGAGTGCACAGGTGACATAACATAAAATGGAAATGTAAGAAATGCGAAAAATGTGTATGTTCTTTGTGTTACATAACAATGAAGCATAGCTGTAATGGGGAATTTGAATCGTGGTTCGATAATGACAGGTAGGTGGAATTATGTCATTTCTGTAATTTTCTTTCATCCTCGAAGTCGGCTCATTGAATTTTGTTGTACTTGTGTAGAAATAGAATTGTTCAACTGGATTGAAAAACCACAAAAAAGTGACATACGAGGGATGATCAAAAAGTTCGCAAACTATTTGAATTACTTCCATAAAAGAAATAGAATAAGGTTTCGGTGTTCAGTATTATTTAACATTGTCCTCTCCGATTTAAATGCACATCTGCCACCGTTCTGCCCATGCGCGAATCGCTTGATACAGGCGGTCACGTGACATGCTCAGTAGCAGCGTTCTGTTCAAAGAAGCTAAAAGATTTTTCCGAGTCTTAAATTTCTTACCATGCAGGTTATTTTTTTTTTTTAACAAGAACAGCCCATTTGTCAGAAATGGCCAAATCTAGGCAATAAGATGGGAGGATAAGGATATCCTTTCCCAGAATGAGCATGACGACCATCACAACCCAGTCCTCTGTCTTTGGAGCTTCGTTTATCCAATGTGGATAAAGTATGGGCGCCTTCTTTTTATCATATCTGATATTTTAACGACTATAGTAAACAATGGTTCAGTGATTTAATAATTATTTTATTGTTAAGATATTCAACCATTTTTCTAGCTGTAACTTGTTCAACTAAGGACACATCACTTCTTCAGCTTGCTTTCACTAGGCAATAGAACAAACAACATTTTTAACCATCTCCCTTCCTTTACTAAAATTCCGCCGAAATATGGCTGAAAGATTACCGACTCGGTGTTAAACAATAATTAATCATTTTTAATCCATCCTTCTCTAAAAAATCAATACAATTAATGACCGAACTTCTGGCAAGTCTTTTGTCTTCATAAACCTTGCACAAATTATTATATGCTACTGCAAAAGAATTTCCAAGATACATGTTTTCACTTTACAGCCGTTTGTTGCTCGAATTCCACTGAGTCAATCATTTTTTTGTCACAAGTCACCTACATATTGACATCATGTTCACATTGTGACGTCACAAACATGGTGAAAAACATTACAAAACATTTGCTATTTATAGAACATTTGTGTGACTATATGTGTGGCAAATTTCATTGTGATTTGAATTGTGCTTTTGTTAATTTAGAGATATTTTAAAACATTTTTTATTGTGCTTTTGTAAATATAGAGATATTTTTGAACTTTTTAAAATCAAGTTTTGTACGCTACACTTTCAGGACTGTCGGCAACATAACAACCTCTCCAGAGATGCTAATTTGCATACTTTCAAGGAAGGTGAAACGATCAAGGGTACATATGTGCAGGATAGGCGTGGTTTGTGTCTTAGGTCATCAAATCCACCGAGTAAGATTGTGCCGAACATTTTGATAAAGCGTCTCATAAAATACTAACTCAATTTAATAACCTATCAAAAAATTTTCTTTATATAAGCGATGATTTTCTTCCAGACAATTCTGTGGAGGCAGAAATTCTTAACGTTCATACATTCGTCCAGTTCTTGTAAAGAATCAGGATGGCGAGGTATTCCTACGTGACATTACGGAAATGAAACTACAAAATAACGACAAGGCAACATCCTTTTATTATCAAGATCATCTACCAATCTTAGGAGAAGGTTATGATTGACTTATTAACATGTTAAAAAATACTCCTTTTATATATATTAATTTGCATTAGAATTCTTCTTCTGCTAATTTAGCTCAGCACTCCCGAAAATAACGTTATGTCACAATCACCTGCCTTTCAAATCAATCAACAAATTAACATCAAATGATTCAGCTTTCAAAATAGACCTTATTCAAGGAACTTTTAATTGCTATGGTCTCTTTTGAAAATTCGAAATGCAGTATTAGTATTAATTATTGTACCTAAATGTACTGATGAATTGAAATAGGTAGTTTAAAGGAGTAAAACTGAGGTTTACTGCAGAATCTCACATATGCATTCTTATGATCTTGTCTGATCAAGTTTTCTTGTATTAACGCCAAATGACTTTATTAAATAAGAAATATCTAAACTAACCTTCCAATATTTTGTACTACCTATCATTCAATTTAAATTTTGTAGACGAATTAAAGATTAAGGAAGCCAAATTGCAGATGGAACCCGAACCTAAAGTGAGAATACATTTTGAATACATAGATTTTTCTTATTTTCCAAATATTTATTATTTTTTAAAAGGCCTCTCAACATGTTACTGACAAACTTTATATAAAAAAGTCTAAATAAATATATATATTTAATTAATATAATAAATAGATATATATTAGGTCTCAATGCTTAATTGAATTAAAGAATTATATGGAATACTCTTTTTTATTCAAACTGATTTTTTTAAAAATAGGAAATCTTTGAAAAGGTATATTTTTTTTTGATTAATAAAACACTAGCAGAAATACTAAAACAGTTTCTGGCTTTTATTTCATTGTAGGTGGTGTTTAATACACATACACATGGCATAAACACGTTTTAAAAAACTTTACAGAATATTCAACTTCAAATCTGGCAAAGAGGAAGCACTGTGAGTGAAGATACAACGTTCAGACCCTCGCTGTACTATATTTTAGACCATGATATTCAACGATACAAGTTTCAAGGTTTCATTCTGTTTTTTATCTTAAAAGCGATTTGCATGTATTTATTTAAATCATTAACCTGTCTTGGTAACGTAGGTTTGCTTTGTTGATTAAAAGATATAATAAAATATAGAAATAACTGTGAAAATATATTGCTAAAAACACGCAGTGATTAAAATGTTTTTGTACAGTTTCCAAACATCTTAACTATAACATACACCTCTAAGGAAAATGTATGGTCTTTTATTCAAATACAAATAAAATAAAGGGAAAAAAAAACAATATATAATCAATAAAATAGACTAGGAACAAAAGTATTATGCCAACAATACGAAAGTTAACTTCAAGTGTTTGGCTAGAAAAACAAACTGTTGACAAAAGATGTAATTGAGTTAAAAATACAATAAAGATAGTGTCCCTGAGGCGTACTATTTTAAAACTAATTCGCGTGCGAGAAATATCGCGAGTTACGCAATCTTCTTTCGCAAAATAATTATCGCCACAAACCATTACTTTATATTTCGTTTTTGTGTAGAACGTCTTCTTAGCCGCGAAAAATAAATCATTGCGGATGGATAGAAACTCACAAATCAGAATAAAAGATGTTGCGTATAATAATAATTGGTTTACAGTAATTGTGAAATTGTATACATGTGTAACATATCATAAAATTAAAATTATGTACATGTGCATGTTTACAAAAAAATGTCAAAACGAGGCGTCATCTGTCTACCAGAAAAAGTATATATACAATTAAAATATGGAGGGGAGAGTGGTGGTTAGAGAAACACTGCAACCAATATTTAAAATTTCAAAAATAAAAAAGCGCATGGACATTTTACTAAGAATAGCAAGGTGCTTACGAAGAGCAAGCTGACCCAATATTTTACCGTTCGGTAACCTGAAGAGGGGGGATGGTCTTGGTAGTACTTATGTTATTAACCTTGAGAACCCTAATACTCAAGATGTCAGAAATCCATATACACATTGCACAACACAAGAAGTCTGTCTTTGGAAAATTATTTCAAGTACTCAATTTTTAATTATCTTCTCTAAGTTAATCTAGAAATTTAATTATCAACCAATATTAAGGCGATTTGCTTTAATATACCAGAGTTTACATATACAAAGTGACTAAACACGCGGTGCATGAAAGCGTTGACGATTGACGAGGTGTTTTTTCTAAAAACATGCAAACTCAGATTTTCAGGTAACACAGGTAGCTGGCCTGTCAATCAAATCAGTAGCTATTTTTTTTTTTTATAATTGACAGGCGGTATATTATTGTTCTTGTAGATGTATATTTAACGTACAACTGGGTGTTAAAAGAAAGTGCTGCATGAACTGAGTTTAAACACACAGTACAAACACCAAAAAAAAAACCCGTTTATTTCTATCAACGTGAATAAAAATGCACTTTAAAGAAGAATAAAAAAGAAGATATTAATCTTTTTTAGTGGAAATATTTTTTTTTTGTTTAGAGAAACATTCACCTTTTATCCATTTACGCATTTAACTGATCCTTTCTGTAAATTATCGTACGTTTCCCGCTTCTCCTTTCTGCTATAAAATGTAAAAGGCACAGATGACGATCAGTGAGCAATGTCATCAATCCAGTAAGCAAAACGAATCCTGAACAATCAAATACATGGACCCCTGGAAAAATCAGAGAATAGATCTGGGCCTAGGAGGAATGATTATCCCCTGCTGATTGGTAACACCTATCGTGACCCCCCCCCCCCCCCCGTTTATTGATCAGGTACGCCGAAGTTAAATGCAGTATAAAAGCAAAGACCTAACAGAATATAGACAAAATACGACAGAACGATATGTAGTATTTACGAAAAAAGAGTCTTTATAACGACCGTAGAAGTTGAGAAAAACTTACTTTAAACGGGATCATTGACATTCTAGTAAAACAGCTTATTTGGTTTAAAAATTGATCGTACTTGGAACATACTGTTGATTGTAAAAATTAGTTAGGAGACATAAACATCCTATGGCGGTGATTTTAGAATATTACTGCATAAATAAGGGGAGATAACGATGGAAAACCTGAAGTCATCCCGTTTGTCATACAGATTAGTTATTAATTGTCCATTATCTATAGTCTGTAAAATATGGAGCATTATGATTTCCTGAAATGAGAAGCGTTCAAAGCATGAAACAAAATAATCATTCAAGTCAGTTGACATCACAAGATGATTATTTGTGTATCTAACAAAATAATATTTCTTGAATTTATGCGTATAAAGTGTCTTAATAGGTATATACCATTTAAACCTAGATCTAAATATAAATATTATAGAATTTTAAAGGTTTCAGTTCCATACAGTAGCTTTCAACTCAATTTTTGAACTACGGATACTCCCTGACATAAAAAAATATTGTAAAAGCAGGAAATAAGATTTAATTTATTGATAAATGCGGAAAAGGTGAAGTAAACAAACTGTGATCAATCCCCTGAAATCTGTACATTAATTCTCCAGAAAGCCTATTCTGGTGAGCTCTATTTCCTTCTGTATATTTTTTCTTGTTTCTCGAGCAAAATTATGTGCTTTGATACATTTATGTAAGTTTTCAAGCTGCACTCTCTACTGTTTCATGTAGATAACAGCTATCAAACTATTGTTTATTTAAGAATTTCATGGCTTTAGAATTTTTCATCTTTTTATTTTTCCTCAATAGCATGTTAAAATGAGGAAAAATTTTATTTTTCAGTTATTATTCATAATTTGAAGGACAAGCACAATCAATCCCCTAAACAAGGTTTTTGATTCCTTGGTAACATTTCTTCTTCAAGTAATCTTTTGATATTATAGAATTGATAATTTTTACATTGCATTTTTTTTAAAATTTAGATAAGATTTTAAATATATTTGAATACAATGATGCGATGGAAAAAAAAAAGATACACGAATTTATGACTAACATAGATTAAGGACATACGCAACGTAGTTTTGCATTTAATTACTTAATCCCTGTGTAATTTAAAATATCAAATAACTGAAAAAACTTTGTGGGATTTTATGATTTCTGTTAATGCTCTATTCTTCATCTGAATTAAATTTTGAGGAAATACCTGCTTGAAATATGTTATTGTTTTTTTAAAAAAACAAACAAACAAAAAAAAAGAGGATTTGATATCTGCTTTAATCTCCTGGTAATGTATGCTGATATTTTTGTCTAAGAACATCAGATGGTACTAACAATGATTTTAAACTACGAATATCAGAAAAAACTACCATTGGTAAAGAACATTGTAAATTACATGTACATTGTGTATCCGAAAAAATACAACAATTTTCCCATTCTGTTTCACGTTTTTCAACAGAGAAAAGACTGGGTTTCCTTACCTGTGCAGCTACTGAAAGCTGGAAGATGGAATTTTCCTGGATCATACGTGTTGGAAACAGTTGATCAAATATTCAACCAGAAGTCAATAGCGTATATCTTTGAAAAGGCGTGTTTTAATAAAGATTTTTGCTTTCGTCACTAGGACAAAATAACTGATGTTAAGAAGAGATCAAGTGACAAAATTTGTTTTAAAATTTCAATCGTAAAAAAAGTGTTTCATTTTGAGAACACAGATACTGATATCAGAAAATTGGTACACAAGATTTTACTTAAATTCCCCTTTTCACCAAAGATTTAAGATCGATTAATGGGTAGTTATCATCTTGTCGTTTGATTGTTGTCACATTGTCAATTATCTAAGCAAGTAATTTGTAACGTAATATAATTGGAGAGCATGAAATAACAGTTTCTTTCGATACATTTTTTTTGCCATTAACATCGTGTTTCTACCAAACTTTGATTAAAGATCAAGAATGTCTATATTACCAAGTTTAATTTGTAGAATATGGAAGAAGAAGACTTTAAAACTGGATTGTGGAAAGACCTAAAAGAAACGAGAGATTCTGCGTATCAACCTCCAAACTTTACTAGTAATCTATCCCCTTTAACTTATAGTTACTGAAAACACATATCATTATCAAGATACTAGGTAATTATAATTTAATAATTCATGTTCAAGTTTCCGAGTACTTAATTTTACTATACATAATTTAATATATGCATTTATCAAAATGAATAAAGATTGTTCTAAACAGTTTAAGGGATCTTTGTAATTATGTTTCGGGATGCAATTGTAGCTTTTCTTAATTATCTGTCTTTACTGTAAAAGGCCAGGTATCTTTAAACACATGTCTGCATTGACTAAATGGTGGATAGAGTTTTCAGCAAAGATATATAAAAATATGTTTTTTAACTCCTAAGCGCAGCATCTTTTTGACTTTTAAAGAGGATAACAAGTTGGAATTAGGCAAAGACTGCAGTATGTTGGACCATGTGTTTTACGCCCTGCTAAAAACAAAACGACTAGATGGAGCAAGACAAATATTGGAAACAGGATGTGTATGACTCATAACAAATCATAATTTTTCAGAATTTATAAAGGTCACCTATAAATATTTTTCATGGGACATTCATTCTATATCAGTTGAGTGCTGATCACCTTTTCAAAGACAAACGTTTTTGCATCCTGATTACGTTTTAAGTTAATTAACGTCTTTCTTAACAGGTGGGTATACGACCAATTTTAAATGGTTGCAAGATTTTGAAGGACTTTAGCGAAGACTGGAAAGTAGGAATTTTAGAAGAGAAAGAATTAGGTAGATTAAGAAGGTAAACAAAATAAATATATTAGAATAGAATGTTTCTACGCTAATTTCAATGTGTACTTAAAAATATGCATTGTAGTGACACGTATAAGGGATACTTGGAAAGAACTTACAACTTAATGGCATGCTCTTTCAGGATGTTCTTTCGGCATGCGCTTAGCATCATGAACTATATTCACGAGAAAGACGAGAGAGACAAACCAATTGAGTCGACAAGTGTGTCAGACAGAGTGATGACGTTTATTTTTAAGAAGAAAGATGACGTCAATAACGCAGGAAGATTACTTTTAAATCATGGTTACTTAGATGTTGCATACAAGACATAGAATGAGTGGTTTTTAGAAAATTCAAAGCTGATGACAATCATAAAAGAGTTATGGAATGGAAAGGGATATGAGAAAAAGGAGGTCCTTGGGCGGTATATAGTTAACTTTCTTTATTTAATTAATAAGTTGTTGTTTTTTCCCTAAATTTTTGTTTTTTGTTATTTTGTGCATATATTATGCATAAACAAATTATGAAAAGATTATTGTATTTTCGTGGATAAATTTATACAACAAAGAGGAAAAGACTTATACGTTCCTTAAGGTTTTATTGATTTCATCTTGTTATTTTTCTGTTGAAGAAAAATTGCACGAAAATAAAGTGTTTTATATCAGTCTTTGTTCGAAAACTTAATTTTGCAGATGATAACAACTTTCATTCATTTTGTGCTCCATATTTTCATCATGCCCCTTCTGATGGTCAACCTCGACAAACCACCTTTAACATGGTAGGTCTTGATTGCTTTTGGTACTATGTGATTACTGAATGAGCGTAAAAATCACTTGTCATTTTGCTCTCTCCATAATGATTATTTACATTTTTGCATGAAATGAATGTTACTTAATCTCAGTAATGATCATTTTCTGTAATAGATTCTACAAGAAATATCATACTCAAATTCTGAAGTTATGGATAAATATGGTAAGAGCGATGTTTATACTGATCAAAACACTGAATTGCTAGCATTTTTTAATTCCATTGTTCTATTTTACTAGGTTGGAGTTTTCTTTTTCCTTGCTGCGTTTGCATACATGCTGTCGTTTGATTACAGCGAAGAAACAGTTTCAAGTTCTGAGTTAGCTATACTTTTCTGGGTAGCTTGTAAATTTGTTGACGAATTAGAACAGGTTTGTGGATTACATGGCTGAATGGTGGTTCCTGAATCTTTGTAATGTCATGTTATACAAGAAATATATCGATTATATCTCGAAATCTCTAACATAAAATATATTTTAGTAAACATTATCGTAAATTCCAGTTCTCTTAAATGAGTAGAGTTTACTACATAAGCTATTGTAGAATGAAATTCGTGTGAACTGTAATATGAACCTTTATTTTAGCTAAAGGCATCTGAGATTATTATGCCCCCGGATCTAAAGATTCCGGGGGTATATTGTTTTTGCCCTGTCTGTCTGTTTGTCTGTTTGTTTGTCTGTTTGTCTGTCTGTCTGTTGTCAACTTTAACCTTGCCCATAACTTTTGATTGGTTGGAGCTATGACTTTCATATTTCACATGTGTATTCCTTGTGACAAGACCTTTCTTTGGGTACCATCATATTTGACCTTTTGACCTTGACCTTGGAGTTTGACCCACTTTTGCAAAATTTTATGAGACTTTAACCTTGGCCATAACTTCTGAACAGTTGGAGCTTGGGGTTTCAAACTTCACATGTGTATTCTTTGTGACAAGGCCTTCTTTTGGATACCAACCACTTTGACCTTTTGACCTTGACCTTGGACTTTGACCTACTTTTGAAAAACTTTAACCTTGGCCATAACTTTTGAACAGTTGGTACTTAGCGTTTCAAACTTCACACTGGTATTCCCTGTGACAAGACCTTCCTCTGGATATCAACCACTTTGACCCTTTTGACCTTGACCTAGGAGTTTGACCTACTTTTGAAAAACTTTAACCTTGGCCATAACTTTTGAATGGTTGGAGCTAGGGCTTTCATACTTCACATATGTAATCCTTGTGACAAGACCTTCCTTTGAATACCAACGACTTTGACCTTTTGACCTTGACCTAGGAGTTTGACCTACTTTTGAAAAACTTTAACCTTGGCCATAACTTTTGAATGGTTGATGCTAGGGCTTTCATACTTCACATATGTAATCCTTGTTACAAGACCTTCCTTTGTATACCAACCACTTTGACCCTTTGACCTTGACCTAGGAGTTTGACCTACTTTTGAAAAACTTTAACCTTGGCCATAACTTTTGAATGGTTGGTGCTAGGGCCTTCATACTTCACATATGTAATCCTTGTGACGAGATCTTCCTTTGGATACCAACCACTTTGACCTTGACCTTGACGTTTGACTTTTATTTAAAAAACTTTAACCTTCACCATAACTTTTAAACAGTTGTATCTAGGTCTTTCAAATTTCACAGGTGTTTTCCTCGAGACAAGATCTTTCTTTGGGTATCAACATTTTTTTTATCTTTTGGCCTGGATTTTGACTTGCATTTGAGAAACTTTAACCTTCGACATAAGCTACCATACGGGGGCATAGTGTTTCACAAACACATCTTGTTTTAGTTCTGTAAAGAAATATGCCTTTTCAATTTCATTATCCCAAGAGCAATCTGACAACTTAAGACTAAATTCCAATCTTAAAATTTCTGTTCTTTACTCCAAAAAATCAAAATATATAATTTCCGAAAATTATCATCAAAAATGAATGATATTTATGAGTATATCTGGTTAGAAAAACTTCTGAAATCATTCTGATGATTTTCTTGTTCGTGTCGCATTAATTTCTTTTACATATCATTGTTTTAACTTTCAGGTTATTGTGGCCATTAAAAGAAGGAAAAAGATACCTGACGCAGTAAAAATGTATTTGGCAGATACGTGGAACCATTTGGATTGGCTAATCATTATTAGTTGTACGTTAGGTGCCATCTTGAAATTGTTTGACGATGACTTGATGGAGGGTGCTGCAAAATTGCTGTACATATAGGCTTACGTTACGATAAATATTCGAATTCTCAATATGTTTTGGACATCTGAATTTCTCGGAACTCAACTAGTTATCATCCAGAAAATGCTAGGTTTTTCATATTGATTCTTAAAAAATGATTTGCCCTAACATATAAAGTACTATGTGTAGATTTGAGTTTTGTAATTCAGACATGTTCTGGGTTATGCGAATCGGTTTTTTTTTTAATTATTATTATAATTTTTATTTCTTTTTTGGATATATATAGTTATTTTAAAGTTTAATAACGTTTCATTCTATTATTTTCCTGTTCAGAAAAAATATACTTCTTTTACATTAGTTCGGAAATACAGTAGCATTCATGGCCATCGTGCTTGTGATCATGATGTGCTACAATGTGGTGGATTACCCTCTTCCATTTCCAAACACTGAGTGTAGCTGGGCAGAAGTAGAAAGTATTATCAAGAATGGATACTGGACTTTATATGGAGACTTTGTTGACGATGTCGGTGAGAGAGAGAGATAGAGAGAAGAGAGAGGTCTTTAAGAATTTATTTTCCCTATATTTATTCCGTATCAGTTTTCACTTCAGATTTCTTTAAATTATAATGTTATTTCACAGATTTCAAATGAGTTTCCTAATAACCAGAATTCTTTCTTTCTGTGAAGGGAACGAAGTGAAATTAAAGGTTTTATACTAGATTCATAAAAGGGATTTTCGATAAGGGTGTCGTTAACAAAGTTTCCGTATCTACTAATTACGTTCACAAATACTCAAAAGAAAAACTCAAACGAGTATGACTGGCTTGTATCAATCAATGTTTATATGTATTTAAGGTATGTATACAAAGCTGGTTTACAGGAGATATGCCCTACTTCCCTTGGCAGCGCAATATCGCCTTATCTGAGAGCCGTTTACTGCTTGATAGCTGTTGTTATGTTGCTTAACTTACTCATTGCTATATACAGGTTGGATAGCCTCATTCATCTTATTTATCATTTTTATTGAGATTAGGCTATAATCAATTCATTCTTTCAAATGCCTTCTATCATTACCGTAGGGTAATACTAAGTAAACTTTTTATTTATCTAATTAATAATGATCCCTGAAATCATTTTCATCAAAAGTATTCTGTGTAAAATTTAATTTAAAGAAAATTATTTGAAGTATCGAGTTGTATCAAGGTTTGCAATTTTGGTGAAGATGTGTAGCACCTAGCTTTATAAATAGAGAACACTCTACTGAACAATTATAAAAACTCAATTCCTCAATATGTTAATCGTTATTCTTGTATCAAGAATTTCAACATGATATATCAATGATAAATTAAGTAACTTTTCGTCCATTTAGTAAATACATTTACTAACTTTTTTCAGTTACACTGCTGCAATGGTGCATGAAAATTCTCGCATGCATTGGTCACAGTTACAGTCGAACTTCCTTGAGGAATACACCATCAGAAATATCTTCCCAATCCATTTTAAGCTTCTTTCAGCTGCCGCCTTTGTTATCCACCTTGTCATATTCACGTTTTTGAAATGTGTGACGAACATGAAAGGGCAGCCAGCGTATGAGAGAGGTAATTATATGATAAACTGGTTCCAAACATAAGCTATCTGGATATGTAGAAGGTCCTTTATACAAGATTGTTTATTATAATATTCCAATAAAAAGATACCTGCTGACGGTCTATATTTACATCTCTCGTTAAATATATGGCATGATGGAACATTGTTGAGATAATGCTGTCTATGTCAGGCAATGAGTAATACTATTATTTTATTGTTTACATACATCTATTTAGTGCTTCTGTACGATGAGAAATATGATATCATACAGAAAGACACCGAGGAGGCAGAGAAGAACGGGATTCTGGAAATGCAAGGGTATTGGCGTGTGTTTATCGTCAAAAGTAATTCAGATAAAACAAAAGTGTCTTTAAGACTAAAAAAATGATACAAGTACACATAGCATTTAGAATTTTTCTATGAATATGATATAAAGAACAATATTATAGACAAATTAAGTTTCAATTATATATTCACACTAATGCTACAAAGTCTTTGTATATTTCTGTTTCAAAATTTTACTTGGTTTTTGTTGTTTATGTTGTATCAACTATGTAATTTATGGTCTGCTCAATACACAAGGATAAGAATTATTTTGTTAAAACAAAGTAAAAACAAGAAAAATATATTTGTATCAAAGGAAATCAATTCTTACAATAACGAACATACATGCGAAGACAAAAATCTGCAAATGGTGAACATTTGGGCATAACATTTCTACAATAGAGCTTGAAAGAACAGAAGCTTATGTTTGTTTGTTTGTTTTTTTTTTTACTGATATGGAGACGCTGTTTAGTAAACACTCATGATGAAAGTATATTCTGAAGAAGAAAGAAGTCGCTCAAATATTTTTGTGAATACTGTAGAAGATGCCTAACCAAGTAAATGACAACATTTATTAATTTTAATTGATAACAATATGCAAAATTATAATTATATACGAGGGGTTATAAAAAGTTCATGGGCTGACGCAATGAAATTACTACTATATAGTTTGTTCATACACAATTTATAAGGAACATAAAACAACAAACGTTTAAGAAATGTTGAAAATTTTAACTTGATAAGCTGATTATTTGTCAAATTATTCTGAATTAAAAAAGACATTATATGATCATCCGGCGCTGTCGCCGTTTAGCTACATGACGTCCGACAACTTTATTGTTTCTCAATGTCCGCTCTCTCTACCCGA
This sequence comes from Saccostrea echinata, assembly GCF_033153115.1. NCBI lineage: Eukaryota > Metazoa > Mollusca > Bivalvia > Ostreida > Ostreidae > Saccostrea > Saccostrea echinata. Next base: position 20,380,366 of record NW_026889782.1, read on the forward strand.
AAAACTTATCTTGATGAGATTATCTGGTGTTAAGTTAGGTTTGAAGCCCGTCTTGATTATATGAATTTACAATGTCATGAACAGCTGCTTTTAATGCATAATATTGTAAATGGATCTATACATAGAGAGAAAAATCCTCACTTGATTATGCCAGAATACTTAGCTTGTTGGAGTTCAATTTCTAGCACAAATGGTCAACGTCACTCGTTGACGTAATTGACTTTTGACACCTTAACTACAAATAGACATTTACTGTGCATCTCTCTGAATCTTTTTTGTGCATATAGAAATAAGTACTCTGGATGCATTTTATTTTTCTGCAGCCCGTTTAAACATTCCCCAATTCTGTACCAGTTTTTCCAGGTGCGAAACTTTACGGAATGGTGGAAGAGACACCCCTCCCGTTTTGACGTCATTTTCAAGCTTTTAATTGTATGGAAACTCCATAAAGAATTTACGATAAATTTTCATAGAACTTACAAAATGGGGTAAATATTGCATTTTATACGGAACAAAAGTGTCATTCCACATAGCAGAATTAACGGAATCTCATGATGAAAAGTGCTCACATCAAAGGAGTTTTTCTCAGTTAGAATCAGGTAGAAAAAAAACGTCATATTTGAGGCTGCGCCACCTGGACAAACCATAGCTTACTAAAACATTAACAATCTAATAAAAAATTCTATAGATAGAAAGGATGATGTTAACTAAATATCAAAAATTCATTGATATAGCTCAAGCGGTTTTAATTTTAAGGCGCTAGTCCACGAACTTTTTTTTGAAAACCCACCGTAATTTTTACTTTGACTCGTCTTAAAAAATATCACAGAAATTTTACTTGGTATATGCTCAGACATTTTTCAATATATTTGGACATGAATCCTACACTTTAAATATCTTTTGAGATCTTTAAAAAATGAAATGTCAGATCTGCATACATCGCGTGTATAACATCATTTTCCCGTGTTTGTCAAAAATTATCATATTTTTTATTTTGGATTATATATTGTAGATGAATACTAGTACTTTATGTTTTATGAAAAGTTATTTCATTATAGTGAGGATTTTATTGAATGATCGATTTCTTTTACTGTATTACGCATAATGACAGTTTTTTTTTTTAGCAATATTCCTGAGGGGTGAGCTTTCGCTTTCTTCTTTTCTTATAATAAAATTCATTTTTGTAGGAAATTAGAGATTGACACTGATCATTTTCCCGAGGTAAAAAAAAATCCTTTCTAAAAATTATAATAAATAAATTTAAAAAGAAAAATATTCCACAGCTTCGATATTATTGAAGTATTAAACTGCATTTGGTTGTGTTGGAGAGGTTTATTACATGCTACATCTTTGAATCAATTTATTTGCAGTTTCGTGAAGATAAATAATTTTTAATTGATAAGTACTTGTTTTTGTTGTTTCAAATATAAATTTAAAGAAAATCATTATTAATCAATTTTAGCAGGTGGAATCTTTGAAAGACGAAATGAAAGAAGTTAAAAGGGAAATGAAGAATATGATTGAGGAACTGAATATTTGCATACTCTCTGTTTTCTCCTACTATGAATCTGCACTTACCAGTTGCATTTATAGCACCATGAACGCAACTTCTGCTATAAGTGCAGTTCGTTTCTTTCACTGGCGCAGTGCAAGCTACTCAACTTATATAACACATTCAGAAGTATATATATGACATTTTGTGCGAAAGGAATAAATTTTTGTTTTTTAAGAAATCCTCCGGGAAAAAAGAAGTCTATAAACGATTAAAATTCCTGATTGGTGTGTATTTTTTTTTTTAATTAATATTAGTCAACGTGTTCAATTGTATAATAAATCTTTCTACAAATTAAATATAGCTCTATATCTTTAATTTATTTGTTCATTTTAACACATATAGGTACAAAGAACGATAACTATTTACGTTTTTTTTACATTCAGACAAAGCGAAATTTCTGTAATACTATATCAATTTCAAGAATGATTTTAACTCTCACAAAGAATTTTAAAAACTTACGAAACATAAAAAAAAAGATTCTTTAAAGAACACAATATTAATCAACACTCTCTTTTTTCACAATATTGTCATTAATAATTTTCCAAGAGAGTTCAAACGACAATGACGTCATGAGCGTCAAAGCACCATCAAAATAAAAATTTACGAGAATTTTAAGACGGAGCGTTTTTGTATCCAGATAACCGTGAAAATAATAAGCAAATACCATATATACTTTATGTGATCTATTGGACATCAAGTGGATTAATTATCAATCAGGTTTACTGATTTTATTATCAAGTTTTTCTTCACCGGAGACAAGCACCTGTGCACTAATTTACTTGATTTATTCGATATTCTTGACATCACAGAATATAAGTAATAAACAACGATTATTAAGTGAACATGGCGTTATGAATAGCAATTGCTCTGTTGGCATATATATATCCCATGATGCGCTAGCGCGCATCATTGACAGAGCAATTGCTATTCATAACGCCATGTTCACTGGATAACGTTGTTTATTTCTTAAATAAAGAACCATGGAATCTTTAATTATAAGCACGAGATATGGAAATAAAGCCTTTTCAAAGCGATTAAATAAAAAAAAAGAGAAAAAGTCGATGACTTATAACGAATTAAAACAAATCATAAAAACAATTTACAATTTAAAAAAATTGTAAATCATGATCCCTTTTTGACTTAATACATAGATGGTCGACACTACTGTTATTGAGAGTTTTAATTTTTTTTTTTCAGAATCTTCTGAGTTCAAAGGTAAGCATATAGCTTATCATTGTAAGTGGATCACTAATACGCGTAATGAATTTTTATGTTTTCTAACAGTATGAACCTGCAAACTATTCTAATGGCGCAATGAAAAAAGTTCCAGATGATATACAGTAAATCTTCAAGATTAAGCCCCTTACAGTTTCTTCCTCATTTAATGATTAATGTAATCATTGATAAGCTCACACTGAGCGAAAAAAATTGCATGTTTTTTTATTTAAAAGTTTTGCGTGTCCTTGAATAACTGGACAATGCTTGTAGCGAAAGGTTAATATATGATGACCGCTAAAATATGTAAGTCTACTATGCATATAATTCTACAGAAAGATCTTCATCAGCATCATTTACTTTCAGGAAACGACATCAAAATAGCTGTAGAGGAATTCCAATAATGTTAACTTTTGTGCAAGGAAAATAAAGTTTAAATAAGGACGTCTTATCTAAACAATATACTTTTGCATGAGATATAAATACAAGAAAAAAATATTACATTAATAAGAATATATTTCTGTATTAACCTTTTTTTGTATTAAAACATCAATGTATTTGAGATATATATTTTGATATATATGATTTGTTAATTGATACATATATAAGTCTTTATGAAGGTTTTATGTACATTCCCCTGCCATTCTATATAAAACAAAACTATCTCATTATTTAAGTACTGCTGAAAATTATCTAACACTATCTCGAATCCAAATTCTGTAGCATTTTTTTTTGGGGGGGGGGGGGGGAAGAGAACAAAAATGTAAAAGATAGCCTTACGTTATTTGGATATCGATCCAATTTCTAAAACATTGAAGAAAGAAAGTTGTGACAAAAAAAATCGGATATGTGTGCTAAATAAACTAGTTTTGCTTTATGCTGCAACTGACGTCTACCATACTTGTGAGATAGCTTAACGTGTAAATGAACATAAAACGCTATCATTTTCTCCTATGATTTCATTTACGTGGTTTGACATTTTTAATATGTTATTTTTTACGTTCAAGTACATTTTTAATGCAAATGAACCATGTGAAAATTGTATTCATTCCAAAATAATATATATATAAATTTGGACTGTCCGTTTATATCGTAGACAACGAGTTTTTACCAATGAATTGAGACATTCAGTAGAAATTGCTAGAAATTGCTCTATATATTTAAGTATATTTTAATTTTGTAAACAATATTCATACCCAATTTTATTTATTAAGGTACTATATCAAAAAAAAAAAAAAAAAAAAAAAAAAAAAAAAAAATTCAGGGCTTCATCTGGACTGTCTTCAAGATCGTAGCTGCTTTCCTAGTAGCAATGTCGTATAAAGAAATAGATATACTGACATTATCATCTGTCGCAGTGAGGTGTTACCACACATTACAAAAAAATCCAATTATTTGCCTATTTGATCCTAAAGCCATGAGAAATTTGCTCTGTATTATGATGAGAAATGTACTAAAATGTTTTGAAAATTTTATAAAGCATTGTTGATTATTTTTTATTCTAGACAAGCTTTCCACGTTTTTAACGGACAATCCTAGTACATGTAACATATTAACAATTTGTAACTTTGTTGATCTTGAGAGATTTTTTTTTTCAATAAAGGTTTGTAATATATATTGATTCTTCCTTGACGGAATATCATTATATCAAGAAAATAATAGTCAGTACAAAGGTATATTGCTTATCGAAGATTCTGGGGCATATAGTTTTTGCCTTGTCCGTCTGTTTGTCTTTTTAGCTGTCTGTTTGTCCGTCCGCAAAAACTTTAACGTTGCCCATAACTTTTGATTGGTTGAAGCTATGGCTTTCATATTTCATACGTGTATTCTTTGTGACAAGACCTTTCTTTGAAAAACCGTCACATGAGACCATTTGACCTTGAAGTTTGACCCAGTTTTACAAAAATTTACCCAAACTTTAACCTTTGGCATAACTTTTGAACAATTGGAGCTATAGCTTTCATACTTCACATGTTTAATCCTTGTGACACAAATTCATTTGGATACCAACAACTTTGACACTTTGACCCTGACCTAGGAGTTTGATCTACTTTTGAAAAACTTTAACCTTGACGATAACTTTTGAACGGTTTGTGCTAAGGCTTTCTTACTTCACATATGCAATTCTTGTGAAAAGTTCTTTCTTTGGATACCAACAATTTTGATCCTTTGTCCTTGTTCTTTGAATTTGACCTACCTTTGAAAAACTATAACCTTGGCCATGTCTTGTGTACAGTTGGTGCTAAGGATTTCATACTTTACATGCTTATTCCTTATGACAAAACCTTACTTCGGATTCCAACAATTATAGCCTATTTACCTTGATTTTGGAGATTGACCTACTTTTGGAAAACATTAACCTTGGTCATTTCTTTTGCATAGTTGGTGCCAGGGCTTTCATACTTCACATGTATAATTCTTGTGACACGATCTTACTTGGATACCAACATCGTTGACCCTTTGATCTTGACCTTGGAGTTTGGCCAACAATTGAAAACCTTTAACCTTGAACATAACTTTTGAACGGTTGGTGCTAGGGCTTTCATATTTCACATCTGTATTTCCTGTGAGAAGGCCTTTCTTTGGGCACCATTATTTTTTACCATTAGAGCTAGATCTTGTCGTTTAACTTACTTTTGTACAAAAAATTTTAAGCTTTTCCATATTTTTTCAATGGTTGCTGCCAGGGCTTTCATATTTCACATGTCTATTCCTCGAGACAAGAACTTACTTTTGATATCAAAATATTTGATTTGCATTTGAGAAAGTTTAACCTTCGCTATCAGTTGCCATACGGGGGTATCAGTATTTCACAAACATGTTTTGTTTCATATGAGTTTGTCATAAATATATTTATTAAAATTGAAGCATTTAAAATCATGGGATTTGGGGAAAAGGATCAGACCACAGTATGTGATATTTAGATTATTGGAATATATATTAGATAAAATCTTTAAAATACTATTTTTCTAAGAACAGCAAAGCTATGATCACGCAGGTAGGTTAAGGCTTCCCGTAGAATATGACAGTGCACACTGTGCCTTCACATCTCTGAACTACCAAAATATGACGTCATAATGGATAATGACGTCAGGTCACTGCAAACTTGAGGTGTTATGACGGGGAGAGTGTCATGAACTTTACACTTTATTTCAAACTGCATGTAAAATGCTAGATAGCTATTGCAAAATTCACGGGTCGTTAAAGGTTTTTTAAGTCTTATATGTCCGAATATTTTAAAAATACACCGCTTACCTACCCTTGATTGAAATTCAGCATGTTCAAAATGCTTATGAAAAATATACTTTTGAAATGTACTCTGTTTTATACCCGTGGTTGGAGGTAGAATTTATTTTGTGTGTATAAAAGAGTCTGGCGCAGGTGATTAATGAGGATTAATCTGAGAATTTTTGTGGAAATATGTAAGAAGAGGTTGTTCTCTAACTGAATCTTGCTTGGGAAAAATGTGTGTTGGCTTTGTTTTAATACAGATTACGATATTGTGTGGAAAATACCCTCAAATTTGTAGGTAAGTTGAATTTCTCAGGAAATATTTTGTACCCAAGTAATACCATGACTTTTCCCAAGCACATTTCGGATACACAAGGATACGATGAGTTTATTTATATAACAAAATGTTAATAATTATTGAGTTAATCAGCTGCGCCGAAGCGATTTATAAGAAACACTTCAAAAAATTATAAATGACCGTCACGTGATCAACAAAGTCATGTGATATCATAACAAATATGCTAATATATAGCCGAGGAAACCCTTTATATAAATTGGAAGTACTAAAGTTCAATACTTATAAATTAAAACCAAAACCGGCCTCGCAATGACATATTATGTTTTGAGCGCATTTTAAAGCTTCGGGAAGCCTTAACATAGCTGCGCAGGCATATATGTATTGAGGCATGGTGTTTGATCAAGGGTTTACAGAAGGAATAAAGAAATATATTTTTTCAGAATTGGAAGACCACAAATAATCATACTCACAATAAGTAAACTTTTCTAAAAATTAAATGAAATTATTTTTAAAATTCAATGGAGTAAAAGTGTCGCCAAAACCTGACATAATATATGTGTTATGAAAATTTAATAGAAGTGACCAAGTTAAAGTCAAGCAGACATACTTCAAATGTATTCTTGTTCTTCTCAGCGCATTTTTGTATGAAGTTGGGTAAATTTTATTTCATGCTAGAAGATTAACACATAAAAATAAAGCCATGTTCAAATAAGGAAATTTACACGATAATCTATCTGTGATATGCTTTGTTTATTCGTTCTTTCAACGCTTACTGTTATTTTTCAATAAAAAAATTCTTCGACCTATAATAAGTAAATTATTTTTTTTTCCTGCTGGTAATAGAGATTGTTCTATCTGACGTATCCGTATACGTATCGAGTTATAAAAGGTATCTTTATCCCGATGCTTAAACTAATTAATAAAATTTTTGTCGTTATTTGGTTTTAAAGCAGTCCCATGCATTAGGAAAAAGCATATAGTATTTTTTCTAATAATAAAAAAAAATATTTAGCTGCTTTTAACCCCTAACATAGAAAAAAAGAAAATGAAATTAAATTATATTTGTTTTCGTTTACTCTGAAGTTGACATTAAAAAGATGCTTGAGTTTCTGATTGAAAATATCTATGTAGTTTTTGGAGACCAGGTGTTCCAACAATCTACTGGAATTCCCATGGGTACCAATTGAGCCCCGTTATTAGCAGACCTTTTTTTGTATTCATATGAAGCAGAAATAGTCCAAAATCTTATACATGAGAAGAAGAAAACGCATGCTGTGGTCTTCAACTCGACATTTAGATATATCAACGACGTATTGTCAATTAACAATGGTTATTTCTATTCTTATGTCGATATGATATATCCCGGTGAGCTTGAGATAAAAGATACCACAGAGTCTGACACATCTGTTTTATGTTTGGATATTTTACTTGAAAGACACGTTAATTGTAATCTAACAACCAAGCTTTATGATAAATCGATGGTTTGTGAGAGGTTATTTCTATCCATTTATGTATCTAAACACAAGCGATGGATATGATACTATACTGATACATGTAGAATGTTCTGTCGTTAAAATGAGGGCAAACAAATATTATTTTAAAGTTTGCCTGATGAAAATGAGTATTATAATGTTATAAATATACCTCAAGAAAATCGTTTTCAAGTATCTGCACGTTTTCCTTTTTCAGTGTAGAATAATGGGGAAAAAATGATTTGGCTTTCCTGTAACCTAAGATTACATGGCATTCTTTATGTTAATTAGCGGTGGAAAAAATGGCGTCTTCTCGAGTTATATTTAAAAGGTCTACTTCGACGTATTATTTAACATGTAAACATGGGGACAAGGAATATAGGACACCTGCTGCATCTAACAACCTGTTATGATGTAATGTCATAGGTAATTTATCAAATGTACAGTCTTGAAATAAAGAATCAAAATGAATGTTGAGAAACATGATTTTGAAAAGAAACAGACAAAATAAAATCTATATCGTAGAGAAAAAAAATTTCAATATCTAAAGAAAAAAGGTTTTTATGTAAATGTAAATTGAGTGCTATATTATGATGAAATACACGTTCGAGTTATAAAAAACTCGGTAAATGTGTCAAATCGGGTATCAAAAAAGACATTTAAATTTGTTTATAGAAAAAGTGCACAGTGGTTTTTAAAATCATTAAATTTTGCATAGCGTGAAGGACAAAATTTAGAAGATAGAAAAACGATTCATAAAAGATTATTAAATTCTTCCCAAAAGGTTAAAATATCTGGAATGTCTTGGAGAGATTCTATTTCTTTATTCATTTTAGTCATTTAGGACGAGAATCAAATCGTAGTTAAACTTCATTGAAAAAAACCAATCATTCTTTTGAAAGCTAGAAATAATGCTCATCATCTAGCAAACATATATGTGTACATGTATTTTTATTGAATGTAAGAAATGCATATGTCTATACTGGGTAGTTTTTTTCGTGTTTTAATAATATCTCAAGTACATGTAACAATACACCCACCTATGTGTCATATTTTCGGCACATTTAAAAAGAGGTCTTTGAAGAAAATAGCATACATGTATGTCTAAAATATATAACATGTGTGCATACATTGAATCAAAGAACTGACAGTACCGAAAAGCACTGAGCTAAGATAGTTAATAGAATTCTGATTAAAACAATCTTTATAAGTAGGCCCTTTTTAAAAAAAAAAAAAATATCATAGTTCTACTTACATAAACTTTCTGGAAATTCAATGCCGATCTAAGGTGTCTCAAAATGTTAATTTTGTTAATGGTTGACATGAGCGTAATTTAATAACCTAAGGAACACGTTCGACTGCTGAGTAATTATTTTCATGCTAAGACTTTGATCAGATTGATTAGGATCCTTGGAACATGAATATACAAATAACTCAAGTAATTTTTTTTCTAACGTGCTAAATCAAATTTCTATGTGGCCGATCATCGAATACGGTACGTAAAAGTGATGACAAAATTAAATACTAGTACAGTGGTACATTCAAACTAGCGTATTGCATTGTCATACCAATATTCATGTATGCCCATTCATTTCATGATGGCATTCATGTACACTGATGAACAAGGTAATAAGTATACTTTTTAAGTTATTTTACGTCATGAGAAGTGACCTTTATGTCACACGAACAGCCATCCAAATATTTGCTGAATATTGTTCCCGAAAATTCACTTCTTGATTTCCTGTGTGTTCTTGAAAAGTCTCTTCAATCGCGTTTCAAAGCGAATAGACAGCCAGAAAAATAAATGTCAACGCCAAAACAAACAAACAAAATTTAAACTGACAGTACGGCGCATCTCATAAAAAAGACTTGATAGCATGTTCCGATTGGATTTGGAATTTATTTACTACTCGTAAACGTATATACCTTCGGAGAATTACAAGTTTCATAATTAGATAATTTTGATTATTTCATTAAAATTAATAATTATTTAGGGACCATAAATATATTAAAAAAACAAGTGTTCGGAGTTCCACATTCCATGCTATACACGCATGCATAGCTTTCATAAACAAAACAGCATGGTAAGAGGATTAGCCCGGAAGACCTGCTACATTGTCAAAGTCGACCAAAAAGAAAAAGAAACTGAAAGTAGAGCTTGAAAAAGCAACTTTTCTGACTAAAATTTTAATGGGGGATTAATATATTCGTTGGATGAAGAAGAAACGGGATCTCGCGACACTCACGCAGAGCTCGCGAAGGTTCTACTTTACAGGTTTGCTGATACGTGTTATCATTTCTCATTTTCCCATCATTTACACAAAAAAGTAAGTGTAAACCCAACATAAAAATACACTTATGACATAAACATTGTTGACATTTGAAGTGCAAATTTTAGTGGAACTGTGCAGAAAAATATTTGTTTGAAGTTTTGCGTATGTTTTAGTGGGTTTTTTCTTTTCTCGGACACCAATACACGAAATGTCAACATTTGTACTTTCAATTCCCTTAAATTCGTCTGAAAGTAAACTAAAATGTTCAGGAGTATGAATTTATCTGAAAGTTGTGCTATTTTGCTTTTCAGAATTGTTCTTACTTCATATTCCATTGTAACTGTAAACTCTTCAGTGTAGGTACGAGCCATTTTAGAATTGGCGTGGTACAAATAAACAGACTAAAGATTGCTCCAGTTTGTACGACCTATGATTTTCCGGCAGACTCTAATTACATAAATTTTGTGTGAGGAAAGAATATTTATATTTCTCAAATTGCAGACTTTAACTTTATACCCTATTTCTTAATGATAATTTGGGTAAATTTGAATGAAAAAGCACACGTTTTGTAGTCGTACTGTCACTTTGAAAAATCGGAAAGCCCATTTCATGGTAGGATTCTTCCTGTAGACAAGAAATAAAAGTTTGGGCAACCAGCCATACACATTTTTTTTTATTACATATATAAAATCGTCAATTTATGAGCCTTAACATGGGTGCGTGCATATTTTTTTGTTTATCTTAATCAAGTATTGAGTCAAGATTGAAGGGGTGCGAATTTCTTATTTGTACATGTAGAGATACAAAAGTCAAACAAGATTTTAACTCTTTGTTTAACAACTTCTATTAGATCATGTTTTTATAAGTACTATATGTTGAGTACAGTTAACATGCAGCAGGCAACAGTAGTCCCAACAATTTATCGTGACTATTAGAAAAGAAGTCGGGAACATATTCTGAATATTAGTCTGTCAACTTATAATCTATTACATCTTTGCTAGCCAAGGGTTTGTGATCTGCTCCTCTCCTCACAAACCCTTGGCAAGTAAAGATGAATTTATTAATAAATGAACATAAAAAAATAACCGACCAGATAAGAACCCCTCTTTTCCTCTGTATTAGTGAGACAAGTTTAGAACATATTCCAAATATTCTTATAAAATAGACCGAAATACTAAAGCGCTTTTGAAAATTTTCTTAGGGCTGTAATTCATTTTTATACCTATTCCGGAATTCTGTTCCATATCTCCATATATTTCATGCATCAATTGAATGGTATTACCCAACGAAATATTAAGTTGTTTGTTCATAATCCGAGAAGGGCAAAGCTGAATGGTTTCGAAAAAATGCAAAAAAAAATATGTATATAAAGCGAATATTAGTTAAACACGTTGTGTACCACACCTTTATATACTACGGAGCAGAAGGCCACTAACAATTCGTTGCATCTTATTTTATGCATTTATGCAAGTATCCCGTGATGAGGCAAAATTGAAGGTGAGTAACCTACAATGCTTCCAAGATTATGTCTTATTTTTTCATTAAATTTGTACATTTTTAGCTTTTTTTAAGTAACATATTATAAAGGTGAAGTAATATCAACTACAATTTTATATTTAGTATTAATAACAGCTCTCCTTCCTGTACAATCCATAATGAATTATTAATAAAAAGGATTATTGCTTATATATTACACAATTATGCAAATAATTAATCTGCTATAGTAATCTTTGTGTAAGAAATTTAAGATGTTTAAGGCATTCCTCTGGTTGAACAAACAAAATTTAAATCTGAAATGCTTGACGACAAAAACATCGCATTGCATTAGCAACAACGTAAGGCCAAAGAATAATAGATATGTTATTAAGCATGATAAGTGGTCCTTTTTACAAATGACAAAATCAAAGTAACAGTACTAGTGTGTCAGCTAAAGATTTTTTATTTTTTGTGTTGCTCCAGTGCACTTACCTTTGACCTATAAACTCAAAAAAATATATCAATTCATTTTATTGTGTACCATTTTTGTCAATGAATCCCTTCATTTCCAATATACTGGAAGAAAATTAATGTTATCTGGTGCAAACATACAAGATGTCAGCTGCGGGTTCAAGAGATATGATACCTTCTAGTCTCTTTCAGAAACCAAGGTGGAACATTAAAGATGGTGAGTGCCTTTTTTATTCAAATAGAAATCCATACGGTGAATAAGAAATGTATCATAATAAAATCATGTTCTGATCAATCATAAAAATATTTCCTTACTAAGATTTATTTATATCTATACAAGATGTCTTTGAAATATATTTAACCATAGTCCATTGAATCATATTATTCCAGATGTAATATAGTCTGTTGAGCTACATTTATCAAATCTGGATTCATTCATTACGCCCTTCATTTAAAATTTATGTCCTGTTGATTTAATTATCATCTTCCTCAGTAAAATTTTGATTCTTATGCTGAATTTGCAAATTCATTATCAAGCATTTTGTGTTAAAAAATAATTAATGTTTGTTTCATGTAAATATCTAAATCTGATTAAAATACTGATTTCTACGTTGTCACAAATAGTAAATGAAATCATTTAAGGTGTTTGGAATAAATATTTATTTTTTTTTTTATAATAATCCTTACTTTTAAAAACACCACACTATATTTTTGACAGGATTTAATGCTCTTAAGCATATTATCTTTAAATGATATTTTTTTTTCTTGAAATTATAACAGCAATTTATAATACACTTCTTTAAAGAGTGATAGAGACAACAAATTGCCGGAACCGTTTGATAATCTTGCAGTGGATGGCGAGGTTACATCAGAAAGATATGGGGGAAAAGGTAAAAAGAAAGTACATAAGGTTTAACCTGTCAGAAGTAAGAAAGTGTTTCGGTAAAATTCGATTTTAATCAAAATAATGTTTTAATGTGTATATATTTCGATAAATCTTACTATGATAATTCAAACATCGCTGGTACGAATTTTAATTATCATTTTCACCTTGCATAAAAATCTCCGTTTCTTTTGTATGGCCGTGTATATATATCTAATACATATACAATGTACCTATTATTTTTTTAAAATAAATAAATAATAAATATATAACCACCATGTTACCCAGTCGAATTTAATCAAGATAATTTTCTTACTATTTCTTGTCCCTTGTTTTTCCTCTATACGTATATTTATTTTTTGAACAGGGTATTATTTACATTTAATATTTTTACTTAGTGGTAAAATAATATATTTTTCTTTATCACAAAAAAGAATCCTTGACTCCAGGGACACGGGTCGTCAAAGGACCAGGCTATGACCAGGGTAAACTGACTGCAGTGGAAGGCAACTACATAGGTACAATTTTACGTGTAGACTTCGAGGAGAATGCAAAACCAGTGCTTTGTGCGTTTACAACCAAAAGTGAGAAAAAGAAAGAAAAGAGAGCTGTCCGTGCTCCAAGTGAAGGCGCTGAAGGTATATGTATTGTATTTTCTTTCTTAGTGAATAAAAGGCTTGGATGTGAATTTTTCGTTAGTTCTTTTCTTGCCTTTAAATGATTCAAATTCTTATGTCTACGATAAAGAAAAAGATTGTTTCTCAATGCTGCTTTTCGTTTTTTCTATTTTATTTATACTTATTTTTTCAGCATTTAAAACAAGATTCCATATCCAAGAATACAGAGAAGAAAAGGGTATTAACTTTGTGGAGGTTTATTGGGACAATGGAAAGAAGGAATATTGTGTTATAGGACCAGACACATTTGAACTTCAATTATATGAATGCAATTGTACGTATTATGGTGTCATTTAGCATATTACCTATGAAATAACGTATCTTAATTTACTAGGCACGATTTTATTCAATTATAACTACGTTAGAGATATAGTTATCCACTTTATTCTAAAAGTATAGGCGACTATATATGTTTTCATGCAGTACATATTTATGTTTTATAGGCAGATCTTTTGATAAAAGTAACAATATTGCTACAAGAATTTCCTATGAAATTAAATTCTCGTGTTTTCATTGATTTTACATGATGAATAATGTAATTTCATTGTTGTTATTAAAACGGATGCAACACAAAATCTACATGAATGGACATGTTGCTTGCTGCAAAGTGACATTGGTTGTATTTTATTTCAAGACAGGAATGTATGTTTTGCAATTATTCTTCTTATCCTATAGTTTTGTTTGTATAATTGCAGTTATCAGAGAGGACGATATGCAGTGTGATGGCTGTAAAGAGTATCCCCTGCACGGAATCCGCTGGTCGTGTATCACGTGCAATGCCACAAATCTGTGTACCTCGTGCTACATGACGGACAAGGAAATCAGTAATCACATATATAAAAGGCTGATCACCAAGGGCTTGAACGGGTATTTAAAGCTCAGGGTTTTATTTGTGAAAGTATTTAATATTATTCTATTATATACGTTGGTTATAAATATTGCTTAACCTCGTTTAAATTGCCTTTTCGTTAATTCAATGGTCTTTATAACAGGGTTCACCGTCATTTCAAAATTAACTGTGGCACAAGACTTACGCTAAGTCCCGCTCATTTCGTGACCAAAGAACTACGCACGCTATAATTCTACATTTTATCCCTAACTTATTTGAAATAAATGGCATCTTGGCCATTAAAGCTTTTTGGAATGAAAATAATAGGTCATTAGTAATTGATTAATAATGTTAAAACCAGCGTCAAAAAAATTAATTCCCTTTTATTACAACTCTTTTCATGAGGGGTGGTTGGGTGGGAGTAGAATATTTTATCCGTTGAAATCAGGTTTTAAAGCGTAACCAAGAATTCAAATTAAAATATTTTTTGTTTTCCGCTGATTTCTATAGTGAACAAGATGTGTCTGTGAAGCACTGATGACCCCGTTTGGCAGCTTTTGAAGAAGGTTAGAGTTTTTCAGATGCAAGTCAAACTCCAAGGTCAAGACCAAGAGATGAAAAATATTGTTACTTAAAATAGGACTTGTTTCAATAATTATACCTGTAAAATAGCCTAAGCAACAACCATTCAATAGTTACGGCCAAAATTAAACTTTTTAATATGTGGGTCAAACTTCAAGGTCAAGGTCAAAGGATCAACTTAATGGTACCCAGACGAAGACCTTGTCATTAGATATATATACATATAAAAACCGTAGCACCAACTGTTCAAAAGTTATTGCAAAGGTTAGGTTTTTAAGAAGGTCAATCTCCAAGGTCAAAGTCAGAGGTCTAAATTGTTGGTATCCAAACAAAGGTCTTGACAAAAGGAATTCATCTGTGAAATTTGAAGATCCTAGTGCAAACTGTTCAAAGGTTAATGCCAAGTTTTTTTAAAAGTAGGTCAAACTCAAAGGTCAAGGTCAAATTGTCAAGAATATTTATATCCTTAGAAAGATCTTGTAACAAGAAATATACCCATGTGAAGTATGAATACCCTAGCACCAACTGTTCAAAAGTTATGGCCAAGGTTAAAGTTTGAAATTTTATTGTTAAAGTGGGTCAAACTCCAAGGTCTAGGTCAAAAGGTCAAATATGTTGGTACCCAAAAAGGATTTGCCACAAGAAATACACATGTGAAATATGAAAGCCGTAACTCCAACCAATCAAAAGTTATGGGCAAGGTTAAAGTTTTTGCGGACAAACAGACAAACAGATTAACAGCTAGAAAGACAGTCAGACGGGCAGACAGGGCATAAAATATTTACCCCGAATCTTCGAATACAGGGGCATAAAATCACAAGTTTTACTAAAATTATGGAGTTATCTATCTTAATTTTCCTAAATAAGTAATGTTGTATGAAAAATCATAAAAATATCTATATAAATATAAAAAAATCATTTAATGTAATTATTTCTGAAAATCGACTTGGAGGTAGGCGGGAAAAAACACTTTTGTTCGCAGTTCTTTGAGAGACGTGTTCATATGTAGAACTATTAAAGCATAAATTGATTGATGTTTAAAACTTCATTTGTAAATAAGTGTGCAAAAATGGCTTGTCTCTTTTATCCATGTGTCCAGCGAGGTCTAAAAGTGGATATAAAATTTAGCAAGCCAAACAATGAACCCCTAAAAGAGTAAATTAACAGTTTAGCATTAGAAACTGAAAAAAGATACATAATTAACAGGTTCATTTAATTTATACTTTTATTCATTTATCGTACGACGACAATCTAAATGTGGTGCTAATATCTTAACTATGACGGCTCACGGAGAACCCTGGTATAATGACCTTGTTGGCAAATATAACCTTCCTGTTTTAATGGGTCGTATTTTGGCTGACCCATACCCATTGTTAGGCCTTTGTTTTTATATTGAAATTGACAAAGGAAAGTTGACCTGATTAATACATATGACACGCCTTTCACCGGCTAACAGGGGATCCTTACTATACCTGACACCTGATCCCACGTCTTGAATTTCCAGAGGTCAGAGTTTAATGCCCTCTTCGTATATTTTGCATTTTTTTTATAGATTGATCGGTGCTCGTTATTTTCACCTTTTACATTAATTATGTGCATATGATTTTTTTCAAGTCTTGATATGCCAAGTCGGTCTCAGAGTGCGAAAAATGGCAAACGGAAAGAAGTCCGAGGTATTATAGTTGGAAGCAAGGTTGATTTACACAAGGAAAACACGCAAGGTAAATAAGCTCATACTCTCGCGTTTTAGTATACTGTAGAAGCATAAATTTTTGTAAGAATAAAATTTCTTTCTTTTGTCATCTTAGAAGGTTTTATGTGCATTTAATTTCGTTGTTTCGATAGTAACCATATTCTATATATAGTCATCAAAAAGTTTGTAGTGTATTTAATTTCGTTCATAATTGTTAACAACGAAATAAACAAAACTAAATCCCTAACGAATAATTCTGCTTTTACACGTACTTTAGAATTACATTTTTCCTGCGTTGTATTAATTAAAGCTATATAAGCCGTCGCAAATGTTTTGCGGAACTTTGTGCCAGCCTACATTGAAAACGTATAGACAATCTTAGATAAAGTAGTCTTTTTTCTACCAGTGGTTTAAACAGAATTATGACTACGTGTATATTTACAGTATTAATTTTATCATTCTACGAAACTACATGTAAATAAAACTTGGATCAAAACCTGACCAGGGAATAGATAGGCAGATATGGAGAGAAGTAAAGAGACAATTATGTAATATAAACACTTATACCTCTTTTTCCATCGTGGATGTGTTGTTTTTTTCCAGCAGCAATGTGCGTGGCGGATCTTATTAATATTCAACACACGTCGATTTCAAAATCGGTGAAAATCTTAATTTGAACTTAGATAACGTGGACAAGCAATATCGTATTATTATTTTTCAACTCAGATATGCTATATATGGCTTGAAATGGAATTTTAGACAGACAGTGCACTTAATCTTGCCAAGAATCGAAAATTAATCTATGACGATTGTCTATTGTATGATTTGAAGAAATAAAAAAAGAAATTTATGAAGCGCTGTTTTAAAGCATTCATACATTTACTAGATTATACGTATGTATAATTTGTGAAAATGTGTACAATTGGCTAAACTTTTCAACAAATACATGATTTTTTAAGTTTATTTAGTAATTACATGTATTTCCTAAAAGAGCCAGTAAATACAAGTATTTTATGAACGTGAAATTCCTCATTCACATATTTTCCGTATCAAAAAGCAAATAATTACTTAACCAATTGCGGTGTAAGCTTTTCAAGAATTATTTCATGCCAAGCTATCATGGTTCTCGAGTGCATCCAAGTTATATAAGTATAATTAATAAAGTAAAAATCGGGGGGTTGGGGGTGGGGGATGGGGTATTATATTGTTAATGAAAGCAGAATTAATTTAAAGTATTGGAATAATTATGATCATTATTTTTTTTTATTTGTGTGTTCATTTTTTTGAGAAAATTATAATGACCATTAAAATTTATTTAATTATAAAGAATACTTGTCTCACTTAGCATGTAAACAATTATAATTATAATTTAATTGAAATATAAAATAATGATTTTAAAAAACACGTGCATGTACCTTTTTGAAAACAAATAGAATAAAACTGAAAATTGCAAACAAAATATGCAGCATTTCATAGCACTACATTTTAAATATATTTTGTTTTATTTGTCAATGATAAAGGCACAGTGGTGGGATTTGTGAAAGGAAATGTGTATAGATACATATTTCAAGATGCAGAAAATCCCGACAATGAGATAGATTCTAAGACCATTATGAAAAATTACAAGGATTCCAAGGCAATTAAAATTCGTCTACCTGAGAGAATGCCAAACGACATCCTTCCTCCGCTCACCAGAGGTAAAATCAGGGGTTTTAAGAATTAAAAAAAAAAGACCCTTTCTAGGTATAAAGATACATCAAGTGCTGATTAAATCGAGTGCACATGTAATGCACATTAAAATAAAAATTACATTGATGACATCTCAATCTAGTTATGTTTTCACATTTTGTTGTAGACATGATAGAGAAATTACCTGAAATAAGAGTCATCATGCAGCTTGAAGGCAAGGAGTATGTAGCTGGAACCGTGGTGTCATACAAAGAAATAGACGATGATGTAATTATACTTTTCACCAAACCTTGATGTAAAATACACCAACCCATCAGAATTCTAACCTGTAACCCTTACGAAATTTAAAATCTTCAAGATTAATACTATGGCATGATATATCAAGACGCATTTAACATTTTTCTTTACAATAATTTTTTGCATGAAAAAACTACATTTTATATGCATAATAAATTTGAAATATGTCTCACATTATGTCATTGGGGAAATTAGTTTATTTTTTTTTTAAAATATTAAACAGAAAAGCAATTTGAAGATCAGAATTCACTGGGACGCAAAGAGAGATTTGTGCAAAAGGAAATTTTACAACGTTTCAACATATTCAAAGGATACTAAAGAACACAATACTCTTTATCTTTTTGAGTATGGTAATGAATTATTTCATTTGTTTTATAAATGCTTAAGATGGTACAGGAACTTGATCAGAAAAATTATCTAGTCGAACAATTTTTTTTAATATCTTCAAAGCTCAGTTCTGTCATTAGATTTCTTGACATTTTAAGAGATGAGGGAGCTCAAATATTGCTGTGTTCAGTTTCTATATGAGGTTCTGATTCTGCATGTTTACATGGATTAATGTTTTATTTGCAGGATTTTTGGGAAACGATGAATGTACAGAATGCAGTAAGCCATCGACCTCTCAGAATAATGAGGCAGATAGAAAATCTGATTCACGCTTCAAAGGGTTACTATGGAAATGTAATAAATGCAAATACCATATATGTTCTCTGTGTTACATCGGAGGAAAGCATGACTGTGATGGGAAGCTTGAGTGGGTGTCCAAAAATTTCAAGTTAGTCATTTTCCCTTTTTGTGTTTTTGTACCTCAAATTAAAAAAAATTAGACTAAGTATTAAGGACGTCAAATAGCATACTGCACACCACGTTTCATACACGTTTGATGTAATGGTTGTTTTCAACTTTTAGATTTACAGTTAACCCCAGTAACCTTTCTGAAGAGACTACTTATTTACATGTCTTTGAAGAATGGGATAGAATCAAAGGCTCAGAATCGCAGGATAACCGTCTCCTGTGTGCAGCTTCTTCAAACCCTGCAAGTAAGATTTAGCAGCAGCTTTACATTAAGGGACATATACACAAAATTCACTAGTCTAAAAGTAATATATCTTCTTTTTCATCAAGACAAATCAATCAAAAGCTTCAATGTTAAAACAAACGGCAAATTCTTTTTAGAGGATCTTGCGGATGTGGAAGTTCATAGATGTTTATACCATTACGCCGTTCGTCTGAAAAACCAGGACGGGGAAATTTTCCTGCGTGACATTTCTGAAATGACACTTCAAAAGAGTCAGACCAACGTTACATCAGCAACATTCTTTTATCAGGATCATCTTCCCATCATAGGAGAAGGTTATAATTATGTTCCCCAAACGAAGTTTGGGAACATATTGTTTTTACTCTGTTTCTTCTTCTTATTATTATTATTATGTTCCCCAAACGAAGTTTGGGAACATATTGTTTTTACTCTGTTTCTTATTATTATGTTCCCCAAACGAAGTTTGGGAACATATTGTTTTTACTCTGTTTCTTATTATTATTATTATTATTATTATGTTCCCCAAACGGAGTTTGGGAACATATTGTTTTTACTCTGTTTCTTATTATTATTATTATTATTATTATGTTCCCCAAACGAAGTTTGGGAACATATTGTTTTTACTCTGTTTCTTATTATTATTATTATTATTATTATTATTCTTTTTTTCTACTTTCTTCTCCGGTACTTTTTTGTCCGGGAGTGTTCTCATAGAACCACTCATCCGATTGACATGAAACCTTTTTAGGGTTAATAGGCATGTTGTGTAGGTGTTCGGAACGAAGGTCATTTTGCGCGCACATGCATGCACGTGCGCGCGCGTGCAATGAGTGAAATGACTGATATACTTGATGAAGCCATAACTTTTGTATTTCTTGATGAATTGCTTTGAAACTCAAAATATAAAGATATATTAGTAGTCTAGACAAGATAATATGGTCAAATTAGCGTGAACTCACGCGCATGCACGTGCGCTCTTCTCTGATTGGCTGATACAAAAATCTCAATAATTTCCTTGTTTTTTCACAAAATACTTTGAAATTTAGAATATAAGTATATACTATAAGGTGCTAAAACATGTTATATAGGAAATTTCTTGAAAACACGCGCATGCAGGTGTGCTGCAATCTGATTGGTTGAAACTTTAAATGTCTATAACTCCCTTGGTTTTCAACAAAACAGGATGAAATTTACGACATGGATAGGCACACAGAGCTCATACAATAAGATACTATCAAAATTAAAAGCAAGGCCATGCATGCGCGTATGCTGATTTCTGATTGGCTAATACTTAAAGGGTTACATCTCTCTTATTTTTCAATGAAATTCTTTAATATTTAATACAAATGTATGTATTGTGAGACACTATAAGAAAATTAATGTGAAAAATGTAGAAAACATGTGCAAGCACATGCGCTGAAATTTGATTGGCTAATACCCATATGGCTATATCGGAGTAGTTTTCCAATGAAATACCCTTAAAAATAAAGTATCCATTTATATTACAAAAGTATTGTCTAATTTATTGAAGCTTGTAGGTAATGGGGCATCATAAGGGATTGGGGAGCCGTTTGGGGAACATCTGTAACGGTTCCCGTTACAATTAGCACTAGTTAGCTACTTGTGATTACAAAAATCTTTCATGCTCAAAGCACTTAAAATCAATTGACGTTTTTGATGGAATAGATTCATCTTGTTCAACCGTCATTACCATACACCTGTCTGAACCGAATACCCCGCTATATATTCAATTTAGTTATGAAAAAAACCCTTAACTATTTAATTTCACTGTTGTCTCTTCTGATTGTTCAAAATGCAATAAACGTGTTAAAGTTAACTTTTTAAAAATGTTAAAAAATAAATAACTTAACTTTAAAATTTCTTCTAATAATTTAATTAACAGATGAATTAGAACATATAGTGGCAAATATAGAGACAGAAGCCTTTCACCAGGTAAAAAAAATTCAGCTTTTTCTATAGTTAAGTTGATAATTTTTTTTATGGTACATATAGAGACAGAAGCCTTTCACCAGGTAAAAAAAATTCAGCTTTTTCTATAGTTAAGTTGATAATTTTTTTTATGGTACATGTATCTGATATTTCAAAACTTTCTTCTCCTCGTTTTCCTTTGCTTGATGCTTACCTATATATATATATATATATATATATATATATATATATATATATATATATATATATATATATATATATATATATATATATATATATATATATATATATTACTTCTTAAAGTACAGGTTTACTAATGTATTCTACATCTATACCTTTATATTATAATAAAATGTATACATGTATATCGATGGTGTAATAACTATGCTTTATTCTTTTTAAATTCGAACTTGTTACCTACAATGCTCATCCTTTAATATAGAAAATTCAGGTTCAAATTCGGAAAAATGGAAGCTCTGTGGAAAATATAGAGACAGAAGCCAAACATCAGGTTAGAAAAATTTCAGCTTTTTCGATAGTTGAGTAGATAAGTTTTTAACGTATCTGATTTTTCAAAACGTTTTTCTCCCCATTCCCTTTTGCTGACTGCTTATATATATATATATATATATATATATATATATATATATATATATATATATATATATATATATATATATATATATATATATATATATATATATATATATTACTTCTTATAGTACATGTATACATGTACATATTTTTGTACGATGTCATTATGATAAAATGTATACATCGATGGTGATAGACTATTCCTATTCTTAGCATTGATTTTTAGGCTAATTTCAATTCATGGTTTTTAAAATACTAAAAACATAAAGTTCCCTTATTTAAAAAAAATGTTACTTTATTTAATATCGAATATGTACCTACAATGCCTATCCTTTAATATAGAAAATTCAGGTTCAAATTTGGAAAAATGGAAACTCTGTGAAGAAAGAAACAACATTCAGGCCATCCCTGCATTATATTTTGGAGGATATTAATTTGCGACACAGATTTGAAGGTTCAGGATTTATTTTATAAAAGTTTAAAAGTGTCATGTTAAATAATTGTCATTAGCATCTCAGTTTTGCTGATATAAAAAAAAAAACAAAAAAAAAACCTTTGAATTGAAGGTGTAAAGCAATATAGGCACCAACTAAGTTAGAAAAGTGTAAAATACAGACACAATCTTTTATGTAAATAACAAAGAAAATGTGTGTTTTTAATTCCTTCTTTCTTCATTCTTGAATGAAAGTGTTTCCTTTTTTTTAATGACAAAAAATTTAAGAATTAACCAGCTGTCCGTGTCATTTTGTCCACGACAAGATTCTCATCGGTAAAAAACTGGATGTTGAAAACGAAGCATGTGGTGTTCACGAATCAACAACTGCAGGAGTAATCAAGGTTTGAAATTAGATTATAATGTTTGAGTATATGCATGATGTTTTATGAGACTCTCCTTGTATATATATTTTTTCAATTTAGGAATCATTAATATTCTTCTTCTTCTTTTTTTTTTTTACTTTTTCAATAGAGTTTAATAGAGGAGGGAATTGTAGTTTTTAAACAGATAGAAAAACAGTGTAAAGAAGATGATTTATTAGTTAAATACTTCCTTGGATTGGCAGAGCGTAAGTCTTAGATCAGACATCATAAAAATATTTGAAAATATTAGCTTTTTCCAATGCTAAAATAATCATTTGATTACCCAGTATGAAATTCTTCCAGCTAATTTTAAAGAAAGCTTGCAGTATGGTGTTTTTTGCAGATATCATGGGAGAAGAAATGATGCCAGTTATCATTACAACAAAACCACCAACTGAAAAGTTGGTGAAAGAGGCAGAACAACTGACAATCCCAGTTATATACCTCAGGGTAATGAAAATATAAAATATCATGAAAAGGAATGAAATATATGGAGAGTAGAACAGTATTCAAGCCCAAAATTTCATTAAACAATACAAATTATGGAGCAGAGCAAACACTGACCTCTAAAATATCAGTGGAGGAATCAGGTGCCATGGAGGAGTAAGAATCCCAATATTTCTTTGTTAGCATGACAAAAAACAGAAAATTGTGATTTAGAAAGAACAAAAAATTATGAATATACACACTTTTTGTACAAAAGTTTAAGGCCTGCTACATATCTCAAATGTATGATAGCAATGATATAGAGGTTACATAAGAATGGAGGAAAATGAAATTGCGTTGGGATTGATATATTTCATTAGAAAAAGACGTAAATGGTATCTAACAACAAAATTTTATGATAAACGTGATGATTTTAACTTCCCTTACTTGTGCAGCAATATACCCTATGAACATATGAACGTATGAACAATTTCTAAAACGAGGAAAGTAATTGGCAAACAAGTTGATGAAACAAGAATATCAGCAGTCTCGTTTAAAGTCATCGTTTTGTAAGTTCTATTTTCGATACAATGACCTTGTCAGCAAATGCAATCTTTTGCTAAGTCAATTGCTGACTGACTTTTTTCATACTAATTGTTAGGCCATTATTTACACACTGAATTCTCGACGGATTTTTCCGTTATTTCCCGATCATGACAAGGAGCACACTACGAGTGTGACCGTTCGGTAGAGGATGCTCAGTCCTCCATGGCACCTGATCCTACCGCTGATGTATTAGAGGTCTAGAGGTCTGTGTTGCTCTGCTCCTATTTTGTAATGTTTACAGGACTGTTGAGCTCGAATACTGTGCGTCATCTCCACATATTTCATATGATATATTAGGATATTAACTTTAAGACACAGTATATAAATGAATAAATGTTATGTTTGGAAAATATCTTTAAAATTTAATCTTTGTACACTAAATAAAGAACTAAAGCCAAAATTTGCATAATTCGGCCCTGTCAATTCCTGAAAATCAAACTTCATTATCATGCAGCGAAATTTTGGTCAAATCTTTATTATATGTGGGACTTATAAATTCCGTTTCGACTTTTGGAAAGGAAATGGCACGTGCGTTATAATAAATGTCAAAACCGGATATGGTATTGCAAAAAATACCGATTCTCACAGAAATTCTGGACTTTTTTAAATGAATTTTTGTAGGCGCCAACCTTGAACCATGATGAAATTTTAAACACAGTTAAACTGATACTTGTTGATTCATAATCTGTTGTTTTGTGATGGTTCACGGGTGGCGCCATACTTTAATTGAGTACTTTGATAAATGCCTTGTGTAAAGCTAATTTCCCGGAATACTTCTTCAGTAGTAGAATCTTTGAATCAACTTAAATATATTTAGTTATATTAAAATGAGATATTAGAAAAGAAATCATTATTATAATGTCAACGAATTTTAAAAGTTTTGAATTCGACTCGATTTACGATTAATTTGCTTCCTGCTATATAAATTCTGTATGCACTTGTTTTAAAATAAGTAGATCTACGTATGTAGCGTGTAGATCAGCATAGGCCTTAATTAAGTTGTATAATTTTTTATATAAAATTAAGTAGGTACGTTAATTTTATCCCACCCAATATGATAAGCAATACTAACTGTAAGTCGGAACCCTTTATTCAAGAAAAATATATCATTTTATGATGTCCTTCAACATGTTCAAAATAAAACATGATAAAGTCGGTGTTCACATAAAGACAGCATGAATGTAAAAATAGCAAGATACGCATATATTACATAAACAAAAAGTTTTAGTTTGCATAAAATTGACACATTAAACACAAATAATTATATCTGTAGAATTAATAGTCGCTATTTTTTCTTTTTTCATGAGTTACCTCTCTTTGAAAAATGTACGTTCTATTGCACTAATTTTTGTTAAATTCTCGTTTATACTTATGACTAAAAATATCTATAAAATCAACAATGTAAAACAAAGCATTTTAAACTAGGGACAATTAATAAAATCTTATATTTAAACATTTTAAAAGAAAAACAGGCACAATAGGACTTTATATTTTAATTCTGCAGCTTTTTTTAATCTTTATTCATCGGTTAAATATAAATAGTAATGGGGTGGATCTAAAGGTGCGTACACTCATATTATTTTTCTATGACCGTAGTACAAGTTATTAAGGACATTGGCAAGTCAGGGCTTTCCGGAGAAAAAAGGTTTAATACATGGGTTTTTTCACTTGTAAAATAGTGATTGAGAGTGATCTCCCGTGTAGAATTCTCCAAGCGGTGAAAACCAGTAAAGCGTGTTATAGAGGTAAACAAAAGCACGTGTACTTCCTTCAGCGGGTAGAATCTTCTATACACTAACAGCAAGAAAGAAAAGTTGTAATGGCTTTGTTGTACATTGTATTCAGGGACAAAGAGCAAACAGGTCGTCATTTACCATAGTTATGCTCAGTATGCTGGGAAGGGCAAAGATGCGACATATGCTGAAAGGTAGGTCGACCATGCCGACTGAGAACAGTTCTTAGGTCGTGTGAAGGAATCAGCATTTAGTAATTACGAATAAAAGTTAAAAATAAATCCATGTCAATATTTTTATGACAATGTATTTCAATCAATTCAGTCAATTACATGATAAAAACAATCAACCAGTCACTTGACCAATTTTAGCTGTTAAGGGACGCAACTCAAAAATGATGATCGGTGCCGGTATATCCATGTCTTTTTTCTATATATACATTTTCAACCAAAATATCTAGAAGTCATAGGAAATGAAGTTACAATAATGTATACAATACAAAAACTGTATGAAATAAATGGGTTTTGAAGAAATATTATGGTGAAAATTTATGTAGGTCCCTTTTATCAACATTTTACATAGGAAATGCATTAAGAATTGTAAAAGCACTAATTTGACAAAATCAAAAAAAAAGAATGCTGGATTAGTAGGTAAAACAATCCAGAATATAGCCTATTTAGTACATTTAAACCTACTCAAAAGTTCTTGATAAATTCTATACAATAACCAGGAACCTTGCCAATGTCCTTAATTGTTAAATTTCTATGCCAGTTTGCCTTTTAGCAAATAAAAACTGCATTTCATATCAATAAACAATTCTCGGACCCCGAATGAGGTAAGAAGTATCATTTAAACTGATACATTTATCAAAAATGTTTAAACAGTGAGGTTACATGATGCATAAATATTCACAGTATTTTGATTCATGTAAATGAGTTCATATTCATTTATTTGATATTTCTGTTTGTTTGTTTAACTTTTTCCTCCCTCCCTCGTATGGTTTGAAGTTTATGACCGTGACGTTAAAAGTAGAATTCATTTCAGCCAGGCTAAATGGGTTTATTAAAAGAAATAAAGCTATTATGGTGGGATACAGGCGCAGATCCAGGAATTTTTTCCGTGGGGGGAGGGGGGTCCACTTTAGTCACAAGCAAAAAAAAAAACAAAAAAAAAAACTAGACCTTACAACAACAAACAATGGAAGGGGGGAGGTCATCCAGCATCTAAAGGAAAATTTACTATAGCAAAATACTATACTCAGAAAAAAATGGGTATACACTTGATCAGTGTCGATCCTTTTATCATATAGATAAATACGAACGTGCATGTGTACACATATATGTATATATACAAGTATATGCGTACATGCATGTTAAGCAATGATATACAGGTATGTCATACTTGATAATCGTGATATTCAAGGATGAGTTGGTTGAATTCCTTTTCATACACACGTCGATTTCAAAATCGGTGAAAATCTTAATTT
Organism: Saccostrea echinata; assembly: GCF_033153115.1. Lineage (NCBI taxonomy): Eukaryota > Metazoa > Mollusca > Bivalvia > Ostreida > Ostreidae > Saccostrea > Saccostrea echinata. The sequence continues at coordinate 20,407,699 of NW_026889782.1, forward strand.
GAACTTAGATAACGTGGACAAGCAATATCGTATTATTATTTTTCAACTCAGATATGCTATATATGGCTTGAAATGGAATTTTAGACAGACAGTGCACTTAATCTTGCCAAGAATCGAAAATTAATCTATGACGATTGTCTATTGTATGATTTGAAGAAATAAAAAAAGAAATTTATGAAGCGCTGTTTTAAAGCATTCATACATTTACTAGATTATACGTATGTATAATTTGTGAAAATGTGTACAATTGGCTAAACTTTTCAACAAATACATGATTTTTTAAGTTTATTTAGTAATTACATGTATTTCCTAAAAGAGCCAGTAAATACAAGTATTTTATGAACGTGAAATTCCTCATTCACATATTTTCCGTATCAAAAAGCAAATAATTACTTAACCAATTGCGGTGTAAGCTTTTCAAGAATTATTTCATGCCAAGCTATCATGGTTCTCGAGTGCATCCAAGTTATATAAGTATAATTAATAAAGTAAAAATCGGGGGGTTGGGGGTGGGGGATGGGGTATTATATTGTTAATGAAAGCAGAATTAATTTAAAGTATTGGAATAATTATGATCATTATTTTTTTTTATTTGTGTGTTCATTTTTTTGAGAAAATTATAATGACCATTAAAATTTATTTAATTATAAAGAATACTTGTCTCACTTAGCATGTAAACAATTATAATTATAATTTAATTGAAATATAAAATAATGATTTTAAAAAACACGTGCATGTACCTTTTTGAAAACAAATAGAATAAAACTGAAAATTGCAAACAAAATATGCAGCATTTCATAGCACTACATTTTAAATATATTTTGTTTTATTTGTCAATGATAAAGGCACAGTGGTGGGATTTGTGAAAGGAAATGTGTATAGATACATATTTCAAGATGCAGAAAATCCCGACAATGAGATAGATTCTAAGACCATTATGAAAAATTACAAGGATTCCAAGGCAATTAAAATTCGTCTACCTGAGAGAATGCCAAACGACATCCTTCCTCCGCTCACCAGAGGTAAAATCAGGGGTTTTAAGAATTAAAAAAAAAAGACCCTTTCTAGGTATAAAGATACATCAAGTGCTGATTAAATCGAGTGCACATGTAATGCACATTAAAATAAAAATTACATTGATGACATCTCAATCTAGTTATGTTTTCACATTTTGTTGTAGACATGATAGAGAAATTACCTGAAATAAGAGTCATCATGCAGCTTGAAGGCAAGGAGTATGTAGCTGGAACCGTGGTGTCATACAAAGAAATAGACGATGATGTAATTATACTTTTCACCAAACCTTGATGTAAAATACACCAACCCATCAGAATTCTAACCTGTAACCCTTACGAAATTTAAAATCTTCAAGATTAATACTATGGCATGATATATCAAGACGCATTTAACATTTTTCTTTACAATAATTTTTTGCATGAAAAAACTACATTTTATATGCATAATAAATTTGAAATATGTCTCACATTATGTCATTGGGGAAATTAGTTTATTTTTTTTTTAAAATATTAAACAGAAAAGCAATTTGAAGATCAGAATTCACTGGGACGCAAAGAGAGATTTGTGCAAAAGGAAATTTTACAACGTTTCAACATATTCAAAGGATACTAAAGAACACAATACTCTTTATCTTTTTGAGTATGGTAATGAATTATTTCATTTGTTTTATAAATGCTTAAGATGGTACAGGAACTTGATCAGAAAAATTATCTAGTCGAACAATTTTTTTTAATATCTTCAAAGCTCAGTTCTGTCATTAGATTTCTTGACATTTTAAGAGATGAGGGAGCTCAAATATTGCTGTGTTCAGTTTCTATATGAGGTTCTGATTCTGCATGTTTACATGGATTAATGTTTTATTTGCAGGATTTTTGGGAAACGATGAATGTACAGAATGCAGTAAGCCATCGACCTCTCAGAATAATGAGGCAGATAGAAAATCTGATTCACGCTTCAAAGGGTTACTATGGAAATGTAATAAATGCAAATACCATATATGTTCTCTGTGTTACATCGGAGGAAAGCATGACTGTGATGGGAAGCTTGAGTGGGTGTCCAAAAATTTCAAGTTAGTCATTTTCCCTTTTTGTGTTTTTGTACCTCAAATTAAAAAAAATTAGACTAAGTATTAAGGACGTCAAATAGCATACTGCACACCACGTTTCATACACGTTTGATGTAATGGTTGTTTTCAACTTTTAGATTTACAGTTAACCCCAGTAACCTTTCTGAAGAGACTACTTATTTACATGTCTTTGAAGAATGGGATAGAATCAAAGGCTCAGAATCGCAGGATAACCGTCTCCTGTGTGCAGCTTCTTCAAACCCTGCAAGTAAGATTTAGCAGCAGCTTTACATTAAGGGACATATACACAAAATTCACTAGTCTAAAAGTAATATATCTTCTTTTTCATCAAGACAAATCAATCAAAAGCTTCAATGTTAAAACAAACGGCAAATTCTTTTTAGAGGATCTTGCGGATGTGGAAGTTCATAGATGTTTATACCATTACGCCGTTCGTCTGAAAAACCAGGACGGGGAAATTTTCCTGCGTGACATTTCTGAAATGACACTTCAAAAGAGTCAGACCAACGTTACATCAGCAACATTCTTTTATCAGGATCATCTTCCCATCATAGGAGAAGGTTATAATTATGTTCCCCAAACGAAGTTTGGGAACATATTGTTTTTACTCTGTTTCTTCTTCTTATTATTATTATTATGTTCCCCAAACGAAGTTTGGGAACATATTGTTTTTACTCTGTTTCTTATTATTATGTTCCCCAAACGAAGTTTGGGAACATATTGTTTTTACTCTGTTTCTTATTATTATTATTATTATTATTATGTTCCCCAAACGGAGTTTGGGAACATATTGTTTTTACTCTGTTTCTTATTATTATTATTATTATTATTATGTTCCCCAAACGAAGTTTGGGAACATATTGTTTTTACTCTGTTTCTTATTATTATTATTATTATTATTATTATTCTTTTTTTCTACTTTCTTCTCCGGTACTTTTTTGTCCGGGAGTGTTCTCATAGAACCACTCATCCGATTGACATGAAACCTTTTTAGGGTTAATAGGCATGTTGTGTAGGTGTTCGGAACGAAGGTCATTTTGCGCGCACATGCATGCACGTGCGCGCGCGTGCAATGAGTGAAATGACTGATATACTTGATGAAGCCATAACTTTTGTATTTCTTGATGAATTGCTTTGAAACTCAAAATATAAAGATATATTAGTAGTCTAGACAAGATAATATGGTCAAATTAGCGTGAACTCACGCGCATGCACGTGCGCTCTTCTCTGATTGGCTGATACAAAAATCTCAATAATTTCCTTGTTTTTTCACAAAATACTTTGAAATTTAGAATATAAGTATATACTATAAGGTGCTAAAACATGTTATATAGGAAATTTCTTGAAAACACGCGCATGCAGGTGTGCTGCAATCTGATTGGTTGAAACTTTAAATGTCTATAACTCCCTTGGTTTTCAACAAAACAGGATGAAATTTACGACATGGATAGGCACACAGAGCTCATACAATAAGATACTATCAAAATTAAAAGCAAGGCCATGCATGCGCGTATGCTGATTTCTGATTGGCTAATACTTAAAGGGTTACATCTCTCTTATTTTTCAATGAAATTCTTTAATATTTAATACAAATGTATGTATTGTGAGACACTATAAGAAAATTAATGTGAAAAATGTAGAAAACATGTGCAAGCACATGCGCTGAAATTTGATTGGCTAATACCCATATGGCTATATCGGAGTAGTTTTCCAATGAAATACCCTTAAAAATAAAGTATCCATTTATATTACAAAAGTATTGTCTAATTTATTGAAGCTTGTAGGTAATGGGGCATCATAAGGGATTGGGGAGCCGTTTGGGGAACATCTGTAACGGTTCCCGTTACAATTAGCACTAGTTAGCTACTTGTGATTACAAAAATCTTTCATGCTCAAAGCACTTAAAATCAATTGACGTTTTTGATGGAATAGATTCATCTTGTTCAACCGTCATTACCATACACCTGTCTGAACCGAATACCCCGCTATATATTCAATTTAGTTATGAAAAAAACCCTTAACTATTTAATTTCACTGTTGTCTCTTCTGATTGTTCAAAATGCAATAAACGTGTTAAAGTTAACTTTTTAAAAATGTTAAAAAATAAATAACTTAACTTTAAAATTTCTTCTAATAATTTAATTAACAGATGAATTAGAACATATAGTGGCAAATATAGAGACAGAAGCCTTTCACCAGGTAAAAAAAATTCAGCTTTTTCTATAGTTAAGTTGATAATTTTTTTTATGGTACATATAGAGACAGAAGCCTTTCACCAGGTAAAAAAAATTCAGCTTTTTCTATAGTTAAGTTGATAATTTTTTTTATGGTACATGTATCTGATATTTCAAAACTTTCTTCTCCTCGTTTTCCTTTGCTTGATGCTTACCTATATATATATATATATATATATATATATATATATATATATATATATATATATATATATATATATATATATATATATATATATATATATATATATATATACTTCTTAAAGTACAGGTTTACTAATGTATTCTACATCTATACCTTTATATTATAATAAAATGTATACATGTATATCGATGGTGTAATAACTATGCTTTATTCTTTTTAAATTCGAACTTGTTACCTACAATGCTCATCCTTTAATATAGAAAATTCAGGTTCAAATTCGGAAAAATGGAAGCTCTGTGGAAAATATAGAGACAGAAGCCAAACATCAGGTTAGAAAAATTTCAGCTTTTTCGATAGTTGAGTAGATAAGTTTTTAACGTATCTGATTTTTCAAAACGTTTTTCTCCCCATTCCCTTTTGCTGACTGCTTATATATATATATATATATATATATATATATATATATATATATATATATATATATATATATATATATATATATATATATATATATATATATATATATATTACTTCTTATAGTACATGTATACATGTACATATTTTTGTACGATGTCATTATGATAAAATGTATACATCGATGGTGATAGACTATTCCTATTCTTAGCATTGATTTTTAGGCTAATTTCAATTCATGGTTTTTAAAATACTAAAAACATAAAGTTCCCTTATTTAAAAAAAATGTTACTTTATTTAATATCGAATATGTACCTACAATGCCTATCCTTTAATATAGAAAATTCAGGTTCAAATTTGGAAAAATGGAAACTCTGTGAAGAAAGAAACAACATTCAGGCCATCCCTGCATTATATTTTGGAGGATATTAATTTGCGACACAGATTTGAAGGTTCAGGATTTATTTTATAAAAGTTTAAAAGTGTCATGTTAAATAATTGTCATTAGCATCTCAGTTTTGCTGATATAAAAAAAAAAACAAAAAAAAAACCTTTGAATTGAAGGTGTAAAGCAATATAGGCACCAACTAAGTTAGAAAAGTGTAAAATACAGACACAATCTTTTATGTAAATAACAAAGAAAATGTGTGTTTTTAATTCCTTCTTTCTTCATTCTTGAATGAAAGTGTTTCCTTTTTTTTAATGACAAAAAATTTAAGAATTAACCAGCTGTCCGTGTCATTTTGTCCACGACAAGATTCTCATCGGTAAAAAACTGGATGTTGAAAACGAAGCATGTGGTGTTCACGAATCAACAACTGCAGGAGTAATCAAGGTTTGAAATTAGATTATAATGTTTGAGTATATGCATGATGTTTTATGAGACTCTCCTTGTATATATATTTTTTCAATTTAGGAATCATTAATATTCTTCTTCTTCTTTTTTTTTTTTACTTTTTCAATAGAGTTTAATAGAGGAGGGAATTGTAGTTTTTAAACAGATAGAAAAACAGTGTAAAGAAGATGATTTATTAGTTAAATACTTCCTTGGATTGGCAGAGCGTAAGTCTTAGATCAGACATCATAAAAATATTTGAAAATATTAGCTTTTTCCAATGCTAAAATAATCATTTGATTACCCAGTATGAAATTCTTCCAGCTAATTTTAAAGAAAGCTTGCAGTATGGTGTTTTTTGCAGATATCATGGGAGAAGAAATGATGCCAGTTATCATTACAACAAAACCACCAACTGAAAAGTTGGTGAAAGAGGCAGAACAACTGACAATCCCAGTTATATACCTCAGGGTAATGAAAATATAAAATATCATGAAAAGGAATGAAATATATGGAGAGTAGAACAGTATTCAAGCCCAAAATTTCATTAAACAATACAAATTATGGAGCAGAGCAAACACTGACCTCTAAAATATCAGTGGAGGAATCAGGTGCCATGGAGGAGTAAGAATCCCAATATTTCTTTGTTAGCATGACAAAAAACAGAAAATTGTGATTTAGAAAGAACAAAAAATTATGAATATACACACTTTTTGTACAAAAGTTTAAGGCCTGCTACATATCTCAAATGTATGATAGCAATGATATAGAGGTTACATAAGAATGGAGGAAAATGAAATTGCGTTGGGATTGATATATTTCATTAGAAAAAGACGTAAATGGTATCTAACAACAAAATTTTATGATAAACGTGATGATTTTAACTTCCCTTACTTGTGCAGCAATATACCCTATGAACATATGAACGTATGAACAATTTCTAAAACGAGGAAAGTAATTGGCAAACAAGTTGATGAAACAAGAATATCAGCAGTCTCGTTTAAAGTCATCGTTTTGTAAGTTCTATTTTCGATACAATGACCTTGTCAGCAAATGCAATCTTTTGCTAAGTCAATTGCTGACTGACTTTTTTCATACTAATTGTTAGGCCATTATTTACACACTGAATTCTCGACGGATTTTTCCGTTATTTCCCGATCATGACAAGGAGCACACTACGAGTGTGACCGTTCGGTAGAGGATGCTCAGTCCTCCATGGCACCTGATCCTACCGCTGATGTATTAGAGGTCTAGAGGTCTGTGTTGCTCTGCTCCTATTTTGTAATGTTTACAGGACTGTTGAGCTCGAATACTGTGCGTCATCTCCACATATTTCATATGATATATTAGGATATTAACTTTAAGACACAGTATATAAATGAATAAATGTTATGTTTGGAAAATATCTTTAAAATTTAATCTTTGTACACTAAATAAAGAACTAAAGCCAAAATTTGCATAATTCGGCCCTGTCAATTCCTGAAAATCAAACTTCATTATCATGCAGCGAAATTTTGGTCAAATCTTTATTATATGTGGGACTTATAAATTCCGTTTCGACTTTTGGAAAGGAAATGGCACGTGCGTTATAATAAATGTCAAAACCGGATATGGTATTGCAAAAAATACCGATTCTCACAGAAATTCTGGACTTTTTTAAATGAATTTTTGTAGGCGCCAACCTTGAACCATGATGAAATTTTAAACACAGTTAAACTGATACTTGTTGATTCATAATCTGTTGTTTTGTGATGGTTCACGGGTGGCGCCATACTTTAATTGAGTACTTTGATAAATGCCTTGTGTAAAGCTAATTTCCCGGAATACTTCTTCAGTAGTAGAATCTTTGAATCAACTTAAATATATTTAGTTATATTAAAATGAGATATTAGAAAAGAAATCATTATTATAATGTCAACGAATTTTAAAAGTTTTGAATTCGACTCGATTTACGATTAATTTGCTTCCTGCTATATAAATTCTGTATGCACTTGTTTTAAAATAAGTAGATCTACGTATGTAGCGTGTAGATCAGCATAGGCCTTAATTAAGTTGTATAATTTTTTATATAAAATTAAGTAGGTACGTTAATTTTATCCCACCCAATATGATAAGCAATACTAACTGTAAGTCGGAACCCTTTATTCAAGAAAAATATATCATTTTATGATGTCCTTCAACATGTTCAAAATAAAACATGATAAAGTCGGTGTTCACATAAAGACAGCATGAATGTAAAAATAGCAAGATACGCATATATTACATAAACAAAAAGTTTTAGTTTGCATAAAATTGACACATTAAACACAAATAATTATATCTGTAGAATTAATAGTCGCTATTTTTTCTTTTTTCATGAGTTACCTCTCTTTGAAAAATGTACGTTCTATTGCACTAATTTTTGTTAAATTCTCGTTTATACTTATGACTAAAAATATCTATAAAATCAACAATGTAAAACAAAGCATTTTAAACTAGGGACAATTAATAAAATCTTATATTTAAACATTTTAAAAGAAAAACAGGCACAATAGGACTTTATATTTTAATTCTGCAGCTTTTTTTAATCTTTATTCATCGGTTAAATATAAATAGTAATGGGGTGGATCTAAAGGTGCGTACACTCATATTATTTTTCTATGACCGTAGTACAAGTTATTAAGGACATTGGCAAGTCAGGGCTTTCCGGAGAAAAAAGGTTTAATACATGGGTTTTTTCACTTGTAAAATAGTGATTGAGAGTGATCTCCCGTGTAGAATTCTCCAAGCGGTGAAAACCAGTAAAGCGTGTTATAGAGGTAAACAAAAGCACGTGTACTTCCTTCAGCGGGTAGAATCTTCTATACACTAACAGCAAGAAAGAAAAGTTGTAATGGCTTTGTTGTACATTGTATTCAGGGACAAAGAGCAAACAGGTCGTCATTTACCATAGTTATGCTCAGTATGCTGGGAAGGGCAAAGATGCGACATATGCTGAAAGGTAGGTCGACCATGCCGACTGAGAACAGTTCTTAGGTCGTGTGAAGGAATCAGCATTTAGTAATTACGAATAAAAGTTAAAAATAAATCCATGTCAATATTTTTATGACAATGTATTTCAATCAATTCAGTCAATTACATGATAAAAACAATCAACCAGTCACTTGACCAATTTTAGCTGTTAAGGGACGCAACTCAAAAATGATGATCGGTGCCGGTATATCCATGTCTTTTTTCTATATATACATTTTCAACCAAAATATCTAGAAGTCATAGGAAATGAAGTTACAATAATGTATACAATACAAAAACTGTATGAAATAAATGGGTTTTGAAGAAATATTATGGTGAAAATTTATGTAGGTCCCTTTTATCAACATTTTACATAGGAAATGCATTAAGAATTGTAAAAGCACTAATTTGACAAAATCAAAAAAAAAGAATGCTGGATTAGTAGGTAAAACAATCCAGAATATAGCCTATTTAGTACATTTAAACCTACTCAAAAGTTCTTGATAAATTCTATACAATAACCAGGAACCTTGCCAATGTCCTTAATTGTTAAATTTCTATGCCAGTTTGCCTTTTAGCAAATAAAAACTGCATTTCATATCAATAAACAATTCTCGGACCCCGAATGAGGTAAGAAGTATCATTTAAACTGATACATTTATCAAAAATGTTTAAACAGTGAGGTTACATGATGCATAAATATTCACAGTATTTTGATTCATGTAAATGAGTTCATATTCATTTATTTGATATTTCTGTTTGTTTGTTTAACTTTTTCCTCCCTCCCTCGTATGGTTTGAAGTTTATGACCGTGACGTTAAAAGTAGAATTCATTTCAGCCAGGCTAAATGGGTTTATTAAAAGAAATAAAGCTATTATGGTGGGATACAGGCGCAGATCCAGGAATTTTTTCCGTGGGGGGAGGGGGGTCCACTTTAGTCACAAGCAAAAAAAAAAACAAAAAAAAAACTAGACCTTACAACAACAAACAATGGAAGGGGGGAGGTCATCCAGCATCTAAAGGAAAATTTACTATAGCAAAATACTATACTCAGAAAAAAATGGGTATACACTTGATCAGTGTCGATCCTTTTATCATATAGATAAATACGAACGTGCATGTGTACACATATATGTATATATACAAGTATATGCGTACATGCATGTTAAGCAATGATATACAGGTATGTCATACTTGATAATCGTGATATTCAAGGATGAGTTGGTTGAATTCCTTTTCATACATGTTTTTCATCATTATTGTCATTTTTTTGGGAAGCCTACTCGTAGAATTATGATTATTAATAAGTATTACATTTTCAATGTTAATTGTTTTGCATTAAAGAAAAATTCACATGGGTAAAAATAATGACATATATTTACAGGACAAAAATTTACAGTCAAGTAATAATTTCTGGAACCATTATTTTGTTGGTAATTGCTTTTCTGCATGATCACTGATCAGCGTAAGAGAACGCTGTTTTATAGTGCCGCTTTAATAACTTTAAAATAAACAGGAACAACAGGCCTGTAGAACGCGGGCTGGGGGGGGGGGCTCCCACTTTTTTCCGAGTATACTATTTTGCTACAGTAATTTTTCCTTTAGATGCAGGTTGTCCCCCCCCCCCCCCACTTTTTGATGTTTTAAGGTCGAGCACTGACAAATTTCAAGAATCGGACAGTAAATTACTTTTTTTGCTTGTCAGATAATTTTGGGAAGTTGCCCCCCCCCCCAACATTTGGTCAGTTTAGAATATTTTTTTTGCTTGTCAGTCCCCCCCCCCCCCACTTTTAAAACCGTTGCTACGGGCCTGATCAATCAACAAGAAAATAAATCTATTTATTTTTGGAGACTTTTGGTAAACAATACCATTAATTCATTTATTATAATGTTGTTATCTGACCCTTTTAAATCTATTTACCTGGTGATTCGAAATACCCGGAAGTGACCCGCAATACACTAAAAAGGTGATGTAAATATAACCCCAGTCAAGGTCGCTGTATCGAAGATAGACTGGCCATATGAAGTAGATCTGATTTTCATACAATTGGATTTCCTTTAATACCAAACAACCATTCATAAACTTGTTAATAAAATCGCTTGCAGTCAGAATGTAAACGGTGATTCGGAATACCCTCTATGACTGTACAATCATTGCTGTTGAGGTCAATACGATTATTAAAACACCTTAGGAGTACATTAAAATTGTCTCAGTACAATATAAATATATTGAATATTTGCTGAAGTTCTAGCAAATGCACTGTGAAAAAAGGGGTAAAAATAAACATATCCAGTTGTATTAATTTGGAATTATATATCTCTATTAGGTACAATGTAGGAAAAGTAAATGTAAGGCAAGTGGGATCGATTTCGAAATGGGCGAGGAGGTTATATTAGAAAAAAATGACAACCTGAAAAAAAATCTTGGATTACCCCCCCCCACTCCCCCCCACCCCCCCCCCCCCAAAAAAAAAACCAAACAAGCAAAGAAAAGAATTCTCAAAACTCAAAACTTTATATATATCGGGGGACTGTCATTTACGGGGGGGTGGGGGGGGAGGAGGAAACCTATAAATGAATATTTTTATACTTGATGAAAAGTAAAAAATAAGTTCAGAAATAAAATTGAACCACCACCCCACCCCAACCCCGATTCCATATGCCTGAATTTTATGTTCATATAACACGCATGTTCCTGAGTCAAAATCAGGTTCAAGTGAAATATTTCTATCAATTTGGAATTTTAATTTTAGTTCAATGTAGAAAAATTAAATCTTCATTTTCACCCAGAAGATTACGAGCAGATGAACACACAATAGTATTTTTTTTCACGTTAAATCTAAAGTTGCTGTTTGAGAAACAAATTAGACTTTCCCATGTTTCAGAACTTCTTGGAAAAAGCTATGATAAATTGAAATTTATAAAATAGTTTGTTTCTTTTCATTCATTGTATACGTATTATACGTTTATTATTAATTATATTAACACCATGACGTTAAAGTACATAAAATGGACATTATAGGACGTTATATTAATAACGTCAACGTCATGACGTTATATTGAATTAATTTGGAAAACAATACCAAATTCAAACGGCTGTAAAAATAAAACTAGAAAAGATATTGTTAAAAAATAAAATGTTTTATAATCTACTAATCTAAGAGCATTGTTTGAGAAAGTTTCATCTGGTTTGGCGACAGGGCGGATTTTGGTACATTCTGGCTTTAGTTCTTTATTAATTTTAAGTCATTTATTTTCTTTTCGAGCAGAGAAACACATTATATAAATGAAATAACCAGAACTTTTTCAGATAAATCTACATGTATGTCGTGTATTTTTCTGCGAAATAAAAATATTTGTAATTACTTCTTATTCAGACACCCACCTCTGTTTGTGTGTCATGGTATGGACTAAATTGTAAAACCAACTCAAAAGGAGGTATAAGAGACTCACAAGAAAACAAGATAATTTATCAGGTTGATTTTCAACAGCCTTGGATGATAAAAAGACTAGAATCTAAGGCAGAATGTTTGAATTCTTCTGATGAGAGTGAAAATATTTTCGTCACCACAGAAGACTTAAAAGATTTTGATATTCAAATTTCATCAATTCTTACTGGAGGTATATATTTCAATTGATTGATAACAAGAAAGGTTGAATTATCACAGTAAGACAATTTTTATAAGCCTATTGTGAAGAATTCTACATTAAAAATTGAGCGTAATTTGTAATTTGAAAAGTAGTGATAAACTTTGACTTAAAATAATTTATGTTTGAGCAGTGCAATAAGACTTCATAGATGGATAAATGCAATTAATTAACTTTAATTAATCTCAATACTTTAAACCCTGAAAGCTTACTATTCAAATGTGTCCTTTTTTGTTCTGTTTGTCAAGAACACACCCTTGCTTTGATTTAATCTAAGGACACATATTTTCGACGATTTTTAGATATATACATATATATAAAAATCTACATCAAATATTTAGAATATTCTGTGAATCATTTTTTAATCGCGAAAATTTTATTTTGGCGTAGTTATTCGAAATAATCGAGAATGTAACTGTCACCTACGTTTATATTCTTAAAGATAATAAAGTGCAATAATCAGAACTGCTGAATTTTCTTAATAATACAGGTTTAATGACCACTGCATGAAAATAAAGTGTCCCGAAAAATTGTTGATATACATCATGTTTATTATACAGCCTTTCTATTTATTTGAAGTGTTGCACTGCTGTAGAATTTTTACTCAGTCATTTATTCTCAAATGTGTTTAAGTGAATGTTTATATTATTTTACAGTTATTTTTCACATTATGAAAGACAGAGCAGTCAATTTGTCTCCAGAGGATGACCTATCTGATTGTTTGGTAATATTTATTCTTAAGTTATTCATTTCAAGGAACGCAGCACAGTTAAGGCTGCAGAAATATCTGTGCACCTTAATTGTACTGCGATGATATCACTGATTACGAAGTAATGTATTATTTCAAAACTTTCATTTGGATGTGAATGCGGGTCTGCTTTTGACTGGCAAAATATATATAAATCATACATACATATGACACATATCATATGTCATGATACCATAAAACCCATTTGGCTGTATGGTAGATTTGATCACGTTCAATCCCGTATTAACATACCGATAATTTGTTTTAAAAAAAACATACTTATGCCTTATACCTACACTAATAAATGATTTATACCAAAATTTTAATTTTCAAACCTATGAAATAATTTAGTTTTTCAAACTTCAACAGTAAAAATCGATTGATCGATTGTGTGTTGAACACGTCGCACCCTTATGACGTCACTGTGAAAAAATGTGAAATAATGTCGATCTTTTTTTTAAATAAACAATAACTTTATGGTCATAAAAGGAACCTGATAAACATGCTTGATAAGCCGTGTTTAAATAGTGGTTTGTATTGGAAACATTTTCAAATGTAAATATTAAAGATTACATTATGTTTTGTTGTAATCTATCTTATAGAGATTAAACGGTGCAAAAAAGGGAGAATGATAAAACATGTAGATAACAAATTGTATTCCATTTCATAAATTCAATCAAGAGTAGAGCAAACATTCAGAGGTGGGATCAGGTGCCATTTAGGATTCAGCATTCCAGGGTCTGCCGACTGTTAACACTCGCCGTGTGCTCCTTGTCATGATGAGGAAAACCGGAAAAATACGTAGACAATTCAGTGTGTAAATAACGGTAAACAGAGATGGGAAAAAAATTCCTTTCTTTTTCAGGGAAAGAGAATACCGTTATATATAAACTCCCTTCCTGTGCAGTTACTAAAAGCTGGACGTTGGAATTTTCCTGGATCATACGTGACGGAAACACTGGAGAAAATATTCAATCAGCAGTCAATACAATTTATCTTTGAAAAGGTATCTGTCAAAAAATCCTTCTGCTTTCAAAACAAAGACAAAATAGTAAAAGTCAAGATGAGATCAATTGATAAAAAAAATTGCTTAAAAATTTCCATCCTTAAAAATTGCTTTATATTGAAGATCAGGAATATATATATATATATATATATATATATATATATATATATATATATATATATATATATATATATATATATATATATATATATATATATATATCTTTGTTGTTCCTTAGATTTTATCTATTTTTTTTTCTCAACAAAAAGCTGTAGCCACAATCCATGGAAGTGTACATGTACCTAAATTAAAACATTTTTGAGGTTTTCGATATAGACCCTGTAGACCTTTACCTTTCCCTATCTTTTTATTCTTTTCTTCTATTCTATCGCTGTATGTAAATTTTACCTTTTTAATTATAGGCGAGTACATAATTAGTACGTGTGAAGGACTTTTTTTCCGAATCATATGTAGATTTTTGTCAGTAAAATATATTTTAATTTTATATCTCGTCAATATTCGTTTAGATTTTTTGTCTATTTATTTATCTTCTCCGTTTATTCATATTAAGCCCAGATGATACAAACACGCTTTTGTTTTACCGCTTAGTTTTTATTTTTTTTTCGTTTGAAGCTTCACAATATTGGGATTAGAAGAGGAAAAAATTGTATAGCTTAATAAGTATGGTCACCGAAAGGTACAATTTTTAACGTCATAGAGGGTTTACAATTTCTTAATATTTTAGAAATTTATTATTTGCAACAAAAATAGGCCGAAAAATATATACCAAATATATACCAAACCAGGCATCCACTTTTTGTTTGTATCATTTGTCCTTAAGAAAAATTTCTATCATCAATAACGTTACGATCCACGTACATTAAGTTGCCACTGTAAGACAGCAGAAAAGCTATTCATCCGTTTACTCGTATCTCGATCTAAAAGTAGAATAATGTTCATTATTTATTTATTTTAGGATATACTATCGATTACTTGCTTGATTCCTTCTTTCACATTTTTTTGGAGAGGGAAGGGAGTGTCGTAGCGAAACAATGTACATACCGCTTGATTTCTAAACACGATCCTTGCTTCAGTTCCTGATAGAACAAGGTTTATAAACTGTAAAAAATAAAGACGTTTTGGCCTAACGCGACAACCTCTATAATATTTGGCATAGAGGCGCACAGCCTGCAAAGCTCGGAAGGCCTTTTTCAGCAGTTTTTGAGCCCTAGTTGTACACTTAATTAGTCATGCACAAAAGATAAACGCGGTGACCGGTGTGTCAATATTTTTGATGAGCTAAAATGAGAGTAAGAACTACAATAGACATTTACATTGTATTTTACGATAGTAGGGGAGACGGGAAGATTTCATCGCCCATGAAAAATCACATTTCCCGAGGGGAGCGCTGATTTTTCATGGGCAACGAAATCTCAATGTCTCCTTCATTATCATGTGATAGATTGTTTATTATCGAATCAACACAATACAGGAAATGAAGAGAAGGTATCGTAATATATCATATATCAGACTCACAGGCACTTGGGGTCTGGAACCCCCACCCCCCTTTTTCCATTTTTTTTTTCTTTTTAAATATGGGGTCGAGTCACCGTTTTCCTATTTTTGTATTCTAATATACACTATATGTTATCAATAATGTAACTCTTTTGTCTCTATATGCTGTTTTTAAATATACCGTTTTCGACTGATACATAAAAAGAGAGAAGGCTTGCAACTCTTTTCTCGTCGTCTGCCTCACCTCGCTTAAACTTCGCCTGATTATTTATCTAAAGCATAAGAACACATGGAATATGCATACGTCAATAAATTTGTTACACTTTCTTCTTCCTTTTCATATTTCCATTTAATTTTTATTTTCCCCCGATTTGTAAATATTTCGATTAAATCACCCTCATTTAGGGTAAAATTTGTTGATGAGCACCAGCTGGGACGGTATATTTAAAAACAGCTTACAGAAAGTGATTCAAACCCAGATTTAAAAAGAAAAAAAAATGGAAAGGGGGGGGTGTCCATACCCCAAGTGCCTATGATCAGACTGTGATGAGTCCTGGATTTATGTCTAAGATTAATTGTGTATAATTTTCACATTATTTAATTATCCCATTGCAACGGATTTGGAGGTGATATAGTAACTCACTTGTGTTTTGGGGTGAGTGGGTTAGTTTGTCCTTATGTGCCTAACGGAAATGATGTTACTTGCACCGGGATCGAAGTTGAACGCTCTTGAGTGTGTATGTTGTGTTTGTGTATATTTGAGTGGGGCGTGGTTAAGTAAGTGGATGCATAACAAACGTTACACAATTAATAATTCATGTTAAGTTCAATAAGCTCCTTTGTAGAGGATCGCTCCGCTTTATGGTGCCTATGTTGTTGTAAGATAGCCAATAACCCAGAAAGTAGCAGGAAGGGTAAATGGCGATCATAATAAAAGTGACAAATTCTCTTTATGCATTTTTTTCTTGTCATGTCATTGGCTTGAAACAAGATTTCGATTGGAGATGAAAAACCTATCTATATTGCCATTTTTAATGTTCAGAATATGGAAGAAGACTTTAAATTTGGATTGTTCGAAGACCTTAGGGAAACAACAGAATCTACATATCAGCCTCCAAAGTATACTGGTAAATATTCACCATTTAGAAGAGTTAATATTTACAAAGTAATAGCTATTTATTAAATGATTATCAAAAATACATTAATAACGATATCGCTGAACTCTTCGAGGGATCTATGTAAATTTGTTTCGGGATACAACTTTGAGTTCACTTTGTCATAAGACTTTGACAAAAAAAAAAAAAAAAAAAAAAAAAAAAAAAAAAAAAAAATCAGGGATTTACTTGCATATAATTATATGCATTAGATAAATACTATTTAAAGTTTTCAGAGATACCGTGGAAAAATTGAAAATCGTTTAGGCCAATTTTGGTGGATTGCTTAAAATTAACAAGTTGGCGGGAACGTAATTTCCTGTATTCTCATAACTACAAACGAAAATATGACCTTGTAACCATAGTTTATTTATTCTTGGAGGACTTCAATTCGTAGATGAGAGGTACCCACTAATTCCACGAAAATTAAGCCACCACAAAATCTAACGATTTCACAGTAGTGTACATGCATACACAAAGTTTTTAGTGTTCATCCTCGACGAATTTGTTTTGTTTTCTTTCAAAGAGGAAAAGAAGTTGGAAGTAGGCAAAGGCTGCAGTATATTGGACCTTGTGTTTTATGCCCTGCTAAAAACAAAACATTTAGATGGAGCCAGACAACTACTGGAAACAGGATGTGTAGGTTTCATATAGGAGAATAAAATTTTTGTCGTAGAATTAATCATTAATCTTTAAAGATTTCAAATTTAACTAATATTTATGGGGGACATTTATTCTATATCAGTTGGGATCTCACATTTTTTTTAAAGGTACACATAAAATATCCTATAAATGTATGTTTATTTAACCAATGTCTTTCTAAAAGGTGGGTATAAAGCCAATTTTGATTGGATGCAAGATTTTGAAGGACCTCAGCGAAGAGTGGAAAGTAGGGATTTCAGAAGAGAAAGAATTACATAGATTAAGAAGGTAATTATAAAATAAAATAAACATATAATCCAGTCCTTAACGATTTTCAATATCTGCTAAAAAAGCATTTTAAATGAAAACATATAAGGAATATATGAAAAGAGCAGTAGACTTATGAAGGAAATCTTATTTCAGGATGTTTGGTCGACATGCGCTTAGTATCATGAACTATATTCATGAAAGAGATGAGAGAGACAAACCAGATGAGCCAACAAGTGTGTCAGACAAAGTGATGGCGTTTCTTTTTAAGAAAAAAGATGACGTCAATAACGCAGGAAGATTACTTCTTAACCACGGTTACCTGGATGTTGCATACAAAACAGAAAATGAGTGGTTTTTAGAAAATTCAAAGCTGAAAACGATTATAAAGGAGTTATGGAATGGAATGGGGTATAAGAAAAACAGAGGTCCCTCGGCGGTATATATATTAAAATTTTATCAAAGTAATAAACTCCTTCATTAACTTTTTGTTTCAATTATTTGTTGTTAACGTTTAGCTTATGTAATGCATCAAATATTATGATGATTAACTAGTATGTTTGTAAGTAAACTAATAAAAACCTATTGGAAAAGACTTAGAAGATTTAAATGATATATATTTTTTTAAATAATTCACGACAATTAAATGTTTAAGACCATGATTAATAAGGTGAATTAATTTTGCAGAGGATAACAACATTCACTCTTTTCGTGCTCCATATTTTCCTGATGCCTCTCCTGCTCGTCAATCTCGATAGACCACCTTTAACATGGTAAATATTTCTTTTTATTATTTTTTTGAAAGTATGTGATTATCTAAATCATTTCTCGTTTGATAACTCATTGATAATTATTCTTCATCTTTCTATGAAATGAATGTTAATTAATATCAGTAAATACCTTTTCTTAAATAGGTTCTACAAGAAATATCATACCCCAATACTGAAGTTATGGATAAATATGGTAGGAACGATGTTCATGCTGATTAATGCACTTTTTATGAGATCGATCACTATTCGTTATCTTCACTGTATATTTACACGATTTTCTAGCAAGTTTTTGTAAATTGCATTGTTTTCTTTTATTCTCTACTAGGCTGGAGTTTTCTTTTTCCTCGCTGCGTTTGCGTACATGCTGTTGTTTGATTACAGTGAAGAAACGGTTTCAAGTTCTGAGTTTGCTGTTCTTTTCTGGGTAGCTTGTAAATTTGTGGACGAATTAGAACAGGTATGAAATTTATTGATTGATTGTATGTTGTTTTACGTCCCATTCGAGAACTGTTCACTCATGTAGAGATGGCACCATATGCTGGTTAAGGGCTTTAAATTTTGACCTTTACTCGGCACTCCGGGCCATTTAGCAGTGAAGGATCTTTATCGTGCCAACGCCTGCTGTGTCACGGGACCTCGGTTTATAAGGTTTCATCCGAAGGACTGGTTGCAGGTCCCATAGAGGGATTCAAACCGGCGATGTAAGGATCAGCTCCTTACTCTAAAGCAGACGCTCTTACCACTGCACCACGCGGGCAACGGAGAACAGGTATGAAAATAACAATGTGTAATGGTGGTGCCGTTCTCTTTGTGATGTCCTGTTATACAAAAATAGAACGATTTATACTGGAGTAATGGTGGTGCCGTTCTCTCTGTGATGTCCTGTTATACAAAAAATTAAACAATTCATACTGGAGTAATGGTGGTGCCGTTCTCTCTGTGATGTCCTGTTATACAAAAATAGAACGATTTATACTGGAGTAATGGTGGTGCCGTTCTCTCTGTGATGTCCTGTTATACAAGAAATAGAACATAATGGAGTTATGGTGGCGCCGTTCTCTCTGTGATGTCCTGTTATACAAAAAATAGAACGATTTATACTGGAGTAACGGTGGTGCCGTTCTCTCTGTGATGTCCTGTTATACAAGAAATAGAACAATTTATCTTGGTGTAATGGTGGTGCCGTTGTCTTTGTGATGTCCTGTTATACAAGAAATAGAACAATTTATCTTGGTGTAATGGTGTTGTTGTACTCTTTTTGATGTCATGTTATACCAGAAATAGAACGATTTATTTTGGTGTAATGGTGGTGACGTTGTCTTTGTGATGCCCTGTTATACGAGGGTTGTCCAAAAATTTCGGGGACAATTGCTTATTTTTTTTTTAATAGTCCATCTCCGATAATATCTTAATATAGATCATGATTTAGTAAATATATATAAAATGAAAAAAAAAAATGCACACTATTTTATAAATGTTATAGGTGTAAATACTTTGTATATACAAGCTGCACGGCCCAGTCTGACGTAACGCTAATTTCATCATAACGTCACAAATATGGATTTTGAATTATTATCACATGTTCATGGACACACGCTATTTTTTTTTATCTAACACTGCCAAGATAATAATAATAATGCAATAATAATATTTATGCACAGATCATACATAATTGAGTTAATTTTTATTTTTTTTTTTTTAAATTTAAAACAATACACGATAATTTACAAGCGCCATTAAAATAATTATCTCGTATACACAGGCTGCAAAGCTCAGTCCGACGGCGCTAGATTTATTACGACGTCATGAATATGGATATCATATTTTCATTAGAACAGTGTTTTTCCACTTCTTGTAGTGTCTCCAAAATTTTACATACCGTTGAAAAATCGTATACGCCAATTATAAATCATTGAACTACATATATTCTTATAATAACAAGTTGTTTGAATGAACATTTTGTGTCTGACGTCGTTTCAAGCATATCAAACATAACTGAACGATAACTGTACGATTGGCCGACATGGCTTGCGGATTAGATTGAATTAAAAATGGTATTATATCGTATAAAGAGTGTAGCCTACGTCACGAAGACTTGAAATAGATTCAAAGCTAAAAACTTTGATAAAATTTGTCATAAAAATATAAATATTTTCAGTTCTCTGAAAGGGCATTTTTCGACATTTGACTTCCCATGACGATACCAACCTGGTCAGGTATTGTATTGATACAATACATAAATGGTTACAAAGCTTAGTCTTAACTCACTTGCGAAGCTTTACAAGTAATTGTTTCGCAAAATGATGTTTAAGGACACATAGAATCTTAAATTCATAAATAATATTGAAAGAAAAAATTGAAAATAATGCAGATTTTTAATTTAGTCTGAATTTCGTTTTAATGCATCATCATAAATGTTCATTCCTGCATATTTTTCTTCGAATATTTAAAAAAAAAAAAGATTAAAATTCATTTTAAGTTCTAACATGGTTATTATGCCAATTGAGAAAATTTTGATTAAATATATTGTACATCATAGGAATCCATTTCTATCAACTAAAACCTTCAGTCAACTTTTGTTTGTTTGTTTTACTAACATTTTTCTTGAGAATTTTTCACTCATATGGAGGTACCACCACTTACCAGTGGAGGGCTGCAAATTTATACTTATATATTTGGCGCTCAGCGCCATTGAGCAATGAGGGATCTTTTTCGTGCCAACACCCACTACCACACGGGACCTCGGTTTATACGGTCTGATCCGAAGGACCGGTTTTCACGTCCCACAGTGGGATTCGAACCCACGACGTAAGGATCAGCTCCTAACTCCGCGACTATAGACCAGACGCTCTTATAACTATGCCACGCGGGCCACTAGTAAACGTCATCCTTAACTGGTAAAATCTTTAAACTAATAATTTACTTCATTAAGTGCAATTAACTCGATAAATTGTATTACGCAATGCTGTTGTTTTTTTTTTAATTTTTTATTTTTATAATAATAATAAAAACCAGTACATGTGTATATGTAAACTTTACATCAGTTGAAATAACCCCTTTGATTATATGGTTTATTTCACATTCAACTCTTTTTTTTTTTACAATTGCTTTAACTTTCAGATCATTGTTGCCATTAAAAGAAGGAAGACAGTACCCGACACAGTAAAAATATATTTAGAAGATTTCTGGAACCGTTTGGATTGGTTAATCATCATTGCCTGTACGTTGGGTGCCATCTTGAAATTGTTTGACAATGCCATGATGGAGGATGCTGCAAAATTACTGTATATATCTGCTTACGTTATGTTAAACATTCGAATTCTCAACATGTTTTGGACATCAGAGTTTCTTGGAACTCAACTTGTTATCATCCAGAAAATGGCAAGTTTGTCACGTCAATTCATAAAAAATTACTTGTTCTTACGTCTGTTATATATAGATCTGCATGGAGGTTCTGTAATTTAGACTTTTTGTTGTTATAATAATATTTGTTTTTCTGATGAATAGATACCAGCTTAACATTACAAATTTCACCCTACGATTTTGTTGTTTATAAAATATGTATTTTTAAATAGTTTGGGAACACACTAGCATTTATGGCCATCGTACTTGTGATCATGATGTGCTACAATGTGGTGGATTACGCTCTTCTCTTTCCAAATACTGAGTTTAGCTGGACGGAAGTAGAAAGTATTGTGAAAAATGGATACTGGACTTTATATGGAGAATTTGATGTCGATGTTGGTAAGAGAGAGAGAGAGAGAGAGAGAGAGAAAGAGAGAGAGAGATCTGTAATATTTAATTTTCCTATTTTTATTCCGAGTCAGTTTTGACTACAGATTTCTTTTTATTATGTTATAATGACGTCAAACAGATTTCAAATGAACTACCTTTTAACCAAAATTCTTTATTTCCGTATAAGGAACGAAGTGAAATTTATGGGTTTTTTTTTAAGATTCATAGAAAAGTTTATTTTTAAAAGAGATATCTCTATAAGGGAGTTGATACATGTAACAGAGTTTCACAATATCTATTATTTACGTTCGTAAAAACAAGGAAATCGCAAACAAGTATGTCTTAATTGTTTCAAATGTATTTTAGGTAAAGACTGCACAAACAATGCTACTATATACAAAGCTGGTTTAAAAGACAGGTGCCCTACTTCCCTTGGCAGCACAATATCGCCTTATCTGAGAGGCATTTACTGCTTGATAGCTGTTGTAATGTTGCTTAACTTACTCATTGCTATATACAGGTTGGTTAGCTTCGTTCATCTTATTTATCATTTTTTTATTGAGATTTAAAAGCTTGGATATAATCCTTTAATCCATTTAAATGACTTCTATCAATACCGTAGGATAATACCAAATAAACTATTTATGTGTGTAATTTAAAAACAATTCCCTGAAATCAATTTAATTTATAGTATTCTGCATGACATTTAATCAAAAAGATTATTTCAGGTATCGAGTTGCATCACTGTTTCATATTTTAGCGATACCGGTATTTCTTAAGGGGTCGATTCTTGAGAAAGTACCTGCCATGGAAAGTGCTAGGACGAATCTCTCTGATAAATTTGGCAAAAAATATTCATATTGGTGCTATGGGTGGAAGAATACCTAAATGACTAAATTAATGCATACTTAAAAACATTGTGGGTCTTTTGGCATATCGATTGTCATGTCTGCAGAAATCATTCCGGGGAAGTCTAAGAACCTTATTTTTAGTAGTCTCGACATCAGTGATAGCACAACAAGGAGGTCCCTCTAAGTTTGCTGACCATGTGCAGTGCTTACGTAGCTTAATAAATAGAACGAGTTCTATTGAAAAATATAAATCTTTAATATTCACCCTTAATATGGTGAACCTTATCATGTATCAATTATTTCAGCATGCTTTATCAATGATAAATTAATTTTAACTTTTTGCCTAGTAAGTAAATAAACATTACTTTTTTACAGTTACACAGCCGCAATGGTGCATGAAAATTCTCGCATGCATTGGTCACAGTTACAGTTTAACTTTCTTGAGGAATACACCATCAGAAATATCTTCCCAATCCATTTCAAGCTTCTTTCAGCGGCTGCGTTTGTTATCCACCTTGTCATATCCCCATTTTTGAAATGTGTGACGAACAAAAAAGGGCAACCAGCATATAAGAGAGGTATGTTTCCAAACATAAGCCATTTGGATAAGTAGAAGGTTCTGTTTCAAGATCATTATCCGATGTGCAATAAAGTGTTAGGTGCTAAAGGTGTATATTCGAAATACCTTCTTGAATATATGATGTGTCGATACAATGTATATTGTTTAGATAATGCTGTCTATGTTAGGCAATGTATAATACTATTATTTTATTGTTTGCATATATGGATGTAGTGCTTCTGTACGATGAGAGATATGACGTCATTCAAAAAGACACAGAAGAGGCGGAGAAGAACGGGATCCTTGAAATGCAAGGGTAATGACACGTGTTTATCATCAAAAGTAATTCAGATGTAAGATGGAAATGTCACGTGTTTATCATCAAAAGTAATTCAGATATAAGATGATAATATCACGTGTTTATCATCGAAAGTAATTCCGAAGAATGATTTTTATTTTAAAATTAAAATAAACATTATTTACGCTACAAGTACATATAGCATTTAGAATTTTTCTATGACTATCGTATAAGGAACCTTTATATTGAAAAATTTTAATGAGAAGTTATTTCAGTATATTTAGTAGAGATTCTTCTCATAATTCTTGTATTTAAAAAGTGTTGAATTTTTCATAGTTTCAAGAAGACATTATCATGAAGTGATAGTATCAATTAGATTAAAGTTGACCGATTTATTTTAAAAGCAAGGTTAGGTCAAAGTTGCCTATTATGCCGAATCTGTTTCAAAAATTGAATGTTTTTCTTTTTGCATAAAAAGATATTACCATATAGGGTCTATTAGATGAGACTACCAAATTGACAAAAATAGTTTAAATAAAATAGATATTGGCTAATCCGAATGTCATCTGTTTTTCCTAGATTTTTAGGATATATTAGTTATTTTTATATAATTCCTATATTTATTTTTTTTTCCTTTTTTTCACATATGGTGAAGTAGTCATATAAAGATACAAACTGATACGAAAAGAAAACGTTTTGACCGTTTACTAAGAGAGAAAATAAAACTTTTTACAGATTTTTTTTTCAAATCTATATTTAGATTGGAAGCTTTTAAAAGCTAACAAAATTATGGTTTGACTTGAAAATCATTTTTATTTCTAATATTTTAAAATTTCAATCCAGTATTATTTTACTCACATTTGAAATTTCCTTAAAGTCTTTCATTGTTTAAAAATTTTAACGAAATTCATTGTTCTATAAAGATTTTGAGAAGCAGCAAAGGAGTTATTTTCGTACGCTACCGTTCCGCCGAAAATATAGTCCCTTCTAGATCTCAAACTCGGTTTACCATTTCTATTTAAAGTTATATAATTATAATGAGGAATGAAAAATATCATCTTTTAAATTCCTACTTCTCGATATATAAGACATATTAGCAAATATACTTTGAATATTCCATCTAGTCAGAAACCACACAAGAATCCTTCCTTAAGGTTTTGATTGATTGATTGATTGATTGATTGATTACTTGATTGATTGTTTACTTTAGTACGCATAACAGTTTTTTTTCAGCAATATTTCGCGGGTTGAGCTTACGCTTTTTTTTATTTTTACTAATTAAAAGATTCATTTTTTTTTTTTTAGGAAATTAGAGATTGACACTGATCACTTTCCCGAGGTAAAAAAAAACTTTCTAAAAATTATATTGAATAAATTTAAAAAAATAAGTATTTTCCACAGCTTCGCAATATTTATGCATAAAACCGCCCTTGGTTACGCGTGTGAGTTAAGGCTTGGAATAGGCGTTTCTATGCAAATGAGCTATTAAAAAGCTTATGAACTATATTTATTATTCAGAGAAAGTGTTGATTTGTTTTCTTATGCATACTTAGTACCCACGATATGTTATAGCCAGTACACATTATGACGTCATATTATGATGTCACTGATCTTACCTATTGGAGGTAATAAAACAAATCTACAAAAAAGCTTCGGCACAAGGGATTGTATAATAATGCTAAGAAGAATATTCTATAGATTAATAAAACTGCTGCACAAATCCTAGGTATTTTCTCAATTGATCGAAATTTGAGGAAACTTATACCGGACTGTACATTTTCTCCTTATTCAACTTAAAACTTTACAAATAGAAATTATACAGCTGAGCTGTTGATATTTGTGCAGCAATATCGGCAAACTTTGGAATATTTTGCTTCTAAATATATCTTATTTCAGTTAAATAAAATAGTGCATGCCCTTACGCCGAAACATTTTTGTTGATATCCATTATGATCTTGTGTAGTAAAGAACAATGACGTCATAATATGACGTCATAATGTGTACTGGCTATATTATGTCGTGGGTACCAAGAATGTATTAGACAATAAGTTTTAACTTTCTGTGTATAATAGATATAATCCTTAGATATTTTAATTAGATTATTTGCATAGAAATGCCTATACCTAGCCTTAACTCACCTGCGTATGTTGGATAGGCCTATTAAATGCTACATCCATGAAACAAATTTGCATAATTGTGTCCATATTTATTTGCAGTTTCTTAAAGAAAAATCCTTAATTGATAAATACTGCTTTTTCCTGAATCAAATTTTATTTAAATTAAAAAAAGAATCCTTTTTAGCAACTAGAAACTTTGAAGGACGAAATGAAAGAAGTAAAAAGGGAAATGAAGAATATGATTGAGGAACTGAAAAAGGATATGAAAGTATGATAATATTTCTTAATAAAGAACCACAGGATTTTCAATTATAAATGAAAGATATAGAAATGAAGCCTTTTCTCAAAGATTAAATAATAATTGATGAAATTGATTGAAAAAGTTGATGATCTATAATGAAGTCCAAAATTTCATAATAAGTTTTAAAAAAAAAACTTGAACTACTATTTTTTTTTTTTACTAAATACCTGGATTGGCGACACTATTAAATCTGAGGCTCTTTAACTTTTTTTTCAGAATCTTCTGAATTCGAAGGTTAGTATATAACTAATGACAGTTATTTGATTACTAGCTCATGTAATATTTTTTGTTCTCTAGCAGTATCATCTTGCAATCTATTTCAATGGCGTAATAAAAAGATTATATACGTCAAATCTTCAATAATAATCCCATTTTAAATTTTGCAATTTTTTCCCGCATTAACTAGTTAATTTCATCATACATTAGCAAAAATTAAGACAATTTTTTCATACATTTGTTTTGTTACAAATGTTGAGCGTGTCCTAAAATAGCTTTAAAATGCTTATCAAAAAATGTACTAACATATGACGGCTAAAATACATAAGTCTACTATACATAATTATATGCCAAAATCAAATTAAATTTATCAATTCTACAGAAAGATCTTCATCAGACTGATTTTCTTTCAGGAAACGACACCACTGAGTCCGCAAAGAAGTTCCAAAATGGAAAGTTTTTTGCAAAGAAAACAGAGTTCAAAATGACTTTTTATCTAAACAAAATGTTTATGTATAAGATATAAATACTGAAAAAAAAGTTCTTTCATTATCAAGTATATATTTATGTATTGATCTTTCAAAAATATGGTTCTATATTTTAAAACGGATATAATTGAATGACCCTTTATCTTTTATTTATTTGATATGTGAATTGATACATGTTTACGTTTTTATGAAGGATTCATCTTAGATTCACTACAATTCCATGTATCCGATACGGTATATACCACTATTAAAGATTGGCTTACGATGTCTGGATATCAATCAAATTTCTGAAACTGTGTCAATCATTTTTCGACTGTGTGTGTAAGATGAGAGTACTGTGCTTATCTAGCTAATGCAAATCTTCAGAAGGTCCAATGGAGGAACAAAAGGGAACACGATTGTGTGCATCATTAATATTTTAACTTGGGCCTTTTAAAGCTTTAATCGTTTATTTAGATACGATTACGTTATCATCCGTGCACAGCAAGTGTTACCACACATAATAAGAAATCCAATAATTTGCCTTTTTAAGCATACAGTCATGTGGACTTTGTTTTGTTTATTTATGAGAAATGCACTAAAATATGGTAACATTTTTCTAATGCATTGTTCACTATTTCTTATTTTAGACAGGCTTTCCACAATTTTAACGGACAACCCTAGTATATGTACCATATTAACAATTTGAAGCTTTGTCTAACTTCTTGAGATATTTTGAATAAAGCTTCATGACATTATTTGATTCTTTCCTGACTCAATACCATTATTGAAAAAAAAATATATATTCATTATAAAGGCATATTGCTTCTTAGCTCACCTAAGCTGAAAACTAATGTGAGCTTTTCTGATCACACATTGTTTGTAGTCTGTCCGTCCGTCTGTAAACTTTTCACAAATAAAAATAATCTTCTCAAGAACAACAAAAATATGTTTAGTCATATTGATATGGAAGCATTCTGAGTACATTTATTAATTCAAGTTTATTCAAATCATGATCCCCCAGGGATAGGATGGTGGGATGGGGTCACAATAGCGGATAAAAGTTTTACATAGAAATATATAAGAAAAAATATAAGAAATATATACGAAAAATCTTCCCCAAAGTTGCAAATCCTTCTTCAAAAACATGGATATGGAAGCATTCTTAGGTAGGGTACGACACAAGCTTTATCATAGAATTTGCAAATAATAAGCCTACACAATAATGTTGAAATTGCTTAATATACTCTAATAATGAAAAGCATAACATGCTTTATTTCATAACTTTGACAATCAACATTTCGATTGACCTACGCAATAAAAACAATGACGTTTTACTTTGTTCAAGAAAACCCTACAGGTAATACAAGTAACATTCTGTGTATATAAGTAGGTATACACAAACCAATTTGGTCTTTTTGGGGCTTCACGACTACTTCAATTCAGCTCCAACTACAAAGATCTTACCGGAGAAAAACCGACCGGTTGTAAACTTTGGTCTTTATTTAAAAAGAGAAGAGTTTTCTGTAATGTTTACTTAAGTCCATCCACCACCGTGATTCTGTATGACCTGTAGGGACCGCATTAGGTGAAGATACATGTATTTGAAAGAGTTAAGTTGAGTGAAGTAATATGATTCATCTCAAAAATACTATATACAATATGGCAGTAAATACCATGCTTTTGTTCATGTCCCTTTATATGTTGAAAGAAAGATAAGATAGTACACGAAAGTGAGTCAAAACATCCAACCATTATGTTCGGCGCCCCTGTAAACATGGACGATAAGTATCATGTCTTAAGAAAATGGTGTTGTCCGGTAGTTTTTGATGTCATACCGTTTTGATCCGGGTTTCCAAGTTAGTGAAGTTACCCATCCTCCATTGAAAGAATACTTGTCCCAAACATGCATCATGCCGTCCACGGGAGCAGGAATATGTCTGTAGTCTAACTTTCAAGATCTGATTATTTCATCTGTTACCCGAGTATCGTCATTTCTTTTGCATATAACATTTTCTCTCTGTTGAAGAAGACTCCAAACGCGGCATCCTCAACGTCAGCATACGACAGGAGAAAATCAGCTTTGCCGTTTGGAGATAGTTTCCAGTGGAATTATCGTCTGTACGGAAGATCGGATTGGGTAGACGTGAAGTTGAAGCGCTCACGGAGCCACCAGGGGTAATCGTACACAAGGAAAATCTTTAAAGATTGCATATCATTTACGAAATGAAGTGCCGACTGGAAAACAGGATTGTCTGAGTTTGGCATGTGAGTCTTGTATAGGTAATTTGGTAGGGTTAAAATTGTATTACGTGTTATAACTTTAAAGTATGTCTTTGTTGGAATTGTGTTGCCATCGATAGTCATTGTTCCCCTAAACATGAGTAGGAATAGTCCTCTTTTGGTTTTTGATATTTTTATAAGTTGACTATTTGGATGATAGTGGTGCGTGCAAAAAGAGTTAACGATATTTGTCATAAATAGGTATAGACGATGTTCATTTCAAGATACAGAAAATAAAATTTATAAAATTGTCAAGGTTGAGGTTTATTGCATTCAATTCCTGTTACTAAGAAGTAAGACAAATAGACCTTTCCTAGATAAAGTATATGGAGATAACGAACAGTAATCAAACTCAAAAGTCCATTAAACAATACAAATCAAGAGCGAAGAAATCACGGACCCCAAAAACATCAGAGGTGGGATCAGGTGCCATGGAGGAGTGCGCATCTCCTGTATGTAACTAATGGCCTAGCAATTAGTATGAAAAACGTTAGTCAGCATTTGACTTAATGATAGACTGTATTTGCTGACAAGGTCATTGTTTCGACCATAGAACTTACGAAATGATGACTTTACACAAGACTGCTAATTTTCTCGTTTCTTCAACTTGTTTGTCAATAACAATTGTTCTTAGAATAACTTTCCTCGTTTAGAAATTAATTATACATAGCGCATGCTCTTGCGTATCGAATTAACTGAGAGATATTAACACCATATGCAGGTGATAATGGTATTTTGCTGCCTTAGTAAGGCAAGTTGACGATTGAAAAGTTAAAATCATCACGTTTATTATAGAGTTTTGTTGTTAGATTACCATTGATGCCTTTTTCTAGTAAAATAATCAAATATGAAACAGCTATGTCATAGTCTGTGGTATCTTTTATTTCAAGCTCACCGGGATATATCTTGTCGACACAAGAATGGAAATAACCATTTTTAATTGACAATACGTCGTCAATATATCTAAATGTCGAGTTGAAGGCCACAGCAAATGTTTTCTTCTTTTCACGTATAAGATTTTGAACAAATTCTGCTTGATATGAGTACAAAAATAGGTAGGCTAGTACCCTATAGATAGATATAGAGGAATATGATTACATTTTGAATGGAGAAGATATGTAAATGCATATGAGAAATCTATGTTTTCGGCCTGCTCAAGTCTTCTCATAACGAGGGAGTGAAAAGATGAAAAACAGCGATCAATCTCAAATTTCTTTTCAAATTGAAAAAAAAGAATAGAACAAACACCTAGAGCACCAGAG
Organism: Saccostrea echinata; assembly: GCF_033153115.1. Taxonomy (NCBI): domain Eukaryota; kingdom Metazoa; phylum Mollusca; class Bivalvia; order Ostreida; family Ostreidae; genus Saccostrea; species Saccostrea echinata. Next base: position 20,438,262 of record NW_026889782.1, read on the forward strand.
GTGGGATGAGGTATATTGAAGGAGAAATATTTTCATGTATTGACTATTAACCGCATAGTGTAAATTCTCATTAAAGGTTCCGGTGAAATATACTCTTGCTGTTTGGGCAAATTAAAAAAAACTAGCTTTTCAAATTCAATTCCTTTCCTTTTTCTCCATCAATAAATTTATTGCGCTGTTGGGCATGATTCTCATTGGGATGATTTGTTCATAGTATGAGCCTCTAACTTTGCATATTGGTAAAACAAATACACGAACCAATATAAAGCTTTTCTGTTCGAAGTTTGTCTATAATCCGTTTGTTTAACAATTCTGACTGTACGCTGGTTTTTGTGTTAACTCTTCACATTTTCGACTTGTTCTTTACAAACACTGAACCAAATTTAGCCATAATTAGCACACAGCATCAATGTGTTATGGAAATTAAAAAAACCCAAAAAACTATGTAATCTTCATATAATAATCTTCAGAAAATACTCATTACACGGCAAGTAAAAAGTGGGTGCCTTGATTTTTCTTAACCAAAAACCATTTGGCCATGAAGGATGAAACGTATGTATAAGCTTCTGACATAGTGTAGCTTGTTTTTATTGAAATCATGGCCCCAGGGATAGGATGAAACCAGTAAGGGAGATCAAAGTTTTACATTGGAATTTAAAAAAAAATCGTTGTAGGAACATTAGTGACAAGGTTGCTAAAATTGATATGAAAGCACCATCAGAGAATTTAAATTCAAGGTTGTTCAAATCAGGGTTTCCCAAGTAGGTTTTGGCCACAATGGTAGTTTTACATGGGAATGTTTAATGTAAATTCTTGAAAGGAAATTTTGTCAAGAACAGAAATTGGAAGATTTGTCGTACACATATGCCATGTCCTCCGGTATTCCAGATTCAAGATCGTAATTTATAGTTCAATATTAAAAAAGTAAACTATTGATTTTACATATTCTATCGTTAATATACCTTCTTGGATTTTGTGCTAAAAATGGCTCATAAATCCCTTTGGGTATGAAGCCATCTCTGTGGGAACAGTAACAAAGGTTGGAAGTCCAGTGGAATTCGTGTTCTTTTCATATCCTTGTCGTGTTTTAGGGAAATACCCAATGCTTTGGCCATTACCAAACCCGGAATGGAGTAATTCGTTGTCACATATATATAATTATATGCCTCATTGCTTATTCTAGTTTTTCGAATGACTTCGTTGTAACTGTAATAATAACATTATGATAACATACATATGCAAAGGAATAATGACATTTTTTGAATGAAGTCTTTGAGTGTTGTTAATTCTTCCAATTTGCCTAGATCTTAAAGTAGCATGTAATATTGGAAAACTAAAATGACATTACAGTCGTATTTAGATTCATTTGACGAATAAACAATAAACAAAGTGACTTTGTAGCAATAAGGCGAATGGCCTTGCCTCATCCCCTATTATTTAGAGTCAAAATCAGAGTTTAAAATGCATAAATTCATCGTATACAGTTTTTTTGGAAAAGTTCTGGAAAAGAGATAGTAAATAGGTGTTCAACAGAATGGCTGTGGGAAATGGCTGATATAGATTCATGGTTTTTTGTTATTATAATGATAATAAATTTTATAAAGATAATGCAATCTATTGCTTGGCGATGCCCACACAATTTATGGGAATGTAAGTAATTATGATAGCAGTCATTTTTGCATCACAGGACCTTCATAATTTCTCCTAAGAAAGCCTTATTTTACGTACCATATCATGCAATTTTCTACATAATGTATCTCGTTTACATCTCAAATATTTATATTTAAATAAATATTAAATATATATTTATTTTTGAAATGAGTTTTCATTTAGCATTTTTTTGTCATTAGATGTCTATTTACTATAACACTTCGGAGGCATGTAACACTATTTATAATATAGGTCATTTCCAGAAAAATCTATCATCATGTTCAGGAAACTATGATAAATAATATAATAATAGAAGTGATTAAAACCTTACTCCTTAGAGTTCAAACCTAACAAAAAGTAATACTTTGGATAATGCATTTAAAATTTATCAGATGATCCACTAAATTTGACTTTACATTACACTTTGAAATTATACATGTAAACCGCAGGCATAATTGCAATGAAAAGGTAATGCAAATGAAAATCAACAAGTTGAGATGAAATCTTTACTTTTATTCAATTTCATTTTAGATTTAGTTTACAGGTTGTAAGCGTCAGAGAGTTACCTAAATTTGGAGCTAAGTCTAAATTTATCTTATGAATTTGAAGCTGATACCGGGACCATAAAACTTAGACAGGCTCACTTTTGATTATAGTCTCACTTTTTCACTAGGAATTCCTCTCGTAAAAGGGAGACTTAAGTCAAAAGTGGGCTCATCTTAGTTTCATGGTTCCGGAGCTGTGTTGTTAGACCTGTGTCGAAGACATTCACTTTCCAAAGTTAAAATGTTACTATATGGTAAAACATGTCGAAACTGAACACTGCTGGTACTATATAAAAATCTGCCAAATTGAACAGAGTTCTGCATTAAACAATATTACATATAAATGAATTTACAGAAAGGAATTGAGAAGTTTACATCAAATTAGGCAATGTTTTTGAAATTATTTAACACAAGGATTAAAACATTTTATTGTAATTATTCAAGAAAAATGTGTAAGAAAAATAGAGGAAGTTATTTTATGATTTAAATCACAAGCAGTCTATTTGTATTACACAATAACACGCTTAGTAATAAGATTAAGACATAAAACTATGTTTTGAAACAGAACTTTTGTTTTCAGATTCATCATAAACAAATAGATTACTAAATAACAAACCCCTGTACATATAAAGGCATCCCGTCACTGAGAGTGAAAGCGGTAAAAAGTTCTGTTCTTGGTTCAGAGCCATTATAGTTTGTGATTAACTCAGAGAGTGTTCTACAACTTAAAAAAATTAACTTCATATGTATTTTTCATAGAATAATTCAGAAATGAAATGTCCTTTATACGCCCAAGTAAATTACAAACTAACGTATGCATGAAAGTTGTGTTGAAACTCCATGCTCACTTGCAAATGTCTAAAATTAGCATTAAACATAATATCATAAATATAAAAGTTATACTTTTTTAAGTCAGAGGGATTTTTTCTCACCCAAGATCTGAGTCTGTCGGGATTGTTTGAGGTCCCTAGCTCTCGGATAGACAAGTGGGTGTTTCGCAGGAAAAAAGGGTGTGTTCTGGGATCCGTCTCAGCTCCTCAATAAAATGTACAAATTTAAATCCTAATTCTCTACCGGCTTTAATCATTCTCAGTTGTTCTTTAGGTTTTATCCGCATTGCACCCAAATCAACAGGAACGTAAGGGGCATCTTGAAAAGTCTTCGTATACATCCTGCCTAAAACACGATTGAAGTACTAGTATTCGTAAATACCGATCCGGAGGCCTTTGTTTCTTAGCCTCCATCCAGTGTAGGTACCGCCAATACCGGCCCCAACAATGGTAATGTCCCCAATAATGGTAATGTCCTCCACATACCCTCCTTTGAAAGGACCAACATATCAAAGTATATATCAAAAAATGATCTAACTGCTTTTCTAAATGTCATTTAGAGTCACGAAATTGATATAGTGATATGCAATTAGAATTACTTCGAACAGATGGAAAGCAGTATATTCTTTGGACTTTAGTAAAAAGGCTTTAATCTGATAGAAGAAAAAGTAGTAGACAGAAATGGTTATTTATATATCAAAACAATTTAGAGGATACAAGTTCATATTTGAATCTGACTTGTATTTTGAGATATTCATCTTTTTTGATAATATGTACGCAATTTATGTTTCGGGATTTTTTTTCTGTTGTTTTCTTTTTTGTGTTTATAATTTTTCAGTAACAGTACATATTAACAAATCCACTGGATTAGTAGAATAACATTATATAATACAATTAATACACCATACATACAACATATTGTTATTAATAAAAAAAAAACCTATTCATTCATTATTTAATGAATTGATGGAAAATAAGAAAATCAACTTTATGACAAATAAGAATACTTCAACATTTCTATGGGCAACGTCTTTTATTTATGTAGCAATTTAATTCACCAGCTTATGGTGTTTGTGTATCCTAGTTGATTTAAAACGCAGGAAAATGTCCTTTCTTACGATCAGTTTCGAAAGAAAGGAAGGGATCTAACAAATAAGTTAATTTTACTATCGTATCTGCAATCGATTCAAGTAAACATTTTGCAAACTCTGTGGTTGATACGACTTCCTTTCCAAATACAACCTTTCGTTGGGTCGAATGATGACTGACTTTTTAATACAAATTGTTAAGCCATTATTTCATATTGAATATATGACTGATTACTCTGTGTACTCTAGCAAGTCAACTCACTTATTGAACCTTCACCTGTCGACAAGGGTTATTTTTTCCGCTGTAATGTATGTTTTTCTGGGGTCCATATTTTTGTCTGCTCTCAATTTGCATAATATCTGATTCGGCTTTTGATAATGATATCATTGATATCTTTATATTTTTTGATTGACTAAATGGGAAATATCCCTGGAAAATTTCGTGTAAACGTGTAAATTGATATGATTCATTAATTTATTCTATAATAACATTTTTTCCTAAAAAAAAAAATTCAAACTGACGTTGGTAAATTTAAAAATTGCACTGAAATTATAAAATTCTACTCTAGATTATATCATTTTCGCACTCCATATGTTGCAAAAGCGTTATAAAATGGCGGGTATTCCATGACTTGATTACCACGCATTTTTTCATCTTGAAATTTTATTTATTGAAAAAAAAAAAAAAAACCGTGTAAAAAACAGTACCATCAGATTGCCCGAGTGCTAGATTAATACAGATACACTCTGTCACAAATCTCATATTCTTCTGTAATTAAAAAAATGATAGTAAATTCTTTATCAAGACTTCTATATATATTATTTGTATTTCAAAGTAAGCGATACAATTAAATGATTTTTTTCTATGCAATTTCCGATATGTACGCGATTTTGGAATATACACAAAGCAAATATTAGCCGATAGTAGGGTTTGAAAATTTGTATAATTTACAAATTATAATACAAAGAAATGCAAAAGAAATTTTAAATGATTACTGAGTATATGTAAAGTGTGTGAATTGCTAAACTATGGAATGCAGAAAGGGGCTTTGAATGCTTAAATCCTAAGCTTATTTTCTTTGATGTTTACTATTTTTAGATGTATCTTCTTCGTGGAAAATTTCTAATCTGACAGTGTATTCATTTGAAATATTATCTAAACCTTATAGACATTCTTCAGAAATACAAAGAATACCTTTATGAATTTATCCAATGGTAAATGGTTCCAATTAAGTTCTTTTATCAAGATATGACTTCTCGATTTTTAAAACAATTTCTGAAATATCTTTGAGTATGTGTCAGAAAGAACAGACTTTATAAATCACAATACGATCCTATTACTTAAAATGGTTGGGAAAAGTAATAACACGTAAAATTGCTAATTTAGTAAACCATATATCCTACCGTTTTCACTTAATCTGAGGTGATAAAAGAATCAGAAATCTACATAAATAATATGTTATGATTTTAGTAGACAATGCTTGTAAAATTAGGTCTTTGTTTGGTTATACTTAAGATGAATTAAGTTTTAATTCTAGGTCTGGAAATTCAGTGCTTACACTCACACTTCACTTTTTAAGGATGAAATTTATTAAATATCACATTCCAATTCTAATATTTTAACATTCCAATAAAAAAATAGAGTTTAATTTACCCTACATATACTGGATCACTAAACTTCATAAAATCCTTACAAACAAAGATACATTGCCGAATCCAGCATATGCTCTACCAAGCTCCTGTCTTTACTGCTAAAAGAGAAATGTCGGATGAAATCTGCTACAGCATATTTGAGTACTTGTGTAAATCAGATGTGGATCCTCAAAAACTCCAAAAGACATTTAGAAAACCTGAATTAATTCACAAATTTTTGTCAAAGATCAGTAACAGCAACACGTATTACTTTCTATCCTTATACAACCATTGTCATGATAATTCAAAGACTAAGCTTTTTGTTACCATAAAAATCTGCTTCTTAAGTAAAAGTGGAACTCGGAAATTTATAAACCGTGTGCTTCGTAATATTCAAAATTATTTTGTTAAAGATTATTCTGATTTTTAAGACAATTGCCCTGAGTTGATATTAAAAGGACGCTTGAGCTCCTCATTGACAACATCTATGAATACTTTGGAGACCAGTTCTTCCAACAATCTGTTTGAATATCTATAGTATTCTGCTTTAAATAAAAAAAATATATGACATATTCTATAAAAATATTCTTACCTTCTTCTTTTCCCTTTTAAAACATGCCAATCGAATAACTAATTTTGCATTTTATTATGTTTTTGTAATGACAACCAGATAAAAGTTTTGTTTTGATACAAATTTGTATGGATCTTTATCTTTTGGCTTAAAGTGATACGGTTTGTAACTTTCTGGTTTTCCACTTAAAATTTCTCTCTCTTGCCAATAAAAAGGATGGTAATTTTGATATTTACGGTTATTAAAAACCTTAGGAAAAAAATTAAATGAACTGGTTTGTTGGCAATCATTTACAGAGTCAAAAAAAATATGAACAAAATATGTTATTGGGTATTCCTTTTGACAAAATCCATGTGTATTAATAAATAGATTTCCTAAAGATTTGTTTTTGAGCAAGTCAGTTATATATACAGAAATTATTGTTATACAGTGTGTATGAATCATGGTCATAATGTTAAATATATCCAGGTATCAAATAATAATAATAAAAAAATAATAAAACTGCAATAGACCCTTCAAAACTCACAGTGGGGCAAGGTAAAACAACATTAGCTAAAGCATAACACATTTCTGTTTTTGTATATGAAACATAGATGAACATATTAGAAAAAGCACAGTGGGATAACTGTCTTCGATGATAGGTCAATCGCAATAACTATCACAGCCAACATGTATTATCATGTATCACCATCGGTCAAACAGTAACCTATTTAAGCATTTACAATCAGTATCATGAAACTCATGGATAAACTGCTGAAATCAGTGTATCTTTCTGGGTCGTCAATATTATTAACTTGGTTTTATCATTTTTCGTTTCACACATTTTTTGTTGGTTTCCGTTGATGAAACAGGTCCTTAATGTTATATGATTTAAAGAGCAAAATTGGTACTTATTAAGAAAAAATGACCGTAATTTTTTCTGCTCATCCCCATGATAAATAATTCAACAACTCATGAAAGAAAAGATGATATATTAATCTCTAGTATGAACAAATGAAACTCTATCTTCTAATCTTCATGAAGGTACACAATATTGTTTCTTTCTGTTTTTATTCAGTCCTCTGAATGTTGCTAAACAAAAAATCGGCATCGCACGCACAACTTTATATAAACTATTTCTTCCTAAGTATGTATAACATTTCATCAGTGCTATTCCAGTCCCATTGCTGAGAACATCTATTAAGGTTTTGCATTTTTCGCCATATCTTGTACACAGCACACACACAGCACAATATTTGTCATCAATACTTTGGAGAAATTAATTTTCCTCTCTAAGCTAGTGGATAAGTTGAAAACACTGTGCAGCCACTACGCGTCCTACTGCCGCAAACTGCCTTTCCTTGCAAATTATTTACATAATATTTTTTATCCATATTACAAGTATAGATTAAACACGAGTGAATAGACAGTCCATGAATGCATTCCAGTCTGTTACTTATTGATACTGAGGTACGAAATCAACATCATTGATACTGTAGTTCTCTGCATGGTGCAAGGTTGATCATAGAAAGACTTTTTTTAGTTACCCCGGTACATTGTCTGAAAAAAAAGGTCTAGAAGAAGAAATATTAGTTAGTATAGATATAAATTCTATGAAACATAAGTACATTGTAAATCAATTTTATGCGAAATTTACTACTTAATAACCTACTTCAGATTGAATTCTAAAAACTTATTAAAATCCCATCTGAGTTTCAAAAATATGTATACTAATTCTATCACTACAATGCATTACACATAATGAACCTTTTTTAAGGTTTTTGTACCATAGATGGTTTTTACCACTGCAGCAACTGTGACCTATATACAGGTAAACTTCGGTATCTCGACATCGGATATGTCGACAACCTGGAATATGTCGACGTCCTTCCGCGGTCCCGGTAGTATTTACTATATAAATGATTTCCAAAAACCCTGATATGTCGACCTCGGTAATGTCGACAACCCGGGTTATCTCGACGTATATTCACAGTCCCAAGAGCAAAATTTACCTGGTATATGTCGACATCGGCAATTTTCTGCTCTACTGAACCTAACTGTTTGTCAGATAGGGTCGCTCGTCACGCGCAGATGACTCCGGGTATCTCGACGTCGTCAAAATTTCACACCTTTCACACCCATGTTTTGACTGCACGCTGCTTAATTAATTCTATAGACTCTGTTTGTAGGTGGATCCCAAGCCCCCTCGGCGACTTTGGGAAGTTAATTGCTTAATGTTCAACTTGGGTAATATCATTGCTTAATCTACACGATTCTGCGTAAATGTACAGACGGTTATATATATCGAAACCTAACATAACTTTTAAATATGAAAGAGATAACTAAAATTCAATGAATAACAAACACACTGAATAATTCAAACGAAGGAATTAAAAGATGTTTTAATGATATTTTGTAGTTAAAATGTATTCAACAGGAAACAATCCAACTAACGACACAATTGACCGAATCAGCAGTAATTCATGCATCTGTAACATCACTACGTTAGTTTAAATACACAAATCTCTTTAAATAATTAATTTTAATGTACATTCTTCCTGAATGAAATAAGAAAAAATAATCCGCATTAATTTTTTTCCGTATATCGGATGTTGACTTTTATACGGTTCGAAGTTTATAGAGCGCATTTCGTATCCTGTTCTGACAAAAAGGCAAGTTTAGAAGTTACACGCGAATGCTGTAACTTTGTGCTGAAACTTTGTGAATTAAGAAAGATTTCGATAAAGAACACGTTTTATAAGCAAGATTTTTAAAATAACTTCTTAGATTTTTAATAAAAATAGAAGGAATTCTGAAATATGTTGAGCTACAGTGTATAGTGAAGTCATGTACATATAATAAGCTTCTGTTTTGCTATGCATCTTGGACGTCAAGTCTCAACTCTGATATCTCGACACCTCGGATATCTCGACATTTTCCGATGGTCCCGTCGATGTCGAGATAACGAAGTTTACCTGTAGTAGGTTTACAGTACCGACCGGACACAACCTAACACCAAAGCGAACCCAAAGCGCACCCCGGGTTCGCTTCCTGGGTCCGCTCGGGGTTCCCTGCGGGTACGCTTTCAGAAAATTTGAGACCGCTCTGGGTGCGCTTCGGGTTCGCTCTGCGTTCGCTCGGGGTCAGCTCTGGGTCCGCTAGAGCGAAACCGGCGTTCGCTTTCTGGGTTCGCTTAACGCACTCATGCGTGAAGCAGACCCCGTTTTAATCTTGTTGACAGTAAGCCCCGCCCCTTGTATATCCAAATACAATAGTGAAATCGATCATTACTGTTTTTATGGCGATCGAAACATGTACATGTAAGTGACAATATGGAGTACGTTGATAAATTTTCAAGAATTTCACCGTACATTCGACGTAGAAGTATCACTTTTCTTTTCCTTAACTTACAAGCTAAGTATACATGTATCTCGAAAGAAAAAGAAGAAAAGGTGTTAAATTTATTTTCGATGTATCGGATGGAGTGAAATTGAGTATCTTAATAAAAAAAAAAAGCTTTCAAATTCATTTGTTTACATTATTCATGCGTTTTAAAATAAGTTGGAACCTCCTATTGTAATTGCAATTGCTAAATCGTAATTTAAATGTTTGAAAGACAAACAACTGAATTATGATTTTATCTATGAAATAACTGAGACATAGTGTACATGTAAAATGCTAAGTTTTCATATCTAGCAGTTTACATTTAAGCTAGGTTGTCGTCCATTACATGTACATGTATATGTAGGTCGTGATAATCCTAAAAAATTTTTATAAAGTGTTACTTGAGTTTCGTTTTACAGATCATTTATAATGTACTTCCATGCTATGAATCATTGTTTTATAAAGCGAGTTTAACGGAAGACTTATATATATATAAAAAACAACTACAACAATAAAAACCAAAATAAACAAACAAAAACTAATAACTGGTCCACTGATAAGAATATATTATTTTCTTAAGTTGTTTTCAAATACATGTAAATGATCATTTGAGTAGTTTGTGTTCCTTAGTTGTTTATGACCCCCCCCCCCCTGCCCCATTACATACATGTACATACTGGAGCGGCATGTTAACAAACAAAATTCTAAATGTTTAAAAATAAATAAAAACAAGAAAGAAAACAAACAAAACAAGACTTCAATAACTGTAAACTCGCATGATTAAGTAGATGAAATTAAGGTAACGCCCGATGTGTTTTTTTTTAATTGTTTTATTTCGATGAGCCCTCCACCCCTCTCCGTACTCGAACTGTTTTCTATGGGCCGGTTGTAGCGATTTTAATTTCAAATAATATACAGTTCTCTCTCTCTCTCTCTCTCTCTCTCTCTCTCTCTCTCTCTTAAAGCTATTTTACTGATTTTCAGCATTCAGGTGGCAGCAAATTACATGAACATGTACTCTTCATGCAACGTACCAAAGAACTATGACGTTTCCAAATTCAAAAATTAAAAAAAAAAAATAATTGAATTTCTCATTGATAACGTGCCCAGACGAGGTACATGTAACTTAAGGGGCATCGAATGCAGGGGGAGTATATATTCAGGTATACCGTGACCATGGAGACAGTATACATCCAGCTAGCAAGTGTCAATTAAAAAAACCCACCGAAATTGTTCTTAGCACCCGCAATATCTTCGAAACAGGTGGATGATTACCGACACGTGATGGCCTTGGCTTCACTTTGAAACTATAATTATTAAAATTAATCTATGTAATGAAAAAATATATGTACGTTTTCGTATTAAGGTATCTTTGCAATTTCAATTTACTAATGTTGGAATTACGTGTACTTTTCATGCACAAGTCCAAAACGTACCCGTCTAGTATTTTTTTTATATCCATATAAAGTATTTCGAAAATTACATGTAGTACATGTAAGAGGCTCGTGAACATGTAAACCTGTATATATATATATATATATATATATATATATATATATATATATATATATATATATATATATATATATATATATATATATATATATATATATATATATCGGCCCGAAGGAAATAAGCATTTTATTTTGGACTGACTTGCAAGTAGTTACAAAAATTCAAAAACATACAATGTAAGGTCTACATGTAGGATAATTAGAATTGACAAAATAATCTTTCCCTATATACATGTATTTAAATCAAGCTATTTGTTAAATTTTGGTAAAAGATTAATTTTAAAAAATATCATAGTAGTTAAAAAAATGAGATTTTTTTCTCCAATTTACGAATTGACATAATGCACATTTATACTGTACAATGTACATTTAATTTTTTTCATGATCAATTATTAAGATCGATAATTTCGATGTTGATCTGGATAGATTAAAACGTGCATGTAAATTGAAATAATAAATAAAAAATAATTAAATTAAAGCACGTACATGTTCTTATACTATATCTTGAGATAATAAATTAAAATTATGTAATTTATCGAGGACCAGTTTTTTTTTTTAATTTTTTTTTTTTCAGTAACAATTGTTATAACCGTTATATTATCTTCTTTTTTTCTATTGTGAATTTAAGTACTTATTGTCTGTTAAATTTACGCAATGTATATTTATATATTAATGGATTTTAAAAATATAAAGAAAATAAATATGTAACTATACATGTAACATGCTATCTGGATAATAAAAAATATATATTGTATCAATAGATTTTAAAAATAAAAAATAATGAAAATAGATGTGTAAATATTGCATGTTGTCTGGAGAATTAAAATATATAAATATAAAATCATGTTTAAAAATCATATTAATAATATTTTTACACTGTACATTCACACGCTTTGCTTGTACAATGTTTAGATTACAAACTGGCATGTTGACTGGTCAATGCGCTGATGGTCAACGTATTTTATCACTTATCCTGATTGACAGACCTGTTCGGTATGTTGATTGGTCGACGCGCTGATGAGTTAATCGCTAATCCTGATTGACAGCTCTGTTACGCAACACCTAACGCGCGTTCGCTTTCTTGGACTGCTACTGAATTTGGCGTTCGCTCTGGGTCCGCTCTGGGTTCACTGCGGGTTCGCTACGGGTGCGCTCCGGGTTCGCTCGGGGTCAGCACTAGCGGACCCAAAGCGAACCCAGAGAGCGAACCCGGGGTGCGCTCTGGGTTCGCTTTCTGTTAAGTTGTGTCTGGTCGGTACTGTATGTATCAGCAATGGAATTTACATTTATTTTTCGATAACAGTCCCCCTATTAAAAATGTTAGAAATGCAGGATAAAGAAATATATTCAATTCAATTCAATACCAATATCTGTGAAAATAAGCAATTTTTTACTACTTCCTGTTTGGCCGTAAGTGACGTCATTCGACGCAGTTTGATGATCTCACAAGCTGCTTCTTCTCATGTTGAACAACGTTGCTTCTTTGAAATATTACTAATTCTCAATACTTTTTGAGATATCAGGAAAAAAAACTTTGACCCCTTTAGATCCCTTATTTTAGGAGCCAGCCCTTTTTTCGAGGTATCATTTAAAAGATCTTGTAATTCTGCACAAATTTTATTATATATGTTTTAACAAAATATTATCAAATAAAAAGAAATCGTACAGAAAATGTTCGAAATTTTGAAACTCTCGATATGACTTTTTACAGGCCATAGCGAGTGTCGACGTGTGGCACTCTCGGTGAAAGTTAACTACGTATTACAGATCAACATATGTTGTTCTGTCTTCCCTTAAAGTTTCACTTTCCTGTGATGAATGGGTTCTTAGAAAACCTGCGGACAAACTTACCCTCCAAAAATCACTAAATCGCAAAAATCTTCGGACCGGAAGTGACGTCATCAAAATTAAAAAAAAAATACGCATCAACATTTTTTAATGTTCCTTCTGACCTGAAAGTTCCATGAAAATTGACTTTGAAAAAGCCTTCAACATTGTACATAGAGATACCTTTTGATATTTTAAGATATTGTTGTGTGTCAAAAAAGAAAACTATCATGAAGGAGTCTTACGAAGGTTTAACCAGTGGTCAATCATGGAGTCTAACTTACAGAACAATTCTTTTTCAGAACGGTGGTCAGACAAAGATGCTTGATTTCACCATTCTTTTATTAGGTCACCTGAGCCGAAGTTTCAAGTGAGCTTTTCTGACCGAAATTTGTCCGTTGTCTGTCGTCGTCGTTGTCGTCGTAAACTTTTCACATTTTCATCTTTTCTCAAGAACCACTGGACCGATTTCAATCAAACATGCCACAAAGTATCCGTGGGTAAAGGGGTTTCAAGTTTGTTCATATGAAGGGTCACGCCTTCTACCAAGGGGAAATAATTATGAATTCGTGAAAAATTTATGACATCACTTAAATATCTTCTTCTTGAGAACCACTGTGCTTGAAAACATGAAACTTATGTGGAATCATTGTTACGTAGTGTAGATTCAAATTTGTTTAAATCATGACTTCTGGGGGTAGGGTGGAACCACACTGGGCGATCAAAATTTTACATAGCTATGTATAGTGAAAATCTTTAAAAATCTTCTTCTCAAGAATAGCCAAGCCATGATCTGTCATATTTATATGGAAGCATCTTCAGGTAGTGTAGACTCAAGTTTCTTCAAATCATAATCCTATAGCGTGAAGTCTCAATGGGCGATCAAATTTTTACATATGAATGTACAGGAAAAATCTTTAAAAATCTTCTTCTCGAGAACAGCCGAGCCGTGATTAGTCTTATTTTTATGGCAGTATCCTAAGGTAATGGAGATTCAAGTTTGCTCAACTCATTACCCCTGAGTCTAGGGTGGCGCCACAATGGGCGATCAAAGTTTTACATAGGACTTCAGAGGGAAATTTTTTTTTAAAATCTTCTCAAGAACAGCTTAGCCCTGATTAGTCATCTTTATATGGAATCATCCTCAGGTAGTTTAGATTCAAGTTTGCTGAAATCGTGACCCCGAGGGTAGGGTGGGGCCACAATGGTTGATAAAAGTTTTACATAGGAATACATTAGAAAAAAAAAATTAAAATTCTCCACAAGAACAGCAAAGCCATGATTGGTCATTATACGAGGGTTGTTCGGAAAGTTCGTGGACTTCTGTCATATTTCTTTTTTATTTAACGTCATATTATATCAAAATTTGGTAGAAACATTTTAATAATAAATTTAAATGATTTGTATTAAAAATTTTAAGAATACCATGATTTATTTCCAACTTATTAGGAGTTAAAAATTGCGAAAATTGGTTCGCGGAGCAAGTTAAAATTTAGTAATTTACAAACAATACCCTAAATAATGTCTGTAGTCATATTCTCTATAAAATGACTCAAAACCAAAACAATCTAGACGATCAAATGAAGAATTGTTACATAGTTTCATATTCCTGATTATGAGTTAATAGTTTGCTTCGTTGAAAAGAAATCAATTTCTGAAGATAGGTAGTTCTCCATGAAAACGGCAAAAAAAAAAAAAAAAAAAAAAAAAAAAAAAAAAAGGCGACGTCGTAGAACGTCACAAACGAGCAGTTTACGATACAATTTCCTGTTGTACTCTGGAAAACGTCAGAATAAAATCTAAAAATGTTGTAAGAAGCATGAAATATCTAAAAAGAGAGTCATGCATGTGTGTATGTAAATGGCCCAAGCGGTATTTGAATGATATAGACTCTGTTTCAGACGAGGACGATCCCTGAGGAAACGGATCATCTGTAAAAATCTAACCAAAAACGTTCAGTGAGTAAGGTCTTGGAAAGAGAAAGGCGCTTCATGGTTGCTGATCTTGTGAAAGCATAGTTAAGCGGTAAAAAAAGAAAACATCGACAAACAAAAATATGCTACTGAAACAATATTTAGCAAGTTAAATTTCAGTTGATGGAGACACTTTTCTAATGAGCAGATATTGGACCAAACTGTATGAAATGTATAGGGAGAATATTTTGAGAACCTCATGACGCTATATTTTTGACGTTATAATGTTGTTAAGTGTGTTCCGGGGTTATCAAAGTTGCTGATTTTAAAATGAAGTAAATTGATTTCTATTTAATCGAATGGAATGAAACTTCACACATCAACAAAACAAATATTTTACACATGATATTGTGCTTATTTTAAATTTCTTGATAGTAGTATAACGAAGATTGACATCGTCCACGACCTTTTCGAACAACCCTCGTAATAATAGTAATATCCCCGATGAGAACAGAGGGTCCATAGCAGGGGATCATAGTTATACAAAGGTATATAAAGGATATTTCAATAAAAAATGTCTCGAAAATTCACTCACGATACATATCCTAAATTTCGACCCCCTACAGAGCTTCCATACTAGACACTTCCGGAAAATATCTAAACCCAGGAGCGCAATGGCAACATGTCCTCTATCGCCGCTGAAAATTTTAGCGGTCTAGCTTAAGCCGTTTTTGAATTCTTTCAAACACAAGAAAACAAGCAAAAATGTTTATCTTAACAATCTACAACTATATATTATGATTTGTATGTCATATGTTACATAAATAAGGGCCAAAAGGGGCCAGAATGTTAAATCTTTGACACTTCATATCTCGAACGTGGGAAATATTTTGAGAAATAATGTTAAACAAGAGATGTTTAAAATAATGTTCTGAACAATGTGCGACCTTTCAATTTTTGCTAAACGTCCCAATTAAGGAGTTGAAGGGCCAGCCCCTAAATATTTCTTTTGCAAATATCTCGGAAACGAAAGAAAATCTCTAAATAGTTGCTGAACAAAAAGTGCTCAAAATCCGGAGAACTTCAAGGTGAAATCAAGAGTATGGCTCTAGCCACTCAAATAAGGGGCTGAGAGGGGCCAAAAGTCTTTAATCCATAGCATTTTAACGATCAATATTTTGTTATACATTATTGAAACAAAAATTTTTATCTCAACAATGTACAACTATATATCATGATATTTACATCATATGTTACATAATTAGGGTCATAAGGGACCAGAATACCAAATCTTTAACACTTTATATCTCGGAAATGGGAAATATTTTGATAAAAATCATTGAACAGAAGATGCTTAAAATAATGTTTTGAAAATATACAACCTTTTAATTTTCGCTTACCGTTCCCATTAAGGAGCCCCTAAATATTTCTTTTCCAAATATCTCAGAAGGAAAAAGAATTTCTGAATAATTGTTAAACAATACGTATTTAAAATCATAAGAGCTTAAAGATGATAACAAGAAAAAGGGGCTGGTCCTTCACATGTCTTCAATCTAACTCTTTAATGATCAATACTTTGATACAAATTACTGAAGCAAAATTGTTCATCTTAACAATTTATATATCATGATATTTGAACAAAATCTCAGTCAAATTCTTACCTCATCTTATCAAAAATAGGATGAAAGACCCACTCGTAGCTCGCAAAGAGACTGGAGCTAGTTCTTATTAAAGTATTAGGGTTTTTTCTTTGCATGCTTTATGTGTTTATCTTTGTTAGATTAATTATATATCGAATTTGAATGTATTTTTTTGCATTATAATTTTTATAAATTGTATAATTAAGTATAATTTTTATACATGGTGTTAATAAATATACGTAATAAAGAGAAAAATAAGAGAGTAAAAATAAAAAAAATAATAATATAAAAGACGACAAAGAAGAAATAAACGAGTACTGACACTTGATTCGTAGCTTATATTACTATATTCCAGATAATTTATCTTCCTGGTATACAGAAATTTACAAGTATATCAAATACAGGCTTTATATAAGATACTGAAATCATGCATTACCTCGTGAAGATGAGCGATTGTTACGCCAAATAGTTGAACAATAAAACTGGCGTCGCTGTCATGTTAAAAATGAAAGAAATATCCTGAAAGAGAAAACCAATTTTTTTTTTTTGCCACTTTGACTTTGACCTTTTAACACATGAAATATCGGTCATTCATTGCTACATCCTTACACACACACACAAAAAAAATATTTAAAGCTCTTGCAAAATTATACATATTACTCTTAGTCAGCATTCGGGTGCAATTCAGTTAAAAATATGATTGACTTAAATACTTCATGTTGTATAATATGCAGGTATATCTTACCAAAGAATCAGGGGCAAATCCAGGATAGTGCTATAATTGATTTTCAAGGTGGTAAGTGGGGAGGGAAATTGCTGTTTAGTTTTGAAAATAGGTAATACGTTTGGAATCTGATCACAATGACAAAGACCAGTGTTAAAAAAGTAAAAAGGTCACGCTTTTAATAGTTAAAGGGGATCCCAAAAAATGTTTTTTAAAAATATAAAGGTAATTTGTGGATTCTGAGATGTAGCTGGGATAAAGCATAAGCATTTTTTTGCTAAAATGCATAAAACTATCGGTTACAGCAAATAAGCATGTGATTGCATTTTTTTTAAATTGAATGTAAAAAAGATTATCCATGTGAACACAATTTTTTTCCTCTAAATTGTTAATCTCAATATAACCTTTCACTGGGTCGTATTTTTGCTAAAATATTTCATACCAAGGCCTTTGATTGTTTACTGAATTTGGCAACGGATCATTTCGTCTACCTGATCAATACATAGGGCTCACGTTGGATGTGACCGGTCGACAAGAGATGCTTGCTCCTTATAGGCACATGATCCCACCTCTGAAATTGACACGGGGCCATGTTTTTTATCCTGCAACTACCCCTTGTATTGACCTAATAAAGGTAACCTAATAAACCAAAGCTTTATTCGGTCAATGCCCTAATAAAGCCTCGTGCACATATTCCAACGTTCTAAAAGCATTGTGACGTCATGAATATTGCAATGTTTACGCAATGGCGTCTTAGTTTCAACTGCAGAGATGTACCTAAATCGGTTGAAAACAGCTCGTTTTGGAGGTCATGTAAAAATGTGTTGCAGGATAAACAAAATACATGGAGACTGTCTTGAAATATAAGCGATATTTGGGCTCGGGTCGAAAACGTGAATATCGCTTATATTTCAAGACAGTAACCATGTATTTTATATATACCTGTTCACATATTTGTGTTCTTCCTACGTTTTTTGAGATCGAGCACTGTTCGTCATCCTCACTTGTATAATTCCAATATATGAGGTTTCTGACTTGGTGGTGATTTTCATAACCTATAAACTACAAAACAATATATGAATCATACACTGAAGGACATCACCAATAATTATATATTTAGAACATATCTTAAGAATGAGTAACTTTCAAGAACAGTGTGAGTGTGGAAATACCCCTTACGTCAAAAGTTTTAATCATTATGGGGGGATTCTTCACATGTCTTACTTCAGAAGCAGGTCATGTCAAGGTCTTAGAGTTTTTTCTCGACATTAAGAATGAAAAAAATACTGCTATTAATGATGTTATGCCTACTTCTATTAAAAGTTTTTATTTGTTCATCTTTTTGCATAAAAAATAGTATCACAGGTAGCACTGCCAAATTTTAAAATATGAAAAGGTAAAGATAACGAACAGTGGTCGATCTCATAAAAATAGATAAACAATACAAATTTGTGAACAGGGCTTAAAACACTGACCCCTGGAAATTACAAACGTTGGATAAGGTACCTAGAAGGAGTAAGCATCCCCTGTTGACTGGTCACACTCACCGTGAGCCATTTTTTGATCAGGTGAACGGAACATTACGTAATCAAATTCAGTATAAAAACAAAGGCCTTTTTAACAATTTGCATGTTAAACGTCAGCCAAATTACGACCAAATGATAGTTATATTTGCTAACAAGATCATTGTAACGACCATATATTTACGAAATGCTGACTTTAAACGAGGTTTTTGAAATCCTTGTAACAGAAGCTGGCCTTGGATTAAAAATTGTTCAGACTCACATGTTCTTGAGTATTAAAAAAGTTGGGAGACGTAAACACCGTATGCAGCTAATAGCAGATTACTAAATATATATGGAAAGTTAACGATATAAAAACTGAAGTCATCTCGTTTTTCATACAGTTTAATTGTCAGTCAGTCCTTATCGTCTAAATTCAGTAAAATAAGTAATTATGAAATAGACTTGACAGACTTCTAGGTATCTTTTATTTCAAATTTACTAGGATATATCGAGTCTATATGTACATATGAATGGAAGCAATTACTAGAATTTATAATCGATAATACGTCGTCGATATATCTGATGTCGAGTAGAAGGCCACCGCATTTTTTTTCTCATGTAGAAGTTTGTTTGTACAGTATGTTTAAGCATAAAAGCAGGCCGGAAATAAAGTAGCATAATTAGCGCCCATCTGAAGACTGTATAGGCGATGTCAATGAGGAACTCCAGCATTTTTTTTTAATTAACTTCAGGGTACTTGTGTGTAGAATCAAAGTGAAATTTGACAAAGCAATTAATATGTTGATGACCAATACAAAATACGAAAAATTTCTTAGTTCCATTTTTATTATATAGTAGTCGTCTATGATATCAAAAAGCCTGTTTTTTTATTTATCGTGAGGAATGGTTGTATAAAGTGTAGAAAAGATGTACGTTTTGATGTTTTTGATTTTTTAAAAATGATTGGTGATTTTATATTTTCTTAGAGTTCTTTGGAGTTTTTTAGAAACCACATCTGATTTTCACCACTGTAGCATAGTGCGTCTGATTTTCTAAGAAATAATTAACTATGCTTCTTTAGTTAAAATTTT
The DNA here is from genome assembly GCF_033153115.1 of Saccostrea echinata. Lineage (NCBI taxonomy): Eukaryota > Metazoa > Mollusca > Bivalvia > Ostreida > Ostreidae > Saccostrea > Saccostrea echinata. Next base: position 20,458,155 of record NW_026889782.1, read on the forward strand.
TATTTCCTTACATATGGTGATATTTAACAATGACAGTTAAATAATAAAGACAAAAAGTTTCTATCGATTTTCACTCAAAATTGCTTATAGATTGAAAGCTTACTCGGACTGACAAGATTGTCGTATGTTTGGAAAATCTTATTCATATAATAAATTCTAAAACTTAGGTCGGTTTTTATTTCATTCACTTTAGAAACCCCTTCAAAACTTTTTGCTTAAAGTTGTGACTCAGTCATATGCATCATTCAGGAGTAAATTTGAAAAGCATACATATGTATTTTGTACTATTGCTGTTTCGCCAAAAATATAGTCCCTGCTAGATTTCGTTGTCAAAGAATTTATAATATCTTTATATTAAGAGCATTTATGCTAATATACTTTTATATTTTAATCAATCAAAAACCAGGCAGGAATTTCTCCTTAATTATAATTTTTCAGATCATGTTCAATTTTTGAGGTCATATTATGTACATTTTAGTGAGAGGGAGATTTGCGTTCCTACACCCCTATAACCAACGAAAATTAATCATACAATATAAGAACTTTAATACATCCTCGATCAAATGCTTTATCATCTAAATAAACATGACAGAAAGAATCAATGCTTATCAATGGGGAACAGTATGTATTTTTTAATTATTCAAAAAGGAAACAAGACCATTTCGCTGAGATTTGCCCGCAAGTCAAAGTGAAGATCCTTTGTAGTTCTAGAGAAGTGGAGTATTGAGCTGTTCCTTTATTGCGAGTACAAATCCACTGTTGGACGTGGAGACAACTCCTGATAGAAGCCTCAATAATAGAGATCCTGTGGTATAGAAGCTGCTGGCAAAAAAGAACCCCTCACGGTTTGTAAGTGCCGAGTACATGTCTAAATAAACACCCTTTACCGTTTAATGGTGGAGTCGAAAGGTCAAAAAATATTCTGGAATGGACATGAAGCGAACCACAAAAAAACCTTTTCCCGTTAGAAATCCATAAACTTCATTTGATTTTATTTCAAAGATTTAGATTAGCTCGATAAGCTATTAAAATCCCCATCTCATGAATCAGGTAATGTAGGCATGTCCAAAAAATGTGCTTGCACTGAGACATTAAGTGACTTGCCAGACTTTCATATCTTTTAAAAGAAAATGCATGATTATTTTTTTCGAAGAATAAACCGAATAAAAATAAAGTTATAAAACAAAATAAGGAAAATTGAACCAGTGATTTCAGATATTTTTGTGAGAAAACTCATGGAAAAAATATAATAAAAGAATCAATTAATGACGTCATAATATCTGGCCTTTGACTTCTAAATATAATCTTAAAATCTATTGTGAATTGAGAATGAGACAAATGTTCAAAAATCATGACTCTACTGTGAAGGAATCAAAAGTTACATCTTATTTAAATACAGGTAGTTAAATAGGATATAGATAACAGTCAAGTTCTAAACGAAGCCTTTAGTATTGTAATTGCATTTAATTTTTTCTATCATTTTTATTTTTTTTTTAATTTTCATTTTGTTCTTATGATATAGCAAATAAGCGACACACCCTTTCGTTTATAATTTTTCTTACAAAGACAAATGATTATTGCCATTATGTAGATTCTTTCTGTGTGTTTACGTACAGACGAATTAAATCTAATTTATAGGTGTTTTATGCTACCTTAAGACACTAGATCTAACAGATTTTAGTCATGATACTTTGGAACTATTGAATTTGAAAGGAAAATTGATAAAATGCAGAAATACAATCTAAGATCAATTTTAAGATCAATACTAGTATTGGATTCCTTTGTGTACCGAGACAAAATTAAAGGAAAATGTTTCGATGCACATCTAGATATTTCTAAAGCATTTCGAATGTGCTTACATGGTATTTTCCAAACATTTTGAAATCGAATTAAGTATTCGGATTGAAGGAATTATGAATGAAAACTCCCAAGCTTTATCAAATACATATAAAACTAGTATTAATTGTAACGGGGACCGTTACAGATGTTCCCCAAACGCTCCCCAACTTCCTTTTGGTGACATATTCCCTGTAAGCTTCATTAAATAAGGCAATCAAGTATATTGTTTTTTTTTACGCATTCCATGCGCGCGCACGGGCATGCATGTACAAAATGACCATGTCAACTTGTCTACACTTTTAATACATCTTTATATTCATATTTCATCAAAAGATAAAAAAAAAATTCGGCTATATTAAGTATATCTGTCATTTTACGCATTGCAAGCGCGCGCACGTGCATGCATGTTCATGATGACCGTGTCATCTTGTCTACATTTATAATATGTCTATATATTCTGAGTATCAAAGCATTACATCAAAAAATGTAAAAGTTATGGTTATATCAAGTATATTGGTAATTTTACTCATTGCACGCGTACGCACGTGCATGCATGTGAGCGCTGACCATGTCATCTGGTCTACACTATTAATATATCCTTATATTCTGAGTATTAAATATTTCATCAAAAATATGAAAGTTTTGGCTATATCAAGTATATTGGTCATTCTAGTCAATGTACGCGCACGCACGTGCTTGCAAGTGCATGCATGTGTGCGCTGATCATGTCATATTGTGTACACTTCTAATATGTATTTATATTCTTAGTTTCAAAGCAATTCATCAAAAAATGTACAAGTTAAGTCTATATCATTTGTATTGGTTATTTTAATCATTGCGCATGCGCACACGTGCATGCATGTGCATTCTGACCATGTCATCTTGTCTACACTTTTAATATATCCTGATATCCTGAGTATCAAAGCATTTCATCAAAAGATATGAATGTTATAGCCATATCAAGTATATCTGTCATTTTACTCATTGCACACACGCGCACGTGCGCGCACGTACATGCATGTGTGCGCTGATCAAGTCTTCCTGTGTACACTTCTAATATATATTTATATTCTGAGTTTCAATGCAATTCATCAAAAAATGTTCAAGTTGAGTCTATATCAATTGTATTGGTTATTTCAATTAATGCGCATGCGCGCACGTGCATTCATGCGCATTCCTACCATGTCATCTTGTCTACACTATTAACCCTTTAACTACCAGAGATTTTGCATTTTTTCTGCAAAACTGCCTAAAAATTTCAAGTTAAAATTTTAACATTTTCTAGTCACTTTTACATAAAGCAACCTATACATTTTCTGAAAGGTAAAATCTTAAAGTATTTAATTATGCAGAGTAAAATGACGTCGTGGTTGCCATGGCAACGAGTGAGACCCATAATTGCCAAAATATGTGTTTTCGACCTTTTTACATCACAGAAATACAAACAAATTTACAAATAATGTTTCCATAACAGAGGATTTGGTGATACTATTAAAACAAAGCATACAAACAAATAGTTTTTAGTTATACTGGTCAATTTTATTTGATAGAAAGAGTTTATACAATTACACAATGTCCATGTATTAGACTTTGGCTTAACAGCTGTCTGATTGTCGTAATTATAAGCAATTTACAATCGCTTTCCCTCCTACAGTTTTTACCTGACTTCAATAAAATTTGGTACACATTTAGAGGGTACTAAGATACACAATTCTTTATTTTAGTTTTTTTTTTTTTATTTCAAGGAACAGCGTTGCCATGGTTACAAAATAGCAATTTTGAGAAAGGGACTTCCTTACAAAACACGGGTATACTATATTCAGCAATTTTCAAATCACTTTCCCTCCTACAGTTTTTGCCTGACTTCAATAAAATTTGGTACACAAGTAAAGAACAATAAGATACAAAATTCAATATTTTAGTATTTTTATTTCAATGAACAGCGTTGCCATGGTTGCAAAAATAGCAATTTTGAGAAGGGAACTTTCTAACAAAACATGCCATGGGTATACTATATTCAACGCCATGGTACACATTAAAATTACAAATATCAACGTTAAAAAAATTGACATACATGTATATTAAACATTGGTCGAAGGGAGAGGAGGAGGGATATTGCAGAACATTTTCTCTAATTCGTTTATTAAAATGTTGATTTGATGTCCGCGGAATCGTGCGAGTTGATATCTCGCCTTAAATACCCGATTTTTTTTTCTTTTTGGAAAACCCATGTGTTCTAGAAGAAACAATATTAATGCCCAGTCGTTTTTGACATTAAATGGTCCCCCATTTACTTTCAGTAGAGTTTTATCACTAAATAAAATTACTTGCCTAGTTCCAGAGACCTGCATCTGAGAATTCACAACACCCTGATACGTACTCGAACATAAAATATCACTAGTTCATCAGTAAGTTTTAAAAGAAGGCCATGGGGAGAGTATGGCAAAGAACTACGCACACTAACTCTCGATTCCAGCCTATAATTTACACCTCTTTATTCAATAAAAAAGACAATTTTGCTGTTATCTTTTTTTTTTATATTGCAAACAAGAGTTCACTAGTGATTGAATTGTATTACTATCATATTGTAATTTTTAAATTTACCGGATAGAAGTAAATATAAAATTACAATATTACAACTTATCATTTTGTAATTTTTAGCTCACCTGAGCCGAAGGCTCAAGTGAGCTTTTCTGATCAAAGAGTTTCCGGCGTCCGTTTGTAGTCTGTAAACTTTCCACATTTTCGACTTCTTCTCAAGAACCACCAGGCCAATTTCAACCAAACTTGCCATAAAGCATCCTTGGGTGAATTTAAGTTTGTTCACAGGAAGTGCCATGCCCTCTTTCAAGGGGAGATAATTAAGAATTCGTGAAAATTTGCTGGCTTCTTTTAAATATCTTTGTCTCAAGAACAACTGGGCAAGAAAAGATGAAACTTATTTGAAAGCTTCTTGACATACTTCATGATATGAACCCCGGGGGTAGGGCGGGTCGCAAGAGGGGGTCGAAGTTGTATATAGGAATAAATAGGAAATGTATTTAAAAATCTTCTATAGAACAACAAAGCCATGATTAGTCATATTATAATAGAAGTATCCTCAGGTAGTGTAGATTCAAGTTTGTTCTAATCATAACCCCTTGGAGTAGGGCAGGGCCACAACAGGGGTCAAACTTCACCATAGGAATATATTGGAAATATCTTTAAAAATCTTAAGAACAGCTAAGCCATTATTAGTCATATTAATATAGAAGTATCCTCAAGTAGTGTAGATTCAAGTTTGTTCAAATCAAGACTCCCAGGATAGGGCAGGGCCACAACAGTGGGTCAGAGTTTTTAATAGGAATATTTAGGTGTAATGGTTAAGGGGCATTCGAGTAAAATGCATTGAAGATCTGAAATAATGGAATGACCTAGCAACCCTTGGAATGGACTAGCCAAACCAAAGGGTATATAAGCCAAAGCTTTAGGAAAGTCAGGTATTCAGAAGCTAGCAGAAGTTGGATGCTGAATCAGCAATAGAGTTAAGGTATTCCATCCCTAATATCAACAGATTCAATAAAATTGAGTACATGACAGATATGTAGGTGTTTAATACTCAGTATATTTAGACATAATTCCCATTTATTACTATTAGCATGTAAGGGTGGGATGTGTCCTAATTTATGACATTGAATTTTGGTAAGGGTTATCTCCATCTGTTTTTACTTGAAAAATTCAATTATAAAAAACTTATCTGGTAAAAAAAAATTGTTTTCAATTGTCATTCTATTTCTAATGTTTTATGCATCTTTCCACCACAGAATTTTTTAATATTCTTTTTATTTGAATATTTTTTTTTAAAAGAAAAATCGCTTGTCCCCTTACACAACAATGCAATCTTTGTTAGTTAATTACTGCTTAGTTAATTACATTTTTGAAACTTTCTCTTGATAAATCCTTTTCTACTATAAAATGCTTTTACATAGGAAATATCTTTAAAATCTTCTTCTCAAGAACCACTAAGCCATTATTAATCATATTTATACAGAAGCAACCTTAGGTATTGTAGAATCAAGTATGTTCAAATCATATTAGTTTTGCATAAGAAAAAAATATAGAAATCATCTTGAAAAAAAATCTGCTCAAGAACAGCAAAGCCATGATTAGTCATATTATTATAGAAGCATCCTTTGGTAGTGTAGATTCAAAGTTGTTCAAATTTAGGGTGGGTAGTGTGGGGCCACAATGAGAGATCAGATTTTACATAGGAAAACATAGGATTGATTGATTGTATGTTGTTTTACATTCCGTACAAGAATTTTTTCACTCCTATAGAGACATCACCTTATACCGGTGAAGGGCTTCAAATTTATACCTTTACTCGGCACTCAGGGCCATTGAGCAGTGGGGGATCTTTATCGCGCCTACGCCTATTCTTCTGTTTAAGAACAGCAAAGCCATGATTAGTGATATTGATATGGAAGAATCCTGAGGTAGTTTTAATTAAAGTTTGCCCCCCTCCCCCCTCCCCCTTCAAAACTGAACTGATTACTGAGCACAGGTGAGCGATGTGGCCCAGCCTCTTGTTGTATTTACTACCACCCGGTAAATTAAAGAATTACAGTATAACATTATTAATACCAGTGTCAAATTGTCCATTGCTCTTAATCACAACTCCTTTTATAAGGGGTCTAGAAGATGTATATCCATTGAAATCAGGCTTTCTAACACCAAGAGATTTTAAAATAGTACTTAGATTTTAAAATACTCATAGACATGGATAAATGATCCTTCATTTTTTCCATATGTTTAACTCATGTATTTTATCTGTAAACATACCCCCCACCCTCACTCCAAAGAAGAACAAGAGCTTTGGTATGAATTTGTTAAATAATAATTCAAAATTGCTGTAAAAAGGAGAGGGGGATGTTTTAAAAATATTTTCCATTTGATTTCTAAAGTGAAAAAACACAAGTTTTTTTTCCCAATATTATAGAGCGTAGTTTCCGAATACTTCTGATTGTACTTTCATTTTCATTTCTCCACAACTTTTAAAAAATAGTAAAATGGCGGTCTTTATATTCAAAAGCACATTTTGCTATTTTCGCGCGATGTTCTGGCAAATATTTTACATACTTGCTCCGTTTTATTTTTGTTGTAGCAGTAGATTCAACTTTTCAGTTTCTTCGTTACACATACTTGTAATCCCGGCTAATCTATAAAGGATTAGGCAATGAGGGAGAATTTGTTAGTTTATCCCAAGTTTTTCTTTATTATCCAGTTTGATATAGACATGTTCTTAACTCTGTGAATACTGAAAAATGAATTTAACACGAACAAAGAAACTTGAGTTTCCCGTGTGTTTATTCAGAAATTATATCTATAAATTTAGCAATCTGATTAAAATCAGCTGTTTGTTTGGCTATGTTTACGACGTATGACGTAGTACTTTTGATTCATTGTGACATTTTTTTTTTCATCTTTTTATCATTAAAAAAGGATAAATGCGTTATCTTTCCTGTCACTTTAATAAAAATGCACTTTTCCTTTCAAAGTACACCAAGTACTAAAAAAAAGATTTTTTTTTTTTCATTTTTCAATAATAAATCTGAAGATTAGGAAAATGGCAATCATTGTATTTAATTATTTTATTAATTATTTCCACTACATGTAGGACTGACACAAAATTCGACAGGGATTTCTGATACAATGGGTGCACGCAATCGGGGCGTTGGGTGAAAGACTATTACTACATGTATATATCTCCCAAAGCTATTGAAAATTCCTTTTATTACATGTTGTTTATGGCTCAAAACGTGTCGTACATTAATTCTTCTTTACAAACAATTCATTTATTTTAAGTAAATCTGTTTCATATATCAAAAGAGCTAGTTTGTTTTACACTGAGCTCATGAACGATTTCATTGTGCATGTAAAAGGTCAAATGACGTCATAGTGCATTTTGTGTATTTTACTCGTAAAAGTTCCAATATTCAACAACAAATACCTCTGTCACGAATGCATGTACCTTATAATGTCCGGAATAAAAAATGTAGGGCATATATTCCCAGCTTTCAAGTTATGGCATTCATTTTTTATTTTATTGTGTTTGTAATTTAGATAAAGCCAACAGAAGATAGCACAAAATCAGTCATTATGCATAGTTTTATCAACTTCCTGCAATGATATGCAATATTCAATTCAAGTTTATGATAGTTTCTCAACATTGCACAGAAAATTTTTGAGTAGAAAAAATGTTTAGTTTCTTCTCTAGTTTCAGAAAATATCAATTGTTTTGTTGTAACCCGAATAGTTAGAAAACGCCAACAGTTAAATATCTGTGATGCTGAAAATGCGTCCAAATGCGTCTCTGGGGGTTAAAGGGTTAATATATCCTTATATTCTGAGTATCAAAGCGTTTCATCAAAAAATATAAAAGTTTCAGCTATATCAAGTATATTGGTCATTTTACGCATTGCACGCGCACGCACGTGCATGCGCGTGCGTGCAAAATGACCTTCATTCCGCAAATCTACATAACATTCCTACTAACCCTCAATCGGATGTGTAGTTTCGGAGATCACCCACGGACAAAAAAGTACCCAGGAAGAAAAATAATAATAATAAGAAGAAGAAACAGATTAAAAACAATATGTTCCCAAACTTCGTTTGGGGAACATAATAAATCTAGCTTGCAAATTGCCCTTTTCTGTAAAACATAGAAGGGGTAAAATATTTTTGGGAAAAGCGATGTGAGAAAATAAAATGCTTAAGTTATGTCATATTATCATAGAATTATCATAGAATTGTTTGCCTTTGCATTGAGTGGATAATGTGTAATACGATGAGGACACAATACATGTAAAATCTTTTCATAGAATTGTAAAGAGAAACTCGTTTTACTTAATTTTTTGAATTCACCAATAAGGAAGTTTTTTTTTTTTTACTTCTGAGAAAAAAAATCTTGACATCGCCTTGCCTCTGACATTTTCCAAATTTCTTATTCCTTTTTTAGGATATCAAATATATAAAAAAAAATACCAATTGCATTTGTGACTTGTTTTGAATTTGTGAAATTAAATTAAGTTTATGAGCATTTAAATACCTAGCAATATTCTATTGAAGTCCAAATTACATGCGTTTTGTTTCAACTTTCACACAAGGCATCATGTCACAAAATTGTTAAAATGTATATAACTAGGTAAACAAACACGAAAGACTGTGTGATATGTTTTTTCTTTTCTTATTTTAAGTCCATTAAATATCAATAACATGTGCAATAACACATATATGTTGCACTAAATACTTATATTTCCAATTGATTTTTCGAAAGGAAGTTATCTATTAGGCCTTTTTAATTTATTCTTTATTGATTTTTATTTTTTATTTTTATTTGTGTGTGTGTGTGTGTGTGTGTGTGTGTGTGTGTGTGTTTTAATTTCCTGAGGAAATTGCAATAATCTTGACATCGCCTTTCCTCTTACATTTTCAGAATAAGTTATTCCCCCTTTTTTGGGGGGGGGGGCGGTCTTGTTTTGTGATTTTATCTTTTTTCTTACTTTCATTTATTTATTTGCTTTTTTTTGTTCATTTATTTTTTATGTTATTTATCTTTCCTTTTTTAGCTTGTTATTTTCTAGTATTTATTTCCATTTGTATTGCCGATGTTATCTTGTCAAAGAACAACTTATTGTTTATAACTTTGGTTATTGTTTCTTGGTTTTTATGTTTTATTGTTTCTCAAGAAATGTAGTGTCTGCATCTTTAAACCTTTTTAAAGTGTGCATCAATTAAGTTTATGTAATAAAAAGAAATGAAAGCATCAAGGCAATCAAACATCAGCGTTGCGAATACTACACTGTTACAAAGTCAACAATTTGATTTCTATTTTCTCTCTAAATAGTGTTTAGATTTAGAAAAAAGACCTTTGTTCTCTATTCAGTTGCAGAATTACTTCTAATTTTTTTTGCTTGCCAACAAGAAATTTCAAACTGACCACGGTTGCACCTTGAAATCCTTGATCCGAGTTTTAATTACTGCTTTTCTCCTTCTTTTCCAATAAAATAAAATGTATATAAGATTATTGTTTTCATTTGTGTCTTCCCTTTCACAACTCCATTGTAACTTTTGAAAATGGGGGCTTATGGTTTTCGTTATCAACAGTATTGGGCACAAGTTCGTACATGTTGTCAAATGCTGATATATACTACATTTAGCACTTCTGTGAAAATCTTGCAATGAATGTCCAATTCTAACAAAAGAAGTAAATAACTTCAATGCAGAGCAAAGAAAAATTAATCGTTTTTCAAAAACATGCAGGTACACACTTTGCGATAATTTTTGTGAGGATAATATTTTTATTAAGGAAAATGCTTAGAAAATTACAAGAACACGACCTAGGAAGTCAATTCCTAGACAATTTCGTTCGTGCATACCCTCAGGTTTACGTTCAAAATTATTCTCTCTATTCAACAGTCAGGATGGATAAGTTCTTGGTAATACTGACGTCATAATACTTGGAACTGACTTCCTTGTGTAGTTTCCGCTGGAATAAATTATACCAAGGTATATAAGGAGACAGTCATATATCTTAAAACAGTTTAATTCCTTAAGGAGACAGAGGTAGGTCTTCAATTTGATAATTAATTATTTTGAATTCCTGGTAGTTGTAGAGTCAATAATTACATGGTAAAGTATTTGCTGCTCTTAGATATATATTGTTTGTCTTTTATATTAACTAATTAAAAGAACGCACAGGCTGACATTATATATATATATATAGAGAGAGAGAGAGAGAGAGAGAGAGAGAGAGAGAGAGAGAGTTTTATAGTCTTACATTTTCAGAGTAAGACCAGTGTATAACTTCATTGAACTTGTTTCTCATATTTCGTCTTTTAATTTTTTTTACTTTAATTTACACATTTCTTAAGAAAATGGTCATTATTTTGAATATTTAATAATTATGGATGATATTTAACACACTAAATTTCAGAATTTGAAAAAAAAAATATTTTCAGTTAGAAGTTAGTTTAAGTTGATTAGATTTCATGTGGACTCTTTGTCTTCCTTAAACCTCGAGAAAGGCTGAAGCTCAAGTGATTAAATTTTCAAAACTCTCTAAAATACCAAATGTTGGATGCTGAAATTTAAGACATGTGTTATGACTGAATTTTTTAATTTTTTTTCAAATATCCGTATAACCTATTAAAAAAATTGTAATCTTCTATGCTCTGGTATGCACACATTAGATGATCGATACGACTTTATGATTTATCAGTGGCTTTATGTTATTCACTGTTTTTCTTTCTATGGAACAGGCGACCATTGCCATCAATTCCTTGACTTGTGAAAATCAAGATTCATTTATACACCTTTACGGTCTTTGAACAACAACTCAAGGTATGTGTTTATTGTTCGACGTTGAATTGCTATGCATTCAAACAAACACGACTGATGAAGGCCGGTATCACGGTCGGAATATATATATATATATATATATATATATATATATATATATATATATATATATATATATTACAAATTAAGCCCTTTTATGAGGTCGATCCTTAGATATATTTGAGCACGAAGTGCGAAGTCGATAAGCTATTCTGTGAAGTCGATATATCTATAGATTGACGGAGTCAAAAGGCTACATTTGTTATATTATTTTTGGGGGGAAAGAGACAAACAAATTCATAATGTAGGAAGTAAGTTTTAAAGACTTTTCACCATTATAAACACATCTCTGGATTTTCCCTAAATTATTTTTAGTAACTTAAGTCAATTTCGTAAAATATAATTCTGCAAGTGATAGCACACAAATCAATCAGATTTATTGAGTTACACAGCAAAAATAATATACTTAATTAGATCATGCACGTTTTGTGCACTTTTCGTTTCGGCTAAACCGTGTTGCATTTCCTGCACACCGTTTAATGAAGATACGACAAGAATGTGAGATATGTGCAATAATAGTATTTATATCGTGAAAAACTCATTCAGAATGATTTTTTAGCTATACCATATATGATTTTTATCTCCTACTTGTGGTGGATACTACCCATAAGATAAAACTATACTTTATCCACGGGTATATATGTGCTTTATCAATAGCACTTCCGATTTCGACATAATCCCAGGGATTATCTCAAAGTTTGTTAAGAACAAAAAATGAAATAAATAGAACTCATTGAAATAGTGTATATTCGCTCAGCAAGCCTCGCGAATATACACCATTCAACTCGTTGTATAAAGCAAATATCAAAACACACAACATAGATATCCTCTATATATGGTATGTTTTAAGGACTTCGTAATTTTATGATCATGAATTACGTTTATGATAAAAAGAACTTAATTCTTTAATTTTCTTTCCTAAGGATAACAACGAAAATTTACACGTACAGGGACCTAAAAATAGTGAAATGACTCACATGATAGAACTAAAATCTGCGAAAGACCTCTTTCTTGGCCCCTGCTTTTTTAGAATCTTCAAGAACTATGTGAAAATTCATTATCAAAACATTTTCCCATAGAATTACGCCATTATAATTTTTATTTTCATTCAACTTTTTATGAATTTTAATTAAAGCACATTTTGCCTCAAAAAACACAGAGCACAAGCTTGCTTATCTACCAAAATTATAAATATATCAGGCACAAGTATCAAATATATCTCTTTCATGATAATATTAGATTAGGCATGCGTGTGCTGTATGTTTACCGAAAGAAAAGTTTATTGATTTTGACGTAATTCCCTCATCAAAATAAAGAAAAGTTCGTTCATTATCTTACTTTTTACCCACATGAGTCCAACGATACGCTTTTATTGAAAATTAACCATGGTTTTAAAACAAGCATCAATTAAAGTTCTTGAATGCAAACTATCACAATTTTTACTTGTTTTTTTTTTTATTTAAGTGTAAACAATAAATATGAATAGATGCTAGGTATTTTTATTTTCTGTTTTGGCCGAATAAATTTAATTTCTTTAGACAATAAAACGCCGGTCTATTGATTAAAGTTGGATAACAGTTTAAAAAAAATTAAATGAATAGTAATTTATCATATATAACTTGTTTTTCATTGACCACGCAGGATATATATATATATATATATATATATATATATATATATATATATATATATATATATATATATATATATATATATATAATGATATTTTTTAAATATTATTTTCCTTCAAAAGATATCGACAAAAACGTTAAGTTACCCAATTTTATATTAAATGAATATAAATTATTTACAGTAGCTTTGCCCAAAATTAGGCAAGGAACGCGTAATACTGACCCTGATTACCAAAGACAGACTTCCTGCATGTGTAATGCAACTGGAATATACAATTTTGACATCTTGGGTATTAGGGCTCTCCAGGTAAATAACACCAGTACTACTAAGACCACTCCCTCTCCTCAGGTAACAGTACGGTAAAAAAATTGGGTCTTTACGTTTCCATATTGATGAATAATAATATTACGCCACGTTAGTTCCATTTAAACTATAACGTTAGTCGACTTCCTACATCTGGCATAATGAATCTCTAGACCCAATACGCAATGAATTTAGGAATACCTAAAACCTGTGTGTTCTTCTTTATAGATGGTTGATTCGATACCCCTTCTTTCCCAAGCGAAGTCTCTTGTACAAGCTGTATGTGGCGATAGTGAAGGAGCAAGAAGGACTCAGGAAAACTTTTCCATGCAGTGCCCAGTAGTATCCCAGGTACGATCCTTAGTAGAAGTAATTGATGGCGATGAAGAAGGTGCACAAAAGACGCAAATGGCGTTTTTGCAAAATGTCAGTGATGTAGCTGATGCAGTGCCTGTTCTTGGTCACGTTAAAGGTGCCGTGCATTATGCCGTAGGAGACACAGAAGGCGGTGATAATGCTATGAAGTCTGCATCTCGTACAGTAGGCGTAATGGCAGGTGGTGCTGCTGGATTAGCTACCGGTGGTCCCGCTGGGGCTGTTCTTGGAGGCATTGCAGGTGGGAACGCAATGGATTTGGTGATTACAGGAGCAGATTCTGCCATACATGATGAATTCAGACCACATGGCACTGTTCAGCAAATTAAAGAGAACATTGAGGATCCTACAGACCCTGGCAAATGGTTCGATACTGTCGCTATGACAGCATTGGATGGAGAAACTGAATTTAGAAGAGGGAAAAAGAAGAATAATGCAGGAAGGGGTAATCCCCATAATTGAGAGAAGGATAACATTGTTTTGTATTGAAATTTAATAAGAATTTCACTTTGCAAGTACAATCCTAACTTTCATCGTGTATTACTATATGCCAAAGGTCTTTTGATGATCTGATCATATATATTTGTATATGCATATTTTTCTTATATATTTCGGTTTAGTCACATCCTACAATAAAGAATAACCGTATTTCTTGTTATGTAGCATTAGAAATTAAGATCACAATTTTATCTGAGGAAGGTTTAAGCCACTTTTTGATGTTATACAGTACCAAACATCGGGGAAAACAAGATAAATTTTCAAAGTTTCGATAAATCACAACTGTATTGTGTGTGTGTGTGTGTGTGTGTGTGTGTGTGTGTGTGTGGGTGTGTGAGGGTGTGTGTGTGTGTGTTTCATGTTGGATACATTTTATCCATTGATATGTAATTATGAATTAGTGAATAAATAGTTCTTTTGTATGGTCGCATGCTTAGATTAAATAGCAGAACAACGAGACTTCTGGCAATTCACTTTGTGTTAAATGTATCCACATGTATTTCTCGCTTAACAGAGCTTAACAAAAGAAATTTATGTTTAGCAATGTGTGACGTCACAAAAGCTACAGGGTTTTTAATTAGAAAAGTATAATGTTTTGATTTTGAAATGACTGTTCTTTCCTCCAATTATTGATGTGTGAATACAAAATTACCTAGACAAGAACGTACATGAAATGATATATACATCGATTTTCACAAAGTCGAAACCTCCTCAAAATGACATTGGCTTATTAATCAAGAATGACTCAGTACTAATTTTTTTTTATTAAGCCCAGTTATATGTATACAACATTTAAAATACCTTGCTACATAAATATATGTTTTTTAAATATATGCTTATAATACTTTTGTCTTGTTATATGCATATGTAGTAACATTTATTCATTTTAAAGTTTCTTTTCATACTGGCAATAAATTATCAAAGCTTCGATACTCTATATATTTTCATTAGATGCATTGGATTTTAGGTTTCACATCAGAAGCAAAAGATATCAAGTTCGAATAAGAGAAGAATAGTTCTAATTTATTGTAAATTCGTTTGGTGACAGTTATTTCGCTAAGTTATATAAAAGACGGAGGAAAGTGTCAGCCAAACTAACTGGGGCTTCAAACAAGGACTAAGGTCACTTCAAAGAAACAAATTCAGTCTTTTAAATCTGATTCATTAGATTTGTTGTTAGACGCAGAATATAAATATTCCTTTTAAGAAATGAGCGGCATGGAATATCAATGATCAATACAATGCAATGTAAAATGTCAGAACGACATTGCAAAATCCGCTTGTCTTAATTGTATTTTTTCAAATTGTATGCCTGAATATTTCCAAATACTTGCTTAGTTATCCTTCATTGAAATTCAGCTGTTTAAAATTTCCTATGAAAAAATACGGTTTTGAAATGTACTTTTTTATACCCGTGTTTATAGTAAAGATTTATAACGTGTGTATAAAAGATTCTTGTGTAGGCGATTAATGATGATTTATTTGAGATCTCTTGTGGGAATCTGTAAAAGTAGTTTATTTTCTAGCTGAATCTTGCTTGGGAAAAATGTGTGATGGTAAGTTGAATTTCTCATGAAATATTTTGTTAACAAGTAATACTGTCCCTTTCCCATGCACATTGGGAACATAAGTATACAACAAGTTTATTCAAATAACAAAATGGTTATAATAATTGTGTTTATTGGCTGCGCCGAAGCAAATTATGTTAAACACTTCAAAAAATTATAAATGACCGTCACGTGATATCATAATAAGCATGTTTATATATAGCCGAGAGATCCCTCTATCTAAGTTAGCTATGCTTAAGTACAAAACTTACAAGTTTAAATCGATACTGATCTTCCAATGCAATGTATTGTATTGAACGCATTTAAATATTCGGGAAGCCTTAACATTGCTGTGTAGATTAACAATTAATGTTCTATTTAAACCTATACGTTAATATATTTTTGCATGTTTTTCTTCCACTTGAGCACTATCATGTACCCTGACACTATTGATGTCAATAGTGTCAGGGTGCAAATCAATATAAGTTTCGCACTATCCTCGAGAAAGATAACGAATATTTCAAATATCACATGATATTTCTCGAGGATAGTGCGAAACATATAGTTTGTACCTGCACCCATAAGGAGAATTCCACTTTCGTGAAATATTGTCAATTAACAAACATGTAAATATATATGAATTTTGAATATAGAAAGTTTAGGCATAATTATAGGTTCTACAAAATATATTGTAGCCATATTTCATAACTTTAAATACGTGGAAAACAATCTGTCGTTGAGCTGCTCTTAAGAACTATAGTTATATACTAACGGGTACCTTTAAGATATTCCCCAAACGCACCCTATCTCCCTTTTGGTGTCTTATTCCCTGTGAGCTTCATTATGTAAAGCAATCAAGTATATTGGTAGTTTTACGCATTACACACGCACGCACATGCATGCATGTACATGATGACCATGTCAATTTGTCTACACTTTTAATACATCTTTATATTCTGAGTATCAAAGCATTTCATCAAAAGGTATAAAAGTTACGCCTAAATTAAGTATATTTGTCATTTTACGTTACGCATAGCACGCACGTCCATTTGCAAGCATGTCCATGATGACCGTGTTTAAGGAGGCTTTAACCACAGCACACTGAGAGTTTTAATGTCATGTCAGTTTTATGCAGTTGGAAATGTGGCAGATGTAACTCATGTCAAAATTGAAGCTCAATGTACTTTTTGTGATTCTTTAAATCTTCCCAATGTTCAAAAAGCACTTGTCATTTGTGTCTAGAACCTCCTTAACACCAACATTCTGCTTGTTTGAAAAAAAAGGTTAACGAAATCAGCCAAACTCGTCCATGAAATTTACTACGATCCGACATTCTATTAGAAAAGTCAAATTTTGCAAAATGTCTTTTCCTTTTTGATACATACATGTTATTCATAATATAGCTATATAGTAAAGATTGTTTCTGTGGTTTTATAATGGGTACTTGCCCTACGGACCATCTCATCAGGGGTCCACCAGTTTTGCCTGTGGGAAACGTAATCAAATAATCATATCGCCTTTGCTTTTGTGCTTGCTGTAAGCTATATTTGGTTCCAATGTTAATAATTCTTTGCATTTTATGTGTGTTTTCATTTCATTCCAGTATCTTAAGATGCTTCTTATTAATTCTCTGATTCTTGGATCATATTCTGCAAACAGAAGTGATAACCAATTATGGATTATGGTTTTATTTAATGCGTAAATTCTGTCAGCTCCAGTCATGCCCTTAAGAACTATGCTATGCTAAGGAAGGAAATGAAAAATGCGATCTAAGTACTTTCTTAGTATGTATCGTTTTTAAAGATCTTTGTAACAAATTCACTGTATACCTGTAGGAAAGGTATTATAGATATTAATAATGAATAGGTTTGTGCCGCACATTACCATAATTTACATCGCATGTATCAGCTGTGTGTCACGTGACTGGCATAAAAATAGAACTGTTAAGCTGAATGTAGAAAATGAAGCTAGTGCAAGGGCATACGCATGTTTTTTGAGAAAAAAAAATGCTACACATTAAAAAAGATTTACATCGGCTACCCGAAAAGTGCTGGAAGCTTGTTTGAGCTGTTTCGGAATTACTAGTAATTTTGCTGAAAATGCATACAATAGATAAAAATTCGCACTTCGCTTAAATTCTGTTATGAATAAAAATATGTTATGCCGACCAGAATCAGCTCCAAGCACTTTTTAAAATATACATGTTACAAACAATTGATATTCCATGTTTCAGCTCAAACAGTCTGATCTATGTCCGTGCACTTTGAGATTAATTTGGAATACACTTATCGTGTTAGGGATATTCTTTACATTACCTGTCGTTATGCATATAGCACCTACAAAAATTGATAATCTGCATACTTGTATTGAATAATTTCCTTTTAATTTTATTGTTTAGATTTAAACATTGACAATGATTTTATAGTTATTTAAGTATTTTAGTAATTATTAAACCAATGGATCCACTCCTTGGATCACTTGTACTGCGTCAAGTCAAGGTTAGTGACGTCAATTATAAAAGAATATTTGCTACTTATTACTCGGCAGTATTATTATCAAATGTTGTGATTTACATGCTTTCATAAATAAGTGATAAAATAAATGAATGCAAGTTGTTATTTACGAATTATCATGTGGTTAAATTGATTTTTGTCGGTTGTTTAATTTTTAATGACATCAAGATGGAATTTTCCATACGGTGCATCACAAATGCGAACTCTAACGTACAGTATATGGCCATTAGTGAGTCATAGTAACATTTTTACACTAAATATTTCATAATTGAAAAACCATTTTTATAGAAAATTATTGCCATGTCAATTTTAGCTCAATTTTCATGATTTTTTGACTGAATGATGCAGAATTGGGCAAATTTTCTCGTCTTAAGACAATACGTTGTATTTCCACTATGGAAGAGTTATTCTTCTTAGTGCGCTCTTTTGTGAAAAAGTCGGAAAATGTACATATCTCTTGCGGGATTACTGGGAAAAAACATAACATAAACATGTAAACAATATGTTGAATGTCGATGAACAATTCCTAAGAAAATGCAAATGAAATATTTTATTGTTGTGGACTTTATATACATCAAGAGTAGGAATGACAACGATATCAATTTATATCTATTGTTGATCGTATGTATCTATTTATCGTATGGTACATCTAAATACAATACATATGCCTCGGAAATGTCGTACTTTTTATTAATGGATGATAAATTTAGTGTTATCGCTCTCTTACATATGTCTTTTAGTTCTTCTACTCTTAATTGGAATGACAAATGCATTTAACATTTAAAACTGGATTGAGATTGGCATGTTTTGTATTATCCGCAACGCCATGTTGTCCCAGTCAGACGACCAAACGCGCCTCTAATTTTGAAGAGTTCACTAGTGGAAATAAAACGTATTAAAAAGATGGTACACTATAATCATACAGAATAATTTTTGAAAACGTCTTGACAGATAATTTTAACCTCAAATTCCTATGATTTCTTAACAAATTAGAGACTCCATTTTTGTATTTCGCATTTGACATGTAATATTACCGCAATGTCTACAGATAAAATTATTTTGAAATCATGTGAAGAAACTGCAATGAATTCTATAATTATTTAATGACGTTTTAGTAATAAAAAAATTGAGCAACAAATAACACTGCAATAATATTTTAGATAAATGCATTTTTGAATGTAATATATAGTGGAAAAATAAAATTATGACTCACTTATGGCCAGATACTGCAGCTGGGAAATTTATTTCTGAAAAAGAAACTTGGTCCAAGTACATGTTCACATTATAAAACCATCGAAACACCCTTTGCTATATTACCATATATTATGAATTATATATAAAAAATGAAAATAAAATATCGCAAAAATTAGTATTTGTGTGTCAGTTACCTAATAAAAAACTCGACTCCCAATATGCCTTATTTGGCCTAGCAAATATGAAAAATTTAAAGAGGGCTTTAGAATAAATGTTTTTGGTAATTCTCATCCTAGAACATTTTCACATTTCACACCTCCAACATTTCCGTCGAAACCGGATGTTTATGGTGTCAAACTAAATCTAAAAACCATGATTCGAGGTTTTTCGAGAAGTTGCCAAAAATTGCACAGTTAAAAGTGATTTACACATAGAGCACATTCGTAACGGCAAATATTAAAACAGAAAATAATCACTATTTGAGAAATGTTTTCCAATGAAAATATTTACCCGTAAGGAGTGTGCTGTGTTGAAAAAAAGAAAAATTCATTGCGTGTGAAGGAGCTATGGCCACAACCATCATATATGTCCTCGTGTTTTACATAAACTTAAAGCATCGATTCAAGAGGGGTATTATATTTATTAGGTAAGTGGACAACACATTTCTACTCCACATGTACACAATTTGTTAAATGGGTCGCCATCAGGCAAATCTGACGAGTGGACACGTGATGGTTTCTAAAATGCGATAAAAAATGCCGATTTTTTCAAGTTTTTCTCAAAGACAAGGTCACAGGGAAGAACAACTTTCATACTTACCTTATGTATAAATACCACAAAACAAATGTACTTGCCCATTATTATCGTTGGTCGTGCTTATGGCAAATACGAAATTTGACTTTATATCAGTTTATTTTGATGTCTTGAAGAATCAATAATTTTTGAGAGTCAATCTTTAATGGTTAGTTTAAATTACATATAAGATCCAAAGATAATACACAAGGTGGTAGAGAAGCAGTCGAATGTTTGTTTCAGATGATAAATGTGGAAAAGAATCTATAAATTACATTTTCTGAAATCGAATTTGGAAAAAAAAAACAATCATATATGTTGTTCTTGACGTTACTCATTATATGCGTCATTTGTGAGGTCATAAAAGATGAAATAGATGGAGATAACGAACAGTATTCAAGTTCAAAAGTCCATTAAACATTACAAAATAGGAGCAGAGAAAACACGGACCTCCAAAGCATCAGAGGTGGGATCAGGTGCCATGGAGGAGTGAGCATCCCCTGCCGACCGGTCACACCCGCCGTGTGCTCCTTGTCACGATCGGGAAATAACGGAAAAATCCGTCGACAATTCAGTGCGTAAATATTGGCCTAAAAATTGGTATGAAAAAGTCAGTCAGCATTTGACTCAATGATAAATTGTATTTGCTGACAAGGTCATTGTATCGACCATAGAACTTACAAAATGATGACTTTTAAAGAGACTGCTGATATTCTTGTTTCATCAACTTGTTTGTCAATAATTTATCTCGTTTTAGAAATTGTACGTATGTATAGCATGCTCTTGCGTATCGAATCAACTGAAAGATATAAACCCCGTATGCAGGTGATGAAGGTATATTGCTGCATAAGTAAGGGAAGTTGACGATTGAAAAGTTAAAGTCATCACGTTTATCATAAAGCTTGGTTGTTAGATTACTATTAGCGTCTTTTTCAAGTAAAATATCCAAATATGAATCAGATGTGTCAGACTCTATAGTATCTTTCATCTTAAGCTCACCGTAATATATCGTATCGACATAAGAATGGATATAACAATTGTTAATTGACAATACGTCATCGATATATCTAAATGTCGAGCTGAAGGCCTCAGCAAGTGTTTTCTTCTTATCACGTATAAGACTTTGGACAAATTCTGCTTCATATAAATACAAAAAAGGTCTGCTAATAACGGGGCGCAATTGGGACCCATGGGAATTTCAATAGATTGTTGGAAGACCTGGTCTCCAAAAACCACATAGATATTGTCAATCAGAAACTCAAGCATCTTTTTAATGTCAACTTCACAGTACTTGTGTGTACAATAAGAATGATTTTTAACAAAATAATTTTGCAAATGACCAATGACAAGGTAAGTAAATCTACGAGTTCCATTTTCATTGATAAAAGCAGCTGTCAATGATATCAAAAAGCCTGGATTTTAAATTATCGTGGGGAATGGTTGTGTATAAAGTTGAAAAGTCGTAAGTTTTTAAGCTGTTGATTTTGGTAAAATCTTGTGATTTCAAATTTTCCAAAAGTTCCTTGGAATTTTTAAGTATCCATATCTGATTTACACCACTTTTCGAATATCTTGTTGCACATTACTCTTGAAGTTTCCCCTTCACTACTGTTAATATCTTAGTGAGGAGTAAAGAAAGAGGCTTGGTTGAATATTTACTGGAACCCACTATGTATCTTTGTAAGGATTTTTATGAAGTTTTGGAATCCAATATAGATATGGTAATTCAAATTCATTTTGGTTGTTTGGAATATTAAAAATATTCAAAACTGACATATGATTTTGAAGAATTTCTTCCTTAGAAAGAGAACTATGAGTTGGATTACCACTTGTAGAATTAAATCCAAGTTCCTCTAAAATACATTTAATATAATGAGCCTTACAAACAAAGACAATGTTGTTACCTGCTTTGTCAGCAGGGACGAGTACGTACTGATCATGTGATCTATCTAATTCTTTTTTCACTTCTGGATTATTGAATACAGAAGGATAGATGGTTCTCATATTGCCCCTCAATCTTTTAATGCGCAATTTTAACATACATATAATATAAATTGTATTTGCTCACAAGGCCATTGTATCGGCCATAGAACTTACGAAATGATGACTTTAAACGAGACTACTGATATTCTTCTTTCATCAACTTGTTTGTCAATAATTTACCTCGTTTTAGAAATTGTACATACGTAGAGCATGCTCTTGCGTATGGAATTAACTGAAAGATATAAACCCCGTATGCAGGTGATGGAAATATATTGCTGCATAAGTAAGGGAAGTTGACGATTGAAAATTAAAGTCATCACGTTTATCATTAAGCTTGTTTGTTAGATTACCATTAACGTCTTTTTCAAGTGAAATATCCAAATATAAAACAGATGTGTCAGACTCCGTGGTATCTTTTATCTCAAGCTCACCAGGATATATCGTATCGACATAAGAATACAAATAACCATTGTTAATTGACAATACGTCGTCGATATATCTAAATGTCGAAACAACTCCCACCTTCGTAGTAGGATTTTCGAGTTAGGCAGTTTAGCTTTCTTTTTCAGTTTTTTATTGGCTTTTCAATTTTTTTAGGAGCTTAGCCCTTCTTCAACCTTTTAAAAGCATGTATTTGTAGCGGGAACACGCTTGCTCTTGACCTTAATCCACAAATAGTAGGACCAACAGAATATTTCTCATATAAAACTTGGCAATCAAATAGCAATATGATTCTCTATCCCTCAAAGTTGTGAAAGATGAAACTGAAATTATTAGAAATAGATATTTTCCATTTTATAAAAACTATCAGTGATTTCAGTCAGCCTTTAATCTCAACTGGCATAACTCCGACGATTCATTGCCAACGGAATCATCCGAGATTTGCCGATTGTCTTCAGTCTAAACGATCCTTTCTATAAACTGATCCTGGTGTATTTTCATAGTATTTAAATTTAATATTGTGTATTAACTGAAAAGCATAAATTTTCAAAATACAGTGTTATAAGGTTATAAATGAATTATAAATGCCAATTATTAAAACTCTGTCTCTCGAAATCAAAATGAAAAGTTAAGAGCCATTCTCTATAGGGACTGTAACTTTTTTATAGGAGCTGTAGCACTCATAGTCTCAGAATTTCTCTAAACTCTCTGTGATAAAAGTCATGTCCTAGAGTTTGAAAATTTGCATTTTTCAACATGTTTAAGGTCCCATAGTTAACGTTTGCATCAAAGGAAACAAGTGGCAATTTCCAAAAGTTAAAGGTCCGATGTCTTAAATGCATGATAAACATGTTTGGGAAAAAATATTACATACGATACTATAGAAACTAAGTAATCAAAAGTAATAATTTTGTTCAT
This sequence comes from Saccostrea echinata, assembly GCF_033153115.1. NCBI lineage: Eukaryota > Metazoa > Mollusca > Bivalvia > Ostreida > Ostreidae > Saccostrea > Saccostrea echinata. The sequence goes on from NW_026889782.1 coordinate 20,481,628, forward strand.
TTAATTTTATAAAGTCATACACTTAAAAATAAAAACAATTATAGGTTGAAATCAACCAATAGACAAAAGGTCCTTGTAACATATACCAAGGACGAAACATGATATTTCTTATAGGTTGGCAATGGTTGTCATGGTTTTAATACCACGAAGGGATTTCAAATTTACTCACTGTATGTTTTAATCTGCTCCTATATCATTAAAAAGCAGATTTCTATATAACTGATGATCAATTTTTTTAAGGCGTTGGTGTGGTCCTAATTTTCACATTTCAAAAAATTCAAATAAAATTCTTTAAATAGAGCGTTGCTATGAAATTAGCGGAAAAATATGTATAAATATCTGAAAAAATTCTGTTTCCTTTGATACTTATCTTTGTATGTAGTTACCCAAACCTTTTTTGAATGATATTTATGAACAACTAACCTGATTTTTAATTTTGACTACCACACAATTTCTAACTGGATGCAAGAAGGTAGCACATAGGGTTTAATATAAAGTTAACAAAATCGAACATTTTCCCTTCTTGGTAACCATAGCAACAGTTTTGTATTTTTCATCAAACTTTATCAACACATGATATTCAGCTTTAGTTCTACCTGATAAGTACTATTCAAATAATATGTTTCTTGATTAAAATGTAAGTAAATTCCTAAAGCTGCAAAAAATATCACTTTAAACAACCAATACGTTGTATCCATTGTTACACTGCAAAGTAGCAATTAATCCCAATTTTTCTTATGCTGTCAGTGTTGCAAGGTCGTAAGGATGTATATTTGCCAGTTTTGAATTTTCATGTTTTGCCTCAAGATAATAGCATTAACCAATTCTAATCAACAGATTTTGCATGCTTACACTGTGTTACCATGGCAAACATGAAAGTTAGTTTTAGAATAATATTGCCATTACCTTATTACTTAAAGTTAAATATTTTTACTGTTTTTCTTAAGGTGTTGATTGAGTTTGATCGTGTAACACCTATCATTAGTGAATATTGAGCGATTTTCAGTATTTTGCAGCATTTTAAATGTATTCCAAATGTACCCATAGTTACCACTTACTTAGAGATTTATTCTGAATAGTTTCTTTCTAGCATAAGTGGCAACAAGGTGTCATGTTTTGTGAGAATGGTTTGTTTGTTCTTCTTAGTCTTTATTAAGGCTTAATAAAGATTCAAAGTAGCTGAAAATCTCAATTTTCTAACTTTTCTGGCTGTTATCATGGCAACCAAGACACATAGCAACAAAATTTTATTTGATTTATGTTTCCAGTGTCAAGTTGTAATAATGGGCAAAGTTTCATCAAAATCGGTGACCATGCGTGGCAAACAAATTTAAGAGGTTACAGAGAATCGCTATTAAATCAACCGTCCATAGTTTTTTCCAAAGTATGTCAATTGTCAGGGTCAAGTGGACTGTAACGCTGTAACGCTGTATTATTTTGTTGCATGCTAAGTAGTATGGGCTTACATCTATAATGTCAAAGATATGCTGTACATCGGCACAATAATCAATTTTGAAAAAAAATATCAATGGCCAAGTTCAAAGGCCACGCGGTCGGAAACCATGGTAATTTACAAAAGATAAAATGCCAGGAATAATTCTGCAACCGAGTAAAAATTTCTCATTCGGAAATGTCCCATAGTTAAAATATAAAAATTTCGACAAACTATGTCTCTTCAGTGATGCTTAAGCCGAAACGTTGGGAATCCAAAATATTTGAAAAAAATGGATCTCAGCCAATCAGAGAGATAGAACTTATCAAATCATATAATAAAAGGTCTTATCAACTCGTGACTTTCATTTCTTGTGCTGGGAGCTTGGCGAAGGAACAAAAACAATCTATGTTCACGTCTTATGTTTGACGCGGCGCCGGAAACGAGAAGAATGGAACACGGTATATGTCTTCATCACGAAGCAAACGCCCGTCCGAAACGCCCGCGGTATTTTATATGAGATATAAAATAAAATCAAAAAAAAAAGATTACCGAGAATTTATTGGAATCTTTAAGAAATATATATTACTGTGAAATTTCAATTCTATATGACGTCTGTTAGAGTAAATAATAGCTGAGTCCGCGTAATTTTTGAACGGCCCTAATATAAAGAAGTACAATACAAGAATTATATATAGACGTTTAATATAGACGTGTAATCAGATGTACGCCCAGAATCAAAAAACATTATGCATTTGCATTCTCATCAGTAAACACAACAGATATCTTTTTATTCATTTTTTGTCCTATTTCAGCCCTGCTAAACCCTAATAACTTTAGGAAACTTTTAAAATATCTTGTTGAAAGGTTGGTGAAACAAACAAAAGAACCAAATTCCCACAATAATATCTTTAGCCTGGTCCTCCTCTAAATGTTCTTCATTCCTCCCACTCTTTCAATACACCTCCTGTATATATTGTGTTAGGACGGATGATTATAGTATAAGATGAATTGTGAAGATAACGAACAGTAATTATGTACAAAGTCCAGTCAAAACTACAATTGTAAGCATAACTAACAGGGACCAGATAACAATGGAGGAATGGGGATCCCCTGTCGACCGGTCACATCCGCTGTGTGCTCTTTCGGGTAACAGAAAAATCCGTAGACAATTGTACAAGGGGTAAAGGACAAGAGCCAAGAAATACATATTTGATACCTCATTTATCTGCAATTTTTATTTTTTAAGGTCATTTGACAGTGAACTATGAGAAAATTCAGTAGAATTTTATCAATATGATCACATTGCTTTCTATCTGTTTCAAAATACATTTTTTGTCAAATATTTTGAAATTTCAGTTACTATAATTTGCAATTTTTCTACAGTTTGTATACGAAAATAATGAAATTTTGTATTATCCAATAATCAATTTAATTATGCTTGCCTTTTTTCTATCGTTTCTCCAGAGGCAATGAATTTGCTTTTGGTATAATAGGAAGTGTACCGAATGACACACGCAAATGGTTTAACAAATGGTACTAGTGTTCCGTCAACATACCCAGAAATGAAAGGGTTTTAATCGTGTAAAAATTCTTAAACAAACTTAAATAAACTTTTTATCAAACTCTTTTTTTATATGGACCACTTTTTTGTTGAAAATCAACAATAACGCAAAACTTACTATTAAACATTTCAGCAATGTATTTTTTCATTTACGAAGAATAAACCATTGTCATTTAAAAAATCTAGTTTGCGTATAATTAATAAAAGATCATGATTTCAGGTTGAAATTGTTGACAAACATTTCATAAGACATACAGTTGTCTTTTACTGCAAACAAAGTTAAGTTATCACATAATATTTTGAACAATATGATCACGCCGGGATAGTTTTTTGTTTGTTTGTTTGTTTATTGTTTAACGTCCCTCTCGAGGATTTTTCACTCATATGGAGACGCCACCACTTGCCGGTGGAGAGCTACAAATTTTGACCTATACTCGGCACTCAGGGCCATTGAGCAGTGAGGAATCTTTTTCGTGCCAGCACCTACTGCGACACGGGACCTCGGTTTATACGGTCTCATCCGAAGGACCGGTCTCCACGTCCCACAGTGGGATTCGAACCCGCGACGTAAGGATCCACTCGTTACTCCGCGACTCTAGAGCGAACGCTCTAACCACTGCGACCGCCGGGATAGGGTATTACCTTTCATATAGGAAAAATGTTTTTAAACCTTGGTCAAAAGAAAATAATTGACAGAGAAAAGTTCGTTTAATATATATAGATCTATAAGCAGTGTAGTTATATTTTTTTCAAAATCAACGTAGAACACTAGAATTGGGGTGGGGACAAAATGGAGGATGGCTTTAAGTATTTTACACTCGATATCTCGAATCATCGGTTATCTCGAAGTTTTTTTCTCGGTCCCATCGAGTTCGAGATAATTAGGTTTTACTGTACAATGATTAAGTGCTAAATTCTATTTTCTACTATATCGCTATTTTTTAATAATATCTATATAATAATATAATTTTATGACATAAAATCATCGATGTCGTTGATGCTAGTGGGACCGTTTTGATCAGTATTGCATGTTTCATGGTCGAACGAGCAAAGTGAATATCTCTTCTCATAAGAGAGATTTCGGGAATATGATATCTGAATTATGTCAAGCCCAGATGAAATGCATTGATGATGACCAATTGCATTGATTATGACCGACAGGGAAAATCAGCTTTTGGGAAAAAAAAAACATGACATGGAAATTTTAGTATATATGTATCTGCATATCTGAAAAATGATTATGTATGAAAATGTAATATTTAAAAAAAATAAACACGTAATCGATTTATGTTATTCATGAATACCAGCAATATGAAAATAAGAAATCATTGTTGTACATCATCTTTTCATATTTCCTTACACTGTTTTTTTTTTATTTTTCATAAAAACTACCTCCCTTGACTAATCAATATTAAAGCTGAGCTAGTTAGAAGTGGTTTGTCGAGGCAACAGTGCAGTTTGAAAATTTTCTTGAGCTAGGGGCTTTTCAATTAATCCAACACAATACCATGACGACAAGTTCAAGTACTAAATGTACTTCATGTATTATTAATATAGGCATAAATATACGTATTAACAAAATATGTCTATCTTTGTTTATCAATTTATTGATGGTTGCAACTAGTGCAGAAAAAAAAACAACAATTACAAACCCTGCTTGTTTCTCCATTAACAAAAAATGTACTATTTAACAACATCGAATCAGCGGTATCATTTCTTGCGGAAGTGATTAAGTCTACATTGTACTTGTGGTTCGAGCTTTGCCGTACAGACCTTCACTAGAATTTCACTAGACGAATAGACAGGCAAAAGTGGACAAATCGACAGGTATTTATTTAAAAATGTTACTTTAAATTTGTATCTTAAACAAAACATGCCTAGTTGCCATGCAAGTGTCGATAATGCAGTATCCTATTGGTGTAGGACCTTAATTGATATGCCTTCTCTCTCTCTTCACACAATTTGATATCTTTTTAATCTATTACTCCTGTCCATTAGATGTAGTCATAAACATCAATAATCACATAAAAATGGTCATTTTACTTCTATGTATTAGCAAGGGTGTCATCAGAGCCATACACTGTTTAAGGAACTAGGTGGTGGGGGATTTCTCTACCCCCCCCCCCAAAGAAAAATTAATTGAATTTAACTTTCGATAGCTTAGGCGTTGAATGTTTTTTTATTATTCTTTTTTTTTGTTTTTTTTTTGTTTGTTTGTTTGTTTGTTTTTTTTTTGTTGTTAAAAAGAAGGAATCTGCCATTCTAACCCCCATCCCCCTCCCCTACCCATCAAATAAAAACTGGATTTTCGAGATTTATTTTTTTTTTTAATTTATTTGCTTAAGTTTTTATGCTTATTTATTTGTCAATAATTTTGAGGTTGCCAACCCCCCCCCCCCCAACTTAAACAAATTCTACGAACGATTTTAACAAGTCTATTCATGGAAAACCAAATCTCACTGTAACACCTCCCCAGCATTTCAAAGACGTTTGTCCTATCGGCTAGGTTTGCAATTAATTTTTTTTCTTTAAATGTATAATGTTAATGTTGTATTTTGCATGTTTTTCTTCTGCGTCTGCACTATCTACTAAAAATAGCACATGCAAAGCATAACACATTATTTTCATAATTTTGCTTATTGTTGTGAATATAGTACATACAAGCCTCTTTCTTTACTCCTCACTAAGATATTAACAGTAGTGAAGGGGAAACTTCAAGAGTACTGTGCAACAGTATATTCGAGAAGTGGTGTAAATCAGATGTGGATACTTAAAAATTCCAAGGAACTTTTGGAAAATTTGAAATCACAAGATTTTACCAAAATCAACAGCTTCAAAACTTACGATTTTTCAACTTTATATACAACCCTTCCCCACGATAAAGTAAAATCCAGGCTTTTTGATATCACTGACAGCTGCTTTTTCAATAAAAATGGAACTCGTAAATTTACTTAACTTGTCATTGGTCATTTGCAAAATTATTTTGCTAAAAAACATTCTGAAGGTACACACAAGTACTCTGAAGTTGACATTAAAAAGATGTTTGAGTTTCTGATTGACAATATCTATGTGGTTTTTGTAAACTATTGGAATTCCACTGGGTTACAATTCCGCCCCGTTATTAGCAGACATTTTTTATATTCATATGAAGCAAAATTTGTCCAAAATCTTATAGTGAAAAGAAGGAAACACTTGCTGTGGCCTTCATCTCGACATTTAGATATATCGACGACGTTTTGTCAATTAACATTGGTTATTTCCATTCTTATGTCGATACCATATATGCAGGTGAGCTTGAGATAAAAGATGAAATATATGAAGATAACGAACAGTATTCAAGCTCAAAAGTCCATTAAACAATACAAAATAGGAGCAGAGCAAACACGGACCTCTAAACATCAGAGGTGGGATCAGGTGCCATGGAGGAGTGAGCATCCCCTGCCGACCAGTCACACCCGGTCACATACTAGAGAGTCTGACACATCTGTTTCATATTTAGATATTTTACTTGAAAAAGACGCTAATGGTAATCTTACAACCAAGCTTTATGATAAACGTGATGACTTTAACTTTTCAATCGTCAACTTCCCTTACTTATGCAGCAATATACCTTCGTCACCTGCATACGGGGTTTATATTTCTCAGTTGATTCGATACGCAAGAGCATGCTCTACGTATGTACAATTTCTAAAACGAGGTAAATTATTGACAAACAAGAATATAAGCAGTCTCGTTTAAAGTCATCATTTCTTAAGTTCTATGGTCGATACAATGACCTTGTCAGCAAATACAATTTATCATAGAGTCAAATGCTGACTGACGTTTTTCTTACTTATTGTTAGGCCATTATTTACACTGAATTGTCGACGGATTTTTCCATTATTTCCCGATCATGACAAGGAGCACACGGCGGGTGTGACCGATCGGCAGGGGATGCTCACTCCTCCATGGCACCTGATCCCACCTCTGATATTTTAGAGGTCCGTGTTTGCTCTGCACCTATTTTGTAATGTTTAATGGACTTTTGAGCTTGAATACTGTTTGTTATCTCCATCGCAGGTAGGTTAAGGCTTCCCGTAGAATATTACAGTGCACTCTGTGCCTTCACATCTCTGAACTACTAAAATATGACGTCATAATGGAAAATGACGTCAAGTCACTGCAAACTTGAGGTGTTATGACGGGGAGAGTGTCATGAACTTTACACTTTATTTCAAACTGCATGTAAAATGCTAGATAACTACTGCAAAATTCAGGGGTCGTTAAAGGTTTTTTAAGTCTTATATGTCCAAATATTTAAAAAATACACCGCTTACCTACCCTTGATTGAAATTCAGCATGTTCAAAATGCTTATGAAAAATATACTTTTGAAATGTAGTCTGTTTTATACCCGTGGTTTGAGGTAGAATTTATTTTGTGTGTATAAAAGAGTCTGGCGCATGTGATTAATGAGGATTAATCTGAGAATTTTTGTGGAAATCTGTAAGAAGAGGTTGTTCTTTAACTGAATCTTGCTTCGGAAAAATGTGTGTTGGCTTTGTATTTATACAGATTACGATATTATGTGGAAAATACCCTCAAATTTGAAGGTAAGTTGAATTTCTCAGGAAATATTTTGTACCCAAGTAATACCATGACTTTTCCCAAGCACATTTCGGATACACAAGGATACGATGAGTTTATTTATATAACAAAATGTTGATAATTATCGTGTTAATCAGCTGCGCCAAAGCGATTTATATGAAACACTTCAAAAACTTATAAATGACCGTCACGTGATCAACAAAGTCATGTGATATCATAACAAATATGTTAATATATAGCCGAGGAAACCCTTTAAATAAATTGGGAGTACTAAGTTCAATACTAATAAATTAAAACCAAAACTGACCTCGCAATGACATATTATGTTTTGAGCGCATTTTAAAGCTTCGGGAAGCCTTAACATAGCTGCGATATATTTCATTTGAATAAAGTTTGGATTAAATGAAGACTACTTAGAGAAGAGCAACATTTTAACTATTTAAGTATTTAGGATCCAAATGCTTAAGAGTGCGATTTTTCGGTTAGCATGATCTGCCTTTTAGTTTAAAGGAAATTTCAGCGTATTACTCAATTTGTAACTTATTCAAATATATTCATTGATTAGGCCAAGTTAAATTAATGGAACACTATTAAATTATTTTTCCCCAAGATTTAGTAAGCATCAGTCATATAAGTTAATAAATACTTCAGTTTCCTTTTAAAACAATATCATCGGGGTAATCAGTTCATGGATACCCTTATGCTGAAAAATAGATTACTTGATGTTTACACATTTCTACAAAATAATTTTCAAAATGATTTCAGGTTCATAAATCAATTTTCAATAACATATTGCGAGTCTTTTATTTTATAATTTTAATTTAAAAAGTATTTTATTATGCTAAATCATAAAAGGATTGGACAGCAGGCACTGTCCTCTCCACAATAAAAGGTCAAAGTCATACATGTACAAATTAATATCTGTTACATATCATTGAAAAAAATAATTAAATACATGTGTATATTCAAAAGAAATTTATGAAAAAAAGACAAATAATTAGTAGGAAGTTAATTATAAGTGAGCTGATGATACAATATATGTTTGTTGTTTAATATAAAATGACTAATAAAAATAATACAGGGATAAATTATTTTAAATATATAAATTTATTTATAAATATAAATTATACATAAAGTACACTTTTTATATATTTTTAAAAAGATTATAATTTTACAGTTGTTTGAAAATTTAATCAAGATTATTCTTAGCTTTTCCTGTTTGTTCGGAAAGCATGCATGTTTTATCGTTCTTCGTGTACCCTAACACCAGAAAATTTCGAATAACACCACATATATATTTCTCGAGGATAGTGCGAGACTAATTATTATCCCGGAAGATTCATATGAAATGGAAAGGAAAAGAATTGAAATTGTACCAGTAACCACTACGATACCTCCACTTTTGTTAATTACTGTCAACTAAACGAACATGAAAAAAATAAGTGAATTTTAATTGTAGAATGTCTACGTACGATTCTATTTTCTACAATATGACGTTTTTTATAACTTCAAATGCGTGGGAAACAATCTTTCATTGAACCCTCCTAATATGAATGAGTCTGTATACCTTCAAAACAAAAACCCTTGAAAGGGGAGGGGGGGTCTCTCTCATTCAGACAAAAATCCAACTGGATTTTGAAAGACAACTTAATTCAATACTTAATTCACAGAAAAAAAGTGTCTGCATCCTAATTATTCAAGACTCACACCGCGTTAAAAGTTTATTTACATTATAATGCATTTTGTAAATATAACGTTATGTTTAATATTTTCATTCAATTTGGTAAATCTGGCTATAAATAAATACGAATTTCACAAATACCCCTCAGAGACTCTCACACGCATTTCAAACTCTCTCGGGGATTTTACAAATATTGTATAGGATATGGATAACTATTAATTTGATTAAGGTGCATTGTGAGAAAATAAATATTAATATCGCGTATTTGAGAAAGTTAATCTGAGAAGTCGAAAATCGGTTACGTTTTTACCCCAGGTACCCAGTATCATAGTACATCTTTGATATCTTTTATTCTTTGTCAGAAATTTTCCTTACTCCTTACCCCGAAATTCGGCTAAGGTCGGAATTAGCAAGATGTATTTATATCGAATTATTTATGAAATATTACTGTAAGTATAGAATTATTATCACATAATCAAATGATTATATATTGCATTATCAGATATGTTTAAAAATGTTTTTTACTGGTTTGTTTTTTTTATCTGTGCTATATCAGGAAATGAATAATCAAAATCTTGCAAAAACCGTTCGACAATCTATATGCTATACTGATTGTCTTTGTTTTCGTAAAAAGATGACATGAACCTTTATTAAACTAGATATGTTCAAACGATTAAAATGTCACAGAAAATTACAAACAACGATTAAAAAACGACAAAGAAGATGAAACATTCTCCCTTATTACAATTATACTTAACACTCCTTTACGTGTTGAGAGAGAGAAAAAAAATCCCTGCAATGAAAGAATTCATTACCAAATAAAACAGTATTTATGTAAATGATTATAAATAGATTATATACAAATGGACATTAATCATTTCATGGATTCAATAATGATGAATAATCAGGTTGGGGGGAAACGTAAATTCCGCTGTAATAGTGGTATATCACTATTATAGTGAGATTCCCCTATATTTTCAGCCGTAGTTACCCTCGATTTCATCAAATAACATACTTGGTGATTAAAGCGCAAGTTATGATGGGTATAAAAATGAACAATAATTTGAATCCTTGTATTTTGTGAATTTTATTTAACTTTCTGCCGATGCGTTTAATAGTACGAACACAATTTTTTAAGCGGAAGTATCATTTTTAACATAGTAACCGGTGATTTCGGTAGTATTGAACAAAGACTGACTCTTAATATCTCTCACACGTGTGCACAAATTACTGCTTGTAATAACTTTGAACCCACTTTGGAATAGGTTTGTCGAATTTACAGAAGAAAAGGTAATTTTTGCCTGCATAGTTAATGGTATGGAGGCCCGTTATGACAGATGGAAAAAAAAGCTCAGCACATGTTCATTTTAATGGAACCGATTTGTGTCATCTACATCGTAAGCAATATTTGTCACTTTTACATGTAATCCTAGGTACATGTATAATGTTTCTTTCTTGATGATGAAACCGTGAATTAAATTGATTAGTCTTAGTAAGAAAAGAGAAAAAGTTGTGAAAATTACCTGTAGATGTGACGTCTTATAAATTCTGTACAATTTATTGATTGTGTAAGTTGCATAAAATTTTATATTAAACTACTTTATGCACTGAAAAGAGACAATGAAATCATAATTACCAGAAGTAGATTATTCTGGTATAGATAAACGAAATACAAGGAGAAACAGAAATATGAAGATAACAAAAAAGGCCATTTGAACAATAAACTTTTTCGCAGAGCGAAAAGGTAGGATCAGGTGCTATGGAGGAGTAGGCATCCCCTGTAGATCTTGGATTTTGTGAAATTCATTTGTTAATGGTTATCAAGAATTAGTGCATCGTTGTCTGCCCCACAGCCGCTAAAATATTAAGCCTGCTTTTTTAAGTACACATAAGTCATTATTTACACATTGAATTGTCTACGGTTTTTTCACGATCATGACAAGGAGTACACGGCGGGTGTGACCGGTCGGTAGGGGGTGCTCACTCCTCCATGGCACCTGATCCCACCTCTGATGTTTTTAGGGGTCCGTGTTTGCTCTGTGTAATTTTTTTTTTTTGTTTGAATGGACTTTTGAGATTGATTACTGTTTGTTATCTTCAAATTTCATACAGTATTTTAAGCAAATTGAAAAAGAAATTGAATCGATTTAATTTATTTTCTGTCTTAAAGTATACGTACTAATTTGCTAAGCACTAATTTGTGCACATGTGTGAGAGATATTAAGAGTCAGTCCTTGTATAATACTACCGAAATCACCGGTTGCTATGTTAAAAATGATACTTCCGCTTAAAAAATTGTGTTCGTACTATTAAACGCATCGGCAGAAAATTAAATAAAATTCACAAAATACAAGGATTCAAATTATTGTTCATTTTTATACCCATCATAACTTGCGCTTTAATCAGCAAATATGTTATTTGATGAAATGGAAGGTAACTACGGCTGAAAATATAGCGGAATCTCACTATAATAGTGATATACCACTATTATAGCGGAATTTACGTTCCCCCCCCCCCAACCTGATAATTATTTTTCTCCTTAGGTTCGGTGTCAGCTAGTGTCCCTATGATCCGAAGGCCTATATAGTGACACAACCGTGTTGAATTATTAATATATTGACGGTACTCGCTAATACTGATTTATGTCAAGCTCTTTGTTGAAATGTTCAGTGCATTTTTCTTGTTTAAAAAACATTCTTTAAAAGTATTAGATTTCCATGCTTAAAAAATCCTTGATGTTTTATTTTTACAATGTAAATGAATTATCACTGACTGTAATTCTTAATAATTGGTTGTTAATAAAAATACGATGGGCTACTAATTATTCAAAGTTTAAGACCATCGAAAATTTAATAAACCACTTATTAGTGCTTTAGATTCATATCTTGTACAGTTAGTGTGGGACTTCCTATATCGTACCTGGTTTCACAGAAACATATTGGGGTCTCACTATTAGTTTGTGTGGGACTTCCTATATCGTACCTGACTTCACAGAAACATATTGGGGTCATAGTATTAGTTTGTGTGGGACTTCCTATATCGTACCTGACTTCACAGAAACATATTGGGGTCTCAGTATTAATTAGTGTGGGACTTCCTATATCGTACCTGACTTCACAGAAACATATTGGGGTCTCAGTATTAATTAGTGTGGGACTTCCTATATCGTACCTGACTTCACAGAAACATATTGGGTCTCAGTATTAATTAGTGTGGGACTTCCTATATCGTACCTGGCTTCACAGAAACATATTGGGGTCTCAGTATTAATTAGTGTGGGACTTCCTATATCGTACCTGACTTCACAGAAACATATTGGGGTATCAGTATTAATTAGTGTGGGACTTCCTATATCGTACCTGACTTCACAGAAACATATTGGGGTCTCACTATTAGTTTGTGTGGGACTTCCTATATCGTACCTGACTTCACAGAAACATATTGGGGTCATAGTATTAGTTTGTGTGGGACTTCCTATATCGTACCTGACTTCACAGAAACATATTGGGTCTCAGTATTGGTTTGTGTGGGACTTCCTATATCGTACCTGACTTCACAGAAACATATTGGGGTCTCAGTATTAATTAGTGTGGGACTTCCTATATCGTACCTGACTTCACAGAAACATATTGGGGTGTCACTATTAGTTAGTGTGGGACGTCCTATATCGTACCTGACTTCACAGAAACATATTGGGTCTCAGTATTGGTTTGTGTGGGACTTCCTATATCGTACCTGACTTCACAGAAACATATTGGGGTGTCAGTATTAATTAGTGTGGGACTTCCTATATCGTACCTGACTTCACAGAAACATATTGGGGTCTCAGTATTGGTTTGTGTGGGACTTCCTATATCGTACCTGACTTCACAGAAACATATTGGGTCTCAGTATTGGTTTGTGTGGGACTTCCTATATCGTACCTGACTTCACAGAAACATATTGGGGTCTCAGTATTAATTAGTGTGGGACTTCCTATATCGTACCTGACTTCACAGAAACATATTGGGGTCTCACTATTAGTTTGTGTGGGACTTCCTATATCGTACCTGACTTCACAGAAACATATTGGGGTCTCACTATTAGTTTGTGTGGGACTTCCTATATCGTACCTGGCTTCACAGAAACATATTGGGGTGTCAGTATTAATTAGTGTGGGACTTCCTATATCGTACCTGACTTCACAGAAACATATTGGGGTGTCAGTATTAATTAGTGTGGGACTTCCTATATCGTACCTGACTTCACAGAAACATATTAGGGTGTCAGTATTAATTAGTGTGGGACTTCCTATATCGTACCTGACTTCACAGAAACATATTGGGGTCTCACTATTAGTTAGTGTGGGACTTCCTATATCGTACCTGACTTCACAGAAACATATTGGGGTGTCACTATTAGTTAGTGTGGGACTTCCTATATCGTACCTGGCTTCACAGAAATATATTGGGGTGTCAGTATTAATTAGTGTGGGACTTCCTATATCGTACCTGGCTTCACAGAAACATATTGGGGTGTCACTATTAGTTAGTGTGGGACTTCCTATATCGTACCTGACTTCACAGAAACATATTGGGGTCTCAGTATTAATTAGTGTGGGACTTCCTATATCGTACCTGGCTTCACAGAAACATATTGGGGTGTCACTATTAGTTAGTGTGGGACTTCCTATATCGTACCTGGCTTCACAGAAACATATTGGGGTCTCAGTATTAGTTTGTGCGGGACTTCCTATATCGTACCTGACTTCACAGAAACATATTGGGGTCTCAGTATTGGTTTGTGTGGGACTTCCTATATCGTACCTGACTTCACAGAAACATATTGGGGTGTCAGTATTAATTAGTGTGGGACTTCCTATATCGTACCTGGCTTCACAGAAACATATTGGGGTCTCAGTATTAATTAGTGTGGGACTTCCTATATCGTACCTGGCTTCACAGAAACATATTGGGGTCTCAGTATTAATTAGTGTGGGACTTCCTATATCGTACCTGACTTCACAGAAACATATTGGGGTGTCAGTATTAGTTTGTGTGGGACTTCCTATATCGTACCTGACTTCACAGAAACATATTGGGGTGTCACTATTAGTTAGTGCGGGACTTCCTATATCGTACCTGACTTCACAGAAACATATTGGGGTGTCAGTATTAGTTTGTGTGGGACTTCCTATATCGTACCTGACTTCACAGAAACATATTGGGGTGTCAGTATTAGTTTGTGCGGGACTTCCTATATCGTACCTGACTTCACAGAAACATATTGGGGTGTCACTATTAGTTAGTGTGGGACTTCCTATATCGTACCTGACTTCACAGAAACATATTGGGGTGTCACTATTAGTTAGTGTGGGACTTCCTATATCGTACCTGACTTCACAGAAACATATTGGGGTCTCAGTATTAATTAGTGTGGGACTTCCTATATCGTACCTGACTTCACAGAAACATATTGGGGTGTCACTATTAGTTAGTGTGGGACTTCCTATATCGTACCTGACTTCACAGAAACATATTGGGGTCTCAGTATTAGTTAGTGTGGGACTTCCTATATCGTACCTGACTTCACAGAAACATATTGGGGTGTCAGTATTAATTAGTGTGGGACTTCCTATATCGTACCTGACTTCACAGAAACATATTGGGGTCTCAGTATTAGTTAGTGTGGGACTTCCTATATCATACCTGACTTCACAGAAACATATTGGGGTCTCAGTATTAATTAGTGTGGGTTCCTATATCGTACCTGGCTTCACAGAAACATATTGGGGTCTCAGTATTAGTTTGTGTGGGACTTCCTATATCGTACCTGACTTCACAGAAACATATTGGGGTCTCAGTATTAATTAGTGTGGGACTTCCTATATCGTACCTGACTTCACAGAAACATATTGGGTCTCAGTATTAATTAGTGTGGGACTTCCTATATCGTACCTGACTTCACAGAAACATATTGGGTCTCAGTATTAATTAGTGTGGGACTTCCTATATCGTACCTGACTTCACAGAAACATATTGGGGTGTCAGTATTAGTTTGTGTGGGACTTCCTATATCGTACCTGGCTTCACAGAAACATATTGGGTCTCAGTATTAGTTTGTGTGGGACTTCCTATATCGTACCTGGCTTCACAGAAACATATTGGGGTGTCAGTATTAATTAGTGTGGGACTTCCTATATCGTACCTGACTTCACAGAAACATATTGGGGTCTCAGTATTAGTTTGTGTGGGACTTCCTATATCGTACCTGACTTCACAGAAACATATTGGGGTCTCACTATTAGTTAGTGTGGGACTTCCTATATCGTACCTGGCTTCACAGAAACATATTGGGGTGTCAGTATTAATTAGTGTGGGACTTCCTATATCGTACCTGACTTCACAGAAACATATTGGGGTCTCAGTATTAATTAGTGTGGGACTTCCTATATCGTACCTGACTTCACAGAAACATATTGGGGTCTCACTATTAGTTTGTATGGGACTTCCTATATCGTACCTGGCTTCACAGAAACATATTGGGTATCAGTATTGGTTTGTGTGGGACTTCCTATATCCTACCTGACTTCACAGAAACATATTGGGGTCTCAGTATTGGTTTGTGTGGGACTTCCTATATCGTACCTGACTTCACAGAAACATATTGGGGTCTCACTATTAGTTAGTGTGGGACTTCCTATATCGTACCTGGCTTCACAGAAACATATTGGGTGTCAGTATTAATTAGTGTGGGTTCCTATATCGTACCTGACTTCACAGAAACATATTGGGGTCTCAGTATTAATTAGTGTGGGACTTCCTATATCGTACCTGACTTCACAGAAACATATTGGGGTGTCACTATTAGTTAGTGTGGGACTTCCTATATCGTACCTGACTTCACAGAAACATATTGGGGTGTCACTATTAGTTAGAGTGGGACTTCCTATATCGTACCTGACTTCACAGAAACATATTGGGTCTCAGTATTGGTTTGTGTGGGACTTCCTATATCGTACCTGACTTCACAGAAACATATTGGGGTGTCAGTATTAATTAGTGTGGGACTTCCTATATCGTACCTGACTTCACAGAAACATATTGGGTCTCAGTATTGGTTTGTGTGGGACTTCCTATATCGTACCTGACTTCACAGAAACATATTGGGGTGTCAGTATTAATTAGTGTGGGACTTCCTATATCGTACCTGACTTCACAGAAACATATTGGGTCTCAGTATTAATTAGTGTGGGTTCCTATATCGTACCTGACTTCACAGAAACATATTGGGGTGTCAGTATTAATTAGTGTGGGACTTCCTATATCGTACCTGACTTCACAGAAACATATTGGGGTGTCAGTATTAATTAGTGTGGGACTTCCTATATCGTACCTGACTTCACAGAAACATATTGGGGTGTCAGTATTAATTAGTGTGGGACTTCCTATATCGTACCTGACTTCACAGAAACATATTGGGTCTCAGTATTGGTTTGTGTGGGACTTCCTATATCGTACCTGACTTCACAGAAACATATTGGGGTGTCAGTATTAATTAGTGTGGGACTTCCTATATCGTACCTGACTTCACAGAAACATATTGGGGTCTCAGTATTGGTTTGTGTGGGACTTCCTATATCGTACCTGACTTTACAGAAACATATTGGGTCTCAGTATTGGTTTGTGTGGGACTTCCTATATCGTACCTGACTTCACAGAAACATATTGGGGTCTCAGTATTAATTAGTGTGGGACTTCCTATATCGTACCTGACTTCACAGAAACATATTGGGGTCTCACTATTAGTTTGTGTGGGACTTCCTATATCGTACCTGACTTCACAGAAACATATTGGGGTCTCACTATTAGTTTGTGTGGGACTTCCTATATCGTACCTGGCTTCACAGAAACATATTGGGGTGTCAGTATTAATTAGTGTGGGACTTCCTATATCGTACCTGACTTCACAGAAACATATTGGGGTCTCAGTATTAATTAGTGTGGGACTTCCTATATCGTACCTGACTTCACAGAAACATATTGGGGTGTCAGTATTAATTAGTGTGGGACTTCCTATATCGTACCTGACTTCACAGAAACATATTGGGGTCTCACTATTAGTTAGTGTGGGACTTCCTATATCGTACCTGACTTCACAGAAACATATTGGGGTGTCAGTATTAGTTAGTGTGGGACTTCCTATATCGTACCTGGCTTCACAGAAATATATTGGGGTGTCAGTATTAATTAGTGTGGGACTTCCTATATCGTACCTGGCTTCACAGAAACATATTGGGGTGTCACTATTAGTTAGTGTGGGACTTCCTATATCGTACCTGACTTCACAGAAACATATTGGGGTCTCAGTATTAATTAGTGTGGGACTTCCTATATCGTACCTGGCTTCACAGAAACATATTGGGGTGTCACTATTAGTTAGTGTGGGACTTCCTATATCGTACCTGGCTTCACAGAAACATATTGGGGTCTCAGTATTGGTTTGTGTGGGACTTCCTATATCGTACCTGACTTCACAGAAACATATTGGGGTCTCAGTATTAATTAGTGTGGGACTTCCTATATCGTACCCGGCTTCACAGAAACATATTGGGGTGTCAGTATTAATTAGTGTGGGACTTCCTATATCGTACCTGGCTTCACAGAAACATATTGGGGTCTCAGTATTAATTAGTGTGGGACTTCCTATATCGTACCTGACTTCACAGAAACATATTGGGGTGTCAGTATTAGTTTGTGTGGGACTTCCTATATCGTACCTGACTTCACAGAAACATATTGGGGTGTCACTATTAGTTAGTGCGGGACTTCCTATATCGTACCTGACTTCACAGAAACATATTGGGGTGTCAGTATTAGTTTGTGTGGGACTTCCTATATCGTACCTGACTTCACAGAAACATATTGGGGTGTCAGTATTAGTTTGTGCGGGACTTCCTATATCGTACCTGACTTCACAGAAACATATTGGGATGTCACTATTAGTTAGTGTGGGACTTCCTATATCGTACCTGACTTCACAGAAACATATTGGGGTCTCAGTATTAGTTAGTGTGGGACTTCCTATATCGTACCTGACTTCACAGAAACATATTGGGGTCTCAGTATTAATTAGAGTGGGACTTCCTATATCGTACCTGACTTCACAGAAACATATTGGGGTGTCAGTATTAATTAGTGTGGGACTTCCTATATCGTACCTGACTTCACAGAAACATATTGGGGTGTCAGTATTAATTAGTGTGGGACTTCCTATATCGTACCTGACTTCACAGAAACATATTGGGGTCTCAGTATTAGTTTGTGTGGGACTTCCTATATCATACCTGACTTCACAGAAACATATTGGGGTCTCAGTATTAATTAGTGTGGGTTCCTATATCGTACCTGGCTTCACAGAAACATATTGGGGTCTCAGTATTAGTTTGTGTGGGACTTCCTATATCGTACCTGACTTCACAGAAACATATTGGGTCTCAGTATTAATTAGTGTGGGACTTCCTATATCGTACCTGACTTCACAGAAACATATTGGGTCTCAGTATTAATTAGTGTGGGACTTCCTATATCGTACCTGACTTCACAGAAACATATTGGGGTGTCAGTATTAGTTTGTGCGGGACTTCCTATATCGTACCTGGCTTCACAGAAACATATTGGGTCTCAGTATTAGTTTGTGTGGGACTTCCTATATCGTACCTGGCTTCACAGAAACATATTGGGGTGTCAGTATTAATTAGTGTGGGACTTCCTATATCGTACCTGACTTCACAGAAACATATTGGGGTCTCAGTATTAGTTTGTGTGGGACTTCCTATATCGTACCTGACTTCACAGAAACATATTGGGGTCTCAGTATTAATTAGTGTGGGTTCCTATATCGTACCTGGCTTCACAGAAACATATTGGGGTGTCAGTATTAATTAGTGTGGGACTTCCAATATCGTACCTGACTTCACAGAAACATATTGGGGTCTCAGTATTAATTAGTGTGGGTTCCTATATCGTACCTGGCTTCACAGAAACATATTGGGGTCTCAGTATTAGTTTGTGTGGGACTTCCTATATCGTACCTGACTTCACAGAAACATATTGGGGTCTCAGTATTAATTAGTGTGGGACTTCCTATATCGTACCTGACTTCACAGAAACATATTGGGTCTCAGTATTAATTAGTGTGGGACTTCCTATATCGTACCTGACTTCACAGAAACATATTGGGTCTCAGTATTAATTAGTGTGGGACTTCCTATATCGTACCTGACTTCACAGAAACATATTGGGGTGTCAGTACTAGTTAGTGCGGGACTTCCTATATCGTACCTGACTTCACAGAAACATATTGGGGTGTCAGTATTAATTAGTGTGGGACTTCCTATATCGTACCTGACTTCACAGAAACATATTGGGGTCTCAGTATTAGTTTGTGTGGGACTTCCTATATCGTACCTGACTTCACAGAAACATATTGGGGTCTCACTATTAGTTAGTGTGGGACTTCCTATATCGTACCTGGCTTCACAGAAACATATTGGGGTGTCAGTATTAATTAGTGTGGGACTTCCTATATCGTACCTGACTTCACAGAAACATATTGGGGTCTCACTATTAGTTTGTATGGGACTTCCTATATCGTACCTGGCTTCACAGAAACATATTGGGTATCAGTATTGGTTTGTGTGGGACTTCCTATATCGTACCTGACTTCACAGAAACATATTGGGGTGTCAGTATTGGTTTGTGTGGGACTTCCTATATCGTACCTGACTTCACAGAAACATATTGGGGTCTCACTATTAGTTAGTGTGGGACTTCCTATATCGTACCTGGCTTCACAGAAACATATTGGGTCTCAGTATTAATTAGTGTGGGTTCCTATATCGTACCTGACTTCACAGAAACATATTGGGGTCTCAGTATTAATTAGTGTGGGACTTCCTATATCGTACCTGACTTCACAGAAACATATTGGGGTGTCACTATTAGTTAGTGTGGGACTTCCTATATCGTACCTGACTTCACAGAAACATATTGGGGTCTCAGTATTAATTAGTGTGGGACTTCCTATATCGTACCTGACTTCACAGAAACATATTGGGGTGTCACTATTAGTTAGTGTGGGACTTCCTATATCGTACCTGACTTCACAGAAACATATTGGGTCTCAGTATTGGTTTGTGTG
Source organism: Saccostrea echinata (assembly GCF_033153115.1). Classification (NCBI taxonomy): domain Eukaryota; kingdom Metazoa; phylum Mollusca; class Bivalvia; order Ostreida; family Ostreidae; genus Saccostrea; species Saccostrea echinata. Next base: position 20,502,071 of record NW_026889782.1, read on the forward strand.
GGACTTCCTATATCGTACCTGACTTCACAGAAACATATTGGGGTGTCAGTATTAATTAGTGTGGGACTTCCTATATCGTACCTGACTTCACAGAAACATATTGGGTCTCAGTATTGGTTTGTGTGGGACTTCCTATATCGTACCTGACTTCACAGAAACATATTGGGGTGTCAGTATTAATTAGTGTGGGACTTCCTATATCGTACCTGACTTCACAGAAACATATTGGGTCTCAGTATTAATTAGTGTGGGTTCCTATATCGTACCTGACTTCACAGAAACATATTGGGGTGTCAGTATTAATTAGTGTGGGACTTCCTATATCGTACCTGACTTCACAGAAACATATTGGGGTGTCAGTATTAATTAGTGTGGGACTTCCTATATCGTACCTGACTTCACAGAAACATATTGGGGTCTCAGTATTAATCAGTGTGGGACTTCCTATATCGTACCTGACTTCACAGAAACATATTGGGGTCTCAGTATTAATTAGTGTGGGACTTCCTATATCGTACCTGGCTTCACAGAAACATATTGGGGTGTCACTATTAGTTAGTGTGGGACTTCCTATATCGTACCTGGCTTCACAGAAACATATTGGGGTGTCAGTATTAATTAGTGTGGGACTTCCTATATCGTACCTGACTTCACAGAAACATATTGGAGTCTCACTATTAGTTAGTGTGGGACTTCCTATATCGTACCTGACTTCACAGAAACATATTGGGGTCTCAGTATTAATTAGTGTGGGACTTCCTATATCGTACCTGGCTTCACAGAAACATATTGGGGTGTCAGTATTAATTAGTGTGGGACTTCCTATATCGTACTTGACTTCACAGAAACATATTGGAGTCTCACTATTAGTTAGTGTGGGACTTCCTATATCGTATCTGGCTTCACAGAAACATATTGGGGTGTCAGTATTAATTAGTGTGGGACTTCCTATATCGTACCTGGCTTCACAGAAACATATTGGAGTCTCACTATTAGTTAGTGTGGGACTTCCTATATCGTACCTGACTTCACAGAAACATATTGGGGTGTCAGTATTAGTTAGTGTGGGACTTCCTATATCGTACCTGACTTCACAGAAACATATTGGGGTGTCAGTATTAATTAGTGTGGGACTTCCTATATCGTACCTGACTTCACAGAAACATATTGGGGTGTCAGTATTAATTAGTGTGGGACTTCCTATATCGTACCTGACTTCACAGAAACATATTGGGGTGTCACTTTTAGTTAGTGTGGGACTTCCTATATCGTACCTGACTTCACAGAAACATATTGGAGTCTCACTATTAGTTAGTGTGGGACTTCCTATATCGTACCTGGCTTCACAGAAACATATTGGGGTCTCAGTATTAATTAGTGTGGGACTTCCTATATCGTACCTGACTTCACAGAAACATATTGGGGTGTCAGTATTAGTTAGTGTGGGACTTCCTATATCCTACCTGACTTCACAGAAACATATTGGGGTGTCAGTATTAGTTTGTGTGGGACTTCCTATATCGTACCTGACTTCACAGAAACATATTGGGGTGTCAGTATTAGTTTGTGCGGGACTTCCTATATCGTACCTGACTTCACAGAAACATATTGGGGTGTCAGTATTAGTTTGTGCGGGACTTCCTATATCGTACCTGACTTCACAGAAACATATTGGGGTGTAAGTATTAGTTTGTGCGGGACTTCCTATATCGTACCTGACTTCACAGAAACATATTGGGGTCTCAGTATTAATTAGTGTGGGACTTCCTATATCGTACCTGGCTTCACAGAAACATATTGGGGTGTCACTATTAGTTTGTGTGGGACTTCCTATATCGTACCTGACTTCACAGAAACATATTGGGGTCTCAGTATTAATTAGTGTGGGACTTCCTATATCGTACCTGACTTCACAGAAACATATTGGGGTGTCACTATTAGTTTGTGTGGGACTTCCTATATCGTACCTGACTTCACAGAAACATATTGGGGTGTCAGTATTAATTAGTGTGGGACTTCCTATATCGTACCTGACTTCACAGAAACATATTGGGTCTCACTATTAGTTTGTGTGGGACTTCCTATATCGTACCTGGCTTCACAGAAACATATTGGGTCTCACTATTAGTTTGTGTGGGACTTCCTATATCGTACCTGACTTCACAGAAACATATTGGGTCTCACTATTAGTTAGTGTGGGACTTCCTATATCGTACCTGACTTCACAGAAACATATTGGGTCTCAGTATTGGTTAGTGTGGGACTTCCTATATCGTACCTGACTTCACAGAAACATATTGGGGTGTCAGTATTGGTTTGTGTGGGACTTCCTATATCGTACCTGGCTTCACAGAAACATATTGGGGTCTCAGTATTAATTAGTGTGGGACTTCCTATATCGTACCTGACTTCACAGAAACATATTGGGGTCTCAGTATTGGTTTGTGTGGGACTTCCTATATCGTACCTGACTTCACAGAAACATATTGGGGTCTCAGTATTAATTAGTGTGGGACTTCCTATATCGTACCTGACTTCACAGAAACATATTGGGTCTCAGTATTAATTAGTGTGGGACTTCCTATATCGTACCTGGCTTCACAGAAACATATTGGGGTCTCAGTATTGGTTTGTGTGGGACTTCCTATATCGTACCTGACTTCACAGAAACATATTTGGGTCTCAGTATTGGTTTGTGTGGGACTTCCTATATCGTACCTGACTTCACAGAAACATATTGGGGTCTCAGTATTAATTAGTGTGGGACTTCCTATATCGTACCTGACTTCACAGAAACATACTGGGGTCTCAGTATTAATTAGTGTGGGACTTCCTATATCGTACCTGACTTCACAGAAACATATTGGAGTCTCAGTATTGGTTTGTGTGGGACTTCCTATATCGTACCTGGCTTTACAGAAACATATTGGGGTGTCACTATTAGTTAGTGTGGGACTTCCTATATCGTACCTGACTTCACAGAAACATATTGGGTCTCAGTATTGGTTTGTGCGGGACTTCCTATATCGTACCTGGCTTCACAGAAACATATTGGGGTCTCACTATTAGTTTGTGCGGGACAACCAAAAAGTAGACATCGTAATATCCCCTTATTTTGTCTTTTTTATGGCTATTCATTTTCTATTATTTGTAGCCAAATGTACCTAAATGTAAGTAAGAGTGAATTTTATTGGGGGATTTTAAAGTCTGTTCATTATCAAAAAGATGAATAAATAAATAATCGAATTTTAAAACAACCAAAGCCGGTTGGTTCATACATTTTTGGGATCTTTTTATATACATCTTTCTGAGGTCAAAGGGGAAACGACATACTATATAAGGAATAATCAAGCAAAAGGAAAGAAAGAAATTCATTTCATAAAGGAAAAATGTGATAGACAAAAAAAATAAATAATAGAGAAAGGGGGGGACCTGAAATATACAATTTAAATGCATCGTAAAAATACAGTCAGGAAATTAATTAACAACCCATGAGTATTAGTATATCAAAAAATTTCTGGCACAAAATTAAAATTAAACCTTGTTCATCTGTCCATCTTTCTAGCCTTCCTTCTGTCCATGCAATTGTGTCTGAGTGACTTTGGAATAAGGAAAGACCATAATTTATAGAGAGATGGTTTCTGGCCTTTGATGTGTCATGACCTTGTTTCAAAGTCACACTAACCTCACGATACGATACGTATCACGGTATTCAGTTCACGATACGATACGTATCACGATACATGACAAGGTTAGAAAGTCTTTCAAGTTTGTCATCATATTTTTTAAAACTTGACAGGGTTATATAAAATGTTCATATTTTTTAATAATAATAAAAATAAGATTTTGTTAACTTGAATTGGATTGTTAGGTAGATCTGAGTTTTGACAATATTCTAAACCAATGATGAACATTTACAAGGAACTACCATGACTACGGGGATCTTTCCTAATAATCTTCCTTTTAAATTGGAATGAAAAAGGAAGACATTCATTCTTTTTTTTTCTGACAGAAAAAGCTAAAATTCCTGTCTGGTCTTTCATTTTCTAAAGGAGAAACAATGGATGTTCATACTTTATACAAAGATCGTTGATGACCTGAAAATATGTCAAAATCTTGATTCAAAGTCATTTAATCGAATTCAAGGTCGTTATAATAATTCACGACCCTGACCATATCTTGTCAGGAATGAAGAAACATTGGTCATACTTAACATAAATACTGTATATGGCTTAAGAATGTAGGTAAGTAAGTAAGAATTTTATCATAACCTTCAAGCGATGTCATTTCTGTAAGTTCAAGGTCACTGTAAGGAAATATGTAAACTTTTTTATACAGTCAATAACTTTGTTTTAAAAAGATATATGATACCTGACTTAAAAATTGCTTAAGGCCTAAAAATGTGCTTGCATCTTAATTCAAAGCAATATTTACAGTCTGTCTGTTCTCTCTCTCCCCTCTCTCTCTCTCTCTCAAAAGTATTTCCCTTGATATTTCTGTCCATCGTGGATCAGAACAGATGATGCAAAATATAGATTCTCTTCTTTTCGGCCACTGTATGTTTTAATCAAATGGTGTGCTATCTTTAGTTTGCATAAATATAGAAATGTGTTAGTAAAAGAACACATATACATATAGTTTGATCTCATCCTGGTAAAGACGATATGTGAGGCATGTTTACCTGATATTTAAAATATATCTATAAACTGATCTTTCATATTTCAGAGAAAAAATGTTACATGGGTATATTTTTCATATCATTTAAATCCTAAGTAAAGTTATATACGATCACTGATTTCAGAATTGTTCTTCAAAACTATTTTCAGTTGAGTTGAGCTTTGCAAAGTTTGAGTACAAAAGGAAACATATTACAGTAAGTGGGAAATAATTTTCAACTTTAAAATTAAATGCAATAAAAAGTGTTAAATATTAAAATGTCGCTGTTTTGTAATAAGTACACTGTAAATTGAGTCCTAGACATAGAGACCTGTTTGAATAAACGTAAAATTAATTTTGACTTGAATTAAATAGCAAAGTACTTATAATAAGCTTCAGCTGGTGATGTTTGATAAGAGTAAAACATATTCAATCATTCATATTGAATTTTATGTTTAAGTTAAGACATTAAATAAACCGGGTTTTTTTTTCCACAAAACTTACAATTAAGATTGTTAATATACATTTCCTTTTGACATTTTTTTTTTCAATACCAATCATATTTGGTATACACAATCGTGATAAGTCATAAAACATGAATAATCTTGAAATAATATCCTGCAACTGATGATAGTTTTTTCTACGTTCATGTATGATTGGAAAAAAAACCCTGTAAGTTCTATTTAAAACATATATGGCTAAAGGAAGAATGTATACTGTATGTCTCCAAAGGTAGCATTTTAATATAATTCTTTATTTTATCCCTTTCGGCATTTGATTTTTATAACTTGATAAATTATTTTATATCTGATCCGTCAACGTATCTAGCCTCAGTCTTTGGCACCCGTTTTTCAGCTCTTCAAAGTCTTTTTGATTCAAATATTTCTACTTTTCATCATGAGCATCACCGGGGAGACATAATTTTTCGACATGCGCATCCTGTGCTTCAAAGTTTGGTACTGTGTATGATTTACTTTAGAAAAAAATATTCTACAGTATTTCAGTTTTTATGTAATAAAACAGAATAATAGGAATAATGCTGATAATGCTGAAAATAAGTCCCTAAGCCCACTTTGTACACTTGTACATTTAAGTATTGCTTTTTGTACAATGAACCTAGGAATTCTCAAGATTTATGTATTCCCTTTTTCGTAGATGGTTGATTGGATGCCTGTACTTTCTCAGATAAAATCTGCCGTACAAGCTATATTTTGCGATTTCAAAGGGGCAAGAAGGACTCAGGAAAATTTTTCAAGGCAGTGTCCGCTTCCCAGGGAAGATCATTGTTTGAATTATTTTTTATAAATAGAGAAACTGCACTTGAGACTCAAACTGAGTGTCTACAAATTATCAACGGTTTCTTTGATGCGGTTCCTCTGGTTGGTCACGTAAAAGGCTTCCTTCATTATGTTATAGGAGACAAAGATGGCGGGGATTATGCTATGAAAGCTGCTTCACACAAACTGGTGTTAATGGTAGGTGGTGCCGCTGGTTTCGTTATCTTTGGAAAAGCAGGGACTATTCTTGGAGGTATTGCGTTTGGACAAGTCATAGATTTAGTGATGACAGAGATAGACTCTGGTGTTCATGGTAATAGAGGTCAATATGGTCTTTTTCGGCAGATTGTAGAGATCACAGAAAATCCTTCTGACTCTGGGATATGGTTCGATACTATTGTTATGGTAGCAGTGGATGGATCTTGTGGATATGCAGGTGGGAAGGCCTACGTCTCAGTGAAGCAATTCTTTGCAAAAAAAGGAATTCCAAAGCAATTTAAAAACTATTGGACAATTCGAGAGCAGGAAAAGGCTAAAAACATGGACACTTATCCTAATCCTAATTTTAAAATTCCCTATGTGGAGCCGCCTATGAAGCCTAATCAAAACATATTTACAGAACAACCGGATTATTACAAGCACTACAAAGGGAATCCACAAGTTCTTCCAGAAATTACACTGCCTGCGAGCAATAAAACAATGATAAATTACATGACATATGAAACTGGGATATTTCTACTGGATATACATGTTTGAGGGAGAACTTTTTTTCCTTAATGATCCAGATTTTTGGAAATATTTCTGCTACAAAAATCCTTCTCTATGAATGATAATGGTTAAAGGGGTTGTAGCAATTGAGATTAGAACAGAACAAATAAAAGAAGGAGAAAAGGACCAAAAGAAAAGAAAGTGAATATTGATTTTTCTTTTTCTTTTTCTTTTTTTTTTGGGGGGGGGGGGGTGTTGTCGTTTATGGTTTAAGGAAGCCAGCATTGCTATTATTCTAAAAGCTTTTGCTGCCCCAAGTAATAGGGGTGTGATATTTGACTTTACTTACATTTATCAATTGTAAAGATTTTAATTTTCGGTGTCAATTAAAGACTTCATATCGTGCTTCATATTTTTTGGTTAGATTAAATGTTGAATTTGATTGCTGCTATTGATGGATAAAAAGAAGAAATACAAATGAGAGCTATACAACAGGCCTGTAAAAATTATATAGGCAAACACTCATTTTGATTTGTAAATAAATTATAACATGTATTTAATAGCATGTGTTTGCATGCATTTTCTTTATCTTGTAATATTTCTCGTATTTATATTGTGATATTATCTAGTATATAAAATCAATTACCGGTAATTTTTTTCTTATTTTTAATCTTTGTAGATTGACAAATGTGCAAGCTAATATTTATTTATTATATCAGAGCAAATAAATAAATGTTAAAGCTATTGGTGCAGTGGCTGCAAAGCCATTTTTGACAAACCAATCGTGCAAAATCGTTCGTGTAATGTGTGTAATCAATCATGTATCGTGATAGATCGTGCATGAATCAGATTCAGTCGTTTGCGGTTTTGATCGAGCGTGATCATGCGAGAGTAACCATGCAAGTTCGTTTGTCAGTTTTTTTGGAATGTTTCCCCTTTCTGTACTTTTATTGGATAAAAAAAATTAAATCAATTTATATATTACTTAATTAGTTTTTCCTCTATTTCATAAGATGGGTCATGCAGTGAGTGTCTTTCGGATGATTCAAACCAGATGTTTAATGAAATAATTTCTTATACACATTTTATTTTTTTACATACTTCAAATTTTAATCAATGAACTTTTTATCTATGCATAAGCTCTTTAAATTGTTTATCACACTAGATATTTTACATCCCATCTCTATGTCGTTCAAGACATGAAATAATTCATATTAATTGTGATATTAAGCGATTTTTTTCTGCGTAGCTCAGTTAAATACAACTAAACTAACATCAGCCAAAAAACTATACAAATACATAATGGCAAATAAATACTAATATTCTTTTTCAAACACACTCAAGTACAGTTTTTCTGAAAAATAATGTAAACATGAGTTGATGTGAAACTATCTTGCCATAAAAACACCTTTTGAATGTAGCCACTTTGACCGAGATGACGTAACGAACTAGTTTGATACGCAGTTTTTCTTTACTTGAGTCGTTGATAAAGCTATTTTTAGCATTTATATATAAAACTTTAAATAAAACAATCGTGATCTGACCAAAATGGATACATTTTCTTGAATGTATCAATATTTTATATTCTAATTAAATTGAATATGTATAGACCTTAAATAAATAAAGTCGCAGTAAGACACACTTACACAGTAATGTACTAGAATGACAGGCAAAGACACTCAAAACTCTGTTAAGTTCAGGGATATCCGCTTTATTATAAATTATGAGTTTTTAAACACATGTAGCTATTATCCGTACTATTTTGAAAAGTGCTTGAAGCTGGACGTTTGCTGTTGCTTTCTTTCTTGCAATTTAACATTTTAATGTTTCAATGCTTCCTATTTCAATGCAGAAAGTTTATAGAAAAACGGCTAAATTCTACATAATTCCCGGGCATGAGGAAATTGCTTCCAGCACTTTTCATGTAAAGGGACTTCTTTCAAAGAAAACACAAACAATTTTAATAGTGAAAATATATCTGTATATCGTTGAGCTTTCAGGATCTTTGTACTCATACATATTTATATATATACATATACATGTCACGTGACAGACAGCTGATGTAAGTGAAGTCGCTTTGACCGAACTCGGCATAGACCCGATAGAAACATATGAAAAAATGGAGCCCCCATTCATCAAAACTCATGCTGTTAAAAAGTACATCAAAACCATATTCCTTTTCTCCGTATTTCCTATTGGCGACCTTAATTATGTACACTGCTAAATATGGTTTAGGTATTTATATATCAATTAAATGAAAAGGTATATCTTTAATTTCAAATAACACTGCATGATATCTCAAGAATAGTGCAAGTCTAATCATTATCCCGGAAGATTTACAGGAAATAACAAGAGGAGAATTGGATTTGTACCAGCATACATAACGAGAACTCCACTTTTTTTTTAAATTACTGTCAAATAAACGGAAATGAAAAAGAATTAATTATAGAATTTTAAGTACTATTCTACATTATTTTTTCTTCAAAGTGACCTGTTTTGATAATTTCAAAAAATACAATTTGTCATTGAACCCTCTTAATACGAATGAATCTTTTTTGTCGTTTTTAAATTGAAATGATATTCTACTTATTTGGGGGTGGGGCGGGGTGCTCCCTTATTTAGATAAAAAAAAGTGGTCTCTAATTAGACTTTGAATGACAATGTCAATGTTGAATTCACAAAACAATAAGTGATTATCGTAATTATTCATGGCTTATAGCTGTTATGACAGTTATTTTACAACATAGGAAATACACGCATAAGGTTTTTTTATGTTACATACAAACTAGTAAATCTGGCCATAAATTATCAAATACATATTTACAAATAATTTTTAAAAGATGTTTCATGTCCATTTCAAGCGTTTTCGATAGATTTTACAATATTGTATAGGATATAGAAAGTACTGGGGGCACTGAACAAATTCATATTTAGATCGCGTAATTGACAAATTTAAACTAAAAAAAAAAACAAAAATAGATTACTTGATTTCTTTCCTTTAAATATCAATGTACAGGATTACATGAAAACCCATTTGGTTTCCTTTGATCTTAATATTTCTATTTATACCAATTAATACTTTGTTAATTAATTTAAGTTAGTTACTGTATTTCCCAAAACCATCTTCCATATGAGACAATATATGATATAGAATATGTTGGCCTTATATGAAGTTAACGTATCCTTTTTTATAAAGTTGATTTTCTGTATTTTTATTTAGAATTCAAATTAGTCAAAGATATATTCGATTCATCATTGTAACCACCTATTATGAAAAAAATATATATATTAAAATGCACAGAATACATGTCAATCAACTTTTAAGTACTCTTCGTTGAAACAAGGAGAGGACAAAATAGCCAAAAAGGTACAATGCTTCTTTTAAATATAGATACATGTCTTTATTACGAAGTGCGATTTTTTTTAAATATTCAAAATCTTGCGGAAAAAAATTTGTCGACAATCTTGATTTAAATTTCTCGATTTATTACCCTTTTAGATGCCTTGAATCTTTATTAAAGAAATCGTTCTATCATCTATCGGTGAAAAAATCGGAAAGATTTACGTGGAACAATTATGGAACGGCAAATTATATATTTACTTTTATCGTGATAACGTAAAACTCCTTTACATATTTAGAGAATTAAAAATATCCATAACAGAAGATATTATTATAAAGAACAATACTGTACATTTAACGAGGCCGAGCCTAATTTTTTCTACCCTAGATATTTCAATAAATTTTCTTGAATAAAGTTTTACTATTATATTAATTATTTTAAGATAAAACAAAAATCAAATGTTTACCATCCCGATTTCTTAGTGGACCATCTCAAAAGCTGTCAAATTTCACTATTGGACCCTATGGAAATTTGTTGGAAAAGCGCCAAATTATCACATTTTTCCATATTTTTTGTATTTCTGTCCTAGAAATTTCTTTTCAAGTCAAGTACACGAAAGTTATTGTAAAAATCACGAAATTGTGAAATTAAAAAAAAAAAGACCATTTGGTTTAGTCTAGGAATTATTACGAAGTTTTTTTTTCCGATGCCCAATACCTCTAATTTTGCCATTGAGGGCTGTAAAAATTAACAGTGTTTAGATTGCTGGTATGTTTTTTCTTACGTTCTGTCAACAATTTTTAATAAAATCTACATGGGCGTCTTGAATACTCAAACGGTTCATGCGTCATTCTTCAGCGTCATGCATTGCTTATAGAACCGAAAACAGAGACGTCGTGAAAGCCATTTCAGCGTTTATTCCTAATTATTATGTTAAAAACACATTGTAAGACCAATGCACGTTACAGATAATGTAAAATAATGTTAATTTTGTATCAAAATTATTATACTTAAGATAGGTGTTATGTTGCAACTACGACTGCATGAAACTAAAAACATGCGCAAAGTCATGCGCACTCGAATTAGACTCGGCCTCGTTAAATGAATAATTATTTCAAGGTTTCAATCATGATGTACAATTATTTCCCCACTTAGTTTCGGCGTCAGTGTCCGTTTGTTCTGAAAACCTACATATTGACACAACCGTCTTTAATGATTTATATATTGACTTTTTTCCGCTGAGCACATTTTTTGCAAAGTTTGAGAAGAAAAGGAGACATATTACAGTAAGTGTGAAGCAATTTTATATTTTAAATTCAATGAAAAGGAATTAATATAAGATTTGTCGCTCCTTGTAATTAGTTTAATGAAACCCTGATAAAGTGGATTGTGAGAATACATGTAAAATTGACATTGACTTAAAATAGTAAAATAGCTTCAAATGGTGATGGTTTTTTTTTTAATTTATAAATGTAACATACATGTATCAATTTATATATTTCATGTTCAGTAATTCAATTTAAGATTCAATTGAAAAAAGAAAATAAGTCATTAATGTGACATAAATAACATTAATAAAAATTACATTAATTTTAAGATTGTTATATATGTATTTTTATAAACTTTTTTATACTCATCAGTAAACGTAGTCACTCACTGTTAACTTTAATTTTTAGAAATTCGTACTGATAAAATGTCTAAAAATTCACAATTAAAGCCTTATATTACCTAAAGTATTGCTGAATTCAGTGACCTTATCATGTATTGCATATCGCATTGCGATTATTTTATAAATTATTTAAGAAATGTGTAGTGTAGTATTTCATTTTTCAGATAATAATAAAAAAGAACAATAAAAATAATAAAATATGATGTAATACAGCTACAAAGAAGTTTCTAAACAAAGTTTATACACTTGAACATTCATGTATTTCTTTTTGTACAACTAATCTTTACTAACATTCTAAAAAAAGACATGCTAACTCTTTTTCATAGATAATTGAGAGAATGCCTATGTTTTCTCAGATAAAGTCTGCTATACAAGCTTTATATCAAGGGGGGCAAGAATAACTCAGAATTTTTTTTTCCATGCAGTGTCCGGTATTATCCCAGAGACGATCCTTGTTTGAGTTAATTTTTGTCAATCAACAAGCTGCACTATAGAGACTCAAATGGAGGGTCTATACTTCAGCGGTTTCTTTGATGCGGTTCCTCTGGTTGGTCACGTAAAAGGCTTCCTTCATTATGCTATAGGAGACAGAGATGGCGGGGATTATGCTATGAAATCTGCATCTCGTACAACAGTGGTAATGATGGGTGGTGCCGCTGGTTTCGTTATCGGTGGAAATCCATGGGCCGTTCTTGGAGGTATTGCAGGGGGAGAAATCATAGATATAGTGATTACAGAGGTAGATTCTGCTGTTCATGGTTATAGAAGACCATTTGGTATTGTTAGGCAAATTGTAGACATCAGTGAAAATCCTTCTGACCCAGGGAAATGGTTCGAGACTATTATTATGGTAGTAGGGGATGGAGCTTGTGGATATGCGAGTGGGACAGCATACGTCTCAGTGATGGAATTTTTAGGAAAACAGGGAATTCTAAATCAGTTTGAATCCAAACAAAAATCTTTAATCGTAGATTTAGGGAAGCCTGGTGAAAAGGATTTTACTAAACCTGCGGATAGTTCAAAATACATGGTTCCTGACAATGAGCCGTATGATAAAACTATTCTTTGGGATTTGGAAAATTATGATGAATACCCTTGGTATGAGGTTCACCGTCACCAACTGAAAAACCTTTGGAAAATTCAAGAGCAGCAAGAGGCTGAAATCATGGGTAGCAAATATCCTCATTCAAAAATAAAAAGTCCATATGTGGAGCCGCTTTGGAAGCTTCAGCCTAATCAAAACACATTTACAGAAATACATAATTTTTACAAAGTAAAACCTCATGTTCATCCAAAGAATACACTTCCTGCAAGTGCTTCTATTGACAAAACAAATAAAATTCGAGCAATAAAACACTAATAAAATTACACAGCTTATGAAAATGTGTTTTTAGATGTTCCAGAAGATAAATGACAGATGGTGATTTTTTTTCTTAATTATCCAGATTTTGGAAAATGCTCCTCCTTCTGTGAATGGCAATTGCTGAAGGGGTTGAAGAAATTCACATAAGAACATAAAAGAAAAATAAAAGGAGACAAAAAAGAAATAGAAATAGAAAATTAGTCTTTATTTTAGAAGCCAAAACTAGTCTTTGCTAACTCATATAAGGCCATATGGCTTTTTGTCATGGAATACAATTTTATTTTCTTTTATCAATTGATTTTTGGAGTCACTGCATTAAGTTAAGTTCAGATTCGATTGTTTTAATTTTAGTGATCGCTACTTTACTATCAGAAGAAAGAAAAAATATAAATGTGAGTCATACCACAGACCTACAAACATTATATAGTCCAACACTCATTTTCCTATGTAATTTTTTATCATTCATTTTATGACTTTAATATTACATGTGTGTGCACTCGTTTTCGTTATCTTACAGTCTTTCTCAAATTCACAGTGTAATCTTATGTGTAACAAAATTAACTGGCTTTTTTTCCTTATGATTGTAGATTTCATATATGCAAGCAAGTAATTTTTTTCATTACATCAAATTTGAATGTTCATATTTCTATTAAACAAATACATTAAAGCTATCTATTAGTTTTGTGAGATATTTAGTTGAAAGGTTGCCATATTCTGTATATTACAGTTTGTAGAAATTCTGTATTATTCATTTTAGCACTGATTCTGTCCGCCGTGAACATGCTGAACGGATAAGGTCGACTAAGAGATCAGAATGGTTAGAAAAAAAATTTCTAACACGTATTGAATGATGAAGGCTAGAGCTGTTTCTTGTCTTCCAAATATTTTGTCGATGTCCCAAAATCTGCTACTGCAACTCTTAGCAGCAATATACCAGAGGCCTGTTCAACAGAGCGAACGTTCGCGAGCGCTCGCCAAAATTCCTTATCTTTCCAACAGAAATGTTCGCGAGCGCTCGCGAACGTTCGCTCTGTTGAACAGGCCTCTGGCCCTTCAAATACAGAACGAATTATTTTGTTATGGCAATTGATTTTATTGGATATTGTTAAAACTATGTAGTAGCTTGCGATATCTACAATGGAAGCAAAAAAATGGGATATGATTTTTTTTTCTATCGGAATTTCTTTTCAGGAATCTAGCTAAAGTAAGCACCAAATACTCAAATCTATACGCACATAACATATATTTATATATCTATTCTACATATATTCGGATATTTAAAATGCTCAGTACGCTGCTCTGTCTAAGCTTATGTTGGTGTTTTGCCGAATTTCACCAAGATGTTGTAATAGCTGGAAGTACACTCGAAGGCGGAATTATTGGCATTCCTTTCTGAGCTTTACAGACTAACGATGGTGTTTTGCAATTGTGCATCGCTTTTGCTCAATGCCATATGTTTAATTTCATTGTCAGGTGTACATGTAAAAATGCTGTTTGTTCTTCTCCGAAGAGAGATTATTGAAATGTGATCCTATTCAGATATATGAAAAGGCAAGAAAGGTGTGTCCATCGTAATTCAACTTCACTGGTCATGACCTATAAGGAATTAAAACTTTGCGCCAAAATTATGTCTATTGTGTATATAGTTTTGGCCTTTAAGACCTGGAAAATATTTTCATTTATGTCAACTGAGTCTGCAAAAAACAAGAAAAAAGTTACAATTTTTTTCAGCATAAATTATGAAAGCGAAAGTTTCTTTTTTGATTTTACAAATTTAAACAATCACAGTTATTCAGCATCCAATTTTACGGAAGTAAATAATGTATGCCTGCTCTGAGCTTTCCATTACAGATCTTCACTTAAGATGTAGACAAAGTAGAAGTGGAGAAACTCAAAGGCATTTATATAGTTTGAATTGTTATTAAACTAATTGTCCCCCGCTTTCGCGAAAGTGAGGGAACATTAAATCTCATTCGTCTATCTGTCAGTCTGTCAGTCTGTCACAAAAACTTTAACCTTGGTCATAACTTTTGAATGAGAATAGATAGGGCTTTCATATTTCGTATGTATATTACCTGTGACAAGACCTTTCCAAACATATTATGATTTTTGACCCCATGACCATGATGTTGAGGTTTGAACTACTTTTAAAAATTTGTAACAATACTTTAAATTGGTCATAAAATTTGAATGAAAAAAAATTTGACCTTCATATTACATTTTTACAATACATATGACAAGACCTTTCCAAATATACTATGGTTTTTACACCCCGTGACCTTGTCCTACTTTCAAAATAAAAAAAAGTATCTATGCTAAAATTTTGATTGAGAATAGACAGGGCTTTCATATTTGACATGTGACAAGGTGATTCTGAGCATGCTATTCTTTTGACTCCTTGACCTTGACCTTTATGTTTGATCTTTTTTTCAAAACTTTTAACTTTGGTGATTACTTTTGAATGATATATGATAGGGCGTTCATATTTGACAAGTGAAATTTGTGATAAACCAAGTGATGAATTCGCATGTTTCTTTCGTGTAACAAATCCTGATTGCTGAAGGGATACATGGAACAATTGTACAAGACTGACTACAAAGTGTATAAATTGAACAATTTAACAGAAGGGATCAAATATTTTTGTTTCCAAAGCAGATTACTAAACACCTTCAATGACACTCGTAATCAGTAGCAGGTATTGTTGTACAAGAAGTTATGTTTGTTTGTTTGAATGTTGTTTAACATACCTCTCGAGAATTTTTCACTCATTTGGAGACGCCACCGCTCGGCACTCAGGGCCATTGAGCAGCGAGGGATCTTTTTCGTATCAACCTACTGCGACACGGGACCTCGGTTAATGCAGTCTCATCCGAAGGACTGGTCTCCACATCCCACAGTGGATTCGAACCCGCGACGTAAGGATAAACTCCTTACTTCGCGACTCTAGAGCAGATGCTCTAACCACTACTCAAGAAGTTATGTGCACGGTCCCTATTATGGCTGAGAATTAATTTTCTTAATTGTCAAAGGCTGATCCAGCACCAGCGGACCGTGCGATGCCCCCTCCCCCCTTTTGAGATTTTTTTTTAAATTAGCTATATTTATTTATTTATTTTCCCTTCTGTTAATTTTTTCAACTTGCTCATACACTTAATTTAGTCCACATGAAATGTTTTTAATACTTTTAAGTTAATGGAAACTCAGTCGTGTAGGTGAATTACTTTTCTTAGATTTGCATACATTATGAACACATTTATTTTAATGCAAAACCCATTTGTGTTGGATTTCTATTTTAATAATTTGTCAGTCATCAAAATATGATAGTTACTTTGAAATATAAACCCCTATATTTTCCTCTGTTTTCAGTTTAAAAAAAAATTCATAATTGATATTATATTCATTCATTAATTTTATATCATGGCACTTAACACATGAAACACCTCAATGTTACGAAAGCCCAGAAAACTCATTCCTTAACATTTTATATAATTTTATTTTCTCCCTAATCAATGGAGTCATTAAATTATTTATCGACGTGAAAAATTTCTTGTTCAACGATAAGGCTTTATAATATCTATGTATTTATTGTTTTATTAAATAAGAAAAAAAAGTCATTAATGCATAATTTTATCAACGTAACCAAATATCCATGTTCATTTCGTTTTCATAAATGTAACATTCTTTCTTACATTATTATTTAATCAAATGACTCGAGACTTACACGCTAGGTGTCGTTTTTGCATCACTTCCGTAATTTCTACTTTGACATTTCCAAATCTTGTAGCATTTTTCACGTTTGACAATGAATACTCGGATTATTATGGAATGCCTGGGCAATTAAATAGCACGATTAAAGACAAAAATATCTACCGAAACAAGATATCATGACACATTTTGGTGACATTTATTAGGTAAATGATATTTCGGGCCTGATATCCAAGAGGGGTCAAGTGTAAACAAATGGAAGTGACTTACCTTCTCTATTTTATAATACCGCGGGTATGATTTTTTAGTAAAAGGTTAATTCTGCGTTTTAGTAAAAAGTTAATTCTGCGTTATTTTTTTTTTTTTGATTTTTCTAATGGAATACATTGCAAATGTGTACTAGAAGAATATTTTATGAAAAAAATTACATAAAAATATTTTTGACCTGTGGGGTATATTCGGGGGGGGGGGGGAGGGGGGTCTTGTCCACAAGTACCTGTGCTAGGGAGTTCTGGTATAATTTCATTGCAAAAGCTCAAAAGCTTCTTGAGATATCGCCCAGAAACGAAAGTGTTACACAAAGACGGAATGTATAAATTTATGACCTTGACCTTTGACCTTTTGACCTCAAAATCAATAGGGTTCTTCTTTAGGCCATAGGGAGTTGCTATGAAAAATTTCATTGCGAAAGCTGAAAGGGTTCTCGAGATATCGCGCGCAAATGAAAGTGTTACAGACAGTGCAGCCTCGGTTGACAATGGTTTTCTTGGGGTGAAAATTTTCAATGTTACACTCAACTACATGCAGTATTTATTATATTATACTGAATGTTTTATACAAATACATATTACAGTGAACCTTGCGCGCATGAATTCTGCGCAGTCAATATTTTTTGGAATAACACCCGTTGTCAAGCAATGTTAACTGTTGCTACGCTGGTGGGCGTGGCTTCCTTATTCAGCGGGTAATAGTGTTTATTAACAAATGTTTCTCGACGAATCAGATTCAACTAATTTACATGAAAGTATAATATACAGAAATACAGACGGACGGATGGACGGACAGACAGACCCAAATCAATATCCCCCACTTTCAGTGAAAGCGGGGGACAAAAATGTTCGATTACAAACTACTTCCAATTACTTGACAATCTGTAAAATAATTACACTCTTTTTCACTTACTTTTTTTAAACATTTTCCCATCCCCTTTATCTATTACCAAGATACACATTTGATTGTGTACCTGACACCAGAAAATCTCGAGGACAGTGCTACGTGCAGTATATAATATATAGCCCGACAGATTTACAGTAAGTGGCGAGGAGGAAATTGTGTTGTTGTTTTTATTAACCAACACTATTAATTACGAGAATCCCAGTTAGCAAGAACTGTCACATATACCTAAATGAAAAATAAGTGAATTTAAATGTACTTCTTATTCTATTCACTACAAACTAACGAATTGCCAAAGCTTTAATAAGTTGGGAAAACAAACTGCCATTGTGCCTTCAAAGCGGGAATGAGTCTATGTGTACTTTTCCTTTGTATAATAATATTTATTTACATTCTGCATATATTATTTACGTTCTGCATATATAATAACGAACTAAACTGCAATGGTAGCAATATAATTATTTTAATGTGCACATTTACAAAACAGCAGAAACATATTATTTATCTGCTATAACTGTGAAAAAGTTAAACCAATATAAAAAATCAATGAAATCAATCAAATTTTGAAAGAAAAAAAAGTTAATTGGTTGATGCCAAAATTGAGGCCATTTCTTTCTACAGAAGCCAAAATAGAGGACAGGTTTCGGGGGCCAGGTCAGGTTTTTATGGTATGCCAAAACAGAGCGCACTTAAATCATTATGAATGATTCATTGTGATGTAGTTTTCTTTCCTTTACACGTACTCAGGATAGTTTCGGTTTCAGTGTGCTTATCATGTTTTATACGGTACTGTATTGACTTAACCTTGAAGGGGAATTTAAAACACCGACGTAAGTTTTTGATTTTCATGCTCAATTGACAAATGCTCATTGATCTGAGTAAATTCATAGACATTTTTACGCATGTTGACCACAAGATGCAACTTTTCATGTGTACTTACCTCATGCTTTTATGTATTCAAAATATATAGGTTAAATTATTTCGCATTGCTTTGACATCTTTCATATTTACTCACACATGGTTTACCTTTAAATATCAAGCACACTTTGCAATGTCGTTATAAAGATGGCAAAAAATAAGATGACATTTTTCGAGAAAGTTATTGAAATATGCTGACATTGAACTGCCAAGGCATGAGGGATGTCAATAAAAATGAGAAATGACTTCGATTTTTGCAGGGAAAAAATAATGTGAAAAAAAACGAGAAGTACATATTATTTTTAGTAACATGTACATGTAGATTGTACGATTCTTGTATTTCTCAACACTTAATTCTTTGTATTTTTTTTATAAAAAGTTACTCCTTTTATATTTTACACTGATATTTAAATAACTTGCAGGACTATCGTTGTTTTTTCTATTTCTATTTTTTTTATTGCCAAAAACAGATATTTACTCGTGTATGGTGTATTTATCTTACTAAGGGGCTAGCTGTTTCTAACTTTAAACAAACATTCTGAGGGTATTGCGTAAATGATATTAGTCCCTAACAAGCAAGTGCAATCTGGTACCTCTTTAAAAAAATGTAATTCTCTCAAAAATAATTAAAAGCAGATGAAAATTGATCTGGAACTCAAGACAGATTTATATACCAAATCCTAGTATCAGTTGAATATCTGTGCATTTTTTTTTAGAAAATAATTGCGGAAAACCAAGTGGGGTAGACTGACAGAAAAATAAAGGGTGAGACAGATTGACATTTGAGGAGGAATCCTGTAGTCCCCTCAGGTTATCAGGAGAGTTATGTTTGTTTGTTTAACGTCCCTTCGAGAATTTTACATATTGAGACGCCATTAACTGTCGGTGAAGGGCTGCAGACCTGTACTCGGCACTTACGGCCTTTGAGCATTGAGAGATCTTTTTCGTGCCAGCCCCTAATGCGACAAAGAACCTGGTTTATACGGTCTCATCCAAAGGACCAGTATCCACGTCCCCGTGTGGGATTTGAACCAGTGGGATCATCTCCTTACTCCGCGACTCTAGAGCAAACGCTGAGCTACGCCGGCGACTAGGGGACAAATAAAAATAAACACAGCACACAAACATCCCTAAACTAAGTGGTATGAACGTCATTATTTAATTGTAGGGTCATTAACTTGTGACAAATTCACTTTTAAAATAAGGACACAATATCTGTTGAAAAGTAAAATATTTTAAAAATTAAATTTAAATTGTTAGATGTATAAAAATGCCATCATTTGTTGCGATCAAAGTACAACCATGGTGTGGATTATTTTATACCTAATTATATACCACCTTGTTTTGTTTTCCTATACTCATTACACAAGCTGTAATCTGAAATGCATTCACACTGTTTCATTTCCTTAGGGATTTTTTTTTCTTTACTCTCCTAAAAATCACCTTTTAAATTGACAAATTATTATCATAGCTCATCCTAAGTCGTAATACATGTAAGTGCGTGTGAATTAATGCAATCAAACGGAAAGTTTCTGTATTGTTTAAATTTAATAACAGAAAAAGGGTTTGTCGTTATTTGAAATTTTGAGGGCTTATTTCTTTTGTCCATTCATATTGTAATGATGATTTGGAACCTTCGATTTGGTTTTCCTTATGTACGACGCACATTTATTTCAATAAAATAATCCGAAAAGGTATGATTATATACAGGTCCATTTTGAAGTGAAAAAAGTTTCGGAGGAAATGGATCATGATGTGCCGGGTTTCGGTTTCGCATAATTACTTATTTCTAGAGTTAAGTACATGTAATTGTTTGTTCACAAGGGGGTATGTGTAAAACACGAAACGAGAAACAAGAAATGAGAAACTACGGAATAAAAACATAAAAATGACCTCAAAATGTCAACCAAGGGGGCAGTTTTTACTCTGATTTAATTTTGTTAGACAACTACGGAAGCCGGTTGGTGCCAGGTAGAAAAAATATTTTATCTGGCGGCCGCCACATAAATAACTGGCGGCCACCAGAAACTTATCTATTTTTCTACCTGCCACCTACCGGCTTCCGTAGACAACAGATGCTGAGTGAAATTAAAACATTTAACTGCTCTGCTAACCCATAAAGTCTTGACAGATTTAATTAGATATGAACAGCTGCAAAGTACATGCACGTGTTATTAACAATCGGATCACCTCGCCCTTTTCCGTCGCACGCTAGAATAAAGACTCGGAAGTAAGCGTATGAATAATGCTCGAACAATCGGATCACCTCGCCCTTTTCCGTCGCACGCTTCTTTTTTCTAGCGTGCGACGGAAAAGGGCGAGATGATCCGATTGGTGTTATTAACTGATGAGGGTCAGATCACATCAAATTATTATCTGATTGCTACATAATCAAAGAAATAAACAAAACATTAAAAATACATTTATACATGCTGTTTATCAATAAAAATATATAAAATATCAAAAGCTATTATAACATTGACTTACTTAAATTACAACAATTATTGTAATGTAACCAGATTTACTAAATCACAAAGATGGTCTTGGACATTGTGATATTGAAAGCTAATGATCTGTAATAGTTCATTTTTCTTAGACAGAGTGTAGTAAGTTTATCACTGAATTATCACTGAAAGTATCATTTGATGACAAATTTATTATTATCGGCAAAAACTGAGCAAGCATTTCTTTCAGATAATAGTATTGTATTAATTAAATCCGTCAAGATTTTCTGATTTTTCTGTGTGAGATAGTTGTGTGGATCACTGGTAAATCTAATCTAAATTAGATGTTTAAATCATTTCACTATGCATCTGTCATCTAACAAAATGAAGTCATAAGCACAAGATGTCCCCCTTTATTGACATTTTAAGGTCATTAGTTATTTTATGCTGAATCTCATTTCATTGTTTCTTGTTTCGTGTCTCTTGTTTCTCGTTTCGTGTTTTACAAATTCCCACGTTGTCGCATAACTGTTACAATTCAAGGCTATGTACCGATGAACATCCATTACTACGTTGTATATGTAAACATACAGGCTTTTCAAGTAAATGTGGGGAGTTACGTCTTTGATAATGCATCAAAATAAGAGGATGAGAGGATGACACAGTTTTAAATTTTCTTCATAAAGTGTTATCTAAAAATGAAATCTCAAATAGAAATAAAACAATTTTGTTTCAGTAATAAATTTCAAAAGAATTGCAGGTTCCAGATTAATTGAAATGACCGGTGTAACGTAGAATTTTGACCTGGGGTTCATTTTTCAAGGTTGAATATTGAAGCAGGGGTGAATTTTCAATTGAAAATTGAGACCAAAGGTCATGAAATTTATATCCGGAGTCATTTTTAAACATCTTGGTTATTTTTTTTTTTTTCGGCGCTTACGGCATAAACGCGTTGAGAATTGCTTGAACATCTTCATAAAATTGTTTCAGTAATATAAATTATCGATTTTAAAAATCTCTCGTTTTTGAAACATTTAAAACATGGCCGTAGGAATCGGAGGGAGGGGGGGAGGGCGTGCCCCCCCCCCCCAATAATTTTGCCGATATATAGATTACTGTAGTAAACATAGATACTATACGCTTGTGTCTCCTCAATAAAAACGTCTGATGACCTTTGGTGTTTTTTTTTTTTTTGGCTTGTCAGTGGTAGTGCCCCCCTCAACTCTCAACTGCAAAATGTTTGGCTGTGCCCCCCCCCCCCAACTGAAATTGCTTCCTACGGGCCTGTTAGATCACAATTTTTCTCCAAAGTCAGTAACACCAAAACGTATGATTTTTCAACACATTATATAGCCATTCCTTACGATAAATCAAACATAAGGTGTTTTGCTATCATAGAATGGCTTCCTCAAGAAAAATGGAATAAGGAAAATTTCCTGCCTAGTGACTAGTCATTATACAATTAATTTCATTAAGAAAACAGTCTAAATTCTACAAACAAGTATACTCTAAGGATGATGTTAAAATTATGCCTTAGTTACTCTTTCACAAGATCTACCGGGTATGTAGACTTTGGAGACCATGTTCTCCAATAATCTGTTGGAATTTCGATGGGACCTAATTGTATTCCTTTATTAAAACCTGTTTTTATAATCCTTATGATGTAGAATTTATTCAAATACTTCTACATGAGAACAAAGCAAAAAAAAAAAAAAAAAAAAAAAAATCCTGCATGTTGTGGGCTTTTACTAAACATTCAGATATATCGACGACGTTTTATCTATTAACAATAATTACTTTCATGAGCAAGATTGCCTCTTCCAAAATTGTGAAATTCATAGCCCCTTGGTAAGGGTTTCTGGTGTTATGGCGGGGCTCTATTGATTATATATAGTGAAAATGCATTAAGTATTTGAAAATCTTCTTCTCTATTCCTGGGTATTATTTTAACAAACTAGTAAGTGCGTAGTTTATGATTATGATAAGCAAGGAATGCTCTTCCAAAATTGTGAAATCCATTGCCCAAAGGTCGGAGTAAGTAGTTCATTACTCTTATGCAGTTTAGATTCGCAAATTATTTCATTTTCTGTTATTGTGAGGAATTGCTATATTTGTGTGATGTCACAGTAAACTTTTCCCGTATAAATTAGGCCCCGCCCCCTTTATGCAGCCTTAACAGAGCTGCGTGGTTCCGGTGATAGAGTAGGTGAATTTGTAGTGAAAATGCATTATTTCTTTGAAAATCTTCTCTGCTCCTGGGCATAAACGAGGCATATTAATAAACGAGGGTATTTTACCAGATTTTTGAACATCTGGACATTTTGTCAAGTGTTCTGGTCCTGGCCAGGGCTCTACATGTGTATTAATTTACAGGTATTCTACTGATGGAAGTTATTCCCCTTTGCCATTCACTTTTAATAATTAATTAGTGTAAACAATGTATTTGAAAGGTTTGTTTGCTTATTGTTTAACGTCTCTCTCATATAGGATGCCACCACTTGCCGGTGGAGGGCTGCAAATTTATACCTATACATGGTCTCCACGTCCAGCAATGGATTCCGGTCCTTCGGATGAGACTGTTTAAACCGAGGTCCCGTGTCGCAGTAGGTGTTGGCACGAAAAAGATCCCTCACTGCTCAATGGCCCTGAGTGCCAAGTTTAAGTATTTGAAAGGTTAATAGAATAAAAGAATTATGCAAGAATTTTATTGTATATTACAAAAAGTACTTTCATAGTTTTAATGATCAGGTAAATAATAAATAAATAAAATGAGACAAAAATAACATATCTTATTAAATGTTCTTCAAAGATCAAGGAAGGCCAATGTGAGAGGTTACAATATGGGGTTAAAAATGTACAGAATAGTTTGTTAATAGTCTACATGGTGATGGTGAAAATGGGGGGGGGGGGGGCAGATTAAAACTGAATTTATGAGTTGTTACTGAATACTAGACTAACTACTTCGTTGATCCTGATCATCCTATTTCTCTTGCTTTTGGACAACAAAGCTTCATCTATCAGTTGTTTTATTCTCTGTGGATCCTCTAAATTGTTGTATTATACTCAGGTGACCCTTAAGGCTCTTGGACCTCTTGTTTTGAATTCAAATAAATAAAGATATTGAAAACATCGATACATTGTTTTATTGACTTGGGAATAAATTGGAATAAATTGCTTTTTCACTGTTAAAAAGTGGGCACATGCATATACATTTCCTTAGGATGCTTTTGAATTAAAATTAGTATATGACACATAATGGCTTTGCTGTTCTTAAGAGTAAAATTTTTATTGATGTATCCTTTATATTCCTTTGTATAACTGATCCCATGTTATGGCCCCTCTATTTCCCTGGGGGTCATGATTTGAACAAATCTGAATCTACATTACCAGGGGATGCTTTAATATTATTATGACCAATCATGGCTTTGCTGTTCTTGAGAAGAATTTTAATGATCTTTCCTATGTATTCCTACGTAAAACTTTGATCACCCATTGTAGCCCCACCCTACCCCAGGGGGTCATGATTGGACAAACTTGATTCTACATACCTGAGGATTCTTGCATATAAATATGACCAATCATGGCTTTGCTATTCTTGAGAAGAAGATTTTTAAAGTTTTCTTATGTAAAACTTTTTAAAATCGCCCATTGTAGCCCCACCCTACCCCTTGGGGGTCATGTTTTGAACAAACTTGAATCTACACTATCTGAGGATGCTTGCATATAAATATGACCAATCATGGCTTTTCTGTTCTGGAGAAGAAGGCTTTTTCAATGATTTAAAGTATGAATAGATACCTTTCTAAACTATCTTCCCTTAGGAATACACAAGGTCTAGAGCAGAGGTAGTGTACTGTCCAAGTCATGGCATAGTCCTAAGTTAGTTTAGAGTAGATTTTACACTCGCATTGTGACATAGGAGGGGACACAACTCAGATGTCTCAACCTGCAACACACAAATACAAATTATTACACTATAACAGAGATAAAAAGAAAATCCAAGTCATGATTACTTTATGGAAGGTATACTCCATGAATTGTGCCAAAGTCAATACCAAACAGCCAATTACTAGTATAATTTTTTTTATAAATTTTGCAGTCAAATTGTGAAAAGTGATTTGGAATATATGTACTGCACTGAGCCCTAAATAGTGATTAATTTCAGAAATAATTTAAATTAATAATTTGATTTCAAAAATAATTTCAAAAATCTGAGATATTGTCAGAGAATGTACATGTACCATGATATATTTTGTTGGGAAATAAAAACAAAGACCAATGGGCAAGGATTTTATTTATTTTTTAAAAAAAATCTGGAGATTAAGGGAAACCTATATTCTCCTACAGTGGCAAGGAAAGTATTTCTATTCTGCTAAGGCAAATTTTTAAACTTCTAAAAAAAAAAAAAAGAAACAAGTTCAAACTATAGATTTCCAATAAAAGAAGTGTTGCAATTATGACTTGGCAATCCATTAATAACTTTACTATAATTTTTATTTCCATTTCACACAATAGAATTTGCATCAAAATCGAAGAATGCACTGATCCCTTTCCTTTAGTGATAGCAGTAAAAATTAAAATTAGATTCAACTAGATCGTAATGTGTAGCAATCTCGTTGGAGTGGAATAAAGATCTAATTTTAGTTAGACTGAATTTACTGAAATTTGTTTATTTTGTTTGTGATTTATAGAAGGATAATGACCAGCACTTATTACTCATCTTTGCAATCAATCAAAGTTACGCATATTTGTACAAAAGACAAGAGACAAAATGCACATTAAACCACAGGTGTTTGGGGACAGGAACACCCCCTCCCCCCATAAATTAAGGGCTTCCCGAGTTTTTTTTATGATTTATTTTTTTAAGCATATGTTGATGTATATTGCACTATAAAAATTCACAATTAATAATATAGCTACTTCATTCTTGGGTTGGGCATGCTGAGTCTTTTTCTCAAATTTATTTCAGAGAGCTATATGCGATACACATGTACTTCCTGCCATGTCGCGTCTAGCCTCGTTTCGTATGATATAGGGGAAAAATAATTATTTCATTTGAAGGATAACTGGAAACGAGATATATATCTCTTATATTAAAAAATATATATCTTTCTAACTTAGAAAGATATTTCTTTTTGAAAATCTAAAGAGATATCTCTTAAGCTTAGAAAGATATCTCTTTTAACGTTGTTTAAGAGATATCTCTCTAACTCCATGAGGTATCTCTCTCGCTTAAAGAGATATCTCTCTAGCTTAAAAAGATATCTCTCTAAGTAAAAGAGATATCTCTTGCAAAAAGAAATATCTCTTTCGTTTAAAAAGATATCTCTCTAGGTTATAAAGATATCTCCCCTAGTCAAAGAGATATCTCTTTTAGTTAAAGAGATATCTCCAAAAGGTGAAGAGATATCTCTAAAAGCTAAAGAGATATCTCTCTTATTGAATGAAATTGAAAGAAAATTTTAATTTTATGATATTGTTAAAGGGCCCTAGTAGAACAATCTGAAAAAGGAACAGAGTATTTAACGTCTATATAGCGTCTCCACGTTATGTTCTTTTCACGGTTATCTGGTGTACGGCTGTACTCCTTGTATCGTGAAGCCTCGATGGGGAGATCAGAACATCAAATTTGTTAACCGCCTGATGAGAGACTTAGATATAGGTTTTGCCTCCATTTCATAAGCTTTATTACTACATGTAAATGTATAACCTAGTCTCACTTAAAGGGTGGTTGGATGTAAAATGAAAAGAAACAAGATGTGTTTGTGAAACACTGATGCCCCCGTATGGCAGCTTATGGCGAAGATTAAAGTTTTTGAATGCAAGTCAAACTCCATGTCAAGAAATCAAAAATGTTGGTACCCAAAGAAAGGTCTTGTCTCGAGTAAATACCTGTGAAATATGAAAGCCCTAGTACAAACCGTTGAAAAGTTATTTTTTCTAAGTAAGTAAAACGGCAAAGTCAAGGTCAAATGGTGCCCTAGGGGAGTTCTTATCACAAGTGAAACACATGATCGTGAAATGTGAAAGCCCTAGAACCAAACATTCAAATGTTATGGCCAATGTTAAAAATTTTTAAGAGTAGGTCAAACTCCAAGGTCAATGCCAAAATTGTTGGTATCCAAAGGAAGGTCTTGTCACAAGGAATATACTTGTGAAGTATGAAAGCTCTAACACCAACTGTTCAAAAAATATGGCCAAGGTTAAAGTTTTTCAAAAGTAGGTCAAACTTCAAGGTCAAGGTCAAAGGGTCAGATTTGTTGGTATCTAAAGGAAGGTCTTGTCACAAGGAATACACATGTGAAATATGAAAGCCATAGCTCCAACCAATCAAAAGTTATGGGCAAGGTTAAAGTTTTTGCGGACAAACAGACAGCTAGACAGACGGACGGACAGGGCAAAAACTATATGCTCCCGAATCTTCGATTACGGGAGCATAAAAAATGAACGAGACGGGTGGCTTCAAATCCTTTGCCACTGTTTGCAGTTTAACATATTATCATATTCAAACCAAAAAACCAACTATAAACTGCCTGCATGTTAGTGTTAATATGTTTTGTTCAAAATAAGAAAAAAAAGGTTTTTTTTCTCTTTACAGACTATTTCGAGATGTCTGAAAACATTACCACACTAACTGGCGTCCTTGTTGATGTTTCTGGATCAATGAGGTGGAATGTTGGAGAAGGTGTTAACGAAGGAGGCGGTGATTGGGTGCGGTCAATATTTCAGGTCATTGACGATCTAATCAAACACGATATATCTGAAACAAACGAAGTGTTTGCTATCGCTTATGGAGCAAACAATTGTAAAAATGAAATTTTTGACATTCTTAGCACGTTAAAACGGTTTCAAATTCCAGTGCCTCGTTACGAGTCTTTTAGACAAATTATTGACCGTTTACTGCAAATACTTCATAATGCCGGTGCTTCATCTGTCAGAAAATGGGCAACTATTGATGTCATCAAGAATGCCATTTCACATAACCTGGCGGCTGCAATATTGCGCGAACTCGAATCTGACCGTAACTTTGTAAGATTTTGCGTCGATAAATGTTTACCACCAGCATGCAAGGGATATACACCAGTAGCCCTCAGCGGATATGATATATTTTCTTTGTTTGCAAAGGGAGTGATAGGCACAGCTGAGTCCGTAGCCAGTACAGTTCGTCCAGCAACGAAGGCTGATGTAACAGAAGCAGTGGGAAAGGCAATGGGTTTCCTCCTAAATGATGTCAGCATAAGTTCATCCATATTTAGTGTTCAAGAGGCTTCAAACATAATCCATGGAAGCGTTGGTGAAGAACTCACAGAAAACCGTTTGCAGGAGCTGATGGACACAGTGAAACCTATCATTTATGGTCTTACACCATTTTATACATCATTGCGAAAGGCGAAAGAGCTGTTTTCCAGTACAAGGTATAGAAACCATAAAAAGCTGCTGTTTATTTTTTCTGATGGAGTGCCTACGGATCAAGGAAATGAAAAAATGTTCGGGGAGTTGAGGGATGAAAATGTAGTGGTGGTGAGCTGTTTCATTACAAGATCAACAGCAGTCGAGTCACAGAGACTTTATAGTAAGATTGAAAGAGAATGGGACAACGGTGCTAAATTAATGTTTAAGCTGAGTTCCAAAGTTCCAACTCAGCTGCTGCCACGTACAATATTCGTAAAGCGTGGGTGGAAGATTGATATAAAAAATAACGAAACAAAATTGTTTTTGCAGGCGAATCACCCTGATATTATGAGGGATGCTTGTAGTCTAGCGCGGAATGTAGTCTGTTGTCAAGATGCATTAGCGGATATACTTGTTTCGGTTTCGCTAGACATTTATATCAACCAAAGTACCACTGGGTTTGGTGCACAACGTCAGGTTGGGGGTACGTGCTATGCTAACGCTTCAGCAGCAGTACTTCATCTGTCAATGAAACGAATTCTTGGACGAGAGGGTGGTTATCCGGACTTCTTAGAGTTGAGACAAGATTTAATCGATCTGTATGGTATAGAGGGAGCAAATACTCTTGCAGTTCTTCAAAATGTGTGCCCAAAGTACCGGCTACATTGTAAGAAAGTTGACATAATCGGCGCAATGCATGCCATAACTGCCAAGCGCCCAGTGGTTGCAAGGTTCCGTCTTACTGATGCCGAATGGAAAGTATTTTCAAAGTTCTATGAAGAACACAAAACAGGTGTTCTTACTAGAAATGAAATAGATCTACGCAAATCCCGATATGGTAAACTAGGAGGCCATGCAGTCGTTCTTACTAGCTTCAACAGTGAGTGTCTGTATTTAATGAATTCCTGGGGAACAGAATGGGGAGACAATGGATTTTTTAGGGTGCAAAATGCTGATGTCCTTGATTTAGAGTTCATTGATGTTTTCTGGACACTAAATGATCTCACTGAAAATGAAAAAGACTACCATAAGCGACATGGCTCCGAAGTTGCTGATAAATTGATGAAAAGTTTGATTAGCTTACAGAGGGCAAAGTACCTATGCCCAGTATGCAACCAAACATCACTTGTCACTGAGTTTTCAGGCCATTTGACACAAGCAAAATGTCCGAAATGCTATTGCTTTTTCAATAGTAATGAAGCGGGGAATATCTTAGCATTGAATATGTACCTCACCTCCATCAGTAGGTAGATGGTTTATTTTTGAAAACTGAGAAATGACACTTTCAACATTTTCATCCTTATACACATTCCAGTGGATGAAAGAAGATAGGTGAACAAGTCGAGAAACATGTCTATGGTTCGACAAATAAAAATATGAAAATGAAATCTCAATTACAACACAACTTTCTTTGATATCTTAGTGAACATTAAAGTAGTAACATTGAAGTTTAAAATATAACATGCATATGATGAACGTATCAGATATAGCAAAACATCTATAAGGAATAAAATTGTTTGACCCTATAGCACTCACTTGAAGCGTGATTTACTGTAACTGTACAAAAAATGTTAAGCAAGACACGCTCTATGCTTTATCAATATGATATACTTTACTATACAGGGAATAAAAATTCCTTCGTTGTAAGTCATTAACAGTGTTTTACAGTTTCCTCTTTGATACATACATGTTATTCATATTATAGCTATATATAGTAAAGATTGTTTCTGCAGTTTTATATTGGGTATTGCCCTGTTGGCCACCTCATCAGGGGTCCACCTTACAGTGAATTCCTGTGGGAAACGTAATCAAATAATCATATCGCCTTTGCTTTTGTGCTTGCTGTAAGCTTTAATTGGTTCCAGTGTAAATATGTGTCTGTTTTCATCTCATTCCAGCATTTTAAGATGCATCTTATTCATTCTTTGATTCTTGGATCATATTCTGCAAACAGAAGTGATAACTAATTATGGATTATGGTTTTATTTAGCATGTCATTTCTGTCAGCTCATGCCCTTAAGAATGAAGTTTATTTCAGAGAAAGAAACTTGGGGCAAGTACGTGTACACAATATAAAACCATCGAAACACCCTTTACTATATTACCATTTATCATGAATTATACACAAAAAAGGAAAATAAAATGTCGCAAAAATTAGTATTGGAGTGTCAGTTACCTAATAAATTTCATACACGAATTTGGCTGAATGTCCTTTTTTCACACCAAATGATGTTTAACTTTAAGTCAAATCTGATCTGTAAGTCATCAGAAATAAAAGCAAACACAAATCTGGAAAACTTAATGTGAAAGAATGACAGATTGACAATCTGAGGGATAGAGGGGGTTAAAAAATTCCATGGCATTTCTTTATAAAACAACAACAACATTAGAAAAAGGTCTCAATTTTTTATTATTGCACATCTATTGACTTCTACAGGACTCAGGACATCTGTATCTCCTACAATACAAAAAGATTCAGGACATAAGTAAGACTAAGTGTCATGATACAAATGACATATCCAAACTTTACTATCAAGAACATGGAGTGTGATAAAAATCACAAGTACAAAGTACTTACAATTATTTCAGTATTTTGAAATTCAAGAATTAACCAAAGAAAATCAATGTCTGCTACATGTACAATAAATATTATTCAATATATTTTTGGGCAAGTAACATTCCAGGTAAAATTTTCAAAATAAAATAGCTGAATTAAATTTTATTTTTAGACTGGTGCAGGCTAATATCAGCATCAGTCAACTGAATTACAAAATACCTCATAATTCCTAACCCATGTGTATGCATTAGACATAGAATTCCATTTACCGGTACGTAAAAAAATTAGTGTGCAATAACACAGGGGTATTTTGATGTAATCAAATGCATCTTAATTAAAATAAAATAATTTTTACAGTTAATGACATATCAAAATAATCAATTATATTCAGGAGTCAAATTTTTGTGGGAAAAGGAAAACATTTGGTTTCTAGGGACTTTATTTCATGGTTTAAGAAGACACATGAATACTTTTGTTTAAAATTTTATCATTTTGTGAAGGATGTCTCTTTGTATCCCATAAACAAATGAAAATTAATCCACTTTGGAAATTAATGAATTCATGGTAATAAATACTGTAATGAAAAAGGCCCATGCAAACATATATATATATATATATATATATGATCATGTAGAGTTTTAAATTAGTTTTAAAATACATAACATCAAAAATACTTATATTCATTATGATAATTATTGAGAGTTTAATTTTATATTTCTGCTGTCATTAAATTGCTCGCAATATGGCAATAAGATTTATTTACCTATATTCTATATCACAAAGATACCATGAGACCCACTAAATCCATTAAATGACATCATTTACTTGATAGTACTGAAGTAAAACTTCTAAAACAATTATAACAAAGCTACTATAAGCAGTATAAAAATGTACAGAAAAATGACAAAAACATTTAAATATTACAAAGTAACATATTTTTAAAACAAATGCCACCGTGATTGTTACATTATTTTTCTAGTATACCAGAACTTAAATCACAAATATTCATTTCAATGATTATTGCAAAACGAACATCATAAAATCTTCATAAATGCAGCAGCTCTGATGACATACGAAAACTTAAACACAAGACATAAACAAAACTTTCCTATTCCTCATTTTTGTAAGAAAATATGGTTCATTACAGAGATTCTTTTTTTTTACATTCTATCCAGTCGAAATCAAGTCGCCCTCTTCTGCGGGTTTCATTTTAGATGCTGCAAGAGAAACTGGCTTGTACTGGAAGCACGAATTATAAACATTCCATTTCCTTTGTGAAATAAGGCATGAAAACCATGTGACAGGTAACTAAGCAACAAGATAAGGTCAGTCTAATATCTGTAAAATGTCTGTACATCACTAATCCTTTCCAACTCGCTTCTTTCTCACTGAAAAGAAAAATAAAGATCAAATCTTGTCAGTAACACTTAAAACATTTTCTATTAAAACAAGTTTAGAAAAATATTTATTCATATACTGTAGAAATACTTTTTTCTGCATCAGAGATTACTTTTTACTGTGTATGCAGTAAGAAATTTTCCACAAAAATTTGTCACTGCGTACTCTGAGTTCCTTTAAGACACAATGACTATCCAAGAAATCTGCGTATTTTTCTAACCATGTACAGAAATTCTAATTTCACAGAATTATGACCCCATAGAAAGAAGTATGTCTACAGTACATGTATTTAAACAGCTTTTTTTTTTCAAATAAATGGTATTGCATCATAGTATTTAAATTGCATCTTGAAGCACAAGTTGAAGAATAATCTCAGATAATGTCTATATGCATCAGTTTTCTTTCAGCTTTTATGGAAACATCTTCATAATTACTTACAATTATCGTTGTTCTCCTGGAGTTTTTCATGGATTCGAACTCTTGCATCAGGAAATTCTAAAGCAATTCCAAACCTAAGTAAGTTACTGTTTTCACCGACTAGTTTGACTAGAGCCATCTCGACTTTGTTTCCCAGCACCTCTGGTTTCTACAAAATAATATCAAAAAGTGGAGATGATGCACAATATGTGTCACATACATGTAAATCATGCTGAGAAAAAAAATAGCCTTTCAAATCACTTTCAAAGAAATGAGAGTTGTCTTTCTTGGTCTATCACTTCTGATCTGGAAAAGAAGTCCAAGACTTCAAGAAAAGAATTTTTTTAACTAAATACTAAAGACAGTCAAATTTTGGATTCAAAATAAGCATTCACATTAAATTCTGAGTGCTAACAATCTATGTATTGTTTGTTTTGTCTTTAAAATTTCTTTAATACAGGGTGTTTCAGAAAACATGCAACCATATACTTTCCTCACTTTATTCATATGCAAACAGGAACATATGGACGTTTTATATAAAATTATGCTAAAAAGGCTAAAGATTTTATTAATAACAAAAATTTAGAAAAAAAATTACCATTTGAATTAATTATGACATCATATTTGACATCACTGAAAAAACAGATAATTTCATTCTTAATGTGGAATTTAATAAAAAGCAATCATCAGGAGTTCTGATACTGCTTTATCAGAGCATGTCACTAGTTCCTGTGATTAGGACAAGGAAAATTACGTTTACAGAATGCAAAGAACTTACTAATAGTAATATAAAGTGGAAGTTGTATAAATCTGTAAAATTTTGCAGCTAATGGAAGAGTTAATGCATGATAAAAGAAATTTAAAGAAAAAAAAATTCAAGAAAAAGACAATTAGAACACATGAAAACATTTAGAATGTTACAAAAGAGGCATTGTTCCAGAGACTCACATGAAATCCTTTTGTAAAATAACAGAGTTTGTGAACAAATTGAGCAAGTCAAGTGTAGATCAGATGCTGAAATATGTCTTAAGTCTTAAACCTTGGACTTGTTAGAACAAGTGTTTGGAGGACCATTCAACTCTTTCAAATCCGTTAAATTGGGTCTCCACACTCACCTGACTTAACACCCCTTGACTTTTATCTGTGGGGATATTTAAAGGTCAAAGTTTTTAAAATACACCCCCAAAAACAAATGAACTCAAAATGGTGCGAAAAATGATTCCTGATTCATTACCAAGAGACTCTCTGCAATAGTAATGAGAACTTTCTTGCATCGGATAGATTTATTCATTCAGCAAAAATGACGCCATTTAGGACATATTTTGTAACCAAGTGAAATTTTACAAGTTTCTTTTTTCTTTTGTAATTCATTATCTATTTGACATATTAACTTTATTTTCATAAGAATAAATCTTGAGCTTGTGACTTTTAATTTGATATGTTGGTGCATGGTATTGGTTGAAACACCAGTAAAATTTAATCAATCAAAATGGTTGCATGTTTTCTGAAACATCCTGTACCTGATTTTCTATTTTGATATCATAATCATCTTATATTGACACATTCTTTCTGTTGACCGCCGATATATGGCTGAAATATTGCCGACTCGGCGTTAAATAATATCAATCAGTCTTTCTGTTCTTTTATCTGGTTGGCTACTTATATATATATAGCTCTATAGAGCTCCTTAAATGTTTTCTTTATATTGAAAGCTTAATTTCTACAATCTGATTGGTAGTTTAGAGTTTTTCTCTTACCTGATTGGCTACTCTAAGCTCCTGAAGTGTTTGGTTCTTATTGATAGCTTTCATAAGTTCTACTATGGATTCCCCGCTAATGAAATTGGACTCCACATTTAACACTTTCAGGGTTTTATTTTCTGACAAGGCCTCTGCTAATTTCTGAAAAATGCAGAACAATTTAACACTAGAAATTAAAAGAACTATATTCTTAAAAGCATATTTTTGCCCCCATAAAAGCCAAATTTTGAAAAACTCTTGAAATATATACAATTGTATATATCGTATGAAAAATCTTAGATTACAGAAATTATCATAGTTTGGAAGATTTATGTCAATGCTTCTTTGACATCACAAACTATTTGAATTTTCTGTTATTTTCAAGAAAAAGGATAAAATTTGCTCAACTTTGAATACAGAATATACAGAGCACAAGCTTGCCCCAGATCAATACATACAAATCTGATCAATATTATAACTCTACACATTATATCAAAAGATCGAGCTGGGGCAGACCTGTGCTTGATGACTTTTAATTAAAATATCTATTTAAAATACACTATTTTCTCTCAAAATCATTGAAATATGAATTTATGTTATCTTCTTGATGTCCTATTTAACATATGGCATCATGGCTGATGAAAATACATGTATTTAATACTTTCAATTCTGCAGATATACCCTGGTTTAGAACATACCTCCCGGTAATTATATATTTCTACCTCTACGTTTTATTTGAGGGCAGATATTGGTCATTATCGAATATAGTCCTTTATTATTCACAATCTAAACATGCAATGAAAGATAAGAAAACTCAGCTAACACATGCAACTTTGACCTGTTAACCACTTTTGTTGTTTTTCAGTATTTCAGATGACATTTGTCAGTAAAATTTGGCCTTCTAATTAAGATTCACAGATTTGACAATGCAGAATAAAGTGATTAAAGTAAAACAAAAAAACAAAAAAAGAAAAAAAATCAATAGCTTTAGTTACTTTAACTAAGCTGCCATTACAAAGCATTCTAGATTGTAATCATTCAAGCATTTGCTTGACAATAATACTTCTGAAGTGTTTATGAAACTTAAATGCTAAAATTTTTAATTTTCAAATTTTAATAGATAAACACACACTTAGAATATACAATTATTTAATTAGCATTCAAATTCAAAAGAAAAAATTGCTATTACCATGATGATGTCATTTGAATCCTCAAAGCATGCTTATATTTGTAAATCCATTCAAAATATCTCCAACATCAACATCCCCTGGCCACATTTATAGATAAATCAGGCATCTTATAAAATGGTTCCATGTTTGGTAATTTCTATAATGCAATGTTTACTGAAAAGTTTATTTTATGTTACCTTGGCAACTTTGTCTGTCATATTAACACTAGCCATCTCCAGATTTTCCAGGACTGTGTTTGTTTTCAGAGCATCACAAATCTCTATCAACCTCTCCACCGAAATATTCTAAATAAACAAATGCTTTAATTTAATAATCACATTGATTTTTTAAAATCTCAATTGTACAAAAATTCACCAAACTGCTACAAATCTTATGAAAGAATGACACTGTTTTCTTTTTTTTTTTTTTTTTAACAATCATTTGCACATTCCAGCTGAATTTACTTATTTTGAGGAATAATCTTACACTGATGTAAATTAACAGTCAACAAAGTTGATATGAATGTTCCCTCAACATGTCATACACTGATTTGAATAAAATCGAAAATTTGTGTAGCAGCGAGTGTTGGATTAGACAGGTCTCACTGTACACATATTGATTTCATTGCATTTACAGATAACCTTACATTCAATGACACTTGTATGAGACTGACCTTGATATTGTTAAGGTGTTTGAAACTGACCTTGATACTGTTGAGTTTGAGGTGTTAACTGACCATGATATTGTTGACACTGAGTTCACTGACCTTGATATTGTTGAAGTTGAGGTGTTTACTGACCTTGATATTGTTAAGGTTGAGGTATGTACTTACCTAGATATTTGAGGTTGTGGTGTTTACTGACCTTAATACGTTTGAGGACTATTGAGGTTGAGAGGTTAACTGACCTTCATACTGTTGAGGTTGTGGTGTTGACTGACCTTAATATGTTTGAGGACAATTGAGGTTGAGGTGTTGACTGACCTTGATATTTGAGGTTGAGATGTTGACTGACCTTGATATTTTTGAGGTTTAGGTGCTTACAGACCTTGATGTTGTTGAGGTTTAGGTGTTTACTGACCTTAATATTGTTAAGGATGAGGTCTTTACTGACCTTGATATTGTTGAGGTTGAGGTGTTTCAGTTTTGGATCATTGTCCTTTAGTTTCTGTAGACTCTCCTCCACATCTGTGGTGTTGGGAGGCTCGTCTGGGACCTTGATCAACTCCTGGGCTTTGGCAACTCCTAAAACACGTATATACAGACATCTGAATAACACTACTGAACAGCCATAATTTGTTGTATATCCCGTCTCTATCCTGACAAACTACTAGCATTCTGATAACCATCTTAAATGGTTTCTTTTCTTTTGTAATATTTTCTTTCATCAACTTCTAAATGAATTTCATACTTTGTAATGATAAAACAGCTTTACAATTCAGCAATACGTTGACAATTTATATCTACTTTGAAAAATATTAAAATTATTACATTTATGTCACAATTAAACTTTATGATACTATGAGTTATTTGATTTTTTAACAAAAATAAAAATGCAGTATTTCATGACTAAAATGATATATGGTTTGTATTAGAAATATGATAGGTAAAAAAAATACTTAGCTTTAAAAATGTAACATATATCATGAAACACTCTGTATGTAATATGATGTAGTCTTCTAGAATTTACTTTATTTGTTGGTTTTATTTTTTGTCTTTAGTAATTGCTAGAAACTCATTTTCAAGCCTAAACACTTTAATCTACATTTAAATTAATCTTGAGCAAAGACACTTCTGTTTTCAAGTCTGCATCTATTTACTATTATAAGACAAGTGGCTTTACTCAGGCCATCTAAAAACTAAATAGAAATTCACATTCATAGTTTGACCCAGTGTAGAAAGAATTTTCACTATTAAACCAAAAATCTGAAATTCTAGCTAAAATCTGTACATTTTGGAACATAGCTTTAAAATTAGACTAGCTCATTTAAAAAAAAAAAAAATTCATAACACCCAGAAAATCTGTCGTTTACCCTGAAATCCGCCACCGTCAATCTTCGTGTTCTCCAGTCCGGCATAGTACTGAGTCTGGTTCAGCATTCCGTGGAACCCCAGCACCGCGGCGAGGTCTACCAGCTCCTCCTCTGAGGCCTGGGTCAGGATGTCGTCCCACTCTGTATCAATGCTCTCCTCCTCCTTAGTTTTGGGTTCCTCCTTCGGTTTCCAGATTTTTCCTGGGTAATTAATATATCATATACTGTGAAATCACTACTTTTCGGGGGGGGGGGGGGGGGGGGGGATTGTTAATTCTCATTGTTTTTGTGGTATGACGAAACCCACGAATTCGTGTCCTCAACGATATGTACAATTTCAAATGCCTTATAACTAACACTTCTTCATCCACAAAAATAAATCCCCATAAACCTTCTTTTTTTTTCTCAAATTGGGATGAACCAGTATTTTTTTTTCTCTCAAACCACAAAAATCTGACCCATACAAATATGTACAGTAATTCTCTAAGCTGTAGTTGGTCCTTGATATCTTGAATATGTTGGAACTATATCAAAGACATCCAGTTGTTTGTGTTATTATTAAAGTAAATATTGTAATGTTGGATAAGGTCAGGATCACTGATTCACTATGACACATTCACCAATAATAAACATCTCAATGTTTGAGATATTAAAATTAAATAGAGTGTAAGTGGAATTTTGAGCAAAAATTTAGCCATTTGATGATGCCTAGAAGATAACGGAAATCTCCGATGTGGAATGAATTGCTAGTAATATTCAATTTTAGTGATCTCAACATCTTCGCTAAAAATATCGAAATCATTTATAACAACCTTCAGCCTTTGACCTAAAGTGACCTCTGATTTCCTTTTTAATCTTTCACCTATACTGAGCTCTGATTTCCTTTTTAACCTTTTACCTATACTGACCTCTGATCTCCCTTTTAACTTTTGACCTATACTGACCTCTGATCTCCTTTTTAACCTTTGAACTATATTGACCTCTGATCTCCTTTTAACCTTTGACCTATACTGACCTCTGATTTCCTTGACAAAAGGTTTATTTTGTTCCCAGTCTTTTTCTTCCTTAGCCTTCTTCTCCAGGAACTGGAGCAGTTTCTGTCTCTGGAACGGCCCGGTCGGTGCCTTAGAGGTCTGGTTCTTCATACGCTGACTAGGGGGAAGTAAGGAATTCTGTGAAAAAGGGGCACAAATTACATAGCATATTTTTGAATAGTAAACATTATGTTTGAGACAAAGAAAATATACCTTTTTCTGCTGCACAGAAGGTATGTTTTGACAGATTTACCTTGCTAGAAAATATTTACTGAATTACAGAAGTTAATTTTTTTTCTTCTCATAACTGATCTATTCTGTTTTATTACATTTACTAATACATGTACTATAGTGACAATACTGATGAAACAAGTACAGAATTCCTAAACCTCATCATTGTTTAACTTTCTGCATGATGATAGCTGATGTTTATTATGATGATGATCATAATGATGATGATAGCTGATAAGGAAAGAGCTCTCTCCCAATTTATGAAATTAATGCCCTTAAATCCAGACTAAGAGTCCATGCTGTAATAATCATTCAATTTACACCTGGATGTCTCAAAATAATTCCTTAACAAACTCACAGCTAGGTCAAAGTTCCCATTCAACCCTAACATTTAACTCACATGGGGATCATTTTAAGTTCCCATTCAACCTTAACAAACTCACATCTGGGTCAAAGTTCCCATTCAATCTAATCTAAGACTTAACAAACTCACATTTGGATCAAAGTTCCCATTCAACCTTAACAAACTCACATCTGGATCAAAGTTCCCATTCAACCTTAACAAACTCACATCTGGATCAAAGTTCCTATTCAACCTTAACAAAACTCACATCTGGGTCAAAGTTCCCATTCAATTTAATCTTAACAAACTCAGACACATTGGGATCAAAGTTCCCATTCAACCGTAACAAAACTCACATCTGGGTCAAAGTTCCCATTCAATCTAATCTTAACAAACTCAGACACATTGGGATCAAAGTTCCCATTCAACCTTAACAAACTCACATCTGGGTCAAAGTTCCCATTCAGCTCTTCCAGCTCCTCTGGGGACAGGGATTCCAGGAGTTTGTCGATGTCATCGAGGTCAATTTCGGGGACATCATGGACGGGCTTCAGACTGGGGACCTCCATATTGTCAGCTGACTACAATTATACAACAGTTATCATAGTAACATATTAATCACAAAATTTCTGTATAAATGTACAGATGACAATGAGTTTCATGTTTTAATTACTATGTACTAGATGTGTATTGTCACAGAACCACTCATTATTATTTGCTATAATTCTTAGATTTATTTCAATATATTTTTTCAAATATGTCTTGTACATTTCTCTATGGACATGATCCGAATTAAGAAATATAAAATTTTACAATATTTATGAAATACATACAACACTATTTAAGTATTCACTTTATATTTTAAGATTCGGTTATGAAATGAAATAAATTCCATGAAAATTATTTTTAAAGACTTTCATTTTTCTCAACAATTGAATAGAAGCATAAAATAGCTAACCCATATTTAAAACATGATTAACTACCTGTACATTAAATAAAACTGTATGTATGATGCATCTAAGTTTCCCTTTATCTAAATTTTCATTCATCATATAACAGTTGTCAAACTTGCTGAGGAACATTATTGACACTTGAAGGCATTAAAATACACATACCATTGGAATGACTAACTCATGAATACAAATTATAATATCTGTTTGGGCTGTAAATACATCTAATAAATAGGTCTTATGCACTTCTAAATATCAGTTTTACCTTTTTCAAAGTATATAATTATCTAGATATATCTATATACATCTCAGAGTAAATTTATGCTAGTAGCTACACTCTATTCCATATTACATGTATGACACCTTTAATACTAATCTTAGTACATATGACACTTGGATATACCTACCTATGATTTTATTCTTTAATAATAAACTATAATATGAGTATATAGTATCATGTCTACAATTATATGTTACATGCTAGAAGACTAATACAGAGCTTACTTCAAGTCTCTTACATTATTACAATAACCATGATAACTAAAATATATTTACAGACAGAAAATGGATTATACTCTTATAATCTTTTAATTAAATCATGGCACAATGTAAGTACCAGGTTTCTTCATTCAGAGCAAGAAAACTATGATACAGCTGCTGTTTGAAATATACGCCATAAACCAGCTGATGACCTGTAATACATATAACCTGATCTATTTATAGACAGGAATGTCTGGCAGGCTCCATAGATAACACACAATATGTGGCCAACATCGAGGGTGTGTTCTTGTACAATATCCAATGTAAAAATAATTCTGTTTCAATTCATCTTTTTTTTTTTTGGCACCTCCATTCCGTTTATTATATTTTCAAAGTCAGAACCCCGGCCGACCTTCAATCAGTTACACAGCCAATACATTGTGTTCAGATCAAGAAATTTATGATAGAAGTTTTCTTGTTAATTGGGAATTCAACAAATATTTAATTTAACTATTCCACTAATACAATGTCAACTAGTTAAAAAAAAAATGTGTAGTGTTATTATTTTACAATGGATTTCCTAGATTCATCATTTAAGTGTGATTTAACTAATTTGTCAATAATAAAAAGCAAATATTAAAAATTTGTGTAACTTCTCTTCAAAATGGGATTTTTTTTTCCAAAACAAGGGAAATTGGGGCATGATCTGCTAGTTATATGTATAGCCCTTTAAAATCTCTGCTATAAAACAAAAAAAATCCTTATAAATATTGTTCCTGAAAATGATAAACTATCATATTACATAAATATACTCAAAATATTCTGCAAGTAATCATCTAGCTAACAAAGGCTTAAGAAACATTATTCCCACTCCAGTTTTAAAAATGACTGCCCCCTATTTTTCAAAGTAAACCTATGTTCACTTAACTGTTCAATAGGTTTAAACTCGTATTTTGGGTTAAATACCTGCCGATACAAAGCCTGTTTATCTTGGCTGTTATAAGTAACTGACTCATCAGATTAAAAAGATCAAAAACTGTTTATTATTCACAAGTAGTTATAAAGGCGTAATTTATGTGTGTTTGTTAATATGCTTTGAATATACAGCACACTAAGAGAATATACAACAATGTATTTATAAGCAAGTCTTAGAATATTCCATAAATTCTGGAACAGTTGATTTCTCTCTAGATTTTAAAAACCTATCATTTATCTACAAATATCAGCAAACGTTAATTATAATTCTCTAAGTGCATATGTACTACATATATAGCTGTATAGTAGTGTTATAACATTCTCATCAAACATGTGTTCATAACTGGGATAAGAAAAAGCAAATATTTGTAGGCTTATTATTTTTTGTTCCTGGATGTGTATTCTGTTCAGCTACATATATGTATGATAAATACGAGTGCTATAAATTAAATGCACTATGTAAATACCTGACTATAACTCGGGGACAGTTTTTTGTGAAACTCTCCAATCTTACATAAAACATGATAATTCAATATGACCATTTTTGTTTAAAAAAAATCATTTTTATGTTCTATTCTGAGCATAACAAACATAAAGAAATTGTTTTGTTTGCTACTTGTCTGTCTGTCTAGCTGTACGTCCGTCTGTCTGAGAATTTCCAAATTTCCAAAAAAGTACTTTGTCAAGATACTGTAGCAATTATACATGACCATTCCTTTTTCATTCAGTTTTAATAATTAAAGAAGAGTAAAAGGTGGTCTTTCAAAATTTTAGACAAAGTTTCAAGTCAAATCTTTTCTTTTATCTCTATCCATTCATTGACATAATAAATTGTTTTCTAAATCTACAAAGTAAATGCACTGCTCTATAAAATCTACAATGAAAACCTGTGCATTTTTCCCATCTGTCTCTTTTGAATCCATCTCTGAAAATAAGAGCTGGCTACCTTAAAAATCAAAGAAATTATAAACTAATCCATGTTCTAAAAATGCTTTAAATTTCAATGATATCATAAGCAGTTGTCAAAAACTGTTGGTCCTGTAGGCAAAGCCAGTAAGAAATTGTCTGGATGAATAGCTTAATATTAAAAAAAAACATTGGTCCAAATGTCACTGTTGTTTGGAAAAAAAAAATGGTGTGATGCAAATTTTTAAAAGATCAGGATCCAGATGCATAGGTAAGAGGCGAAAAAAACAAAACAAAAAAAAAACAACAACAACAAAGATGGCTGCACAGTGATGGTGCATGATCAAATTTATGACAGCATAGACATAAATCATGTTCTTTAGATTTCTCTGAGATGGAATACTGTTGAAAACAATGAAAGGCATTTGGGTGAAGTTTACAGTTACAAATTTTATTTTCTGTATGTAAATAAGATACATGCACAGTAAAGATGTATCTGGTCTGACAGAATTTATTCTGGTCTGATAGAACCTCTAACTTTGTCAGACCAAATATCTGACAGTGATTTTAGAAAAAATATTCTACAACTCTGATCAATATAAGCATTTTCTATTTTATTTTTTTTTAAAGAGTTTAATATTTAGCCTTTTATATTACAAATGCAAGTCTACAAAATTAAAGCCTTGTCTCCTAAAAATATGTAAAAGTGTTAATTAAAATATGTAATTATAATTAAAAATTATTGATTAATTAAGTGGATTACTCTCTTTTCACTTAGAAAAATCTAGTGTTTAACAAGGAAATTCTAAATCCCATAAAAAAAATATTTAATATAGAAATGGCAATGAATCTTCATATTTGTATTACATACACCATGTATATTCATGTATATAGCACCTCTCAAAAGGCTGCATATGCTGTAAACAACTAATTAAGTGCTGGAAACACTCTGATCTTATCTTACTGTGCTCTATATAACACAAACCATCTGGTGAAATCCAATACATTAGCAGGCCTGTTGTGTGTTATGTCTAATGTACATGTATTTTATCACCAAGCAAATCATGTAAATACAAATGTAGCCTAAAATTGTGCAAAAAACACTTTTTCCCCATTGCTAGTATATATTTATATGGTTAATTTACCCAACTGCGTCAGAAGGAAATTTGAAGAGAGCTTTCATAATATTGTATGCAGGTTATGTTGAATAAAACAAGTGATAAACTTATTTTGTCCAAAATGAAAAAAAGAAATATTTTCCAGTTAAAATAAAAAAAACAAACAAACAGAAGTTTCAACACAATGCTTGTAACCACTAGCCACTAACCTGATTTTTAGGCCTGTTGGAGTTTTACGTTCCACTTTAAAGTTCTGTGCACATGTAAATCACACTGTCCTGACCTGTACAAATATTATGGTCACTTTTAATACCACTGACTTCTATAAATGTTTACACCTGTTTGTGAGTAATAGCTGAACAAACAGTGAAAAATTTCACTTTTGGTGTTATTACATACTTATCTGATAAGATGAGTTTAATATGTTTATAAACATGTTACAGGATAGCTAAAGGGCCATAACTTTTGCTTCATCTTGGTAAGTCTACATAATTTATTTATCATTATATATACCAATGCATCATTACGCTCATGTCCTAGTATGACTGATTATTATTATTTATATTCATTCAGCAAATTTTTACATAATGTCTATGAATGGTAGAAGTTATGATTCTCTTTATATTACCCCCTCCCCTAGAAATTTATATACATTTAAAAACTATATATTAAACTTTTGAAACAATGCATATTGTAATCAATAGTTCACTATGTGTTGATAATTATTAAACGTCGAGTTGGAAAATAGATCAAAATAACATTTATTGATGATTCCCTGACATACTTATCATTAAATTGTATTTAATGGAGCACATTCTGATTCAAAGCAAGAATTTTAGTTTTGGAATCCACTGTACAACCAT
The DNA here is from genome assembly GCF_033153115.1 of Saccostrea echinata. Classification (NCBI taxonomy): domain Eukaryota; kingdom Metazoa; phylum Mollusca; class Bivalvia; order Ostreida; family Ostreidae; genus Saccostrea; species Saccostrea echinata. The sequence goes on from NW_026889782.1 coordinate 20,546,928, forward strand.
TAAGACTAGAGGGGATATGGACCTACATCTTTCTTTTCTCTTTGTAAAAATAAAAAAAAAAAAACAAACATTTGTAGTTCCCAATGGTTAGAAAAAAATCTTGAATAAATAATTATAATGCAGTATTGAAATAAAAACCTCTAAATTTAGTCTGTAGGCAGTGTTTTGTTAACGCAAATTTCTGCGTAATTTATGCATAAAAAATACCTTATACCCCCTAATTCATCACCCAAAGGGTCATCATGATGCAAGAAAAATACGGAAACCAATATTAAAAAGTTCCATGTTGTTGCCTGGATGGAACCAGTTTAATAATCTGCATTCAAAAATTCTAGGAATAAACTGTTGCTTTAATTTCCAAGTGACAGTGCTTGGAGTGAGTCTCGTTCAAACAGACGTAAACTCCTACGAGCTAGAATTTTAGCATATCAACAATCTATTTAAATTTTCAAATGATCTATCCAATTTTTAACAAAACTGGAAGTCCGAATTTAAAAGAAATCATGTCTGACATCTGCATATTTATTTCAGTTTTGGCTTTGTAAAAAAGACTGAAGATAGTAAGAATAAGGTCAGCGAAATTCAAATAATTAATGAACAGTTTTGCAAAACGTTCAAAGAACTTTTAGATGTTGCCTCTTGAAAGACGTACTGTAACCAATATGGCGGAATTGGTAGAATGTGTAAATAAAACAAGTTCAATTATATTTTTTACTTTCATATTTTTAAACATTAAATTATGATGAAAGGAATCATACCTAGTATAACATCTGAAAGCAAAATAAGAATATATTTTGACCCTCAAAAATTCTCTTTGACTTCCAAAAGTTCAAAAGGTCATGATGACCCTTAGTTTTCAGAGTCAGCGGAAACACTGGGAAGTCTGTGGTCTTGACATAAGCTGTACATTATTTTGTAGGAGTACAAAACATCAAAGAGAGAAGATTGAGTTTGTAGTAACATATATACATGGTCCTCCTCCTCTTCATAATGAGAGAGAGAGAATGAAACAAGCATCTAAGGTCCTATGATGTAAATAATTAATAATAATAAGCCCTCCTAATTAATGACTTAACTAAAAATAAATTGTCAGAAAACAGCAAAACAATCTCGTTTTCCTATACTATACTGAAGCAACAATACACAGTAGATTATCTCACTCAGTAAGCGATTGTTTAGTAAAAATGAGTCAGAATAAACATCAGGCTTGCTCAAAGGTCTAACGTTAGTCTGGGCCGGGACAGGTCGGCATTAAAATTTTCTTCAATAAACTCTACTTTATAAACAATTCTAATGTAAATGAATATCATAAATTTAGTTTTGATATTTTTAGTCTGGAAACATTTGTTTTACCAAAGTAAATGTAAAAAATTCACCTTTTATTCACTTCTTTTCACTGCACCGTACGTCTCACTCTTCGTCAAGAATCCAATTGACCTTCACCTTGTCAATAAATCTAAAAATAAATATACTTGTTCTCGTTACTGCGAGAAGACATTATATCTTCTTTTTTTTTTTTACAATTTTTTTTTTGCCTGTTATTGTTTCATTGTGAATTAAAGCGTTTGCTAAATTTCTGTATATGTATTCATTTTTTTTTTTCTTTAAAAGTAGCGAAACCTACCGTGTTGCCAAGCAATGTGTAAGCAACATGGCCGCCAAAAAGTGTATCTACTTTTGATTAGGTGGCCAAAATGCAGTAAATACAAGCTGTTTTAGACAGCAATTCATATAGATTTTGAATAAACGTGGAGATAATAGAAAAGGTATTTATAAAATGTTAAGAAAACTTAATGTTTTTCATCTCTTTTTCCTTTGAATTTATTGTTTTGTGTGCAATAATTGAATGTCTGCCAAAAATTCAAAAAGATTATACAGGACAGGGGGTCGTGTTAAATTTTGTAACACTAGTATGAGTAATTGGTAACTGCGTTTTTGTTTGTCATTTTTGCTATTCATTTCTTCTGGATTTTTCACTGTTTGTTTTTAAGGTTAATGGAACGATCAAGATCTATACTGCATTCTAGATCTATTTTTATTTATAATTGTATAGAAAAGTTGACAATGGTAGATGTCAATGAAAATTTATACTTTCATATATAACCAGAATTTGTTTTTATGTGATTTAAATACAATTGAGTGATTTGACATTGTTTTATAGGTTACAAAATGGCCTACAGACAAACAAATGGTGTACACAGGAGTATGAATGATGCTGCAAACATGAATGGATCAGGGATGAATGGAGCAACAGATAATGATCAAATGGCAGCTAGTCAGCCCATGGGATTGAGGGGTATAGACCCAGAATCTCTTAAATCCCGACTCATCTCCTTTGCTCCACAGCAAGCGGCAGTGAATACAAAGGCTCTTCGATTCAATAGAGTCACACAAACCCAAATGAGGAAAAGTTTTGCTCCCATTGGACCAAAATTGGAACCTGTGGTATATACTTATTCTTTGATTGCAACAGGATCATTTACCGAAAGCTGTATTTTGTGTTAAATCACATGTAAATGTTTTCAACATGACGAAATAAAATTTAATCTAAACTTATTAAATGCATCCCTCTAATATTGTGATATTGTGGTGTAATCAAAGCTTTAGCATTATCCATGAACACATGATATGCTACCTCAGAAGTACTGAATATATGTACATTGTAAGATTAAGACTGGAATAAAAAGCAACACTTTTATTTCAACTTCAGCCAAGTTTACAAAAATACCAAGAGAGAAATCATCCAACTTACATTCAGAATCAGAATAGAATAAGGTTGGAGTCCCAGGGAATGTTCAAGAAGGATGAACCTACAGCCAAGAAGATGAAAAGGGCTGGTTCTGTAGAACCAATGGACAAATCCGAGTCCCCCCTCCCAGAATTACCTGGTGACCTCCAACAAAAACAGGTCAGAATTTTTGATAAATTTTGTTTCGTCAAGTTGTTAGAAATGCATTTTTTTTATTCTTACATTATGGTTATCCCCATGACTATTGAAAATTAACCCCCAGTAATTGTGTTTGCCTGCTACTCAGTTGTTTGATTAATAAGCATTGTTCAATAATTTTTTAAAATTTTGAAACCAGGATTCCATGGTTTTACGAGTGCCTACACCCCCATCAGAGCCCAAGCCTATCTCACCTCGGGGTAAAGCACACACATCTGGTCCCAAAATGCCAGCATCAACAAAAGCCAAAAGTAAGTGCTTGGTTTCAGAAAAAAAAGAAGCACCAAAAATATATCATACAAACAATGTAGCTCAAAACTGTATTTAGGAATTCACAAAGTAATGTGCATAGCTATGTTATTATAAAATGTAACTTTTAGGGTTAAATTGTTGCTCAAAACTGTATTTAGGAATTCACAAAGTAATGTGCATAGTTATGTTATTATAAAAGGTAACTTTAAGGATGAAATTGCACAAAAATTATGTTGAACTAAATGTTGCTTCCAGAGATACAGATAAGAGAAATGTTCATATCTTATATAGATTATTTTATTTCATGAACAGAAACTTACAATTAAGACATAAATGACTTTCAGACTCTTTAGCTCTATATGAAAAATTCAAATTACCATTATTCCGTGAGTATGAAATACGAATGAAAATTTTTTGACTTTCCATTATCTTGGAAAAAGGTAGCACATGCTTAAATGAATAAATTTATGTTTGGATTGAAAAGATGTGAAAAATGTTCCTGAAAATTTCAAGACAAAATTGCTTAAACTTATTTCAGTCTTGGAACCTATATTAAGACTTTTATTACAATCATGTATTGATAAGTTTGGAATAGATCAAGCAAGAAAGCAATTTTTGAAGATACATATTGATTATTAAAGAACATATTTCACATCTTTAAAGTTCAGAATTTTTACAGAGATTTAAATATGTTTTACTTGAGTTTTCTGTTCCAAATTTTGGTTAAAGAAAAAAAAAGCAAGTGTGCTTGTTTATTTGTTTTAAGCATTACCAAATTGTTTTAATTTGCATTTTGCAATACATGTATAGCAATGCATGAGACATATGTATTGATGATTTATGCACATTTGCTGCATCCATGATTTTTGTGCAACATTTGCACATTAGCTATGCGGCAAAAATTCTGAATGCAACATTTTACATGGAGTACAAATATGTGAAAAACAAGAACTTATTATTACATGTATGACAAGTGTGGTTTCTTTGAAACCGTGGACTCGTTTTTATTTCTGAGTGCTAAATTTTTAAAGATTGTCAAAAACCTAAAAGATTCTCTCAATATTTCTCAGGTTTGATCATAATTTTGACATATTTATTAACCCTATTTTTTTTTCATATTTCAGTTGCTGAGACCCATGAAGGGCTGAATGATGCTGATGAAATCATCAGACTGATAAAGGAAGACAAGAGAATCGGATTCTTATATCTGAGTCCAAATGTACCGAAATCCTCAGTCAAATATCACTATTACAATCTCAGGTAAGTACCAGACTTGTTACAACTCAGTATCTGTTATCTGTGCTGATCCAATATAGTGGGACATCAGCAGCATCCCTCAACCCCCCCACCTTACACACAATGTAAGTACATGTACATGTATTGTTGAGGCCATTTTTCATGCAGAAAGTTGTCTCGGACTTGGATGGCGATGTTGTTCACAACGGAACATCTTATGATTTGACAATTGTGTGCTTCAATTCTTATGTATATATATGTAGACAATTTAAGTATTTAAGCTATGAATTTATCATGAATGATAATGTTAAAAATTCTTAAACTTAATTCATCAGATAATAAAGCAACACCAGAAAAAATGTCCTAATTGGAGACCAATGAGATTCAATTTTTTTAATGTTGTCCATCAGATCATAGGAACATTTGATAAATGCACAAAGGAGTTTCCTTTAAACACTGTCTTTTTTTTTTCAGGGTGGTGAACCACCAAAACATCAACCACACAGACTACTGTACGATCAGCCAGGAGGGCGTGACGAGAATGCGTAATGATGACGAGACAGAGTTTGTGACCCTGGATCGCTGGGAACAGGAGTACAACTACTTCAAAAAAATTATCAAGGTCAGCGATGTCTGTAAATAAATTAAGGAACTACGTTTTTTGTAAATACAGGACACAATTTTAAAGTACAGTAAATGCTGGTTATCTCGAACTGAATGGGACTGAGGAAAAACTTCGAGATATCTCAGGATTTGAGTTATTGAGGGTAAGATACTTAAAGAATAAGTGTTTTGGACTTCAAAATCACTTCAACCTATCCATGGTATTCCAGATATCAATGTCCAAAATTACAATTAAAGTTCAACTGTATTTGGACCAGTGCAGCATATGATTCAAGTGTCTTTTGTCTACATGCTTGAAAGTATTGTAGATTTATACTTGATATTTTGTAATCATTAAATACATGTATTATTCGTACTAATTAAGAATTCTTCAACTTATTTTGACTTTCATATTTTGATATATCTGAGAGCATGGAAGTATAGCATTTATATTTTAGATTAAGCAGTTACTTATTCTGTTCTCAAACAAAATACCGGGATATTCCATCTTTTACGTCTTTTCCAGATCAAGACTTTTGCACTGTTTAGAAAATGGAAGGCATTTAATGTCTGGAGGAAGAATGTCAGAACAAAGAAGATAACAGAGTGTACCAAAGCACTCAATGAAAATCTGTTTATTGTTAACCCGGTCAGTGTTTGTATTTACATTGTAATTATTAAAGAGGTTATCAGTTTTGTTGTCAGGAACTATTCACAACTGAAAGATGTTAAATCAAGCTTACAGTTGAGCTATTAATTATATTTTATTTACTCTTTAGTTAGTTTTTGAGTTTATGAGACCTGCTTGCCTATTTGAGATTATGTTTGAATGGACATTCACTAAATATTTTAATTTTGAATAAGTAATGATTACTTTGGATTTCAATCAGATGTGTAAAATTCAGATCTACATTTAATGTTTTCAGGCTTTCAGTAGAGCTAAGCCATATCACTCTGTATTTTACAATTTAAACATGTTTTTTCAGTCTTTGAGACCTGCCCTGCTTAACGTACGTGAGATGTGTCATCGTATCAGTGATATGGGTCTGTGTAAGGTGGAGAAGGGGAACACGTACGCCCTGTCACAGTTCCGGGAGGCCCAATTTACACAGCTTACAGAGGTATCGGAAATGTACATGACTCTTTAGAAAACTGTAAACCAAATCTTATTTGCATGCAAGAAATATCCACATATTACTAAATCTTACTCGCAAATATTTCTCATCCTGAACTATTTATTTAATTGTGTATTTATTGTCGCATACTGCAGATTTCAAATGACAAATTGCAAATAAAAGTTGTCACAAATGATAGTTGCTCTATAGTAACTCGATCCACAACAAATGAAAACTTACTAGTTATATGAAGCTAGATGTTATTAAATAAAACTTTTTATGGTCAATTAAGTCATATACCAAAGAACTGATAGTGACAATGGGTTAATAGTTCTTCATATTGTTTGACTAAACTGGAAAAAGCTAGGAAATTTCCTTTTACACTTACTTTTCAAGATTTAAGTTAACTTGCACATGATGCATATTCATTAACACATTGAATAATTTATTCTCCAGGTTGCAGGCAGATTGTCGGAGTTCCGGGACTTGGTTAAGGAGGTGGTCCGTTCCGCCTGTAGAACCGCCCTCCTGGAGGCGGGCTTCACTCCTGACGATTATTACATGGCAGATGATGGCGCCAACAGCCCAGGACTTGGTAAGAATCATTCTAAGACTATAGTTAGTGATAGCATACAGAGTGAATTCTATATCAGAGGATCTCAGCTTGGTTATCTATAACTCTTTACCCTCTGAACTTTACAAATTACATGACTCCTTGTGTGTTTTTTTGCTCTTCACCCTTTGACCATTACAAGCAAGATGGCTTCTGCTGATCTGTAACTCTTTGCCATTTAACCTTCACAAGTGACATGGCCCCAGGATTATAGTTCTAGAGTATATTTGTAACTCTTTGCCCTTTGACCTTTACAGGTGACATGGCCCCTGGTACCTCCTCCAGCTACATGATGCCTAGTAACTATGATATGGATATATATGGTGAGGCCCCAGACAGGATGACATACACAGAGCAGGCCAACAAGAGGGCACACTGCAAGCGCCTCACGTGGTAAGCTTGTTATTCAGAATAAGTTGAATTTATATTTTTTTTTTTAAAGAACAATTACAATGTTTGAAGATAATACAGACTGTTGTATTTGATTTGTACAAAGCATATTTAACATATTAAATAAAATTTTGAAAAATGAAAAAAAAAAATTACCAATACCTGGAAATATTTCTGAAAAGTACTTATGATAAATTTATTCACAGCTTCATCCGATTGGCTGATTACCTGATTGTGAACACAATGCATGTTCTGGCTGTGAACTCCGTGTCCACTCTCCTGAACTACCTATCTGAACAACTCCAGAGCACGCCCACTCTTGAACAAATCCAGGCATTCGCAGAAGAGGCCAAGCAGGCTGCCGACGAACTCAAGGAAGATCCAGAGACGGTAAGTAATCCATGGAGTAAATCCAGATGGTTTTTATCTGGCTTGGATGTGAGATTCTATTTTTCTTTTTGGATAAATTTAAATTTAAAGATATGAATTCTTATATACCCTAGTACATGTATATTTAAAAAAAATCTCTTTCATAGAGTTTAAATTGTTTTTTGAAAAAGCTTTTCAGAATATTTTAAAGACCTAAAAAATCTTAGTACCCCTGGTACTTGGGAGGAGGGGGTGTTACATTTATACTCAAGTAAATCAAGCACAGTTATAATACTGGCACCAGTCCCTATATAAAAGAGATAATAATAACATTCTTATTGATAGTGATGTATTTTATGTATTGTATTGTGTGTAATTAATGACTTGACATTTAATCAGATTCTCCCTGCAGTGTGTGATACATGTGTATAATATTGTGTGGCATTCCTTTGTACTAGCATGTAAAACTTTTGTGGTCTTTTTTATCTGCAGTGTGAATTACTCCATTTAAATACTCATTTGCATGTGTGTAATAAGGAAATTTATATCTATGTGCATTCAACTGCCTTGCAGAGTTAAACTTAATTTGCTTAAAATACATTATTTTAGCCGAACTTTCTATTTATAAGGCTTTCATTAAATTGAATTTCACTCAGTGTCCTTCAGTAAATGAAAATAAAAAGTATCCTTGTAAACTTGATTATTAAATAAATAAATGCAAGAAAATAAGAGTCAAGTCTTGTAAGGATAGGGGAGGTTAAATCTTCAATATGGACCTAATCTAAATCTTCACGAGAAAAATTGGGGAGGGGGGGGGGGGGGGGTTAGAGTATAAATTTCTCTTCAGTGTGCTTTGAAATTCTAGCAGCATTGTGAATATATATATACATGTATGACCAAGCTTCAGTGATTGTGTTATCATAAATCAGACTAAACAACCAAATACTATTTCTGAGTAACTCTCCCAGCTTTACAATGATATGGAAACCAAGCATTCATTATCTTCCTTATAAATTCTCTAATTATTTTATTAAAAAGCATTATCTAAACCTTGTTGCAAGGTTTTTATTACACCCCTCTAAGGCTTTGTAATTATACATGTACTCATCATTTCCAGAGGGTAAAGTAATTTCTATACCATATCTCTAGTTCTACGAGGTAGGAAAAAAAATTCTTTCAGAATCCGAATTAAAGCCGAGCTACACTGATCACACAAGGCAAATCTATTTTTCTGTTTAACCCTCATTTAATGTGGCTGGCCTGTGACCTTACAGAGAGAAGAGAAAAAAGCCGAAAAAGCGCGACAAGAAAAAGAGAAAGCCGAAAAGGGAAAACATGAGGAACAGGTAGAAGAATTATCTCCCTTATTTTGTTGTTTTGACGTAGTTATCACCCTTTTCCTGGTAGATCTATATATAGCTGCCCTCTGCTTATGCTTTTAAGCACACATATCTCCCCTGCTTTTATAAAAAGAAGAGTTACTTGTAGTTCTTAGATAAGGTGAAGGGATATCAATTTATTTTTGTTTTAGTTTACAGGTTCAACTTGCAAGCTGTATTTAATATTAAAATGTCTTCACTTTTAACTGTCACTAATGAAATGACTTCACATATTAATAACATGGTGTGCTCATGTTCATGGAGTGTAGTTTGAATAGCTAATCAATGAAAATTATCAGAAACTACCATCATTTAGCTGTTTCCCTATTTATAAGATATGCCTAACATTTTCAATAGGGAATTTTTTTTTCATATTTTCATTTCCAGATAAAAAAAAAAAAATTAATAAATAAATAGATACATAAACAAATGCAGTACATTTTTTTTTTTTCAAAAAATGTTAAAGCTACTGTTTCATTTAAGATTCTAAATGTTATATTCTCCAAAAATGTTGAAATATCAAAGGCAGATACATATAGTTGTACCTGTAGGGATATTATGACCTTCAAAGATGTCTGTCATCTTTTTGAAGTCGATAGCTACAAACTATATACTATAAATAAATTATTTCTCTTTAGTACCTATATTTCTACTGTGACACACCTGATCTGGACTCTGGGGTACACATAAAAATTATTTAGTAGTTGTATTTTTCTCTCTCTCTCTCTCTCTCTCTCTCTCTCTCTCTCTCTTTGTTATGGCATTTCAAAAGGCAACATAGTCAATTTCTTTTGAATTTAATGTTATTTACTGGAATGTTTTGTTTTAATTTTTTTTAAAGTCAATGTTCATGACTTTTGTTATAGTTTGACTTTTTTCTAAAACTAGTTTACTTTAAAACAAATAATTAAATTAAAAAAAAAAATAATTTTTTATGCTCATTAATTACAATAATTTTCATAAAACTCAAATCAAATATACAGAACTTCTAAAAAATGTTTATGAAACTAGCTAAAACAGATCTAAGGTTATCTGAAATTTCAAACAGCAGATCAAAATTTACTTAATTCAGATTTTAATTTGAGTGTTATCTGCCCTTACAGGAGGATGAGGAAGGGCACCAGTTGCCTCCCTTGTTCATCACAGAGTTTGTCCTGGAGCCCAATCAGCTCTTATTTGCGCCGGACTCGGACGACTTCCAGGAGGGACTGGCTGAGGTCATCAAGAAGTTCCAGGATGCTGTGTTGTCGGTTCAGAACCTGGTACCAGACAATTACTTTGATGCTTTCACACAGTAAGTTAATGCTGAAACATGTTTATGTTTTTAAAGGAACTGACACAGTGAATGAGAAAAATGAGGGTGCTGTAACATTTTGTACAGTTCTATATGTTAACCTAGTCATACATATTCTTGGTCATATTCAAATTTTAGAGCAAGTGATGGATGTATAATCAAATTAAAATCAGCTCTTTGATCCACTCCCAAATTTTATATATGTATTTATATCTCATTCGGGAGTTGATCATAGATTTGAATTTAATCAGATTGGTGTTGGATATGCTGTTTTTAACAAAATCATGAATTAACACTAATGAGCACAGAAATATATTACTAACACCAAATGCATTATACATCCTGGTTTATATGCACAAAATGCCAACATCTTATTTCAACTAAGATTTCAACACATTAATTTGATGAAATAAATTCAGATATGATACATGTATATGTCAAGTTCATCAGAGATGCTCTGGATGTTTTTAGATAGAATTCTTGTAACTACATTTAATGATTTCCTTCTTTTAGCCCGATCATCAACAACAAATTTGAGGAGAAGACGTGTGGTGACGGTCCTAGTCTAAGTACCATGTTTGAAGATGACAAGCACCTACAGAGCATCATAGCAGACATCAGGGTCAGTCAAATGTTTGGTTTCTATGTACAAAGCACCTGTTCATAATATTGATCAATTTATAAATTAATTTTAATCCTTATTATCATTTTTGGTGAACAACACATAATTTTTTGATACTCAGTCAGTAAAATGATTTTTGTTCTTTCTTGCAGAACTCCATTACTGCGGCTTTCAATGCTGCCTCTAACTATGCTGACACATTTGAGCCTCACCGAGAATTCTACAGAGAGAACGAGAGTCTGGATCTGGAGGCACTCCGAGCACAAGAGCATGGTAAACTCAGAGTTATTGCCCTTTGTGATGAAAGTACATGCACAAATACAAATAATGTACCAGATGAAATTACTCAATTTTATTAATTGATTTACCTTTTTAGAAATTACCTTTTAGAAATGTGAACTTCAAATATTTAGTATTCAAGCAAGTTACTTTTTTGAATCCTATTTTAGATGTGGCCTTTTTTACTGAGGCTCTAGAGAAGTACAATGGACAGGTGAGAATGGCCCAGGTCATCAAGGAGAAACGACCAATTGGAATGCTCCTCATAGACGGAACTAAGATGAAGAGTCTGCTGTGTCCCTCACCCATACGATGTCTGGATGTAAGTCATCTACATTTGATTTTTAGATGCAATGTAAAGTTTTCATGTACAGCATCTTATCTGACTTTATGTATTAATACACAGACAAACTTAAATATCCTTAGGCTAGGGTAACTGTGAAAATATTCTAGATATCAAAGAGTTTGAAATTTCAAAGATGAAAAATTAATTGAAAAGTCAGACCACCGTTTCACTTTTACATTTCCTTTGTATTCAATATATCAATGTTTTGAGAAACTGAATTTCAAAGGCAGGTCTATGATTGATCAATTTCAGGTCATTAATGATCTACTACCAGTGAAGGCCAGAAAGGAAGTGGACAGACTCATTGCTGAGTTACAGGACGCTCAGTTCAAACTTGAGGTCGTACCTACCACCACCATTGAGTTTGTCAACTCGCTCACGTTCCTGGATGACATTCAAGTCAGGGTAAGTTAAGTTGACTCAGAGTAAGTTGCCACACGACAAAGATGGCTTATGCTCATGAAAACATGGGAAATCTTAGGTGTAATAAAATTTTTAGATACTTATCTTTTTTAACATGTTCTTAAAATATTTAAATGTCTTGAATGTACGTCATCAATAAAAATGTACAGTGTATATTTAAGCTTAGAATTCCTATTTTTTTAACAGATTGATCCTTTGGAGAAGGAGGCAATGGTTGTGAAGGATATGTATGAATTAATTGAGCAGTATAATGTACCTACACCACCAGAGGATTTTGCTGTATACCAGGTAATGTGTACATGTGTCTATAGGTAGTCAAAATTGTTACAAGTCAACTGACTTGATCACTTCTGAGAGGCATAAAGCCAATTGTGGGATATTAAATGCTGAAAATTTTATTCATAATTGGGAAAGGGTGGGAGAGGAGGGGGATTCTAAGGTAAGAAGGGGGTGGAAAGAATTCAGGGAACCTTCTAAAAACCCACTTTATTTCAAAGATGAAAGCACATGTACTTACTGAACTTTGATGTTTTGTTTTTGAATTTTCTGACAGACATTGAACCCCAGCATCACAGGTGTTAGAAATGCCATAGATAAGTCACTAACAGAGAGAGATGCCAACATTGACAAGTTCTGTACTCACCTTGACAAGGACATAGCCGAGCTCGGCAAAGAGGTCAAAGAAATCAAACAGGAGGCTCAGGTAAAGGGAGATAATCCAGAGGTTTGGTAAGGGAGATAATCATGTGAATGCTGCATGCAGGAATTCTTTCTCAAACAAATGATTTTTGTTTTTTTCCCTTTTTAAGCTTTTCAAGATTCAGAAATAAAAAGTTAGAATTTAGATCTTATTGAACATAGTTGCTAAGACTGTCAAATTTTTCAAAGTTAACATAGGAATTACTCAAATATTTCTAAAAGTCTCTCAGGTCTGCTTTAAAAAAGTTGAACAGAATTTTTTTTGTACTACACAAGGTGCAGTGTGCTTCAATGTTTTTTATTTTGTTATATGTATATCTTGTAACACATAACATTAAATGTCTTCAGAACCCATTGATTCTGGATTCCACCGCAGAGAAAGATAAGGTACAGGGCATTCTGAAGAGAATGCTGAACCAGATAGAGGGTCTACAGAAACAAGCCTTCACGTACAAGTCGTACCAGAAGAACTTCAAGGTCGAGGTCACAAAGTACGATGCTCTGGAGGAAGTCCATGCTGAACTGAAGCTGAAGGAGCTGTTGTGGACGGCCATTGATGAGTGGGATGGCCATATTAATGAATGGATGAATGTAAGTAGAATACGGAAATTAGGGCTGGAAAAATTTACTACAGGAAGCATTCTTTGTGGGGCTGGGTGGGAGAAGCAATATTTTTTTGTTTACATAGTAGTTAGAAAAGGTTAGAATGTGCATAAGACATTAGATAATTGGAAAATTTGAAGTGAATTTAATTTTTATTAGACTAATGATTTTATGATGCAATTAAAATTTCAGAATATTTGAAAATGGGGAATAAATTCTTCACTTCAAATTTTCTGAGGAAAATAAATCATTATAAAGATATATCTTAAATTTTTAAGAGATTTAAAGTTGGTTTATGATATTGTGTGTGTGTGTTGGGGGGGGGGGGGGGGGGGTAAGGGGATGGTGAACATGTATATGCCTTGAAAAGTTGAGGTGTACTTATAATTTAAATAAACTGCAAATACTTTTTTAGGTTCCATTTGAGACCCTTGACCCAGAGCAGATGAACAACACAACCATGAAGTTTGCCAAGTCTGTGATGCAGCTGGAAAAAGGACTGCCCCCTAATGGGGTTGTCCCCATGCTGAAGGAAAGAGTGGAAACAATGAGAGACAGGGTAGGTCATTTCATGTAACCAATAGTTTTTTTTTTTCTTGAATTTTCAATTTTTGATGTGTAAAATGGAAATGGGATGGTTATAAGAGGTGAATAGATTAGTTTATTAATTTTCGTCCAGTACTTGTGATGTCTGACATATCTCCATTTTCAGTTGCCAGTAATCACAGATTTAAGGAACCCTACCCTGAAGCCCCGTCACTGGGAGGTGATAGAACAGATCCTGGATTACCACTTCACCCCAGAGGACCCCCTCACCCTGGGGAAACTTGTGGAAATCAATGCCTTCCGCAGTGGAGAGGCCTTACAGGAAATCTCAGGCCAGGCCAGCTCAGAGGCCAGTCTGGAGGCCATCCTCAAAAAAGTACGTAGTAGTAGGAGGCAATTTTATTTAAGTATGAAAGGGGAGTAACATAATTTTCTGTTTGAAGTTAAAACAAAAATAACCATAATTCAGAAAATTTGATGACAAGAGGAAGAAAGATAACTCTTGCAAGAAGAATAAAAATCTTAAAACCTTGCTTCATTTTTTTTTTAAATGAAATTTATAGGAGAAGCATATTATCAGATGAATTTCATTATTCGCAAGAAATATAAATTTTCTGAGATTTCCACAAAAACTGAACAACCACAAAAACTACTTGTTATACTGCTGTGTTAGCATGCTAATTCAAGGTTCAAATTTGTTTTCAAAGTTTAAATAATTTTATACCCAATATTTAGCAACTTAAGTTAGTCATGTGCTTGTACAAAAATTATGCATTTTCCTATTATGTACCGGTAATCAGAACATTGGTTTAATGGACCACATTTTCTGTCTCTTTTAGGTGGAGGATTCCTGGAAAGCCACAGAGTTCATGGTTCTGCCACACAAAGATTCCAAGGATGTTTTTATCCTTGGTGGCACGGACGATATTCAGCAACTTCTGGATGACAGCAACATCAATGTAGCAACCATCGCTAGCTCTAGACATGTCGGCCCAATCAAGAGCAAGGTTGACGAATGGACCAGAAACCTGGATCTGTTTGGAAAAACCCTGGTAAATATTTCATTTTTTGAGATTACGTAATTAACCAGTCAAATTAAGTAATAATTTTATGTTTTTGTAAAACGACAAGAGATTACATATTTTATGTATTGGTCATATGATTGACCAATCAAATTAGCTTGTAATATCATATGGCACAAGAAATTAAAAAAAAAAAAAAAAAAACAAGATCTTTATATATCTGAGAATGAATTTATTCAAAACTGTTTGCTTCTCGATGGAAATTATCTGACATCTAAGGTCATATTTTCTTAGAAATGTAAACAATTACACTGTAACTCAGTACAAAATTTTCTGTCTCTTTCAGGATGAGTGGTTGAACTGCCAGCGTAACTGGTTGTACTTGGAGAGTATTTTCTCTGCCCCTGACATTCAGCGTCAGCTGCCAGCGGAGGCCAGAATGTTCATGCAGGTGGACAAATCCTACAAAGATATCATGAGGAAGGTCAACAGGGTACCACTGGCCATAAGAGCTGCCACTCAACCTGGTAAGTTATACCACTGGCCAAAGAAGATTCCACAGGCTTTTATGAGTCTGATAAGTCTGTAGGGTACCACTGGTGATCTCAGGCACCACCTAGCCATAAAAGTTTGTCATGTAACACAGTTTGATAAATATTATGACAGATATACATAAACATGTAATAAACATGTATCATGTTTTAAATCTTTGTCTGATTTATTTTTTTCCAAATTTGTTAATTTAAAGGTTTGCTGGAGACTTTCCAGAACAACAATGCCTTGTTGGACCAGATCCAGAAATGTCTAGAAGCCTATCTGGAGTCCAAGAGAGTTCTGTTTGCCAGGTCTGTCTGTTTGTCTAGCTGTCATCATTTTAACTTCCTTCAATTGCATCTGCTAAATCATATCAAACTTTAAAGCATGGAATGGTTAAGATATATATAAATTATAAATCAATTGAATGTTGTTCTGAATTTCAATTGAGTTGAAGGTTAAGTTGAAAATGATTTGAAATCTATTCCAGATTTTACTTCTTGTCTAATGACGAGCTCCTTGAAATCCTGGCTCAAACCAGGAACCCCCTGGCTGTACAACCACATCTCAGGAAGTGCTTTGACGCCATCGCTAAACTCGAGTTTGGAGTTTTACCATCTCAAGACCCAGATGGTGAGATATTCTGTGAAGTACAGAAATTTATGAGTCAAAACTAAATAGCATGATTTGAATTTACAGATTTACTAACACTGAGTACCCGTTATGTTTATTATTATAGCAGAAAGTCTTATCTATTACAGTTTAAATCTGCAAAACATCTATCTGGCAGTGCATTGATAAGGAATTGTCAGTGTTACTTTGTGTTATATTGCAGCAAGAATACTTGATCATTATTTATGTCATGCTTTTGTGATTTTCAAAACTTTTAAAATATTTTTGATCAACAGAGGAAGTACAGTACAGTAATGATATCCTGGCCATGGTTTCTCCAGAAAATGAAGTCGTCAGCTTAGGAAGGGTAAGTTGAATTAGACTGAACTTTCAGAGTTTAATTAAAGAAGATAATTATTGAGGAAATTTTGTCCAAGATCACATGAGGAACCTGTGGGAATTCACATAAATTTTCAGCAACTTTATATAGTAAGTGGTGTCTAGATTGGTAATTCACATAAAGTTATCACCTTTTGTCATGAAGTATGAGAGCTTAATTTCACAATTTAATGATTTTTTTGCACAATTAATGCATTCTATTTTATCCAGGGTTTGAAAGCCAGAGGAAATGTGGAAGACTGGTTAGGAAAAGTAGAAGAGGCCATGTTTGTTAACCTCCGTAAGCTTGTAAAGGCGGCTTTGGTAGATTTTGAACAGAGACCGCGAGCTGAGTGGGTGGTGACTCACGCCTCTCAGATCGTCCTGACTGTGTCACAGATCATCTGGTGCCGAAATGTGACAGAAATTCTGGAGGGTGACATGGACAGACTAGAGGGCATGAGAGAATTTGAACAGAAAAATTTCAAGGTGAGCTGAGGTCATTGAACCTTGACCTCAAAAGTTATCTTGTCAAATTTTTTCAATAAACCTAGATTCTCATTTATCAACATCATATGTATGTAGTAGGTCTTAAATACATGGATAGCAGGGAGAAGGCTTTTTTTCACTAAAGTCTTTTACCTGCTGTGTATCTTAGGATTTGAATGAATTGGCTGCCATTGTACGTGGGGAAATCCCCAAACTCGCTCGAGCAAACCTCTGTGCTCTGATCACACTTGACGTCCATGCTCGAGACATGATCACTGGTATGGTGGCTTCTAAGGTAGACACTGTAACTAACTTTGAGTGGCAGAAACAACTGAGATATTACTGGGATCTCGAGATGGACAACTGTGTGGTCAGGATGTCAAACTCGCTGTATGTGTACGGATACGAGTATCTCGGGGCATCACCGAGATTGGTCATCACCCCATTGACTGTAAGTATATATTACAAAGTTTTGTGATAAGAAACAGAAGGAAAATAAACATGTAATTTTTGTTAATTTTGTAAGCTTTGCCAAAGAAAAGATCACTAAGTTGCATTAAAATTGTTTTACAGATGATAAAAATATTTCTAGGCAATTTAAAAAAAAAATTATTTTTGGTAAATCTTCAGAGAGATAAATAAAGCTGTTTATTTCACTGCAGTGTATAGAATTATCTTTCTGAGCATAAAAACCAGTGCTGGTTTTATATAAAAACACTAAGAAACTTTGTACAGCTTACCTTTTTGACTATTAAAGGATCGTTGTTACCTATGCCTTATGGGAGCCCTACAGCTGGATCTTGGAGGTGCCCCAGCCGGCCCTGCAGGGACAGGAAAAACAGAAACCACCAAAGATCTGGCCAAGTCCCTCGCCAAGCAGTGTGTGGTCTTCAACTGCTCTGATGGTCTGGATTACAAGGTAAAGAGATTCTGAATTTATATGCTGTACAAGCTAAAGGGCAATAACTCTTACAGTAACCTAACAAATCCTTAACGGTTAATAAAGAAAAAAAATATAAATCTTTTGGGTTCTAAATTGTTTCCATTCCTTCAAACTGAAATGGAGTTGTATGAATGGGAACTGGTTACAACAGTGAAATAACAGGAATTCATGTTTCTTGATAAAATTTTCTTATTTACAAGCAAATGTTTGATTAAACACCAGTGACTTAACCTGTATATTAAACTCAGGTCTTGATTGTGCTGAAATCAGATACAAAACCTTATGTATATTCTGTAAATATACTTTTTTTTATGAGGTCTTAATTCCATGGAATGACAATTTCTTTTTAACTACACTTGGACTAATTTCCACGGAAAACTTAATACAGACACATAGCGTAAATTAATACCATGCAGACAAAAGTACATGTACTTCTACTAGTAATTATTTTTCCTCTTCAGATGATGGGTCGGTTCTTCTCTGGTCTGGCTCAGTCTGGTGCCTGGTGTTGCTTTGACGAATTTAATCGAATTGACATTGAAGTCTTGTCTGTGATTGCCCAGCAGCTGATCACAATCAGAAATGCCAAGAGTGCCAAAGTGTCAAGGTTCATGTTTGAGGGACGTGAAATCAAGCTGGTGATGACCTGCGCTGCCTTTATCACAATGAATCCAGGGTATGCCGGGAGAACTGAACTGCCTGATAACCTGAAGGCCTTATTCAGACCTATCTCCATGATGGTCCCAGATTATGGTGTGTTTTTCTTGTTCACTCATAGAACTTTCCTGATGTTGAATTTTTTGATGAAAGGGGAGGGGGGTGTTGAGCTGAAAAGAGGAGGTGTGATTTTTAAAAACCTATAAGATAGAAAGAGGTGGAGACTTTTCTCTTAATTTAATGTTTTAATACATGTAACGGTAAATGTACAAACTTTCCTTTTTTTTTTTGTCAAAGCTATATTCCTCACACTTTAGAATTATACATATTATATCAATCCACCTTTATTTGCAATAACCAATTTAGGGTGAAGACATATGATTAATCTATGAAAAATAGCTTTGAACTATTTATAACCATATTACTTTGTTTTTCAGCCTTGATTGCAGAAGTGATCTTGTACTCGGAGGGATTCGAGTCCTCCAAGAACTTGGCCAAGAAGATGGTACAGATGTATAAACTCTGTAGTGAACAGCTTTCCCAGCAGGACCACTACGACTTTGGTATGAGGGCTGTCAAGTCTGTGCTGGTGATGGCTGGAGCTCTGAAGAGACAGAACCCCGACAAGAACGAGGACGTGGTCCTGATTCGTGCACTCAGGGACAGTAACCTCCCAAAGTTCCTCAAACAAGATGCCTCTCTGTTTCAGGTGGGTGTCAGAATTTAGTGAGTTTTGGGTACAAGTGAGCACATTGCTTATAGTTTTCATATTTATATTTCTGTTGCTTTGATAAAAGCTGGAGCTATACTGTGGTTGTTATGTATGATCTTTAAAGAAACAAATATCTGTATATGAAATCTATCAAATGAATACAATGTTGAACTTCTTATGTTAAAAATTTCCTGGGTGACTGATTTTGACATGCATTAAAAAATACTTGAACTTAATGCATAAAAGTTTCAGTATGTGCAAGTTCTTGATTCATGCACTATATAAAATTATCTATGCAAGTTGTAGCTGATTTAGAGTAATACCATATATTACAGCATAATTTTTACATATTTCTGTTTTTTTTTTTTGGTAGGCCATCCTACAAGATTTATTCCCAGGGGTTGAAATCCCAGAACACGATTACGGAAGATTGGAGGAAGAAATCAAGAATGTTGTAGTGACCCGTAAACTTCAAGTCGTACAGACACAGGTCAAGAAGGTCATTCAGTTCTATGAGACAATGGAAGTCCGACATGGAGTTATGTTGGTGGGGCCCACAGGAGGGGGCAAAACCACAGTGTACAATGTAAGTTAAAGGGCAACAACTCTGTATCATGTTATCAAAATGGTCACAGGATAGTTGTAAATAAGTCGCAATTAATTATATTTTAAATTTTAACATTTGGACTTAGATTATGATGTTTAGTAGACATTAAGGACAATATAAATAAACTTCCCATTTTTGCAAGTTGAATAATGATAGAATATTGTGTTTGAAATAACAAAGTCAGCCAAGTAGCTAAGATAAAAAATGCCATCAAAAAAAGATGAAAAATAAGGTCTGTTCACCAAGGACCAGTAGAGAGCAGGCCTCAACTGGCAGTTATTGAAAAAATAAAAGAATAAATGACCCCAAAGTTTTCGAAATTATGTTCATAATTGTCATAAAACATGGTTTTGAGTTCACAAGCTTGGTAAAAGAAAAAAATCAATGTGAAGCTCCCATTGGTTACCAATGATGCATGTTTGTGTTATTTTGTAGGTACTGAAGGATACGCTGACCAATCTCCATGCTGCTGGGGAGAAGAACCCCTTCTATCAGCCCTGTCACACCCACGTCCTCAACCCTAAGTCCATCACTATGGAGGAGTTGTATGGGGGGATCAATAAACTGACCCTGGAGTGGTCTGATGGACTCATGGCTATGACTGTCAGAGCCTGTGTGCAGGTAAATAGACTTAAGTAGAGGGGTGGATCTAATGTAGAGGGGTGGATCCATGCCTTTGCCAAGTCCATGAACATGATGTTAGTTTGGGTGTTGTCTTTTTACATTATATATTACATTTAAATGGGCAAATTTTAAATCATAGAATGGGAAGATCATTAGAAATTTCCTCCCATAACTGAATACATGTATCTTGGTCAGAAAGGAAAATTTGTATTGTCTTGTAGCTGCGTTTAATTAATTGCCCTGAGCTTTATTTATTGCCAAAAGTTTTATCTTTTGGTGCTATGGGATTGAATTCTTTATTAAGATCTCTGAATCTTAACAATAATTTCAAACATTTAGTTAATGAAAGTGAGAGTAAAAGAAAAACACTCTATTCTATTTTTAGGATACCTCAATGGACCACCACTGGGTGGTATGTGATGGCCCTGTGGATGCCCTGTGGATTGAGAACATGAACACAGTGCTGGATGATAACAAGATGTTGTGTCTGGCCAACAGTGAAAGAATCAAGTTCACCCCCTATATCCACATGTTGTTTGAGGTCCAGGACTTAGCAGTCGCCTCCCCTGCCACAGTCAGCAGGTAAACTGAATTTGTTCTTAATAATTGTTCAAAAGAAAAGATTTATGGGCATATTTTTTTGTAATTTAACCAATATCTTTTCCAATAGGAATATATTTGTGTAAGAAAGAATTTCATTGCTGTTGATTATAAATTGTAATACATCTGTTTTTTTTTCCTTTGGCATTTGGATAAATGACAAAAATTTCTTCAATTGAAGGACAGAAAAATATTTTTTTTAAACTCCTTCCCATCTACTCACAAAAAAATATTTCTATACAGTAATTTGTAATTTAAGAACATGGCCACAAATTTTGTACCTGCCTTTCCTTTGTCCACTCAGGATAAACACAGTCACAAAACTATTTCAATAAATAAAGATAAATTTAAACTTAAACTTTAAAATTTAGAAATTTTAACTTTGTAAACTTTGTAGATGTGGTATGGTATTTGTGGACCCAGAGGAACTGAAATGGCTTCCCTTCACCCAGACCTGGATAAACGGATATGCTGACAAAGTGAAGGATGAAATCCGAGAGTACATTTTGGATTTGTTTGTCAGATATGTGGATGATGGTTTGACATTTGTCCGCAAGAAGTGTCAACAAAGCATCAACCAGGTAAAAAATCACAGAATTTTTTTTTTTTTTTTATAAAACTACATGTAAATAGTGCTGTAAAGAAGACTAGTTAATGAATCATATTGCAGCAATACATTGTAAGTCATGATAAATAATAAGAAGAAAAAAAGAATGGACATGAACATTGTCTAGCATTTTGGACAAAAAACTGCAAGTAGAAGAAAATTTCAGATTAAATTGTTTTTAACTTAAAATTTTTTAATTGAAAATTTACAGATAAAACTTTTTCTACCTTTAGGTTGATGTCAGCAAAGTTATCTCCCTTTGCCGTCTGTTGGAATCTCTGCTGTTCCGTCGTGGCGGTCCGGATTTGAACCAGGATCCCAACAAACTGAACCCGCTACTGTGTACGACGTTTGTCTTCTGTTACCTGTGGTGTATTGGTGGCAACATCACAGAGAATTACTGGGATGCTTTTGATACATTTGTCAGACAACAGTTTGAGGAAAATGGAGACGCCAAGGTTTGTTTGACTTTGTCACCCCAAAAAATAGATGTCACTACATTTAATGTAGAAAAAAAGTCAATAGTAAATTATCTGTTATCTGCTATTTATCAAATTTGTTTTTAGGGTAGGATTTTTAATATAGTCATATTGCATTTTATTTCAGAACAATTCGCAATAATTGTTTTTCCTCAAAATTAAGACAATAAATAGTAATTAGTCAAAAGCATTAAGTGATTAATTGATTTTCCTTTGATTGTGCAATAGCTTCCCAATGCTGGAGACCTTTGGAGCTGTTACATGGACTTTGAAACCCGCCGCATGGACTTATGGGAGAAGATCGTCCCTCCCTTCAAATACGACAGAGAGGTGCCATTCTTTGAAATGTTGGTGCCAACTATCGATACCGTCAGATTTGGTTACCTGCTGGAGAAGTTCCTGTCTGTTAAACACTCTGTATTGTACACTGGAGGTACTGGTGTTGGAAAGGTAATTCAAGTTTGCTTGTTGCTTGTTAATTTTGCAATTGTATTGAAGTGAGTTCTGCTTTTGTATTTTCAAAGTACAGATGACTGCATGTCCAAAAACTTTGAGATCACTGGATCACCCAAAACTTTTGATAGATCAAGAGTTTGAGCAATCAAGCCCCAAAACATTGATCAGAAATTAAACAGTGGATTCATTAACTTTTTATTGATTGTGGCAAAAAATAAAATTTTTTGATATGTAAATTTGTGGATTCATTTCCAGTGTCAATAGCTAAATGTACCTAGTTTTATTCTATAATTAAATTTGTAGTTCATTGATTACAGGTGCTTTATTTCTTGGACTTATTCAACGATGAAAACATTGAATAATAGTGATCATTGAAAAAAAAAAATGAAACAACTTACAGTATATAAAAAAACATTTTCTTCTTTGACAGTCTGTGATTGCAAGAGGACTTCTGAATGGCATCGCTGAGAAGGCCAGCTACGTTCCTCAGTTCATTAACTTCTCCGCTCAAACAAGCAGCAAGAGAACCCAAGAAATGATTGAAGGAAAACTCGAAAAAAGGAGAAAGAACATTATTGGTGCCCCAGTCGGCAAACGTGTGATAATCTTTGTGGATGATTTGAACATGCCTAAACTTGACACATATGGCTCTCAGCCACCCATTGAGTTACTGAGGCAGTACCAGGACTTTGGAGGAATGTACGACAGAGAGAAATTATTCTGGAAGGAAATACAGGACGTGACATTATCCGCTGCTTGTGCGCCCCCTGGTGGAGGAAGGAATCCTGTCTCTCCAAGATTTTTCCGTCATTTTGCCATGTTATCAATTCCCCCACCCACTGAGCACAGTCTTAAACACATGTTTATGGTGAGATCTAAAATTTTGTAAAGTTAAACATGTTAAAATGAAGCTTGGATTCTAAATTGTATGTTTCAACAACAATTAGAAGAAAGATTCTAAGATATCACCAACTTATTGAAGATGACATTAAGGTGTCTTTGAATCAGAATGAAATAACGCAAATTAGCAAAGCTTGAAATCAAAGTTAAATCCTATACCAGAATATGCAGTACAACTGACATGAAGTTCACACTTCATCTCCTAGGTCAAAAAATTAATTTGCATTCAATTTTGATGTATCTAAATTTCAGCAAATCCTGGCTGGATTTTTAATGGACTTCCCTACATCAGTACGTCAGTCGACCGAGTCGATCGTTCAGGCTGCCGTGGAGATATATGGCCGAATGTCTACTGATCTCCTACCCACCCCGGCTAAATCTCACTACGTCTTCAACCTTAGAGATCTCTCAAAATGTGTCCAAGGTTAAAATTCTACCAAAAAGATTTTATTGATGCGTAAAATTTCATCAGACTGTACATAAATTTTTCAAAAAATCCAAGATGTATAAAGTAGTATGTATGTACGTGGTTAGCTTATTGAATGTTTTTCATCAAACTCAAAATTCTGTGGAAAACCATAAAAAAATCTGCATAGCAAGAAATACAATATTTATCTGGTGCACATGTCGGGTAGAAATAGGTGAAAATTTCTCGATCAATATATTTTAAATCACGAAATACTTGTGGCCTTCTTCAGGTTTGCTCCAGGCAGACACGGGAGTTATTCGAGATGCTAAGCAAATCTTCCGTCTCTTTTGTCACGAGGCCATGAGAGTATTCCATGATCGTTTGATCAACAATGAAGACAAGAAATACTTCCACACCATGCTCTCTGAGATGGCAAGCAAACACTTTGGAGAGGTACAATTTTGTCTTGTCCATAATTAAATCCAGGAATTTTTTCTAGAAAGGGAGGAGTTAGGGTAACCATGGCAGTAATATAAAGGGGGGGGGGGTCTGAACCTGAACTCATTGAAAATATAAAATTGGCAAATACAGCTTTAAAAAAACATCTCCTCATGCAAAAAGGCCGAGTAATTTCACATCATTCCTTATAAGCCTGCAACAAAGTTACTTGTACATGATTAAAAAGGAAATTGATGGTTTAAATAATATTCTTTAGATATGATTATTACAAAATCTACATTTTTTCAGAATGTGGAGCCTGAGAGTTTTACTACACATCCTATAATATTTGGAGACTTCATCAAAATTGGCGCTGAAAAAGCCGACAGAATTTATGAAGAACTCAATGATCTGAAGAAACTTACTAATGTATTACAAGATGTAAGTCACTGTGTCTAGTGTTTCTAAAGTCAAAAACCAAGTTATATTTTCAGAAATTTGTATAACAAATGATTTTTAAGTTTGAATTTTTTTGGTATAATTTGATGCTACATGGGTAAGCATTTTTATATATATTCTGTTTTGTGTTGTAGTATCTGGATGATTACAATATGAACTCGTCCAAAGAAATGAAGCTGGTATTTTTCATGGACGCCATTGAGCATGTGTCGCGTATTGCTCGTATGATTCGACAGGATCGTGGTAACGCCCTCCTAGTGGGAGTGGGTGGTACTGGTAAACAATCACTGACAAGGTAATTAATAATTGTCTTCCTTCTAAATCAGATTCAGATTCTGTGTTTGGTAAGAGTTATTCCCCTTTAAATGCTTTCTGGTGTTTTTTCTCAGTTTAAGATTTTGTGTTTATAAGAGTTGTTCCCCTTAAAATGCTTTATAGTAAATTTATTCAAAAGTTTGATAGATTTCAAATATCATAATAGAGAATTATAATAATTAATGAATTCTTACACCTCAAATATTTTTATTCTCGAAGCAAATTAATTTGATGGTTTTCCAATATTCCATTTCATCTTTTAGATTGGCATCACATATCTGTAACTACAAATGTGTCCAGATTGAGTTGAGTAGAGGTTATGGCTATGCTGAGTTCCATGAGGATCTAAAGAAACTTTACAACTATGCGGGAGTACAGAACACACACACGACATTCTTATTTACCGACACACAGGTAATTACAGAACACACACACAACATTTTTATTTACCGACACACAGGTAAACAATGTTCAGTCTTAATTATTGTTTTCACTGTTGTGTAATTGGAGAAAAATGTCAAAAACAAAGAAAATCTCTTCCTTTATATAAGCATGTACAGTAGGCTATCAATAGAAGCTTTTCTATTACATGTATTTCCCTTTATCAATAATTTTGGACAATTTACATAATTTTGTTTGATCAGAGGATTTTAACAGTATTTTAGAATACATGTACATGCTGCAATAGTCTATGTTCTTACATAGTACTTATGAACTTCTTCCTCATAATGAAACCTGTTGGAATAAACTTCCAGCATTGGCTAATTATTAATAAATTAATTTTGGTTGTAACGCATCATTTGATTGGATAAAAAAATTAGAATAAATTGTATAAACTGGGTTGGCTACTTCACAATGACTTACTTCAAAAATGTATCAATCCGCTTGACGTTACATTTAAAATACGTACAATTTGAAGGCATTTTTGAAGGAGAAATTGTCTTATTTTTTTACACTTAATGATGGGAAATTAAATTATAAGGAATGAATTTAATAGCTACCCAAGTTATACTGGTATAACCTGGGTTGGAACAGTTTACGCTTTTTTATAAACTGCTTCGTAACTTGGGTAGCTATTAAATTCATTCCTTGAATGAATAACTAATGATGCGTTGGTTAATTATTAATGAATAACTAATGATGCGTTGGTTAATTATTAATGAATAACTAATGATGCGTTGGTTAATTATTAATGAATAACTAATGATTCTGTGTTTTTAAAAGATTGTTGTGGAGGAATTCTTAGAGGATATAAATAACATTCTGAACTCTGGTGAGGTGCCTAACTTGTTTGAACCTGACGAGTATGAACAGCTGATTATCGGATGTAGGCCGGGGGCCAAAGAGGCGGGTATTGCTGAGGGTAACAGGGACGCCATCTATGATTTCTGTATAAACAGAGTCAGGTATATAACAGTTCTTTTTTTCCTCTGAGAAAAAAAAAAAGATAAAAAGTGTGTAAAAAATGGATATATGCTATGTATGTACAAATATAAGTGGATGAATTGAAATACATTTTTATGTGAATTAAAAAAAAAAAAAGAAGAAAACTAATTTTGAATAATTAACAAACTTAATTACATTCATATTACATGTATCAGTAAGACAGAATGTATTTTGAAGAACTCATAAGTACAGGCATGCCTATAATTGATACGTCATAGTAATGAAAAGAGCAATGTAAACAATATTGATACATCATAGTACTGAAACAATATTTTATTTTCATTCCAGGAACAACCTCCATATTGTCCTGTGTATGAGCCCTGTGGGTAGCTCCTTTAGGACGCGCTGTCGTATGTTTCCCTCCCTCGTTAATTGCTGTACCATTGATTGGTTCACGGAGTGGCCCAGGGAGGCCTTGTTGAGTGTCTCAACTTCATTCTTTGAAAACGTCGAACTGGGAGAGGAAACACTAAAGGTAATTGTTAGATTAAAAAAAGCTCTTATCTGATTTTAGGAGGGGGGGGGGTAGGGGGATGCTGGAAGAGGAGGGGAAAGTAAGAAAGAGAGAGGAGGCAGAATGAAAGAAAAAAGAGACACATTTGACGAGAAAAACAAAAGTGTTTGTAAGAGGTGTAAATAAAGGAGGGGAATTCCCTTCTATGCAATCCTCACAGTCAAAAACTATTGAAAACATAAGCTCTAATGAAATACCGTTTGTATTTCACATTACATAAACATGCATGAAAATTTATGAAAAAAATTACAGATATTTTCCTAATATGGAAAATATTTTGTCTATACAGCAAAAGATAGCAGAGATGTGTGTGGAGATCCATATGAGTGTGAGTGATATGGCTGAGCGTTTCTACTCGGAACTAAAGCGACGTTATTATACCACCCCCACCAGCTATCTGGAGCTCATCAGAATCTATCTCTCCATGCTGCAGGAGAAAACAAAGTGAGTTACCTCCTTTTATTTATTGCCAAATGCACATTTATGGGTACACTTAAAAACATCTTTCTGGACTATGTAATGCAAAGTTTTAAACGTGCTTCCATTCCTTTGAGCTCTTTTTCTCTCCTATTTAGAGTTGACTGTGTGCATTTGAAATACTAATCAGTGATTTATATGAGATTTTTTTCATCATTTTCCACCTACATAATTTGTCAGATTGTCAGAGTCATACAAATACTAAAGTCAAAACCTTAAATTTCAGGCAACTGAAGATGGCCCGTGATCGTGTTGACAATGGGTTGAAAAAGATTCTGGAGACAAACGAGCTTGTGGACAAGATGAAGAAAGAGTTGATTGCTCTGGAACCCGAACTGAAAAAGAAATCTGAGGACACAAACAATTTAATGGAGAGACTTGTGGTGGATCAAGAGGCTGCTGACAAGGTCAGGGTCATGTGATTTGTCAAGAGTCATGTGATTTGTCAAGAGTCATGTGACATGATTTTTTTGAGTTTCATGGGAATTATATGAGAGCTACATGTTAGCTTTTGACTTGTGATGCACACATTTATCATATGACTCAGATATAGAATTTTTTTTTTATTATTAGAGAATTACATTTGAAACATGTACATATGGAAAGCATTTTTGATGCCTAGAGAAACCTTAATTTATAAAGTCCTTGCATTTTTTTGACATACTTATTTGACATATTCCATATCATTTGTGATATAAATTAATGATTTAATAGAACAATTTATATTAAGAAATTTCAATAGAAAACAAGGAGTAAGCAAGATTTGGGGGGGGTATGTCTTAAAGAAAATTGCAGATTAAATTTTCATTGTTTTCTGTTTTGAATTATAGGTCAGAAAAGTAGTAGTGGAAGATGAAGCAGTGGCTAAGGTCAAGGCAGAGGAAACTCAGGCTATCGCCGACGATGCCCAGCGTGACCTTGACCAGGCCCTGCCTGCCTTGGAGGCCGCTGTCAAGGCCCTGGATGCCTTGGATAAGAATGATATTTCTGAGATCCGTGTATTTGCTAAACCTCCAGAGATGGTACAAACTGTCATGGAAGCTGTGTGTATTCTGATGGGTTCAAAGTAAGTTGGAGGATCAAAAAAAAAATGTTTGCTTGGCCTCACCCAACTCCAGATAAAAAAAAAATGGATAGGTAGTTAGGGAGGAAAATTGTATGAGGCAAGCATGATGATAAAATAGTTATTACATGAGAAAACTTGGGAATGAATTTTAAAAAATTGTTTCGTGGGGGTTAAAAAAGTTTTGAGTTGGGTTGTTTCTAGTCAGTCTGTTGGGAGAGGGTGAACAATTTTTTTTATAGATGGCCTAAACTGTAAACCAATTATTGTTTGTGATAATTTTTATTAATGATGCCTCAGTTCAAATACCATTAAAAAATATTCTGCATTAATAAAATTAATGCACAATAAAAGGAATGGATTGCAATGAGAAATAACTAATACATCAAGTTTAAGTAAATGACAGTTGATGAAACTCAAAAGATATTTCTCTGAAAAAAATTGTTTTAAAGTTCTTTTTTCAATTACCTCAGCTTTTTATATATTGGTCTTCTGTTTCTGGTGATTTTCCAAGTTTACATGTTAAATTATTAACTTTACTTTTTTAATTGTTCAGGACAGACTGGTCATCAGCTAAGGTCCTCCTTGGAGATTCTAACTTCTTGAAGAACCTTCAGACCTACGACAAGGACAGCATCCCTGACAGAATGCTGAAACAACTCAAAAAGTACATAGAAAACCCCAACTTTGTCCCCGACAAAGTAGAAAAAGTCTCAAAGGTACATCCATTTAAAGATTTCTGTTCACCGATCAAAGTGCATATTTTTTGTCTTCTATATTTTATTTTGGTCAGATACAACGTACATTTTATTTTTCTGTGAAGTACATAATTTTGGCATATTTTGAGCGAAAAATTAAATTTGTTTTTTGTTTTTATCTATATGCACATAAATATTGTGTTCATAATGATATAGTCAAGGCATTTACATATCTTTTTATATATCATAAATTTGCAAAGGGAAGATATAGTCCAATAAATTTGTTTTATTTAACAGTTTTAAAGCAGAGAATTTTATTTTATATTAAAATGATATACACTTATATAAAATTAATGAACTAATAATTTTTCTTTCAGTTTCTAGATCTATACCTTGAATATTGTAATATTTAAAATTCCATCAGTTTTGAGTTTCAGCATGAGAATGATATAATAATCTCTTTATTAAAGTAATTTGATTCTCGATGAATTGTTAATAATATAGACCAAATAATGTACATTATCTAGCCATTAGATTTATTATCAATATACAGTGGAGCAGTATTAATCCGGATGCTTCAACTTCTGACCAAAATTTGTGTGAAACAATAAATAGTAATTTTATATACATGTATTATCAAGGATACAGTAAAACACGCTTATAACGAAGTGCCAGGGACGGGCGGTTTTGCTTCGTTTTAAACGCAATTTGTTATATCCATTAAATTTATAATATATTTTAAAGCCACGAGGAATGAAAATCACTTTGCTCTAAGCATAATATAATAATATGTCATGATTCTGATGAATTTATAATTTCTTTTGAAAATATAGCTGTCTTTTAGTTTATCTATCAAACATTAAGGTATTCAATGTATAACGACCATATTTTGTACCTAAAAAATGAATGATCCAATATTTTTAATCACGGTAGCATTTTGAAGGTGTTACCAAATTAAAATGCTCCACCAAAGGAATTTACAAAATTTTTTATTATTTTCCAGTTAATTGCACCTTGAATTTTACATTGAAGTCTATGGGCAGTGCATGTTTTTTTAAGATATTGTATAAAGTAATTTGAATTTCAAACAAATCTCTTGGTGAAAATATGCATAATTTCTCTCTTTATTAGTCTATGAAATAAAATGAATCATTTACCACAGAAATTTTGAGAAATTAAAAATTTCCTGATTTTAATCAAGGGGAGATAACTCTTCAAAAGCTTTTAAGGTGCAAAATGACCGGCGTCTTACTTGTAATCAGTCATGTGAATTTGGCTCATTTCACTTTTATCGTTATCTAGCAATGCATTTTTAAATAGTTTAAATTTATTCAAAATTGATAAAAATCCCTTCATTATACGTTGAATACCTTAACTATTTTTCTCTCCACCCTTCCTCTCTAGGCCTGTAAGTCCATGTGTATGTGGGTTCTCGCTATGGATTCCTACTCCCATGTTTTCAGGACTGTGGAACCTAAGCGTGCCAAGTAAGTCCCATACAAGAGTGAAGCGCTGTGTTACAAGTTGTGAAGTCTGCTGCAATGCCCCAACACTTCCATATTTACCATGTTATATAAACTGTTTGTGATGTATAATGTTGATGTGTTTCACATGAGTTTGGCATGCTGCACACTGCAGGTCTTACCAGGTTTTCATGGGATATATGTAAATATTTTCCCCCAAAATATTAAATTTTAGGGTACATCTTTGTATGTTAGTCCAAAAGACTAGCTTTTGCAACACCATGAATTATGCAAAAGAGAGGCTTACGGTCATCATGGTTCATTTGCTTGGTGAAACAAGTTTTAAAAAGGGTAAGGGGGGGGGGTTAATTGCAAACACACATATATATGTACTATGAATGTCCCATGAAAACCCAAATTGTAACTAACTCCGTCCATTTTTGTTTTCACTGCAAAACGAGCAATCATGAGTATAAATTAATTTAAGGGGATGCTTAATACTCCATGGCACCTGATCCCACCCCTGATGTTTTTAGAGGTCCATATTAGCTCTGGTCCTGATTTGTATTGTTTCCATGGATTTTTGAGCTTTAATTATTACTTCAGCTGGTTACATGTATCTCCATGTTTGATTAAGCACTAGCTATTCTGCTTCACAGAATCTCCAAAAGATGTTAAAGATTTCAGGAAATTCGGATGCCTATTAATTTTTACCATGTTGCTCCTTTTGCTTTATTGAAGGCTTTATTTTTGTTTGTTCTGTAATAAAGAATAAACCATCTGTTAGGAGTGTTATCTAATTGCTAAATTCCAATAGCTGATCTGAAGGCAATTGATTTAGCAATTAGTGATAAACTGACTTAATTAATATTAAGCTATTTCAGGACTTAGAAGGAGTGATATGCCGATGGTGATTTAATACACAACTATTGCAATCAAGGTCCAGGGTTCTTAATGTTACATTATCACATATTCACATATTACTGTAAATTGTTTACAGGCCTGTAAATCAATGTGTATGTGGGTCCTGGCAATGGATACGTATGCACAAGTTTATCGACTTGTCCAACCTAAAAAAGAGAAGTAAGACTAGGAAATGCACATAGAGTTCTAGAGATAGAATAGAGATATATTTATAGAGTTAGTGTAGAGACTGTAACTTTTGATCTGGAACAGTTTCTTTAGCTAGTTTTATTCTAGATGGAGGTGAATACTAGTACTTGTAATTCTTCCTCTACTTTAAAATTATCTATCTTTATATTGTATTCATTCCCTCTATATAAGCTAGCTATTCTGCACTTCACAAATTTGTTCTGTTAAGGACAAAATAGATCGTAAGAAAAAAAAAAGGAAATCACTTTCCATTTCTATAATAGTTTGCCTTTTTCCTAAACATTCATTTGAGTTTTGTATTATGATCTTTCCTATATGAAATTGAAATAATTTGATGGCATTTCATGATTTGCTCTTTGTGGATCTCAGTTTGTATATTTAGTTTTTACTAATCATGACCTCACTTTCTCTTAGTATGTTAAATTCTGATTAAACAAATATCTGATTAAACAAATATCAGTTTAAAATTATTTCCTAATAATATTGCATGTTTCTGACTTTTAGTCTATTTCTTTCTACTTACATATAATTATGTATAAAACTTCAATTATGTTCAAATATTTCTTGAAATTTAAAGAAATTTTGATGAAAGAAAAAGGTTTAAATAACGCATCTCTGAAAGATATATTCAGTAAAAAATTGTCCAAATTTTAATCTAAATGACTCTAATGATGAATCATATCTGATCAAATTTAATGATATAATATTAATGATTATACATGGTATAGAAAGGCTAAGGCCTAACCCCGCCCCTTTTTGATTGACAGGTTGGCAGAGGCCCAGAAGGAGTTAGATGGAGTAATGAAGATGTTGAAGGAGAAACAGGACCAGCTGGCAGAAGTCGAGGCAAAGATTGCCGAACTTCAGGCGACGTATGACAACAGTGTCAGAGAAAAACAGAAGCTGGAGAGGAATATCGCCACGACCGCCGCACGACTCAAACGTGCCGCTAAACTGACAACAGCCCTTGGTGACGAACAGATTCGCTGGGCCGAAACAGTAAAGGTAAGCAATTTAGTTATTGTAGTTTGAATACTCATATGGCTAGCAGAAAGCATGGTATATGACAAAACAGGAATTTTCTTTATTGCTGTTTTGGTGAATTAGATGACATGCAGCGATAAATTAATAAAGTATTTCTCATATTTATGTAATCTTGGAAATATCAGACTTCTGCATGTGATTAGTTTCAAATTTAGATAAATTTTTGATATTTTTTTGAAATTAAAATTTTGATATATGAAATAAAAAAAACACTTTAAATAAAAATTCTGAAAAATGAAATTAAAAAAAAAATTTGGTTTCAGGACTTCAACAAGCAGATAGGCAATGTCGTGGGAGATGTATTTGTGTCCACAGCCTGCGTTGCTTACTACGGAGCCTTCACCAGCAACTACAGACATGAACTCGTTGAACAATGGACCAATCGCTGCATAGAACTAGAAATCCCCGTCACACCAGGAATGACCATCGTGTCAGTTTTAGCCGATCCCTTTGAGATTCGACAGTGGAATTCTGATGGACTTCCTAAAGATCAGCTGTCCACAGAGAATGCAATTCTCGTAACCAGAGGGCGTCGCTGGCCATTGATGATTGACCCTCAAGAGCAGGTAACCCTTACACATCAGGGATGGGGTCAATTACTTTAAAAAGTAATTAATTAAATTACAATTACTTTGACTTTTTCTTCAATTAAATTACAATTAAATTACAGGCTTTCTATGATGTGTAATTAATTAAATTACAATTACTTTGCAAAAGTAATTAATTAAATTACAAATTACATTTTTAATTTTTTTGAAATTTTTTATAATCCTTGTCAATGAATATACAGAACATCATTCATTCGTATAAAAGCTCAGCCTCTGCACAAACAATACAAGAAATAATATGCTATATTAAAGCATTGTGTATCTTTGTTGTTTAATTTATAATTTTTATTTACAAAATGTTAAAGAACTAGCCAAGATCAGTTTGATGCAGTTTCCTCCTGTACATAAATTGCATGGCTTGTGATATTTGATTAAAAGCGGGTATTTTAATAGAGTAAAATGAGTCGCAACTGTAGCCCTCTAATGAAATATTTCCTTTGAAAGTAACCTGAAAATCCTAAATTGCTACAGTCCTTGAAACATTCTACTTTCCCACTTGAACGGTGAGCGAATGCTGAACGAACGCAGAGCGAACGGTGAGTGAACGATGTGTGAACGCTGAACGCAACTTGGTGAACGATGTGTGAATGGTGAACGGTGAGCGAACGCAGAACGCGAACGGAGCGCAAACGCGAACGCAAAGTGAATGGTGAACGAACGGTGAACGCAAGATGGAGGATATATTCGGAATGCCTCTGATCTTTTCCTTGCACTGAAACTATTTAATTGTATTATAATGTCAGGAGCCAAATAAATAAATAATATTAATAAGTAAACCAGTAACTGAATGAATAAATAAGTCAAGAAAAAATTCTCCAAAATTGTCGTAAGAAAGACGATGCATGCACATTAAGTTTTTAATCACACGAATTTTATCGCATTAAAACATTGCAATTGTTGCCGAACGCTGAAGTATAAAAGATATTTTGTTTAGTTGGAAAATAAAAATGTTTACTCTTATTTGATAACAAATCAGAGAAAACTTATGACTTATACAATGAATTAAAGCGATTGTAACATCCAATCATATACATATATCTCCGTGTCAAGGCGATTTCGTGTAAAGTAATGAAAAAAAATTAATTACAAAGGTCAGTGGACCTTTTTTGCATTTATACGCTCGTATTTAAAATATTTACTACAATAATATATTATGTGTCATTTCTATTTTTCATGATGATTTATTGAGCAGACTTCTACATGTATCTCTAGATGGTCGTGATTATACTCGTACAAGATGATACAAATAAGCTACATATTCATATTATTTGTTATAAATTCAAATTTCAGAACTTGATATTTAAGTAATATGCTGTTATAATTTTTATTAAACAGACAAATGAGAGAGAGAGAGAGAATAATATTCAGTTTAAGCCCCCCCCCCCTCCTTTCAGGCTTCACTAAATGTTTGTACCTATATCAAACAAAAACTCAGAATTTTTTTTCTAAATATATCAGACAGTGAAAGTAACTTTTTTTTTTATTATCAACAAATCATATCCATTTGTTTGACAGTCATACTCGTTTTTTAAGATATAACATTTATTTTTATCATTTCTAGATTTGATTCCAATATTTGAATAATAAATTAATAAAATACATTGGGCATTAACACTTGAATTTGAAATATACTCTCTGCCAATTTCAAATACCACCGCCGACACATGTACATTTTGAACTACTATTATTTTTTGACTTTTTTAGATGCATGTTTGTTTTGAGACTGAAATTTTTGTTCTAAAAAAGACCGTGACTTTTTTTAAAAAATGTTAATTAAAATATTCTGGAAATACGGTACTGACTAAGTAACCGATTTAGGGGGAAAAGGGGGGGGGGATATTAATCATATCGAATGGCAAACATATAAAGTTACAGTGAAGAAAGAATTTTTTCTCTATAACTATTGACTTTATATATTATAGTAGAGAAAATTCTGTAGTGCATTACATTTTAAATAAATATTTTCTTTAACCGCACTATCAATTTAATTCGTTCCAAAGATAATAAATTAACAGGATATCCGCAGTACTATGTATATATCTCTCAGAACTAGTTCTATCATATTTTCTGTAGTAATTGAAAAAAAAACGTATTAGAAATAAATACTTTCGTAATTTTGCTGCGTAATTATTTGACTTGGATAATTATATCTCCATTAACGATTTGTCGTCTTTAACAAAACAACAAAATGTTGCAGTGCTTGAAGTATTTGCACATTGCCCTTAATTAAATTTATAATTCAGCATCGTTCTACATAGGTACAGAATGTGCTTGTAACAACATTTATTTTCCAGAGTAATAATAAAAATATATATCGTAGATATTTTTCCTCATGAAATAATGATTCTTCAAACACGAAATGTTAGTTAATTAATTAAAAAACCTGTAACTCCTTAACTACTAAAAGATAAGTCCTTTCACTTCGGAGTTCCGAATGACAATGAAAACTGAACGATAGGGGAACGCTGAACGCAAGGTGAACGCAAAGTGAACGGAACGAAGAGCGAACGCTGAACGCTTTGTGAACGGTGAACGCGAGCGCACGGTGAACGCTGAACGAACGGTGAACGCACGCTGAACGAACGGTGAACGAACGGTGAGCGAACAGAAAAATGGGAAAGTAGAACGTTTCAGGGACTGTATTTATGGTGAATATCTTTACTTCATAAACAATACTTCTACAGAAAAAACTTTTTCAGAAACAAAATTTATTCATTAAAAATCTGTTTAAGATGTTAAAATAATTATCAAATTGAAAGATTTTATTTTCTAAAGCTAGCGGAGCATTTTTAATTGAAATAATTATCGCCATTGGCTTTGTCTTCTAAATCATGGAATGAATACCTCTTTAGAGGAGTTGATTTGTTTTGATTGCAATTTACAGCTGTGATTTGGAGGGCAATTATCTCTTTCTAACAAGAGAAACTTAATTCATGACACACACATTCTTTTTCTTTATCATTGACCAACAACAAAGATTGAAATATAATAAATGTGTGTTTCATAGCTGACTTAAGAAGGGTGGTACAAAATTTTGATAAACATAAAATAAAAAATTCAAATTTTACACAATGGTTAGAAAGAAACTTGATTATTATTATCAAGCCAATCATTTATTTGCTTGTAAACATTAACTTAAGATTTTGTATAATTGAAGGATTGATTATTATTGTTTTACAATAAAATAAAAGACAGTAAAATGGGGAGGTAGTGGTGACAATATATCATGAATGTGTATTATATAAAGTAATTGAATGTAATTGAAATTACAAGGTATTTTTCAGTGTAATTAATTAAATTACAATAACAAGTAATTGAAAAAATGTTCAATTACAAATTACTTCCAATTACTTCAAAAAATGTAATTAATTACGGTCAATTACAATTGCTTCTTTCAATTACCCCATCTCTGTTACACATGGTATTTAATTGGTGGCTCTAGAATTACAGATATGATTAACAATGACACTGGTTTTTAGCTCAGCCAAAGCCCCCCTCCTGGATCTATCATTTACTTTTTATATGATAACAACTAGGAAAGAAAATTGTGATTAAATAATTTTATTGTGGGTGTTTAAACCTATTTTGATTGGATAAAAAGTTAAGTTTATACTGAATAAACTGTCTCATCACATGGTGATATTCTGAAGTGCTGTATAAATTTTTTCATTCTATCGAGGGATATTGATTCTGTTTCAATATATTTATTTAGAAAATGGATTAAATTACATTGTCAAGGAAATTTCCAGGTTTTAATATTATGATATACTCCCTCTCCAGGCTAACAGATGGATCAGAAATAAGGAAGCTAAGAACGGCCTGAAGATCATTAAGCTGACAGATGGTAACTTCCTGCGTACCCTGGAGAACTGTATCCGTATTGGAATGCCCGTCCTGTGTGAGGACATCGGGGAATCCCTGGACCCTGCCCTGGAGCCTGTGCTCCTTAAACAGACCTTCATGTCTGTAAGTAACAGTAGGGGTGACCCATGATTTAAAAAAAAAAAAAACAAACTTGGGTGCTGGATTATAGTTTTGTGTGTAAACAATCTCTTTGATTTTTTTTCATGGCTGGTTTTCTTTATTCATTCAGTTTTTACGAGTACAAGTTTTGTGTTTTTCCCCCTAATTCTGTAGAAAAAGGCTTAAACATATAGAAGCCATGCCTGCTGCTCAGTCTAATTATGAATTTAACATAATAATCAAAATAATTTTGATTAATTGATTTCTGTGTGGTAAATTCAATAGAGAACTGATTTGATATGATTTTCTTTAATTGTTAATAGGGAGGTCGTCTGCTGATCCGATTAGGAGATAGCGATATTGACTACGATCGTAACTTCCGATTCTTTATGACGTCTAAGATGGCCAACCCCCACTACCTGCCGGAAGTCTGTATCAAGGTCACCATTATCAACTTCACTGTCACTCTGTCTGGTCTGGAAGATCAGCTGCTCAGGTAAATCTATTTTCTTATAGCAAAAAAATTCACTTCAAACATAGGGTTGGGTTTTTTTTTCAAATGGAGTACTATTTGCTATGTTCTACTATGTATTGTAAAATTATTATGTTATAGTTTCACAATATGTTTATATGCTTGGGCTTTTCTGGAGATTTTACGTCAGTGTTGCCTAAATGTGCATGAATTTGCCAAATTGTAATAAATATCAAGCTGGTAAAAAGTACTGTACTGTTAAATTACCGAGCAATGAATTACCATACTGTTTAATTACCCTGTTGATAAATTACCATGACACACTATAATGTCATATGTGTTCTCCTTTCTAGTGATGTGGTAGGCTTAGAGAGACCCGATCTTGAGGAACAGAGGAACCAGTTAATCGTGAAGATCAATTCCGATAAGAACCAGCTAAACGCTATTGAGGACAGGATCCTGAAGCTGCTGTTTGAGTCACAGGGAAATATTCTCGATAATGAGGAGCTTATTAACATTCTTAACGAATCCAAGGTAATTAAATGAATTTTTCAATAGGTTTTTATTCTTCAATTTTATTTACATGTACCTTGGAACAAGTTTTACTGCAAGTAGAAAGAAGTTTTGTCACTGCATTATTTCAGTTGGCAAACTCAATACTGACAGAGGCTAGAGTTATTTCTCTTTAAACACAACTTTAAATTTATATGGCAAAGTTGTATACAAGTATGACAGGGTGAAAATAACATGGGATGAAATAATCATGAATTCTGTATTCCAGTTTCCAAATGGATATTGTTTTACTGCAAAATAATTCTAATAAAACGTTTGAAAATTGTATTGGTAAAAATACTGTTAATGGTATTATAGCATTTTGGAAATAAATGTTGATTGAATACTTTTTACAAGGCATCAAGATGAAATTAAAAAAAATAACTCTTTTATTTTTCCTGTTGCCTAGGTAACATCAGGAGTAATCAAACAGAGGCTGAATGAAGCCGAAATAACTGAGGAGAAAATTAATACAGCTCGAGAAAAGTATCGCTCAGTGGCCACGCGTGGTTCTGTCCTGTACTTTGTGGTGGCCAGTATGGGAGAGGTGGACCCCATGTACCAGTTCTCACTCAAGTATTTCAAACAGGTAATAATTAAGCAAACTTTCTCAATATACATTGAACCGTTTACTACCACACTTGTAATGCTGAACAAAATGTACAGAAATTAGTGAAGTGAAATTTCGCAAGCAGAATGAATTGTTAAGGAACAGTGTATATGTAAAGTGAGCACAGAGTGCAACTGGAGCAGAGCGCTAATGTACAAATGAGTGCTAAGTGAAAAAGTGAGCAAAATGTAGAAAGCTGAATTGCTAAGAAAATAGTGCACTTCGATCAAAATTTTATATCTTGTTCTAATCCATAGGTAGTAAACAACTTCATTTTATCTATTTATATAGTATGAATTTATGTTAGTTATAAGCTTTTACAGAGTAACTCACAGCTTGTTTTGTTTTTTAACAGCTGTTTAATGCCACCATTGAGACGTCAGAGAAGAGTGACCAACTAGCCGAGAGATTAGCAATCTGTCTAAGGGAGACAACCATGACAATCTATAACAATGTAGCCAGGTAAGCAGTTATATCTATATATATCTTTATATAGACTTCAATGTATAGACTTGATCAATTAACCACACCGTGAGCAAGGGTTTAGTCATGCACATTTATGCCGTGTACTTATTTCTATCGCTACAATTTTTTAACTGCCCTTTGTGTTACTCTTGTGTACTTTGCTAAGTAAATTTACATATCCATCATTTTTTCCCATAAGGTGTTTATGCATAAAATGCATTGAAAGTATTCTTTTTAATCTACACTTTTTTAAAGATAATCAAGTCATAGTATTTTTCTTCAAAAGACTTTTTAAAAAAAATTGATAAGTTAGAATTTAAGCCTGCTAGCTTTATCAAGAGATTTTCCATATCATTTGCATTATTTATACTGTTTCATCAAATTGAGCGTAACACTTTACAAGCCTGTATTTTCTGTATGTTTACAGAGGATTATTTGAGAAAGATAAACTTGTCTTCTCCTTCATGATGTGTATCGAGATCATGAAACAGGAAGAGAAGATAACTCCTGCTGAGTGGAACTTCTTTCTCCGCGGCGCAGCGGGAATGGACAAAGAGCGACCAGGCATGCCCACTGCTCCCTTCCTGAATAACGTCAAAGTCTGGAATAATGCTTTTGATCTCAATGAGATTTTCCCAATATTTAAGGGAATTCATAAGGACCTCACAAAGACACCCGTGTTCATTAAACTGGGATCTCTTGAGGTAAAAATTAAATCAAAGTACTGAAAGTACTGAAACTCCCTTAGCTTAATTGGTTGTCTCTATTAGGCAGAATATTATTGTTTTTTGATTCAGAAATCAAATACTTTAAAGAAATACAATCACATACATGATTTAATCTACTGGATGATGTTATCTGGAGGTATGAGAATGAAAGTTGAAATCCAACTAATGGCAAAAATGTTGCTGCAGTTATAGCTGTATGCCTAGTGCTAAAAAAAGGAGATAGTAGTCAATCTAGTCAATGAAGATCACTGTAGAGTATCTGAATTATCTGAGATATGATTTAAAATATTATAGGTACGAGCTAACCCTGAAACTTATGAAGATTATGAGGCTCTTCCTGCCGAGCCTCAGGGGGTACCTGGAGCAATGGAGGACATGGAATCAGACAAAACTAAGGGTCACTGGGAAATGAGGCTGACCAGCTTCCAGAAACTCATGTTCATCAAAGTCTTCAAAACAGAGAAGGTAGGCCTTTTTAAAAACCTTTAAGAAATTTAAAATTTAATTTTTAACTCCTTTTTTAAGTAAGAATATTTGCTTCTTTTCTCACAGCTCTTGTAAAATTCTTGAAGAGAAAAATCATTTTCTTTCTAGACCAAGGATGATAAGACAGTTTAAAATCAAAATCTGTACATTTTCCCAAAATGGTGTAAAGGGCAAGCAGTACAAAATGATTTTTTTTTCAATGAACGTGTATGGTATCTGAAAATTCTGAAATTATTAAGAATTTTCACATGATTAATATATAGATTTAAGATTGAAGCCTGAGTGTATTCCATGATCCCAGTGCATGATATGTTGGAGAAGAAATGAACCTCTATATCTATATCACAGATATATGAAAGTCTCTCTTGTAAATATATCATCACAAATGTAAATTCCTCGTGCCTTTTAGACAATCTTTGCTGTGACGGAGTTTGTGAGTGAGAACCTGGGTAAGAAGTTCGTGGAGAGTCCCCCCGTCGGCCTTCAGACCCTCTACGACGACATGAACAATATCACCCCCCTTGTGTTTGTACTCAGCACCGGGTCAGATCCTATGGGGGCATTCCTCAGGTTTGCCAGAGACAAAGGATATACAGACAAGTAAGCAGAGCAGTTATTATTGTTGGTCATAAATCATGATTATCATGGATATTAGTGTTATGGTGCACTGAATCATGTTTTAACAAAATATTTCTTATGATATATAGAAGTATATACAGAGTGTACCATGTAAACTGACTTCAATTAAATGTTTTATAGAGTACAGTCCATCTCTCTGGGTCAAGGTCAAGGTCCAGTTGCCGAGAAACTAATCCACGCTGCCGTAAAAACGGGTGACTGGGTGTTCCTTCAGAATTGCCACTTAGCAGCATCTTGGATGTTGGCCATGGAAAACACAGTTAAAGGCATGTCCGAAAAACCAGACGAAATTCACGAGGACTTCCGTCTTTTCCTCAGTTCCATGCCTGCCAGACACTTTCCCGTTAGTGTCCTTCAGAACAGTGTCAAGGTCACCAATGAACCACCAAAGGGCATCCGTGCCAACATGAGGAGAGCTTTTGCTGAAATTACACCTCAGTTCTTTGAAGAGCATGGTATGTAGAATTTTTTGATTACTTAGCATTGTTTTTTTTTTTCAGTAAGATAAAGAAGGCTTGAAATCAGTATGTTTAAAATGTGTTTCTATTGATAGTTGGAAATATGTCAATATAAAGTTACATATGTAAAAATGTTGAGAAGTTATGTCAGCTGTCAATATAGATGTGAAATATAAGAACTCCAAAGCAGAGAAACAAT
The DNA here is from genome assembly GCF_033153115.1 of Saccostrea echinata. NCBI lineage: Eukaryota > Metazoa > Mollusca > Bivalvia > Ostreida > Ostreidae > Saccostrea > Saccostrea echinata. The sequence goes on from NW_026889782.1 coordinate 20,588,883, forward strand.
ATTTAAAAAAAATCTCTACTAAAACTTATTTAGAGACATTTGATTTAATTTATCTTGAAATACTTTCTTGACCTATCATATGTACATGTACACCCCATCATACAAGATAAAGTAAATTTCAATGAACAGAAATTTATGTTGAATTTTGACCAAGTATGTAAACTGCTGGCCTCTGACACATGCACTTGGGGAGACGGATCCCCCTCTTTTCGGATTCCATTTCCAAAAAAGAAATGAAAGGGGGGGGGGGTCCATCCCCCAATGGCTGTGGCGTCTGATTACTGATTTTATTGATATTAAACTGTAACCCTTTTCAGTGCTTGGATCCAAGTGGAAGAGGATGATTTTCGGTGTCTGTTTCTTCCACGCTGTTATTCTGGAGAGGAAGAAGTTTGGTCCTCTGGGTTGGAACATCAGGGTAAGCCTCATTTTCTTTTTTTAGCCACCTCCTCCTTAAAGAACTGTTGCTATAGTTAAGTCATGAAATCAGTATTAAGGTTGAGGTACCGGGTATATTTTTCTCCAGATATTCTTTTGCAAAAACAAATGTGTAATTTGTCCAGAACTATTTTTGAAAATTGCAAAATGGTATTAGAAAGTTACAGTAAGTTAGCTTTATTGAATGACAGAAATGATCAATGTTATTTTTCTCAGTTTGAGTGGGTTCACTACTATTTGAACTCTCAGGTTTTATGAGTGTTATGATAATCTGTTTGATTTCAGTATGAGTTTGGTTGTCATGAGTGTGCTCAGTTGAATCATTAGATGTTATGAGTCTCTGACAATCTGTTTGTTTTCAGTATAAGTTCAGTGACAGTGATTGCGATTGTGCTCAGTTGAACTGTCAGATGTTTTGAGTCACTAATGATATTCTGTTTGTTTTCAGTATGAGTTTAGTGACAGTGAGAGTGATTGTGCTCAGTTGAACTGTCAGATGTTACGAGTCTTATTATAACCTGTTTGATTTCAGTATGAGTTTAGTGACAGTAATTGTGAGTGTGCTCAGATGAACTGTCAGATGTTTTGAGTTACTAATGATATTCTGTTTGATTTCAGTATGAGTTTAGTGACAGTGATTGTGAGTGTGCTCAGTTTATCTGTCAGATTTTATGAGTCTCTAATTATTCTGATTTCAGTGTGAGTTTAGTGACAGTGATCTTGAGTGCGCTTAGTTAAACTATGAAGATATTTTGAGTCTGATGATATTCTGTTTGATTTCAGTATGAGTTCAGTGACAGTGATCGTGAGTGTGCTCAGTTGAATTGTCAGATGTTCTGTGCAGAAGGAGTCATTCCATGGGATGCCCTTATCTACATCACAGGCATGGTATGTATCATTCTAAATGTTTCAGGTGTCGTACATGTAATAAATTTTGTAAAAATATTACTAGAAATCTAATATATACAATTTAGGAGGTTGCACATCTATAGGCAATATTTTTAAGTATGTGAAATATCCTTTATATCTGACAATTTTATATTGTACAATATATTTACCTCCTCAAATCTTCTGCTTTTATTACCTAGCTTATAAATATTTGTTGTGAATCAGGTACTTATACATGTAAATAAAAAAAAAGTGTAATGTAACTATTTGTGGATTTCACATTGATAATTGTTAAAATAATGATGTTGCATAGACGGTGGCTGTAAATGAAGTGTTTTTTATCCTCCATTTTTGTTTAGATCCCCTTCATTCCTAATTATTTATTGTCAAAGGATGTTATAAAAGTTTTCTGTACAAATGTTTCAGATTACCTATGGAGGTCGTGTGACGGATGCTATTGATCAGAGATGTCTGGAGACCATCCTAAAGACTTTCTTTTACCCCAACACCCTGGAGGAGGGTTACAAGTACTCACCTTCAGGTAAACCTACAGACTTGTTAATACTTACTCCATAAACAAGTCCACCAAGAAATTATAAACTGTAACAAGTTCAAATACTTCAAACCTCATTATCTAGAACTCAATGGGACTGATAAAATAATTTGAGATATCCTAGGATTTGAGATTTCGAGGGTAAAAAAAACTAAAAGGGTAAGTGACTGGGACTTTGACATATACATGGTATTCAAGATATCAGTGTTTGAGATACTTAAGTTCAACTGTACTGCAGTTTTAACATTTGTGCATGATGTCACTATGTCCCTGCTTGATAAATGTCACATTTACAAATGGAGTATATAATTTCCATTACATGCCCCTACCTTTTCTCTCTGCTGCAGAATACATAGATATTTTTGTTGCTTATTTCTTATATAACAATCCTACATTGAAAATTTGTGATGTTAAGATGAAGTTAATTAATTACAGAAATTAATTGTGAAATAAATTATGTTGCTTTGTGAAATGTTACAGGTATAAATTATGTCCCTGACTGTTATTAATTATTACAGGTATATACTATGCCCCTGACTACCCTACACTACAGGAATACAGAGATTATATAGAGACTCTACCTATTAATGACGAACCCGAGATATTTGGCATGCATGAAAATGCTAACATTGCATTCCAGGTAATGATAATAAAGTTTTTAAATTTTTGTTCTTAAAGATATTTTCTCCAAGTTTTGAAGAAGATATGTAAAAAGAAATTGAGCTTAATAATCAACATAATTGGTGTAAATAAATAAATGCTGTAAATGACTGAATGCTGTAAAAAAAAACAATGAATGTATTTTCCAGGCAGAGGAGACTAACCACCTGATCCAGACCATTCTGGATGTCCAACCCCGTCAGTCTAGTGGTGGTACTGGAAAATCCAACGATGAGATTGTGTACGAGTTAGCGGAGAGCATTCTGGGTAAACTGATGGATAAACTCGACATTGAGCAGGCCAATCAGGAAATGTTTGAGCCAGACGAGAAAGGTCGACTGAATTCACTGACCACTGTACTGACTCAAGAAGTGGACAGATTTAACAAGCTCCTTAAGGTCATCAAGGTTAGTAGAGGTCAAGGTTATTTATGCACTATTCTCAAATACAAGATGCAATATGTCTCCAGTTCTAAATTGACATAGTGAGTCAAATGAATCCATTCTATGTACCATGAACAGAATATCTTTCAACAAATTGGAACAACAAATTCATTTTAAGAGTTTTTATTTCATACAAAGACTCATACCTATCAAATCTTCTTAGATAAATATTAATATAACACATTGTTACAATATATTTTTATAGAGATTTTTTTTCCATTTGTGTTTTGTAGAACTCTCTTGATCAGCTGAAGAAGGCCATCAAAGGTTTTGTTGTGATGAGTGATGAGTTAGAACTTGTCTACCAAGCCTTCATCAACAGTCAGGTTCCCAGCCTGTGGGCTAACGCTGCCTACCCCTCCCTGAAGCCCCTGGGTAGCTGGGTCAATGACCTCATTTACAGATGTGCCTTCATTGATAACTGGGTCAGGCACGGACAGCCCAAATCTTTCTGGATGTCTGGGTTCTTCTTCCCTCAAGGTTTGTTTTCGTTTTTTAATACTTATATTTTAAAAAATGGCTATATATATATTTGTACATTGTGAGTTTATCAGATAATTGGTTCATCTAAATTACTAAACCTCAGGGGCTGTCAAATCCCATTGCATTGCACTTACGGCTATTGAATATTTAAGTAAAGAGTTTATTGTGAGTATATATACTGCCAATATTGATTTTTCCCCCTCTCGTTTAGGGTTCTTGACTGGTACCCTCCAGAATTATGCCAGGAAGTACAACCTTCCCATTGATCACCTTACCTTCCATTTCCACCCTCTCCCTCATTTCCGCGATCAGAAAGAGGTCACAGCTCAGATGGCGGAACTCAAATTTGGGGAGGAGATTGAACTGGACAAAGAAGTAAGAAGCACTGTATTACAGCATTTGAAACTCTGGAATTGTGAAAATTTGGGGCGCCATATCTGAAAAATATTTCAATGATGTTTACTGTACATTTTTTTTAAAAAAAAGTCATGAAATTCAACCCAATAAAGGATTAAAGTTTAAATTTTAAAAATATTTAAAAAAACAATATTTGAATTTTCCTGCAGCTGCCCACTCCTCAAGATGGTGTCCTGGTCCATGGAATGTTTATGGATGGATTCCGCTGGGATGAGAAGGAAATGGTGGTCACAGACTCCATTAAAGGCATAATGAACTCAGCACTGTGTATGTTCCACATGGAGCCTAAGATGGACTTTGTTCCTGATGAGGCAGACTATATTGCCCCACTGTACAAAACCTCAGCCAGGGCTGGAGTCCTGTCCACAACAGGTAATTCATGATATACAGATACATGTAAATAATTGTTATACAGGTTAGAGTACTGTCAAGATTTTTATACTCAGGAGATCAAGGACCTGTTTGGACATTTATTATTAAACTACCTCTCCAAATAGAACTGTTATTGATATGTATATTTTATCTCACAGTGTTTTTCTTCCCATCCATCTTCCTACTATTACACCTCTTTAGTAAGACTGCATAAACCACGGAGCCTTACAAAATTAAAGTTACATTATCTTTTTCTCTGCATTTTGAAAAAACCAAACTTTTGAGATTTTTTTTTCAAGTTTTCTAGTTTTTATGCAGTTAACTTCATTTTACAGTTTTATATAGACACAGCAGTCACATACATGTAGCAATGCTACTCATAGATATGCTCACCATATTTTTTTTTTGCAGGGCATTCCACTAACTTTGTGGTGTTTGTTCATCTGCCTTCTAAGCAGCCTCAAGACTACTGGATATCTAAAGGTGCTGCCCTCTTGTGTCAACTGAATGATTAAAAGGCAGACAACTCTAAAGCATTTAAATGGATTTTTTGTTGGTTAGAATACATTGCACAAAGGATGTGAAAGTTAAATTTTTTTACATAGAGATTTCACTAATATTCCGTCCTTATATTTAGAGACTTTATTTATATGTTATATGAACTGTGATAATTTTACAAGTATTTGTGTGCATTTTGATTTTAATTCTATTAGAATAATGATGTATTTTTGTATATACCGGGTATATATATTTATATATTTTTGTTGACTTAAAAGATGTTTTTTCTGATAAGTGCAAGTTGCTTGTTGAGGGCCTTAATTTAGTCTCTTTTTTTCTCTAAAATAATTTGATTATTTACACTTTGTTTATTATCCAACTGTGATTCGGGTGTGCCTTTTGTTTTGTTTTTTTTATCTGTCTGTATTACAGTTCATCAATATCTTTTACATTTCATGAATATGAACCTTCTAGTTTTGCTGTGAATTTCACATTAAAAAAATCCTTGTTTCTTAGGTAATTGAGTTATTTATTTAATGTTCTTTTAAAAATTATTCAAAACATTGGATGTTAATTACTGTGTTGATTTTCCCGTTATCATTCTGTACATCTTTTATAAGTTGTGATTAATAAAATGTCTCATCTAACTTTTGTTTTACTTTTGATCACATACTGAAGAGGGGGGATGGGTGATCACATACTGAAGAGGGGGTATGGGTGATCACATACTGAAGAGGGGCATGGGTGATCACATACTGAAGAGGGGGTATGGGTGATCACATACTGAAGAGGGGGTATGGGTGATCACATACTGAAGAGGGGGTATGGGTGATCACATACTGAAGAGGGGGATGGGTGATCACATACTGAAGAGGGGCATGGGTGATCACATACGTAGGAGGGGGGATGGGTGATCACAAGCTGAAGAAGGGGGATGGGTGATCACATACTGAAGAGGGGGGATGGGTGATCACATACTGAATAGGGGCACAGGTGCTTGTGGACAGGACCTCCTCCACTTAAATGTGTGCTAGAAAAATTATTTATGGAACAAAACAATGAGAAAATGGCCCGGAGTGTATATATGGGGGGGGGGGGTTAAAATCTTATCAAGGCTGTAGATATCAACAACATTAGATGTAAGTGTTCCCGATTTACATGTTCATGTTCATTCGCTTAACCGTAGCGCACTGTAGAGCAATACAAGGTGATGTGCGTTAAAATATGCATGATTGCGGGGGAAGTGGGTAAAAAAAAAAAAATAAAAAATAAGCCAAAATGGGGGCACTGGGGAAAATTTTGTAAGGGAAAATGACAGTCTTGGAAAGGGGAGCATAGCAAAAAACAGAGGAGAAGGTTTACAAGAAATTTAAAATTAGATATCCTTTGTCTTTCACACACCGTCAGGTCATTGTGATTTAGTCGCTCACGTGGCGCAGTGGTTAGAGCGTCTGCTCTAGAGTCTCGGAGTAAGGAGTTGATCCTTACGTCGCGGGTTCGAATCCCACTGTGGGGCGTGGAGACCGGTCCTTCGGATGAGACCATATAAACCGAGGTCCCGTGTCGCAGTAGGTGCTGGCACGAAAAAGATCCCGCACTGCTCAAGTAATGGCCGTAAGTGCCGAGTATAGGACAAAATTTGCAGCTCTCCACTGGCAAGTGGTGGCGTCTCCATATGAGTGAAAAATTCTCGAGAGGGACGTTAAACAACATACAAACAAACAAACATTGTAAATTTAAGGGACCGAGAAGCCTTAGTGTATAAAAGGCTGCTAGAAAATAAAATGTAATGGTTGACATGCGTCCATTTTATTTCATAGTTGAAATGAAGAAGTTAAATGTCTATAGGTCAAGGCCAGTAATAAATATTGATATAGTCAAGACTATTGTATTTTAGTGACTTCTGATAACTAAAATTATTATTTTGAGGATTATTACCATATTGCACCTTGACATTGTACAGTATTACAATATTGTGACACGATTGTGGTGTTTTTCTTTGAAGTTTGCTGTTATGTATTAGCAATACAGAACAGAAATACAGTGGGCGGAGCTACTTTCCGTTCTGTATTAGCTCTGTATACTGTATTTGTATTAGCCAACTGTTCTACATCTAAAATACAGCACGGTCTAAAAATAAATCTGATTCAACTTATCAAAAGCACGTACAAATAGTAAATGCTGATTTTTTTTCCTATTATAAATCACAGGTGCTTGAGGACAGGACCCCCCCCCCCCCAATATAGACCCCCGGGCATTTTCGACTTTTTTTTCTCATAAATTATCCTTCAATGACATATTTGTGATATAATCTATACCAACAATTGGAAAAATTACCTAAAACAAAAATTTTATAAAATCTACCCCACTCTATATATAAATTTTTATATATAGGGTAGGGAAGTAATTTTTATAAAATGTTTTTTTAAGTCAATTTTCCGAATTGCTGATATAGAGATTATATCATAAATGTGTCAGCCATATATAATTTATGAGAAAAAGTCGAACAGGCCCGGGGGTCTGTATCGGGGGGGGGGGGGAGGGAGGGAGGGTCCTGTCCTCAAGCACCTGTGTTATAAATTTGAAGAAATATTTCCTTAGGAATGTAAAATGTCAAAATTTCTCAATCACTTTTAAAAAAATTATTCCACACAGAATCTACACGTTATTTCGATCCAAACGAAAAGGAAAAATCGCAATTATGGAAAACATCCTATGTTGGAGAAATTCCTGAAAACCTGTTTGCTTTCCCTGCTTTTTTGTGTCCCCTTCAAAATAGTAAAGCCAATCGGTTCGCGGATGCAGCATACATTACGTGAAATTCGCACTCCCCCTCCCCCCCCCCCCCCATTTTCCACTCTTCTCGTGTAAACTCAATCAAGTCTATTTTTTAGGATTTTTTTTTTTTTTAATTTCATCTTAAATCCTTATCGCTGACGACTGCCGCACATCTCTTTCACTTCGTTTTTAATGTCGCATTTCAATAAGAAAATGAAAATCCGTAACATCAAAGTCCATCGAAAAACTATCTGTATGCCCTGTATGTGTATCTATATAGTTAACTGAGATTTTAAGACCCCTGAAATAATTCGGATCAAATTCCATTTACAACAAGGTTAAACAGTTAAATCGTCCACCTTATCAATTAAGACTGACTTCGAGTCTGTTACGTCTTACCCCGTTGTCAAAACTAATCTGACTAAATCTTACGTTGTCCGTGAAAATATATATATACTGCGGATGTATACTCCCTGTCGAGGCCTCATCTACAGAAAGAACAAACGAACTCTGGCGGAAGTTTGGATGCTGCACAGGTATGAAGTGGGCGGTGCTTTTTTTGATTGATCGTGTCACAAATCATTTAGAGAACTCGACAGGTTCTGTATCGTAGATACAAATTTGGGGTGGAGACTCGTGCTATATACGCACTCGTCCACCCCAAAACAGTACCTGTCTCGTTCTCTAAATAATACTAGTTGTTCGATTTTCACACGAAATCCTTTTTTCGAGAATTCACTTTCTTTAGACAAAATCAGGAACTGACAGACCTTTAGGTGAATGAAAACTCTAGAATACTGTAAACAAGATTTTATTTCAACAACGAGGTACATACATGTATATTATATAGATGGTCCGCTCTCTTGGCAATTTCATAGTGATAAAGCCATACTGAACTTCTGAATTTCCAAGTGAGAAAAATGGGGCAAGTTTTACACAAATAAAATGAACCTTTGTTTCCTGTTCAAAACTGCAACACGTACTTTGGGAATATAAAAATAGAACTGCTACACCTTGTTATCATTGTACGGGGCATAAGACAACAAATGGTCACAAACCAGGACTAATTTTGCTGTGACAAGGTCTAAAAAACGAGAATAATATTAGCGAAATTCCTCATAATTTAACTATAAAGTATCCGAACTATTGAAAACTGTTCATAAGGTGCTACTTTTATTCACTCTTGTTTGAAAAGTATCGAAATCATTGTAGATTTTTAAGAATTTCGTCATAGAAAAGAGGACTCCTGACATAAGCTTTGGCAGTTCATATTTTAGCGTAATTTGGAGTTTCTAACATTTAATGGCACTCATATTTCTATTTTTTTTTTTATTTGTGCAACCACAGGTACTTGGGTCTTGGTTTATAAATATGTATGTACCTTATTGATATGTAAAAAAAAAAGGTAAAGTACATCTTTAACATATCAATAAGGTACATACATATTTATAAACCAAGACCCAAGTACCTGTGTGTGCAAGAATGAAAGAAAGGAAATACGATTATAGCAAGAAAACAAATGGTATTACATGTATTCGGTTATTAGGCAGAGTTTTCTGCCATACAGACTTAGCCACAGTTAATATCTAGAGTTTAAAAAAGAAATATAACAAAAAGTGAGTAAATCACGTTATTTAAACTTCTATGCGCTTCCATATTCATCAAAACATGGGGCGGAAAGAATGACAACAACAAACAAACGAGATCACTGCTAGGATTATTGTCGTCAATCAGAGGATTTTCTGTTTAGAACTTTTTCAAAAAAGTTTATCTTTTGAAGGGAAGTTCATTTTGAATGTATATGAAATGCAATGCTCTCAGTCGTCTAAGAGGTATAGTTTCTTCAGATTAATCTAAAATTTGCTTTCATAATACACATGTACGGACACATGTAATTCGTTTAGAGATTTTTTTTTTTTTGTACATTGTAGTATACAGATGTGTAAAATATCTGCGTATTAAAATTACAATTGTATACATGGACATTTGAAGTGATTAATATATAGTTTGATATGAATTAGAAAAATAACAGTATGACCTACAAATTTATTGCGAGGCCATCCACGGGCACTGGAAGTTATTGTAATTAACCTCCTCCGGGGGCCCAAATTGGACTAATAAATCTTGTATCTTGTATATAGCATTTGCATGTATAAAGAGGTCCTTTTTTTATACGTGCACATACATGTACTATATTATATTAACATTAACTTCAAATGCGGCACTGTGACTGTGAGGCAAACTACTTTGATCATCATTCGGTCATTATAATCAGGCGCGGATCCAGGAATTTTTTCCAGGGGGGGAGGGTCCACCCCAGTCAATATATTCCCAACCCAGAAAATTTCGTGACAAGCAGAAATAAAAAAAAATCCTGTTGTTGTTGTTGTGGTGGGAGTGGGGTTTGGTTCCAAAGCCAATTTTTATTTAGATGAAATTTTACCCAATGCATGTATACAGGAAAAGAATTTTCTTCTCTATAATTGAAAGGCCATTTTAGTCATTTTGACATTGAAGCATCCTCGCGGTGTTTGAATTTAGAGACCCCATAATCAGGGTAGGGCCATAAAATGGGATCACTATTTTTTAGGGGAATATAAAATCTTTTTTTAAATATCTTCTGAAGAACAACAGGGCTAAAGGAAATGATGTGAGCGTTGTGACCCACGGGTTTTTTTGTCATATCTTGCAAAAGAGAAAAATGAGAAGTTCAAACGTGACACACAGATACCTTATGACCTGTTGGTGTATCATGACCTTGGTCCAAGATCATTTGGGCAAGTTCAAGGTCACAAACAGAAAAAAATGTATATTTTTACTGTACTCTCATATTTTGCAATGGAGGAACATTGGGAGTTCATATACTTCACACGAACTCACGAAGGTTGCTGATAATCTGAGAATTTGTATGATTATCACCAAGGTCATTTGCACCTCTCAAAACCACTGGCAGAAAAATGTTTAATTGGTAATGGGGAATTTAAAAAAAATGCATCCAGAGTATTATTTTGTGAGCTTGCTCACAGTACCTCTACCTTATTTCTAAAAAGAAAATCAATATAAAATCCGAAGACGCACATTATGTCATTTTAATCTAAAGGCAGAGAAGATGAAAGTGATCTAGATATTGTGTCGAAAGACAGCTAAAAGTAATATCAAATTTAAAAAAAAATACATCTCTGCTGTCGATTCATAGATTTAATTCTTTTGTAAAAAGGTCCATTCTATAATTTATTCAAAATAAATATTTGTCTCATCCATATGATTATGTGTTATTTTTCTATAGATGATATGTTCCTGAGATGGCCCAATGCAAATACGCATCTACAAAGCAGACGACAAATGCAGCACGTTTATCACGTGTAGTAATTGACGTATTTACAGACCTTTTTCGGGAAATTTTGCAACTGCATATAACAGAAATTCAATTTCCATTTGTGCTGCAAGAAAAAAGAGACAAACTCTGTTTTATACTAAATAAAAATCAGAAAGAATGTTTGTATCCAGCAAAAGATTTATTCACTGGTACATATAAAGAATTTGACCTGTCATTACTTTACATTCTCCTCCGTAATGTAAGTGGCATACCATCACACCAGCATGGATGGGGGAAAACTCCAAAGCCAATGGATCGGAGCGTATCTGCAAATATTGAACGTGTTCGAGAAATAAGGAATAAGTATTGCGGGCATAGTGGGAGTGTTTCGCTTAATGATAGTGATTTTCATAGTATATGGCAGGAATTGCGTCTTATTATAGGAGAAATCGAAGCAGCATTGAAGTTGACAACTTACACAGATGCTATAAATTTCTTGGAAAATGAAACAATGGATCCCGAGCAACAAGAAAGATATCTCTCTATTATTGATGATCAACAAGTTACGATTTCTGATGTTAAAAGTACGTGGAATATGATAAATAATACTGAAGGTTCAAAGTTGAAGATGAAAGCATAATAACTTTTTTAAGGATTTTGTGGCTGCAAACTTAACGTATTTGTAAGATACTTAATGGATTTTCTTCTTCAGGTACACAAGATATAATAATGAAAGAGCAAATAAGACAGAATCAGGAAATTGAAAGACAAGGAGAAAAGCTTTGCAGCCTTAAAAAGCTAAGTAAGAAAGTTCAAATAACGAGCAAGAAAAAAAAAAACCCACAGGTGTTATACTTTTGATATAATATACTCTCATGTGAATTAGTTGAAACTGATTCATCGAGGAACATTTGTTAACAAAACACTATTACCCTAGCTTTACACCTTACTCTCCATCGCTTGACGACGGATGTTATTCTAAAAACAAAAAAATTATGCGCCCTCAGTTCTCTAAATTATGTTTGTTTTTATAAGTCATTCAGTATGATTTAAGAAATATTACATGTAGTTGAGTGTAACATTGAAAATTTTCATCCCTAGAAACTTGAAATTGGTAGATATTTTACTTCAGTGAAAATATCTAATTGTGAGAAGTATTTGACAGAGTAATATTTTTTTTCTGTGGAGTTCAATAAAGTTAATTGTGAGCTGGATGACCACTAATTAATTTTACTCAGTATAAAAGTAAATGATTTTTTACCTCAATAAAAATAATTTTACTGGACTAATAATATTTAATTGTGAATAGCTATAGCCAGTGTTTTATGTTAATTGCAATGATATAATGATTTTATTTGAATTAACATAAATAATTGTGAGGAGCATGGCCAACCACAATATGATGCATTTTTATTTTTACAGATGAATTTGCAATTTTTCCTGAAGCAAGAAATATTTTAGGTAAGAGATTGTCAGTTATGGCTAACATATCATATACTGCCATTTAATCTTTTGAAAAAATCAAAGATTATTGTTACTTATCGTTCAACTAGGCTTGCAAACAATGCATGGGTAAGTTTTACGTTTTCTCTGTGAAATATTTTATAAATATTCTTAGTTCACCGAATCTTTGACGTCTGTTTTTCTATCCTTAAGCTTTACCCACTTTTTGACTTCTCTTTAACCAGTGGGCAAATTTCAACAATGATTAGTATACTGTCTCAGTGAAAAAAAAAGAAATTTAAAGTTTTTCATACGAAGGGTCCTGTCCCCCTTCAAGGAGAGAGTGAAGATTGATTGATTGATTGTATATTGTTTTACGTCCCATTCGAGAATTTTTCACTCATATAGAGACGTCACCATATACCGGTGAAGGGCTTCAAATTTTGACCTTTACTCGGCACTCAGGGCCATTGAGCAGTGAGGGATCTTTATCGTGCCAACGCCTGTCGTGACACGGGGCCTCGGTTTTTAAGGTCTCATCCGAAGGACCCGCAACTTTCACTTCAAAGTGCCGAACGCATGGCGAAGGAACAGTTGCTACCCATTTTTTATCGACTTAGGTCAGTCGCGGCCGAGATTTGAACTCACGACCTCCCGATCACGGAGCGAGCGCTCTACCGACTGAGCTACCGTGAACGGTGAGAGAGTGAAGAAAAAATGGGTCAAATTATTAATCAATGTTTCAAGTTCCGCTAGTAGGAAAGATAACATTCTGTAAAGGCTCTCTGGCAAAGTGTAGAATCTAAATAATTTTATAAGAGGGGCCACAATAGGAAGAAAGGTTCAAACCATCCCCCCCCCCCCATATCGGTTAAGGGGGCAAGTTTTAAAAAGATAGTATTTTTTTTAAATTTTATTTAAAGTCGGGAAATTAAAAAAAAAATCTTTGAAAAATGTAATTCTACGTAATAAGATTTTATGTAATAAATTATGAAAAATATTTGTATAAAATCTTCTCATCCGCAGCAGGGTCGTATTTCATCACATTAGTAACTTTGTATGTATTTTTAAGTTGTGCAGATTCCAAATTGTTCACTTGATACCTTTGAAATATTACATTTTTTCTCAGTAACTGACAAGGCATGTATGATTTTTCCTATTTAAACAAGATGTTTTTGTGAAACACTGATGCACCAGTATGGCAACTTATAGCAAAGGTTAAACTTTCTCAAATGCAAATCAAATATGTTGGTACCCAAAGAAAGGTCTTGTACCGAGGAATATACCTGTGAAAAATGAAAGCCCTAGCAGCAACCATTGAATAGATATGGAAAAGCTTAAAGTTTTTCAAAAGTGAGTTAAACATCAAGGTCAAATGGTCAAAATTAATGGTGCCCATGGAAAGGCCTTCTCACAAGAAATATACAGGTGAAATATGAAACCCGTAGCACCAATCGTTCTAAAGTTATGACCAAAGTTAAAGTTTTTCAAAAGTAGGTCAAACTCCAAGTTCAAGGTCAATGGATTAAAATTGTTGGTAACCACAGGAAGGTCGTGTCACAAGGAAAAAACACATGTTAAATATGAAAGCCCTAGCACCAACTTTTCAAAAGTGTCCAAGGTTAAAGTTTTCCAAAAGTAGGTCAAAGTCCTAGGTCGAAGGTCAAAGGTTCATAGTTGTTGGTATCCAAAGGACGGTCTTGTCACAAGGATTACATATGTGAAGTATGAAAGCCCTAGCACCAACCGTTCCAAAGGTATGGTCAAGGTCAAAGTTTTCCAAAAGTAGGTCGAACTCCAAAGTCAAGGTTAAAGTGTCAAAGTTATTGGTATCAAAAGGAAGGTTTTGTCACAAGGATTAAATATGTGAAGTATGAGAGCCCTAGTACCAACGGTTCAAAAGTTATGGCCAAGGTAAAAAAAATTCAAAGGTAGGTCAAAGTCCTAGGTCAAGGTCAAAGGGTCAAACTTATTGGTATCCAAAGGAAGGTCTTGTCATAAGGATACATTTTTGAAGTATGCAAGCCTTAGCACCAACCATTCAAAAGTTATGGCCAATGTTAAAGTTTTCCAAAAGTAGGTCAAAGTCCAAGGTCAAAGGGCCAAAGTTTTGGTACTCAAAGGAAGGTCTTGTCACAAGGATTACACAGGTAAAGTATGAAAGCATTAGCACCAACTGTTCAAAAGTTACGGCCAAGGTTGAAGTTGGGTAAAATTTTGCAAAACTGGGTCAAACTCCAAAGTCAAGGTTCAAAGGTCAAATATGGTGGTACCCAAAGAAAGGTTTTGTCACAAGGAATACACACGTGAGATATGAAATCCATAGCTCCAACCAATCAAAAGTTATTGGCAATATTTCAGTTTTCGCAGACAGACAGATAGACAGCTAGACAGACAGACGGACGGACAGGGCAAAAACTATATACCCCCGAATCTTCGATACGGGGGCATAAATATGCAAACATCATACAAAAGACTATTTTGTATGACATTTTGTATGAAATATTTTTATACATATACCGGTATGCTACAACATATGAATTGCAATTAATAAGTAACATTTCTTTGGTTATGATAAAATAATTTAAAACCAAACTTACGTTTAAATGAAAAAAGGTAGCATCCAGTTCAATTGAATAATGAGCTGCTAATTAAAAGTTCAATAGTTATGTGAATTTGTATGTAAGTGTAAAGCAAAGATCCGTTAAATCAACTATAATGTATAATATGTATGATATAATGTCAAATCATGGATCAAATGATTCTCTTTCAGTTAATACGGCGACTGTGCTAAGGACACATCGGTCATCAGAAACATACACGATTACATCCGCTGTCCAAGGAACAATAGAAAAGCTGAGAAAGTATAAAATTTCCGTTTTAGTAGGATATGGTGGAGAAGGAAAAACGACTACGGCTTATGAAGTAATGTGTCATATGTTAGATAACTCCAGGGATAATCCACTTACACCCGTTGAAATAAAATATCCAGAGGAATGGAGCAAAGTAGTAAATGTCCATGGGAATTTTATTGTTTTCCTTGATGATTTCATCGGTTCATTTAATCTAGATACAGATGCAATGGAAAAGTGGAAAAATCACGTAAATTTTATTTTTCCCTCAATAAAAGGGCAAAATATATATCTAATGTTTGGGATAAGGAAAAATGTTATGGAAGCGGCAAAGAACTTTTACCAGTACTATGAATTTTTTAGTGAAAGGTATATAATTGACTTCTCCAAAGAATTTGCCCTGTCAGAAAAGGAAAAATTAACAATGCTAGAAGCTTATGAAAAGAAATATATTAACAAAAATGCCAGTTTGCAAGGCAAAGAGATGAATGGGCATCTCAAAGAAAATGCTACAGAGAAAATATGTCAATTATCAGACTTGGATAAAACAAAAATTGTCCAGTCTAATCCTTTTTATGGTTTTCCTCTCACATGTTTCCAGTTTTTCACAATACGAGAATGTTATGAACTTGGGCCTGCATTTTTTTTGCGTCCAAACCGAGAGCTATTTACACGAATAGAAAACATGCGCACTTCAAACAATACATACGAAAAAATACGTTACACAGTTTTGTCTTATATTTTTGTACATGGATCTATTTGTATTGTAGACTTCGACGTTGCCTTATATGAGACTGTTTGCAGTAAAGTACGTTTAGAAGGCATCACGAAAATTGAAATACAGGATGCTATACATTCAATGGATGGATCATTTCTTTCTAAATCATCAAAAGGAAAATACGTGTTTTCACATGACACAATTTTTGAGACAGTTTTAGTATCATTTGGGCAATTGGCACCCGATGTTGTAATTAAAATGTGTAGTAGACAAAAATTGCAAGAACTGATTCGAACCGAAAACTGTGAGATGAAGCAGCATGAAGTTGTTCTGAAGATTACAAAAGAAAACTTCAGTGATCTTTGCCAGAGAATGTTGCATGGTGATGATGGCGATGATATCACATCAAAACCATTGCTTGCAGCTAGAGACATAGCCTGGCATCCTGCTTCCACCGATCCCAATTTTGTGTCTCATCTTTTACATTTGGATGCTTCAGAAAGACTGATTGACGTTCTATCAGAGCTCCTGAAAGTATTGCCATTTTGTCCACAAAAAGAACCGACACTACTTTTTATGTTGTTGGAAGATTTTGGTCCACACATCACCAATCTAGAAGAATCAAGAAAACCCACCATAACTGATGCAGCTATTTTCAAATTAGTTTCAGAAATTGTGCAGTTTACATGTGATAAGGAGAAATACATTTTATGTATACTGAGATATGTACAAAAATATAGAAATGTTGAAAATCTTGTAGATGCAAAGATCGGAGGACAGTCTTTTCATAGCCTGTCTCTCATTCACTATTGTGTACTTCATGGCTGGAGTAATGCTGTAAATTTTATCCTTCAGTATAGAGATCCAATAAAAACGGGGGAAAATTGGACATGTGCTCATATAGCAGCATATGCAGGACGTTTTGAATTACTGAGCAAGTTTGAAGCTCGTAATCAGGATGTAGAAAGATTAGAGAGGACAAACGAAGGTTATTCAGTACTTCAGACTGCAATGCTTGGTCTCAGGTACGGACTTGGTGAGGTGTACAAACCGTCTTACAGCATGAAAACAGGCATGTTCTATTCTTTTCATTTTAGCATTGTATTTCCAGGAGAGGAAAGCTTTAGAAACGTGTTGAATTTTTTGCTTCAAGTTGGGAACACTAAAACAACACCAAATGACATCGAAATGCGCGTGGATGATATTCATAACGACAATGCCGTTATACATGCTTTAGTTAATCACTCTCAGTATGATACCAATAGGCGTTATTGTGATCCCACACAGAAATATGGAAATAATATAGTGTTTTACTTGACTATTCATAATTATGCAGATATCCTGGTTCTGTTACTCAAAGAAAATAGAGGTATTGCACTTTACAGGAATGAAAATGAACTGCCGACTCCATTACACTTGGCTGCATATCTTGGTAGATATAAAATTGTGAAAATATTATTGGAATGTGGAGTATTTGTTCAAACCCCTGCCTTGGAACTATCTCTTCTGGAAGCAGTCAAAAGTGGTGAAAAACTTTGTGGAAGAACTCTACGATATGACTTGATAAAGCATGAAAAAAATGATTGGATATCTTGCTGGAATGATGGCGAAAATGAAATTCTGGATTTCAAGCTTAAATCAGTTATGTTTGTGAAAGTCCGCTTTGGAAATGCCAGCGACTTTAGAGACACAAGTGAATATATACAAGGAAACAGAGAGTTGGCGCTTCACTAAAGTCTAAAAGACATTGAGTGCACAAAAGATTGCACATTTTCAGTCTCACTCCTAAGACCGTGAAGCGAAGGCTAGCCGAAGCAAAAGTTTGGATTTCAATTATGCTGACTTAATACATTGTACCGATCTTTAAAGGTACTATACACATATTATACAAATATAGCCATTTTTTAAGTCGATCCATATATATATATCGACTTTACAGCACGACTGAGCACGAATTTTGTATATCTATGGATTGACCGAATCAAAGCGCTATATTTATTATATCACTTTCTTTGGAACGAAATAGAGACAAAAAAAAATCATTATTAGAATTTACATGAAGACTTCTTTGCTATAAACACATCTTTGGATTTTTCCTAGGTTACTTTGAGTAAGTCAAACCAATATCATAAAATTTAATTTAAATATCAAGCAAACCCGTAAGATTTCTTGAACTACACAGTAAAAATGATATAACCATAAATGGATTATCAACCTAAAGGCATGTTTATCGGAAAAATAATGAGGGTTACTGATGTGATGCATTGTTAAAATCTCGAGAAATATTATCAAATAAAAAATGCTTGTATGTCGATACGATATATCCTGGTGAGCTTGAAATAAAAGATACCACAGAGTCTGACACATCTGTTTCATATTTGGATATTTTACTAGATGAAGGCTTTAATGGTAATCTAACAAACAAGCTATATGATAAACGTGATGACTTTTACATTTCAATTGTCAACTTCCCTTACTTATGCAGCAATATACCTTCATCACCTGATACGGGGTTTATATCTCTCAGTTGATTCGATATGCAAGAGCATGCTCTACGTATGAACAATTTCTAAAACGAGGTAAGTTATTGACAAACAAGTTGATGAAACAAAAATAGCAGCAGTCTCGATTTAAGTCGTCATTTGATAAGTTCTATGGTCGATACAATGACCTTGTCAGCAAATACAATCTATCATTAAGACAAATGCTGACTGACGTTTTTCATACTAATTGTTAGGCCATTATTTACACACTGAATTGTCGACGCATTTTCCCGTTATTTCCCGATCATGACAAGGAGTACACTGCGGGTGTGACCGGTCGGTAGGGGATGCTCACTCCTCCACGGCACCTGATCCCACCTCTGATGTTTTAGTGGTTCGTGTTTGCTCTGCTCCAAAATTTGTATTGTTTAATGGACTTTTGAGCTTGAACAGTTCAATACCATTCGCTATCTTCATTTAATTTAGTTTTGGTTGTAACGCGTTGTTTGATTGGATTAAAGAAAATTAGACTATGTCGTATAACCTGGTTTTCCTACGTCACAATGACGTACGTCAAAAACATAAATCCGCTTGAAGTTAAATTAAAAATACGTAAAATTTGAAGGCATTTTTGAAGGAGAAATTGTCTTATTTTTTGACACTTAAAGAAGAAAAATTAAATTATAAGGAATGAATTTAATAGCTACCCAAGTTATACTGGTATAACCTGGGTTAGGACAGTTTACGCTTTTTTATAAACTGCTTCGCGGTTTATAAGCGTTAGCTGCCCCAACCCAGGTTATGCAGCATAACTTGGCTAGCTATTAAATATATTCCTTAAATATTTCATTGTAGCGTACATATTTGTAAAATTTTTTGCAGAAATTTCAAATTATTCTTATCTTATAATCTACTAAAATAAAGCTTCATCAGTTTTCAAAGCAAGAAAAAAAAATAAACATATTTTATGAAGAAATATTTTTGAATGACAAGTTTTCAACTTGATGGTGAAGGATGATGTATATCAGTTTTAAAGATATAGGAGTTTTTGAAAAAAAAAAGCCTGTGATGTACTAATAATATACTTTTATTGATTTTAAGATCACCCAAGCCGAAAGAATGTGATGTTTTCTGATCCACTTTTGTTGGGTGTTCGTCCGTCTGTAAACTTTTCAAATTTTCAACTTCTTCTCAAGAACCACTAGGCCAATTTTAACAAAAGTTATCCTTGGGTGAAGAGAATTTTTGATTGTTAAAATAAATAGCCAAGCTCCCTTCGAAAAGGAGATAATCAAGAAAAGGCAAGAATGATGATTAAAAAATCTTCTCAACAACCACTAAGCCAGAAAAGGTGAAACTTATGTGGAAGTTTCCTGAGAAAATGTACATTCTGAATTGTTCAAATCAAGTCCTTTGGGGGGGGGGGGGGGGGGTAGGTTGGGGCCACGATAGGGAACCAATAGAATATCTACATTGAATTATATAGGGAAAATCTTTTAAAATCTTATTCTTAATAACCACTGGACCTGAAAAAGAATGAAACATGTGAAGGCTTCCCGCGATAGTATAGATTGAAAATTTTTCAATTCATGTCCTCCGGGGTATGGTGGGACCACAATAGGGAATCAAAGTTTTATATAGGAATAGATGTGAAAAAAATATCTTCATAAGGACACCGAAGACACCATTAGTCATATAAATGTGGAAGCAACTTCAGGTAGTGAAAATTCAAGTATGTTTAAATCATGACCCCCCTCCCACCACCTCCATTCCTCTTTTGGAGGTATGGAGGGGAACATTTGGCGATCAAAGTTTTACAATGGGATATATAGGAAAAGAAACTTTACAAATTTTCTCAAGTACAGCAAAGCCATGATTAGTCATATTCATATGGAAACATCTTCTGGTAGTGTAGATTCGATTTTGTTCAATTCATGCCCCTGTTCACAGGGTGGGGTAACACAAAAGACGATCAATATTTTACATGTATAGAGGACAACACATCTGATGAAGAACGACAGGGTCAAAGTGACTCAGGTAAACACTGTGGCCTACAGGCCTCTTGTTATTGAATGTAACATCTTAAATACAATCAGAAAAAAATAGATGTTAATCCAATTGGCAGAAATGTCAAATTTTGTCATGCTTTTGAATGTTCCATTTTGGAAACCTTCCCCTCTTATTTTCAATTTTATTTTTAGAAATGATAGTGACATCTTATGAATTACAAACATAAAATCTGATACTGTGAAATCACTAATTTTCATGGGGGTTTAATTTTCATTGTTTTCGATGTATGAAGAGACCCACGAATTCATGTCCACCATGCAATGTAATTTTACACACATATTACTACTCAACAATTCTTCATCAGCGAAATAAAATCCCCATGAACCCATATATTTTCCTCAAACCACGAAAACTTTACCCCACGGGAAACATGTGATTTTACAGTAATAGTAAAGAGGTAATACTGTCTTTAATTTTGTATCAAAAATTACCGACTATTGATTTGGGTTGAAGCCGGTTAATAAAAGATAGAGGTATACTTATTCCAGAAGTTGTAGTCATAAAGGTAATATAAGCCAAAACATTTATTTGAGGAAAATGTCAAGGAGGGACCTTCCTTAAAATGTGCATTAGTGTGATCTTTACTACCTTTTAAAAACATCTCCTTGGTTTGGGCGGCTAATAATGAAATAGGAAAATCTGGGAAATTACAGCATGACTTCGCGCAATCTTCGGAAAAAAGAACACACATTTTAAATCTAGAAACAGTCCTGATATGTTAAACGAGAACACCAATTAAGTAATCTTTAATACTATCAACAGCTATTTTCTAATGAGGAATAAATGCCTTTAGACGTAGATTCCATCAATAGTCCTCATTGTCTATGATGTCCAAACCGAGGCAGGTCAAGGGAAGACATGGTCCTTTTTATGAGATCGTGACAAGACCAAGGTCTACAATAATAAAAGTAACCTAAAAACTAGAGTGAAAACCCCGCAAATCAATTATATAATTCATATCAAATCAATTATCATCCATTGTATAGACGTCATTGAGTCTTAGGCTAAAAGAAGCACTCCACTAAGACGTCATCACGTGACGTCTATAAATAGAGAAATTGCCTTAACGAAAAAGTGAAAAGTTCAAAACTTCCCCGTGGATAATTTATTTCTTTTTGTAAAAATAATTATGTAAAAAGATCACTGGGTCATGAAAAGTGCTGCTAGAACCCTACTCTCCCGAAACAGAAAAAAATATTCCAAAGTTTCGCATGAAACCTTACCAAAACTCGGTATTTGATCAATAGTTATGACGTAATGGGTTTGGTATTTAACCCCCGTGATATTTATGCCACCCCAAAACGACAAGATTTAGTTTATATTATGTTTTTGATTGATGCCATTCACTTCTTGGTCCTAAAATTAAACTTTAAATATAGATATTAAGAAATCAGTATCTTTTAAGTTTACGTCATACAGCTTACTATGACGTCATACTGTGTTGGCAAGTAGGATATCTGAATGCAGCCTTAACATACGCATGTGAGTTAAGGCTGGGTATAGGCGTTTCTATGCAAATGAGCTAATAAAAACGCATAAGAGGTATACTTATTATTCAGAGAAAGTTTTGATTTATTTTCTTATGCATACTTAGTACCCAGATATGTTATAGCCAGTACACATTATGACGTCATATTATGACGTCATTGTTCTTACCTACTTGATGTTATAAAACATATCAACAAAACAGCTTCGGCGCAAGGGATTACCTTATTTAATTTTACATAAAAATTGTATAATGGTAAGAAGAATATTCTATAGATTAATTAAACTACTGCACAAATCCTAGGCATTTTCTCATTTGATCGGAATTTAAGGAAACATATACAGGACTGTACATTTTTACTCTGATTCAACTTAAAACTTTTCAAATAGAAATTATACAACTGAGCTGTTGATATTTGTGCAGCAATACTAGCAATCTTTGTGATATTTTGTTTCTAAATATACCTTGTTTCAGTTAAATAAAATAGAGTATGCCCTTGCGCCGAAGCATTTTTGTTGATGTCCATTATAATCTTGTGTAGTAAAGAACAATGACGTCATAATATGTACTGGCTATCTCATTTCGTGGGTACCAAGTATGTATTAGACAATACGTTTTAACTTCCCCTTATAATAGATATAGTCCTTAGACATTTTAATTAGTTTATTTGCATAAAAATGCCTATACCTAGCCTTAACTCACCTGCGTACCCGCGTAATCACTCGTTAAGGATTATTTAAGGTATTTTATTCACAATCTTTGTAGATTATTTTAGCTTATAAACTTTTGTTAAAATTTAATTTCAGGGGATGCTTAGTCTTCCGTTGCACCTAATCCAATCTCTGGTGTTTTGGAGGTCGGTGTATGCCGTTCTCCCAAATGGTATTGTTTTAATGGACCTTAGAGCTTGAGCTTGAGTACTGTTCACTATCTCCATATTTCATTTCTTGTTTCCTGTGTTATTTCTTTATGAAGGCCTGTATATGTATTTCATCTTTATTAGTTCAATACCCCTTTAACAGTGTTTAACAATTGATTAAAATAAGCAACAACAATTCATACACATGCTAGTCCGGACATGCACTTCGAGTTTATTTTAGGGTAAAATTATTGAAAAGCAAACAGAAATAAAAAAAAAAAAGAAAAATGAAAATTTGAACATTTAATATTCACTACCTGTTGTATCAGGTACAAGAAGACCTAAACACTTTGTCAGAATGGATTAAATGTATCAGATGTATGTTAAAATCGCACATTAAAAGATTGAGGGGCAATATGAGAACCATTTATCCTTCTGTATTCAATAATCTAGAAGTGAAAAAGAAATTAGATTAGATGATCAGTACGTACTGGTCCCTGCTGACAAAGCAGGTAAAACATTGTTTGTAAGGCTCATTATATTAAATGTATTTTAGAGGAACTTGGATTTAATTCTACAAGTGGTATCTAACTCATACTCATAGATCCCTTTCTAAGGAAGAAATTCTTTAAAATCATATGTCAGTTTTGAATATTTTTAATATTCCAAACAAGCAAAATGAATTTGAATTACCATATCTATATTGGATTCCGAAACTTCATAAAAATCCTTACAAACAAAGATACATAGCGGGTTCCAGTAAATGTTCAGCCAAGCCTCTTTCTTTACTCCTCACTAAGATATTAACAGTAGTGAAGGAGAAACTTAAGAGTACTGTACAACAATATATTCGAGAAGTGGGGTAAATCAGATCTGGATACTTAGAAATTCCAAGGAACTTTTGGAAAATTTGAAATCACAAGATTTTATCAAAATCAACAGCTTAAAAACTTACGACTTTTCAACTTTATACCCAACCATTCCCCACGAAAAATTAAAGTCCGGGCTTTTTGAAATCATTGACAGCTGCTTTTTCAATAAAAATGGAACTCGTAAATTTACTTACCTTGTCATTGGTCATTTGCAAAATTATTTTGTTAAAAATACATTCTGATTGTACACACAACTACTCTGAAGTTGACATTATAAGATGCTTGAGTTTCTGATTGACAATATGTATGTGGATTTTGGAAACCAGGTCTTCCAACAATCTATTGGAATTCTCATGGGAACCAATTGCGTCCCGTTATTAGCAGACCTTTTTTGTATTCATATGAAGCAGAATTTGTCCAAAATCTTGTACGTGAAAAGAAGAAAAAACTTGCTGTGGCCTTAAACTCGGCATTTAGATATATCGACGACGTATTGTCAATTTACAATTGTTATTTGCATTCTTATGTCGATACGATATATCCCGGTGAGCTTGAGATAAAAGATACCACATAGTCTGTTCCATATTTGGATTTTTTACTAGAAAAAGACGTTAATGGTAATCTAACAAACAAGTTTATGATAAACGTGATGACTTTAACTTTTCAATTGTCAACTTCCCTTACTTATGCAGCAATATACCTTCATCACCTGCATACGGGGTTTATATCTCTCAGTTGATTCGAAACGCAAGAGCATGCTCTACGTATGTACAATTTCTAAAACGAGTTAAATTATTGACAAACACGTTGATGAAACAAGAATATCAGCAGTCTCGTTTAAAGTCATCATTTCGTAAGTTCTATGGTCGATACAATGACCTTGTCAGCAAATACAATTTACAATTGAGTGAAATGCTGACTGAAGTTTTTTCATACTAATTGTTAGGCCATTATTTAGGCACTGAATTGTCGACGGATTTTTCCGTTATTTCCCGATCATGACAAGGAGCACACGGCGGGTGTGACCGGTCGGCAGGGGATGCTCTCTCCTCCATGGCACCTGTCCCACCTCTCATGTTTTGGGGGTCCGTGTTTGCTCTGCTCCTGATCTGTGTTGTTTAATGGACTTTTGAGGTTGAATACTGTTCGTTATCTCTATATATTTCATCAGTGACATATAGTGAGACTTCCCCCATATCGAGACTTCCCCTTTAGTGAGACTTCCCCATATTGAGACTTCCTCCGTGGTGAGAGTGAGACTTCCCCCATAATAAATATAAGGATCCTCCACAGCATATTTTAGATGCCATTGAGACATTTGGTACAAAATGTTATATTTCTAAAATATGTAAAAAAAAATGTAATTAGAACAACCCCTAAGTGTAGCAATTGTTTACTTATTCATGTTATTAAGAAAATAAACTAATGGTTCAGTTAACTACTTCTATGTATATTAATGATTACAGTGCTAATTAGCTTGACTAAAAGGACAATACCAAAGGACAGACATTTCACATCAGACAAAACTGAAAAGAACTATTCTGTCAGAAACTAAATTGAAGAGGAAAGCTTCGTTATGAAGGAGGAACGTCTGGCTATATAATAAGGCTTTCGACACTCCTCCAACTCAAAAGACAAACTATTTGGTGAGACAAAACATAAGAACTTTTCTGAAATGAAACTGAAGGGGAAAACGTCGCTAAGAAGGGGGAAATAGAAGCCTGCCTGTATACTGAATTCCTTCTGGGGGACTGGATATATAGACAGTCTTTCGGGGGAAGTCTGATTATGGGCGAAATCTCACTATACAGCACCAGAAGTGACGACGAGCACGTTTATCCCTCTATTATCTATCAATTTTAAAACTTTGTTCTCTAAATCTTTCATTTTTTAAGAACTTGCGCGGTCAAAATTCTTTAGCGAATTTTGAAAGAAAAATGAAAAAAAAAAATCAAGATATTTTCATTTTTAATGAACCCCGAAAGTTTCAAGGCAATTTATTTCACCATCTATTCAGCTTGCAATAAAAAAAGTGGGGCAAACACTCTAAAGTCTTCTGATCTAAACACTTTGATATCTAGGGTTTCAATGGAAGCAACTTCTCTGGAATGGTACGCTAGGGTCATTTATGACATATTTTGCCTGTACATCTTTAACTTTCATAAATACCGTTTCCCTGACTTACAGTTCACGTAAATGATTTTGTCCGATATTGATTGCCTGATTTATAATCAGGCCGTGTCGATTTTGCGGTTTCTTGTAAATCCTTACAAAAATGTCTTAACAGGAATTAATTTTAACTTTCTTAAATACTGATGGTTAAAATGTCGGACTACCGGACCTTCGGACTATCGGGACGACGGACTACTGGACCGTCGGACTACCGGACTGTCGGAATACTAGGCTTGAACCTACAAATACGATGCAAATACTGGATACAAATGGGAAACATCAATTATTTATTAAGTTAAAAATTCTATATCATTATGTAAACAAACATCCATATGATTAAAAAGCCTGAAACCTGTTTTGTTTTGCTCATTCACGTATGCTTTGTAAGTCTGAGTTTGCTGAATGAATTTATATTGATTCAATAAAGAAATACACCACTCCTCTTTCGTTCTGACAAATTAAAAGTATACTTAATATTTCCTGTCTGATAAGCCATCTGAATAGAAATAAGCCTCGTTTTGAAAATTTTATTAATAATGTTTTATTAAAACCAAAAATAAAATATAGGCAATGGGATTGCCTATTCATCTTACAAACCGAAAGTAGAAACTGGGTATTTTCCAGAGTTAAAAGATTCTCCTTCAGGTGACATTCAAGGTACATATATTATACTATACATATATATCTACACTAATGAATCTTATATAACATGTATAATCGAAAATATTTGATCTAGGGTTTTTTATAATACAATATGACATCCTTTAAAAAGATTCCTTAATAAATGTTGAATAACAGAAAGGTCAATAGGATTGATGTAAATAAACCCCTCGTAGATAAAATCCTTATCCATTGTCAATAAAGAAATGAAGAATAACTTCTCAGAATTGAAAACTGATGAGCGTTAAAATCTTGATCGAGGCTCTGATAAGCACATCCTAAAACTATATGTATACATGCAGTCTGTCAACAGCTAATTATTTTCAATACATGCGTATATGAGGAAAATCACTATACAGAGCTAAAACATTTTATTTATCCTTCTTAAGATTTCTTTCTTATAATTTAAGAATATTCATTGAAATGGATCACATCCCTCGGCTATCAGAGGCTGTGTATGTGGGACTGTGTCGTAAAATAGGGAGTCCTACAGAGGTGAGGATGAGGAGAGAAGTGACGGACACTGAAGAGGTGGTGAGACAGTCTGTGAAAATCATGAAGGGTTTTGACAGAATGATGAGTGGGAGTAGACGTGAGGGATTCAGACTGGTTGCTTCTGATCATGATTGCATGTTCTGGCTTCCAGGTCACAAGGTGATATGTTATCTCTCTCAAGTCAGTCTCTATCGTATCCCAAGACATACAGTGATTCTGATGGAGAGTGATGATTTACCACCGGGATTTACTAGACTTAATCTTATGAGTCCATCAAATGATGTAAAAGTCAGATCCTCCTGTGTAGCGATCAATAACAGTGTGTATATATCTAGTACATTATTCCGTGATAACCACTTACTGTTCCTACGGACCTGGAATTTCGCCTCTTTATCTAACCCTCATGCACCCTGTGTCCATTGTGTATTTTGTTTCCGATCCCATCACTGGCCTGCAAAAGCTTTACCATGGATACAAAGATGTCGACAACAAGGTTGGCCGTCCGAAGTAGTTATATCAGATATATTAAGCGCAGGATTCCATGTTGTTCCTATCGGCAGCACACCTGAAAGCAGTCAAGAATGGAGAATTTCATTCTCATGCGCAGAACAAAAACTTGTTTATGCAATGAATCGCTGTCAGTTTTTGTGTTATGGTCTCTTCAAGACTTTTCTTAAGGAAGTAATCAATTTTCATGATAATCTGCCCGTTCTATGTTCATACTTCACAAAAACCGCTGTATTGTGGGTAATTCAGACTAATAATTTCTTAACGTGGACACCTGAAAACCTATTGCCTTGTTTTTGGGAATGCTTTAAACTACATGTATTGATACACTGGGTATTTACTGGAGAATGCCCAACTTTTTTATTCCACAGTATAATATGTTCCGATATAAATTAACTGGGTCTATACAAACATTAATGTTCAATAAGTTGTATGAATTGTATTGCAAGGGTATACCTAGTCTACTACTGAGTGAAACTTTAAGGCCTTTTCTCAATCATGTCATATTACACAGGGCATTGAGAGTCTGTATCACCGAGAGCAGTATCATTACTAATACTGAACTAGAGATGAGTTTATTTAAAGAATTCAATAAATTTCATCAAAGTATCTCTTGTATTGCAGAATCTGTAGCTTTCATGAAGGGAATTGAAATGGAGATTAGTAAGCGATTGTCTCCATACCAGAAAGTAACACTGCAGTATATGACATCAAACGTATTATAAAAAACTGTCATGTTGATACAGTGTGGTTTATATCCAAATACAATTCGTAATAACGTTTTTACCGAGCTAGTAAAGTAATACTAAAACTGCCATGTACATTAGGTTGTGCGTCAGACATTCTTTATCTTTCTATACATCTTTATAGAATATGTAGATATGAACGTTCACTCAGTTGTTTACGAAAAACACAGGAAAGAACGACTCTGCCATACATTATGTACCGCGAACATGTAAATGTAGATATGTACAGCAATTACACGGTGGGGATGTCTCTGGATCATAAAATGAGGATTGCTCTCTTGAACGATTTTTAGTTCTACTGTGATTATACATACAATGATGAACTAATTCTAGAGCAGAGGGTCGGGGGCAAGAATGACACACTTATATTATTCATCCCACCTCTGGTGATGTTACACATGTTGTTAATACTGAATCACCACAAACTTGGTGACACAGTCAGGTCACAACAATCCCTACGTGATCTGCAGACTCTACTTCTCTATGATGAAGGGATTTATGTACCACTACACCTCAGAAATATTTCGTGGCAAATACTGGGAATCTGTCAACAACTCTGTGGGGACTATTTGGGAGCCCTAGTATCATACCAACATTCGTTCCAACAATATCCATTGCATAAGATCCAGGAGGCGACGCTGTTTAGAATGAATACACTTTCCCAATGAGTGATGTTAAAAACTTAATATATATCAGTGCAAATTTTGAAAGACTCGTTTTAAATGTACATGTAAGTGAAGGACTAAGTATATTCTTTCATGAAATATGTATTATTTCCTAGTTTTAAATTAAATTTTAAACACCTACAGATCTCTGTATATCATTGCTTTATTTAACTGATTTCTTTTGCATATTGTATCATGTGTAAAAAAAAATTACGTTTCTGATATTTTTTAAGATTAAGAAATACGACTTTTTTTTTTTTTTTTTTTTTTTGGTAAGATTAGCAATGCTGAAGATAAAAAAAAGAGGATATCATGTTTGTTTTGTTTTCTACTTCATTGTCCCTCTTTTCCTTTGCTATTCAATTAACAGAATCAATTGTTGTGGACATGTTAGAGAACTTTTCCTTTTCCATATCGTTATTACATCAAGAAACATGAAGCAAATCCTATTATAATAATGACGTTATGTTTCTTTGCACCATCAATCTGTTGAAAACAAGAATGCATTCCTGAAGGACGATTTTTAATATTTAGCTTTACTTTATAATATTAATGATCTGCTTTTTGATTCTAGTATCAGTGTGTGATATAAAAGAAATGCTGAAAAATATTATTTTCTCTGTCTTCTCTAAGGCTGATACACATGGTTCTTATCTACAGGACGGGGAAATTGCTAGGAGAAGTTACAGATATAATATTATAATATATATATATATATATATATATATATATATATATATATATATATATATATATATATATATATATATATATATATATATATATATATATATATATATATATATATATATTACAAGAATTTCTTTGCCCTAGAAAAATACAAAAAAAATCCTGGATTTGTTTTTTTTCTACTTGAATATTCTTATTCTTTTCGTGTATTGCTGGAACTGAATATGAATTGACACTTAATATCTACACAGCCTGCAATGTCAATTTTAAATTAAGAAACTTTTTGTCTCCAATTTTTTTAATAAATTTTCAAATTGAAAAAAAAAAACTATATATAAACTCAAATATCTTCAACTCGAACTCAATGGGACCGAGAAAAAGAAATCCGAGATATCAAACGGAAAATACATATCCAGTATTCTTAATATCGGCATTCGAGATACCAAAGTTCAACTGTACTTTTCGTAATATATTCTTCCTTAGAAATGAAATACCTTCTAGGTAGATAATCCTTTATACGATTTCTATACTCATTTTATATATAGACCTCAAAGAGAATCACAAAAATTCTGTGCCTGATTGGAAGTACAAACAAAATGTTTCCTTATGAATGTGTCCTACTAGTTCATAAAATATATCCAATTAAACAATTATATCAGCACACATTTTACAATGTAGCAAATCAATTTATAAAACCTACTCAGCGAAAGTACATATGATGATATCATCATGACACATCTTTTCTGTAAAGTAAGCTCTTACAATGTACTGTACTTTAGTTTCCTAGAAAGTCGTCTAAAGTATCGGGGTTCACTCATCCGCAAATGCCCAATATTGATATAAAGATTTTGGCGACAAGAAGGAACCCCGATCCTTTAACTGGCGACGTAATTTCATACATATTATGGATTCTGTAAAGGATTACGCCAGACGTTGGTCAGACATGAGAAAGAAATCCATGGCACTTTGACAGAATGGATTAAATGTATCAGATGTATGTTAAAATCTCGCATTAAGCGATTAAGGGGAAAGTTTGAAAACCATCTATCCCTCTGTATTCAATAATTCAGAAGTGAAAAAAGAATTAGACTACAAGATCAGTACGTACTGGTCCCTGCTGACAAAGCAGGTAAACAACATTGTCTTTGTTTGTAAGGCTCATTATATAAATTGTATTTTAGAGGAAGTGGGAATTAATTTTACGAGTGGTAATCAATTCTATACCCATGGCTCCCTTTCTAAGGAAGAAATTCTTCAAAATCATATGTCAGTTTTGAATATTTTTGATATTCCAAACAACAAAAATGAATTTGAATTACCATATCTATTACTGGATTCCGAAACTTCATAAAAATCCTTACAATCAAAGATACATAGCGGGTTCTAGTAAATAATCTACTAAGCCTCTTTCTTTACTCCTCACTAAGATATTAACAGTAGTAAAAGAGAAACTTTAAAAGTACTGTGCAACAATATATTCGAGAAGTGGTATAAAGCAGACGTGGATACTAAAGATTCCAAGGAACTTTTTGGAAGAATTGAAATCACAAAATTTAACCAAAATCAACAACATAAGAATTTACTCTTTTTCAACTTTATGTACAATTATTCCCCACGATAAATTAAAGTCCAGACTTTCTGACATGGTTGACAGCTGTTTTTTCAATAAAAATGGAACTGGTAAATTTACTTACCTTGTCATTGGCCTTTTACAAAAATTTTGTTAGAAAACATTCTGATTGTACACACAAGTACTTTGAATGTGACATTAAAAAGATGTTCGAGTTTCTGATTGACAATATCTATGTGGTTTTTGGAGACCAGGTCTTTCAACAATCTATTGGAAATCCCATGGGTACCAGTTTCGCCCCATTATTAGCAGACCTATTTTTGTATTCATATGAAGCAGAATTTTGCTCAAAATCTTTTGAGTGAAAAGAAGAAAACACTTGCTGTGGCCCTCAACTCGGCATTTAGATAATGGATTACATGTATATATGGGTCCGTATAGTGCAAAGTGTATTTAATGGCTTGAGTTAACTCGTATCTCTATAACAATCATATTCATATTTTGCATTATTCTAACGTCAAACTGCTAATGCATTGTAATACTTGATATTTTGTCCGCAAGCAATATCGTAAAATAGAGGTTAAAGCTTTCCTGTAGCTCGTAAAGTTCTTTTTTTTTCGTTTATTGACCAATAAAAAACGCGTTGATTATAGCCATGGCACTTATTTGCATGGTATTTTCTACACCACTAGGCTAAAATATTTCAAATATTTTTTTTTATTGAATTAAAAATTCCAACTTTTTTATTTTATATATTTTTATCCACTCAGTACTGTACGTGTACTTAAAAAAAGTGGGCTTCATATTTTAGCGGCATTCGTTCAGACAACGATGTGCTAATTCATGAATACCGCTGAGCAATCATTTATATATATTCAATACATGGCACGGATATGTGCAGCGCTACTTCATAATTACGCCAACAACAACTCCATGCCCAGCTTGAGCAAAATTTTGAGTAAGCAATTTATGTACACGTACAGTATTATCTCCTTTATTCCTTTTAAAAACCATTGCCATTTATCACAACATAAATACTCTAAGCAAGCCACCCGTACAGACTTCTTGAGTGGTGGCTCCTCCATCAATGAAACATATAATGACGTCCTATTGTATCAGATTTTTTATACAGACATAGACATAAGCAATAAAATGTCTTTCTTTGTTTCTTATTCCGATCTTAAGCGGGTTACAAAGAAATAAAGCATTTTATTGTTTAAAACGAACATACAGAAGGCGTACAATTAAATGTTTATCATTTTTAAAATGAATTTTAAATTACAATTAAACACCAATAGTCCTCTTGCATTCAACGACGTTAGGTCAATCAAGGATAGATTTTACACCCAGGTTTTTGCACTGTGGTACGCAGCACAGTTAAGGTGCCCAATGGAAATATCGGCGAATTTTTTTAGATAGAAAATACATTCTTTACAAGGATGGGGGCTTCTTTTTATGACTTTACTATTATCGGAAAAATGCAATGTGGTTGAAAACTACATGTTGAGGACGATTAGATTTCTTATTTAGACTTGTCAAGTGATGTGGCAGTCACGTGATTTTAGCAAATATACCTGAAGTATTGAGGTCATCTATAAATTCTAATATTGCAAGGGCATAACCAAGTTAAAAATATAAGTTTAACATATAATTATTTTCAACACTCTTTGTAGTTTGTGAAAAGTGCTGCGAACCTATATAGATTCTACTATCTAATTGCTAAAATTACATTTGTTAGACCGTATGTTGAATATTTTGCTGGTCAAGTACATTAAATATAGATATAATTAATTCATTTGCAAGACTTCAACAGGTTCGCAGCACTTTTCAAATGTCTTCATACTTCTTGAGTTTATGTGTAAAAGCTTGTCATAATTCATTGAGGGTATGCCCTTGCAATATACCGATTTATGACGACGCTTCTTTTACCTTTCAATGAATCTGCATACAAATGTACGACAGTATCGCTTGTCTAGGGAATGTGCAGGAAGTATATAAATAAAATCATAAAATAGACATCGCATCTAAGTTAATGGCCTCTTATATATCTACAATTTGTATTTCATTTAATTACAAAATACATTTTTCATTGTATAAATATAACTTGATCCGCCTCTCACTTCATACAAACTGCGTCAAATTTTACGATATGACGTCACATTGACAAGTGCATTGCGATCAGTGAATTGTTTATATATTGCTCTGTTGGATTTAACCAACGACAACAATGCATGCACTAGTTAGTATTGATGTAGTTTAAAGCTATTCAACAGTTTAAAATAGCAAATCATTTCATTTTGTGGTAATTTGAAGAACTTATATTTTTGTGTGATGTCATAATAAGCATTTCCCGTATAAATTAGGCCCCGCCTCCTTACTGCAGCCTTAACTGTGCTGCGTAAACACAGAATCGATAATTAAGAAATACATGCTAATAAATCGCTTCATCTCTTGGTATAAATACTAAAATACAGAGTAAATCATTCAGTTAAAATTTTTAAGAGAACAGATAACGATCAGAACAAGATTTGATAGAGTTTAGTATTGAGTTGTTCATTTTTATTTATATTGTTCTTTTACTTCTTATTCTAATTTACACTACACCGCTATACCATTTACTTCCATGGTTAAATTTTCATACTATGGGTTGTTATTTTATATTATAATATGATTTTAGCTTTTTTCTTTGTTGAAAAACTAAACATGGCACACATGGTACATGCAGCACCATTTACAGTAAGGCATGTCCAATGTTGCAATATTCGATTTTTTTTTTTACAATTGCTTTTGAATAATTGCCTAATTAAATGTATTTTTATGTACATGTATTATATGTATAGATTTTTTTTTATTCTCATTTCTTTTTTGTATGAATTTTTCACCCCTTTATATTTGTTTTATTTTGTATATAATATTTTGTAATAATATTGCATGACATTCTATCACTGACTTTTTTTTATTTGTTATTTTTATGGTATAACTTTCGTATTGATAATTTCTTGTATTGTAAAGCAACCTTTCATACTCCAATTGGGTACATGCCTCTAATTATTTTTAGAATCGGTAGGGGAAGAAAGTAGTGCAGAAAAAATTACAAGTTCCTTAATTTGCAGACCTGAATAAAAAAAACTGTGATAATGTATTAAACTGAGCCTCATACTTGTTGATAAGGAGTATGTTCCCTTGCAAAAAAGCTTGGCAGATGTAATTTATCAGTAAGATCAGCAGAATTATTTTATGTATTATAACACCAGTGAGAAGTCTGGAATTCCCCTACTTTCACTTTCATTTTCAGAGGTTAACGCAGACAGACGCATTTTGCAGGAAAACGAATCTGACATGCCACCTCGAGATTTTAACCAAGGAAAGACAACTTGATGTGCTTTGATTTGAGGGGTCACTCACTGCTGAACGAAAATTAGGGAGATTGCTTTGTGAAGAAACGTTAACATTGCCGCCTATGGGAAAACAATTAGTGGACTGTACCCAATTGTTAAATAAGAACTCGGAAACTTTTAAAATTTACCATTAACATAATAGAAAAAACTATTTAATGTTCTTGTGAATTTCGTAAAATTGTAAAAATGCTCAGTTTTACTTGACAGTACCTTTCATGTCATTGGGCCCTTTGCGAGACCATATCTATTGAAAATGGCATAATTGTTTTGCTAGTCAATACACCATAACTTTTTGAATTGCGTCATCATTTCCATTTCCGGACAATTTCATCAAATGTTTAAGCTTTTTTGAATATTTTCGTTTATAGCACATCCAAAATGTGCAATAGTATAACGTTAGAAATCTTTCTGAGTATTATAAAGCGTGTTTTAATTTTTTTAAACAAGGATGTGCTAGTATTCTGATTGTACACACAAATACTTTGAAATTGATATTAAAAAGATGCTTGAGTTTCTGATTAACAATATCTAAGTAGTTTTTGTGAGATCGGGTTTTTCTACAATCTGTTGGAATTTCCATGGGTATCAATTTGCGCCCAGTTATTAGCAGATTTACTGTTATATCCATATGAAGCAGAATTTATTCAAAAACTTCTATATGTACTCCTCGTAAAGATGGCGAATTACACAGTGCAAATAGTGCTGTGATCAATGCCCTTCTGAAGAAAAAATACAAAGATGACTCATTTGTGTATATTAGTGATAACGTAAACATGTCTACTAGGCATGCCAAAGTCCTAGAAAGAGACAATATCCATCTTACACCAGATGGTGTTGCCATGTTAGCCTCCAACATAAAAAGATCAACCCTTCTAGCATTAGGAATTGAGCAGTCTCCAATTCAGATGGAAAAAGACCAAGACTCTCGCCGTGCTTCACCAAAGAAGATGTACACGTACCATCGGAGATCGCGAAACTACCAGTACGCACCATCTGGACCATGGGAAAGGAGATCTTACCAACCTGCCAGCTATGGCTTTAACTATAATTACTAACTTTTTTTATCATCTATTTAGGTTTTACCTATCAGTTACACAGATGATAAATATAAACAATGCTATGTGTTCTACTCCAGTATATGAATTAAAGTAATAACTTGGAATACTGCACCACCTCCACTTATCGGTGCACCTGTACTCATGACCATCATGTTTATTTTCAACTCCCTTTTTTTTCTCACATAATGTTGCTAGAATATATATTGTTTTATATGTATTGAAGTATGTTGTACCTTTTCTCTTGATTTGGGTTTAGAAATTTGGTAGTTTTTTTTATTTAGAATGTATCAGATGTACAGCAA
Source organism: Saccostrea echinata (assembly GCF_033153115.1). Lineage (NCBI taxonomy): Eukaryota > Metazoa > Mollusca > Bivalvia > Ostreida > Ostreidae > Saccostrea > Saccostrea echinata. The sequence continues at coordinate 20,624,775 of NW_026889782.1, forward strand.
GACAAATGTTAAATGTGCTTTTTGGAATATTGGAGGATTGATATCAAAAGGTATGAACAAAATGGATGATGAGCTTTTTCTATCAAGAATTATGGATAAAGATTTAGTATTTCTTGTGGAAACACACATTGGACCTGATACAATTGTTATACATGATGATTTTTATTGTCATACAATATGTAGAAGTAGATCTAATAATGGCAGATACTATGGAGGAATATCAATATTAATTAAGCATGAGATTAAAGATCATGTCTCTATAGTTAAAAATACATGTAGTGAATACCAGTGGATCAAATTAGAGAAAACTTTTTTTCAATTTTGATAGAGATTTGTATATATGTACTGTATACAATCCCCCTGAAGGATCACCTGCAATTACAAAAAATAATATTAATATTTTGGAGCTTGTACAGAAAGATATTTTTCATTTTAAAGATTTAGGAAATATAATGCTTTGTGGAGATTTTAATGCTAGAACAGGAAGCGCAGTTGAATATATATTTGATGATAACATTCAATATTTACCTTTATTTGAAACATATATAATTGATAATGATATTTCCAACAGAGTTAATAGGGACACTTGCATGGATAAAAGAGGAAAAGAACTAGTAGATTTTTGTATTGCAAACCAACTCCGTATTATGAATGGAAGATGTTTTGGTGACATCTTTGGAAATTTCACTTGCCATAATTATCATGGTAGTAGTGTTGTTGATTATCTTTTAACTGATGAAGAAACTGTACAACATATTTTGTTTTTTGAAGTATCAAATTTTATTTCCACATTATCTGACTGCCACTGTATGTTGTCATGGAAATATTTTTTCTCAATATGGTTCTACTAATAGAGAAAATAGTATAGATAATAATCAATGCAAGACCCATTCATCCTTTAAATGGGGAGAAGACTCTGCTATAAAATTTATAGAAGCGTTACAGTCCCAAAAAATAAAAGACAATTTTGATAACTCCATGAGCATCAATGACATAGAGTCTATAGAATCAAGGGTAAAAAGTTTAAAAGATTCCCTGGAAGCTGCAGCCATTATGTCATTAAAACCAAATTTACCTAAAAATAAAACATGTAAAAGTAATAAAAGCCCTGCTAAACATAAAAATAAATGGTTTGATAATGAGTTGATACATATGCGTTCAAAACTAGTAAGGAAGGGAACTCTATATGGCCACAATCCTAGAAATATTTATGTTAAGAATCAGTATTATAGAGCGTATAGAATTTATAACAAACTATGAAAACAAAAATTTAGAACATACCATTGTAATATTATTAACAAGCTAAATACTTTAGGTACAACTGATCCAAAAAAAATATTGGAAACTTATAGGGGAATTAAGAAATGGAAACAAAGGCACAATTGATACATCAATCTCTAATAATGATTGGATAAACCACTTCAAAAAATTGAATAAAACTCATGGGGATTTTTATGATCAAGATCAGTTTCTCAAAGACCAACTAAAACAAACTGAGGAAACATCAACACCCATTTTTAATGAACTTGACTACAAAATATCTTGGAATGAAATAAATAAAGCAATCAGCAAACTAAAAAATGGTAAGGCAGCTGGGCCTGACAGAATTTGTAATGAAATGTTGAAACATGGTCAAATGTTTCTTATACCAGTCTTACTGAAAATCTTTAATGCTTGCTTATCTCTTGGCTATTATCCTTCTTCATGGTGTGTAGGACACATCACTCCAGTATACAAATCTAACAACACTAATGATCCCAACAATTATAGAGGAATCACAATTACCAGCACAATTGGCAAGCTTTTTAATTATATTCTTAACTCAAGACTAGATAAATATTTACAATGTAATAAAAAAAAATCAATCCATGTCAGATAGGATTTACAAAACAAGCTAGAACTTCAGATCATGTTTTTGTTTTGAAAACACTTATTGAAAAATATTGCAAATCAAAACAAGGGAAACTATATGCTTGCTTTGTTGACTTTCATAAGGCCTTTGATAGTATAAACCATGCTGGTTTGAAACTTAAACTATTAAAAGCAGGTATCAGCACAAAATTTTACTCAGTTGTTAAGGAAATGTATTCTAAAAGCTATTCGTCTATTAAACTGGGTAACAAATTAATTGGTCACTTTCACACATACAATGGGGTTAGACAAGGCGATAACTTGAGTCCAAACTTATTCAAGAATTACCTTAATGATCTACCTAATTATCTATCAAATTCTGAACGTTTTGTAAAATTAAACAATGATTCATCTACATCTATTCATTGTCTCATGTATGCTGATGACATGGTGCTTCTCTCCCCCACTGCTGAAGGTCTACAAGAAAAACTCAATATACTAAATACATACTGCAAGGACTGGTGTCTCAAAGTTAATACACAGAAAACAAAAATTATAGTCTTCAATTCATCTGGCAAGCACATCAAAATCCCCTTCCATCTGAATAACAACAATATAATGTGTTAAACAGTACAAGTATTTGGGTCTGACAGTTAATGCATCTGGAACACTAACTAGCGCTAAAAATGATTGTTGTAATAAAGCAAAAAAAGCCTATTTCAAACTTCAAAAAGACTTTCTCTCATTTAATCCATCAGTTAAAACTGCTTTAAATGTGTTTGACCACACTATTAAACCCACTATTCTGTACGGTTCAGAGTTATGGTTTTTTTTTTTGACCCATCAACTTCCAAATTTAAGAGAAATCCAAATATAACATTAGATAAAATATACCAAAGTTTAGAAGGCGAAAGTTTGCATCTTAAATTTTACAAACATTTATTAGTGGTTCATAGTAAAAGCAGCAACTTTGCTGTAAGATCTGAGCTAGGACGATTGAATGTACACTTTGATGTCATTAAAAATATGTTGTTATATTGGCATAGATTAGAGAATCTAGATGGGAAATTTCCCTTACTTAGTGAGGCTTATAAATGTTCCAAAACACTACACCAAAATGGAGTTACTTCATGGTATTCTTGTATTAACTTCTTACTTAACCATATTGATATTAAACTTAGTGATGTTTTAGGTATGTCACTCCCACGGTTTAAAATAAACTTGAAAAGAATATTACTTAGCTTCTATAAAATTACATGGGAAAAAGACAGGAATTTGCATAAAGATGGTAAATTATCTACTTTCACATGCCTAAAGAATAAATTTTGTTTTGAACCCTATCTAGATATTTTAACAAACAATCAACATAGATCAGTCATAACTAGGTTACGAATATCAGCTCACTGGCTTAAAATTGAAATTGGACGATATCAAAAAATACCTAAAGATGAACTATTTTGTTCCCTTTGTGATCACAAGGAGATTCAGGATGAAATTCATTTTCTCCTTCTATGTCCTCATTTTAGTGTACAAAGACTTGAACTCATAAATATTTGTAATAATAAATGTAAAAATTTTCAGTCCCTATCATATGATAATCAATTTCTTTGGCTCATGACTAATGAAGACCCTGAGATCCTAAGATCTCTTGCTAGATTCCTTGATAATCTACCTTAACTGAAAAACTTAAATATATTTGGGGATGTATATACATGTCGGAATGGCAATATATCATCTCTTCTGTTCTTTGATATGCATATATGTATCTTTCCAGCTACTTGACTATATATTATTATTATATTACAATATGTATACTCGTATATATCTCTTGTAGATGCATTTATCAATGATTATACAATTAAGCACTGCTCATTATATTTAAGATCATGTTTGTTCTATCATTTGGATCTTCCTCCTTAATTCTTTGTTTCATGTTTGTAAATCTTTTTTGCTCCTCCGGGGGCCCAAATTGGACTAATAAATCTTGTATCTTGTATCTTGTATGAGAAGAAAAAAAAACCCCTCATTATGTCATTGAACTCGACAATTACATATATCGACGACGTACGATTAATTTAAAATAGTTACTTCCATTTATACATGTATGTCGTTTCAATATATCCCAGTGAAATAAAAGACACAACAGAATCTGACACATTTGTTTCATAATCAGATATATTTTACTTGAAGAGGACGTTAATAGTAACCTAAAAAACAAAACTTTATGATAAACGTGATGACTTCACATTTTTTATCGTCAACTTCCTTTACTTATGTATCAACATATCCTTATCACCTGCATATGGGGTTAATATCTTTCAGTTGATTTGATATACAAGAGCAAGCTTTACGTACGATAAACTTTTAAAACAAGGCAAGCTATTAATCAACAAGCTGATTAAACAGGGATATCAACAGTCTCGTTTGAAGTCATCATTTCACAACTTCTATGGTCGATACAATGATCTTTTTAGCAAATACTATCAAATACTGACTGACGTTTTTCATACTTATTGTTAGGCCATTGTTTACACACTGATTTTTTTTTTTACAGATCTTTCCGTTTACCCGATCATTACAAGGAGCACACGGCGGGCGTGACGGGTCGAAAGAGGATGCTTACTCCTCCATAACACCTGATCAAACTTCTGATGTTTTTGGAGGTCAGTGTTTGCTGTGCTCCTGAGTTGTATAGTTTGAACGGATTTATGAGCTTGAATACCGTTCGTTATCTCCATATTTGATGTAGATACTCAAAATAACTGTTTCCTCCAAAACACAAGCACAGTCATGTACAATGCAATTTCACAACGCCTGTTTTTCAATAATTAGACTCTGAAAGGAAACCTACGCCTGTTTTTCAATAATTAGACTCTGAAAGGAAACCTTGTTAATGGAAATAAAGCACTAAGTATCTACTTAATACTGATGTTTAAAATGGAACATATAGTGATAGTCAATTAATTGGTATAGGGACATGACCATTTAAATGTGTATTCTACGTTTTCCCTTTCGCGGAAGAAAACTTCCGCTAAATAAAGTACATAGCGAATTGACTTGTAAAAATACAATGTATATATATTTACAATTCCATTTATGTCAAATGCAGGACGAATATGATACATATATTAGTATTTGAATTCTATGATTAAAGTTCTCGAATAGAAATTGAATTAATATGCAATACAAAGACAAGTTATGAATCACAATAGATAATACAAATAATCAATAATACAATGTAGAAATATATAGAATACAAATGAAATTTGAATGTAATTAATACGATGGAAACACAATTTATTTAAATGTAATAGATATTGACAGAATACAAATAAACTATGCAATACACAATGTGAAATTTACAATACACATGTAAAACAAATGGAGAATATTAACTATACATTTAACATTGACAACCAAATTTGAGAATCCAGATTACCTTAAAATTGATATATTTCAGGCTATTTTCTGTTCATGTTTTTCATCCAAGTTCGTTTTCATTTGTGTGACAGGTGTCGAGTAAATTATACTCGTATGTTTTAATTTAACTAAACAAAAAATATCATTCCTCTACTGCTCTGATGAAATACTAGTAAACAAAATATAGACTGATAATCCTTAAAAGTGTGAACTAGGAAATAAGCCTATTTCAGCTACTCAATGGGTGCTCTTTAAAACTATAAATAAAGGTTTTTATATTGTATATTCATGTAACAAACGGGAATTAATGTAAAAGTATGTGGGATTTTCCACGGTTACAGATATTTCCTATAAATTTCATTCTTTTCCTATACATTTCATCCATTGATGAAGGTACATATATCTATACTACATTTATCGCAATGCAATTCAAATGACATAATGGTATCTTATGGTTATTACTTTTAAACCTTTGCGGTCTTTTTTTTTATTTTAGAGAACTATCTTTTTAACAGATTCTGATTTATTTTCATTTTTGACTGCATATTGTTTCATATATTATATTTGAACAACCGGAAAGTCAATTTGTATTAAGTTGCATCGTTAAAATATACAAATATCTGATATAATGTAAATGAATTCTTGGAATAAATTTAATTTTTAATTTTTTAACAAGGGATTACTATTTACACATTAAATGAGACTGCAATATGATTCTTTTTGTGAGAATTTATTTATTAGATAATCATTTTTCTAAGATTGATTAATTGATTGTATGCTGTTTTATGTCTCTTTCGAAAATTCACTCATATAGAGACGTCAACATTTACCGGTGAAGGGCTTCAATTTTAGATCTTTACTCGGCACTGGGCAGTGAGGGTTCTTTATCGTGCCAGCACCTCGGTTTTTAAGGTCCCATGCGAAAGACCCGCAACTTTCATTTAAAATTGCGGAGCGCTTGGCGAAGGAACAGTTGATACCTATCTTTTATCGACGTAAGACGGTCACGGACGTGATTCGAACACACGATCTTCCGATCATGGAGCGAATGCTCTACCGACTGAGCTACCTTGACGACGCCTGCTTCTAAGAATAGTTTACCAAAATTTGAACATTTTAATATGTATTTAACTAATTCATAAATGTGACAGGAAATGAAGAAAATCACATATTACAGATTTATCTTATTTTCTTTTCAGATTTATGCTGTATAATTATTTTACATACTTAAATGGATCACATAACTCGGCTATCAGGAGCTGTGTATGTAGGATGTGTCGTAAAATAGGGACATCTACAGAAGTGAGGATGCGGAGGGAAGTTATGGACACTTTGGATATGGTGATGAACCCCGTGTATATCATGAGGGGGTTAGACAGAATGAGGAGTGGGAGTATGCATGAAGGATTCAGACTAGTTTCTTCTGATTATGATTTCATGTTCTGGCTTCAAGATCACAGGGTAATATGTGATCCATTTCAAGTCAATCTCTCTCGTACCCCACAGCACACGGTGATTCTGATGGAATGTGATGATTTAATACCCGGATGTACCAGACTAAATCTAGTGAGTCCATCAAATTATCCATACACCAGTTCCTCCTGTGAAGTGATCAATAATAAAGTATATATTTCTAGTACATTATTCCACAATAACCTCTTGCGATACCTCCAGACCAGGGATTTAACCACCGCTTCATCTATCCCTCATGGACCCTGTTCTTCATTTTCCATGAACAGTACTGAAATTGACTTTGCATTCTGTTTCCGTTCACATTATTGGCCGGCAATAGCTATACTATATAAAACAAGATCTCGTCAACACGGTTGGCCATCCGAGATAGTTATATCAGACATACTAAACTCCGGATTCCATGTTGTTCCTATTGGCAGCATACCTCAAAACGGATTTGAATGGAGAATTTCATTCTCAATGGCGGAACAAAAACTTGTTTATGCAATGAATCACTGTCAGCTTTTGTGTTATGGTCTCTTTAAAATATTTTTGAAAGAAGTAATTAATTTTCAGAATACTAGCCCAGTTCTTTGTTCTTTGTTCATACCTCACAAAAACTATTTCATTTTGGGTCATTCAGACTAATAATTCCTTAATTTGGACACCTGAAAACTTACTGAAAAGGCAAATCCTGGAAAATTTCAAGCAATTGCAATTGGGTCCAAAACACAAAAACAACAAATATCTTTTAACTTGGAAAACGTTATCATCAAATGTGAAGATGAAGTTAAACTTTTAGGAATTACAATCGATTTTAAACTTAATTTTAATACTCATATCTCAGAGATGTGTAAGAAGGCAGCAAGACAACTAAATGTTTTGAAACGGATTGGGAAATACTTGAATAGATTGGGAAAGCTTACCATATATCATAGTTTTATTATGTCGAATTTTAGCTATTGCCCCTTGACTTGGCATTTCTGTAGTGAGAAAAATACTCAAAAAATTGAGAAAGTTCAGTTAAGAGCGCTGCGTTTTATTTATAATGACTATAAAAGTTCATATGAACAATTATTGGAAAGATCTAAATTGCCCTCTCTAAAGACTAGAAGAATGAGATTGCTGGCATTAGAAACATTTAAAATTATTAGTAAAAAGGGTCCAGTCTTTCTCTAAGATCTGGTTATAATTAGAGAAAATTCATATAATTTTACGTATTCTAAAGCCGCAGTTATTCCTAGACCAAAAACTACAAGGTATGGAAAAGGTTCTTTCAGATATGAGGCAGCAAGGATATGGAATACTCTTCCTAATGATATTCGAAACACAACATCCTTTAATTTATTTAAAAACTATATATCTACTTGGTGTGGAAATCGGACATGTAAATGTAGTTTATGTAAACACCAGTCCATGCTGCCTATGTCTAAGAAGCCTTTTTAAGTGTTCATCTGTGGTGTCTCTTTTTATTTCTAATATGAATTTGTTTTATATTCTGTTTTATTTTATTTTCATGTTCTGTGATTGTCCATATGCATGCTAGTCATATGTATAATTACTGTCTATGTTGCTTTCCTTGTGTTTTCAGTTTTTCTCTTCTGTCGGTGCTAGTAAATGTGCTATGTGATTGTACTTACTTGTGATAGTCATACATGTCAATGTTATTTGTGCTCCTTTGCTTACTTTAGTTTTTATTCTTTCAATTAGCATGATCAGTGATAATTAATGTGTGTTCTGTATTGTGCTTTTTGTCAGATTCTTTCTTACTTGTGATAGTTATACATGTGCATTACAATTTCTGCTGATATTGCTAGTATATGTGCTTATTTCCTATGGTTTATTTAAATTATGTTTTTTTTTTACTAACTATGTATACTTTTACTAACTTTTATCTATGTAAATTTGTTAAAGTCGGTTAAAGAGCTATCATATCTCATGTTATTATGTTATATTGTAAATATATGCCGACTATAAATAAAATTTACTTGACTTGACTTGACTGTGTCATCCTAAAATATCACGCCCGAGTTTTATTTATCTAATTTTTTTAAATATATATATATATATATATATATATATATATATATATATATATATATATATATATATATATATATATATATATATATATATATATATATATATATATATATATATATAGGGAGTCCTACAAAAGTGAGGATGAGGAGGGAAGTTATGGACACTGCAGATATGTTGAAACAGCTTTTTTTTCATCATGAAGGGTGTGGGTTGGAAAAAATTGGTAGTAGAAAGAATTCAGATCGATTACTTAAGATATAGATTCGATCTGTGATTTCTCTCAAAGTTATCTTTACCGTATCCCACGACAAACGGTGATTTTGATGGAGTCTGGTGATTAACCTCCGGGATTTACGAGACTTAATCTGATAAGTTCATCAAACGATGTAACAGTTGTATCTTCCTCCAAAGTGATAAATATAAAAGTTTATATATCTAGTTGTTCATTATTATATTTCCTCCATTACAAGAATCTCTTCTCTCATATCTCTCATGGACCTTCCCTAATAAAAAAATATATAGTAAACTATAGTTAACTATAGTAAATTAAAGTTCCAAAGTTTTCACTATAGAAAATCAAAGTTCCAAAGTTTTCACTATAGTAAATTAAAGTTCCAAAGTTTTTACTATAGTAAATCAAAGTTCCAAAGTTTTCACAATAGTAAATCAAAGTTCAAGAGTTTTTACTATAGTAAATCAAAGTTCCAAAGTTTTTACTTTGGTTAACTATAGTTTACTATAGTATTTAAAGAGATCAGTAATGAATTACAGATTTATGGTTTGTTTATCAGATGATGCAGATATTTAGAGAAATCATGTAGTAATGAGGTTATTACACCCCACCTCTCTACCCTGGGCCGCTGCAGGGGTTTTCATATTAGATTCGTATATTATGTACGCATAGGTATCAAGATTTAGACATACTGTTGTTAACATTAATATAAAATAATCGAGTGTGTATGTATAATATGTATACATGTAGCAAGATGTATTGGCAGTGCCCAGGAGCTGTGTCTATGCCCCCCCCCCCCCTTTCCCTTACACACACAACACACACAAACTTGAGGTTGCACACCAACAATTTAATTTGCACTGAATATGCAATTCCTTGTCGTTCAACTAATTTTTGAGGGAATGCTTGTATAATGGAGATCTGCAGGCATGCAAAGGTTTGCTGTTAAATTTATTTAAATTAATTATTGTTCAATTTCAAATCCAGTCATTGATAAAAGATTCACTAAACATGCACATTACATGTAATGATGTAGGCATACAATCATCTTAATATGTAATTTGAAAAGGAAAGCAGGATATCAAATGATAATTGAGCACATCTATAAAGTGTATATTTCTGTATTGTGTAAGTAATATACATGCCTGTATGCAAAGAGCTTATGTTATTTGTTTGAAAATCCGACTTTAAATAAAATTTTCTGATTCTGTTTCTGCATAATAATAATAAATAACAGGAAAATACATGTACTGTAATTAAATTTCATCTGATTTTAGTCGCAGTACAGTTATGCAGTACAGCTAAGGTGCGCAAAGGAAATCTCTACAAATTTCTGTGATTAAAAATGTATTCATAATCAGGATGGTGATTATCTTTAGTAAAATTTTTATATCAGACAAATGTAATTAGGGTTAATAACTACATATTGAGGACGATTAGATTTTATATTTAGAATTGTCACGTGATGCGGCAGTCACGTGATTTTAGAACATTTACTTACAGTATTGAGGTCACCTATAAATTCCACTAGTGCAAGGGCATAACCAAGTTTAAATTCTAAGTTTAGTTTATAAATATTTTCAACACGCATTGTAGTTTCTCAAAAGTGCTGCTATCATATATAGATTCAGCTATTTCATTGTTAAAATCGTAATTGTATGACCGCATGCTGTATTTTTTGCTGGTCAACGGCATTAAATATAGATATGATTAAATCATTTTCAAGATTTCATCAGGATCGCAGCACTTTTCAGATACCTTAATACTTCTAGAGTTGATTTGTAAAAGCTTACGATGATCCATTGAGTGTATGTCCTTGCACTAGATCGATTTATTAAGACCCTTACATTACTCTCCGATGTTCTTGCATACAAATATACTGCAGTAACAATTAAATAGGAAGTGTACGGAAAATATATTAATAAAATCGTAAAGAAAACATTAATTCCAAGTTAATGGCCTATGAAATATCTGTAAATGATATTTTATTTAATTATAGACTACATTTTACTTTGAGAAAATATTACTTAATCCGCCTATCATTGCATACAAACTGAGTCAATTTTACGAAATGACGTCACATCGACAAGTGCATTGCGATCAGTGACTTTTTAAACCTTGTTATTTGGGATTTAACTAACGACAAAACAGCACGTTGTAGTAAGTTTTGATGTAGTTTGATGGTCTCCTAGAGTTTGAAATAGCAAATCATTTGATTTTGTGATATTTTTAAGAATTGTTGGTTTTGTATATTGTCATAGTTAATTTTTCCCGTACAAATTAGGCTCCGCCCCGTTTCTGTAGCTTTAATTGTGCTGCGTAATGCTACCCATGAATTTTTATGGTATTGAGGTCATAATGAGGTTTGACGTCATGGCAGTCGCCAGGCCCTGATATATCTATATAAGGAATTAGAGCTCAAAATAACTATTTAACGACATTTGCAAGAATTTTTAACAAATATCCATATTCCTGTGTTTGAATAAATTAGAAGTAGTGATTTTCTCTTGTTTAGAACATCATGTTTTCGAAATAATTCGCTTTTTATTGTGTCGTTTGGCTGCACTTGGCTTCAGCCAAGTGCTTGCACTCAGTGACGTGGCACAGAAGTTGAGATTTGCGGTAGAAAAAAACAACAAACAGGAAAACCTTTTAATAGTACAGCAATAAAGTAAGTATTTATGGTTTGTTTATTAGATGATGCAGATATTTAGTCAAAAAGAAATCATGGAGTACTGAGGCTATTTCACCCAACCTATCTACCCTGGGCAACTGCAGGGGTTTTCATATTAGATTCGTATACATTATATTTGTATTATGTACGCATAGGTATCAAGATTTAGACATACTGTTGTTAACATCAATATAAAATAATCGAGTGCGTATGTTTTATATGTGTACATGTAGCAAGATGAAGATGTATTGGCAGTGCCCAGGAGCTGTGTCTATGTCCCCCCACCCCTTCCCCTTACACACATGACACACACAAAAATGATTTGAACTGGCTCGTAGGGAGCAATTACACATTGAGGGGGCACAACCAAATATATTCGGGGGGGGGGGACCCCACCCCACCCCGATTCCTGCGGCCATGATGAAGTTGCACACCAACAGCTTAATTCCTTTTCGTTTAACTAATTTTTGAGGGAATGCATGTATAATGGAGATCTGCAGGCATGCAAAAGTTTGCTGTTAAATTTATTTAAATTAATTATTGTTCAATTTCAATTTCAATCATTGATAAGAGATTCACTAAACATGTACATTTAATTATGTTGACATACAATCACCTTAATATGTAATTTGAAAAGGAAAGCAGGATACCAAATGATAATTGAGCACATCCATAAAGTGTATATTTCTGTAAAGTGAAAATGTATCGTGTATGTAATATACGTGCATGTATGCAATTTATACCTCATGTTTAAGAGTTCTCGTTAGCTTATAAATAACTCAGATATAAAAACCAGGTGGGGGTTATTTACACCTATTTATATAATTAGTCCTGTCCTACTTTCTGTATATCGTCGCCCGCGTGGCGCAGTGGTCAGAGCGTCTGCTGCTGTTGATCCTTACGTCGCAGGTTCGAATCCCACTGTGGGATGTGGAGACCGGTCCTTCGGATGAGACCGTATAAACCGAGGTCCCGTGTCGCAGTAGGTGCTGGCACGAAAAAGATACCTCACTGCTCAATGGCCGTAAGTGCCGAGTATAGGACAAAATTTGCAGCTCTCCAACGGCAAGTGGTGGCGTCTCCATATGAGTGAAAAATTCTCGAGAGGGACGTTAAAGAAAATACAATCAATTTTTATATCTTGCAACAATATAAAGGATCGTGGAAATGCTTGGACGAAGAGTTTCTTGATCTATCATTTAATGCATCAGACTTGAATTGTTTTACACAATATTTCTATTGTAAAGAATGAAATAATTTTTTTTCCAATAAAAAAATTCTGAATTAAGATTCATTTTTCCTAAGAGGGCGGCTATCTACAATTGAAATCTTTAACAAATATTATATATTGTCCGTATTCCCTAACTTCACAAGCAATAATTTATAATAAGATCGAAATCTCAGTTGTTTGAATTTTCCCCCTTGTAAGTATAATAACGAGAGAAAGTTATTGGCATTTAAATATATGTATACTAGTTTCAACATCTGCTTAATGTATAACAATTCTGTATATCTTTGCTTTCCCGTTATTACAATAAATACTTAAGTTTTCTCAGGAAAAATGTCTTTTACAGAAACATTTATTGGTCAGGGTATAAGCAAGCAATGATAATACTATAACCGTCTTATTTTAGGGGGATAAACATTTCACGTTTATTTCATATTCAATTTTGAGATATATTGGAATTTTTTGTAAAATTAGTAATTTGAAAACCCATGCAAGTTTTTGAGAAAAAAAAAAATCTCTAAAAATGAATGGATCATAGTCTGAAGACTTCCGTTTTTCCCCATACTTATTCAATGCAACAAAAATGCCAAAATAGTGATCATGGAAGTTTCTGTAAATATGATACTTCTGCATGAATGATACTTGATTCGTTTTAAACAGGTGCTATTTAGAATACTGTGGTTGAACTTTGCATTGTTCAATTCAAATACACAATTCATTTCTAATAACATGTATAACTACATATTAAATAGACGCACGTCTTTGGCGATAAGATATTTTAAATGAAAACCTGTTTCGTCACACTTTGTTAAAGTAAATCAACCCTTTCATAAGAGAGATAACTCCCAAATAAATAAGCCTAAAATGTCTAATCTTATCATAATTCAGTAATGAACCCTTTAAATATAAGTTTAAATAACACTATTTTAAAACTATAGCAAGCTATCATACACCATATATAGAATTTTAAGAAGTATAAATAAAAACAACGCAATATTCTGACTTATAAATACGATTTAGAATGTTTTCTAATAAGAATGTAATATTCATGACACTAAATATGGTTTTCAAAAATAGCTCTTTTTTTATTTTTATTTTACATATTGTTAAAATAAAATATTGCTCTTTCTATTCTCTGAATCAAATATTCCTATGTCATGTTCAGACATAAAATTCGTCTCGGTAAAAGTAAGTACCGATTGGTACTTTGTGTAAATGTTGGCAAGTTTAAAATAGAATTACGAAATTTATAGCATTTTACTCGCTGATAATTCTTGCTTCAAACATGTATAACACTAGTTATGGATAAATGCGTAAGTTTGTATCAGATTATTTAAACTGATTTTCTGGTTGTTATTTTTAAAACTTAAATTAAACAATTTTTCTTTTAAATAAAACTATTGCATACTATTGTTACATAAATTTCAATAAAAAAGAATAATGTTATTTATTATTCTCGAAAAATATTGCTTATTTTAGAATATATGAGTTAATAGTTATTGTGATGGGTGTCTTATTTACCTATTTAGGAAATAAATCGACACACTATTGCATTTGCATGCTCCAATGAATTCTTTTAAATGATTTTCGTGAAAAGGAAATTAAATTGACTGGACATCACATCCAGTGATTATGTTTGCAAAAATAATCTATTGTAAGGGCGAATGTTGACATTTCTTTTAAACAAACCATTATTTCATACTTAAATTCTATGGATTTTCCCTTGTTAACCTGATCATGACAAGGAGTACACAGTGGATTGCTTATTACTCCATAGAATAGATAACAACTAACAATAATCACTTCCGCTTATACGTCGACTCGATATATCTGAGTGAACTCGAAATGAAAGACATCATAGAGTCTGCCACATGTGTTTCATATTCAGATATTTTACTGAATTTAGACGATAAGGGCCAACTAACAACCAGTGGCAAACAAGAAACTCGGCACTCAGGCCATTTAGCAGTAAGGGATCTTTTTCTTGCAAGCACTTCTGCATCACGGGACATCGGCCTATACGGTCCGAATGACCGGTTTTCCCATTATCAACTTTCATTTAATGTGGTAAAATTCCATTATCATTTCTACTTATGATTCTTATTCGATAAAAAAAAACATGCTCTGAGTTATTAAATTGAAGCAGGCTGCTGCAAATTTGTTGATATTACAGGGATTTCAGCGACGCAGTACAGCTAAGGTGCGCACTGGAAATATCGTCATTTTTTTTTTATTAAAAATCTATTCTTAATCAGGATGGCGATTCTTTTAAGTACTTTATTTATAGCGGACAAATGAAATTATGGTTATTAACTAAACATATTGAGGACGATTAGATTTTATATTTAGACCTGTCACGTGATGTGCCACTCACGTGATTTTAGCGCATATACTTGCAATATTGAGGTCATCTATAGAAATCACTAGTGCAAGGACATAACCAAGTTAAAATTCTAAGTTTAGTTTCTAAATATTCTGAACACGCATTGTAGTTTCTTAAAGGTGCTGTGATCCTATATATATTCTGCTATTTCAATGTTAAAATCATATTTGTATGACCACATGCTGAATATTTTGCTGGTCAACGGCATTGAATATAGATAAAATTAATTCATTTTCAAGATTGCACCAGGATCGCAGCACTTTTCAAATACCTTAATACTTCTAAAATTTACTTGTAAAAGCTTACTGTGTCAGTGTGATCCATTGAGTGTATGGCCTTGCACCAGATCGATTTATTAAGACCCTAACATTACCTTCCGATATACTTGCGTACAAATATACGGCAGTTTCAATTAAATAGGAAATGTACAGAAAATATATGAATACAATCATAAAGAAGACATTGCATATCTGCAAATATCTGCAAATAATATTTTATTTAACAATTAAATACATTTTTCATTGTGAAAAAGAAAAATTACTTGATCCGCCTCCAACTGCATACAAACTGCGTCAAGTTTTATGAAATGACGTCACATCGACAAGTGTATAGCGATCAATGACTTGTTTATACTCTGCTGTGTGGGAATTAACTAACGACATAACAGCAGTTATAGTAAGTGTTGATGTAGTTTAATGCTCTGGTACAGTTTACAATCACAGATCATTTCATTCTGTGGTATTTTAAAGAATCGGTAGTTTTGTGTGATGTCATAGTTAATATTTCCTGTACAAATTAGGCCCTGACTCCTTTTTGTAGCGTAAACTGTGCTGCGAACCTCGTTAAAAACAGCATTTTGTAAAATCTGTGGTCGTTATAATGACCCAGTTAGCAATTACAACGTATCATTGGGTCGTAATTTGACTCTGTTAATTTGAAAGGGGTATTTTAGGATACGGATAAAAAAAAATCATTATTGAAGAACTTAAATCCTGCGATACGGTTTTTGGTCATTTAAGATTAAGAAAAAATACAAATCGAATTTCCAAATGTTTCTACGTTACAGTCTTTCACATACAGCTAATGATAAAAATAAAATCTAAGTAATCAAAACCGTGTTCATTGCATATATTTCAGTAAGCACCTGCGTAATAAAAATGACAAGTTTCCCTGCATTTGATACTACTTGGATTCCTAATTTAAAGTGTTATATCGGCCCGTGTAAAAGACGAAAAACATGTGAACTGAAACTAACATTTTGATATGTCATTGGATGTAGCTTAAGTACAATTTTTATAAAGTCACAATTTGAATTTCATACTTCATATAGTGTTCTGTTGACTTCCATCGAAATGGATGCAGTTAGAAAGGTTCATTTCTACTACAATTGTTACGTGATGTTAATGGACGATAATTGAAACACAAAAACATTATTAAGATTACACACATCGGATTAACAAACAATTACGAAGCAGTTAAAGCACATATGTAAAAGCAATGTGAATTCTGAATGATTTGATCAAAAGTCAAAACAAAATACACAATTTTCATATAAAAGAAACTATTGTCTTTGTATTTTTCAAAAAACAAATAGAAAATAAAAACGTTTGCATGATTCCCTACGTGTTGATTTTGCTTGATGATTTTAAACTGAATTAGAAACAAACAAGTTCCTTTGTCTTATTTTCTGACGAATTACACGTAAACTAATTAATTACCAGTACTCCATCTTAATTTATAGATACATATAATGAGCCTCCTTTTGAAATTTCTAAATTCTGTTCCATTGTTGTCATTAATTAAAACTAAAAATAAAGTACAGGTTATAACGTTATCTAATCATTTTGCAAACCGAAAGTAGAGGCGGGGGATTTTCCAAACACACAGATTTTTCTTCCTCTGATATTCAAGGTATGTCTATTATAATGTACATTTATATCTACACGTATACGTATTCTATCCTATGTAAGGAAAAATATTTTATCCAAAGCTTTCTTTTATATAAAATAGGACAGTTTTTTAACAGATTCACAAATGCATGCTAGTCTTCTTTTCATTTATTTTGAACAACAGAAGGGCCTATGGAACTTGTGTTTATAAATTCCAGGAAGATAATTTTTTTTTTTAATCTTGAATTAGGAAATCTAGACATTCTTCTCAAATTGAAAATGGTGAACTGTGATATATGATCGAACGATGTTTTGATAAGCATCGCGCAAATCTTAAATTAATATGTACTATCTCAAAAATAACTTTTTTAAATACGTATTGTGAATGAGGAAAATCACCTTTACCGAGATAAATAAAGTTATTTATTCTACTTAACGTATCTTTCTTATAATTTCAGAACATATATTGTAATGGATCATATCCCTCGACTATCAGAGGCTATGTATGTGGGACTGTGTCGTAAAATAGGGAGTCCAACAATAGTGAGGATGAGAAGAGAAGTAATGGACACTTCGGAGGTGATGAGTCAGCCTAAGTACCTCATGAGGGGAATGGATAGAATGAGGAGCGGGAGTAGACGTGAGGGATTCAGATTGAGGAATTCTGATGTTGATTGCATGTTCTGGCCTCCAGACCACAAGGTAATATGTGATCTCTCTCAAGTAAATCTTTATAGTATTTCACGGCACACAGTGATTCTGATGGAGTGTGACGATTTACCACCGGGATTCACCAGACTAAATCTGATGAGTCCATCAAATGATGAAAATGTCAGATCCTCCCGTGTAGTGATCGATAACAATGTTTATATATCTAGTACACTATTTCGAGAAAACTACTTGCGGTTCCTCCAGAACTCGGATGTTACTTCCTGTTCTATTCCTCATGGACCTTGTTCTACATTCTGTACTGATGAGATAGAAACAGATTTTGCTTTCTGTTTCCGATCCCATCACTGGCCGGAAATAGCTTTACCATGGATTCATAGATGTCGCCAACAAGGTTGGCCGTCCGAGGTAGTTATATCAGATATATTAAGCACAGGATTCCATGTTGTTCCTATTGGCAGCACACCCGAAAGCAGACTTGAATGGAGAATTTCGTTCTCACTGGCAGAACAAAAACTTGTTTATGCAATGAATCACTGTCAGTTTTTGTGTTATGGTCTCTTTAAAATTTTTCTTAAAGAAGTAATTAATTTTAATAACGATTTGCCCGTTCTATGTTCATATTTCACAAAAACCGCTGTACTTTGGTTAATTCAGACTAATAATGTCTTAAATTGGACACCTGAAAACCTTTTGCCTTGGTTCTGGAAATGCTTTAAATTATTAATATATTGGGTATATATTGGAAAATGCCCAAACTTTTTTATTCCACAGAACAATATGTTCCAATATAAAGTATCTGGTTCTGTACGAGCATTAGTGTTCAATCAGTTGTATGTATTGTATTGCAAGGGTATACCGAGTCTACTTCTGAGTAAAACTTTCAGCCTTTTCTTCAGTAATGTCATTTTAAACAGAGCGTTGAAAATGCGTACAAACGAAAGCAGTATTATAACCAGCACTAAACTAGATATTAGTTTATTCGATGAATTAAGGGAATGTCAAATAACAATTTCGAATGTTGGAGAATTTGCAGCTCTAATTAAGAAAATTGAGATAGAGATTAGTGAAAGGTTAACGTCATACAAGAACATTACAATACAGTGTATAACATCAGAGATATTACGAAACACCGCCATGTTTATACAGTGTTGTGTATATCCGAATACAAATCGCAATAAGGTTTATTACAGAGCTAAGAAAGTAACCCTATTGCTAAAACTGTCATGTACATTAGGTTGTGCGTCAGACATTCTCTATCTTGTTATGCATCTTTATAGAACATGTAGATATGAGCATTCACTCAGCTATTTACAGAAAGCACATGACAGAATGACACGACCATACAGAGTGTACTCTTATCATGTGAATGTAGATATGTACAGGCATCACACGGAGGGGATGTCTCTGGGTCATAAAACCAGGATTGCTCTAGTAAAAGATATTACCTTATACAGTCAGTACACATACATTGATGAGTTAGTGCTGGAGCAAAAGATCAGCAATGTGAACGGCATGAGTTTATTGCACATCCCACCTCTAGTGATGTTACACATGCTGTTTATACTGAATCACTTCAGACTTGGTGACACAGTCATGACACTACAATCTATACGTGATCTACAGACATTGCTACTGTTTGATGACGGGAGTTATGTACCTTTTTTCCTCAGGGATATTTCCTGGCAAATACTAGGAATCTGTCAACAAATCTGTCGGGACTTCCCGGGAGCCCGAGAATCTTACCAACATTTGCTCCAACAAGATCCACTTCACAAGATTCAGGAAGCGACGGTGTTAAGAATGAATACACTTTCCCAATGAGTGATGTAAAAAGATTTATGCTACACATGTATTAAATCAGCTAGTGTAAATTTTGACAGCTCATATTGAATATTAGTGAAGGACTAAGTATAGTTTTCCATTTAATATTTATCATTTCCTCCTTTTCAATCAAGTTTGTAGTTCCAATGTGGAGGATAAAGAAAAGCGTCGTGTTATTGTCTCTCTCATTGTCCCTCTTTTCCTTTGTAAATTGTTGTTGTACAATTTGAATGGAATATTGATTGATAATTGTGGACATACATGTATTAGACAAACTTTAATTTTCCTTATCATGTTTATAGCAAGCAACATAAAGCATAATGAGTTATAATGATCTAATTTTCTTTTCCGCCTCAATGTGTAAAATGCAAATTATTTCTGAAGTAGATTATTTAATAATTAGCCTTAAAATATAACAATAATCTGATTTTGATTCCATTTACAGTGTGCGAAAATAAATGGTGAACAACATTAATTTTGTCTGTCTTTTCTCACGTTGATATTCATGGATCATATCTAGGGGACAGATGAATTAGGTAGAAAGGTAAAAAATAAAATGTATATTTTTTAAGGTATTCAATTTATAACGTCCATATTGTCTACGTAATAAATATACAGACCTCCTAATTCTGGGACTGACTTTTTGGATAAATGTATAAGTACTGTAGAAAGAGCTATAGATACAGAGATGCATTTATTTTTGTTAGGTGATTTTAATGTACACATGTTAACCCCTGGAGACAATATATTCAAACAACCACTACTACAACTTAATTTAAGCAATGTTGTCCAAGAGCCTACCAACTTTACAACAGATAATGGAACCTGTAGACTTAGTGTTAATTAATGATCTTAACATGGTTGAGAGTGTTACAGTACTAGTTGATGAAGCAATTTGTAGTTCTCACTCACATGTCTCTATAGAAATTTCATTTCAAACATATAAACAACAAGCCTTTAAGTGCACAGTTAGGAATTATAATAAGGCAAATTATCAAGGCCTGAATGAAGACCTACAAAATGTCAATTGGGATGAAAAAGTGTTTACCTCTAATAATATGAATGAAATCTATCAAAATTGTACATACACTTACCTACACCTGGCAGAAAAACACATACCAACTAGGCAAATTACGATACGTCCTTCAGATAAATCATATATTACCACAGAAATTCGTAAGAAAATGCGGCAAAGAAAAAGAATACATAAAAAGGCAAAGCATACCAAAAATCCATTACATTGGCAAATTCGTAATGAAGTAATAGATCTGGTCCGAAAGAATAGGAAGGAATACAAAATCAAACTTGTTGCACAGCTTATTGATAAGTCTATTCCACCAGCAAAGTGGTGGCGCATAGCAACAAAATCTGTTGCAAGAAACAAAATTCTCCTCCACCCTCTATTAAATCACTGGATGGTAGAATTGATTCATCCAGTCGATAAAGCTGAAGAACTTAATAATTTTTTCTCAAATATATCACATATTGAAAATGAGCCAGACTAGCATGAACATGGAGCTGGACCTCCAGAATATTTCTTTGATTTTGAAATAAGTGATCAAGATGTTCTTGATCAGTTAAGTATACTTGATCCCTCTAAAACATGTGGACCAGATGGGATTTCTCCCAGAATGTTAAAAGAAACCCTTATTGTATCTAAAACACCATTATGTAAAATATTTAACTATCACTTACAAATAAAGTTCTTCCATACATATGGAAACAAGCACATGTTACACCTATTTTTAAGAACAAAGGCTGTCCCCAACAGTCTAATAATTACAGACCAATATCATTGACTAGTTCTATATGTAAAATAATGGAAAAAATACTTTTCAAATATATGTTTAATCACATTAAGGAACATCACTTATTGTCTAAGTTTCAATCTGGCTTCCAACCTGGAGATTCTACTGTTAACCAACTGGTTGAAATCTATAATAATATTATGTCAAACTTAGACAAAGGCAGAGATATACGCTTTATATTTTGTGATATTTCCAAAGCTTTTGATAAGGTATGGCATAAGGGAATGATTTTTAAACTTAAAAAACCTTGGTGTTAGAAGTAATACTCTAGGTTGGATTGAAGATTATCTTACTGATAGACAACAAAGAGTGAGTTTGGAAGGTTTTTCATCATCATATAAAACTATAGATGCTTTGGTGCCTAAAGGGTCTGTACTTGGTCCCTTCTTGTTTTTGTTATATGAAATATATGGAGATAACGAACAGTATTCAAGCTCAAAAGTCTATAATACAATGCAAAATAGGAGCAGAGCAAACACGGACCTCCAAACATCAGACGTGGGATCAGGTGCCATGGAGGAGTGAGCATCCCCTGCCGACCGTTCACACCCGCCGTGTGCTCCTTGTCATGATCGGGAAATAACGGAAAAATCCGTTGACAATTCAGTGTGTAAATAATGGCCTAACAATTAGTATGAAAAACGTCAGTCAGCATTTGACTTAATGATAAATTGTATTTGCTGACAAGGTCATTGTATCGACCATAGAACTTACGAAATGATGACTTTAAACGAGACAGCTGATATTCTTGTTTCATCAACTTATTTGTCAATAATTTACCTCGTTTTAGAAATTGTACATACGTAGAGCATGCTCTTGCGTATCGAATCAACTGAGAGATATATACCCCGTATGCAGGTGATGAAGGTATATTGCTGCATAAGTAAGGGAAGTTGACGATTGAAAAGTTAAAGTCATCACGTTTATCATAAAGCTTGGTTGTTAGATTACCATTAACGTCTTTTTCAAGTAAAATATCCAAATATGAAACAGATGTGTCAGACTCTGTGGTATCTTTTATCTCAAGCTCACCAGGATATATCGTATCGACATCATATAAATGATATAGCTAAAGATATATCCTGTAATATTCGATTGTTTGCTGATGATACTTCTTTGTTTGCTATTATAGACAATGATCCAACAATGTCACTTACTCAAGATCTTGAAAAAATAAGAAATTGATCCAAAGCCTGGACTGTAGACTTCAATAGTGAAAAAACTATTAATGTTGATTTTACAAGGAAACACATAAGTTATCCTGATATTCAATTTGGACATGGAGGTGATTATATAAAACAATCAAAAACACGTCTACATTTAGGAATACATTTTCAGACAGATGGCTCTTGGAATAATCATATATCAAATATATATGAAAAGGCATGTAAAAAATTGAATATACTTGGGTTTTTGAAACATACTATAGATAGAAATTCACTTATAAAATTTATTTTGCTTTCATAAGACCCATTTTAGAACATGCAGACATTGTGTGGGATAATTGTACCCAAAGTAAAGCAGAATTGCTTGAAAAAAGTTCAGATAGAAGCTGCTAGAATTATTACTGGGCTTAGAGTTAATTCTTCCAAATCTTGTCTGTATCGTGAATTTGGATGGGAACCATTATATCTTAGAAGAGAAAAACATAAACTTCAATTGATGAATAAAATGATTAATGGATCTGCACCTGATTATTTGTATTTTCCGGTTCAACATACATATCTTACTGTAATAGTTTATTCCCTCAACTATAAAACTTTGGAACAGTCGTAGTGAGGATATCAAAAACTCTTCATCATTATCTATCTTTAAAGCAAAGCCTAAAAGTTGGGGAGCAACTAACAAACCATATAGGTACTCTAACTTTGGTGATAGAAAAGAGAATATCTTACATTGTCAGTTGCGAAACAATGCCAGCAATCGAAATGCCCATTTAAAAAATCATTTTTTATCAGATGTTCAATCATGTGAAAAGTGTGGCTTTTGTACTGAGGATACTGAACATTATCTTATCAAATGTCCTACATATACTGTTGAAAGAAATTTACTGGGAAAAAAATGATATTGATGTTGTTTTTGATCTTGACACTTTTTTTAAGAGGAAAATGTCAATATTCCTATCATAAGATCTCCGAAATTTTTTCATATGTACATGAATTTATTAAATCTACTAAGAGACTATAAACTAAGTATATTGTTATATCAAATACTATATTAAATGTACAGTTTTACTGGTAACAATACTTATATGAAAGCTGGAACAGTAAGTAAATAATTTATACATAATCAGGGGTCATCATCTGTTTTTTTTTAATACAATATTGAGGAATGATACTTGATTGCGAATCTTTATTTTTGACTATTAGTATTATTATCATGTACAAGTATTATTATTTATTGTCTTTGACTTGACCTATTATACAAGGAGAGGGTATGTATAGGCTTTGTCTTGACCTATTATACAAGGAGAGGGTATGTATAGGCTTTGTCTTGACCTATTATACAAGGAGAGGGTATGTAAAGGCTTTGTCTTGACCTATTATACAAGGAGAGGGTATGTATAGGCTTTGTCTTGACCTATTATACAAGGAGAGGGTATGTATAGGCTTTATCTTGACCTATTATACAAGGAGAGGGTATGTATAGGCTTTGTCTTGACCTATTATACAAGGAGAGGGTATGTATAGGCTTTGACTTGACCTATTATACAAGGAGAGGGTATGTATAGGCTTTGTCTTGACCTATTATACAAGGAGAGGGTATGTATAGGCTTTGTCTGTTTCCCGATCCTTATTGATTTATTCAATGAAATATGTTTAAATATAAATATACGTAATAAATGAATGTCCGACATTCACTGAGTTCTAATCATGTTAAAATTTCGAAGGTACGTGTAATCAAATTTATCAGGTACACAAGAATACAGTTAATTGATTTATATAAGAAATAGTTTATAATGATTGTGTTAAACAGGGCTTTTCAGCATAATAGGTATTAACTGCTGTAATTTGTAAATTATTGGGATACAACAAACAAATTTTATTTTTGGAAATTACAAAAACTTCTTTTTTACTCAACGTTTGGAGGTGCAATGTTGAAAAATCACTGTTAAATGAAGAGAATATTGCATATTCTTGCAGGAAGCTGACGAAATTATGCTTAACTGACTGATTTCGAATAAGCTATCTTCTTTTGGCCTTATTTTAATTACGAAAAAAAAAAATGAATGCCATAATCTGAAAGCTGAATTTTCACTTCGATGTTAAATACGGACAATGTATCTTCATATGTGCAACTGTAACAGAAATATTTGTTGATGAATTTGGAACTTTTAATTAAGGTTTAAAAAAAAAGCAAAATGCATCCTGGCGTCATTTGATGTTTAACATATACAATGTTATCATGTATAAACAAAATTATATAAAAAATGATAATTTTTATATACTGAACAAGATAATTTAAAACAAAGAATTATTTGTAAGTCAGAGTCATTGCATGACATGTCTTAAACCATAAACATATAATATTTAAGGAGTTTTCTGTAGCCTTTAGAAAAAAATAAATAGTCTTTGACTAAACGCTCTGATTGTGAGTACTTTTTGCGATACACATCCCTGTACTCTACATATCGAATTGTGTGTGGGTGCTTTATTGTAGGAATAATAGATAAAATAATTAAATTTTACCGTTACCATTTTCCAAATCTCCGGATTTAAGAAAAAATAAAGAAATTATAAAGTGCAAATAGATGTATAAAAACATCTTTATCTAATAGGTCATTTTTAGGTTAAACTCTGCAGGTATTTGCATGATCGGAAGGTCGTGAGTTCGCATCTCAGCCGCGACTGACCTAAGTCGATAAAAATTAAATAGGTAGCAACTGTTTCTTCGCCCAGCGCTCGGTACTTTAAAGTGAAAGTTGCAGGTCCTTCGGATGAGACCTTAAAAATCGAGCTCCTATGTCACGGCAGACGTTGGTAAAATAAAGATCCCTCACTGCTCAAGGGCCCTGAGTGCCGAGTAAAGGTCAAAATTTGAAGTCCTTCACCGGTATATGGTGACGTCTCTATGTATGTGAAAAATTCTTGAATGGGGCAATCAATCAATCAGTCACGCGGCTAGGATAAGGCTGTCCGTAAAATATCAAACAGTTCCAATGTAGTAACGTCTCTTAACTACCTAGATATGACCTCATAATACCATATGACGTCAAGTCATTCCAAGCTTTATGATAAATGTGATGACTTTAACTTTTTAATTGTCAACTTCCCTTACTAAAGCAGCAATATACCTGCATCACCTGCATACGGGGTATATATATCTCTCAGTTAATTCGACACGCAAGAACATGCTCTACGTATATACAATTTCTAAAACGAGGTAAATTATTGACAAACAAGTTGAAGAAACAAAAATATCAGCTGTCTCGTTTAAAGTCATCATTTCGTAAGTTCTATGGTCGATACAATGACCTTGTCAGCAAATACAATATATCATTGAGTCAAATGCTGACTGACGTTTTTCATACTAATTGTTAGGCCATTATTTACACACTGAATTGTCGACGGATTTTTCTGTTATTTCCCGATCAGGACAAGGAGCACACGGCGGGTTTGACCGGTCGGCAGGGGATGCTCACTGCTCCATGGCACCTGATCCCACCTCTGAAGTTTTACAGGTCCGTGTTTGCTCTGCTCCTATTTTGTATTGTTAAATGGACTTTTGAGCTTGAATACTTGCTCGTTATCTACATATATTTCATCCATACATGAGCTGACATGAGGGGGGATGTGTCATAAATTTCGCATTCCTTTCACATGACATGTAGAATTTTTCTTGCGTTTTTTGTTTAATTCAAATGTCTGAATTGTTTTTTGAGCTCCAGTGTGCTGTTTTGACGTTGAACATTTTGCAATTAATGTTGTTATTCCCTTCAATTGTCCGATATGCACATGAATTCACACAATAACAAAAAATAGACGGAGTTCGAATTTATGAATTGTGTATATATTTGACTGGCACAAGTGATTAATAAGGATAAATTGAAGATGTTCTGTGTGAATCTACTAGAGAAGTATGTCCTCTAACTAAAATTTTGCTGGGGGATTGTATGTAATTTACCCTATTTTGAATACCTCCTTCTATGTTGGAAAGTTGAATTTCACGTGAAATACGCAGCACTGTTAAGGCGTACTTCGAAGAAATCAACAGAATATAAACGTGCATAAATACATACCTTTTTAAACTGAATTTATTTTTGTAAAGGTACTATATTATCTTATGACTTTAACATTCTTTGAAATAACATTGTATACCCCGCTCTGTACTGAATTTGGTTTGGTCACGTTATTTGACAGTCACGTGATAAATGCATGTAATGTGTACTGTATTTAGGTCACAAACAAATTTCAATATCGCAAGGGCATACCCTAGTAAAATGAAAAATTAAAGTAATGGATTGTTTCTACATAACTTGTAGTTAATGGAAAGTGCTGCTGCTTTAAATAGAATTCGCATTTTATTAGTTTAAATTTCAAGTTATCTGGCTAATGTTGAAATATGTGTGACCCTTACCAAGTATTTTATGTATTTATTAAGTTATACTATCGATTTCAGGAAAGCAGCAGCACTTTTCATGTTAAGGAATATGTCCGTTATGTGTATTCAAAAAATGGTCCCGATCTATTAAGTGCATGCCCTTGCGAAAAGGCGATTTAATGAGGCACCTCGGCGTGAAACATGCACACCCTTTTGACAAAAACACGGTAGAATTAATTTCATACATTCTCTCGACATTTTTTTAAATAATGGCACTAAAAAAACGTTTCAGATTTGTATTAATGGTCTACCTAAGATTTGCAAGTAATATTCTGTTTAATAATAAAATGCATTTTTCACTGTGAAAAAATTACTTGATCCGCCTCTCACTGCACATAAAATGCGTCAAACTTTCAATGATGACGTCATGTCGAGAAGTGCATTGCGATCAGTGACTTGTTTATATCTCGCTGTGTGGGATTTAACTAGCGACAAAAATGAATGCAATGGTAAGTTTTGATGTTGTTCATTACTCTTATGCAGTTTAGATTCGCAATTAATTTCATTTTCTGTTAGTGTGAGGAATTGCTATATTTGTGTGATGTCACAGTAAACTTTTCCCGTATAAATTAGGCCCCGCCCCCTTTATGCAGCCTTAACAGAGCTGCGTAATGCTTTAAGAAGTAAAATTAGAATTGCCCCCAGCACTTTATATGTACCAAAGGTCACAATGAATTGACTTATGCAATAAACTTTTCACAATAATTTTGCTTTGCACTTGTGCAGAGGCGATTTGTGTGCAACATTTAGGAATTCATAAGTAACCGTCACGTGATACACAAAGTCATGTGACATTACAAAAATGTGTTATTATAATACCTAATTAAACTTTCATCACACGTTGATTACAAATTCATACATAGATTACATATTGAAAGTAAAAACTAGCTCAAAATAAAATGTATATATTCAACGATTTTAAGTCTTTGGACAACCTTAACATAGCTGCGCTGCAAGTATTTGACACTGAAAAAGAAAGAGCATCTTTATGGACAGATACATGTAACGTAGTTAGCCTCTGTTTCTTTATGATTACCAGAGAAAAGATGTCAAAATGAAAAAAAAGAAATAAAACATCAATAATTATGGATAACAGGGACATGCATTGTAGGCTTTTAATTTTCAGGTCGATGAGGGCATTATTTAAAAAAAAAGCAAAAATTTGTATATCAATGAGGGCATTATTAGAAAACTATTTGTTTGTCCCGATGAAAGGTTAGGTAAGTGGAAACTTTCGTTTTTGAAATAAATACTTATTAATATAAAGTTAACATAGTTATTAAAGGGATGAAGAAATAACAGTAAGTAAAAAAATGTTTCCTGGAGTTAAAAAAAGTTTTGAGTCGGGCCACGACTTTGAATATGAATGGGAAAAATGTCTTTTTTTCAGACACAGACAGCGATATCGACACCGAGTCTCCTGTATCCGTGTAAAACATAATGAGTTGGGCGGGATACCCCCCTTCAATAATTTTGCCACCTACATAATCATTATCATTATATCGATGGTTCCTTTATGGCGCAGAATTTTAACGGAACAATAAAAGGTTATAAGGATTTAATGCTATCTGTACCAATTTCAAGGAAAGTCATTTGCATGAAAGAGTAATTTTTTTTTTTTTCACGTGTTTACTAAAAAACATCAAAATATATTTTTGTCCGCATGCAGTATAAACTAGACGGTAAAGTTTTCCTGCAGCTCATAAGGTTGATTTTTTTTTGTTTATGGACAAGTGAACACACGATGACATTTATGTGCAATGTATTTTATACATCAATAGGTTAAAATATTTCAAATACTTGTGTTGTTGTATTAAAAAGCCCAACCATATTTTTTTTAAATATATTTTTATCAATTCAGTATTAAATCCTTTAATTCTTATAAAAACCATTTATCAATATGTCATTTATGTCATTTAACCTAGTCATTTAGTCAAAGAGGTCATGCAATTCTTTGGGATGTGTTAGAAATTCGTGTCTATTTTTATATATAATTGAAAAGAGTATATCTAATGATATATATGTATATATTTGTCCCTTTAGTGTAAAGTGTATTTTATTTGCTCGAGTTACTCTATAATAATCATATGCACATTTTAGATTATTCTAATGTTAAACAAGAATACATTCCAATGCTTGATATTTTGTCGCATGCAGTATAAACTAGATGATAAAGCTTTCCTGCACTCATAATTTTTTTTTGTTTGTAGACCAGTGAAAACGCGATGATTATAGTCGTGGTATTTATGTGCATTGTATTTTATACATCACTAGGTTAAAATATTTCAAATATTTTTTTACTGTATTAAAAAGTCCAATGTTTTTATTTTATTTTATATATATTTCATCCACTCAATATTACCTCCTTTATTTCTTACAAAAACCATTGTCATTTATCAAAAACTAAAGCCTCTAAGCAAGTCATCTGTACAGATTAACTGAGCAGTGGCTCTTCCATCAATGAAGCATATAATGACGTCGATATCTATAATATAATATTAAACATACTTAATCCTGCTTTACATGATTTTTTTATACAGACAACATTTCTTTTTGTTTCTTATTCTCACCTTAGGCAGGTAACAACCAAAGAAAGAAACCATTTTGTTGTTTAAAACGACCAGACCGAAGGTAAACAGATGTTTAGCATTATTTATGAATATTAAATTACAAATAAGCACCAATAGTCCTTTTGCACTCAATGACGTTAAGTCAATCAAGGATAAATTTTACATCCAGGTTCTTTCATTGTGGTAAACATTGAATCGATAAATAAGAAATGCATGCTGATAAAAAAAACTTCATCTCTTGGTATAAATACTAAAATACAGAGTAGAGCATTCAGTTTCGGGGAGTTTTTAGTGAACAGATTACGATCAGAACAAAATTTGAATAGAGTTCAATTCCGTATTGAGTTGTTCATTTTAATTTATATTCTTCTTTTACTCCTTATACCAATGCGCACTGCACAGCTATACCGTTTATTTCCAGGGTAAAATTTTCAAGAATATAGGTTGTTTTCTTTTTAGTTTTTATTGAAAAACTAAACCTGGCACATATGGTACACGTAGGACTATTTACAGTATGGCATGTCAGATGTTGCAATATTCGATTATTTTTTACAATTGCTTTGGCATAATTGCCCATTAAAATGTATTTTTATGTTCATGTACCATATGTATTGATTTTTTTTTTATTCTCAACTCGTAATTTTTTTTGCATGAATTTTTTATGCCTTTATATAGGTTTGAATTTGTGTATAATATTTTGTATAATATTGCGTGACATTTTATAACTAACTTTTATTGTTTGTTATTTTTATTGTATATTTTCCGTAATGATAATTACATGCCCTGTAAAACAATCATTCCCACTCCAATTGTTCGATAAGAACTCTATAATATTCAAAATGTACCGATAACATATTAAAAAAAGCAATTTTATGTTCCGTTGAATTTTGTAAAAAAAATTGCTCAGTTTTACTTGACAGTACTTTACATGTCTTTACGCCCTATGAGACTGCATATCTGTTTAAAACGGCTTAATTTTCGTGCTAGCTAATCAATGCATCTCAGGTCTTCCTACAATCTGTTTGAATTCTATGGGTTCCAATTGCGTCCCGTTATTAGCAGATTTATTTTTATATTCATATGAAGCAGAATTTATTCAAAACCTTCTACATGAAGGTCACTGTGACCTTCAACTCGACAATTACATATATCGATGACATAAAATCAATTTACAATAGTTACTTTCATTTATTTGTCGTTTCGATAAGTCCCTGAAACGTTCTACTTTCCCACTTGAACGTTGATCGAACGCAGAAAGAACGGTGAACGAACGCTGAACGAACGCAGAGTGAACATGTGTGAACGCTGAACGTAATTTGGTGAACAATTGGTGTACGCTGAACGGTAAACGGTGAACGAACCAAACGCAGAACGCGAACGGAGCACAAAAGCGAGCGCAAAGTGAACGGTGAAGGAACGGTGAACGCAGGATGAACGATTTATTCGGAATGCCTCTGATCTTTTCCTTGCATTGTATGCATTCTATTGTGTTCTATTGTCAGGTGCAAACACATTAATACATCTCCTAAATAAATTTTGTTTTAAGTTGCCGACATTAGCATACCATGTTTAACAGGTTGAGGAAACTATTTTCTGTGACATCAGAATAAATTTACATGCTAAATGAGGCACCCAACGTGACTGGCAAACCGACCAATCAGCTAAATGAGTTGCATTATGGGTTACTACAAAAAATACTACATGTAGGTTTCG
Organism: Saccostrea echinata; assembly: GCF_033153115.1. NCBI lineage: Eukaryota > Metazoa > Mollusca > Bivalvia > Ostreida > Ostreidae > Saccostrea > Saccostrea echinata. Next base: position 20,656,132 of record NW_026889782.1, read on the forward strand.
AAAAGGCCAGTTTTTTGAAATCGCTCTAGGAAAGACATGATGCATTTTTGCTAGCATTTTACACACTAAATATAATATGTACATCATGCATTATGTATTAGTTCCATGCTCACGTTTACATACAAATGTTTTACAACGGTAAAATTTCAGTTTTCTCCACTCCATTTTATAAATCCGTTTGTTTGCAATAGCCTGGCAGTTTTTCCCGTGCTGTACTATCAGTCAGTATGAATTTCACTTGACCCTTCCCTGGTGCAAAACAAATCGACTCTGAAGTGTACTTATGTATTGTCATTGTTTACCACGTATACTACTTCGATATATGTGCTACTCAATACAAGTTCTATAGTCAATGTACATGAGAATTAGAATACCGTTCAGCAATAGATTTATGTTTTTTATAACTGCATTAACTTTTATTTTCTAGTAAAGAAGTAACAACGAATAACAACAGTAGCATGGAAAATTTACGAATATCAGGTTATAAAAACTGGGTTCTTATTTACTTGTGAAGACTTTGTGAGCGGTATTTAAACGTACTATTTAACACGGAAAATTGACTTTGTTTGTTAATGTGAGCATGGAAAATCTTAATTAGTACCTATTCTTCGTGTTTTTCACAAAAACAAAAAAAAAAATTATTAGTTGACTTTCCCGCAGTCATTTGAAATCGCGTCCTAAATTTGCCTGACCCACGTGTTTGTATAAAATATAAACATGTAGTAGACCATCATGCTTTTCGGCTCATTTATTGGATTGGACGATTGCTCGCTGTAAGCACCCCCGTGCGTAATGACAACAATATCCATATATTGTAGATTCCTCGACCTGATTAAATTGTTTTGAACTCTTCCAGAACAAATATATAAATAGATCAATAAATCAATAATAAATAAATAAATAATTAAATAAATAATAAATGTTCCCAAATTATCGTAAGAAAATAATAATTGCACATTAAGTACGCCTATTAATTGTGTTTCCTACAATATCTTCTGAACATTTGATATATTTTGTTTAGATTAAGCTGTGTATTCACAAACGATTTATCACTGTAAAACATTGTACTCATACAAAACTCTGTAGTCAAAATGGAGAAAAAACAACATTACATGTGTTTCCAGTCAAGCCGATTCCGTGTAAAATAATAAAAAAAAATCACAATTAAAAATATTTTACAAAGGTCATTTGATGTGTTACATAAATACACATGTATCCTTAAATTTTCATGCAATAATATACTTATGTGACATTTCTATTTTTACCGGTGATTTATTGAGCAGCCTTCTTCTTTCTGCATTGGACACCCCCCCCCTCCCCTCCTTCTTCCCTGTCATGATATGTTGACAAGAGGATACAAAGAGATGAGGTATTCATATTGTTTATTGTAGATTTGAATTTTTTAGTAATGCTGTCATACTAATGTATGAACAAATTAGAGAGAGAGAGAGAGAGAGAGAGAGAGAGAGAGAGAGATTCTGTCTTACCCCCTCCCCAAATGCATGTGCCTGTATCAAGTAAAAATTCTTAAGTTTTATTTTCTCAAATATATCAGGCAGTGAAAAAACAATTCTTTATCAACAAATGCATTTATTTGGCAGTCATAATCTTTTGTTTTCCTGTTTCAAATTCACACGAAGTCCACGTGCTTGTCCTGTCAATCAAACTCATTTGACACTGTGCTGCTGCAAAAGTCTCGTCAAGCCCAAGGCAAAGTTCTAGTGTTCCCATGGAGTTTAAAACACTTCTTTGATAATTTCTAAGATCTGATTCCAACAAAATAAATAAATAAATAGAACGTATTGAACATATTTAGCCGCATGAATTTGATCCCTGTCAATTAAAAACCACCGTCGGCATGTGTATATTTCACCACGATTACTTATTGACTATCTTAGATGCATGAAAGTTTATAAACTGAAATACGCATTGACTTCTTGTTTAATGTGAAGTAAACCAAGGCCGTAACTACCATTGAGGCAAGTGAGGCAAATGCCTCACTAAAATTTTAGTTTTTCTGAAAATTGAAAATGGCTTTACTTTGATCTGATTTTTTTTGCGTCTTTGTACTTAAATCATTATAATACTTTCATCTTTATTTTCAATTTCCGTAAAATCGTTCATCTCACCAGGTGCTTCATTATATTTAGAAAGCATGTAAAAATTCAAAACATGTGAAAAATTTCAAAGATTAAGTCTTTAATGTACTAAAAACCCAGGTTTTGAGACACCCCCCCCCCCCACCGAGAACCCCCATTAGGGCACTACCCTCGACCCGCATGGGACTTGGGTGGTACCCAGAATCCTTGTCTCACTAAGAATTTGAGCCTAGTTACGGCATTGAAATATATACTGCAAATACTGACAAAATGGCAGATTCAGGAAAGGGGGGGGGGCTCTTAACAAACGTATAGTTATAGTGATGGATTTCTTCCCTATCTTACCATAGACTTTGACTATATTTGTAAAGAAGAAAACTTTATACCCTTCAAGCTCCATCAAAAATTTGCTGTATTTATTTGTGTGTGTGTGTGTGTGTGTGAGGGTGCGTGTGTGGGAAGGCCATATTGGGGACCTTCGACAGATACGCAAGTCGTAAATTGGGGACATAAAAAACATTGGGGACTTGAATCAAGTCCCCAAACTTTTTTATCGTTTAAAATGAAAAATTGACATGTCTTAATCCTAAAAAAGTAAAAAAAATAACGTGTCCCAGTTTCGGGGTTTCATCGAACACATGATTACACAGATATCGTGCGGATTGAAGTTGCCATCTTCACTTACACACCTCTGACGTTACACACATCTAGAATGCGCATGCGCGTGTGTAAAGAGAGCGGAAGTCCAATTGTTTTGAAGCGGGATATAATAAACATGTCGAAAAAAGACGCAGAGGAAAGCCTGGGCAGAGAATCCTAGATTCTTTTGATGAGGATGGATTCTATGTTAAAGAAACGCTGAAAAACGGTATGTGTTATTACTTGTTCGATGAAATATGGTGTATAGAAACTTACATCAAAGTGTAAGGGGGGGGGGGGTCAGTGACGATTGCTGCATATCGGGTACTCTGTTGAAATGAAAAGACAGTTCGTATTTATGTGATAATTTTCTTTCTTGGAATAGTACACAATGTATGCTATTCATTTCACAATGATTTAAAATTCATCAAATGAAAGGTATAATCGAATGTGTTGTGTGTGTCATTTCAACATGAAATGAACTTCACTTATTTTTGTAAGATTCAACTTAACTAAATTTGGTCCGTGTTAATTGGAGATTTTGGAAACGTAGTTCACATATATGCTTTTTTAGCCAATAGTGAGATCAGATTGTAACACCCCCCCCCTTTCTTCTTGAAATCTGTAACCTCTTACTTGGTTTTTTAGCCAAACGTGAGATCGGATTGTAACCATCACCCCCCCCCCCCCCCATCCCCCTTCTTCTTTAGCTCAGCAACCTATTTCTTTTTTTGGTTTGTTTTTGTTTTTTTATTTTTTAGCCAAAAGTGATGTCTGATTGTAAACCCCCCCCCCCTTCTTCTTGAGAGCTGCAATCTATTACTTCCTCTTATTTCGTGTTATGCTTAGAATATAATATGATTATCAATTTAACTTAAATTTAACTTATGCCTATAATATATAGACATCATTTCATTTGTTTTCAATTGAATATTAATGGTTTCATAACTCATTAAATTTAGCTTAAAGCCTTAAGGAGGATATTCGTGGAGCCAGCTTGAATATATTCTGATCTGCTCTAATGCCCTGTTCACATGGAAAGTTTTATTTGCAGCAAAATAATGTGAATTAAACTAATACAATTAAACTAATGCAAATTAAATTGCATTCAAATGACAGCTAATGCGAACTAAACTAATGCGAATTAAAATTTAATTTCTACAAGTAAGGCTATTCAGTCAGACTGTTATGACATTATTTTCAAATCACGTCACCTTATGCAAAGAAGATCCATTTGACAGAATGTAATAGGCTAATACCTGTACACATTTCATTCACATAATTTTCCTTTGTTTTTCACTAAAAAATAGCACAAGTATCTATAATAGCTGACCACCCACATGTGCATTTACCTTACATTTGCCATTACACTGTGATGCATCAAGTCGCCCACGTGGCTTCTGCTCTAGAGTCATGGAGTAAGGAGTTGATCCTTACGTCGCGGGTTCGAATCCAACTGTGGAACATGGAGACCGGTCCTTCGGATGAGACCTTATAAACCAAGGTCCTGTGACACAGTAGTAAGTACCATAAGTACCAAGTATATGACAAAATTTGCAGCTCTCCACCAGCAAGTGGTGGTGTCTCCATATGTTTGTTTGTTTGTATGTTGTTTAACATCCCTCTCAAGAATTTTTCACTCATATGGAGATGCCGCCACTTGCCGGTGGGGAGCTGCAAATTTTGTCCTATACTCGGCACTTACGGCCATTGAGCTGTGAGGGATCTTTTTCGTGCCAGCACCTACTGCGACACGGGACCTCGGTCTATACAGTCTCATCCGAAGGACCGGTCTCCACGTCCCACAGTGGGATTCAAACCCACAACATAAGGATCAACTCCTAACTTCGCGACTCTAGAGCAGACGCTCTAACCACTGCACCACGCGGTGTCTCCATATGAGTGAAAAATTCTCAAGAGGAATGTTAAACAACATACAAACAAACAAACACATGCATCAAAATTTAATTCAAATTAGATTAGCTTGAAGCGTTCACACAAAGCTAATGCGAAGTAATTTAATGTGCAGTAAATTAACTTACGTTTAATTTGAATTAAACTCTCCATGTGAACAGGGCATATAATGATGCCCTGTTCACAAGGAGAGTTTGATTTGAATTAAACACAAGTTACTGCGAATTAAATTTGAAGGGCATTCACATGGAGAATTTAGTGTGAATTAGTTTAATTCGAATTAATTTACTGCGCATTAAATTACATTGCATTAGCTCCATGTGAACGCTAAGTGAAGCTAATTCGAATTAAATTTTGATGCATGTGTTTGTTTGTTTGTATGTTGTTTAACATTCCTCTTGAGAATTTTTCACTCATATGGAGACACCGCGTGGTGCAGTGGTTAGAGCGTCTGTTGGTAGTTAGATTTATGTATCTGTGCTATTTTTGGTTGAAAAAAAAGGAAAAGTAATGTAAATCACTAAAATGTATACAGTCACTATGGTTATATATGTTATGTCAAATGATCTGCTCTGCATACATGACATGATTTACAAATGATGTCATAATAGCCTTACTGAAAAGCTATCGTAGCCTAGAAACAAAATTTTAATTCGCATCAGCTTACTTCGCTTTTGCTGTTATCCAAATGCATTCTTATTCGCATTATTTTAATTCACATTATTTCACTTCGCATTAATTTACTGCGAATTAAACTCTCTGTGTGAACAGGGCATTAGACATATAGCAAAAGGGATTTACTTAATACAATAATGACCTACCTCAATGTTACTCAAAATGCACTTATTATCTAGTGTTAAAGAGCAAAATAATTGAATATTAAGTTATTGTTTTCATAATTGTTTATATATATAAAAGAAACTCAGGGTGAAGCATCCATTGATTAAAAAAGCTACCACATTACTGATATGACAGTTCAATTCATTAAGTGACAATTATGTTTTCCACATTTTTTCTTAATTATTATAATTTTACAGCATTCCTTAAAAAATCACATTGCATGGTCTCTCTAAGGTCATGTGTTAGGAATAAAAATTTTCATTCAAAAAGATAATATGGATGAAAACATCTTGTACAAAATTTATTAATGATAAAGTAAACATTTATCACATTTTCACTGTCAAACCAGCCTTATTTGTCATTTTCTCCAAATTGTGAGCCTTATATATCTCTAATGACATCCAGTACAAAAAGATGAAAAATGAAATTCCCAAGAATAAATTTATATTTATCCCAATTTTTATGTGAACACATTAATTTCAATCTTAAAAAATCTTATAAAAAAAAAACAACAAAAAAACAAAAAGAACAGAATATAAATATTAATACCAATTTAAATTGTTATGAAGGACATATCAAATCAGGTCATTATACCCCAAATCAGGACATTATACATGTACTCCTGTCATTTTTATTATGTCCAATAAAAAATTTATATATTTTATTTTGCATTTCGCCATGATTATTATAGAGAATAATAATTTTATTATTATTTCCAATAAAAATGAAATTGTTTGTGCACCTAAATACTATTTATTACAATCAGTCAGGACATTGTACTATAAGGGCATTATACACATCCGATGTAAACAGCTTACTCAGGTAAGGCATAATTTTGGGCAAGAAAAAATCGCATCCTTGTTTGATTCCTTGAAATGAATGTGCAATTATGTTCTGCAGACTTGAAGTCTTTCTAAAGACACACTACATCTGCGCAATTTCTTGTCGAATGTTTTATATCTGTTATTACGACAGATAAGACTTTCCGAATTGCCTAGGTTTCTTATTTCAGCTGTTTAGCATGTTTGGTGTGTTTGTTTATATACGAACAATTTTTAAATTAAGTTCTGCAAAGTTCATTATAATTGCATATCATATGATATGATTCTTTTTAAAGCAGGCCGGGTGCAATGTATTTAATTTTTGTATCCTAATCTTTACAATCAGACATTTGACATGTATTGTGGCAGATGTAGTTTATTTACGTTTTCTTAAATCTTTTCATTTCGATCCCGATGTAAATTATTTATCTTATATGTGGAAACGCCCACTTTTGTCCAGTAAGTTATTTGACAGTTCCTTTTGTTCTCATTTCCATATAAAGCTATGCAGCTAGCTATCAGATCATCGGGGAGGGAGACAGCTGACTTTGCTAGCTACACTCTTCATATACTGGAATCATTTTCTTGTTTGTCTGTTTATATTGCTTTTATCCCCTACTACCCAAACTCCGTCACCATAAGAGGAAAACACGTCAGTTTACTCTCTGAATTATTTTTTGATTTTTTTCTTGTTTGCTACACTTAGTAATGAACTTAAACATTGTTTCCAGAACTATTTTAAAAAGTTTAGTTATTGAACTTATACAAAACTGCTATAAATAGAATGCATATCACATCCGTGTACATTACGTCCAACGAACCCTAACTCCGTCACCAGGGCCCTCTACAATATGTCAACGTATTAATTAGAAATTTTTTTCCAGTTTAGTTTTTTCTCCCTTCATCTTAAACTTGTAAACATAGAAAATTAGTTTTGAAGATTTAAAATGGTATTCAATTGTATTTTAGGAAAAGTATCAACGACAGAAAAAATAACGTATTTTATATGTAATAACGTAACGCTACGTTATCTCCAACGTGTAGCATATTAGGGCAAATTGAGACGAAAAATAAAATATTTTTAGCCATATTCAGTATGATATGTCATATTAATCCTTTGGCAAAGACCTTCATAAATATGACAGACATGTAAAAATGAGCATATTGACGCACATGTCGGAGGTATCCATGGAATAGCGCATAAAGGAAAAAGTACTTACTGATTTCACATAAAATATGATAGCTACAATAGATCAAGTGTAATTGTTATTTATTTTTTACACATTCTTGAACTTGACTGTAAAAATTTATTGGCATTTGATTGTAGATTTTTGGCATGTAAAAAATGATGTCACAATCGCATTCTTTTACAAACAGTGCGGCGTTTCCCGAAAGTGACGCAGTTAGGGTAGTGACGGAGTTGGGGGGTTTGGCGATATAGTGTAACATGATTGTCTAGGGGTCAGTCCCGTACATAATCCGAGTTCGGAACGATGAAAGAAAACAAGAATTTCAGTGTTTAAAGACTGAAGAATTAGATTCTATATTCTGTTAAAATAACAATCATGTAAATCAAACATAAAACATATGAAACAATATCACCTACGATCCAAGAGTGTGATAATTACCATTATTGTAGATAGAAATTTAGCCTCGATCCTCGAAATATGTCTAATCGATAATCAATAATAATATCGACTGCTGCTGATTATACACAAATGCATGTATAATATGACAACAATAAATCCCGGCCGGGTACTATAGACCTGGGCGTGCCTAATCCGGACGGGTTATAAACAAAGGGGAATAACTTCATATAACAAGTTAAGACAAATAGGGGAAATATGAATGAAATATGTCACATACAGATAAATAAATATATACACACATAATAAATACACTTCAAACCATCACAATAGATTAATATTTGGGTTAAGTTAGGCAATATTTTGGTTGGGGAAATTAGGTTTCCACATTGTAAATTAATTATAACAGTTTGCTGTTTTCTGTAAGACTGGTAATAAATTTGTAAGGTCGGTATACCAATATCGAATATTGAACTAACAGAACAATACATAGAATCACGAGTACCTCGCAGTTATCTTACTTACTACTGCTCTTTTGTGGGGGAGTCGAGGAAGCTCTAAATCTCGCAAGATTTCTGGGGCATAACATTGTTTACAGCAGTGACAATCAAATGATTTGAATATTAAGCAGTGATGAGTATGCAGAAAGTACAATGTATTGCCAAGGATTGAACTCAAAATAGTAGCTATTTTGTCAAATAAGGAAAGTTTAAAGTATTTTATGAACTATAAAAAGTAACGATTTTCAATGAGAATTTCATGAGAAGAGTCCACTTAGTGAAAAGTATCGCTAAAAATGTAACATTTGAGGATTAGCTCCTCTCTCAGATTTATTAGGCTGGTTCAGCATATGTTTAGCAAGATATTTCACCAGGATTTCTTTCTTATAAATTCCACAATGATCGATCTTGCATTGTATTCAATAGCACATTTGCCCCAATCCAACAGGCGTTTCCTACCTCCACCGCAAAAGAGTTCTGCTAAGTTAAGTATATGCAAAATCAAGTATTGACTTTTTCATCAAGTTGTGTGCAATAATCATTGAGGATTTGTTAAAGAATATTTTTGTTTGTTCCCTTTAAATCCTACAAACTGAGACCCTTTTCGATGTAAATTGTAAGTAAACAGTTATGATAACAATAATCATTGCGAGTATAGGGAGTGGCGCAAAGCCCCGCTCATCACTGGCAGCTCTTAATACAACGCGTGGGTGAAGAGAAAATTTGGACATTGCACATTGATCCAAACAAATTTTTTTTCCACAGTAACTTCTGGACCCACAATGCATTGCTTGTTAAATTACCTTCTCACAAGAATAACAATAAAAGTTCAACAAATAATAAACTCGCCTTTATTTATTGGATATATTGCAGATAAATAGTTAATAAAACATTCTTCATTAAAATAAGCACTGTTCTTTCTTCAGTTTAATGGTAACGAAACTTACATACCACATCATGTGCCGTCAGAGTCTAGACGCACCAAATGTCACGTGCGGTTTATAGACAGGCCTAAATACAATGATAAACAGTACACTGAAAAGGTGTCTGCGCTTGCCCTAATGGTCGCACGATTAAGATTTTATGATTGAATAATTCTCAGGTTTTTGATTGTCTGATAGCCAACATTTTAGAAATCAAAAAATGTTATACTGTAGACATATTACATTTGGATGTGTATTTTTTTTAGTGCCTTTGGCTGAAAGAATCTTCTGTTAATTCAAGTACAATGCTAAATGTCTTGCAGCACATAATTATTCATGATTAAGAACATTAAGAAATGTGCTAAATCAAATCTAAGCTAACTTGCTCAAAAGTTAATTTCCCTCAAATATCGTACATGTACACGCTAAATAGAATACATTTACAGTATTCACCTGCATGTTATCTTCCAGATGAATATTATGGAATTCATGTACAATTATTGACTTTTGATGAGGTCTACTCATTACTATACAGACCTGGTCAGGTATTAGTTGACTGAGACCGAAAGCTATTCAAAAGTCAAGAGCCGTTTTATCAAAAGATCTGGAATTTACTACATTTTTGACACTTTAGTTCTTGTCTCCAACAAATATAAACACTCATGATATAATGCATAGTGTAACTTAACACATTATAATTGTAATTGATCAGCTTAACAAATGTTTAAAAGTGGAAAAAAAAATTTAAACAACAGATACTCAACTATTTACTAAGAAATTAGCTTAGTGTCTCTGCATCTAGCATGTTAACATTTAAAACAACACATGTTTTCAAAACATGCACTTTGATTGGTCAAAAATGTTAGCAAATCTATGAATAAATAAATTCAGAATTAAATTTATGAAATTTTTTTGTTAGAATGTTTGAGGCAAACAGAAGATGCATGGAATCCCCCCTGAACATGGAGACAGTACAGTTACATGCATTATCAAAGCTGGATTATTAGGTGCTACATTTAAACTCAACCATAAATATTTGCTTATTTTTAAGGTAATGAAATATTTCAAACCGAATTTGCTGTATCATTCAACATTTAATGTCCTGTATTGCTTTTTTTGATGTAGTATGTATGTATGTTGTTCTACGTCCCGTTCGAGAATTTTTCACTCATATAGAGATGTCACCATACACCGGTGAAGGGCTTCAAATTTTGACCTTTACTCGGCACTCGGGGCCACTGAACAGTGAGGGATCTTTATTGTGCCAACGCCTGCCGTGACACGGGGCCTTGGTTTTTAAGGTCTCATCCGAAGAACCCACAACTTTCACTTCAAAGTGCCGAGCGCATGGCGAAGAAACAGTTGCTACCCATTTTTATCGACTTAGGTCAGTCGCGGCTGAGATTCAAACTCACAACCTCCTGATCACAGAGTGAGCGCTCTACCAACTGAGCTACTGTGAACGGTCTTTTGGTGTAGTAGTTATAAGCTTCTAAAGCATATTGTTTTCAAAGAAACGAAAAAAAATTTAAAAAATGAAAAGTAATTTATGCTGATTTTAATAGCCTACACTTTAAAAAGATTTCTGTATTTCCCCCTCTGAACTGTAGAGATTAGACATGTCAATTGATATACTCTATATTATACAATTCTGTGGTTAATGATGCAACATAAGAATTTAAGTGCATAGTGTTGCCAAAGTACCTGCAGAAGTTGTAGTAAAACCTTCAGGGGTAAAAATATCATTTTCATCCTCTTATTTTCATACTTGATTGCCAAAGCTTAATTATGACTTTTATGAAGTTTTTCTTTTCCAATTTAGGTATACAGAGATCCCTTGAAGAAATAAAGAACAGCTTTTAATTAGAGAATTCTCTTTTAATACAGTTACAAAGCTTTCAAACCATGATGAGTAAAAAAGATACAAGGAAATTTGTTTACAGCCTTCCAGGTAATAATGAAATAATTCAATCTTCCAAAAGAGATTTTATCTCACTCAAGCAGAAGACTCAAGTGAGCTTTTCTGATCAAAAAGTGTCCGATGTCTGTCTATCTAGCTGTCCGTCAACCTTCTGTCCATCTGTCTGTCATGTTGCTGCAGAACTGTAGCTCTCCGAAAAAAAAAATATATTGTCAGACCAGAGAGCTACAGTGCCACCCATTAAAAAAATGTGTATATTTACTGCGCCAAAAAAAAAGTAAGCAGAATCTCGATTTATTTCTCTGTTATCAACTGCAATCTAAAAATACTATTAACCCTGTGTCTCTAACATATTTTTGCACTTTTTCCACAACAAAACATTCTTTACAACCATTGTTAATCATATCAATAGCCCTCCTGGGCCTGAAATTGAAATCATCGAAAATTTTGTCTATTTATTCTGCCATCTTGGGTGGCAAGGTAATTCGGTCCAACGCGCTTCTTGCAGATGTCAACTACAAGAGTAGTTGATAGAGGTCTAAGGAAAATTTTGAAATCCAGGTTTTGTGCAGTTGAGGTAAAAATTTAGAGAAATTAATTCAGAATCGAGCGCAACTTTTTGTGTGCAATAAATATACACTTTTTTTTCTATGGGTGGCACTGTAGCTCTCTGGTCGTCTATCCCAATTTTTTCAAACCAGCAAGTTACAGATCAGCAGCTTTCTGTCATGTTGTCCGTAAACTTAATTTTTACATTTTCAACTTCTTCTTCAGAACCACTGGGCCAATTTCAACCAAACTTACCTCAAAGCATTCTTGGGTGAAAGGAAAGGAATTTAAGATTGTTTAGAGGAAGTGCCATGCCCCCTTTCAAGGGGAGATAATAAGGAACTCATGAAAATTTGAATTTTAAAAATTTTCTGCTCAATAACCACTTGACCAGAAATGATGAAATTTATGTGAAAGCTTCTATTAAAGTTTGTTCAAATCATGACTCCCAGGGGTAGGATGGGATCATAAGAAGGGATCAGAGAATTACATAGGAATATGTAGGAATTATCCTCAAAAATCTTCCTCCTAAAAACAGCAAAGCCATTATTAGTCATTTTTTATACAGAGGCTTCCTCAGGTAGTGAAGATTCAAATTTGTTTAAATCATAACCTCCGGGACTAGCATGGGGCCACAACAGGGGATCAGGGTAATGCATTGGAATATATAGAAAATATTTTTTTTTAAATCTTCTTCCCAAGAACAACAAAGCCATAATTTCATATTTTTTTTTAGAAACTTTAAAGGTATTGTAGACACAAATTTGCTAAAATCATGCCTGGGGAGAGGGGGGTGGTTAAGGTGGGACCACAATAGGCAGTAAAAGTTTTATAATGGAATACATATGGAAAATGTCTTTAAAAATCTTCTTCTTAAGAAGAGGAAAATTTATATGAAGTCATATTTATATGGAAGCATTCTCAGGTAGAGTAGATTGAAGGTTACATGTATTCAAATCATGACCCCCTATGGTAGGGTGGGGCTATAATATGTGATCAGTTTTACACAAGAATAAATAGGAGAAGAAAGAATCTGCTGACGGAGAACAGAAGGGCCATAGTTAATCAGGTGAGCATTATGGCCCATGGGCCTCTTGTTTGTTCAATATTTACATTAAGAATGGTTGTGTAGAAACCATCAAGATTCACCTATTATGTGTCATATTTTTTAAGTTAAAAGGTAACAGTAAATATTGTTTGTTTATCAACAGATTCAGCAAATAATGCTAGAGAATTTGTTAATGCAAGACCTAATGATGGAAATGTACCAGGTTCCATGGCTAGGAGAATGTCAGAAAGCCTCATCATTAGTGTGTTACAGGTAAAAATTTTTTTAGGAATTTAAGAAATAAATAACAGCTACTGTTAAAAATTCACTAGGAAATGAATTTGGTTGGTTCCCAATCACATCTCTTGAGAAGCCTGAAAGTCTCATTGATGAAAGTGTTACCATGCTGGTTTCTCAGGTGCCTATAACACTGATATCCTACATGTAGGTCCCAGTCAAGCATCTGCTCTGCTCAAGGTTCCAGGAGTGAAAAATGTTGGTTAGGAATAAAGTGGCATCAGGTATTGCTTCTGTCATAGAATCTTCTTTTTAAGAATTAATTAACCCCTTAGTCAGTATTAGGGGTATATAGTTTTTGCCCTGCTTATCAATCTTGTTTGTCTGCAAAAATTTAACCTTGCCCATAACTTTTTTAGTAGATGGAACTATGACATTCATATTTCACAGGTCACTTGTGACAATACCTTTCTTTGGGTATCACTTAATTTGACCTCTTGACCTTGGAATTTGACCCACTTGCACAAAAAATTACCAAATTTTAACCTTTGCAATAACATTTGAACGGTTGTGCTAGGGCTTTCATCCTTCACTTGTATATTCATTGTGGTAAGACCTTTTAATGGGCACAAATATTTTTGGCCTTTTGACCTTGACCTTAGAGTTTGACCCACTTTTTGAAAACTTTAATTAACCTCGGCTATAATTTTCAACAGTTAGTACAAGGTCTTTCATATTTCACAGGTGTATTCCTTGTGACAACACCTTCCTTTGGATACCAACAGTTTGACCTTTTCACCTTGACCTTAGAGTTTGACATGTATTTGAGAAACTTCAACCCTTGCCCTACGGGGGCATCAGTGTTTCACAAACACATTTTGTTTCACATAAATTGTAGCTTTAACAAAGACACACTGTTGATAATTTTTTAAGATGACATTTTATTTACAAGTTATGCTGGGGAGTTCTGTTAAAATATTCTGTTTACATGAGGTCATGATGAACAAAAGAAGGTAGTACACAGTGTTTAGACTGGCAGAAGAAGTGATATGGTATCATTATTTCCTTATACATATACAGTAAAACACGCTTTAGCTTATAATGAATTCAAGCTAATAGCAAAGTGATTTTTATTCTCTGTTTTTTTTTTAAACATATTACAACTCAATGTATACATGAATAATGATTTACCTTAAGTTTTTAACAAAGCAAAATTGTCTGTCCCTAGCACTTTGATATAGGCTTGTTTTTCTGACTAACTGTACAAGTATTTATTCCACCAGTTCAAATTTTAATATGAATTGTATACCTTTTATGCTTTTGGTAACTGTGATTTATTGTAGAATTATGTCCACAGCATTTTTTAATCTTTGCAAAAACTATTAGAATTATTATTAGTCCCCCACCTGTGAAACCAGAGGTGACAATAGGTTTCACCGTGTCTGTGCGTCTCTCTGTACATCTCTCTGTCTGTCCATATGTATGTCTATCAGTCTGTCCCACTTGGTTTTCCACACTTTTTTTCTAAATACTTGCAGATATTGAGATGTTTTTATGCCCCGCCATGAATATGGCCGGGGCATATAGTGTTTGTCATGTCCGTCTTCCGTCCTTCCGTCCTTCTGTCCTTCCGTCCTTCTGTCTGTCCTTCCGTCACACTTTGCGTTTAGCTCTGTTCAAAGCTCAGTTTCAAAGAAACTACACAAGATATTTTTATCAAACTTCATGTGCTGATAGATATTGATGAGAGCTATGCAACTGCATCAACATTTTTTGACCTTGACCTTTCCTTTGACCTTGACCTCACTTTTCTTAAAGTAGTGTTTAGCTCAATTTTTTAAGATACCATTCAAGATAGTTTAATCAAACTTCATATGTTGATACATACTGATGTAAGCTATTCAACTGCGTCAACATTTTTTAACCTTGACCTTTCTTTTGACCTTGACCTCACTTTTCTTAAAGTAGTGTTTAGCTCAGTTTTAAAGATACCATTCAAGATAGTTTAATCAAACTTCATATGTTGATACATACTGATGTAAGCTATTCAACTGCATCATCATTTTTTGACCTTGACCTTTCCTTTGACCTTGACCTCACTTTTCTTAAATTAGTGTTTAGCTCAGTTTTAATGAAACCATTTAAGATATTTTTAACAAACTTCGTATGCTGATACATAGTGATTAGAGCTATTCAACTGCATCAATATTTTTGACCTTGACCTTTCCTTTGACCTTGACCTCACTTTTCTTAAATAAGTTTTAGCTCAGTTTTAAAGATACCATTCAAGTTGGTGTTATCAAACTTCATATGCTGATACATACTGATGAGAGCTATTCAACTGCATCAACATTTTTTGACCTTGACCTTTCCTTTGACCTTGACCTCACTTTTCTTAAATTAGTGTCAAACTTCATATGCTGATACATACTGATGAGAGCTATTCAACTGCATCAATATTTTTTTACCTTGACCTTTCCTTTGACCTTGACCTCACTTTTCTTAAATTAGTGTTAAGCTCAGTTTTAAAGAAACTATTCATAATATTTTTATCAAACTTCATATGCTGATACATACTGATGTAGTCTTTTCAACTGCAGCAACAATTTTTGACCTTGACCTTTCCTTTGACCTTGACCTCACATTTCTTAAATTAGTGTCAAACTTCATATGCTGATACATACTGATGTAAGCTATTCAACTGCATCAATATTTTTTTTACCTTGACCTTTTCTTTGACCTTGACCTCACTTTTCTTAATTTGTGTTAAAATATTGCATTACTAATATACCCTCGGCGGGGCATTCATGTCCTATGGACATATTTCTAGTTTGGTATGTGAGTCTAACTTGATGAATTATAGATTAAGTTTGCATTATGATTTTTTGACGGAATTATGGCATTTTCAATTTTAAATGGGAACCAGATTACATTTGCTGGTAGGGGACGAGCATTGCAATGGCAAAACTCTCAGAATGCTTGTTCTGGTTGAATTGTTTGTGTTTTTAGTCCCCTACCAGTGAAACTGGAGGGGACTATAGGTTTCCTCTGAGTCTTTCTGTCTGTCTGTCCCTCTGTCTGTCTGTCAGTCTGTCCCACTTGGCTTTCCGCACTTTTTTCCTAAACGCTTGCAGATATTGAGCTGATTTTTGGTATTGAGTGTATCTTGATGAATTACAGATCAAGTTTGCATTTCGTTCCGCTTCATTGATTTTTGATGGAATTATGACCTCTTCAATTTCTAAGGGTTTTCCGCAATTTTCTTCTAAACGCTTGCAGATATTGAGCTGATTTTTGGTATGTGACTTTACCTTGATGAGTTATAGATCAAGTATGCATTTCGTTCCGCTTCATTGATTTTTGACGAAATTATGGCATTTTCAATTTTTAACGGGAACCAGATTACACTTGCCGGTAGGGGACTAGTATTGCTAATGCAATACTCTCAGAATGCTTGTTACAATTAAGTTGCATTTTTTTCAGAGGCAGTAAAGGAAATCGATGGTGATGTTTCTTGTGTTGGTGATGAGAATCAGAGTGAGGAGGAAATGGATGACAGTCAAGACAATCATGATTTCCACACTTTAACTCCAGGTACTGTATACACACTACATTACTGCATTACCCATCTTTAAGCAATAACTTCCTTTTCTTTATATTATAAGCAGAAGCCCTGAATGCGTAGCATTGTTAAGGCTGCATAAAGGGGGTGGGGCCTAATTTTTACAGGAAAAGTTTACTATGACATCACACAAAAATAGTTATTCCTCATAATACCAGAAAATGAAATAATTTGCAATTTTAAACTATCTTAACATAATAAACAACATGAAAACTACCAATGCATTAGTTTTTGTTGCTAGTTAAATCCCACAGAGCAGGTTATTAACAAATTACTGATTGCAGTGAACTTGTCGACATGACATCATTTTGGTAAAAATGACATATTTCATGTGCTGTGAGAGACAGAACGAAGATTTTTTTTTACAGTGAAAAATGTATTTTATTATTAAACAGAATATTATATACAGATTTCAGACAGGCAAGTGATACAAATGTAAAACCTTTGTTTAGTGCGATTATTCAATAATTATACAGAAAATGTATTTAATAAATTCTTCCGTGTTTTTATGTACAAGGTTCCGGACCCGTGTTTAACATCGAGGTGCCTAATTAAATTGTTTTTTCGCAAGGGTATACACTTAATAGATCTTATCCGTTTTTCGAATGTAAATAAAGGATATTTTCCTTAACTTGAAAAGTGCTGCTCCTTCCCCGAAATCCAGAGCATTATTTAATAAATGCATAAAACACTTTGTAAAGGTCACACATATTTCAGCTGGAGCTACATAACATGAATTTTTCCTTATAAAATGCAAATTCTAAAGCAGCAGAACTTTTCAGAAAGTACAAGGTATATAGAAATAATTTATAACTTAGATTTTTTAATGGAACTAGGATATGCCCTTGTGATATTGAAATTTGTGTATGACCTACATGTAATACACATTATATGCAATTATCACGTGACTTCCATATAAGGTTACCAAACTAGATTCAATATAGAGTGGGGTATAGGCCTACAATATTATTTTTATTAATTTTTAAGTCATCTGGGAATATAATAGCTTTACAAAAATAAATCAGCGTTAAAAAGTTATCTATTTGTACATGCCTATTTTCCATTGATTTCTTCACAGTATGCCTTAACAGTGCTGCGTGGTCTACATGCATGAAAAATGTGTAGTTCTCAATACTGGATATTGAGTATGAACAGAAGAGCTTCAGTATAAGTGACAAAAAGAGTGGTTATATATTCAAGGG
This sequence comes from Saccostrea echinata, assembly GCF_033153115.1. Classification (NCBI taxonomy): domain Eukaryota; kingdom Metazoa; phylum Mollusca; class Bivalvia; order Ostreida; family Ostreidae; genus Saccostrea; species Saccostrea echinata. The sequence continues at coordinate 20,674,033 of NW_026889782.1, forward strand.
TAGAGCAAGGTATATTCTGAAATAAGTTATTTGCATTGGTGGAACTTTACCAATATGAGAGTCATCGCATTTCACACAGATGTCTTCTGAATGGAGATGGAAGAGTGAGATTAAATTCCAAATAGAACAAAATATTGATCTAAAACTGAATGTAAATTTAAGTAGCCAAGCACGCAAGTTCACAGATCATTCAAATAATGAATGTACCTATTTAATACATATATATTAGTGAACAATCATTCTCCTACCAAATTGTATTTCAGATACCGAAAAGTTCTTCACTTTTCACAAAATACTTAGCCAGTCATGATAAGCCACTTTCAGAGCTATTTGCTTTATTTTCATACAGACAAAAGTATAAACAGAAGAAAAATTATATTCTGAAAATTTGATTTTAAGGAAAAGGAAGCCACTTTCTGATCACAGATCCACAACAGAAATGGAAGATTCTGCATGCAAGTGACAGAAGATACAAAAAATCCCAAGGACATCATGTGAAATGATTTTAATCAAAAAACATTTCAGAAAAGATTACAAAAATGTAATAAAAACTTAGATAAGTGTTAAAGACCAAGTATATAATCTAGTTTAAAAAAAAACAGAGAAAATCTTGATTTACACACTAATTTCAATTGATATATTTTTGAGAAAAATGATAAACACTGTGTTTCGGAGCCACAATTAGCAGTATTGGGGGTTAAATTGTTTGCAGCAGTTTTATCATTATGAAACCTGCATGGACCATGATACTGCATGACTGAAGAGTGCAGAAGAAACTGCATGATGTGTGTAGCAAATGATTTTGAAGTACATGTATTAAATATTCTGTGCAGAAGGAAATTTTTTCCTTTTTTTCATGAACATGTTTTCAAGTATCGCATGACCTTTCTGAAAGTGAAAAAAATGTGCATGTCCCAATTAAGTTTGATCAAGTCTTCAAATAAAGTTATATGCAGAAATTCTTTTTTTATTTATCCACTATGGTATTGTTTATGAAATCTACAGTGAAATGTACTTTTAAGTGAGTTGAATTGAATATAAAGAGTTGGGTTCACTTTATGCATAAGATAGCCCTGTCCTTATATCAGTTAATTGTCCATCACCCTCTGTCCCATTTCTAACATCCAAATAAAGCTGAGAGTGCCTTTCATTCCTTTAACAAAGTTTCTTAAAGAGTCCAGAGATTGGAAATTAAACAAGCTTTGTACAATTGCAAAGTTCTTGAACTTTTGCAGAAAACAGGCTTATTTGAAAGAAAACTAAATACAAGCTTACTCCTCGACCCAAAATATAAAACACGTTTTTCAGAAACAGATCCTTAATTATTAATATCCTCAGCATGGATTAGAGATTGCACTCTATATGAAATATTTTTGAAAAATGCTAAAACTTTTGTCCGTTGTTGAAGGAATTTTCAGGATATGGGGAAAATCTTTCCTTTATATTGATGTTTGAAATAGGACCCTGGGACTTTGTCAGTTAATTGGTATGTATGAAGGGCCATTTTATGGATAAAGTGAACCCAGCTCTTTACATCATTTTTAATAGATACAGTCACCAAAGGTCCAAAAGATAATTTAATGCACATGATACCAAAACTGAGTAGTTTTGATTTCTCACAATTCAAAGGGCCATAAAAACCCTAAGTTAACCTTGCTTTTTTATAATGTTTATGTCTACAAACTTTTACCATATGTATCAGGTCCTTAGTTTCTAAAAATACCATTATCTTGTGTAGGTCCCCTGAGTTTTACCATCGGGTATAAGGTCCCCAGTTTCTATAAATACCCTTATCTTGTGTAAGTCCCCAAACTTTTACCATGTGTATCAGTTCCTCAGTTTCTATTAATACCCTTATCTTGTGTAAGCCCCCAAAGTTTTACCATGTGTATCAGTTCCTCAGTTTCTATTAATACCCTTATCTTGTGTAGGTCCCCAAAGTTTTACGATTGTGTATAAGGTCCTCGGTTTCTATAAATACCCTTATCTTGTGTAAACCCCCAAACTTTTATCATGTGTATAAGGTCCTCAGTTTGTATACATACCCTTATCTTGTGTAAGTCCCCAAACTTTTACCATGTGTATAAGGTCCTCAGTTTCTTTAAATACCCTTTATCTTGTGTAAGTCCCCAAACTTTTACCATGTGTATAAGGTCCTCAGTTTCTATACTTTCATTATGTGTAAGTCCCCAAACTTTTACCATGTGTGTAAAGTCCTCAGTTTCTATAAATACTCTTATCTTGTGTAAGTCCCTAAACTTTTATCATGTGTATAAGGTCGTCAGTGTGTATAAATACCCCTATCTTGTGTAAGTCCCAAAACTTTGCATGTGTATAAAGTCCTCAGTTTCTATAAATACCCTTGTCTTGTGTAAGCCCCCAAGCTTTTTCCATGTGTATAAGGTCCTCAGTTTCTATACATACCCTTATCTTGTGTAAGTCCCCAAATTTTTACCATGTGTATCAGTTCCTCAGTTTCTATTAATACCCTTATCTTGTGTAAGTCCCCAAACTTTTACCATGTGTATAAGGTCCTCAGTTTCTATACTTTCATTATGTGTAAGTCCCCAAACTTTTACCATGTGTGTAAAGTCCTCAGTTTCTATAAATACTCTTATCTTGTGTAAGTCCCTAAACTTTTATCATGTGTATAAGGTCGTCAGTGTGTATAAATACCCCTATCTTGTGTAAGTCCCAAAACTTTGCATGTGTATAAAGTCCTCAGTTTCTATAAATACCCTTGTCTTGTGTAAGCCCCCAAGCTTTTTCCATGTGTATAAGGTCCTCAGTTTCTATACATACCCTTATCTTGTGTAAGTCCCCAAATTTTTACCATGTGTATCAGTTCCTCAGTTTCTATTAATACCCTTATCTTGTGTAAGTCCCCAAACTTTTACTATTGTGGATAAGGTCCTCGGTTTCTATAAATACCCTTATCTTGTGTAAGCCCCCAAACTTTTATCATGTGTATAAGGTCCTCAGTTTCTATAAATACCCTTATCTTGTGTAAGCCCCCAAACTTTTATCATGTGTATAAGGTCCTCAGTTTCTATACATACCCTTATCTTGTGTAAGTCCCCAAACTTTTACCATGTGTATCAGGTTCTCAGTTTCTTTAAATACCCTTATCTTGTGTAAGTCCCCAATTTTTTACCATGTGTATAAGGTCCTCAGTTTCTATACTTTCATTATGTGTAAGTCCCCAAACTTTTACCATGTGTATAAGGTCCTCAGTTTCTATAAATACCCTTATTTTGTGTAAGTCCCTAAACTTTTATCATGTGTATAAGGTCCTCAGTGTCTATAAATACCCTTATCTTGTGTAAATCCCAAACTTTGCACGTGTATAAAGTCCTCAGTTTCTATAAATACCCTTGTATTGCGTAAGTCCCTAAACTTTTACAATTTGTATAAGGTCCTTAGTATCTATACTTTCATTATGTGTAAGTTCCCAAACTTTTATTATGTGTATAAGGTGATCAGTTTCTATACATTTATTATGCATAACTTTAACTATGTGTATAAAGTACTCAATTTATATAAATACCTGCATCTTGTGTAAGTACCCAGTTTCTATAAATACCCTTATGTTATTTAAGTCCCTTAACTTTTATCATGTGAATAAGGTCCTGAATTTCTATAAATACCATTATCTTGTGTAAGTCCTCAGTTTCTATAAATACCCATATCTTGTGTAAGTCCCCAAACTTTTACCATGCTTATAAGGTCCTCAGTTTCTATAAATACCCTTATCTTTTGTAAGTCCCAAAACTTTAACCTTATGTATAAAGTCCTCAGTTTCTATTCATACCCTTATCTTGTGTAAGTCCCAAAACTTTTACCATGTGTATAAGGTTCTCAGTTTCTAGACATACCCTTATCTTGTGTAAGTCACCAAATTTTTACCATGTGTATAAGGTCCTCAGTTTCTATAAATACCCTTATCTTGTATAAGTCCCCAAACTTTTACTGTGTGTATAAGGTCCTTACTTTCTTTAAATACCCTTTATTTTGTGTAAGTCCCCAAACTTTTACTGTGTGTATAAGGTCCTCAGTTTCTTTAAATACCCTTTATCTTGTGTAAGTCCTCAAACTTTTACTGTGTGTATAAGGTCCTCAGTTTCTTTTAATACCCTTATCTTGTGTAAGTCCCCAAACTTTTACCATGTGTATAAGGTCTTCAGTTTCTTTAAATACCCTTTATCTTGTGTAAGTCCCCAAACTTTTATCATGTGTATAAGATCCTCAGTTTCTATAAATACCCTTATCTTGTGTAAGTCCCAAAACTTTTACCATGTGTTTAAGGTCCTCAGTTTCTATAAATACCCTTATCTTGTGTAAGTCCCAAGACTTTTACCATGTGTATAAGGTCCTCAGTTTCTTTAAATACACTTTATGTTGTGTAAGTTCCCAACTTTTTACTGAGTGTAAAAGGTCCTCAGTTTCTATAAATACCCTTATCTTGTGTAAGTCCCCAAACTTTTACAATGTGTATAAGGTCCTCAGTTTCTTTAAATACCCTTTATCTTGTGTAAGTCCCCAAAGTTTTACCATGTGTATAAGGTCCTCAGTTTCTATAAATACCCTTATCTTGTGTAAGTCCCCAAACTTTTACTGTGTGTATAAGGTCCTCAGTTTCTATAAATATCCTTTATCTTGTGTAAGTCCCCAAACTTTTACTATGTATATAAGGTCATCAGTTTCTATAAATATCCTTATCTTGTGTAAATTCCCAGCCTGATACATCGAAAGAAGACGGTTGTTCATGATCAAAATACATTGTGATTTATTTTAAAAGAAATCACCCAGACTAATTGTCCATGTGTTACTAAACAGGTCTGAAATGCCTTAAATATTTCTTGTTTTTCGTCTGACACTGTAGCTCTCTGGTCATCCATCCCAATTTTTTCTGACCAGCGAGCTACAGATCTGCAGCTAGTCTTATGCATGTATAAGCTGCAGATCTGTAGCTCACTGGTCTGAAAAAATTGGGATGACCAGAGAGCTACAGCGCCACCCTAAGAAAAAAAAAACTGTATATTTATTGCGCACAAAAAGTTGCACTCATTTTTAGAAAAATACACTATTATACCGTATACGTCCTTTCTCTAAACGTGAGAAAAAGTGCAATCTGCTTGCATAGAACGACATATAGATGTGATTGACTGAAAAATTATGTTTTTTTGAGATATACGCTCTTAATCTTTTTTTAATTAAGAGGGGGGGGGGGGTATCGATCCACACTTCAGGCGCCTGTGTTTACAAGGGTTATAAGGAATGCATTGCTGTGGAAATAGTACAGGAATATGTTAGGAACACACAGTTAGTAATATTTTGAAACGGCGGTTTGAAAAACACGGAAAAATAAATCGACAAACAGCGCACTTTTTTGTGCGCAATAAATATCCACTTTTTTCAATGGGTGGCACTGTAGCTCTCCGGATTGTCAATATTTTTTTAGGAGAGCTTCAGTTCTGCAGCTAATGCATGTATATGCATTATTTTGTACTTTTAATCAACCTGTACGTACATAAGCCGCAGACTAATGAAAGAGGCAATGTAGCACATGCACTTGTTTCTGCAATAAATTTTTAACCCTTTGCATAATGATTATTATAATATGGGTTAAAAATTTATTACAGAAACAAGTGCCTGTGACGTCGATATGTAACCTCGCCACTTTTGCTACTTACTCCAACGCGAATTCCGGCTGGATGTACATCTATAGTCGACACTACTTTTAAAAATAAATTTAATAATAAATATTATTCGTGTATTTTTTCTTATATTAAAAGCTTTACATTCAAGAATATAGTAATACTCATCAGCAACTTGGGCAATAATACAGGCTGTACAGGGTTTTTTTTTCCCTATGTGGTATATCATGCTATCGTCTGGCTTCTACTGGTAGACGACGATTTTATTTATGAAATTTTAAAAGTATTTTCAGATCCCATGCTTTGCTTAAAGAGTCTATAAACTTGTTTTTCAGGAGTTATCACTGAACAACTTTTGAATAATTTGATGTAACATTTGCATTATGATGAAGATTACATGTTGTATCCTTCATTAAGAATTCATATTGACACCTTGTTTATATTTGATACATCTCGGCATGTAGTATCGGGGGGGGGGGGGGGAGGGGAGGGGTGGCCCCTCAATTTTTTCCAAACTTAACTTTTTACTGTTGAAAATGTTCCTAGAAAAGATTGTTACACCAGTTTTGTTCCAGTATATTTAAATCATGGGTAATGTATTGATAACGTTTGACTGTGATCCCCCTTTCCAACGACATAGGATTTAAGAGTGTGGACAATTTATGTTTTTTTTTCTTGTCACATTATTTTTTTCAGGTAGGTTGTCATCCCACCCCCGTCCCTTTCAGGCTCAACTTTCAGAATCGATACTACGTGTCTGACAGCACACACATTTACAGATTTTCTGTAAAATATGCAATTCTAACCACGGGTTTAATAATTTGTCATCACTATACAGTTTAAGCATTTTGTACAATACATTTACAATTTTATTATTGCAATGTATCCTAGCTATGAGAGGAAACGGGTTGCACACCACCAGACGTTCTTCGGATGCAACTTCTGACCTACACGGATGATCTGACGTACATTTTCTAGGCGATTGAAATTGTCAAAGTTTTTAGGGGGTTTATTCCTAAGAAATACAAATCACTCGTACCAAACTTCCTCGCTATATGTTGGTATATGCACACTAGATATACTGATATACATAGAGCTATATATATCAGAAATTCAGAAAATTCACTTGATGCGAGTCTTTGCCTTTACATATAGGCCATACTTTAACGATTAATTCTACCTTAACTCACGATTTTTTTTTTTTTTTTTTTTTTTTTTTTTTTTTTTGCCTGCAAGAACGCCATGTCTACGATGTCTGTTCGACAAAATACGACGTTTGAACGATTTAAGTACTAATTAAGGCGACTGCATTACTAATTAGTTACAATCTTTCTACGACTATGAAGGATTAGTTACATTGAATTAAAATGCACACAAATTTCTTTTCAAAGTCATGGAGAGATGACCCAGAGATAGAAAATTTTTAGAAAACCGTGTTTAAAACTGTAACATTTTGAATTTAATTTTCAAGTTAGTTTTTGGCAAATCAAAATACAATATCGGGTAAATATTTCCCTTTCCTATTTCACAGGAACTTGATATATCAAAACAATGCTAAAATTTCATGTGACAGGTCAAGGAAATTTTCAATTTTCAAGTGCGCCCAGGTTCCTGCCGAATGCCAATCAAAAGCGCCCTTGTTCTTTACAAACACCGATAGATAACGATAAGATAATCCGTGTCAAACGCTCCTTATCAGGGAGGATTTGAATACACTTTTGCCGTCTGGATTTATCAATATAACTTTTTTGGACTCAGAACATTGTTTTAGTGAGCTCAGATTTTTTTTTAAATTTCATTCATATCAGTTTGTAATTAATATTGTTGATCAAGATGAGTATTTGCTTTAACATGACATAGAAAAATATCCAAAACTTATTTTTGATCTATTTTTTTTACCTGTTTTGGTAGTGAAGTTGTAAAATTTATAATAAAAAAAACTACATATATGCCCCATCTAACCCACCTCCCCTTTGTTTTTTATTTTTTTTTGGGGGGGGGGGGGAGGGGGGACATACCGGTACAACAAGGAATGAGTTCAAGAGTGATTTGACAGATATATCACCGCAAGAAATTGTATATCACCGCAAGAAATTGACTGATTTACTTTTAATTCGTTCAGAGGTTTAAATGCCGTGTTTATTTATCTATTTATTTATTTTTTGTTTTAATTTGAAATTCAATATTCAGAAATTATTCCGTATTGAAAATCTTCTCATGTTAAATCACTTATTCCTCATTTAATTCCTGAGTGGCACTGGTCGGACAACAAAGGAGCAGAGTGATAATGTCCAAAGACAGTGCTTTTTAAAAGAACTTTTCCCCAAAAAAGTATCATTATTTTTCTGTGTTTTTTATGTCCATGCCATCAAAACATTTTATAACTTTACCTGTAACACTTTTACTCATTATTACCATATGCCATTTTTAAATCTGTTCAGTTCTTCTTAAATATGTAGAAGCCTTGTCGCATTTTACTGTCCCTCGTTCCCCTTTACGCTCTTACCATTTCTACTGAACAATTTGGAGACAATGGCCGCATCCGACTGGTTACTTGTTGTTTCATGTTAATCATTGCCATCGCTGGGACTTGTTAATAAATTCGAAAACCACATTCCTCGTTACTTTGGACATTTCACTGTCAACATTCTCTCTTTTTAGTTCAACAACATATCTTTTTATACCAAAACTACGGATACACAGCCCAAAGTATGTCATCTCATTATATCACACGGACATATAGCTCTTTTGAAACATTTATGAGGAGGCAAGAAATATCGATTGGTGAAATTGACACCCAGTCATCTTTCCTCAGAGGTCAATATTCGTCGTCACAGTGCTATATGTGGGCGTATTTGACATGTGATGCACAGGAATCGTGTTTATGAAACATTTAAATAATTAATTAAAATATCCATAATTTGGTCGGCTGACTACACCTGGACAGGCTTTACAGAGTTACACACATAGGAAAAAGCATTGGCGCAAACAATGCACAGCCAAAATTTACAATCCTCTCCCATTTTCAGAAGAGAGCAAAATGCGGACTCCGGTGTAACAACGAAAAGTGACCCCCGTAGAGTATTGACCAGCGTGTCATTTTTCTACGTAGAAAAATGACCCAGGTCAATATTCTACGACAAGAAGGGTCATTTTTCGACCGTAGAAAATCCATCCAGGCCAGTAATTCTACGACTCCGGACCGTTGCTCGAGACGATAAGGAAAAAGTTGCATTTTCATTAAAATACCTCTTCAGTTTATCATTTATGTTCGCTTATCTTAATAATTACGATAACATAGTAACACTGCAAATACATAATAACACCAGTAAGATAATAGGGTATAGTCAAATGTATTTTCATCTACATGTGCATGTATATCAAAGTTTCAAATTGGTTTCGCTCTCAGTGCTACTGAACTTATACATATTTATCTACATGTATTTTAGAACTTTCATAAATCAGTTAAAAGGTAACATTTTGAACCACATGACTCATTTAGCCAATTTTCAAGTTATTCTTCAGCAAATCAGAACAACAATATTTGGAAAATATTTCCTTTTCCTTTTTCAGAAGAACTCAATACATAAAAAGAATGCTGAAATTTTGAGTTTCAGATACGCCCAGATTCCTGCCAAATATCAATCAAATGCGCCCTCATCCTTAATAAGTTTAAGGTATATTTACTACTTTGTGACCACGACCTTCAGTTTGAAATTGCAAAACTCTGAAGAAGTTCAAGAGAGAAAACGTTTTAAATACTAACAGGTCGTAGCTTCCATTGTAGCACGGAAGCACGTGCTTCCACATTGTTCGGTGGGAAAAATGAATTCATAAAAAGTTAAAATGCTTTTCAAAAATAAATTTAAAACATTCTCCGAAGAAAATACTGAACACTGAACTGTAGTAAAATTTTGCATTATTTGTTTAATGTTTTAATTTTTCAATTTATATTAATTTATGAATATCATTTCTATATATAATTTATAAGACTCGAGTTCATGAAAACATGCATGTATGATTGAAATTTCAAAAGCATTACATGTATATAAAGGATAATACATACTTAGTGTAAACTGTATAATATTGAATACATGTAAAATGCATATAGGCCTATAACATGCAGTCTAATAATAAGGACATCAGGGAGAACCAAGATTTTTTTTCTCGCTGAAAACGCATTTATGACAATATATATCATTAATAATAACTACAAAAGGTATTTAGAAAAAAAGTATTGATTAGCATTTAACATTTTATGGTTTAAAATGTTATAAATCTTTTTAAGTCTATCGTCACTTATCTAAAATGCACCAGCTTCCAGGATCTTCGTACCCAGAGTCCCTCGACTTCGGCTTTGTCCCATCGGGGCCTTATGCCCCCCCCCCCCTCCCCGCCATTTTATGCTTCCACATTGATCGACCCCAAGCTATGCCACAAGATGCGAATTTGGCCGGAGTTATAAAAGGCCTGTATGTACAAGTCAACCAAATTACAGAAATTCAGTGTATAACAAAAACATGTATAACTATGACCATATATGGCACGAAAAAAGACACCAAATAAATAAACACCGTGCGTTTCATAAGTCTACCCAACCCAAATTTTGATTTATAAATTAGGGTCCCCATTTTTCTCTGTTTGTGTATGAGGGACTGAGTTTAGGTCCCCAATTCTGTTTGCTTATGAGAAGATGGGTCCCCTAATTTTACACAGAGTCCTCAGATTGGCACTTCCGGGTCCCCATTTTCTAAATTCATGGAAATATCATTCAATCTCAAAGACTCACTCCATCTACTTAAACCAGGATACCTACGAAGTAAAATGAGTTAAACAATACCAATTATGTCATGAAATCGCTTAGTCCCCATTTTAAGTTTTTATGACAGAGTCCCCAGATCGGAGTCCATACACGTATGGGTGTGTGTGTGTGTGTGAGGGTGTGTGTGTGTGTGTTTATTACAATGTAAATTAATAATCTTTAAACACACTATAAAAGTACATCGCTCTGTAGATATTTAATCCGTAAATTATTTATAATTCTCTGAAATAGTTGTACCTGTATTTCTATAGTAACTGAATAAAAACTGTTAGAAATGTATAGTTTTGGTAATTAGTTCCAGTTCCATTTGGATAATCAAGCGCCTTGGATTATCATCTCTCTATCAATGATTTGCGGTCTTTGACATAATATCAAAATATTGCACTTGAATTATCCGTATGTTGCCGTATTTAAATTTCATCTTTTAGAATCGTACTAAATGAATACAGTATACTACCAACATTTATTTTTAAGATTAATTTAATAAATAATCAACAGTTAATTAAGTAAAAAAATAATGATAAATGTTTGAAGGTATTTTTTTTCCAGAAAATAATGATACTTTAAACAGGCTAACCCTTACTTTCACGTCCTTTTTCCCTTTAAAAAGATAAGTACTTTCACTTTGGAGTTCCGAATAGCAATGAAGACTGAACGATGAGTGAAGACTGAACGATGAGTGAACGTCGATACAATGATCTTTTCAGCAAATACTATCAAATGTTGACTGACTTTTTTCATACTTATTCTTAGGCCATTATTTACACACTGAAATTTCTATGGATTTTTCCATTTACCCGATAATTACAAAGAGCAGACGGCGGGTGTGACCTGTCCACAGGGGATGCTTACTCTTCCATGGCACCTGATCCCACCTCTGATGTTTTTGGAGGTCAGTGTTTGTTGTGCTCCTGAGTTGTATAGTTTTACTCGATTTATGATCTTGAATATTGTTCGTTACCTCCATATTTGATGTAGATCAAAATAGCTGTTTCCTCCAAAACTCAAGAACACTCATGTACAATTTAATTTCACAACGCCTGTTTTCCAATAATTAAACTCTAAAAGGAAATTTATTTAAAGGAAATGAAGCACTAAGTATCTACTTAATACTGATGTTTAAAATGGAACATATAGTGATAGTCAATTAATTGGTATAAGGACATGACCATTTAAGTGTGTATTCTATGTTTTCCCATTCGCGGAAGAAAACTTCCGCTAAATAAAGTACAGATATTTCCTATAAATTTCATTCATTGATGAAGGTAAATATATCTATATTACATTTATCGCAATGCAATTCAAATGACATGATGGTATATTATGATTATTATTTTTTAACCTGAATTAAGAGAGAAGTGAGAAGTTAATTATTACATTATCCTATTTCTAAGATTGATTGATTGATTGTATGTTGTTTTACGTCTCTTTCGAAAATCCACTCATATAGATGCGTTACCATTTACTGATGAAGGGCTTCAAATTTAGACCTTTACTCGGCACTGAGAAGTGAGGGTTCTTTATCGTGCCAGCACCTCGGTATTTAAGGTCCCATGCGAAAGACCCGCAACTTTCTTTTAAAATTGCCGAACGCTTGGGGAAGGAACAGTTGATACCTATTTTTTATCGACTTAAGACAGTCGCGCACGTGATTCGAACACACGATCTTCCGATCATGGAGCAAGTGCTCTACTGACTGAGCTACCTCGGTGCCTGCTTCTAAGAATAGTTTACCAAAATTTGAACATTTTAATATTAATATATTGAACTGGAAAATCACATAATACAGATTTATCTCATTTTCTTTTCAGATTTATGTTGTTTAATAATTTTATTTACATACTTCAATGGATCACATACCTCGGCTATCAGAAGCTGTGTATGTAGGATTGTGTCGTGAAATAGGGACTCCTACAGAAGTGAGGATGCGGAGGGAAGTTATTGACACTTTGGATATGGTGATGAACCCCGTGTACATCATGAGGGGGTTTGACAGAATGAGGAGTGGGAGTATGCGTGAGGGATTCGGACTAGTTACTTCTCATCATGATTCCATGTTCTGGCCTCCAGATCACAAGGTAATATGTGATCCATTTCAAGTCAATCTCTCTCGTACCCCACAACACACGGTGATTCTGATGGAATTTGATGATTTAATACCCGGATTTACCAGACTAAATCTAGTGAGTCCATCAAATTATCCATACATCAGTTCCTCCTGTGTAGTGATCAATAACAAAACATATATTTCTAGTACTTTATTCCGCAATAACTTCTTGCGATGCCTCTTGACCATAGATTTAATCACTGCTTCATCTATCCCTCATGGACCCTGTTCTTCATTTACCATGAAAAGTACTGAAGTTGACAACGCATTCTGTTTCCATTCACATTACTGGCCGACAATAGCTATACCATGGAAACAAAGATCTCGTCAACACGGTTGGCCCTCCGAGATGGTTACATGTTGTTCCTATTGGCAGCATACCTCGAAAAGGATTAGAATTGAGAATTTCATTCTCAATGGCTGAACAAAAACTTGTTTATGCAATGAATCACTGTCAGTTTCTGTGTTATGGTCTCTTTAAAATATTTTTGAAAAAAGTAATTAATTTTCAGAATACTAACCCAGCTCTCTGTTCATACTTCACAAAAACTATTTTATTTTGGGTCATTCAGACAAATAATTCCTTACTTTGGACACCTGAAAACTTACTGTCTTGTTTCTGGGAATGCTTTAAACTACTGATAAACTGGGTACGTATTGGAGCATGTCCAAATTTTTTTATTCCACAAAACAACTTATTCCGCATTAAAGTTAGGGGGTCTGTACAAACATCATTGTTCAATCAGTTGTTCGAATTCTATTGTGAAGGTATATCATGCCTTCTCCGAAGTTAAAATCTAAGACCTTTCCTCATTGATGCTATTCTTAGTAGAACATTGAGAGTCTGCACTCACGAAAGCAGTATCATATCTAGCACTGAGCTAGATATTAGGTTATTTCAAGAAATCTCTGAGGCTAATGGAATCATTTCTTCTGTTGGACAATTTGCAGCATACATGCAAAAAATAGAGAGAGTTATTAGTGGAGGATTGACACCTAACCAGAAAGTTACAATACAGTGTGTAACATCCGAGGTGTTACGAACTACCGCCATGATGTTGCAGAGTATTATGTATCCAAATAAAATGCTTAATAAAGTTTATAACAAAGTCAATAAAGTAACTGTATTGCTAAAACTGTCATGTACAATGGGTTGTGTGACAGATATACTTTATCTTTCTATGTATTTGTACAGAACATGTCGATATGAACAATCACTCAGTTGTTTAAAGGAAGCACAGGAAAGCATGACACCGCCAAATGTTATGTATAATGGTCGTATAAATGGAGATGTGACGTGAATGACTTTGGATAGTAAAATTCGGAAAACTCCAGTGAATAATTCAGTGTTACACTTTTATTACAAATACGTTGATGAATTAGAGGTAGAGCAGACGTATTACAAGTACCACCTCTAGTGATGTTACATATGTTGTTAATACTGAATCACCACAAACTTGGTGACACAGTCAGATCACATGAAATATATGGAGATAACGAACAGTATTCAAGCTCAAAAGTCCATTAATTAATACAAAATAGGAGCAGAGCAAACACGGACCTCCAAACATCAGAGGTGGGATCACAACAATCTCTACAGGATCTACAGACTCTGGTTATTTATGATGACGGGTTTTTTGTACCTCCTCTCTTCAGAGATATTTCATGGCAAATACTGGGCATATGTCAACAAATCTGTGGGGACTATTTGGGAGCCCGAGAGTCTTACCAGTACTCAATCCAACAAATACCGTATCACACGATTCAGGAAGCGACACTATTAAGAATAAATGAATTCCCATATGAAGTGATGTAAAAGACATATTAGTGCAAATTTGGACAAATCATATTAAGTTACAGCGAGGTACAAGGTGTAATTTTTCCTTTATATATTTATCATTTTCTATGGGATGGAAAAGACCTCGTACTTTTTTAGAACTCAGTGTCATTTTCTTTTATTTTCATATCTTTGTTATACATTTAAAAAAGTTAATTTTTTCGACAGGTAAAGATAAATTGAAATGTTACATATCATTTTTTGTGCACGCAACATGAGGCATAAGAAAATAATAATTTGACTTTCATCAAACATCCACCTATGTGTAGAATGCAAATAAGATTCATAAGTACATTTTTGTGCATGCATCATTAGACCCGCGTGTAATATGAATCTAATATTGGAAATTTTCAGTATCAATGTGTTTAATTCAGGATATACTTCATTGATTGTTTTTTTTATTATAGTACGGAAAGGTGTGGGCGAAAAATAAAAATATAAGAAATATTTGTATAAGAAAATATATATTTCTAGAAAAATATATAAATGTATTGAAATATATTTACTTTTTTAATATTCTTGATCCATTAATGTTTTACTGGGATTGAATATTTACTAAAGATTTTAAGAAGACATTCAATGTCACTTTAATATTTCAAAAACAAAACATTTTTGAAAATAAAGATCGTATAATCTTTTAATATGTTTCCTTTATACTTGATTGATTGATTGTATGTTGTTTAACGTCCCATTCGAGAACTTTTCACTCATATAGAGACTTTCTTTAAATTTGAATATCTTCTAATTCCTTTGAACTGGAATATGTTTTAGTTCCTTTAAACTTGAATATCTTATAGTTCATATAAATACGACTCGTATACTTATTTATTGTGTAGAACAGAATGTTGGCCTCCAGGGGAAAGGCAAACAGGTTTTACAATAGGGGATCAAACATAACATAGAAAGATGTATCTTATGATCTTTAAAAAATCTTCTACTAATGACAGCAGAGTCATGATTAGCCATATTAAACTGAATCATCATCAGGTAAAGGAAATTAAAGTTCGTTCAAATCATGGTTGCTAAGAGTAAGAGGGGCTAACAATAGGGAATCAAACAGAAATGGGAAATAGAATAGAAAATATATCGTTTGTAAATCCTATTCAGATAAGTCAGATTGGTATTAAAAATCCAAATATAGTGTGAATTAGGTTTTTAATTAAATTTCATGACCACTTTGGGGCAACAATCCTGGGCCAATTGTGACCTAAAATTTAAATAAGATTAATAGATTATCTTTGTTTGGGATATTGTATTAATTATACCTAAAATTCAGCTTAACTTAGTCAAAAAACTGTTTAAAAAAACAAAACAAAACAAAACAAAACAAAAAAAACAAAACAAAAAAAAACAAAAAAAACAAAAGAGGTTTCAGGTACTTCGCCCTCTGGCATCCCACCCCGAACCCCAACTGGTTGCCTCGCTCCATTTCAAGAATGCTTTATCCGCAATTGGTATGTCTATAAACATGTATAATAAATATATTTTTTTTAATTTGGAATAGAAAAAATTATTGTTAATCGTTCTCATGCCTCTTTTTTTCAATGGAGTCTCGTGAATGCATATTTTATTTCTTTATTTCTTTATCTATTTGTTTATCTATTTACTTACTTTCTTTGCTTGTTAACAGTATGTTGTTTTTACGGGCATTGCTTTTGAGTAACGAAAATCCTACATGTATCTAATTAATTAATTTAATTTGATGTTAATACATTTTATTACATTTTCAACAGTGAAATGCTATAATTTATTTACTGAATAAAAGTGATATTCTGACAGAGTGTGAAAGGATATCAAAATGGTATTCTCACAGTGTAAAAATATCAAAAGTGGGACAAAACTTACAATTTTTCTTCTCTTCATGGAGAGTGTTTTTAAAATAATTCACAACCTGTAATAAGATAGAGTTAATGTACCATCCTGACAGAGACTAATACTTATACTGCCAAAGTTTTACAAATATGCTGTTAAAAATCCTTGTTTACAACGTTTTTCAATCTCGCAACCGCTTAACTATGACGTCTCAACCGCTCAACTATGACGTCACAGCTGATGACACTGTGTTACGAAAAGACAGAAGTGAAGGGAAAATGTAAGAAACAGAAAACTCAATGTTTTGTAGATGAATATGGAATTTATTTCACTCATGAGACAGGGATTTTTTTTTTAATATTTTCACTCGTGTTTCGCACTCGTGAAAATATCAAAACAATCATGTTCCACTCGTGAAATAATTTCCATATTCATCTATAATGACTAACGCTGGATTCAGCGATAACATAGTCAGTTTTTGATTTATGGTCTTCAAAAATATATTTAATAGAAGTTATTTATTCTGTAAACGTATTTCATTTGGCTGTATATTCTTTTTAGCGCTTTGGGCGGAAAGAAACATCCGCTAATTCAAGTACGTCGCTAAGTTTCTTGTGCACATATTCATAAATAAAAACATTAAGAAGTGTGCTAAACGAAATCCACGCTAAGCTGTTCAAATATAAATTTTCGCTGAATATCGTACACTCTAAATATAAAACATTTACAATATTCAGAACAGAACACTCATTCCTTGTTCACACTTCATAAAATGTATTGTATCTTTTATGTCCTCAGGCTTTAGTTTTTGGGTCGGTATTTCTCAAGGGAACATGCTTGAAAAAAAATCATTCAAAATTTTGTCTTTTTATGAATGTGGCCTTAAGGTCTCTTGTTTGCTTTATGAAGAGAGGGAAAAAAAATGATATTTTACAAACTAGGTGCAAGAGAAGCATGCACCTACTAGTATCTATTTTCTGATTAAAGGTAAGTTGTAAGTACATCCAAGGTGATACAAAAATTAAAAATGAAAAAAAAAAGATGATTGTAGACCCTTTCTTTTCCCTATTAAGCCAATTCAAAAATATGGTTCACAATATACCTAAAACTTTCACTGCCAAAAATTAAGGACAGATGATACAAACTTTTATCAAAAATTCTGAGGATAACAACCTAAGTTATATTTATATGAGTAAAATGAATAAGTTTAACCGCACAGATTTTAATTTTTCATTCCAAGTTTCACAATATTGGGATTTTATGTGACAAAAAATTTTATAGATTAATAAGGATGGTTGCAGAAAGGTTGAATTTTGAACATCATAGACAATTTAAAAATCTTAATATCTTAAATATTAATTAGTCACATCAGTTACAACCAATATAGCTAAAGATATATATCCATATTTTTGTTTGTATGATCTGTCCCTAAGAGCTTCCCCTTGTGATTTTTTCTTGTTAAAACATCATGCAAAATATTATCAAAAAGTTTTCAAATTGATTTTAATGGTTGGCTGTTTGATTGTGTATTGTTCTACGTTTCGTTTTTCACTCATATAGAGACGTATCCATATACCGGTGAAGGGCTTCAAATTTAGACCTTTACTCGGCACTCAGGGCCATTGAGCAGTGAAGGTTCTTTATCGTGCCAACGCCTACAGTGACATGGAGCCTCGGTTTTTAAGGTCTCATCCGTGAATGGTTGGTATATGGAAAATGGAATAACTTTTCAAATTGTGCTTCATTCGGAAAAGTATTTTAGCATCCACTCATGTAAAAATTAATTTATGCTTTAAATAAGCAATTCTAGATGACTCCATTTATTAAATGATACATTGTTCTTTGTCTCCATATCTCACAAATTTGTATCATAAAATAATTTTAACGTTATTAAAAATAATGTTTTAATGTGTAATATGATACAAATTACATAAATTATGGAACGCATATTATCAATTAAAATTTGTCCATAAAGGATGAAAATGATATGAACAAAAATACAAATAGAAATTAATTTCATATCACTTGTGTATTTCACATCATATGTATATGCTTAAATTCCCATCTAACAGATTAAAACACTTTCATTGGAATAAAAAACTCTCTTTCCATGCCAAAGTTTTTATTATCCGAAATTCGTTTTTTAATATATCGTTACAATATTTTTTTTCTTATCAGTGGTCAATACTGCTTCAAAAGAATTAGTTCCAATTCTTATATCTTACAGCAATAAAAAGATCGTAGAGATAGAATTTGATAATCTATCATTTACTGCATGAAATATATGGAGATAACGAACAGTATTCAAGCTCAAAAGTCCATTATACAATACGAAATAGGAGCAGAGCAAACACGGACCTCCAAACATCAGAGGTGGGATCAGGTGCCATGGAGGAGTGAGCATCCCCTGCCGACCGGTCACACCCGCCGTGTGCTCCTTGTCATGATCGGGAAACGTGAATTGTTTTCCACAAAATATTTTGTTCCAGAATGAAATATTTTACCATTAAATAAAAACTTCTGAATTAAGTTTATTTTCCCCAAGAGAGCGGCTATCTACAATAAAAATTTTTACCATATATTAGTGTATTGTCCGTGTTCCTTTAACAACTCAAGCAATAATTTATAATTAGATAAAGATTTGATTAAATTTTACGAAAATAAGTTGTTTGAATCCCCCTCCCCCTTTTAAGCATAATAAAGAGAGAAAGTTATTAGCATTTCAGTAAATAAATATTCGTTTCAACATCTGCTGAATGTTTAAAAACTCTCTATATTTTTTTTCCGTTATTACCATAACTGCCTCAGTTTTGTCAGGACAAAATGTCTTTTACAGAAACAATAATTGTTGAGGGTATGAGCAAGCACTGACAATACTATAGCCGTCTTATTTTAAGGGAGATAAACATTTCACGTTTATTTCATATTCAATGTTGAGGTAAATGGGAATTTTTTTCTAAATATACTAATTTGAAAACATATGCAATGTTTTGAGGGGGAAAAAAGTCTACAAAAATGAATGATTCAAAGAGCCTGAAGACTTCCGACCTAACCAGTACATATTCAATGCAAAAAAATGCCAAAATAGTGACCATGGAAGTTTCTGATATGATTCATGTACTTTTGCATCATTGATACTTGATTCATTTAAAACAGGTGCTATTGAGAATACTGTGGCTGAACTCTGCATTCTTCAATTCAAATACACAATTCATTTCTAATGACATGTATAACTGTGTAAATAGATGCAAGTCACGGCGATAAGATATTTTAAATGGAAACCCTTGTTCTACCAATCTTTGTTAAAGTGAATCAACCCTTTGATAAGGGAGATAACCTCCCGAATAAATAAGCCTTAAATGTCTAATCTGACCATAATTTAATAATGAACCCTTTAAAGATCAGTTTAATTCAAACCATTTTAAAACTGCAGCAAGCTATCGTACACAATATATAGAATTTTAACAAGACAGTATGGATAGAAAACATTGCGATATTACTTATAAATACGATTTATAATGTTTTCTTATACGAATTTAACTAAATGTGATTTTCAAATATATCTCATATTTTTATTAGACATGTGATAAAAAATCATTGGTCTTTCTTTATTCTGAGTCAAACTTTCTCAATGTCATGGTCAGACATAAAATCCGTCTGTGAAAAAGTAAGTATTGATTCGTACTGTATATTTTCCATTTGCATAAATTGCTATAATTGTTGATGAAAAAAATCAATGTTAAACGTTGGCAAGTTTAAAGAAAATGTAAAATCTATAGCATTTTACTCCCTAATAATTCTTGCTTTCAACCTATATCACTCTAGTAATGGACAAATACGTAAGTTTGAATAGCTCTTTGTACATTTGAACTGATTTTCGCGGGGGGGTGGGGGGTGGGGTGGGGGATGGGGGGGGGGGGTGTTAAATTCAATCATAATATATCCACCAGTTTGAAGTATTTTTGTGGCAACTGGAGACACCTACGAAAATGTTTCCCCTTATGTTTGTCAATATTTGCTTGGTGACGTGTAACGGAATTATTATATATGAAAAAATAATTGTGTGTACACAAATTACAACAACTAAGAAATTACATCAGTATAATTTTCTCTGAAATTAAGCTGTTATAGTGCATCTTACTTTAAATCCCTCGATAGTCGCCAAACACATCGAAGTTCATTCATCCGCAAATGTTCGATATGGATATAAAGGGTTTGATGACAAGGAGCAAAAAATTAATGTCATTTATGGATTCCATATATTCAAGTTTTGTTGTACATCTATCTGTCGATGTTTTTAAATTTAACGTAAATATAATTTCTGAAATTGCATTTTGTTGTCCAAGTTCCACGATGAACAGCTGTTTTGTTTTGTCTTCTGTTTTTTTTTTTTTTTTTTTTTTTTTTTTCAATCTAAAATAATTGTTTTACTGAAATGCAAAAAGAATTTAAAAGGCTATTAAGCGAAAAGCCAGTCTAGTGTGGTTGATCCAAAAAAAAAAAATCGCAGTTGCATATCATGTACCTTAATCAGTGGCAGTTTAAAGGTAGGTTGAATTTGTCATGTGTAGCCTTGTCTCTTTAAATCTCCATTGACACGTGACTGAAATAAATGCATCCATTCACCTTTTATCTAATAACAAGAACTTATCCAAACAGCTTGTCATTTTTTTAAAGATCACGGATCTTATATCTTGTTAGGTAAAGAATATTTGCACTTGAGTTTAAGCATAACGTGGTCGTCCAAATTCAGTTTGCAGAAATTAAATTCTCTTCACAGAAAAGGGATTTGAATTTTGTCAACGCAGGAAATATAAATATAATTAGGAATGATAAAAGATGACCTTTTCCTATATAATATATATGCCAGTAAAAGACAGCTTAGATTCTAAGATCCATAGAGGAATTCTTCACGAAAATACAGTTTGAAGTTGTAAGTTATTTCTTTGTTATTTAATTTTACAGTTGCTAGATGGAAAATTATACTGGTGTAGATATTTCATAAAAAATGAAATCAGAAATAATTTCTTTTAAACGGGACGGGAAATGATTGTTTTTTTTAAACCCTTCTGATAACTTTTTATACTGAAAACAAATTCAGTGTCGTATGGATTCATTTCCAATGTGGTGTAAGTTTCTGTGGCAGGATTTTTTTTTCAGTTTTCCTTACTTCAGCAGCACTTACACATTATTCTTCTGTCTCTGTTTCTTCTAACGCTATCTCAAATGAATTATACTTTAATCATGTGTCCTTGACCCTTTACATGCATTATAAAATTAATAAATTCTTCATCTTTTTAATTAAATATAAATATGGTTTGTAATCAAATAAGCGTATGACATATACATTACAAAAGTCTCAAATTTAATGGAAAAAGTTATTGGTTACTTTCTATTTAATACATAAGTTAGATACCATTCAAATTTCCACGTGTTACAACTAGTAAATGTTATACACCAATCAATGCAATCAAAGACAAGAAGAATCTTTAATTGAAAACTATATAGTTTATTTTTTATTTTAGATTCTGTGTTACTGCACAAAGAAAGAAATTTACATAAACACCACACTAATCATGAAATCTTCTTCAAACTTATTTAAAGGCTTGAAATTTAGGTACGCCTGAAAATTTTAATGCACCTGTCGACTTATTTATTTATTTATTTATTTATTTATTTCAGAGGAAGCGTTCTTCGGGAATTGTGCCCTTTTTTGACTTGAAAATTTAAGGTAAATGTTTTATTTTAATGTCTCTCTAGGGATTCCAATATGTGTTAAGTATAATAATTTCCTTGCTCTCCTTGTAATTATTTTGTACATATTTGTAATGGATTTAAGATTTCCAGTTTCACGAAATGTGTTGACTTTCGAAAATCCTCAAGGACATCAAATTTTTTGTGGGTCCTTCTTCCAGAACACACTAAAATCATTCTCTAAATTTAAAATACATATCTGGATTTACACCAGGGCACCTAGCATTTAAAAAAACTTTAAACGTCAATGTCAATAGAAATGAAGTGTATTTGAACAATTTAAATCGAAGTGATTTTTTTCTGTTTTGATGTTTTTAGATTCGAAATAATAATTATCACAGGAACGTCTTCTCTTTAAACACGCCTTCATATTTTATTCCTGACCTTGTTACAAGATTGTAACTGCCCATTAACAAATTGTATTTCTAAAGGTATTTCTTACCAATTCTTTGTATTCTTGTTTCGCTTACTTTCTGGAGGTGGAAGGAAATGTGAATTACGTAGTCGCTACAGGTAAAGCCAACCTCCTCTTGCTAACATTGCTCAAATTATTCATTTCAATTTTTCGTGATATCTGTGTTTTGCAAGTTTATAATGTCCGAAAAATTTAATGTTTACATTTTTAGTAATACCTTAAAGAAATAAATACATCAATCGTACATGTATATCACAACTAACTATTCAGTTAGGGTTATTTTGGCATTTTTTTAATTTACAGGCGTAAACAATTAAAAATAAATGGACGAAACAGTGTTTCAGGTATGCTTGACATACTTTCTCGTACTTAAGGAAAGTTTATTTGTTTTTTTAATGTCTCTTCGATATCTTTTCAATTATACTGAGTTGCCGGTGGACCGATGGAGGGTTGCAAAATTAGACTTGTACTCAGCACTCACTGCCTTAGAGCAGCAAGGGATCTTTTTTGTGACATCACCTAATACGTCATAGGACATCTGTTTATAGGGTCTTATCCGAAGTAACGGTCTCCACGTCCCGCATAGGGATTCGAACCCCGTGACGTCAACTCCTTACCCTGCGACTCTAGAGCAAACGATCTAACCACTGCGCCACGTGGGAGACAATTTAGGAGAGAGAGGGATACTTAAGAAGACCGTTGGTCATTATATTGCCCATCATATTGCCCATCAGATCCATTTAGAAACATGAAGAATTGTGTATCTAGTTATAACTTATATCTAGTAAATAAATAACTTCATGTTCCATGGCTTTGATATTTAAAGCATTTTCCTATCTAATTATTCAGAGCTCTTCTTTTTCAAAATGTTTAAAAAAGCCCAAAAATAGTCACTACTGTTAAACATTCTTAAATTGGCATAATATTATTATTACTGACGTGTATCTTATTAATTATTGCAATAAATCTTTTTTTTTTTTTTTTTTTTGGGGGGGGGGGGGTAAAGGGGAATGATGTCGTAATGCTTTTTCTCGATCAAACATTCCTAAAACAATATACTAGTAGTCGGTAATCCCAGATATTTGTCTTTGAAAATATTATTTTTCCTTTGTTAAATTTAAGATTTAAATAGGTAATATATGATGCGGAAATCAATTTTTGTCTAAATTCGGATAAGCATCATTTAAATGTTAAAGAAGGTTTACTTAAATCTAGATAATTATGTACATAAATAAATATAAGCTCATTCAAAAGCTTAACAAACAAACAGAAACATTAATTATAACAGTTTAAGTAATATTAAAAACGCATTACAGTCCTTTATGATACAATGAAATGTCAATTATACCCTTTCATTACGTAAGAGTTACAGTACTTTTGCCCCGTTAACCACTGTGTTCACTTCATAATTATTTACAATGTGTTTAAAACAACAAACGCATTGCAAAATGTTTTAAAAAATGAATAAAATCTTTGAAATACACAGAATATCTGCTTTTCTTAGATGGATAACGAAGGGCATAGGGATAGTGAGAAGAACAGCACAGAGGAAACCGAAGTAAGATTTATTCTTTTTAATTGTTATATTATAAATTATTGCAATCTTTCACCTGACAACTAAATTTTGTAGAGAACATTTTGGTATAAGACCTTTAAAAATTAACTTTGTAATACCTATCTAGCCATGCTAATTACAATCATTCTAGCCATTCTAATTATAGGACGTATAGAACATTTTGGTATAAGACCTTTAAAAATTATCTTCGTAATACCTATCTAACCATGCTAATTATAGGACGCGTGCACTGTGTGTCCTAAAATTAAGGGTGTATTTAATTTTTCAAAATGGGACCACAGAAATAAAAAAAAATCTATGCCTTTGACTGAAATTTGAGCAAGTTAAACACACTCAGCATGCAACAGACTTAATGAAAAAAAAATCCTTGTCTACAGCTAAGACGTCAGGTCTTAATGAAATTGGAAATGTACGTTAAACAATTATAGTCTATTTGGAATTATTTATGGGAAAAGTTTTGGGAGTCATTATAATGATGTTACGAATTATAAGTCCTGAAAAAAAGTTGTTTGATTGTTGCAATTTTTGAAATACAACGGTATCAAGTACTAAAAATATCAAGAAACTACCCATTTCAGTATTATGTATTAACGGTAGATATTTGCAGTTGTCATAATTATTTCAGAAAATATACCTATATGAGAATTTGTTTTCCTTACTTTTCTCACTCGTGTCGTTTCAATTACCATTATCTATCTCTTTTGATCTGTAAAAAATACAGAAATAGTGCATGCATTTAGAAATTATTTTGCTTAAAGCAAGGGGTTTACGTTCTATTAGACTAAAATATGCCTTTAAAAATTATTATTTTCGTTCCGTATTAATTTGAAAGGAGTTACTTTAGCATGCCTTTCAAATAGTAAGAAGTTTTTTTGTTATTTAATAGAAAGCTTAAAACAAACTATATTTTCGTTTCAATTATTTTTCTGAATTTCTTTGTATGGCGTAGGGCGAATGAAAAAAGAGGCATTCCATGTAAACAAAACAATGATAATTGCATATATTTTTCAGTTATAAACTTAGGAATATGGATAACAAGTTATGTCTGCATTTGATATTGAATCAGCAGTTTTTGGAATCATATATATATATATATATATATATATATATATATATATATATATATATATATATATATATATATATATATATATATATATATATATATATATATATATATATATATATTCCATTTTGAATTTAGGCAGTTGGGCAAGAAATGGAATCCGATGATATCAAGTTTGAGGTATGATTTTGCAATATACATTTCATGCATTTATCAATGCAAAATAGTTCTAATTGAATAAAGGATGGATTCTTGTCTGGTTTCTGACAAAATGAAATATTCAAAGTATATTTGCTTATATATTTTATATATTTAGATGTAAGAGATTTAAAAGATCATATTTTTCTTTCCTCATCACAATTTTACAACTTTAAATAGAAATGGTAAACTGAGTTTGAAATCTAGCAAGGACTATATTTTTGGAGGAATGACGGCGTGTGAAAATATCTTATTTTCTGCGTCTCAGAGTTATTATAGAACAATGAATTTAGTTATAATTTTTACACAATTAAAGACTTGAAAAATTTTTAAATGAAAGTTGAATTAATAATAAGGGACTAAAGTTTTAAAAAATATCAAGTAAATATGATTTTCCAAACAAACTACAATTATGTTAACTTTTAAAAGCTTCCAATCTAAGTTCAAATTTGAGCCAAAAATCCGTATAAAGTGTTTTTTCTCTCTTAATTAGCTATCAAAATATTCTGTTTTTAAATAATCTTTTTGAGACAATTTTATTATATGTGAAAATAAGAAAAAAATTAGATATCGGAAACATATGAAAATAACTAAAATATCCTTTAAAAAAATTAAAAATAAGAAAATTCGGAGTAGCCAATATCCATTTTGTTTGAATTATTTATGTCAGTTTGGTTATATCATCGTACAGACCCTATATGGTAATATCTCTTTATGCAAAAAGAAAAACATTTAATCTTTTGAAATAAAAGTCGGCATTGCATGATTGGCAACAGTAATTTTTTTTTATTCCTAATGTCCAGGGAAAACGTAATGACCTTGACTTGACCTTGCCTCTAATATAAAACGATCAACTGATATCATCACTTAGTGATGTCATACTGATTCTGTGAAAATTTCATTGATTTTTACTAGAAATATGAGAAGATTTCCTCCTTAAGTGTTTTATCAAACTGTATTAAAATAATTTCTGGCATTTAATGATGAAATTAAGTAAGCAAACCTACTGTTTTTATTTTTAAATAAATTCCTAAATTTAAATTAAAACTGGGGTTCATAATATGATAATTAATGGCATTTTAGACATCCAAGTCTTTTCTTTCTAATACTAAGACCGTCAAGGTAGCTGAGTCGGTAGAGGGTTCGCTCCGTGATCAGGAGGTCGTGTGTCCAAGAACTGGCTGCGACTGATCTGAAAAAATTAGGAAGCACTACTTTGGAATAAAAAGTTGAGTCTTTTGGATAAGACCTTAAAAGCCGAGGCCCCGTGTCATGGCAGGTGTTGGTACGATAAAGATCCCTCATTGCTCAATGGCCCTGAGTGCGAGTAAATGTCTAAATTTTAAGCCCTTCACCGTTATATGATGATGTCTCTATATGAGTAAAAAATTCTCGAATGGATCATACAACAACGAGCAATCAATCAATCTAATACTAGGACTAAAACACCGACATCCTGACGATATGTTAAATACATGATGATTTCAAATTTAGCTTCATCTCCTAGTGAGGATTAAATAATTTATAGATTAAGATAATGTTTACATAAAAAAAAAACTTGTACCTTTATATATTTACATTTACAAATGGTTTCTTTCATATAACACTATTGAAAGCAATGCGTATCTATATCCGTATAAACACTGGTTCCTCACGTCATAAATGTTCGATGTAAATTCTCAGTGACGTCAATAAGGGTCTACACGCAATCAATAGATCACACTCGTTCCGTAGAGTTTGAAAAATAAAACAGTTCACGCGTTAAAGATAATAATCAGGCAAATATAAAATATGAATAAGTCACAAATGTAAATATAAGTAATAAGGTATCATTTTAAACATCTATCGGGCTTTATGGAATTTGATCTCGTGACCAACCCGTAGTTATATCCCGATAGATTTTTAAAAATGATACCTCATTTCTTAATTGAATTCCTTTGCAATTGTTAGAATGAAATATTTATGTTAACACTTAGTCAATTTACTGAAACAAGTAAGATTTTTTTTTATGTGAAGAAATTTTAATTTTATAATCATTACATTTTCCCATTTTATTTGCTTGTGTACAGGAAAAAAACGATGCTTAATCTTTACATTTTTATACCTTTTATTGTAGCTACATATTGAACCTCAAGAAGAAAACGAAGACAGCAGTTCAGAGAAAATAGAAGTAAGATCAATATTCTATCACACTTTAAATTGCTGCAATGTTAAATATTTTTCAATAAAATTTTACTTTCCCCAAATTTATTGATTCAAGAAGTTACAGTTTTATCTTAAAATAATCACTTTACCCAGGCACTAACAGAACACATTCACTGGAATTTACGGAATAGTAAAGGTCAATAATATGTTCAAAGTAATTTCAGAAAACATTTTAAAAGTGGCGGTCGGCCAGGTGGCGCAGAGGTTAGAGCGTTTGCTCTAGAATCTCGGAGTAAGGAATTGATCCCTACGCCGCGGGTTCGAATCCACTTCGTTACGTTGAGCCCGTCGTTCGGATGTCCCGTGTCACAGTAGGTGCCGGATTGAATAAGATCCCTCACTTCTCAATGGCCCTGGATACCGAGTATAAGGTCTAAATTTGCAGTCCTCCGCCGGCAATTAGTGGCGTCTACATATGAGTGAAAAATTTTCGAGAGCGGGACGTTAAACAATCAAACAAAAATGTCTTTTTAGAATGAAATATGCACTGAGCTTGTAACAAACTTGAGATTTTTTTCACCAGATTATCCAAAAAATCAACAGTTGTATTTTAAAATATTTTTCTAAGGGAGTTGTAATTTTTGCATTTTACTTTTGGAGAATATAAAGCAAGTTAAAATAATTTGTTAAAATACTACAAATAAAGCATGAATTGTGTGATTTTTATAGTATTTCATAAAGTAATTTTTTTAAGTGCACATTCATATCATGATCTTGGTATTTGATGTGGAAATAATACTTTCTATGTCTGATGAAAAGTATTCTTGTGATGAGTACATGGTTACTATTCTATATAAAACCTTGATACCTTAGATCACAACCAGAGTTTGGTGAGGATAACAACCGAAACCAGCGTGAAATTAATTCCTGATTTTTTATATAGGTTACATGTAACAAAGGCACTACAAGATAAAAGGATTTAAATAAAAATACGTTTTGATTACATTTCAGATCATGGAAAATTTGTTTTTGTTTGTTTCCTTATATGTGAATAATAAAAAGAAATGTTTTACTGAAACAAACACACGTTAGAGCCTTAATAATTCGATTTCGCTTAAAATGTCACGTATAATCATAAAGAAGGAGAGTCTGAGTAAAGTAAGAAAAATGGCGGTTTAGCGAATTTAATTTGATTATGAATGGATCTTAGATTGAATTTATTTGTATGTTGTAGATGTTAAATCTATACATTAAAGTGTGCCGAGCTCTTGAGTATATGTATAAAATGCATGTGTGTAAAATTCCAACGAAACAGAACTCGAACAATATCTTGAGATGTCCAAATCTTTGTAAGAAGTATCTTCGAGTCAAACAGGGTCATCTGTTTTTATCTGTAAAATGATGTCAAAAAAGAATGAAATTTATATTAAACTTCATGATATTGATTTTTGAGCGAATCATGTCAAATTAGCAATTAATACGTTCCTTAATGGTTGGGATAATGAGGGAAAAGCAAAGGCTTCGTTTTCGTGTAGCAAAGAAGATTAACTGGATTTATCTTTCTTATATCGCTTTTCACATGTTAAAAAATGATTTAGTTAACAAATGATTTAGATATGTGTAAGAATAAATCTAGGAAATATACCTTCTTTTTTTTTTAAAATTCATTCTAGGTAAAGAGTGAGCCTCATAAAGAGGAAAAAGAAGACAGTACAGAACAGTATGAGGTAAGATTGATGCTGAATAGTTTGATTTGAAATTTATATTAGTAGAAAAAAATACTTCAAATCATAAGGATAGTTACATTGACAAATTTTATTGAAAAGAAATATGTAAAGAATAAAAGTAAAATAAATTCAGCGGGACGTGGAGATGGGTCCTTCGGATGAGGCCGTATAAATCGAAGTCCCTTGTCGCAGTAAGTGCTGGCACGAAAAGGATCACTCACTGCTCAATGGCCCTAAGTGTCGAGTATAGGTCGCAATTTGTAGCCCTCCACCGGTGAGTGGTGACGTCTCCATATCAGTGAAAAATTCTCGAAAAGGGACGTTATATAACAAACAAACATGAATAAAATCATATGTTTATAATTAAGTGGAATAAGAGAATAACATTGTTTTCATATTATGTTTGCTTGAAAAAACAAAACATTTGTATCAAAATAATTCTGTTTGTATTTTAAAGCTTTTACCAAATAATTAATTGTTCATCGTAAAACTTAAATTTATTCAAGGTTTGGTTCCTTATCCAGTTTTCAATTAAGTGAATAACAGGTATTGTTAAAAATATCTTTTGAATGTGAACAAGTTTCTTTATCAAAGTCTGAAATTTGAATCTGGCAGTTTGGATGTCGGAGAACGTCCTCAAATATATGCAAATGTAAAAAAAAAATGTGTGATTTTTTAGTGTTATCATAATGGATTTTTTTGTTAGTCAAGTTTTTTGAAATATCATAGCGTTTATGGTGTTTGTTATTTTGGACGTGAATAGCTAGGATCTTTCTCAGAACCCCTGATTATCTTATGTTTTGCTTGCATAAGCAAAATAATAAAATGGCAGCTGTATGGAGAAAAAAATCAATTTAAGCAAAACATTTAAAGTGGAAAATATGGAAAATTAAAAGTAAAATCATAATTTCAGAAAGAAGTCTACAAAGAGGACGAAAACAATACAAAAGAGAGTAGTGAAGAAGATTCTTCGTCACTGTCGTATGATGAGGTAGGGTAACGTAATGTGCTTATTTGCTAAGATCAACGATGCCAGAAGTATTGCTTGCACATACATTTATCAGGTTTTAACTTTCTACTTAATAGAAGTGGTGGAGAGGATGGTTGAGTTCTGACGACAATAGAGATAAACAAAAGAAAGGGGTACCTTCTTAAGCTTCTTACACTATACGGCAATTCATTACATAAGCTTATTCAACATGGACCTTTATTTATATATCAGAAAAATCCGAAATATATTAATTTTATAGGAATATACTGAATCTTTTGCGCAAGAAATTTTCAAACTATTGATTAAATGATTTATATTTTACAATATTTGTAAATGTTTGAAAATTAATGCTTTAAATAGGATATCCAAGATCACCCAAAGATTAAAGATAAGATCTATGAGTGTGAAACATTCGCAGGATATGATGTTACAGAGGCATACGAGGGAGGTACGTGCTATTCATTATTTTAATGAATTGATTTATTACACAGTAAAATACTGTACTCTATACTCTTATAAAGTAATACATGTATTTTTTTTCAACCGAGGGCAATAAACGCTTTTTAAAGGATTATTTTTTTTATTTAAAGAAAAGAAAGTTTCAAAAGATTTTTATTTTTTCCTTCAATTTTTATTAGATAAAATTAAGCAAGGACAACGAGTTGTATTAAATCCGGATGTCGAAAACAAAAACAGCGATTTCAAAGGAAAACACTGTATTGGAACAGTGGTCAAAGCAAGAGACACCAAAGTTCTTGTTCTCTGGGACTCAGAAGACAAACCGGAGGAATATAACGTGCAAGATAAAACAGGCAAAAATCTGAAGAACAATTTGTTACTACTGGATAATGCTCAGACTGGTAATTCTTTTACCATAAATCAAGATCTGCTCAATAATCAAACCATCCATTTTATTCCTTTACATTCCTCTGAATTTAAGAGAAAATGTCAAAAAAAAATCCCCAAAAGGAACCTGAACAGAATTATAACCTTTAACCTTCTGTGTCAAGTCATATCAATTATCTTATTTGGTAAAACACTAATTGAACAAACATACTGAAGACTTTGAGAATCACAAATCGTCACATAAAAAAAATACTCAAGAAATATATGCACCAAGTTTAAAGTTTAAGGAGTGTCAGGTTTGTATTGTCTGAGGAAGGTTTCGTTTTTAAAAAAACAAAATGATATAATTTGACTGGCTTGTTACTAATAAACAAAGTCACCCTTATGGTACAATGGTTATGGCTATTACTCAGAGTCACGGAGTAAAAGGTTGATCCTTCCGTCGCTGTTAGAATCCCAATACAGGACTTGGAGACCGGTCCTCCGGATGAAACCCTGAAGTAGTAGGTGCTTGTACGAAAACGATCGAAGACAAAAAGTGTCGAGTATAGGTTTAAATTTGCAGCCCTACAAAGACAAATGGTAGCTTTTTAATATGAGTGAAAAAATCTTGAAGGAACGTTAAACAAATAAGTGACAGGGATCCAAAAATGGCACCCCACTTTTCGACTGATGACAATGCTTGGTCATTTGCTGAAGAAAAAAAGGTGTTTCAAAAGGGTGTTTGATTTATTTATTTCATAAGTGGGTCTTCTACCATGAATTTAGTCTGTGAGGAAAATAGTGATTTTAATAGAATTGCAGGAATCAAGGAAATGTTATTTAATTACGTTTACAAGCAACAGAACACTATTTCCTTTATGATACATTCATACATATATTTCGACATTTTGTGAATCAAGATAACAAAATATGACTATGGTATAAGCAAATAGACCTCCTATTCTTGTTTAAATAACAATTTGATATTGTATTCTGTATTATAAGGAGCTATACACGAAGCCTACGAATGTGACAATTGCAGAGAATTTCCCATACGTGGTATAAAATGGAGATGCCTTCACTGTAAAGACTTCGATTTATGTACGCGATGTTACATGCTTGATAAGCATAATATCAACCATCCATTTCACAGAAAACTAGACAATAATTCTAGGAGGTAAGAATTGAAAGACAATAAGAGATGTTAATTTCAAGTCATTTAAAAAATCCATATTTATAAAAATGAGAGAGAGAAATATTTTTTAATCAATGAATTAATGTCTCAGTATTGAAGTTGGAATTCGTGGTATGGACTCAAAAGAAAATAACCACAAAAATGTTTATGGAATATTTCCCGGTGCAAGAGTAGCACTACGAAGAGACAATAACAGAACAGGTAACCCTCTGCCTAAAGAAAAGAAAATGATTTAAATTCAAAATTCAATCCTCTACGTAGATGAAATGAGGTCTCAATGATTGTTGTACATATAATTTATGCTGCATAAAACAAAACAAAAAGAATGAAAATCCTGAAACAACAACCAAAAATTCAGAGGAAATGATTTAAAAGAATGATGATGCATTTTAAAAACATCAACAATAGAGTCATTCTAGTAAACTAAACTTATGCATTGCAATAGCTCGCATTGCATGATTGTAATAATAGAAATAGCATCTTATCTTTAATGTACACTTTGACGCCATAGTTTTTAAAGAATGACTATTTTTAAAGGTACAGTAAAAGAACTTAATAACGAAGAATCGAATCTGTTTAACTGTGATGCGTTCGTTAAATGGGATGATGCAAGGAGCGAGGAAAGATACAGAGTGGGAAGAGAGGGAAAAGTAGATTTAAAATGTGTGACGCCAGGAAAAGGACTCAAATATTATGAAGATCACTTACAGATTATTACAAAAGGTTTGTAAATTTAAATGTAAATAAAAATCATGAAATTTTGAATAAATGGACGAAAAGTCGGTACAGCATACATTTATTTAATGATATGAAATATATGGCTATGTTAGATTTGATTTTTTGCAAGAATTTTTATGCATAATTTTAAGGCATTTAAGTTGTATACATATAAAAGGCTGGGGATCATGAAATAGACATAGACTTGTGGATTAAAAGCTTTAAATTTGCAGACAATAGGAATTTATTAATGAATCGTTAATTACTACTTTTAAGTGTAAGGAAAGGAAACCATAATCCAATGAGGTTTGTCGGTAAATCAGTCAAATATATAAGTAGTATTTTACGTTTCATTATCATATTGATATTCAAAAGCTTTTTCGAATAATCTAGACAATGCAAAACCCGGGATGAGAGTTGTAGCAAAACACAAAGATGGAAAAAAAGAACAATATGTTGGAACAGTAATTTCAAACGAAGTAAGTTTTATTCTTCAAAAGTACCGATAATTGACACTTTCTATCGAATAAAGACACATACACACCGTCTGTATCAATAAAAAAAATCATATTTTTTTCTTATAGTAAAAGTGCAGACTAAAAGAATGTTTCAACACATTAATTATTATTTCTATAACAGCTAAACAGTGTTTTTTTAATGCAAAATCCAAACATTCAACAGTACAGTTCTTTTCAGTTCTTATGTCACCATTTTATTGTGAATTCAAGTCTGAGTATTTCTACTTATATTAAGAGAAAAACTTTCTTATAGACTGAAAAAGATTCCAAATTCTTCGTACAGTGGGATGGTGACGGAAAAGTGAAACACATTGGAAAGAAGAAAACAATTTTTCTTTACGATAACAGTCAAATAGGTAAAATATTTATTATAATAAACTCCATTGATCAAGGTTTTTCATAGCATTTTTTTGAAACATTATCTACTTTACTATTATTCAGTTTGATTTTACAGGTGTTGAACATAGTAACGTACGATGTGATGAATGTGGCAAAAAAATTAAAGGCGTGCGTTGGAAGTGTGAAAACAAAGACTATGACCTGTGTTCAAGATGTTACATGTCTGGTAAAGGAGAAATGAAGTTGAGGTTCTATCGAATGATTGATCCCTCTCAAAGGTATTAATTTTTGACAAAAAGAAAATTGCTAAGAACTTAAATACGATAAGGACATGACTTTTCCCATTCGTTGGCCCTTTTTGCGGGATTTGAGAAGAAATATACTGAATGATTATTGAATGTCTCTTGAAAGTACCTCTTGTTTCTTCATAATCTCACTATTTACGAACACTTATACTTATGCTAAACAATGATAGATTCCCTATTAATGAATGTATACGATAAAAAATAATTTGACTAGATTTAATTCATTTACTTATGCCACGCATTCCTGTTTAAGCGTTTGGTCTATTTTGCAGAGAAAAATTAGATCATCCCAGATCGGCATTTTCATCAGAAAACAAAATCCAAGCACTTGGATTATTTGAAGGTGCAACTGTCTGCGAAATCGAAAGTGCAAATGGTAAGCTTTTTGATACCAATAAGGAAGAAAACAAAGTACTTATTAGTCTTTTTTGATTGACATTCTGTTATTATCATCTACAGAAAATAAACAAGGAACTATTTCAACAATTACCAATTATAAAGTGAACGCAGGGAGGAATGTTGTTTCTGTGGAATGGGACGGCGATGATTATCCTAGGAGCGGATGGAAATTTACTGACCTGAAGTTGCATGATTTATTGCCAACCTTTAGATTTTATCCTGCTCATCTTCCGATACTTCAAGACGGTAAATCAGTATCTTTCAGAATAGTACAGTCAATCTGATTGGTCTAGAGCATGATACGCAAGTGCACTGGGGGGACCACCCTATTCAGACCTGATAATTTGGGACGTCTAAGTACTTAACAGTCCATAATTGTAAATTGTATCACATGCTTTATTATAATAATTAATCATTTGTAATCGTACACAAAAGATTTGATTCAACAGTGTATATCTTTTTGGAAGTCGTTTTATTTGACAAACGTACATGTATAAATTTCAGAGAGGGAAAAAAACCCTCGGTAAAGGTATGCAGAAAAGATTCTTGTAAAGTTTTAAGAACAGTAAGGTTATTATTTTTTTTTTATTAAGGACATGTTTCATGAAGAATAATTTAGACTTTTTTCAGAAAATATTTAGGAATTTTGAACGACGTTAACTTTATTTCGAAATGAAATTTTTCATAGGAAGTCAAAAATCTCGCATGAACAAAAATTTTGTAATTATTCTAACGTAAATTTTATCAAATTTTGCATACAATGCGTGTAAAGAATTTAATTCTTTAAAATGAAAAAAAATTATTTTACAGCACGATCCATTTTGATATTTCCCCCTCAAGAACATCTGACGATATTATGATTTTAAATTAAGAATATCTTGAGCAATTATTATCAATGGCTATGGTACATTTTACGATATGCTAAAAATAAAAATCAAAAGTCGTTGATAAAGTAAGCCTTCGTTTTATTTTTTTTTCCTTCAACGTTTCAGCTCCATAACTTTAAATATTGCATTTAAGTAAAAACGACGTGAACATTGATTTCAGATATGCATGGATATATCAAGGCTGGTGATGGAAAAACGAAGGTATGCAAAAATATAAAAGGAATGCCCTCAGCCTTTATTTTAAAGCAATTTACATGTAGATAGCAATGTTTTTATCCACATTTACAGAATATTACAAGCCAATCTAGGACAATAGAATTCATTCATAATTATTGCACTGAAATGCAAAACCATTATCAAAAGAATGAAATGTGCCTTACACAAAAACTAAATATTTTAGTTTTATCAATCTGCATTTATTGATTTGTATCACTTATAAATGAAATATAATTATTTTTTTTAAAATAGTATGTAAAAAAAAATATTCATGAAAAAGATAGTTTATCATTAACACGTGTAAATCCTTTGGTTTTAACTAAAGAATGTTTCTCAAGCAGAAGTAACTTTTGAGTCTCTAGCTGTACTGCTTACTATTAACAGAGTGTGATTAAAATACACTTTAACTTTTTTTTTTTCTTTCTTTTTTTTTTTATTAAGAATTCAATATTGATATATGAAACTGTTCTCCAAACTTGACCAAGGTGTATTTGAGTACTGAACAATTATCTGGGAGAAGAATAAAATTCATAGCTTATTTCTTTTGTTAATCATGTACAAAAATTCTAATTAAAATCAAACAAACGTAAACTAAAATGTGTTTTCTCTTTAGTTTGAAAACTTAATAACTTTATAACGAATATACTGTTTAAATTTTCTTCTGAGTCTTTTATCTTTTAGCTTTGGAATTATATATATATATATATATATATATATATATATATATATATATATATATATATATATATATATATATATATATATATATATATATATATATATATATATATAGAAATATATAATATAAATCCACACACTTCGTAGTATATATATATATTGATTTGAAAGAAACATTTTATGGTCTTCAAGCAAGGATTGAAGAAATGTCTATAGAATAGTAAAATCTACAGTAACAAATTCAATGTTGTTTATTTTCGGTTGTTTAACGATACAATAAAAAATAATATTTTAAAGATATCTTTGAGTTCTACCTAATCTGGTATATAATTTGTTAGCTATTTTGTCCATCCTTTGGGAAAGCTATTATTTTTTTCAGAATAATACTGTATTCTTGTAACAGCTTGTGCTTTTAATTGCCCCTTCGCTTGACTTCTAACGTTAAAATGTCTATTGCTTACGTCGTTTCAGATTTCCGTCGATTTCTGGTTAAATGAGAACGAACCGCAGCTTAAACAAGAGAAAGTCCTACTGTATCTTCTGTTTGCTAGCAACCCTTACAAAGATATAGACAGCGAACAAGCAGAAAATGAGCGCAAGACGATGGAGGGTAGAAACAGACTCCTCCGCAATATACGAAGTGTGTCAAGTATGTAAAAAAAAATCGGTGGTTATTTAAAAAAATTATAAATTCGACTCTTCTGTGATGAGACATATTTGTTTTTTTTAATTAGAAAAAGCGGGGTTGCCGTGCTTGGACGTCGTTGGGAAAACCTTGTTCTATCAGGATAAAGTGATTATTCACCAGAAAACAACCAAGGAAACAATACAAGTATATCATTATTAAGTGATTATGATATTTAGAAATCTATCGTAGTATTTTTTATCCTATAAGTAGTGGTGTAAGGTAAAGGGCATATGTTATTAAAGGTATTAGTTATGATAAATTTTGGATATATTTTAAATCCTTATTCAATGTCTAGATGTTGGTTAAAATGGGAGAATATGCATTTGAAAGAGGCGATTCAAAATGGAAAGAAAATGAAGTGAAATATTTCCAACGCATGATCGAAGGTATTGCATTGACGTATGATTAATATGAAAATGACCGTAGTTGGTTTCTTTTCTAATGCAATTTTAAATGGATTGCTAAGTTTTGTACGGTCTACCTTTTTTTTTTTACTAATGAAGAATCTTTATATTTTAAAGAAATTTTAGTACACTTTCGTTTGTGTTTTGTATTTCATTTATGTACAACAAATATAAAACAATTCCAATTCATGAAAGACAAAGTTAAGAAATCGAATTAAAACATATACTGTATAAACATTGACGCTTTTAATCAACATTCTTACAAAAATGCAATAGATGAAAATGAAAATTAAGTCAAACCATTTAAAATATGAAAACAAATATTGAAAATGAAGTACTAATTAAAAAAAGTTTTTATTTATTTTGGATATTATGTAAAGGCCATTTTCACTAATTTACAGCTATTTGTGGACACGTGGTGTTGCCTGTTGCTTTATCGCTTGACAACGGAGGTTTCCAGAAACAAATTGTTGCAAATGCAGTTGACATGAAATTTCCTATATTATCTTCCAAGGTACATGTAACAAATAAACAATATCTCAAATCTATAAATATTTGGTTCTCTTGAATCTCTCTGTGCCGCTTAGAATAAGGTTATTTGTGGGTGAATTAAAATAAATGACCACCAAACTGAAATTTTTGGGAAAAATTCAACTATTTATAACATATTTTTTCACTTATATCATCATATTGCACATGCATTTTAGCTTAAAATCCTGAAGTGGCAATAGAATAGACAATTGGATTAAAAAGTTTCAGAATTTTTGTTAGTAAAATGTCTTTTGAAAAAAGAAAATATCATTACACTTTTAAAGACCCTCTAAAATACATGATCACAAGAAATTATAGTTTTTTTATGCTTCAAAATGGTAAAAGGGGTATAAATGATTAAATCTAGACATTGATTGAGTATCCAAAAAATTGGCTTTTTGATTGTTATTTTACATTATTATTTCAATTCTGGTTTGAAAAGTTTTAATATGAAAAACATATGAAGCAATAAAATTCCCTGAAATTCATTTGCTTTTGTCTGTTCAAGTCAATTCTTTGAATCTAAGTAAAAAAAGAATTTTATATACGAGTTCTCTTACAAAAAATACTAGATTTTGAGGTGACCCTATGTTACATTATTGTGTTGCACTCCTGACATATGATATGTATTTTATTTAACATTGTTATAAAAATCATAACACACAGTAACCCATTCTTACTTTGTAAATCAATTTGTCGTTTTGATATTTTTCATCACTTACGGCATATTTTTCATATTTTGAAGACCTTAAAACATGGTTATTTGCAAAGTGTAATATATACAAATTGCATTTAAAAATATATGTGAAAATGATGAAAACTATTCCCTGAATTGACTGAAAATTTCTGTAATTTGTTGATAGACATAATGTTTTGAACATCAAATAGTATCAAACATTTTTTTTTCAACTTATTTTTTAGTAAAGATAGATAAAAACATTGGTAATTATAAAAGAGTTTTGTTGCTCTCCTGACTGCAGTAAAATTTAAAATTAAAACCATAGAACATAAAAATTCATAAAGTGTTGGCAATATCAAGTGGTAATGAAATTGTGCAATATTTATTGTCCAATACTTCATAATTAAAACAGATGAAAGTATTTGAAATTCGCATCTTTTTGGAATTATTCCCTATTTATGCCAAAAAAACTAGCTTAAATGTATATTTAGAAGATAAAATATATTTTATAGCATATTTTCCCTTAGAGGACAAACACAGTAACCCACTAGAAAAATTCTACTCATCATTTTTTCTGTATTTTTATTCTTATTGGATGATTTATAATTCTAACATATTTGTTGCACTCCTTACAAAAAGCATTTGGGCCTTTAAAGTAAAATTGTGAAGTGAAAATTACATAAGATCTTGTTCTTTTTTTTTCGGTGAAGTTGAATAGGAATTACTTGAAATTTTTTAACAATTTTTAGTGTGTTTATTTTTAATATTCAATCAAAAAAGCACAAAAAGATAAAAACACATCTGAATTGATAAAATTGGAAAAGGAAGGATTTTAATAATAAAACTGTCAATTATTTAGTATCAAATTATACAAAAACATCATTATCAATTAATGAATACTTCTAAGCATGAATGGAAGTGTTTTAGTCATACAACTTGAATCTTTAAAAAATGTGTTGCACTCCTGACCATAGAAATATAGACCTGAAGCACAGAGAGATCCTGTAATTGATAAATCTATTTGGTTAAAATGTTCTTTGTGTCTTTATTTTCCAAAATAAAAATCAGAAAATCATATAATGATCATAGTTTTTTCATGCTTTGGAGCAAAATATCAAATGTTGCACTCCTGACATTATTGGGTGTGCACATATACTTGACTCTCATTAATGCTGCTTGTGATTTATATAACAATATTTAAGTTTTAGAATGTTTATCAGTTATTGTTTTACACTTAAAAATTCATTTTTGTTTTAATTTTCTTTCAGAATTTTACAATTGATGTTTTTTTTTTTTTGGCAACACTACATTTTTTCTGTTGCACTCCTGACATGGTATAACAATTTTTCAAACATCAGTCATGATCAAAACTTGATTAAACAAAAGTTACTACAGTCCACATTTAAAGCTCAATACTTTGACTATTATCAGGAAAGTCTTTATTTCCAACATAAAGCATTATTATTTATTTCACAAATCTCCAAAAAATATTGAAATTTCAAAAAGTCACAAAAAGCTGTTGCACTCCTAACAATTTTAGCATCATTTTTGGGCATAACGTTTTTGTTAATTGAGATATCTACGAGATATTCGGCAGGTATTTAAACACAATCTAAAGACATATGCTAAGACATAGAAATCTATTTTCATTGCCTGTATTTTTAGTGTGGGTAGATAAATATGCGTTTGGTCATTTTTTTTAATTCAGCCCTGTTGACTCTGTAATTGCTTTTAAATTATCAATGACGTGACGAGAATATTTACGCTTCATCGATTTGGGTAGAAATCAATCCACATAGTTTCACAGAGATAAACAGATCATCTAAAAGTATGTGATTTGATATATGCTTTATCCAACGCGTTGAAATGGTGTATCTTCGCTCGGCAAGCCTGGCGAAAATACACCATTTCAAAGAGTTGGATGAAGCAAATATCAAATCACACAATATAGATATATATTGCAATGACATTTTTTTTTTATTTCTTGTTTTCATTTTTGCTACGAAGAAATCTACCAAAGATGCAAGCGTGACCTTGATTGATTATTATCGGGATAATTTTAACAGAGAAGAATATACCCATGTTTTATTAGCAACGGAATACTTATTTAATATTAACATTCCTTGGAAAGTAAAGAGGGAATTCGACGCCCGAGTGTTTCACAATACGGAGTCCATACTCAAGGATGACGAATGTGAAATTTCCTTCACAGATGAAATTCCACATGACCTTTACGAATTGGATGCAATAGTATGTTGCATGGTTATTGCTGGTATGTATATATAAAAGGTGATTACTAAATACAAACAACTGAGATAGTTCCTGAAAAGAAAATAGAAGCTAATTATGCTTAATAAAATTTTACCTTATATGACAGGACGTTTTTCATCAGGAATTTGACTCACTGGAAGGAGTCTTACACAAATTGTGTTGATTATATATTATTCCTAATTCGCAGCTCTGTTAAGGCTGAATAAAGGGGGCAAGGCCTAATTTATACGGAAAATGTCTCCTGTGACATCACACAAAAATAGCAATTCCTCACAATATAAGAAAATGAAATAATGTGCGGTTTTAAACTGGCTAAAATTGATGAACTACATCAAAACTTACCACTGCATTCATTTTTGTCGCTAGTTAAATCCCACATAGGAAGATATAAACAAATCACTGATCGCAATGCACTTGTCGACATGACGCCATCATAGTAAAATTTGACGCATTTTGAGTGCAGTGAGAGGTGGATCAAGTAATTTTTCAACAGTGAAAAAAGCATTTTATTATCAAACAGAATATTATTTTCAAATCTTAGGTAGACCATTAATACAAATCTGAAACCTTTGTTTAGAGCCATTATTTAAAAACTATCGAGAGAATGTATTGAATTAACTCTACGTGTTTTTGTTTACAGGGTGTGTATGTTTCATGCCGAGGTGCCTCATTAAATCGCCTTTTCGCAAGGGCATATACTTAATAGATCCTGATTATTTTTTGAATATGCATAACGGAAACATTCCTTAACTTTAAAAGTGCTGTCGCTTTCCCGAATTCGAGAACATTACTTAAAAAATAAATAATATACCTGGTAAAGGTCACACATATTTCGACTAGAGCCAAATAACTTGAAATTTAAACTAATAAAATTCGAATTCTATTGAAAGCAGCAGCACTTTTTATAAACTACAAGTTATATAGATACAATATATTACTGAAATTTTTAATTCTAACTAGGGTATGCCATTGTGATATTGAAATTTGTTTATGACCTACATACAGTAAATATTTTATGCATTTATCACGTGACTGTCAAATAATGTGACCGAACCAAATTCCGTACAGGGGGGGGGGGGTATACAATGTTATTCCAATTAATTAAAGTCATGTGATAAGATAGTAGCTTATAGAAGAAAAATCACAGGTTTATAATATAATTCAAGTAAAGAGCCCCTCTATACACTGATGAACGATTTCTTTGAATATAGAGAAAATTATATGATGTAAAGGTGTAAATAATGAGTCTATTGGCATATAAAAATGTAAAGTATGCTTGGATATATTACAAATTGAGAAATACTCCGTACATTTGTTTATATATCAAAGACCAGACAACTCTTAGTTGATGAAAATATAATGAAATTAAATTTCTTTAATGTGTATTGTAAAGAGGATCCTTAAAAGAAAATGTTTCACTCAAATGTTTGTATGGGGTCTATGCCTTAGTTAGTACATAATACAGTATTCATGTTT
Source organism: Saccostrea echinata (assembly GCF_033153115.1). NCBI lineage: Eukaryota > Metazoa > Mollusca > Bivalvia > Ostreida > Ostreidae > Saccostrea > Saccostrea echinata. Next base: position 20,716,271 of record NW_026889782.1, read on the forward strand.
TATTGAATGTTTAGGAAAAACAAACACATACTGCCATTCTTTTTCTTTTATTTTTGTGTGAGTGTGGGGGTGGTTCTATAGTAAAAACAATAAATTAATCAATTAAACAAATTATGATATAGATTTGCATGTCTGGTGGCTTTTTTGAACCATGTATTTCTTACAGTGTGCATGACAGAAAGAACTCCAACGATGTTCAAGGTAAAAACAGTTCCTAGGAAAATTCCTTTAAAAAGCTTTCGACTTTCTGTCTTTTAATAAAATTATTTAGGCTCTATTTAATCATTATTTTATGAATGTTATCTTGAGGATTGAAACACACATATTTTAAGATATAGATCCCTCTCTTTGGAAACGAAATTCTTTGGGGCTTTCGTTCTTAAATACTTGGGAAAAAGTACTATTGATGGGTATTTTAATAGCTCATTTTGGTATTTTTTGCCTTTATTTCCTATTTCTTTTTATTTTGTTTCAATTGACATACATTTTTGCCAAAATAAATTACATTTATTTTATTTTCATATCTGAAGATAATGATAAAATGAAGAGATCAAACGTCTTTGTTTTCTCATATAAGATCAAACTTTGCTGATTAACAAATGTTTAAAATAAATAAAAAGAGTATTAAATATGGAAAACCCAATTATTAAAAAAATCATTTTATAATTTAGGAAAAATATGCCAATCCTCTTTGTATGTACCTTCTAAAAACAGGAAAATGGAAAATTCCAAAAGACAACATAAAGGACTTTTTCAGCCATCGTTCCATTGAATATATATTTGAAAAGGTATGCAAGGTTCTGGAAAAAGTTCGAAATACTCGAACAAAGTCATTATTTATTGCATCTTTTGGGAATAATCTCCCGACCTAAAGAAAATTATGCATGTTTTTTGAAAGAACAATTTGCTATTTTTTTCTCCTGTTAATGTATTTCAAAGGACATGGCACATGAGTTCGAAAATGGTCTTTGGGTGGATTTAAAGGAGTCAACAAAAAATGTATACCTGCCACCTGTTTGGAATGGTAGGTTTTTATCCGTTATTTAATTCAACTTGCAATTTAATTGGATACAGTATTTTGTTAATATCGCAAAAACTAATTTACATACGTCGCAATGTTTTGCGTCAAAAACGTATAATTTGTTTTTAGAAGTTACGTGTACAATTAAAATTTGTATAGTTTGAAAGCATTCTTGGGGGGAAAATAGTTTTATACAATATAAATGATAGCAAATTAAATCATATGGTTTATACAGCTTAAACTGCCCAAATTCAAGTAATACAGTATATCTTGGATAGCTTATGAATTCATACCTAAATTACATGAATAAGTGTTTAATTATGTATTATTTCTGTTTTTCTTTCCTATAACTGATTTATAATTATAGAATATCAATTTTGTTCTAGGTGATAAGCTACAGATCTCAATCTCTGGCTTGTTTGGATTGATCTTTCTAGCTTTGTTGAAAGAAAAATTTTACACAGGTGCTAAGCAATTCATTGAAACAGGATGCGTAAGTTTGTTTTTTTAATTTTTTTTTTTAATTTAATCACTTTTAATCATTTAATTCATTAATTTATTATTATTATATTTATTTATTCATTGCATGGATTCGGGATTGGAAATTAAATAACTTAATTATGACTAAAAATCCTAGCAAAACGATTTGCTATATAATCTTTTAAAAAAAACGACAGCATAATTTGACTGTAATGAAAAGGTGCTCATTTTATTCTCTTCAGCTGTATAACTACTAAGTGCGTATTTGCTTATTCTTATTGCCTTTGTAATTAACAGGTGCGAATTCCCTTTATTCTTGTTGTTTCTGTAATTTACAGGTGTGTATTCAATTTATTCTTGATGCTTATGTAATTAACAGGTGCGTATTCACTTTATTCTTGTTGGCTGTGTCATTCTACAAGAAGCCGTTGATGACTGGAGAACAAGTGAAGCAGATAAAGAAAAATTTCAGCTAATGATAAAGTAGGTGTAGAGAATTTCAGAAAAAGCTTTTGACATATACATTAAAAAAACGATAACAGAAGAATAAAGCTAAAAACTTCTTGTAACATCATCTCCAGAAGAGTATACTGCAAAAACTATATACCAATTATCTAAACTTCATTCAAAGTCAACGTTATATGAAAATTAATATTAAATTCAGGAACATCGAGATGTTATTTTCATACCAATTTAAATAGAAAGTAAATTCTTATTTTAGTCAGTTTGTTATTTTGAATATAAATTAATCTAACTACATGTATAACCATTACATGTCAATAAATCTCATATCAACCACTTATTGATATAATACTAGTAAGGAAAACAGTTTATATACCAAAGAATTATATAGACACTAAGATGGTTTCTTGTTTAATAGACTCGCACTTATGCACTGCCTATATTTTTTAATTATCTTCTTATGTTTATCAATGTTTATTATTTTTTATTAATAGAAAATTCACACACCAAGCAATTCGTATCATCAGCTGTGTTCATGAAGCTGATAAACAAAAAGATCAACAAGCACAAACAGAGGAAAATAAAAAGAATGAAGTCGATAAAAAGGAGAAAATAGAAGTAGGAGCAAATATTCAACATTCTGGCAGACTTCTTCTTAATCATGGTTATCTTACTGGTGGCATTCAAACGGAAAACCGAATTTTTCTTGACAATGAAGTTGTGAAAAACATTCTTAACCAAATGTGGTACGGGGGAGAGAAGATAACCAAGCTAAAAGTTAGTATTTATAATTTCAAATCTTTAAAAACACACGTCTTTGAAGAACTTGGATTTAAACATTTGTAAAATTTAAAGGTTAATTTATGATCAAAAATTATTTCTCTGATTATCTGAAAAAAGTAGGAGAGTGTGCCGTGGAAAAGAACAAACAACAGCTAAGTTTGATATTCATTTGAGCAGCTAAAGTAAATGCTTATTATAGCTGCTGTACAATTAACATTTAAAATGTATCCGGTCAATGGCTATACATTTTTAACATAAAGTTAAAAATTCCCATACCGTAAATCTGGAAATTTTTACTGTAGATAAATTTTTAGCAAATTTGTGCGTGCATTGCATTCGCAAAAATATTATTCTTAAAAATAAATCTACAGCAAAAAATATAAACAGCTGACAGCTGGTGTCTGTTTTGAACCTGGTGAACCCGATATCTGAAGGTTAGTTAAAGTTGACATCGTTTTTATATATTACATGTACATGCGTGATTTCATAAAATGTTATGAAATCTTTAAACAGTTTCGATGATTTTTCTTTTCTAATATTTTTATCTGATAATTGAACGTTGACATTGTTTAATATTGTATGTACATTCGTAATTTATTGTATGTACATGCGTAACTTATAAACTGTTATGAAAATTTTAAGCTCTTTTTAATTTTAGCGCCGAAGATAATTCGCAAAACTTTAAAACGTAAAAATTAATCAGCAGCTTTTTGATCCAGTTTCGCAAAAATAAATCGACGTAAAAATTTCCAGATTTACGGTATTCTAAATTATAATATGCTTTCTGTCAATTTGTCTCCATATAATTACACGTAATACCCAACTATTTTCGCATATTGTTCTAAGGATTTATATAGCGTAAGCATACTATGCCAAAATAGTGCACAGCTTCTTTTCTAAAGAAAATTCGACAACACTCACGCTGGGTATCGAACTCACGACCTCAAGATCGTCAGTCTGACGCAATACCGATTACGCCAGATACTTCGTTATCTGAAACACAATATTTCAATATATATAGACGTAGTTTCATACATTTGTCACATAAAATAAAAATAAACAAAGTAATTTTGTCGAAAATTGTTTCATTTTTTTTTCTTTTACCCAACTTAAATTATTTTGAAACTATCTGTTCATCATACCTAACTGCATGAAACACTTTTAAAATTATGACCTAATTGCACCACAACGTGACGTCATAATCTTGGATTACTAACATGTTTATTAGATATGATGAAACATTGGAAATGGAAAAAAAAATATTGTCGTTTTTATACAAGTCAGCATAATAATAACAAAAGTGCACGATGTTACATACCCTGACTACTACTGAGGTGTGGTACATGCAAAGCACAACACTATTTCATATATAAATAATTTATCATTGGAATCATTGTTAGGTATATAAACTTTTTAACCCTTTAACCCCCAGAGACGCATTTGGACGCATTTTCAGCATCACAGAGATTTAACTGTTGGCGTTTTCTAAATATTCGGGTTACATCAAAACAATTGATATTTTCTAAAACTACAGAAGAAACTAAACAATTTTTCTACTCAAGGTTTTCCTGTGCGATGTTGAGAAATTATCATAAACTTGAATTGAATATTGCATATCATTGCAGGAAGTTGATAAAAATACGCATAAATGACTGATTTTGTGCTATCTTCTGTTAGCTTTTTCTTAATAACAAACACAATAAAATAAAAAATGAATGCCATAACCTGAAAGCTAGGACTTTTCCCTACATTTTTTATTCCGGACATTATAAGGTACTTGCATCCGTTACAGAGATATTTGTCGTTGAATATTGGAACTTTTACGAGTAAAACACACAAAATGCACTATGACGTCATTTGACCTTTCACATGCACAATGAAATCGTTCATGAGCTCAGTGTAAAACAAACTGGTTCTTTTGATATTTGGAAAAGATTTATTTTTTTAAAAAAATGAATTATTTGTAAAGAAGAGTTAATGTACGACACGTTTTGAGCCATAAACATGTAATAAAAGGATTTTTCCATAGCTTTAGGAGACACATATTATATACATGTATAGTAATAGTCTTTGGCCCAACGCCCCGATTGCGTGCACCCATTGTATCAGAAATCCCTGTTGAATTTTGTGTCAGTCCTACATGTAGTAGGAATAATCAATCAAATAATTAAATATTTACCTTTACCATTTTCCTAATCTTCAGATTTATTATTAAGAGTGAAAAAAAATGTAAAAATAAATTTCTAGTACTTGGTGTACTTTGAAAGGAAAAGTGCATTTTTATGAAAGCGACAGGATAGATAACGCAGTTAGTCTTTTTTTTCTATGATAAAAAGATTAAAAAAAACTGTCACAATGAAAAAATATATCAAAAGTACTACGTAGTACGTCGTAAACGTAGACAAACAAACAGCTGATTTTAATCAGATTGCTATATTTACAGAAATAACTTCTGAATAAACACACAGGAAACTGGGGTTTCTTCGTTCGTGTTAAATTCATTTTTTCAGTCATCACAGAGCTAAGAACAAATCTATATCAAACTGGATAAAATGGAAAACTTGGGATAAACAAACAAATTCTCCCTCACTGCCTAATCCTTTACAGATTAGCCGGGATTACAAGTATGTGTATTGAGGAAGTTGAAAAGTTGAATCTACTGCTACAACAAAAATAGAACGGGACAAATACGTAAAATATTTGCCAGAACAGCTCGCAAAAATAGTAAAATGCGCTATTGGATATAAAAACCACCATTTTACTATTTTTCAAAAGCTGTGGAGAAATGTTAATGAAAGTACAATCAGAAGTATTCGGAAACTATGCCTAAGCTCTATAATTTTGGTAAAACTTGTGTTTTTTCACTATAGAAATCAACGGAAAATATTTTTAAAACACCCCCTTTTTCCCTTTTACAGCAATTATGAGTTATTTAACAAATGTATACCAAAGCTCTTGTTGTTTCACGGGCCGGGGGGGGGGGGATGTTTAAAGATAAATTAACATGAGTTAAACATATGGAAAAAATGAAGGATCATTTATCCATGTCCATGAGTATTTTAAAATCTGAGTACTATTTTAAAATCTAGTGATGTTCTAAAGCCTGATTTCAATGGATATACATCTTTTAGCCCCCTTATAAAAAGAATTGCAATTAAGACCAATTAACAATTTTACACTGTTATTAATTATGTAATATTGTAATTTTTGAATTTACCGGGTGGTAGTAAACAACAAGAGGCCCATGGGCCATGTCGCTCACCTGAGCTTATTGGCTAGGAAGAAGCAGAAATCAGTTCGGTATTGAACGGGGAAAGGGGGGGGGGCAAACTTTAATTCAAATTACCTCAGGATGCTTCCATATCAATATTACTAATCACGGCTTTGCTTCTTTAAACAGGAGAATTTTAAAGATTTTTTTCCTATGTTTTCCACCGTCACGGTAGCTTATACTGTAGAGCTTTCGCTCCGTGATTGGAAGGTAAGAGGTTCGAGCCCCGGCTGCGACTGACCTAAGTCGATAAAAAATAGGTAGCAACTGTTCCTTCGCCAAGTGCTCAGCACTTTGAAGTGAAAGTTGCGGGTCCTTCAGATGATACCTTAATAACCGAGGCCCTGTGTCACGACAGGCGTAGGCACGATGAAGATCTTTCACTGCTCAATGGCCCTCGGCACTCAGCCGAGTTAAGGTCTAAATTTGAAGGCCTTCACCGGTATATGGTGAAGTCTCTATATGAGTGAAAAATTCTTGAACGGGACGTAAAACAACATACTATCAATCAATCCTATGTTTTCCTATGTAAAACTCTGATTTCTCATTGTGGCCCCACACTACCCACCATAAATTTGAACAAATTTGAATCAACACATCCTGAGGATGTTTTTATTTTATAATAATATGACTAATCATAGCTTTGCTGTTCTTGAGCAAAAGATTTTTCAAGATGATTCCTATATTTTCTTTTCTTATGCAAAACCTAACTGACCCCCTGTTGTGCACCCATGATTTGAAAAACTTGATTCCACAATACCTAAGGTTGCTTCTGTATAAATATGACTAATAATTGCTAAGTTGTTCTTGAGAAGAAGATTTTAAAGATATTTCCAATGTAAAAGCATTTCACAGTAGAAAAGGATTTATCATAAGATAGTTTCAAAAATGTAATTTACTAAGAAGTAATTAATTAACAAAAATTATATTGAAGTCTATGGGGACAAGCGATTCCTTTTAAAAGTAAATGTTCAAATAATATGAATATTAATAAATACTGTGGTGGAAAGATGCATTAAAACATTAGAAATAGAATGACAATTGAAAACGATTTTTTTAACCAGATAATTTTTTTATAATTGATTTTATTCATTGATTATAAACAGAGGGAGATAACCCTTACCAAAATTCAGGGTCATAAATTAGGACACATCCCACCCTTAGATGCTAATAGTAATAAATAGTAATTACGTCAGAATATAGTGAGTACAAAACACATCTGTTGTGTATTCAATTTCATTGAATCTGTTGGTATTAGGGATGGAATACCTAAACTTCTTTGCTGATTCAGCATCCAACTTCTTCTGCTAGCTTCTGAATGCCTGACTTTCTCAAAGCGTTGCCTTATATACCCTTTGGTTTGGCTAGTCCATTCCAAAGGTTGTTAGGTCATACCATTATTAGAGGTCTTCGGTGCGTTTTACTCGAATATGTCCCTTAACCATTACACCTATATATTTCTATGTAAAACTTCCACCCCCTCTTGCGGCCCTGTCCTACCCCCGCGGGTCATGATATAAAAAAAACTTGAATCTACGGTATGTAATGAAGCTTTCACGTAAGTTTCATTTTTTCTTGTCCAGTGGTTCTTGAGAAGAAGATTTTTAAAAGATGCCACCAGATTTTCATAAATTCTTAATTATTTCCCTTTGAAAGACGACGTGACACTTCCTGTGAACAAACTTAAATTCTCTTTACTCAAGGATGCTTTTTAGCAAGTTTGGTTGAACTTGGCCCGATGGTTCTTGAGAAGAGGTCTAAAATGTGACAAGTTTACGGATTACAGACGACAGACGGACGCCGGACACTCTTTGATCAGAAAAGCTCACATGATGATTAATTGATTGATTGTATGTATGTTGTTTTACGTCCCATTTGAGAATTTTTCACTCATATAGAGACGTCGCCATATACCGGTGAAGGGCTTCAAATTTTGACATTTACTAGGCACTCAGGGCCATTGAGCAGTGAGGGATCTTTATCGTGCCAACGCCTACCGTGACACAGGGCCTCGGTTTTTAAGGTATCATCTGAAGGAACCGCAACTTTCACTTCAAAGTGCCGAGAGCCCGGCGAAGGAACAGTTGCTACCCATTTTTTTTTTTTTTATCGACTTAGGTCAGTCGCGGACAAGATTCGAACTCACGACCTCCCGATCATGGAGCGAGCGCTTTACCGACTGAGCTACCTTGAACGGTAAAAGCTCACTTGAGCCTTCGGCTTAGATTAGCTAAAAATTACAATATGACAGGTTGTCATATTGTAATTTGTGGTATTTACCTCCACTCGGTATATTCAAAAATTACAATATTACGATACATTTGTAAAATAAGTCAATAACTAGTGAACTCTTGTTTGCAATAAAAAAATAATGACAAAATTGTCATTTTTATTGAATTAAGGCGCGTAAAATGTAGGCTGGAATCGAGAGTTAGTGTGCGTAGTTCTTTGCCATACTCTCCCCATGGTCATCTTTTAAAACTTAATGATGAACTAGTGATATTGTATGTTCGAGTACATATCAGGGTGTTGTGATTTCTCAGATGCAGGTCGCTGGAACTAGGCAAGTAATTTTATTCAGTGATAAAACCCTACTTACACTGTAGTAAATGGGGGCCCATTTGATGTAAAAAACGACTGGGCATTGTTTCTTCTTAAACACATGGGTTTTCCAAAAAGAAGAAAAAAAACGTGCATTTAAGGCGAAATATTTTCTGGCATGATTCCAAGAACATCAAATCAACATTTAACAAACGAATAAGAGACAATGTTCAGCAAAATCCCTCCTCCTCTCACTTCGACCAACGTTTTATAGATGTCAATTTTTGTAACGTTGATGTTTGTAATTTTAATGTGTACCATGACGTTGAATATATATACATGTATCCATGTTTTGTTAGAAAGTCCCCTTCTCAATTTTTTTTTGTAACCATGGCAACACTCTTCATTGAAATAAAAATACTAAAATAAAAAATTGTGTATCTTAGTGTACTTTACATGTGTACCAAATTTTATTGAAGTCAGACAAAAACTGTAGGAGGGAAAGCGATTTGGAAATTGCTGAATATAGTATACCCGTGTTTTATTAAGAAATCCCATTCTAAAATTACTATTTTTGTAACCATGGCAACACTCTTCATTGAAATAAAAATACTAAAATAAAGAATTGTGTATCAATGTATACTCAACATGTGTACCAAATTTAATTGAAGTCAGGCAAAAACTGTAGGAGGGAAAGCGATTTGAAAATTGCTTATAATTACGACAATCAGACAGCTGTAAAGCCAAAGTCTTAAGGATTAAGGACATTGTGTGATTGTATAAACTCTTCCTATGAAATAAAATTGACCAGTATAACTAAAAACTAATTGACTGCATGCTTTGTTTTAGTAGTATCACTAAATCCTCTTTTATGGAAACATTATATGTAAATTTGTTTGCATTTTTGGGATGAAAAATTTGAAAAACACATATTTTGGCAATTATGGGTCTCATGCGTTGCCATGGCAACCACGACGTCATTTTACTCTGCATAATTAAAAACCTTAAGATTTTATCTTTCAGAGAATGTATAGGTTGCTTTATGCAAAAATGACTAGAAAATGTTAAAATTTCAATTTAAAATTTTTAAGCTGTTTTGCAGAAAAAATGCAAAATCTCTGGTAGTTAAAGGGTTAAAGAATGAATTGAAGTGGCATACTCATTTTCAGTTAAATGTTTATTTTCAAGAAATATAATAGCTTGATTAGGTTCCTTTCTTTTATTTTACTCATTTCCGAATCGCCTAGAAGTTGTGATTATGAAATTACTGCTATTTTATTTCAATTAGACTCTCACCATTGGAGCTTCCTTAATCACTGACAATCAAATGAATGGTACATTAAAAGAGTATATAATAAATATTCGCTTTGAAGAAAGTTTTGTATCTAATTTATTGTTAATCAAGAATGCAAACTTTAAAAGTTGTCTTCCTATTGCTTATTTTTATTTGTTTTGCAGGTATTTGGCTTTGTGCTGTTGACAATTTTTCATTTCATTTTTTTACCAATTCTGATGGTAACTATGGAACGTGGGCCTCTTCAATGGTAAGGTATACATGTAACAACAGCATTTCAATAATGTTTATTTCAATAATTTGACTAAATTTGCATGATCCAATGGTATTGCATTTCATTTTAAGGTTGTACAGACAATATAAAATTCCATTTATGAAGGTTTTTCTGAACGTGGTAAGTATATTTTAAAAAAATAAGTCTTAATAATTATTTTTTAGAATGTTTTCCTTTAAAAAGGATGAATGTAAAAGTTCCAAAAAGTAAATGCACAATGTATAATCCTTCTTGGCTAACTTGTTTCACAGAAATAGTTTAGTCTTTGTTTTTGTACTAAATTTGGCTACGGAAGGCTCTTTCTACTTGATCCATACATTCCAGTCAACAGGGGATACTTTCTTCTCCTAGGTACCTGATCCATTCTCTGGAATTGCCGGGGGTCCGTGTTTATATACACTGTTTACAGATTGTATTGTTTGTAGTTTTTTATGAGATTGGTCGCTGTTTGTTATCTTCAACTTTTTTTATTTTTTAGCTGAGTCTCTTTGCTCTCCTGACTGCATATGCTTATATGCTTCTGTTTGATTTTGCAAAAGGAATATCTAACACAGATGTATTTCTTATTGCCTGGATGACTAGCTTTTTTATTGAAGAAACAAAACAGGTACTTTTTCCAAGCGCATTCCTTATGTATTATTACGAACAGTTTTTTTTTTTACCTCAACTACTTAATTATTTATTGAATTATTTCATTTTAAATCTACTGTTTCGAAAAACAAATCGCAGTTTAAAATATCATATAGAGCCTTTCAGCATATTATAGACACAGTACTTGACTTTTTATGCGAAATGTACTTTTGCAATTTTTTAATCAACATTAGAATCACAAATATTATTCATCTCTTTTTACTATTTTCGATAACATGTGGTTCACATGTACATAGGTATAATATATAAGTATTCTGTAACTTGTTTTATTGATTTTGACATATAAATTATATCTTTTAATCTATTCGTCGTTGTAACAAGGGGAAGATAAAACGGGTTGATTATGTAATTTCAATAAAGTTTCAAGGTTTTGTCGATGTAATAAGACAAAGAAAAAAAATCGTATAATGTTTCAATGTTCTGAAACTTGAGTTATAATGATTTTGAAATTTACATTATGACTTTAAAGGTGTTTGTCGCTGTAAAAAGGCAAAGGAAAAAGCAGTATATTACGGACCCTTGGAACATTCTTGACTGGTTGTCTATGATTACGTACATATGCGGCATGCTGATGAAACTTGAAGATACGAATGACTACTTTACTGCATCAAAAGTTCTGCTAGTTGCAGCCTTCATCATGTTCAGTATAAGGATACTTCATATGTTTTCCATGTCCGAGTTGCTGGGTCCAAAGTTGGTTATCATCCAAAAAATGGTAAGTGAATACGAAAAAAAAGATAAGGTGTTGTGGATTTTCAATATAAAATAATTTCATATGAGTAACATCCAAAGAATGGTAAATATGAATGAAATAAAATAATCGATTTCTTATTAATTTGAAAATGAACAATGTACCATATATACATCATCGATAAATATGTCGGATTAATGCTACTGAAGTTTAACTGAAGCCAAATGAATTGAAAATTTTAAATATCTGTGAAAACCAAATACGATAAATAGTGCTATTTCATGATTATTTCAAATTATTTTTAAATTTATTTTATTTCAAACTGCTTTTTCAAATAACTGCAGATAACTTTTTCTCTTCTTGATCATTGTTATTTTAAAAAGGAGTTAAAATAAGAAATACTGCATTTTTTTTTTATAGAGTACAGTTTTCATCATTCGTCATGTTATAATTAAAATAATAGAGAAGACTTTTCCTTTGAATTATTCGCATATTCAGAAAAAAATACTTAAAAACTATACTTTTTAATAGCGTTTATTGTTGTGTTGTTTTTACCCATAGGCATTTTGTATTGAAAGCACTGCAGTGTCACATTTACTTTTTTTAATTTCCAGTTTAATGACACAATTGCTTTTATGGCAATCATGTTTGTTATCTCCATGTGCTATAACATCTCATACTATGCCATTCTATATTCTGAAAACTCCGAATTTACTTTTGAACAACTGGAGAAAATTACGAGAAACGGATACTGGATGTTATTTGGGGAGCTGAATTTGGAAGGAGATAGATGTAAGAAAAAATTAAATCAAATCAACATGTTAATCTATTTTATCATATTTAAAAAAAAATTGAAATGATTTTGATATCTTTGATATATATTAAATTTAAATGTTCGTTTTTCCCAATCTTCATGGATTTGTTTGGCAAAGTATGCTTTAGGTATGTGATACACATATTATGTATTATTACACTGTTCATACTTAGTTATTAATTGTTTTCCATTTTTGTTTTGTTTTTGTTTTTGTTTTTTGCATATGCAATATATATCAGACGTCACAATAGCCACAGCAGCTTTCATGACTGATAAAAATTCTGCAGGGTCCATTTGGATCTGCAGGATTCATACGGGTTTATATCACATCCCTTGTACATTACAAACCATACAAAAATCTTATGATAAATTTCGTATACCTTTTCTTCGTTCATTAATTTTTCGTAACAGTTACTGTTCTTTGATGTAATAAGATGTATTACTATTTATTTGCATTTTTTCTCAGGTAGATATATGCTGTTATAACGAAGTATGTAATAAACATAATAAAACAAATCATTCTGCATAAAACGTCCTGTTGCATTCTTTGTACAATATCAGTCTAAAAGGCTGCAATTTGTGCCCTGTGTTCATACAAGATGTGATATGTTGAAAATTATGTTTTATTATCCATTAGTTTGATGTCAAAGAAATAAAAAAAATATATTAGACCAACTAAACATATTTTTGCATATTTCTAGTGACGGAACCTGAGTGCACATTTAACCAAACTGAGTATAGAGAAGGGTCAAAAGAAAGATGTCCTTCATCACTTGGGAGGTTTTTGGCTCCTTATCTAAAAGCTGTTTACGTGCTCATTGCAGTCATACTGCTTTTAAATTTGCTGATCGCCATGTACAGGTATGTCATAATAAAAGCTTATTTCTGTCAACGTTTCAAGTTTACCTTTTTGAAATTTTATAGCATTTGTCTGTTTTATCAGTCCATTTTATCCTTTTCCTGATTGGATCTTTTCTTGGACTTGTTGAACCAGTTTGATTTTATTGGCCATGCAAAATTTTTCATAAAAATACTAGTTACAAGTACAATTTTTTTAATAAGAAAAAATATAAGGTGGTGAAAACAAGATCGATCAAAAATAATTCCTTATAGAAACTGTTTCAGAAGAGATGAAAGACCATATACCAAAATCCTTGTCAAATGCTTTTAGAATGCACAATCAGTATTTCATAATGCTCAAGGGTACAGATAGCTCAGTCTACCTGATCAGTATATTTGGCGGGTGTGACCAGTCAAGAGGGGATGCTTACTCCTCCCAGGCACCTGATCCCACCTCTGGAATTCCCAGGGGTCCATGTTTTATACCCTCTTCACATATCTGAATTGTTTATGGACTTTTTTAGATCGATTATCGTTCGTTATCTTTATCATTTACATACGGAGAGAGGTTGAAATTATGTTTTAAAGAAGTGTTTATTCAGGAGGCTATATGTGTTCAAATAATGATTGAAAATACCTCAGTTTTTGATTAAATTTGTCTAGAAATAGCTTATGCTTAAAACAGGGTTACAATCTGAAATGTATACTGATAAAAATCATATTTTTTTCTTTTAGTAATACGTTTGCTGAAGTACACGAGAAGTCAAAATTCTATTGGTCTCAACTTCAAACGGATTTTTTGGAAGAGTTCAGTTTGAAAAGTATTTTTCCTGTACACATGCAACTAATCGCGATCCCATTCTTTGTCATCCATGCCTTTGTGTGGTTAGTGAGGTCCTTACCTCGATGTAGGACTGTCAAATGCTGTGATGCTTCGGTTCATGCCAAAGATGACAGTACTATTCTCCACCACGCACCATATACACATGAAGATGATATAAAAAAGTTTAACAAAATTCCTATGTTTGTAAGAGGTCAGTATGATAACATTGCTTTCTTACAAGGGCGAAGATCGATTTTTTTTATTTATTTGTTAGGTTTTTTTTGTTTTGTTTTGATTTAGCTTACATGAGCTGAAAGCTAAAGTGAGCTTCTCTGATCACAAGTTCTCCGCCGTCTGTCCGTCTTTCCGTCTGTCCATCTGTCTGTCCCTCCGTCTGTAAACTTTTCACATTCTCAACTTCTGATGAAAATCCACTGAGATAATTTTAAACAAAAATAATACAAAGCAATCTTGGGAGAAGGGGTAGGGGGTTAAATTGTTAAAGGGCGGAACCCCCTTATAACGGAGATAATTAAGAAAAGACAAAAATAGGTTGGGGTCATTAAAAAAATTCTCCTTAAGAACTACTTCGCTAGAAAAGGTAAAATTTATATGGAAGCTTCCCTAGGTTGGGTAGATTCTATATTGTACAAATCAAGACCACGGTGGTGGGGAAAAGCCACAATAGGGAATCAAAGTTTTACATTGAAATGTAATGAAGAAATCTTCTCAAGAAGCAGTGGGCCAGAAGGATGAACTTTTGTGGAAGCTTCCTGTGGTAGTGTAGATTCTTAATAGTTCAAACCATGCTCGCTGGGGTTTGGAAGGGGCTAGGATAAGTATTACGAGGGGGACAATCTGGTGAAGTACAGCAGTGCCTACTCAGGTGAGTGTTGTGACCATGGGCCTCTTGTTATTTTATTCTGTTTTTATTTTATGGGTTTTTTTCCGTTGTTTATTTGTTTGTTCGTTTGTTTTTGTTTTGTTTTGTTTTTATTTTTTTGTTTTGTTTTTTTCTTTCTTTTTTTTCATTCTGTTGTGTGTTTGTTAACAGTCTTCATATATGATAGTAACTACGATTTAAAACTGAGGAAAACGAGGGAAGCTGAGGGCAAGGCTGCTTTAATCACAAAGGGGTAAGGGTGTACTTGATTTAACATTAGTCAGAAAAAAAAAACTGTTACTTTTTATTAATGATTTTTTTGTTTCATTTTTTTTTTCATAAATATTATTGCTTTCAGTGAAATGGATATCAATGAAGAAAATAAGCTCAAGGTATGTCGTGTTGTAAATTTCGAATTAATTTGGTTATTGTAAAAACAAAATTTACATGATGACAAGTTGTCATGTTTAAAATTTTATATTTACTATCAAGATTAAATTCAATATTTAAAACATGAGAGTTTATTTAAGCGCGTATCTGATCAGAATCTAGCCATTTATTTCAAGGCTTGGTAGTTGTGACTGAAATTTGTGTCATAATTCTTCGTATACGTTCGCAGGAAATGAGTAAAAACTTAATGAGACATCGGAGAAAAATTCAGAAGAGTATGATAGAAAACTTTCAAAAGGTATATTATTGCTACTACTTATTTTTTATCGGATGTACTAAACGTCATCATGTTACATGTAAAAAGACACGTTAATTTCAAATGTGCACTAAATTATTATCTAGAAGCATTTTTTTCTAAATTTGAAAAAGGTCTCTGAAATCCGGTTATGTATATGATAAGAGTAGCATACTAAACAAAATGAAGTATCAGAGGATTATTTTTGTGCAGTATATTTCTTAGTTAGCTTGTTTTTGGCATCAATGAAATTCAAACCAATTAGGTTTTTCTTATTATTTTTGGTGAAAGATATATGAAATACAAGCATAATATAATTATTTTCTGACAGATGGAGTCAAACCTTCTGACAAAGTTGAAACCAGATTGTAAGTTAAAAAAAAAATCTTTTTTTTTCGAGTAATTTAAACTTACATACAAACAATGTATGTGTTTTTGTAAAGTTTCAGAAAAATTATATTTTGTATTAAAAGTTTTACTACATTTTATGTATCTTTATAGTAATACATTTAAGTTAATTTAAAAAGAAGCACGAAAATATATTATTTCCTTCAAGGCCTACTAGAAATATCAAACTATCTATGTTTAAAAAAATAAAATTGTGCTTATAATATTAAATATTGTTAATTAAGTTTGAAAAGACGACGTTTTGACATGCCGCTGCATGACTTCAAGTAGCTTGTGGATTGTTTGAAACAGGCAATTAAAGATTGTCCTTTTCATGCTATTTCTAAAAAGCGGGTATAGTGGAATATGCGTTCACTTACATGTAACTTATATGGTTGAGATATGTATTTATATCTTTTTTTTTTGTAATGTAGCTTACAGAAGATCAAAATCTGAATTAAGTCCAAATTCATCGTTCCTGAGATATCGCAGACAATCCTCAATCAAATCAAGAAGATCCTTGAATGTGTCTGATTCAGAAAGTGGTAAATATCATATTAAATGATACAATCTGATAGTGGTGAAAGTGGTAAATATCATGTTCAGATAGTGGTAAATATAATATTAAATGATACAATCTGATTTAGAAAGTGGTAAATATCATATTCAATGATGAATAGTTAGAGTGCGTGAAATTTCTCTGACATGGTCTCATTCATAAACTAGTGTGTATCGTATGTATTTATTGAAAAGTAGTGCAATATCTCTACTACAAAATTATTAAGAAAGTCGTATATGTCGTATTAAAGGTCAAGGTCTAGAAAATATATGGAATTGTATCCGTATTACCTACAGACAGTATCGGGATTGCGTTTCACATTATTTTAAAATTGAATTCCACGAAAATACTTCATTTTTTATATAATTCTACTGTAGCCGTTCAGTACGGTAAAAAAAAGTTAAATGATGAATAAATTGTGAAATCTGTCTTGAGCAATGTGCACCTTTGTGTCATAATAGACAGAGGTTAGAACTGAACAGCATAAGCATAGTGGAAAGGATTAATAATGAGATAGATTGCATATGTGTCGGAGAAAACAAAATTAACTTTAAAACCAATTTTTGTATTAAATACTATACTGTGAAATAATTTTAAATCCATTTATATTTCAGACTCGGACACGTAGAAGTTTTGACTTTTACCAAACATTACAACTCAATAACGATCAAATTAAAAGAAGAATGGATGGTTTTAATCAACTTTAAAATTTTCACCATTCTTTAAAAAAAACTATAAAAGAAAATTGTAAAGCTTGTGAAGAAGGTGGAAAATATTTATTATGTTCATGCAATGGGGGAAAATAACACTGTCAAATATGTTTTATTTCATATTTTGTACATTAACATTTTGTTAATTTCTAAAATTCAAACTAACTATTTTTCTATAATGAAAAAGATAAAGATAACAAACATAAAAACTACAAAAAAATACATTTATGTAAACAGGGCATAAACAATGCTCCATAAAATTTTATTATTTAACCTCATATAAGTTTTCATTTTTAATAGAAATTTTTAAAAACCTTCACTATCAAATTGCTTTCCTTTATTTATGTTTCGTTAAGGCCCTTCCACAATTGGCGCACGAGCAGAGGCGACAAAATATTCGTGCGACCAAAAAAGTTTGATTTGGATCGTAAACTGTTGCCGAAAAAATCGCATAAAAAAAGTTTTCGTACGAAATTCAAACGATCTAAGGCTATCGTTGTGCGAAGCAAACGCATTAAATTTTTCGTCTATATTTGACTTTTGTACAATGAAAGCGGGTGTTGTAACAGATTGTGATAGGATCGCGCGAGTGATCAGGTGACCGGACGATTGAAAGTGCGCCAATGTGATTGGACGTGTGGCGCTCGTGCGAACATATGTTCCATGGTACGAATGCTCGTGCAAGTCAAAGGGGGTATATATACTGCCCGTTTCCGATTTTGGAAAGCAATAACTTACTGTTGGTCAGACGTTAGTGGAGCACTAATATCACTAGAATTACTGTTACGAGTAAGTATGGCAAATTAAAGCTGATAAATCGTGCAATTATAGTAAAACGTTGAAGATTACATGAGACACGTTGAGCGACAGTCTCATGGTCGCGAAAAACAAGCATTATAAAACAGCTGCGATTCATCTTACGACCTTTAAAAATCGTGCTTCACTCTTGCGAGTACACAAAACGTTGTAAGACGTTTGTACTAATGTTCGTGCGTTGCATTGCGACAATTTTTATCGCATTCGGTCGCGTTTGAATAAAGTGCATGTCCACTATTTTGAGGAAACTTGATGCGACCACTAAAACGCATGCAACGAATGCGTGACATCGTGCAGCGTATACGGGAGCTCATGCGAAGCTATTTGAAAGATTCCAATCGCAAAGTGTTGTAAAGTGCTTGTGCACCAATTGTGAAAAGGCCTTAAAGTACGTAAGTATTATGTTGTAAATAATATCCATTAAGCCATATTTTAAATTCAAGTAAAGATAATTAGTATAAAATTTGACATCATGTTTTTTTTTAAATAAAATGTGATTTGCAGTCATCATTTCGATTTTAATAAATCTTTATAATCATTATCAGAATTGTTTGTTTGTTTGTTTGTTTTTCAAAAGGGAATCAATGCACACATATGTAAAAGCATTAGTTTTCTCTTCATATTTATTTATATATTTTTAAATGATTTTTTTTATTTTTATTTTTTTATTATTTAAAAAATTAAACAAGAATTTAATAAAATATTAGTGCTCTCTCGGAGTATCTCCTACTTATAATCGGGAGCGAATCTTGGTTTTGAGGTGGGGGGGGGGGGGGGGGGTGTTGAGCAGGTCAGGAGTCTTTGAACCACCTTGAAGGATCTTATTCGTCCAGCCCCCGAAGATGTCATTGCTCTTGCATGAGATTTAGAAAGTCAAGAATGAAATCTTTTTAGTATACTTCTGACTAATATTTTAAGTTCGAAAATTAATTTGTACTTATTTCAGGTTCCCATAAATTCCTTCACTGTAAATTAATCTTAATCATCCTTGTCCTTCTTTAATGCACCACTTATAGGAGTGTGCAGAGAAGATCAAATTAACCTTGACGGCCAAGAGGAATACAAATTAACAACAATTGGAGAATTTTTTTTATGCATGTGGGATTTGCATTAACATAAAAATGGGGGATGAGGGTGGGGAAATGGGTGGTCAGGGTAGTGGGCACTACTTCTCAATTGCCAAACTCTCAGGATCTACTGTTATAGATGTCATTATCAAATATCATCTTAAGAATGTCCCCTCCTCAGCCGGGAAGGATAATGCTAAAATTTAAATTAAAAAAGTCTCAAGATGAAGCTTGAAATTGAATTTTTTTCCTTGCAAGAATTTTTATTTTATGCATCTCAATAGATTCAAGGTTCTTTGAAGTCATCGAAACGGTCTTGTAAAAAGTTGACATTTGTATCACATGAAAGTACAAAAATACATTTTTATAGAAATCGAATTTTCTTTTAATTTAGTTTCAAATACATTTACCTATGTTAATCTGTGTAATATGAAATTAGAAGTGATCTGTGATGTTTTGCTATGATAGCAAAAGCTTTTTACACTAAGTATTATGCAGCAGTTGAAGGAAATAGAAGGACTACAGAACCGTATAGTATAAAAAAGTGTAAATGCCTGGATACCTGTATTTTTTTTCTATCCTAAAATATATTTATTGGTCAATGTTCAATAGGAAAATGCAAAGCTGGCGTTTTTATTTGCATTTCCTAAAAAAGTTTGAGATTTGATATTTTTCCCAAATAATATGATTAACTTTAATAATGAACTTTGAAGAATTACCAGGGATAAATATACGTTACTTTAAGAATTCAGAGACATTTTTATGAGCATTTTTTAATTACTCAACTTCCAATTCTCAGAACCTGGGGATCAGACTACCTTAACTTGTCACTAGGAGTTGGACGGACAGGGAACTCCTAAAACTAGGCCCTATTTTTATGATGACCATACAACAAATCGGCACCAGTCATTCATCTGCCTTAAGAAAAACAACCTTATAACAAAGGGAATGATTTAAGGAAAGGACAGAAAAAAAATTCTGAAATATATTTACTCTAATTTCTTCATAATTCAATTTCATAGAAAATCTCCTGGGGTTTGTGGAATTTACATGTACTCCATTAAAAAAGAGCGCAAATCGTCGATATTGGTGTTTGATTTTAAATATTGGGGATTTTGATCTTCTGATTAAATGAAATTGGTGGACTCTGAAAAATTCAGATATTTTAGTCGTCGTTTACATGTATTTACACATAACTTTTAACTGATATAGTCATTGATAATCTTCTGGCTTCTATGTTTTTTTTTATATCAAGAAAATAAGGGATCACACTCCCCATCCTATAATAAAGAGATTATATTTCAAAAGTTGTAAATAAATTTAATTTTGCAGAAAGATACGATTTAGATTACAGGGTCAAGAGAGAGGTACATTGTACGTAGTATCGGGGAGGGGGGGGGGGCTCACTTCCAAAAAAAATACTAATGAAAATCTCCACTCAGCGGATGGTCCCACTCCACTTTTTGTTGCAGCATAGTCAAATTGCTCCATCGAAATGTATTGATAGAGTTTGCTAGTGAAAGAGCTGGAACCCACTATCATCGGTATATGGATTTATGCAGTTTGCTTGTTAAAAAAAAAAATCTGGAACCTTTCGGCCACTAGTAAGGTGTGCTAATTGATACTTCCTGGCACCCTCAGGGTGACTAAAATAGGGTTGTCTTCGATAATATTTTGGGGAAAAACATTTTGATTTAAAAAAAAAAAAAAACTTTTATTTTACTTCCAATTTATTGATATATTTGAAATTGTTTATCGTTGTTTAAAACTGCTGTTGAAATCTACATATTTGTTTCTTGGAAAGAAAAGAAATTTGTTTCCGGGAAAAAAATGATATAAAGGAAAAGAAAGTATGAAATAATTACCCGATAATTAATGAGATATTGATGTAATATACTGTGTGTCTATTGTATTCGACACATTCAGTCTCTAGGTAAAACATTCCTACATGAGTCAGGCCCGTAGGAAGCAATTTCATTTTGAGGGGGCACAACCATACATTTTCAGTTTGGGGGGGGGGGCACTATCAACTACCAAAATTCCTTGACAAGCAAAAAAAAAAAAAAAAAAAGGTCATCAGACGTTATTATTGAGGGGGCACAAGCATATAGTAGCTATGTTTTCTACAGTATTCTATATATCGGCAAAATTATTGGGGGGCACGGCTCCCCCGTAACCCCCCGGTTCCTACGGCCATGTGACTACAATTACGAATACCGTGCGACATTATAAAAACGAAAAAAAAAATCAAAATGCAAAAATGATTCCAGACAAATTCTGAAAGGAATGAATCACAAAATGTTTTCATCAAAGCAAAATGTATAGGATGTGGGGAAGAGTACCTGTCCATTCTTCTTGACCTCTACAGGTAAGTACTACCGAGGTATGTATTATTTAAATCAATCTTAAACTTAGCTTAAAACACAAGGGCCGTCACTAAGTTTCTTGAAAGGAAAGGGAATGGGTGCTTATGTTTTTTTTAAGGATGCAATTATACCCCCTTCTTCCCACAATCTTGCAGGGTTTTTTTCTAAATGCACCATAAGACGCTGTTGTTTTCATTTTTTTTATGCAACGACCGTCTTTTACATGTACTCGGAGGACGTATAGAGCTAGCCTATTCATAAAGTGGCAATAAATTTATGAAATACGGAGTAATTTCATCCGAGTAACACCTCTTAATTATGAATCAACGATAGCCGTGTTTTTATGTCAAGACCCCCCCCCCCCCCCACTTACCGAACACAACAAGAACAACAGGTTATTTATAAAAATATCAATTTAATTAAGATTAGATATGACCATAATTCTACTTATTCAAAAATGTAACTGAGAATTCTACATTATATTTTAGGATACCTTTTATCCACCAAGTAACGCTTCACTAAATAAAAAAAAAATCATAATTAAGATCGGGTTCAGAGTACGTCCGTCTGCCTGTTCAGAATCTTTACAAGGCCGACTTTCTCATTTCATTGTAGAAGTAATGTTGGGGGCAATAAGCCAAAGGTATGTTTAATTGTTGTAAGTGTTTTGTTCTTAGTCGGAATCTAAATGACTTTAAAGGATGTGGTTGCGGGTGGGAGGTTTGAATAATTCATTCAGCTGTAAAAAACGAAACGGATGAATAGTGTATAACATAAAATTTATATTTCAGAAAAGAATCGGTAAAGTATTCAGCTTAATTTAACCAAAAGGTATATACAAAGACCCCATGGTCATTTTTTTTTAACCTGAGCCATAAGGCAAAACAGTTACTGCCAATCGCAGGATCGCACGATTAATTGTATATTATTGACAAAAATATGAATTATGATTCATTCAGTTGCACACTCAGATCACAGGGGCATCTTATCCATCCCGTTCTCTACTACACATATAAAAATACACCCCTTGTGTATTTTTATATGTGTAATAGAGAACAGAGCGGATAAGATGTCCCTGTGCTCAGATCAATGTGAATTTTTCTATGTACGTACATAGTCAGCAATTGCTACGTAGCTTTGCTTCATTTTATTTCATATAATCAATATTTGAATAGCATGTAAGAATTTTTAAACAATGATTTTAGAAAAGAATCAGAATGAGGCTCTCTATTCCTGCGAAGGATAGAGTACAGATGAGACAACGAACAATTTCAAAGGTATGTCAATGACAGTATATCTATATACATGACAAGAAAAGGTAATTTTTTTATGTTAACTTGTAATAATAAGATCAATTATAATCAGCAAAATTGTCATTGTCTGATACTTAAGAGTGATCTCGCGGTTTAATCAACACCCTTGGTTAAGCTCTCTAAAATGTCTTTTTAATTGGTTTTAAATATGCACAGCCGATGCAAAAGATGGAACTCCTCAGTTTGGAAAATACAGTTATTTGTTTGTTTTGTTTGTTGTTTAACGTTCCTCTCGAGAATTTTTCACTCATATGGAGACGCCACCACTTGTCGGCGGAGAGCTATAAATTTTGTCCTATACTCTGCACTCAGATTAGGGCCATTGAGCAGTGAGGGATCTTTTTCGTGCCAGCACCTACTGCGACACTGGACCTCTGTTAAATACGGTCTCATCCAAAGGACCGGTCTCCACCAGTTATTTGTTTGCTTACTTACGCTAAAAGGTAGTGGCCCACAGTCCCATAGCAACGTTTTTTCAAAGTAGAGGGGTACATCTCCACCCCCCCCCCCCAACCCCCCTAAAAAGAACATAAACTGCCCAATCTCGGAAAACCTACTTCATGTCTGTCTGTGTGGGAGGGGGGGGGGGCGTTCTCTAACTTTTCGGTACATTCTCTTTTTATATCCTGAAATTTGCCTAGGTTTTAACGTACAACAACTAAAAGTGAAGGGGGGCTTAAGCAACAGCTTCAAAATGAAGAAAATTCTCCGTCCCCCAGCGGCAAGCGTACTACGGGTTTGCTCCTTTCAACGTGCATATTTTGTTTCAAAACGATAAAAGACAAGTCGTATAAGTCACCGGCATGAAATATCAGTTAGAAGTAACATAGGGGTACGTTTCTCAAACTGCGAAATGCACTCATAACAGTGAGTTTGTTTGCTGTTGTTTTGTTACTTTTGTCGTTTACTGATTTTTATTTGAAAATTAAAATATAGTCATGTACTTATTTTAATTTTCAAATAAAAATCAGTAAACGACACTTTGTCTTTGGCGAACACTGTGATTCGTTGAATTGCCATGATCGCGATTTTGTGCTGTAATCAATGAATGATCCGCGTATATATCAATAAAATATGTAACGATGTTTCAGCGAGTTTGCCTAAGGGTGATAAGTAAAAGGCAAAATCACATCTTAAGTATCCGACGCTAGAAAATTGTTTTCTTAGAAATGCTTTAGGAAATACAGTTCAGGTCCAAAAAATTAATCGTGCACCGCTGCATCAAATCAAACTTTGCTGCATTGATAAATTGTCTGAACTTTCGAAAAGGAAAAGAACTAAACATTTCCAAGTTGTAAAAAAATAAAGTTTTGCCCCTTTTAATACTTTATTAATAGAAAGACATTTTTATTAGATACACAATGAATTTCTTGTTAAAATCAAACTTTATAAAGTATCTTTTATAACAATGTTTGAATTAAAATAAATAGAAATTGAGTCGAATTATGATTAATGTAAGAGATGTAGTCTAGTCAGAAAACTTTTAACATTTTCAAGTTCATTCCCAGAGCCACTGGGCAAAGGTCAACCAAGGCTATGTTTGTATTATTTTAATTATTATTAGGTAAAGGAAATTGATTTTATTTCAATTGAATGGCTAGGTCATCTTTGAAGAGAAGGCTATCAAGATTATGTACAAATTCGGTAGGGTCATTAAAACGAGTGTTCCAAGGGACGCATGTATGTCCCCCCCCCCCCCCCCCTTTAGCATCGTTAAAGACAAAAACAAAACTATAAAGGGTGGTCATCTACTTTTTGGATATTTTACTAGCATTACAGTTAAAAAAAATCAAGGATATTAAGACAAATATAAAGAATATTTATCAAAAAGTTACAGTCAATATAAATTAAAGTTAAAATGTATAATCAAATTGAATTAATGATAATTACACATACATTCAAACGAGTTTATTTCAACAATCTCCTAAAGATTCACGAACCCAAGTCCGTATACTGATCCTGAACTAACGGAACAATCGGAACATCACACAGACTTTTCCGTCAAGTCGGGAACATTTGCCGTTTCTGTAAAGCCGAGAAAATTATGCTAGAAAGAAATATTAATAGTACTGAAGATGTTTTCAACAGATGCCGTGTTTCAAGATCGAAAGTACGTCTACTTTACAGATCCGTTTCATTTTTTTCTCAGAAAACTTATGGAAGAATCGGAAATTCATATGGCGTTTTTCTGTCAAGTTCAGAACATCACTCGGATTTTTTCTGTCAAGCTAGGTTTTATCTTGGTTAACGGAAACGGCTGAATGATCTGCGATTGCTAACAGAATGCATTTTAATTTAAGTTTATGTTATTAGAATCATTAGTACATTTGGAAGAAAATGTCAGGTTTTGAAATACATGTGATTATAAATGCTAGTTAACAAAGATATACTGCCCAAGCATAAAACATAACAATGATGCAAAGAATAGACCAAAAGTCAAGGTCATGTGGACTGTAACGCTATTTTTCCAGATGTCTTATGACAGGCAGTGGACTTGAAAAATAGCCCAAACTTAGCTCTAAAAAGTCAAAGAATATATGTAAATTGCCACTGTTATTTTGAAAATTAGGTCAAAAGTTAAGTTCAAAGGTCACGAGTAATCGTGGTATTTTACAAAAGGCGTTCTTCCCAGCAGTGCAGGAACCTAATTATAAAATCCTTACATTTAACAGTTCTGAAGGTACGAGGCGTGACAGATGGAAGGACGGACGGACAGACAGACAGGCGCCAGGCAAACTGATCCCTAAGTGTTTTTCTGCTCTGCAGACGACACAAAAATCTTTTCCTCAAGAACTTCTGGGCCAGAAAAGATGGAACTTTCGTGAAAACTTTGACATAATGTGAAGTCAAATTTATATATAGCTAGTCATATGAATATGAAAGCATCCTCAGATACTAGTGAACATTCAAGTGAGTTCAAATCATGATTTCTGAGGGCAGGTTGAGGCTACAATAGGGATCAAGGTTTTACATTAACATGCAGTTACATGCAATTAATAAATCAAAGTTTCTAACCATAGTAAAAGCCAAAATATTGTCCTACATGTATATCGGTAGAATCCTCATTATTTTTGTTGTTTCTGGTAATTACATATTATGATATCTCCAATTATAATAATTGTAGACAGATAGAACTTCTGAAAAGACCAACAAAATGGAGCAACAGGTATATCCATTAAGAGTTCAACAGAAGCTAAATTATATGGATGTGGAGGTTTCAGATGATGACGATTTTATTTTACGTATGTTTGACATTAAAATTGTGAAATGTTAGAGAATTAATTTGTATGCACATCAATGCTGTTAGGCTAAGAGTGAAAAAGGAGAAGATAACGAACAGTGTTGGATCTATAAGAAAAATCTACAAACAATTCAAGTCTGTGAATAAGGCATAAAACATGGACACCTGGAACTTTCAAAGGGGATCAGGTGCCTAGGAGGAGTAAGCTTCCCCTGTTGACCGGTCCAACCCTCCGTCGGGAAGACGGAACATTCTGTAGTCAAATGTAGCATAAAACAATTAGTATGCGTAATTACTGTTACATGCTAATGAATTATGTTATTATTATTTTTTAGTACGTAAAAGTTTGAGCTACATTTTTTATATGTAATTCTTTTCTTTATTGTGGAATCTTTACTGACATTTAAGGTCTGCTAAAAATTGACCTTAAGGCATTGCTGTGTGCTAATGCCTTTGTACTTGTAGTCCAAAAGTTTACCCTTGGTATTCCTATTATAATAATTACCAGTGCAATAGTATATTGTCGGACTGCAGCGATAACTAAATTGGAAAGAAATAAAACAGTAATTAAACTACAAATTGTAGAGTGAAATCAATGTTCAATATTCTTTCTAAAACGTGTAAATTAGAAGTTTCTTTTAATTCCTAAGGGTGTTTACTTTTTGTAACAGTTCTTAGATTAGATAAACTTCGAAGCGTTTCACAATAATTTATTATTGATCCATCGACATCAATTCCTTATTTAATCAGGATGGTTAAATTCCATCAGAGCGTGTAACATCTGTTGTATTAAGAGGGTTTTCAAAAATTCATATCATTTCATGCAATGGTCAATAATATTCGCGCCAGCCATGCGCTATGACTAGTATTATGCGCAATGACTTGATTAACCATTCAAACACACCCATACACATCCCATATTCACCGTCAGACATCAGAGGTCTTGACTTACAAACCACGAAAGCATGAATAAGTACATACAGTAATGATCCTGTGACATAATAATTAGCATCCCTCATCTTTTTGATTTTTAAAAAGGAATTTTGTTGACCCAGTCATTAAAGATTAAATAATACTAGATCTAAAAGTATTGTGGGAGTATTAAAACATGATATAGAAAAGAAAACGAAAAGTTTTGCATTATTGACAAGTAGGTTATCAGAGTCTGACAAAGCAGAACAGTTTTTAAACAGTGTTCAAAGAAATAATCCCAGTGACTGTCAGATCATCATTAAATTAGATTAAACAAGCAATGTTATGCTAATAGTTTACTGGCTTTTACTTTGATTTATATAGACTGTGAAGAATGTAACATGGAGCTGGAGGAGAGTTCCCAGTACACGGACCACTGTCCATTGTGAATGATACATTGGTATGGATTTTGTTTTATCAATGCATCCATTCGAAACAAATTAATAATATTTTCAGATATCTCTGAAAATCCTCAGCTTTTGAAATATAATTTCGTGTTATAATTCACAATGACTTAAAGAAATCTTCTATTGATTTTATTGATGTTAAACTTAAATATATTGTATAAACTGATTTCCTTATAATACATTACATGTGCGATTTTAGTTAAGTAATATTACATTATTGAAAGGATTTTTTATCGAAAGGTATCATCATTTTTTTTAAAAATCAGGGCTCATAATAATTAAAATATGTATCAGTGCAAGTGGCTTTTGAGATAAATTGTATACTCTTTTTAGAATATTGCACTTTCAAGATTTGATGAGGAGCTGAAGAACATCTTTTTGCTATTATGTATAAAGCAAATTACTTTATGCAATGATTATTGTTATTTGAAATATCTATTCTGCAAATTAAGTTCGATTTCCTGATGTGGCCCATGGGCCTCTTGTTTTTTTTTTTTTTTTTTTTTTTTTTTTTTTTTTTTTTTTTTTTTTTTACATTGGATCTAACTTTTGAGAGAAGATAGACTTTTCCTATTTCACATGTATGCAGATATAGAGACAAGGCCTTTCAGAATGTATACTATGATTTTTGACCTATTGACCTTGAAGGTTCACCTACCTTCAAAAAAAATTACCGTGGCCTAAGCTTCTTCGCCTGAAGAGACAACTTTCATATTTTGAGCTTTTCGACTATATTAGGATAAGTTCAACTCATGATCTTAAAGATTAAAGCTGACATAAATTCTTAAAAATGCAACATTTTCATCAATGTACGACTTGTTTCATACCAACTATTCCGCCATATTTCTTTCAGATACCTTGTCTTATGGTGCCGATATATACCCCAGTGCCCTCGTTACACTTAGTGAATTTTTGGTTTGGCTATCGACGCGTGCACATCTCCGATAGTGAAGTATAAGGGAACACATGAATTGATGAAAACATTTTAAAACCAGAACAGATAAAAACAGTCATAACGATATTATGAATAATTATCGTTTTGAATAATATAAATGCAAGTTTGGAAGAAAAAAACATAGTTGCGCGTGTTTTTTTTTAAAGCATACCAATATATGCACAATAAACTTGAAATAATACACAGTAAAACTCGTACAAACAATTTGCAATAATCTTTTGTAAGAATGGAACAAACAACTAGCGTATTTGCTATGCATGTCCATATGCATTCAAATACAATCGATGCATATCGAGAGAACACGTCGAACGCTGTAAACTTATTCATACCTGGAAATAGACCACTGTACCCGTTCGAAGATGTGCACATGCCGCGTGATTTACACCTTGTATTCCATTTATTGAAATATACATCACAAAAAAGTAATAAACTCCATAAATACTCAACAGTAAACACGTTGTCATGTCATCGTACAGCCTAGCACTCAAATGCACTTAGTCCGTGCTGATCAGATTTTGATCAGGGAAAATATCAAAAGTGAAAAAGGGAATTAGTATTTGCGCGATTGGGTAAAAAATAAGAAATCATTAAAAAAAAGTCTGATTGCTGATTATCTAAAACTAAACTGAGTAATTTGGTGTAAGAAAATGATTTAGAACACGACTTGAAAGCATTTAACCTGAACACAAATTAACAAATATACACACACGTAGAGCAGGGGTGGAGTGGGGGTGGGGGTGTTACCCCCTTTTCTCAGAGTGTTTTTCAGGCACGTAGCATCTGAGAAATAATTGACACTTTACTTGAAAAATCTTTGAAAAAAAAAAAAAAACAAAAAAACAAAACAAAACAAAACAAAACAAAACAACAACAACAAAAAAAAAACAACAACAACAACCAAAAAAAAAAAAAAACAACAACAACAACAAAACCCCCCAAAAAATTAATAACAAAAATTATTATAAATAATGATAAACAAATAAGTAAAAATAAAATAAGATTTAAAAAAAATATCGAAAATCCTGTTTTGTGGCGGTGATTGGGGGGGGGGGGGGGGGGCTTTTTCACGATTTGACTATAGTGCAACAAAAAGTGGAGGGGATCAGTCTTTGAGTGTGTATTTCATACTAAACAGTAAAACGGAAAAAGTGGGAGGGGGCATCCACCACCAACGCGTTCTACAGGTCTGTCTTTACTGTTGATTTTGCAAGAATTTTTTTTTTATTTTAAGACTGGCTACATCCCCCCGTACTCTCATCCAACATTATTGTACATTGCACTCAAATATTTTTCTGCCGAAAATGATGGTATGGAATCTGTCCCTCTCCTGACTACGGATTTTTTAAATGCCTGTTTTCCTTCTTCCCTTCCCCCAATTTTTACCAATTTTTAAGTGCCTAAAAATTTTCTTTTGTGTGTCAATCATTTTAACCCCCCCCCCCCCCGCTCCCCCTCGCATACACACATTTTGAGAAATGGTGCTACGTGCCTGTTTTATATGCATGTATAGGAAGGCTTTCCAGATTGGAGAAATTCCACAGGCATTTTCCATACAAGTATACCCCCTCTATCTCTCTCTCTTTCTCTCTCATGTGTAGGTATCCACATGTAAGAGTAATAATGCACATAAAATCCGAGGTAGTAAAAATCATGGGAAATGCTATATATAGTCTTCATAAGGGCAGATCAAGGATTTTTACAGGGGCAAGGTGGATCACTCTCAGGGGCACGTTGTTTTCCTTTCCTATAAACTTTGACTATTAATTATATAATATTTAAAGAAAAAATACATATACACGCAACCATATTTTAATCATTCAGTCACATTACAAATTTCTTTAAATATCTAGAACGTGTAATTATATGTTATTGTGAAAAAAAACTTAAGTAATGTAATCATTAGTGCTTTTGCATCGCCTCGTGATATCTTTTGCAATGCGAGGATTGTTGAATCTCCCAACTTTACATTTGGGTACACGGTAGAACTATTTCAATTATCAATATTACTTTCATATATATTAATAGTGTAATACTTACTCACCTTCGATTTATACAAAAACGTGTACTGTAGATTATTTTATAAACATATAATTATGTCTGTGCTTGTTGGTTATTGTATCAATCGTGCTTATAATTTGAGAAGCATAAAAGGGCCCTGATTTGAAAATAATCTGTCTTCAGCCCCCATTTTTGTTGTAGAATAGTCAAATAGTCAAATAATGGTTTTGTAGTAGTGTATGAATAAAATTTTGTACTGAAAGAATTAAGTTGGAACCTACCCCCCCCCCCCCCCCCCCCCCCCCACGAAATGGGATTTTCGAGTTCGAACAATTTTCCCTTTTTTTTTTTTTTTGCTTGTCAAGTTTTTTTTTCAGGTAAGTTAAAATTATTATCTCTGGCTACCCCCCCCCGCCCCCTCCTACTTTCAAAAACGATGCTACGATCCTACGTTTGTTTAAAATATATTGAAAAATGTATTCTACATATTCCATCCCCCCCCCCCCCTTCATTTTCTTTAAAAGATGTAAGATCCGTAACGAGAATGTCGTTTATGTATTAAATTTGATGTAATGAAGCCACATTCATGAACATATTTACTACATGTACCGACAACAGTTAGTTCGATTTCTGAAACGTTTTATATGCGTGACTATATTGTCTAATCAGGCAGATACCAGTGTCATTTCCACCTTCGATATTTTCACTGATCAAAAATGCTGATCGACAGGGACCACGTGTGTTCAAGTGCTCGTGACAATGTGTTTACCGTTGAGTTACTAATGGAGTTATTTCTTCTGTGATGCATATTTCAATAAAAGGAAAATAGGAAGTAATTCTTTCGACATGTGCACATCCCTGTAGCGATAGAAGTATTTCAGGCAGATGAGTTAAAAGCGTTCGACGCGTTTTCTCGGCATGCATGCTTGTATAACTTGAATGCGTAAGTTGCATAGTATGTACTTATACCGTGTAACATGCATAAAGCTCAACAGTAGCGTTATTTGGAAAAAAAATGCATGTGTAGCCTTTTCTTCTTTATTGTTCATATATTTTATATATATATGTATATCAAACATGCATTTGCCGTTTTGATTTTTATGCATTGCATCTAAATTATTCAAAATTTATATACTCCTTTCCAGTTTTCAAAAAAATACCTAGTTTTGGTAGGATTGTTAGATTTTTTTTATTTTGCATGTTCCAAAACTGCTTTATCGGAGATGTGTACAGGCCTACATGTTTTCGGTCGGTTCATGGCGTGTTCCGAAACTTTGCTATCGGAGATGTGTTCATGTCGACAGCCAGGTTAGAAAATCACTCAAGTGTAACAAAGGCATCAGGGTTTATATAGCCGGTAAAATAAGTGAGAAAATCTGAAAGAAATATGGCGGAAAAGGGAGAACGGGAATGAAATAAGTCGTACAAGGATGAAAATATCACATATTTAAGAGTTCATGTCAGCTTTGATCTAATTTTCTTAAACATTAACCTTAGTTGTTAATTTGCACTAGAAGAAACAGTCTTTGAAATTTTTCAAGTGCAAGGTCTTTTACTATACCTTTTGGGATGCATTACGCAGATTTTTTTTATGTCATAGATTAAATTTAATCTTACTATTTTTTTGGTGAAACATATAAATGGAATAATTCGGGCTTTGCATGGAATATGAAGTGTTTACAACTCACGACTGATAGTTTAATCAATGAATTCTTTTTTTATCATTTACATAAATAAGCAAGGTAAACCGAGCCACTTTGTGAATGTCTTTCACGAAAGTAAAAGCAACTGGATGAGGTATGTAAACTATGAAAAACACAAGTCTGAACAAAATCTTGTTGCCTTTCAATACAGAGGACAGATTTACTATAGGTCTTTTAAAGACATTCTTCCAGGAACAGAACTCCTTGTATGGTATGGCCATGAGTATTGGAAAGAACTAGGAATAATGAGAGAAGACATACTAGATTGTGAATGGGGAAGGTACAAATGATTTAAGCAAAATGAATATTATATATATATTGGTGGATTTAGTAGAAATTTCTATTTTTTTTTTTTTTTTTTTTTTTTTTTTTTTTTTTGAGAAATTACTTTTAAGCTCTACTGATCAGAGACTAGAAATGCTTTTGCGATAGTAAGGTCAGTAGTTTGTCCGGCTGACTGTCAGTAAAAAAATCAAAATGCTACTCCTCTTACTGTATTTATATATTTGTTTGAAAAAGTTCTTGATATATTTGTTAAATAAAGTTACTATACAAGTACATCAAAACGAGTTAGGCAACATTGATATCCTTGATCACAAATGGGTAATTGCCAGAATGTTTTACAATAATTGACCACTAAAGTTGATCGATAGTTCATAATTTCTGTTATTGGTACGAATGTCCCTGCTGTCGCCCCCATGGCACAGTGGTTGAGCTTTTGCTTTAGAGATGCAGAGTAAGGAGTTGATCCCTTCCTCGCGGGTTCAAACCACTATGTGATACCAAGACTGATCCTTCAGTTGTGCTGTCACAAAAAAGTTCCGTCACTGTTCAAAGAATGTAGGTGCCGAGTACTGGTCTTATGTTGCAGTCATCCACCGAGAAGTGGTAGTATCTCAGTATATATGAGTGAAATATTCTCGGATGGCCGTTAAACAAACTCATAAACTAATGTTCCCACTCCTGATAATGCAAAACATTCACAACTCATATCATTTATCCTCACATTGAGGCAATGCTGACCAATCCATTCTGGACGAAACACTCTATCCAGAGTTCTTCATACATATACACATGTAAACGATTTTTTAAAATCATTCTGAGTTCCTTCTGATTTTCTTCAGAAAAAATAAGTTTTTTAGCTCACCTGAGCCGAAGGCTCAAGTGAGCTTTTCTGATCAAAATTTGTCCGTTGTCCGTCGTCGTCGGCGTTGTCGTTGTAAACTTTTAACAATTTCATCTTCTTCTCCAGAACTACTGGGCCAATTTCAACCAGAGTATCCTTGGGTGAAGGGGGTTCAAGTTTGTTCAAATGAAGGGCCACGCCTTCTTCCAAGGGGAGATAATCAGGAATTCATGAAAAATTAATGGCATCATATAAAAATCTTCTTCTCAAGAACCACTGTGCTTGAAAATATAAAACTTATATGGAAGCATCCTCAGGTAGTGTAGATTCAAGTTTGATCAAATCATGACCCCCGGGGGTAGGGTGGGGCCACAATGGGCGATCAAAGTTTTACAAAGGAATATATAGGAACACTCTTTAAAAATCTTCTTCTCAAGAACAGCAAAGCCACGAATGGTTATATTTATATGGAAGCATCCTCAGATAGTGTAGATTCAAGTTTGTTCAAATCATGACCCCCGGGGGTAGGGTGGGGCCACAATGGGCGATCAAAGTTTTACATAGGAATATATAGGAAAACTCTTTAAAAATCTTCTTCTCAAGAACAGGAAAGCCATGATTGGTCATATTTATATGGAAGCATCCTCAGGTAGTGTAGATTCAAGTTTGTTCAAATCATGACCCCCGGGGGTAGGGTGGGGCCACAATGGGCAATCAAAGTTTTACATAGGAATATATTGGAAAATTCTTTGAAAATCTTCTTCTCAAGAACAGCAAAGCCATGAATGATTATATTTATATGGAAGCATCCTCAGGTAGTGTAGATTCAAGTTTGTTCCAATCATGACCCCCGGGGGTAGGGTGGAGCCACAATGGGTGATCCAAATTTTAAATAAGAATACATAGGAAAAATCTGTAAAAATCTTTTTCACAAGAACAACAAAGCCATGATTGGTCATATTTACATGGAAGCATCCTCAAGTAGTGCAGGTTCAAGTTTGTTCGAATCATGACCCCCAGGGGTAAGGTGGAGCCACAATGGGTGATCAAAGTTTTACATATTAAAATACATAGGAAAAATTTGTAAAAATCTTTTTCTCAAAAACAGCAAAGCCATGATTGTTTTTTTTTTAATGGGTGCATCCTCAGGAAGTGTAGATTCAAGTTTGTTTAAATCATGACCCCCCAGGGGTAGGGTGGGGCCACAATGGGCGATCAAAGTTTTACATAGGAATACATAGGAAAAAGCAAGACTTTTAAAATCTTCTGATGAAGAACAGCAAAGCAATAATTAGTCATATTTAAATGCAAGCATCCTCAGGTAATGTAGATTCAAATTTTGTTCAAATCATGACCCCCCAGGAGAATAGAGGGGCCATAACAGGGTATCATAGTTATACAAAGGAATACAAATGATATATCAATAAAAATTGTCTTCCTAAGAACAGCATAGCCATTATTTGTCATATTAAGTCAAAAGCATCCTTTTGAAGTATAGATTCAAGTTCAAATTAACCCCCCCCCCCTCGAACCACTTTTATATCAAAATTTTACAATGTTTAGGATGACACGTTAACATTAACTTATAGATTTTCTTTGCTTCTCTGACATTTCTTGTCGTCTGCTCACCATTGTTTGAAATCACAACACTTATGAGTTAAAACAAGGGGGGGGGGGGGGAATAACCTTTTAAAGGTATCTTTTTGATATTTACAATTGTGACTGACTTATAGCATATACTTTGTAAATTTACTTTTAAGAGGCAGTCCACCGAAAAAACCAGGCAATGGGTGGCACATCGCATGTCATGGATTTTACTTATTTTTTGCATGTAGACTTATTAAAGCAAGTGTTTACACATGACAACATTCAAAAAAATTTTAGTGCTCCTCTAGTCCTATTTTTGGTAAATGTTTAATTTTAAGTGCAAAAAGGTCAACATAAGGGTAAAAAAAATTACTACGTTTTTATTTTGTTTTATATGTAACAGATACTCAAAAGCTGGATGTGTCGATGAATATTATTTATAGCATAGACTCTTATCTTTTATTTTATTAATGAATAAGACTCCAATTTATACTTCTTTAGAAAAAAATTTATGGTCCAAATTTGAGTTAAGCAAGTGACTTTGAATTCAGTATCCAATTGTCATTACGTTATAAAACCCAATACATTACAAGGACAGATTTTTTTTCTTATGTTATTATGAATACAAAGTACAAACTTTTGAATCACTCAATAAAATCAGTGGGAACAGGTATATTGAAAGAAATAAAAGGAGTCAAATTTACCTTTTTTTTTTTTTTTTTTTTTAATTTTTTTTTTTTTTTTTTTTTTTTTTTTAATAATTTTCCCAAATGAAACCGATCCCGACCGGAATTATATAAAGAAAAAAATACTATAATTGTAATGTTAAATTTGGCTCTTTTGTTGTAATATGATTTATTTTTTAAACATGTTATATAGGTGGCAGGTGCCTTTAGTTTGATAAATTTGTTAATTTTGCATTATTTTCGATCGGATCGGGATCGGTTTTTACTGTAAATTTAGAAACATTTCCTATATTTGGCTCTTCATTTTAATTTATCAGAAAAATATGCTTGTCTTTTATTTTTTTTCAGTCAGTTAACTGTTTTTAAATGAGTGTAACCACAGATTCAAATTTATATATTATTTAAATTACTAATGTCTTATACGTACATGAAGATTACATGTAAAACATCTGATTGAATTCTTAATAGATACTCGGTATTTAAAAAAAAGTATTTGTACATGCATTATGCAACAAATGAGAGCAGACAGCTTTCTAGCTTTATTATTATCTTATTTCCAAGTAAAATTTCTTTTTTATTTCCTCAGGAATTGAAGAGTAAATTCTATCAGTGGCGAAATTAAACTTGCCTAAATACAGGAAATATTTTTATGTGTACAGTCTCGACTTTATCCAAGTTTTTTCTTACCTGTCATCTGTAAAGCCTTTTCCTCTTTTACAAAATTTGATTTTATATAAATAAGAAAATAAGTTCTTTCACTAGGATTCCGATAAAAAGGTGTTGAGCAGATTTACCGATGCCACGGGAGATAACTCTTGCATCGCAAAATTTCATAAAAACGTCCTTATATTTTGCCAGAAAACTACTATCAAAAGTGTTTTTCCCACCGATTTTATTTTTTAAACAAAAAGTTGAAATATTTCTCGATTTAGTTAAGTGTGAATTATAGTCCTGTTAAAAATGTATTAGAAATTACAGTTCTATGTTTCTGACCTACATTCAATGGTTTATATAGGAGCATTCAAAAACACAAAACACAAGGATATTTTACTGAATAAGCAATTATCAAACAAATCTTCAATTACATTATTCCTTTTGGGCTACATTGATATTGTTTTTAATAAAATATCAAATATTCCTCACATTCGATGTGCCGCCTATTAATACAATACTGCCTGGTTTTTCGGTGGACTGCCTCTTAAGTCCATGCAAAAAAAAAAAAAAAGAATTCAAATCTCAAAATGCAATTGAATATGTTGAAGATATCGAACACTTATGTCATCATCATGAAACTACGTCAATATTTTATGACAACAATGCATTAAAGGTGACCTTTTTTTATACACAAGCTTAAATACGCCTTCAAATAATGCTATATGAGGTAATACATTTGCAAATGTAAATATGAGCAAAATTTACACTTTTGCATAACATACACTTCTGCATAAACTTGCTAAAACTTGAAAATAATAAATCATTAAGTCAATCTGTCATGCCGAAGGATTTCAAACAGGCTATTATCAAGCCACTATTAAAGAAATATAATCTAGATACAAACGAACTCAAAAACTATAGACCTGTTTCAAATTTTTCATTCCTCTCAAAGGTTATTGAGAAAGTCGTTGCAATTCGCTAAGAACATCATCTAGATTCAAATCATTTCCACTACACTCTACAATCTGCATACCGCTCGTATCACTCAACCGAAACTGCACTGTTGTATGTTAACAATACATGTTACCGCCTTAGATAACAATTCCTATGCTGTACCTGTCATGCTCAATTCGTCGGCCGCGTTCGATGTTATAGACCACCAGATTCTTTTCCATCGTCTTGGGTATTCATACGGGATATCCGGTGCTGTGCTTTCATGGATAAAATCCTACTTTAATGACAGGAGTCAGAGAGTTTCGGTTGGTGCAACCTTATCAAGTGCAGAATCGCTTGAACTCGGTGTGCCTTAGGGATCGGTTCTAGGACCCAGAATGTACTATATGTTTTCCAAACCTATAGGAAATATATGCACGCGTCACAAAATGCGATATCACTGCTATGCAGATGATACCCAAATATATCTAGTTATTGAGCCAAATGAAAACTGGAAAAATGTAGCTACTTCTCTCAGTGCTTGTCTCGCAGACATAAAATTGTGGATGTGTACCAATCTTTTAAAGTTAAGCCATGATGAGACTGAATTGATGCTTTTTTGTCCAAAACGCAAAATAAAGGAAGTTTCTACATTCAATCTCCCTTTTGGAGAAAGCTCGATCAGTGACTGTCCTTTCGTAAAGAACCTTGGAGCGTTTTTCAACGGCACTCTAAGTATGGAGAAAAACTGCAGCTCAATAGTTAGAACATGCTTCAATAACATCCGGAAAATCGGTCGCATCCGTTTGTATATCACAGACGACGCATGTAAAACTTTGATTAATTAACTTGTGACTCCCTCTATTACGGAAACTCATTGACGTACGGAATAAATAAACAACTTGTGAACAAGCTACAGAAAGTTCAAAATACTGCCGCACGGCTGATAACTCGTACAAGGAATTGTTTAGAGATACGTGCGTACGGAAGCCTATTAGGATCAAACTACGGTAAAAAAATTTAAAAGGCGTTATAACGCCTTTTCAAAAGGCGTAAAAACGCGGTAAAAGGCGTTATAACGCAAATAAAGGCGTAATTAGGCCTTTCCAAAAGGCGATATTACGCCTTTCCAAAAGGCGTTATTACGTCTTTTCAGAAGGCGTTATTACGCCT
This sequence comes from Saccostrea echinata, assembly GCF_033153115.1. Lineage (NCBI taxonomy): Eukaryota > Metazoa > Mollusca > Bivalvia > Ostreida > Ostreidae > Saccostrea > Saccostrea echinata. The sequence continues at coordinate 20,754,437 of NW_026889782.1, forward strand.
TTCCAGGAGCGTTATTACGCCTTTCCAAAAGGCCTTTCTAAAAGTCATTAATACGCCTTTCCAAAAGGCGCGATTATGCCTTTCGAAGAGACATTATTATATATATGTCTTTGACAGGCCCGTGCTTTTGAAAGGGGGGGGGGGAGGGGGGGTCAGCCTCCCATAAAATTAACAAGCAAACAAAAAAACAAGAAATAGCCCCCCCCCCCCCCCCGAAAAAAATAAACTGCCTAAACTTGAGGGGAATCTTTTCCTAACTTTTCGGTAAAACTTTTTTTTAAATGTAATAACTTGCCCGAGTTTAACCATACTGCAACAAAATGTTAAGGGACCAAGCAATCAATAAATGATTTTTATATTTAAACTATAGCAAGATTATTCTCCCAAAAAGTGGGGTGGGGAGCCAAAAATGGAAAGGCGTTATTTTAAAATAATAAATATACTGAAAGGAAAAAGAAATGCAGGGTAACATAATATGCGAAAATTTTTTGACTGCATAACCGAAAATTATGAAAATTGGTCAGAGAGATATCTTGGTTACTGTGCATTAAAATCAGTGTTCAAAACTACTCAACCGTGAAATGTATGACGTCACATAAGGAATGGTAAAAATCCGAAAACACGTGCATATCGATGACGACATGTTTTTCAACACGTCTCGTAGTACCATTTGCTGCACTTAAGTTATACACATCGTTTTTCGATATTTACAATCGATTTTCATTTCTTAAAATTTCTTAAAATCAAGGTACGGTTGACGGATGTACCTTTGGTTCTGGCTATTGATTTGCCTAATAAAGGACGAAGGCAACGACAGGCTTTTGTGCAGTTTGTTGTGAGTTCTTCCACATTAGAACATCTTACCCGTCCTCGGAGAGGGCGTAGAAAGTTTTCCAAGCAACCGTGACGATGACGTTGACGCGTAACAGCGCCACGTCAAGATCGGTTTATTCATCCTTCCACCTGTATAATCACCATCACATAACCCTAAACTGCTATTAATACAGCAAAACTGAAGGGAATCGATAGCGCGATTTTGGTTTGTGAGTCCGTCAACTTTACGTAAGTGTTCCTCTAACTGGCGCATGCGTGCGTCGTTTGCCTACTCTTTTGGGCATGTTAACCGCCCTTCCAATGCTGCCAGGGTTTGTCAAGATTTTCTCGAAAACAATCATATTTATCTACTTGACTGGTCTCCGTCAAGTCCATCTTTTTCGCATCAAAGTTCTGTGGGACTTTGTGGACGATAGGGTTTAAAATGTCCAAGCTGGTCTCAATCAACTAAGGACAGCCTTTTCGGAAGGGTTGAATAATATCCCTATTAGAAGGATAAACACACTGATGAACTCTATGCATAGGAGAATCAAGGCTTTGACAGATGCGCGAGGGAGACATCTGAGATAATGAGAATTTTCATTTTTCAATTATGGGGGTACCGTAATATGAGTTTCAATAACTCATGAATTACTGGGGAAAATCAAGTGAGATTTTGGATACATTTTTATTACAGATGATTTTTAATGTTAGATAGGATAACTGGAAAATACGTCTGAAATATACAACCTTATTTCACCTAAAAAGTTTAACCTGCGTTTCTTTTTCCTTTCAGTATACATGAAAGATTGAACCAAAACCATCTTTATTTATGCAATATTTAGATTATAGTTTTAATATTATAAATTATATTATAAATTATAGTATTTTCTATATTCCTGCACATCTCGCAGACAACTATTTAGAGATTTTTTTTACCTGGGAATCTAATTATAATAAGCCCCCAGGGCGTGCTTAGTCATGTATTGAAAAATAAGAGGCAAAATAACTCCTTTTGGAAAGGCGTAATAACACCTTTTGGAAAGGCGTTATAACGCCTTTTTAAAAGGCGTAATAACGCCTTTTGGAAAGGCGTAAAAAAAGGCGTAATAACGCCTCTTGGAAAGATGTATTAATGCCTTTTGGAAAGGCGTAATAACGCCTTTTACAAGGGCGTAATAACGCCTTTGGGAAAGGCGTAATAACGCTTTTAGAAACGCGTAATAACACCTTCTGGAAAGGCGTAATAACGCCTTTTAAAAGTCGTAATAATGCCTTTTGGAAAGGTGTATTAACGCTTTTTGGAAAGGCGTTATAACACCTTTTGGAAAGGCGTAATTTCGCCTTCATTTGCGTTATTACGCCTTTTTCCGTGTTAGAACGCCTTTTCCAAAGGCGTATTAACGCTTTTTGGAAAGGCATAATAACGCCTTTTGGAAAGGCGTAATTACGTAGTTACGCCTTTTTTCGCGTTATAACGCCTTTTGGAAAGGCGTAATTACGCCTTTATTTGCGTTATTACGCCTTTTTCCGTGTTATAACGCCTTTTCAAAAGGCGTTATTACGCCTTTTTTCGCGTTATAACGCCTGGAAAAGGCGTTATAACTCTTTTTAATTTTTTTACCGTAATTTGATCCTAATAGGCTTTCGTACGTGCGTAATACTAAACTTGGCGGACGTTTTCACAGAAATAAAAATATAAATTCAAAATATTCAAGTGAAAATACAAGTTATCGATATATGGCAACTGACCACTCTTTTTTCCCTATTCAATTCTATTTTCTGAAGCATACTGTCCAAACTAAGGTGAAATCTCGTTCTTTAAAAAAAAATAAAAAATAAAAAAACGTTTTAAATAATATTTTCTCAATAAATAGCATAAAACTGTGTCACAAATGCATACTTTAATCATAATTATACATGTTTAGCTCCATTTTCATAATGTGTAGCAATATCACTAGAACGTGCTCGTTGGTGTCCGATGCATGGTGAACTCACTCTAGTCTTGAATAATTGAATAGATATATTTTTGGTAATAATATAAACCTTGTTCAAATCTGCGCTTAACGAGATCGAGACTAATTCGAGTGCGCATGTCTTTGCGGAGCTTTTCACAGTTTCATGCAGTCGTAGGTGTGACAAAACACAAAATTAAAATCACATTACGTGATGTATAACTTTTATGGCTCTTAAAAATGTGCTAAAAATAGTTGGGATATTTTAACCATGTATACAAATTGCGTCCCGCAATATGGCACATTTAGAGGTATTGGGCATTGGAAAAAAAATTACTTTGTAGTATTTCCTAGACCAACCCAGATGGTCAACTTTTTTTTGAAATTTCACAATTTGGTGACTTTTTACAATGACGTTCATGTATATGACTAAAAATGAAATCCCTAGGGCAGAAATACAAAATATATGGGAAAAATGTGATGATTTGGAAGTTTTCCAAAAAAATTCCATAGAATCAGATAGTAAAATTTAACAGCTTTTGAGATGACCACCTAAGAAATCGGGATGGTTAACATTCGATTTTTTTCAATCTTCAAATAAATAATATAATCGTAAAGAATTATTCAGGAAATTTTATCATAATATCTAGGGTAGAAATAATAAGACTCGGCCTCGTTAATATTTTTCTGAAAGTGAGACTCATTTTCCAATAACTCAAATAACTTTACTAACACATAAAAATTCTAGACAAAATTTGATGTACCTATACCCTGAAGTTGAATTTGTTCTTATATGTGTACAATTCCAGAGGCAGATCCAGTAATTTAAAAAAAGGTGGGGGGTCAAGTGTCAAGTGTCTAGACACGACCTAGACACTGATTATATTCATTCAAAACTATAAAACATGTAAGGTAGAATTTCACACTAGGCATTTTATATTGATATTATACAGTCCCTGACACGTTCTACTTTCCCACTTGAGCGGTGAGCGATTGCTGAACGAACGGTGAACGAACGCAAAGCGAACGGTGAGTGAACGATGAGTGAACGCTAAAAGCAACTTCATGAACGATGTGTGAACGCTGCACGGTGAGCGAACGCAGAACGCGAATGGAGCGCAAACGCGAACGCAAAGTGAACGGTGAACGCAAGATGAACGATTTATTCGGAATGCCTCTGATCTTTTCCTTGCATTGAAACCATTCTATTGTATTCTAATGTCAGGTGCCAAAAAAAAAAAAAATAAATAAATAATAAATTAATAAACAAATCAGTGATTAAATAAATAAAAAAATGCTGCAAAATTTTCTTACGAAAGACGATATATGCACATTAAGTATCTTTCTTGTACATGTATGATGTTTAAATTCAACTTTTTTTATTTTTTAAATTTTTATCGCTGTAAAACATTGTAATTGTTACCGAACACTGTAGTATAAAAGATAAAATTATTTTAGTTGGAAAATACATATGTCTCTTCTTATTTGATATAAATATCCATTAAAAAAGAAAAAAAATTCTGACTTATAGAATGAATTACAACGGTTGTAATATCCATTCATATATTTCCGTGCCAAGGCGATTCCGTGTAAAATAATGAAAAAAAAAATAACAGAGGTATGTGGACGTATTTGCATTAATACACACGTATTTTAAATTCTTAATGCAATAATATATTTATGTGTCATTTCTATTTTTAATGATGATATATTGAGCAGACTTCTACATCTACCTGTAGACATTTCCCCGTGATTATACTCAGATAAGATAATACAAAGAGGCATATTCATATTATTTGTTTTAGATTAAAATTTCAGAACTTGATATTTAAGTTATATGTTGTCATAGTTTTTATTAAACATACAAGAGAGAGAGAGAGAGAGAGAGAGAGAGAGAGAGAGAGAGAGAGATTCCGTTTTGCCCCCCTTTTCAGGCTTCACCAAATGCTTGTACCTATATCAAACAAAAAATCTTTTTTTTTTAATTTATCAGGCAATGAAAGTAACTTTTTTTCAACAAATCCATTTTTTTGACAGTCATAATCGGTTTTTATTGTCCTGCTTCAAGTTCACACGAAGTCCACGTGCTTGTCTTGTCAATCAAGATCATTCGACACTGTGCAGGTGTGAAAGTCTCATCACACCGAAGACGAAGTGGTAGTATTTCGAACAAGTTTTAACATTTTTTTTTATCATTCCTAGATTTGATTCCAACATTTCTAAAAAAAAAAAAAATAAATAAATAAAATACATTGAATTTGAAACATACACTCAGCCAATTTTAAATGCCACCGCCGACGTGTGTATATTTTGAACTACTATCGTTTAGTGGCTTTTTTAGATGCATGTTGTTTTGAGACTGCAATTTTTGTGCTACAAAACACATTAACTTCTTTTTAAATGTTAATTAAAATATACAGGAAATACTAACTAAGTAACCGATTTAGGGAAAAAAAGGGGGGGGGGGTGCCACTTAATCATATTGAATGGCAAACATATAGAGTTACTGTGAAGGAAGAATTTATTTTCTCTATTACTAAAGACTTTATATATTATAGTAGTGTATGACATTTTAAATAAATATTTTTTTAACTAAACTATCAATTCAATTCGCTCCAAAGATATTTAACTAACAGAATATCCGCGGTACTATGTATAATTCTCATAACTATTTCTATCATGTATTTCTGTAGTAATTGAAAAAAAAAACGTTTTAGAAATAAATATCTTTGCAATTTTGCTGCAGTTTGTAAATTAATTGACTTGGATAATTATCTATCTATTAAAGATTTGTCGTCTTTAACAAAACAACAAAATGTTGCAGTGCTTGAAGTATCTAAATATTGCCGTATTTAAATTTATTTTTTCAGCATCGTTCTACATAGGTACATACTTATAACAACATTTATATTCCAGAGTAAATTACCTTACAACTAAGTTAGAATAATAATAAATAATAAGTTAGAATATTGTGGATAATTTTTCCCATGAGATAATGATTCTTTAAACACGATATGTTAAAAAATACCCTGTAAATCCTTACTAACAAAAAGATAACTCCCTTCACTTCGGAGTTCCGAATGACACTGAAGACTGAACGATATGTGAACGCTGAACGCAAGATGAACGCAAAGTGAACGAACGCTGAACGCTTTGTGAATGGTGAACGCGAGCGCACGGTGAACGCTGAACGCAAAACTGCGTACGGTGAACGAACAGTGAACGCACGGTGAAAGAACGGTGAGCGAACAGAAAAATGGGAAAGTAGAAGGTTTCAGGAACTGTAGCTCAATTAACTATATATAGAACACGTTTACATACAATCCTCAGAAAGTACATCATTTTGTCCAGAAGGAGGGGGAGATCCATCATATATATATATATATATATATATATATATATATATATATATATATATATATATATATATATATTTATATATATATATATATATATATATATATATATATATATATATATATATATATATATATATCAGGGATGGGGTAATTGAAAAAAGTAATTGTAATTGACTGTAATTAATTACATTTTTTGAAGTAATTGGAAGTAATTTGTAATTGAACATTTTTTCAATTACTTGTAATTGTAATTTAATTAATTACACTGAAAAAATACCATGTAATTTCAATTACTTTTTCAATTACATTCAATTATTTTATATAATACACATTCATGATATATTCATGATATATCGTCACCACTATCTCCCCATTTTACTGGTTTTTATTTTATCGTTAAACATATCCTCAATCCTTCAATTATACAAAATCTTAGGTTAATGCTTACAAAAAAAATAATTAAATGATTGGCTTGATAATAATAAACTAGTTTCTTTCTAATCATTATGTAAATTTTGAATTTTTTTTATCTATGTTTATAAATATGAATTTTGAACCACCCTTCTTAGGTCTATTCAGCTATGAAACACACATTTATTATATTTCAATTTCTGTTGTTTGATCAGTAACAAAGAAAAAGAAGGTGTGTGTCATTAATTCTCTCTTATTGGGAAGAGATAATTGCCCTCCAGCTCACAGCTTTAAATTGCAATCAAAACAAATCAACCCCTCTAAAGAGATATTCATTCCATGATTTTGAAGACAAAGCCAATGGAGATAATTATTTCAATTTAAAATGCTCCGCTAGCTTTAGAAAAGAAAAAACTTTCAATTTGATAATTATTTTAACATCTAAACAGATTTTTATGAATGAATTTTCTATCTGTACAATTCTGATTTATGAAGTAAAATTGTACAACATAAATAGCAATTTAGGAGGTTCAGGTTACCTTCAAAGGAAATATTTAATTTGAGGGGTTACAGTTGCGACTCATTTCACTCTATTAAAATACTCTCTTTTAATCAAATATCAAAAGCCATGCAATTTGTGTAGATGTAGGTTTTTTGTGGTGGAAACGGCATCAAACTGATCTCGGATAGTTCTTTAAAGGTTTCTTTAATGTTTTGTAAATAAATTATAAATGAAATCAGAATGATACACAATGCCTATAGCATATTATTTCTTGTACTGTTTGTGCAGAGGCTGAGCTTATTTACAAATAAATGATGTTCTGTATATTCATTGGCATGGATTATGAAAATTTTCAAAAAAAAAATAAAAATGTAATTTGTAATTTAATTAATTACTTTTGCAAAGTAATTGTAATTTAATTAATTACATGTCTTAGAAAGCCTGTAATTTAATTGTAATTTAATTGAAGAAAAAGTCAAAGTAATTGTAATTTAATTAATTACTTTAAAAAGTAATTGACCCCATCCCTGATATATATATATATATATATATATATATATATATATATATATATATATATATATATATATATATATATATATATATATATATATATATATATATATATATATATATATATATTATAGGTATATTTTTAAAAAAAGAAACACAAAAACCTTTAGTAAAGCTTAAGCGCTTTCATTTCCAATCTTCAGAAGCTTTACAATGAAATTGGATATAATGAAATTGGATACAATACAAGATGCAATTGTTTTGTAAATCACCGTATCTATTTCCACAAAATGTGACTAATAAAACTGCGGTGCTAATCCTCCAGTTATGATGCACTCTATTTTTCAGTGGTACAGAGTGTCTGTAATAAAAGGGGATACCGAGTTAGATGCCCTTATTTCTTTGTAAAGCAGAAAAAAAGTTAACAGAAAAATGTGAAACAATAACAAAACAGTAAAATGAGAATAAATACATGCCTTAATTATATGAAATGTAAAGCATATATTTTGCACTTCTTTCTTTGTAATGCAGAAAAAAAGGTTGAAGGGGTTTCTACAATAATATATATCAATAGAAAAAAAATTACCTTTTTATATAGAATACAAGGAAGAAAAATCTAGATTTGAAGAATTTTTGAAGCACTATATAAATTAATAACATTTCGGGGTTTTGCAAGGTTATGACTATATGAATGTTCCTAACAATCATTTCAGATTATTGTTAACGAAATATTATTATTTTAAATGAAAAATAATGTTTTTTTAAAGAAGCAATAATTTCATATATTCATAAGGTGAATATTTTAAAACTATTGATTAACTAAATTACTTATTTTTTAGATCTAAATAAATTATTCATTCTGAGATTTAAGTGAAGATTAAAAGGAAAATTTCAAAAGCAGACATTTTCTAATCACCTCGTTAGGAAAAAAAAACTGATCGTTTTTAAATGCTCAACTTAAGTTGAAAATACAATATATTTTATTTGGACTGCATACATATTTAACATGACGTAATATTCTCGCTTGTCTATGTATTATGACGTTATGAATTGCGTCATTATCCTTAAATCCTAAAAGTCTCTTCAAAAAAAAAAAAAAAAAAAAAAAAAAAAAAAAAAAAAAAAAAAAGCCAAAAATTAAGCTATGGATGAAAACATTGCATAGAGCTAAACCTCTGATAAAAAAAATGCACTTCTGTAATGAAAGAACTTTTTTTTCTGAAAAATATATTTATACATGTTTAAATTTAGGTCGAAAGTGTATTTATTTATTTCTTAAACGTACTCAACTACACTTGTTTTCTGCAAAATTCCATTACATTGCATCTTCACAAATTATGTTCTCTTTTTTTTTAAACCAGGAGTCTCAGGGATAACGTTTTCAAAGGAAAGAAAAGCACCAAGTATCCGCTTTGTATTGATGTTTAAATGGGAGATCATGATCAGTTATTTGGTATAAGAGGATGGGTATTTTATGGACAAAGTAAATTTAGCTCTTTCCTGAGGGAGAAGAATTCCCTTATATGAAAAAAAAAATCAATCCCAAGGTTAATTTTTTATGCTGTTTATATACATCTCTCACCTTTATTGTAATCAATTCATCCATTATGAGCTTAATCTGTGTAAAAGAAAATAGAAAATAATTGGAAATTACCTTTGAAATTAAGATTAAAATGTGTATTAAAGATTCAACGTATAAAATACCAGAGTCTCTTTTTCTATAAAAGCAGTAAAACATCTCAATATCTTTACTTTTTAAATCGCTCATTGTTGTGTTTTTAAAAAAAAGTTCTTCGTATGATATTTTCAAATTTTATTGTTTTAAAGACCTGAACTACTCAGCATTACATTTATGTTTTTTTTTAATTGGGTCTCTATACTTACCTTTTTGTCTAAATCATCAATTGACTTCTATTAAAAGAAATAAATGCTAATGTTATGTTACATATACTTTTATTATAGCTTCCTGTACTTATTCATATTTTTTTTTTTCACTCGGTTGTCGTACTAGGTTATAAGTTTACTTTCATAATAAAAATCTGCTAAAATTAACATTGATGTTGAAACTATTTCGCCCGATCTGAATTTCCACAAGAAAATGTGCAAGGACACCTTTGTTACACAAGAAAACAACACCTGAGGCCAAGTAGACTTATTAAATCAATATGTGGGTTAAATACCATACTTACTTTGAAGGTTTCCATTTTTTCATCCATTTCTGTCTGTTGAAATAAAAAAAAAATATTTTTGTGGATTTCATTCATTTGTTGGGTTTATATAATAATAATAATAATAATATCTTGGGCCACCATCCACTTGCGATTTGTTATTTTCGCGATCTGACGTCGAAGAGCTATTTCGGGATTTATAGTATATGCGTACAAAACGGAAACAACAGTATATAGACAACGTTTGAATAATTGACAACATTGAAAATATCTCTTATGCATATTTTATTTTCCCATTTCCTGACTAATTTAAAAACTCATGCTAGTGTTTAATTATCAAAAGTAAAATATTTTTTGAAGAAACCTATGCTGTTAAATTGTTAGCAGAATTTATTCAAAAACTTCTACGTTTTGTTTGTTTGTTTGTATGTTGTTTATTGTTGATTAATTGTATATTGTTTTACGTCCCATTCGAGAATTTTTCACTCACATAGAGACGTCACCATATACCGGTGAAGGGCTTCAAATTTTGACCTTTACTCGGCACTCAGGGCAATTGAGCAGTGAGGGATCTTTATCGTGCCAACGCCTGCCGTGACACGGGGCCTCGGTTTTTAAGGTCTCATCCGAAAGACCCGCAACTTTCACTTCAAAGTGCCGAGCGCATGGCGAAGGAACAGTTGCTACCTATTTTTTATCGACTTAGGTCTGTCGCGACCGAGATTCGAACTCAGGACCTCCCGATCACGAAGCGAGCGCTCTACCGACTGAGCTAACGTGAACGGTGTGTATGTTGTTTAAAGTCACTCTCTAGAATTTTTCATCACTTGCCGGTGGAGAGCTGCAAATTTTGTCTTATACTCGGCACTTTCGGCCATTGAGCCGTGAGGGATCTTTTTCGTGCCAGCACCTTACGTAGCGCGTTCGAATACCACTGTGGGACGTGGAGACCGGTCCTTCAGATGAGACCGTATAAACCGAGGTCACGTGTCGCAGAAGGTGCTGTCACAAAAAAGATCCCTCACTGCTCAGTGGCCGTAAGTGCCGAGTATAGGACAAAATTTGCAGTTATCCACCGGCAAGTAGCGAATTTACATTTAACTCATCATTATGTTTTAATGTTTAAAAAAATATGTTTACTCTTTTCCCCCAGCCTAGCCTATTTATTTATGTTAAATATCCAGGTTCTTCGTCACCATGGTCACTTTGTAATCAAAGGGAGATCACACGGGAATCATGTAGGCTAGATCTTTATTTTCTCTCGAGTGGCCGAGTTGGGATAGCCTAGAAGATTTAACATAAATTGATTACATCACATGTAACTACCAAGACGTATAAATATTGATGTTTTACTACCTTACAAAACATAAATTGTGTATGTTGTAAAGTCTACATCGACAGGCATCACAATCGTAATAAAAACGGCTATTGTTGGGCTAGAGTCAAGATATATATCCCATACCAACATGTGTTACAGAAATTGCCGTTGGAATTTTAAGACAAACGATTAATTTATATTTATGAGTGAAAACATTTTTTTGGTCCGAGACGACCTCATAACATATGTTACGAAGTTGACAAATCAAATAAACAAATAAAAGCATATCAAATAAACAAATAAAAATAAACAAAAGTAAATTGTGTGATAGTCCTTTATTGCTAGCGCTCTCGAGCACTAGCAACTACGTTAGTCTATATTTCTGGAATACGCATGCTCGACTTCACGGTCGGGCATTCTGGGAAAACTACTGAAGATAGACTGTACGATGATAATTTCGTTTTATCATTAAAAAATTGATATGATCCGAATCTGATTTTTTTAATTTATTGTCTAACCTATGATTAAAAGTACAAGAAAATTTGGGTAATATAATGCCAAGATTGTAGAGATCAACTGGTAAAACCTAGCTCTCCTTAAAGCTAACCATGTATACTACCTTCCCAGATGATTCCGGCAAGCTCAGAACCCCCCCCCCCCCCCAAAAAAAAAGAATCTCTCAGAGTTTGTCGGAAAGACACGAGAAGCGATTGATACAATGCAGTAGCACTGATATAATTGTTATTCTTTAATTTTTCATTTTTCCTTTTTTGACGGAAAAGCCCGAGTAATGATCCGATTGTTATTGCTAGTGCTCTCGCGCGCTAGCAACTACGTTAGTCTTTTTTACTGGAATACATATGCTCAACTTCATGGTAGGGCATTATGGGAATACTACTGTAGATAAACTGTACCATGTCAATTTCGTTTTTTGATCTGAAAATACATATGATCTGAAGTTTCGCGTTTTGTTGTCTAACCTTAAATAAATGTACAAAAGGTAACAGTAAATGCCAAAACTGTAAAGATCAGTTATAATTTATAAAATTATAATTAAAAAAAAAACTAGCTATTTTTTTAACTATCTTCCTGGATCTTTCCGGCAAGCTCGGAATAACAACCTCGGATATGTTTTTTTTTATAAAAAGTCTGATGAATATTCTGTATTAAACACTGAATAGCTGATACATTCACCATTCTGAATTAAGACACATCCCCCCAACACTATCTCCTGTGTACCACTGTGTCTTCCTATTAATAATTAGGGACGACCATTTGATTCTGAAGGGGGGAGACTGGCAGATTTTGGAAATAATGTTTCCATGACCGACGAGAAAATAAATAATCTGTCATTGACTATTGCTACTTAACCCACCCCCCCCCCCCCCCCGGTCCCTCTTTGAACTTTGTTTTTGTTTTTGTCAAACCTTTTCAGTGAAGAAGAAAATAAATAATCTGTCCTTGACTGGCATGAAAATAAATAAACTGACTCGAAAGATTTTGCCAGACCCCCCCCCCCCATCCTCAAAATCAAATGGTCGTCCCCTTAATCGATTCAGCAAATTAATCCAGTAATTCAGATATCTTATTCTGTGGTTTATGATAGCTACAGCGCTAGCTCACCTATCTTTTTAAAAGATAAGCTTGTAGGACAAATACATTGTGAAACGGAAATGGTTTTTGTCGATTAGTTTCGTATAAAACGTAGGAAAACGTTGGACGTACGTTTTAATTTAATTTCTTAAACACTAAAAGTTATTAATTCTACGATCATATAATTAGGTCGAAACTGCCGAGGTTCTTAGACTGCACTGAATCAATACTTGCTGTATTATACTGCTGATGAGACTTCTCTGATTGATAAATCTTGGCTGTTTAACGTTTTAAACGTTGTGATAAGACCTGAATAAGGCATACAGTTGTGGGGGATACGCAGTAAAGTTTATATCATCAGCTAACACGTAAGATCTGTATAAGGCAGTAGCTTAGCAAGGAGAGACGTGGCATACCACAGAAGTGGCGGAAGTGCCAGGAAGCAGCAGTTTCTGTGGAGTGGCAGGACCAGAGAAAATTGCTTGCGGGAGATACCCGTTGACCACGGTTACTGATTAGCCAACCAAGAAGAAACCCTTTATATTTGCATATTGTATTATTGTATTTGGTCAACAAAAATCTGAGTTAAGAGGTTAACAAACCCGAGAGTGGCGCCTCGGTGACAAGACATATCACCACACACCAGCTCGGCCGCGTTGCACGTTACAATTGTATAAACGAATAACTCACTACTAAGACAGTGACCACACTAAATGGTTTTAAGTAATATCAGTATCGCCTGCACCTAGCCAACACATGAAAAAAAATGCCCTAGGGTGGCTACTTGCTATTTCTTTTTATTTCGCGTACTCCTCTTAGATATAACAGGCCTAAGGGAGAGAAGGCAACCAAGCCTAGGAAGCCTGTTTATGGTAGTGTAAATTCTTATTCATAAAGGGGCTTTAGAGCCTAGACATAAAATGAGAGGCCAAAGAAAAAAAAAGAGAGAAAAAAAAATATTACCAAAAAAGACAGAGGAGGGGGGAGGAATTCTCGCCCTCACTTATTTTCAGTTTTGGATGAAATACGTGTGACAGTTCGACCAATTACTGGGAGCCAGTCAAGCGCTCCCTAACAAAGCCGTCCCGGTCAAAGTGTCCCTTGATTTTGGTCAAAGCGCCACCTGATTTTGGTGAAAGCGCCCCCTGATTTTCGTCAAAGCGCCCCTAACATATTTTTATAGAAAAATTTTGTTTCGAAACCGTACCCAAGCAATGGTCAAAACGCCCCCTGATTTTGCATGGTCAAAGCGCCCCCTGATTTTGGTCAAAGCGCCCCTTAGATATTTTTTATTTCTAAAAGCCCCCAAGATTGGTCAAAGCGTCCCTTTACAAATTAATGCTATTTGTGTCATATCCCTTAAAAATCTTTATCCCAATTTCAGTTGATTTTGCTTGCTTAGAGTGTGTTACGTAATATTTTTCATAACATTAATTTTGAAAAATCTTATAAGAATGTTCGTCGGTATTATTTAATTACCCCCCTCCCACACCCTAAAAAATTGAAGCTTTTGCAACGTGGATATCTTCTGAATAAGAGCAATAATTTTGAAGAATAAATAAAAAATAATAAACTCAAAGATGAATATAGAACTTCAAAATCCATTTATTAAACCCAATTATTTAATAGGATAATATAGTGCACATGGATACTCTCTCAGAAACGTTTCCAAATAACAGGTGACTTTTGTTGGATTGTTTTATTTTAATATGGAATACAGAAAGACTTTTACCATACAAGAATTTTTTTGAGAATGTTCGCCAGTACCATTTAATAACCCCCCCCCCCCAAAAAAAAAAAACAAAAACAAAAAAACAAAAACTGTTGCCTAGCTCTTGCCACGTGGAGGCCTTCTCAATAAGAGTCATAAATTGAAATATTTAAGACTTCACAATCCAAATAATTTAATTTAAACAGGAATAATGAAACTTGGTAAATGATGATTTAATTTAATGATGGATAGTGAAATGATCGAACTGAAAAGAATAATAATTATTTATTTTTTAATATCGATTATTTAAAATAGCAGAACAATGATTATAAATTAGAAAAACAAAAATTCAATTGTATGTCTTAAATCCAATTAAATCCAAGTAAATCGTCTTTAAACGTAATGCAAAACATAGATCTATACGGGATCAATAATTTTACTACAATATCAGATAACTAATTTAACATTTTCTGATCACTACATCGTAAATGATAATTGTGAAAAATAAAAATGTCGAGTCTGTTTATTATGATATTCATATGCCGTATGATATCAATCTGATATCCTAAGCTTATCAACAATAGAAGCCCGATTCGATACATTTAATTTTCATACATGTTACGGAAGAAAACGGTTTGGCGTTTTACATCATTGTTTAACATAGAACATATTACAGAAATATTTTCATTGAATAGAATCATTTATAGTAAAATTCTGTAAGGGGGTCGCTTTGACCAAAACCAGGGGACGCTTGGACCAATATTTGGGGGCGGTTTCGTAACATCAATTTTCTGTAAAATTCTATAAGGGGACTCTTTGATCAAAATCATGGGACGCTTTGACCAAAATCATAGGACGCTTTGATCACAATCAAATGGCGCTTTGACCGGGACGGTTTTGTTAGGGGGCGCTTTGACTGGATTTCCAATTACTAGTGTCATTTAAAACAAGAAAGTATTAAAGTGAAATAATAACAATGCCAATAATATTAGTCCTTGTATATATAGTATAAAGAAATCAATTCAATCGCAGTTTCATTTTTTTCAATCAGTATGATAAAAATTTAATTTTAGAACGATTGATTTTTCGTGACTCGGTCATTCCATAAATTCACTGATTATATGTCCCGAATATATTATTATTATTATTAACGGACATAACTGCTAATTTTTGCCTTTCTACCATGTTTGTTTCCTTAAAAGGATGTCTATATAGAATATAATTTCATACATCAGGAGTTTGTGTCTTAGGCATTAAACACATATGTTTTTTTTTTTTTTTTTTTTGGGGGGGGGGGGGGGTATATTTATATGTCGCTCTACACGCTGTCTATATTTTTTTCATCAATTTTTTTTTACCAAGAGTAACAATCCGAAAACGTCCAAGTTAAAATCTTATATGTCATATGTGTACGGTATTATGATTATTTTATGGTTTTCTGTACTCATTATCACGAATCCGTTTGTGGTTGTGTTAGAAGCTGCACATGTAGAAATGAACCGTTATTTTTGATATATGAAA
Organism: Saccostrea echinata; assembly: GCF_033153115.1. NCBI lineage: Eukaryota > Metazoa > Mollusca > Bivalvia > Ostreida > Ostreidae > Saccostrea > Saccostrea echinata. The sequence goes on from NW_026889782.1 coordinate 20,770,301, forward strand.
ATTATAAGTAAAATGTTAAAACTGGCACTGAACTATATGAAAGTCTTAGTTGTTGGTATGTTTCCATTTAATTTTTATTTTTCACCAGATAATTATTACTTTATGATTTTATAAAATGGGATTACAATAGGTACTCCCAACACATGGGGGTGTGTAAGATATAAAAGTGAATCATTTTTATTTTTTGCGGATTTGAATTATAGGGTTAAAATTCATAAATAAAAACCAGTCTATCAAAAAAAAAATGTTAAACGTATGCTGTAGCTGTAATTGGCGCAAAGATATTTTTTCTACACTTTGCATTTATTGTCTTGTCCGTCATCTCGATAGTCTGCAGAAATCAAGGGCATGGTCCAAGTTAAATGGAAAGGTTATTCTTTTTGTCATCTGGAGATCCCTTTTCATATCTTTTGGCTACATAAAAAAACTTTATCACTTTGATGCTATAACATATTTGTCATTAACTAGTGAATTTCATTTCGATTAAGTAATTTACATTAAATAAAGTGGTATACGTGCCATTTCCGTTTATCTTGTTTTTTAACCTTATGTTCTACTTTTAAATCCAAATACTTGGAAATCTTGTGTTTTCGTTAGACACTTTCTCGTAAAAAATTCAAAATGCTATTTTTTTGCGACCGATTTGATGTTTTGCATCAATAGTGTTTAAAAGTCTGTAGTGGCTTCCTTCCTAAATTAAGGAATGTAGTAGACTTTCCTGCAAATATGATGCAAAAAATGACGATTGATGGTAAGTGCTGTACGGGTACTATGCCATTGAACTACGAATTAATACGATGTAGGCAGACGTTGTCTGATGTTAACACTGTCGAAATCAAAACTATCTAAAATAAAAGGAAAGAAGCTAAGAAATATGAAAAAAACTGAAAATACATGTGTCACAGAAAGACCGTGTTCAAAATAAAAACATGAAGAGATTGAACATACATGTCATTAATAGCTCCACACTGTAGAATTTACTCTGATAAAATAATTTTACTATGATGTTTATTAAATTCAAACAACTCTCCCTTTATTCGATATGCATTTCATTATTAATCGTAGGAGTATCGTGTCACAAATACACTGTATTTTTTGTGCTCATCGTAGTCCTTCGTAAAAGTACCGTATGTAACCGCGTTTAATTCTTCATAATCGTAGAAAAATCGTAACCAGTTTGTAATTTTGTCGCCTTAGTTCGTATAAAATCGTACGAACCTCGTACTTTGTCGCACAAACATCCAAGATACATCATTCTAGCAGCAAAAAAATTCCAGAAACTATGAAAAAGTCGCAAGACAAACCTGGCGATGAACGGCGATTAATTAGTGGGTAATCGTAGCATAAATAGTGATAGTGTGATACGGCCTTAAAATACCCCATTTAAAAATGATAAAATCCTTATCCATGGTTACTACAGTATATATTTTACTACAATAAATTCAGTTTTACTCAAGTATGATAGGTTACACTGTAATACTTTGTGAATGTTTTCAGCTTTATGTGTCCCTTATTTTAATTTAAAACGTGTTACAAGTATCTACGATTTTACCAGAAAACCGTTGTATATAAATTTTTTTCTTTAAAGTACAAATAGTTTTAAACAAAAAAAAAAATAAAGGAAAAGTTTTCAGAACTTCTTGAAAAAAAAATTCATAGCAAAATTTTCCTAAAATTTTGAAGAGCCTATATTTGGTGATTTTTATTCCATTAACGTGCATGTGTTATTTTCTGATACAAAAGGTCAACGTCACGGATTTAGCTCTTTCATCAAGATATGACAACCTTCGATTTGGACAGTATTGCATGGTTTTCTCGTAGACTGGCTCTAAAAATATCTGAAGTAAAGACTGAATGGACGAGTTACCTCCTGCTACACTGTAATATGTTTGAAATCACTTCTGATGATAACTCTGGAGAGATAGACTTTTAAATTGAGTGACTTTCTATTGTCATATCATAGTAAATAGCTCATTTTTTTTTCAGGTTATCAGGGGATTAATACGGTAACTGTCTTACCTTTAAATCATTACCATCATCATTAGACATCTATAAAAGAACAACGAAAGATATTTAATTATTCCAATAGTATTTCGATGAACTTGCAAAACTGGACACATATACATGTATAAAGTGTTATCACTATCAGTTAATTTATGTTCAGTACGAAAGCCATATGAAAAATATAATTGAAAAGATTATAAACGCTTTTGAGTTTTATATGTAAACCTATCAATGAAAGAACATACCGACAACGAATCGCATTGTTGAATATACTGGGGAATCATCATTCTTTGCAGGGGGCCAATGTTTGTGGTTTTCGTGGGCCAACCTTACCCACGAATTTACACCCCCCTAAACAACTTAAACAACTTCTATGCCAATATGTATTCATGCATATCAATTGAAACAATTGTATTTACGAGTTACCCACAAAATTACATCCCAACGAACCAACAAAATTTTGCTTGTTCACAAATATTAAATCCAAAGAATTAAAATGATTCCACAGTAACATTGTTTCTGTCATCGGTATAAAGGTTTTTGTGCAAACCAAATTAGCGTTCAGGATAGCATATGAGAATTTATGACCATGCATGCATACAGAAAAAATTTTCTCAACGCACCTGTGCAGAATTCTCAACTGATAATTTGATTTCGCTAGGGAATAAAAGAATATTGCATTATATTCATCATGCAACTATTATGAAAGCAAAAAATATTGTGTATAAGAAATATCAAGGACATTAAAGCCATTTCATGCAAAAAATCTTTTTAAGATGACGACATACCCCTGCGTTACTAGCATTCCATTTACTTCGGCATCTACTGTGTCTGGTCGCAGAATATCAAATTTTTCATCATAAAGGAGGACTGTTGAAAGAAAACATGTACAGAGTATAGTCTATGAGAACATATCTTTTTATGTGCATATAGAACGATATTAGATATTAAGAATTTTACTTTTAACAAAGACGAGACATATTTCACAAGGATATCTCTCTGTTATATCTTTATATAATTTGCAACTTTATAACACCTTTCTTCTGTTTAATAAATAGGAATGTTTACTCCTCCTAGGTACCTGATCTGGAATTTCCCGTGGTCCATATTTTAGCCCCTCTTTACATATTTGTATTGTTTATATATTTTTGGAGATCGATCCCTGTTCGTTATCTTCACTATTTTCATTATATATAAGGACATATCACTTCGCTTTAATCATTTTCACTTTATCTCTTATCATATTCCTATCATCAAAGCATATTTTAAAAGGTAACACATAGTTATATTTTTTATTTATTTATAAAAAAAAAAATTAAAAAGAATAAAACTTAAAGAGACTGTTCGAGGAATATCAACCTCTATTTGTACAAACATATTTTAAATCGATTAAATCTAAGCATAAGAAAGTGGCATATAAGACAATGGGGATAAAAACATTGTCAAAGATACGGATTAGACAATCTTGAAGCATTTTTAAATTTTACTCTTTCATATTCAGTACACATAAGTTTTAGATCAGCAGTGACCACAGAGGCTGTTCTTGAATATATTTTTAATATAATATATATAATTTAGATATTGCTGTATTTCTATTATTCTATTTTGAATGTGGCAAACATTTTATATTTAACAATTTGAAGATGGCATGTTCTCTGTTTTTATGCCCTGTACCTTTAATGATACGCCTTTTATACGCCTTGGGCTGTTTTCGAAACAACTTTGTAAAGGGAAGCATGCAGAAATGAATACAGAATGCAATGACACAAAGGATCTTGAAATGTATGGGGAATATTGTTCTAACTGAATACTCCTCTAGAAAGTCTGATTGCATTAGTGACCAGTAAAACCGTGATCTGTCTTGAACTTTATCAGCTGTTTTTCTGAAAAGAAATTTAAAGAAAAAATGCTCTAACTAATTGAAAACACTTCAGAATTTGTCGCAATTTAGAAACCATCTTGTTTTTTTTTCCCAGATGGAATGACATGAATTTATAGTTGTATTGAAATCTTCTTAATTTGTTTATATAATTATACACGGTCCGTTTTACACTTAATAATTCAAATTTCTTGAATGATTTGATGTTTTAGAATATCAAATTTTAAGTTTTTGAAATTTAGAAATTCGAACTAATATATTGAAACTAAAAAAAACTCTATATATCATTTTAGAAATATGAACAAAAAAAAAATTATTGTTAATTGCTGCACGGCCCGAGATAATAATAATAATAAATATCGCTTTATTATTTTTTTTTAAATATTACTGATATGTTATCATATTCTCATAACTAAAAATGTCAGAATTGTCTTTTTCATGAACTTATGTCGATATATAATTTTCAGGAAATAATAATGATAAAACAGAAATTGCCATACGTGTAAATGGCTATTAGCAGATTCAAAAGCATAACAATTGCTACCAAGCAGTAGGCAGCTCTAAGATAAGGAGATAATGATGCTCCAATGTCTGTTGGACATCTTGTTTTCAAACCCTGTTTGTATATTGTTGCATTGTTGGTACAATCCATATCTAAAAGAAAATGTATTTTGAAAGAGACAAACGTCAGAAAACTAAGTTTATGCATTTTAATTTAAGACGGACATTCTATGAAGAAACATACCAACATCTCCTTCAAAATTGCCGTACAAGGTCCAATAGCCGTTTTTAATAATATTTTCAATTTCTTTCCACGTGAACTCTGTGTTGGGATACAATAAGGCATAATCTACGACGTTGTAGCACATCATTATAAGGATGAGGATCATCATAAAATATCCAGTTATATTTATCTATAGTGGGAAAAAAAAAATAGAAAAAAGTTGTTTTTTTTTTTCATTTTATGCTCGAACTCGATATTTTTATACACTATCCATGCACGTACTTACTGAAGGTAGTATATTTACATCGCTATTTATATTCAAAAATATGCCTTTTGCATTTAACTCGATTCACTGGCTGGAATACTCAATATAACTAGTATACATGATGAACGAAAATTAAAATTACAGGTAATTCTAACCTGTATCTAATCCAGCAGGATGGTGTTACATAAAGGGAAAAATTAACATTCTCAATAAAGTATTTTTTTAATAAATACTGAACACTCAATTCTTTTCATTAGTTTCATGAAAGTACCAATACAATTTAAAGTTTCTAAACTTATTTTGATCAATATATTTAATTGCTTTATTAAACCTTTTTTCCAAACTGAACAGAACGGTTGCTGCTAGGGCTTTCATATTTCATATGTGTATTAATTGTGGCATGGCCTTTCCAGTGATGTAAATATTTTTTTTACCTTGATCTTTGTGTTTGACACCCCCCCCCCCTTTTTTTGTAAAAAAAAAAACATTAACATTGGACATAATTTTAGCACAGTTAGCACTAGAGCCTACATATTTCACAGATGTATTACTTTTGACAAGGCCATCCTTTTCATGCAGGCAATTTTGACCTTTTGACTTCAACCTCTGAGTTTGGCTTATTTTTGAAAAGCTTTAACTTTATTCATGAAGTTTGAACAGTTAGTGCTAATCTTTCAAAGTCATACAAGTTTATTTCTTATGACAAGGCCTTCCCCGGGAACTTTTAAGTTGACCCTTTGACTTTTACTTGGAGGTTGGCCAACATTTAAAAAAAAACTAACCTTGGTCATAACTTTTGAATTCTTAGTGCTTTCATATTTCAAAGGTATATTCATTGAAACAAATCCTTTCTTTGGATAACAACATTTTTCATCTCTTTACCTTGGAGTTGAGAAACTTTAACCTTCGCCAAAAGCTGTCATGCGCTGGCATCAGAGTTTCACAAACACATATTGTTTAAAACAGTTTCTATAGATAGCACCAAAATATACTCATAGTTGGTTTATATTCATTACGGGATAAGAAGCCAAAACTTCTAGAAAATTACCTAGCCATTTTTGTCCGCCGCTTTCACTGAAAGTAGGGTATATTTATTTGGGTCTGTCTATTCGCCCGTCCCCTTTTCTGTCTTTAACACTTTCGTTTCAGGACGATATCCCAAGAAACCTTTAAGCTTTTGCAATAACATTTTATATCACAATTCCCTATGGCAAAAAGAAGATCCCCGTTGCTTCTGGGGTAAAAAGGTAATAAATTCATACATTCTATCTGTATGAAAAACTCAAAGTTTAAGATCGTTAGGTCACGTATTTAGTGTAAAATAGTTCCAAAATTCACTTCATGTGTGTATATTACTAAAACATGATTATATCGATATTTGAGGAAGGTCAAATGTAAAGGTCACAAACTTTCTTTCGGATTATTTGTGGACAAAACCTCATATAGATTGAAAATTTATTAGTGCAAAGCACTATAACCCCCTTCCCCCTTCACAATACTGTTTTGCCTTTACCACTACAATAAATAAATAGATTCATATATAACCGTATGCTAATATATTTCATCAATTAATCAAATTATTGATAATGAAATATATGGAGATAACGAACAGTATTCAAGCTCAAAAGTCCATTAAAAAATACAAAATAGGAGCAGAGCAAACACGGACCTCTAAACATCAGAGGTGGGATCAGGTGCCATGGAGGAGTGAGCATCCCCTGCCGACCGGTCACACCCGCCGTGTGCTCCTTGTCATGATCGGGAAATAACGGAAAAATCTGTCGACAATTCAGTGTGTAAATAATGGCCTAACAATTAGTAAGAAAAACGTCAGTCAGCATCTGATTCAATGATAAATTGTATTTGCTGACAAGGTCATTGTATCGACCAAAGAACTTACGAAGTGATGACTTTAAACGAGACAGCTTATATTCTTGTTTCATCAACTTGTTTGTCAATAATTTACCTCGTTTTAGAAATTGATCATACGTAGAGCATGCTCTTGCGTATCGAATCAACTGAGAGATATATACCCCGTATGCAGGTGATGAAGATATATTGCTGCATAAGTAAGGGAAGTTGACGATTGAAAAGTTAAAGTCATCACGTTTATCATAAAGCTTGGTTGTTAGATTACCATAAACGTCTTTTTCAAGTAAAATATCCAAATATGAAACAGATGTGTCAGACTCTGTGGTATCTTTTATCTCAAGCTCACCAGGATATATCGTATCGACATAAGAATGAAAATAGCCATTGTTAATTGACAATACATCGTCGATATATCTAAATGTCGACTTGAAGGCTTCTTTTCACGTACAAGATTTTGGACAAATTCTGCTTCATATGAACACAAAAAAGAAATAGTCTTAACAATGCACATAGACATAAATAAACATTGACGAACCAAACTGAAGAACGAGTTAACAAAAGAGGACGCATCGGAGATCAGTCTCTCTATGGAGGTAGAAGTAAAGTCGGCATAGTAAACTACTTTTGCATTTCGGAAACAAACCCGGCATTGTTACGGAGTGAAATAGTTTCTAGATTTACTCCATATGTGCATGTAACTATAACAGAATGCTTTTCATATTTGACTAATTTTTCCCCAGTTCTTCACCATCTTTTACCCACCACATATCTGAACAAGCTTGTTATAGTAGAGAACGGAGGTATTTTTATATTTCCCCGTCTTCTTTTATCGTTTAAAAGTTTACTGAAACATCTATATACGAGAGTTTATCCAAAAGTCATGGTTACTGCTATAATATTAATATAAATTTAATAATCGAATGTTATCAACAAAATTTCAAGTAGTAATTCAATTTTCCATTTTGAATTTTGCGAGAATATTTCATAAAGTTATATATATTTTTTCAAATGTTAAGATTAACACAACGTTATGCTTTATTTATAGCTGCATGGTACAGTACCGACCGGACACAACCTAACACCAGAGCGAACCCAAAGCGCACCCCGGGTTCGCTTTCTGGGTTCGCTCGGGGTCCGCTACGGGTCCGCTTTCAGAAATTTTGGGTGCGCTCTGGGTTCGCTGTGCGTTCGCTCGGGGTCAGCTCGGGGTCCGCTAGAGCGAACCCGGCGTTCGCTTTCTGGGTTCGCTTTACGCACTCATGCGTGAAGCGGACCCCGCTTTAATCTTGCCGCCAGTAAGCTCCGCCCCTTGTTTATTCCAAATAGAAGCAGTGAAATCGATCATTGTTGTTTTTGTGGCGATCGATACATGTGCATGTGCAGTGGCAGCAATGTTATTGTTGACAACATACACGAACGATCACGTTTTACACAAAATAGTTAAAAATATTTAGGAGTGGATATTTAAAAAAAAAAAAAAAAAAAAAAAAAAAAAAAAAAAAAAAAAAAAAAAAAAAAAAAAAAAAACAACTTATTAATAGATATTTTTAGATTAAAAATATTTACTACTGCAATTAATCGACTTTGGAAAACTGGAAAAAAAAATTATGAAAAAAAAAATATTTTTGAAACTACATGTAAATAAGATTTAATAGGTATTTTAGATTACAAATAATTATTAATGTAATTCTCCGACTTAATTTTTTTTTTATCTTTTTGATACGTAAAAATGTAATTCATGATCGAATGCAGCATGTTCTATCATATGATATAGATTGACCGCGAGTTTTGATTCTATTGGATTTTATAATATGCAGTATGGGGGTAAATTTTTTTTAAAAAGTGGCCTAAATAATGAATGAATACTTATATTCATCTTTCCATTTATGAATTCAAAAATCAGCATTTTTTTTTTAAATTCATTCATCTGCAGAAATTAAAATATAATAAGTATCAGGGATAAAAAGTAACCCCGACAATCATGTCGTGTACATTTGTCGACTAATTATTTATGTAAGTATTGGGAATTAATAATTTTTTTGTAAACATGTACATTTCTGATGTATTGATATAAAAATATCATGACCACTATAAGCAGTTAACGTGACCCATCATCAGAGAAAAAAAAATCGTTAAACATCTTAACTATACGCTTAATCATTTAAAGTTACGCTATTTAAAAAAAAATACAATACTGTACGACTTATTATATTGCTTATTTACTACCGATAATTAGTTCGTTCAATAATGTACATGTAAATCGCGCGTTGTTTTTTTTTTTCCTTTTTATTTCAGTTAATAATAATAATAATAAAACAAGGTAAATCAAGCTTTACATTATTTTTTTGTAAAAGATAAATCAAAATAATACCATAGCAGTTTACGATTGGAAATACTGTACATGTACATGTACATTTATGCTGTTCTTTATTCATTTTTTTTTTAATGTATTTATTTATTTATTTATTTTTTTTTTTTTTTCAATTAAGAAGATTAATAATTTTGATGTTGATCTGGATTTAAACAAAAATGTAAATTAGAATTATAAAAATAAAATAATTGAATGAAAGCACGTACATATACATACTCTTGTACAGTATCTTGAGATAATGAAATGTTATAATTTGTCAGAATACTTTTTTTCTTTTTTTTTAGTAACAATTGTGATAACCATTATTTTCTTTTATACATTAAAGAACGTTTTGTTTGATAAATTTACGCAATATAAATAGATGGATTTTAAAAATAAAAAAAATAAAGAAAATAAATGTGTAAATATAACATGCTACCTAGATATAAATTTATAAATATAAATATTTTTTTAATCGTGTTAATAATAATTTCACACTGTGCATAAACATGCTTTGCTTGTAGAATGTTTTATTTACATCGAATGACAAACTGGCATGCTGATCGGTGGACGCGCTGATTGGTTAACACGTCTTATCGCTAATCCTGATTGACAGATCAGTTACGCAACACCGAACACGCGTTCGCTTGCTGGGTTCGCTACTGAATTTGGGGTTCGCTTTCGGCGTTCGCTCTGGGTCCGCTGCGGGTTCGCTCGGGGTGCGCTGCGGGTTCGCTCTGGGTCCGCTATAGCGAACCCCAAGCGAACCCGAAGCGAACCCAGGCAGCGAACCCGGGGTGCGCTTTGGGTTCGCTTTCTGTTAGGTTGTGTCTGGTCGGTACTGTAAGAATGTTACCGACGACATTCTATATACACATTTGGCAATTACTTTTTCATCTGCATATCTATCAAACCTCTCAAGAGCTTCTTATTCATAATCTTGACTTTCTTTTGCTTTAAACCGTCATGTATTAAACTGTTATATTCATATCATTTGAAGTTTTCCAAACGGTATTTGTACATTTATTTCATTTTAACGGAGTCGGTACATTTTTGCTGTGCCGCAAAAGAAGAGACTCAACGTTATGTTTAGTTTAATATTGTAAAAAGTATTCCATAAATTTGAATTTAAGAGGGCTGGGTGGTCATGGCCATTTTTTGACTATATTGATCTCCTTTAGAAGAAGAGCTCCATATAAAGATATACAAAATGATCAAATTTTAAAACTAAAATGTATGAATTTTTTCTTTGCCAAATGATAGTTGACAGCTTAAGATACTGTGGAATCATCATTGTTCGTGGGGGATCAATGTTCGTGTATTTCGTGGGTCAACCTTACCCACGAATTTACATCCCCACGAACATTAGTTTGTCAGCGCACTGATTAATTAAATCTACCAAATAAACGAGCTGCCCACGAAATTACATCCCCACGAACCAATAAAATTTTGCTTGCCCACGAACATTGACCCCCACGAATTTAAGTGATTCCACAGTATCATATCTAATAAAAAAAAGTTATATCTGATGGTTAATTTTTGACCCCCCAGCCTCCTTAATTTTCAGGCAAAAGTAGAGAAAAAAAAAGAAGTATTACGAGAAAATTTTGTAAATAACTTAATTTTTGAAAACTTCATAGCAGTTGTGTAATTCTTTTGTTCCCAAGTCTGCCTTTCTTCGTTAGTCGGCATTTTTTTCCGTTAAGTTAACACCTTTTCGTTTCAAATGCTTTTGAAGCTACCGAAAACAATGTTTATACTTTGAAATTATCAAAATTTTTAGAAAATATATAGGTTCCTAAAATTATATGATCTTTATGACAAGCTTATTTATTGATTGTTATTCTCTTATGAAACTCGAAGGTCTTGCACTGTAAGACCATTTCCCATGTTCATTAAAATGCCATAAATCCTTGTTATCGTCTGAATTATAATAGTTTCTTATACATGTATCACAGTACTTGCTGAGAATATCAACCCATGGCGCGCAAAATCTTTATAAAAATGTATTGTCCACGATCTTAACATAGAAACTTCGTATAATTTGGGGTTGTGGATTCGATTTGCTTTTGAATTGATACAGTATCCTCATTTGTGTTTTACATATTTTTATAGAGAATAATAGAGAAGAATTTATATGTACATACCATTTTCTTGATGATTATTAACTGAATGCCAAGGAACTCATTGATCCAGAACTTAAAAAGAATTCTCGCATTGAGCATCACATACGATAATAAAAACATTATCTTTGCAAAACCTTCCAGGAAATCATCGTCTGATGCATTCTTTAATATACTTCCTAATAAGGAAGTTAATATTATCAATAAGTCTATGATATTCCATGGAATGGCTAGGTGTCTCTTTATTTCTTCAAAATATGATCGAGAACCACGCCATGCAGCGACAATTATCTGCAAATTAGATTATTTACTACATTATAGTTTGTGAACAAAAATACAACTGTTACATATTCAGAATTATGATTTCACGTCTATGCTTATATAGCACTAAAATACTTATTAATTTTATCTATTCCCTGATAAGTTTTCATATATTTTTTTTTTTTAACAAAAGAAACATATTTTATGACCTCATGGAGTTCATCAAAGACTTTGTTAGCAATCCAAAAAAGAACAGCAGCCTCTGATCCAGATATAGTTCTCTCGTTGTAGTCAAATAAAAGCATATAGGCAAATGCAAATAAGAAGGAAAACAGCCCCATCTGTTTAAGAGACAAAAAAAAAATGCTGGAAAATTATATGACACACTTTTTCTTCCATTTGAAATCAAACGATATACGAGTTCATCCGTGGTAAAACCTACAAAATGAAAAATAAAAATTGCAAATTAATTAAATTAGTTAAGGAATACATATGTATTTACCACATTAATTCGTAATTTCATTACTGGTGTGTGGTATTTCCTATAGATCGTTGTAATTCTGAAATTAAATTATAATGTTAATATGAAAAATACAGAAGTGTTTTTTTTTTGTTTGTTTTTTTTTAAATACAAAACATGTTTACGACAATAATGAGTCTTTCAAATGCAGTTTGTTTATCAGTTTAGATTAATGAAGTGTAAAGCATTTATTCATTATATATATATATATGTATATATATATATATAATGGATTTTAAATTGTTTTTAAAAAAGAAGGAGAAGAAAAATTAAGCTTACTCTTTTGGCTTTCCCAAGGTGATAAGCATAACGATCATGAAAAAGACGTGGAGTACGCACAAAATTGTGCTCTGTAACTAAAAAAAATAAAAATGTGTACATTTATAAAGCTTGAATCGTCTGTACATATATACCACAGAAAATCATTATATGCACTTGTGTTATTTTTTTTTCATGAACACATATTGTGTTTTTGATACATTGTACAAAATGCCGGTGAACGTGGCAAAATTGAGATGAAATACATAGTTCAAGGACATACTTTGTAAATATAGGAACTTTCAGAAAACAGAAGGATATCGCTTTTAATCGAAACATTTCCCTGCCTAATATTATCAGTGATACCCTATATATTTACAGCTTTTTCGGATCTTTAAGGATTTTCATTTCAAGAACCACTTGATCAGAAGAGTTTAAAGTTATGTAGAAGCTTCATTATGGTATGTACAATCTAATTTGTTCAAATCATAACCCGAGGGGTATAACAAGGCAACGGTTATATAGGTTACATATACCAATGTTTTACATAGAAGTGCGTAGGGGGAATTCTTTAAAACTTCTCATCTAAGGCATGGGTAGAGAAAGCATGAATAGTCATATCAATTTTGAATCATCCTAAGATACATTAGAAGGTTAAGGCTTCCAACAAAATATTAGATATACAGTGTGCTTTAAATTTTCTGAACAATCAAAATGGGACGACATCATGGTATTTGATGTCAAGTTATTGTAAAATAAAGCTGCTATGACGGGAGATTATGCCATATAATTTACAAATAATTTCACTATGCATGTGAAATGTTAGAGCACGATTGCAAAATCTAAGTGTTTTCTTAAATCTGAAGTTGCTGTTACATATTTCAGTATTTAAGAAAATTTTTCGCTTACTCAGCATTGATTGTATTTTAGCGAGTTCAAAATACTTTCAAAAACATACGTTTGCGACTCATTATGTAACATTTTTGTGGTTTGACATGTTAGTTGTAGACTTTCTATTTATTTATTTATTTTTTTTTTTTGAAAGAGTCTGGTGCAGATGATTGATTAGGATTAATGTAAGATCTTTCGTGTACATTCTTAAAGGGAGCAAGGTATTTTAAAAAGAATTTTGCTTTGGAACATGTGCAATGGCTTTGTTTAAATACAGATAACGATATAGAGTGGACAATACATTAATACAATATATGTTTCGACTATTCTCTAGCAAATTTCGATTAAACCAGGTACGATAACTTTATTGACAAAATGTAAATAATTGTAATAAACAACTGCAATGGAGCGATTTATGTGCAACATTTAAAATTTTAAGTGATCATCATGTGAACAACGAAGGCATGAAATATCATATAAAATGTGCTACTATATATATCCAAGGGAACCTTCTATTGATATTGCCTCTACCTCACTATATAACGAACAATTTAAATTCAAAACAGAGTTCCCAAATCAATATTATGTTTTAAACACATTATAGCTTTGGAAAGCCTTAATCTAGCTGCAAAATGCGGAATCAAGTTTGTAAAAATCATAAAACCGAGGGTTAGGTATGGGCAACCCGAGGGTCAAAATCATATAAAATCTTCTTACAAACAGCAAAGACATAATTAGTCAAACAAATACGGAAATTTTCTCTGAATGTGTTGATTCAAATTTGTTCAATCTTGATGGACCCCTCCCCCCCCCCCCCCCCGGAGGGGGGGTGGGTGGGTACGGTGGACCCTACAATGGTTGGTCAAAGTGATATCTAGGAATATATATCTAAAATACGAGAAAAAGCCTTGACTAGTCATATTGATATTTAATCTTCCTCTGATGCGAAGTGTGCATTTATTTCGTTTAAATCATGTTACCCGCCGATCAAATAAATCAGAATAAGTTTTATGAAATATATGGAGATAACGAACAGTATTCAAGCTTAAAAGTCAGAGCAAACACGGACCTCCAAAACATTAGAGGTGGGATCAGCTGCCATGGAGGAGTGAGCATCCCCTGCCGACACACCCGCCGTGTGCTCCTTGTCATAATCGGGAAATAAGGGTAAAATCCGTCGACAATTCAGTTTGTAAATAATGGCCTAACAACCAGTATGAAAACGTCGGTCAGCATTTGACTCAATGATAAATTGTATTTGCTGAAAACGTCATTGTATCGACCATAGAACTTACAAAATGATGACTGTAAACGAGACAGCTGATATTCTTGTTTCATCAACTTGTTTGTCAATAATTTACCTCGTTTTAGAAATTGTACATACGTAGAACATGCTGTTGCGTATCGAATTAACTGAGAGATACAAACCCTGTATGCAGGTGATGAAGGTATATTGCTGCAGAAGTAAGGGAAGTTGACGATTGAAAATTAAGTTACAGTCATATAGAAATAAAGAGTTAAGTACTTTTGAAATCTTCTCAGAAACAGCAAAGGCATAATACGTCATATTGATCAGGAAATTCTCCTCTGGTAGAGTACATTTTAATTAAATCATGATCCCGACAGTAGAGTGGTAACACAATGGTAATACTGAACAAAAGAACAAGATTAGCTACACCCACTAGCGTAGGCATTGTGGCCCATGGGCATCCTACTTTGCATTGAGAAAAAAATACATGTGACCATAACCAAATAATAGGACACGGATTTTATAAATAGCAAAATATACTACAACAAGAAAGACAAAAATCCCATCATAAAGCAACAAAATCACAAACTATAGAAATTTAAATAAATTACTAAAAATATTTATTTTATTTAAATTAAGAAATAGTGAAATATATCTGTCAATCTATTATTTCTAATGCCGTATTGAAGGGACATACACATTTCCTTTCTCCTTTAGATCCTTTTCCATCCCACAATTCTTTAAGCATAGTGTTAATTGCAGAATTCTCTAAGAAGTATTCATTCTCTGTTTTATATGCGACTCTTAAGTAACCGTGATTAAGAAGGAGTCTCCCTGCGTTGTCAGGTGCTTTATGTTCCTCCTGTAGCCATCTTACACTGCGATCTTCTTCCTCCCTCTTGTGTATATAATTCAATATACCCAAGGCATGCTGACTGAACATTCTAAAAAACATGTTTTTTTTTTAAATGTTATAGTTTATGATAAAAAAACAATGGAACTATATTATTCGTGTGCGCTAACAATTTCCTGTACAAAAACTACGATAACACACATCATAGCAAAAAATAAGGACACAATGTGTCGATTTTAAACTTTTCTCATGTTACTGAAAATGTCCTTCATTCTTTATCCTTATTTAATAAAAAAGAATTATTTAATTATCAGGTTTTCTTCTAAATTTTTTTTGAAATAGCTGTCGTTTATCTCAACAATTAAATATAGAAGACATTTGGTTCCACGCAGAAAATTACAAGCGAATGTAAACAGGATGCCATTGGCTTACGTCAGGTTACACCTGCGCTATAATGCTTTAGATGGTTCGCCCCTTGCCTTTAGGACAATTGGCCCTCTTCAACGTAGAACTCACCAATCGCTGCAAACCTCCCTTAAAATCTGAACGTATTTATTTATCAATTAGAGTGTCCAATGTTCGAATCTACTCTTTTATTCATATTTCCTTGTATGTAAAAAGAAATATGTTGTAATTATCTGCTTGCTTTTTATGCAACCTTTGGAAGAATATGATTATAAGATGGCTACACCTCGAGGAGCAACGGATATTCCACAAACTCCCCTGCGAAGTGCATTACGCTGTAACCTGTTAACAGAATTCAATGAGGACGATTTACCTGTTTGTCTTATTTACGGAGAAGACATGAATTCATGCAAAGTGAACGAACGGTGAGCGAACGGTGAACGGTGTAGGCAAGCGCACTGTGAACACTGAACGTACAAACTGTGAACGATGAGCGAACGGTGAACGCGCGATGAAGGAACGGTGAATGCACGCTGAAGGAACGGTGAACGAACGATGAGAGGATGGAAAATTTTGAAAGTAGAATGTTTGAGCTACTGTAACCGAGCCTGCATCGAGGAATAGAACGCGACCGAAAACGGTTCAAGAGGCAGTTACTTCGACCATGCAGGAGGAATGTTTTCGGAAAGGCGAGAAACAATCATTTAACGATTCTAAAATAACTAGAAAATATATATTTATTCGGTGAATACAAAACATATATATCTGGTAGGAGATAAAATTCAAGAAACCTACGGATTAAGACCAATAAAGGGAGATGCTATACATATGGGTAAGAAGGTCATCTGAGAAACGGTTGTCCCAAACTAGACTAGTCATAAAGAGAGAGAATGGCGGAGCAGTTCCTCGGGTAAAAGAAGCGCAACTGAGGCAGTAGGCCATGCGTCGGAAGACCACATAAACTGGCCTGGTACTGATTTTGATGCAAATTCTTCATCTTCTATAGTTAGCTATCAAGGAACCAATAATGATATTGATAATCTTATAGAGAGGGGATTTGATACTGAAATTAGAAGAGAGATGACTGAAGAATCTGAAAAAAATATATCTTGTCAAAATCGAAGCCAGTAAGAAGAAGATAGGGTTCTACGTCATTGGGTGGATTCAGAGCACATCAGTAGCGTTGAAAATAGACACAGGAGCGAAGAATACTTTTATACTTGATGAACTATTCAATAAAATTCCTCCTGAAAATCGACCATTGCTCCAGCAAGCTAGAAACAAATTTACAACTGCGAGTGGCTAAGATTTAATTGTAGTAGGAACAGCGTACATGAATTTCAACTTTTATGACTTTAAGACGGATTTAAGGGTTTTGTTGGTAAAGTTTCTCAAAATCTAGTAGGAGTAATGTATATTCAAAAATGAAGTGAACTGGAATTACGAAAAGAGAGGACTACTTGTATAAGTTCCATACAATAGGATATAACTTTATAATATTATATTATTATAAAAATATAATAATCAGAGAGAAAGTTTCCGTGCCATCAAGTCATGAAGTGGTAATACGAGCAGAATCTTCATGCTCAGAAAATAAAGAGAAAGTACAAGTTGTGTTGTCAAATGTTCTACAACGACATGGATTACTGTATGTATACTTAAAAAGCAGGCTTCATTTTTAGCGGCTTTGGCGCGGACATCGACGCACTATTTCATAAGTGCCGCTAAGAAATCATTTAATAAATACAATATATAGGGATTTAGTGTGTGGCGATAATTCATGAATACGCCAACAACTCAATACCTAGTCATTGCGCTAAATTTTAAATACGCAAATTTATGTACACGTACAATACTAATAGCGAGAACACTGTAAAAGTCAAACACCTTAGAAGGTTATTAAATGGTATTCAACCAAGGGAGAGCGGATTTAACAGTTAAACGCAGTGCTAAAATAACAATACTTTCTGTCTAGTAGTGATCGCCTTAAGTCAATTGAAATTAATCTAGTGGAGAAAGACGATCCAAAGGGGTTACCAGATCACTTTTTTTTCTTAATTCTATGTTTGAAAAAGGTCGAGTTCATCTCTCGAAGAGGCAATTTTGTTTAAACGTTTCTGCAAAAACGCGTTGTTACATTTGCTGTTCCTAATGAAAATTTAGGACAACAGACAACTCTTGGAGAACATCATATTGTTATAATTAACGAGCGACCTTTGTAAAGAGGCATCGAGGCATATGCTTTTATTTTAGCTTTATATTCTGGATAGAGAGATTCAGAAATTTGAAGAGTTACGGATTATAAAAAAATCCCATAGTACGTGGTCATCTCAGCTTGTATTGTAAAAGAAGATAAGTCGTAGAGAGTGTGCGTAGATTATCGGTAAAAAGATACTAAACGATAAAAGACGCAAAAACATGAAAAAAAAAATGACAACTTAGACTTGTTTGGTTGGATCGGTGTGGTTTACCTCTCTAGACTTGAATATGGCGTATCATCAAGTACCGATGTCGGAAACAGATAAGGAGACAGCATTTGCCACCCCAAGAGGAGTACTCTTTCAATATAATATTATTTCATTTGGTTTGTGTAATGCGCCAGTGACATTCCAAAGGATAGTAGAAAAGGCTCTCCATGGATTCCAGTGGAAAATTGCTGTTTCGTACTTGGATGATATTGTGTTCGGCAAAAGTTTTCAAGAACATGTAGATAATCTTAATCAAATGTTAATCAATTTTGTGACAGATCGGGCTTAAGAAACCTGAAATTGAAACCAACGTATTTTTTTTTTCTTAAAACAGGAAGTAGAATTTCTGGGACATGTAGTTTCAAGATATGGTGTGCATAAGATTCCCAAGAAAATTGAGGCAATAGAGAATGTAGGAATTCCTAAAAATGTGACAGACTTACGGAGATTTCTGGGTATTTTGTCTTATTATTGAAAATTTATTAAAGAATTTGCGGAAACAGCAAAATGCCTTCATGCCTTAACTAAGAATAAATGTGTATGGAACTGGACTCTTTAATATGATCATGCCTTTCAAGAACTTCGAGACAATCTTGTGTACTCTCCAATTCTCAAATATCCAGATGTAGATGGTGGACCATTTGTGCTAGATACAGATGCTATTAATATTGCAGTTGGTTGTGTATTGTCACAAATTCAAAATGGTGGAGAAAAAAATTATGCAGTATGCTAGCAGAACGTTGGCATCTCATGAAAAAAAATACTGTGTTACTAGAAAAAAAAATAGAAATCGTTTCCTTTGTGAAACACGTTAAACAATATCTTCTTGGACGATAATTTATCTTACGGACTGATCATGGTTCCTTAACTTGGATACACAGGTTTAAATACAGCTGGGCAAGTTTTTCGGTGGCTTCAACAGTTATCAGCGAATGACTTTAAAATTATAAACCGACCGGGGAGAAATCACAGTAATGCGGACGCATTATCCCGATTACCAATAACAAGGGAACATTACGGTAAGGACGTTTGTATGCAATGCAATCGCAAAATCAGCGATGTTTATGATGGAAAACAACAGTCGCACGTGAATGAATTGAGAAAGCATACTGTTGACATTGTTATTGCATCCACCGTAAATATGATATATGATATTGAGAATTTATTCGTCGCGGGAAATTGATTGAAGTAAAGAGTAAAATGAATGGACGCGCAGAAAATAGGCCAAAACGAGCAAGAGGTGCAGAAATGCCAGTAAATGATTTAACTTTTAAAAACATACGTGAAGCACAAGAAGATTATGTCGGAATTTTCTCCATTTTTAAGTAATTTGAAAATCACAGGAAGGAAAATAAACCCTCGTGCCTGGAATTTTCACACTTAAACTTTTAGTGTAAATTTTGGCCTGCGCATTGGGAATTACTGTAAATCACCTTTTATGATTGTGTACTCCCGAACATTTTATTCTCGAGTATATTACTATTCCTTAAGATTATATGGAGCAATAATCACAATTCGTGAAAATTTTGTCTCGCTAATAAAGAGTTAATGTCTTAAGGTGTCTCTTAGATTAAGTGAACTACAGTACTTCATATTCATAAAAATGTACTGTGCATTCTTTTGATGGAAAAGGAAAAAGAATTAATTGCGTATCTGTACCTCGAGGAATTTGCGAGGATATCATTAGGCGTTTACATGCGGAGGTGTGTTATGGAAACAGATATTCTTCTTTGACTAAATCAGTGATACAATATGACGTCATAGTAGGCGAGATGACGTCAATTTTAGGAAACGAGTTTTCTTAATATTGGTATTTAGAGATGTAAATCAACTTCTGAAAATATATAGAAACATGAAAATTGTAACAAAAATAAAATGTGTTAATTTTGCTCTATTTCTCACATGGAATAAAATCACCGACCGATGACGTCACAACTGTTTAACAAGTAACTTGAGAATTGATGATGCTGTGTGACGAGAATTTGGCTAAGACGGCATGAAAAAAATATTCGTGAAAAAAGGTTTAGAAGCAAATACCGTGAATGTTGTGTGTGATTCATATGAAATTAAATTTTGTTAAACCTGTACGTTGATTTGGCGGCTAGGATAAGGCTGTCCGTAAAATATCAAACTGTTCCAACTGTAGTAGCTTCTCTGTACTAATTAGATATGACGTCATAATAGCATATGACGTCAAGTCACTGCATACTTGAGATGACATGACGGGGAAAGTGTCAGAACTTTTACATTCCTTTCACATGACTTGTAAAGATTTTTAGCGTTGTTGTTTGATTCGTGTCTGGTATGTTCTTTAAGCTTTAGTGTGCTGTTATGATGTTAAACATTTGCAATTTAATATTGTTATTCCTTCAACTTGTCCGATATACATAAATTCAAACAATAACAAAAATGACTGTGAAATGCTCCTCCTTACACGTCCGTGGACAGAGTTAGAATCTATAAATCGTGTATATATTTGACTGGCACAAGTGATAAATAAGGATAAATTGAAGATGTTCTGTGTGAATCTACTGGAAAAGTATGTCCTCTTACTGAATTTTGCCGGGGAATTGTATGTAATTTATCTTATTTTGAATAAATTGCGATAAAGAGTGGAAAATGCCCCCTTGTATGTGGGTAAGTTGAATTTCTCGTGCAATATTTTCTCAAGAAATAAAACTCAGACTTGCCCCCAGCACTTTATATGTACCAAAGATCTCAATGAATTGACCTTTGTGACAAATGTTTCCAACAATGTTGTTTTGCACTTGTTCCGATGCGATTTTTGAGCAACATTTATAAATTTATAAGTGTCCGTCGAGTGATCAAAAAAAGTCATGTGACATAGCAAAAATGCATAATAATAATACCTGATTACACTCTCATCACAAGTTGACTGCAAATTTATACTTAGATTACAAATTGAAATCAAAATCTAGCTCAAAATAAAATGTATATTTTGATGCATATTAAACCTTCGGACAGCCTTAACATAGCTGCGTTATTTTAATCTATTATATCTTCCATTGAAGAAAATTACCTATTTACGTATCCCGGTCGGCCTTTCCTTTGTCATTCATGACAACAATAATACAAAAGAACTACAACAAGCTGGATACTTCAAAACTCAAGATTTGAAAAGATCAGAAACTTGCGTTCTATAATACTTGAAAAATGCTGCTAGAATCGTGAGGTAAATATGGTTTGAAGATATGTATAATATACGAAACATCGGGCAAGGTTTCCCGCGAATGTGTAAAATAAACATTTTCCCATCCAAAACAGTGGGATTCTAGCAGCACTTTCTAGACATAAGAGGTGTTTTTTCAACTATCTTATTTACTCAAAGAATTTTTTTTAATCCCGGGGTAGTGGTAATCTAGAAAACAAGCCTTATGATAAACGTGGCAACGATTAATTGCAAACTATTTTATCTATTACATAAAGACAACAGCGTGTCTGAGGCCAAGAAGAGCAACACCATGACGTGCTATTAATAGGGAAAAAAATGTTCTTGAATTAAAACGTTAACAGAAATATTCGGAGATAACGAACTCTATTCACGCTCAAAAGTCCATTAAACAATACAAAATTGGACCAAAGCGAACACGGACCTCCAAAACATCAGAGGTTGGATCAGGTTCCATTGAGGAGTGAGCATCCCCTGCCAACCGGTCACACCCTTCGTGTGCTCTTTGTCATGATCGGGAAATAACGGTAAAATCGGTCGACAATTCAGTGTGTTAATAATGGCTAAATTAGAATGATAAATGTCTGTCAGAATTTGACTTAATGATAGATTGTATTTGATGAAAAGGTCGTATCAACCACAGAACTGACGAAATGATGAGTTTACACGAGACTGCTCATATTCTTGTTTCAACAGTTTTTTTGTCAAATTATTTTACCTCGTTTGAGAAATTGTTCATACGTAGAGCATACTCGCGTATCGAATCAACTGAGAGATACAAACTCAGTATGGAGGTGACAAGGATATATCGCTGCATAAGTAAGGGAAGTTGACGATTGAAAAGTTGGAGTCATCACGTATATCATAGAGTTTTGTTATTAGATAACAATTAACATCTTTTTCTAGTAAAATATCCAAATGAAATATATGGAGATAACGAACAGTATTCAAGCTCAAAAGTCCATTATACAATACAAAATAGGAGCAGAGCAAACACGTACCTCCAAACATCAGAGGTGGGATCAGGTGCCATGGAGGAGTGAGCATCCCCTGCCGACCGGTCACACCCGCCGTGTGCTCCTTGTCATGATCGGGAAATAACGGAAAAATCCGTCGACAATTCAGTGTGTAAATAATGGCCTAACAATTATTATGAAAAACGTCAGTCAGCATTTGACTTAATGATAAATTGTATTTGCTGACAAGGTCATTGTATCGACCATAGAACTTACGAAATGATGACTTTAAACGAGACAGCTGATATTCTTGTTTCATCAACTTATTTGTCAATAATTTACCGGGATTTATATTTATGATATCATTTATATGAAACAGATGTGTCAGACTCTGTGGTGTAGAATTTGAAGAAGATGTTGGAGAAGAAAAGGACGAGGAAGACATTAATATTGTGACAGTGACACATACCATTTCAGTCACTATTAATAAAACATTTAGTTAAGAAAAGGTGAGGTGATTGGAGAGGACAGATCTATGGATATCGGACTAGATCGTAGGAGTGTAGACATAAGCAAAGTGACCGAGTAAGCGTTACAGGAAATTTCCGCATTTTTTTCCGCGCTGAATTTGAAAAGACAGAACTCTGCCAAAAAGTAAAATGTTGTAAAAATCAACTGGAAATATTGTAAATATTGTGTTTAATTGATATTACTTAATTGTGATTTGTAAAATTGATGATTACACTATTTTGACGGGGTCAGAACTTGGGGAGGAGGGGGTGTAGCAGACTTACAGTTAATTGTATCTATGTCTATTTCTTATTTTGCTTTCATTTTTTTAAATAATTTAAATCTAACTAATGTATTTCATTATTAAGACTAAAATGTAATTTAATTTAATTACATGTAATTTAATTTAATTACATGTAATTTAATAATTTAATAATGTAATTTCTCTGCACTGACCTCAATGTATTCTTTGGGAAGAGTTATTTTAGAAAGAGGGGTTATGATTATTACGTCAGTGAAGTATTTCTTTTCTAATATATAAAGGGAGGGATTGTAGAAGAGTAGATTAGTTTAGTTGTTGAAGTTTAAATCTTTCATTTATTTTGTTTATGTTCTGGAGTTATCACCATTAAAATTTTTTTTTAAAAAATGGAATTTATGGATTAAAACGGGAATAAAGTAGTTTTTGTGTTTGCATATTGGAACATTTACATGCTCGGAATTTAACTACGCTTCAATATATCCATGCATGTAGTGGCTTTATCACGAAGTTGCACAGGCCTGAAATAAATTTAATTTCTGTTTAATCTAAAACTCATATATAGAACTAAAAATTGATATATTTACTTGTACTGTCGTTCAATAAATAATGAAAAAGTCATCTAAAAGTAAAAAAAAAAATACTAAAGACTTGTTCTTAATATTTTCAATCCTTCAAAGCATTCTCAGGTACCCTTTACAGTGTCTAAGGCCTTTGTACCCATGGCCAGAAAACCGCAGCATACTCATCCTTAGGGATGCCCCGAAGACACTGATGAAAATAACTTTTTATAACATATCTGATATTGAATAATCTTCCTTTGATTGTTTTTATGTTTTTTTTTTTTTTTTTTTTTTTTTTTTTTTTTTTTTTTTGTAATAAAAATATTTCTCAATGGCTATGAACTAGCGAATATGGGGGATTGATTGATTGATTGATTGTGTATTGTTTTACGTCCCATTCGAGAATTTTTCACTCATATAGAGACGTCACCATATACCGGTGAAGGGCTTCAAATTTTGACCTTTACTCGGCACTCAGGGCCATTGAGCAGTGAGGGATCTTTATCGTGCCAACGCCTGTCGTGACACGGGGCCTCGGTTTTTAAGGTCTCATCCGAAGGACCCGCAACTTTCACTTCAAAGTGCCGAGCGCATGGCGAAGGAACAGTTGCTACCTATTTTTATCGACTTAGGTCTGTCGCGGCCGAGATTCGAACTCACGACCTCCCGATCACGGAGCGAGCGCTCTACCGACTGAGCTAACGTGAACGGTGCGAATATGGGGGATGAAAAAGCTCTGTAAACCTTTTTTTCTTTAAAATTTTATTCGTTTCTCTATGCTAATTTGCAACAGCGTTGTTAGGTAAAGGAAAATTACCCTGGATACCGTCATCTGGATACCGAAATCTGTTTAACTTTCCTTGGTACAATTTGAACATAAAAGTAACCATCGATTGTCCTTCATTTGGCTTATGTACATGTTTACTGGACCTCTTGAAAAAAGGAAAACTAATAAAAATGTTTTGAGTTCTTGCTTCTCTTTACAATAATAAGACCACAGCTTTTTCTTTGATTCCACATTATATTGTTGATCTTCTTTTTCGTCTCTAAAAAGTGTACCCATGTTTAGACATCAATCATGCAAGTTGATAAAAATCTATTTTGTTAAATATTCGTTTTCGTTTTAAATAAACTGTTGGCACATTTTAAGTGTGTTTTGTCTTAATCATTTGTAAGAAAATAATGCACCTATATGATAGAAATATTATCATATTCATTTTCTTTGTCTAAATTTCTATCAAATGCTGAGATGATAAAAAGTTTAGTGTCTAAGTAATGTCTTTCAGTGTAAATATGGCATTTTCAGATATCATGTTGCACACAGCTTTCATATATTTTGGTGTACCTACACTTAAGGTCAAGATCTAGTAAATGAAAGGAGCCTACAGATTTCTCAAATTTGAGAAATAAATTCCTTTAAAGATGCTTTTTAAGTATAGCTTGGTCAAATAAGGTGTATCGGGGCAACTTTTGTAGGTAAACAAGATGAAAAACCATATTTTAAACTGTCTTTTTTGATGAAAAATTAATAAAATCAGTCATGAATATGGGAGTTTTTTTCTTATCGGACAAAGGAAATGTATCCAGATTGCCTACAGTCTCTCAGAAAACGGTAATTTGTTTGTTCTTATCCTCTTCTTTAAATTAATATCAAAATTAATATAGGTTTCGGGATTAATTTTCACATGATTTCAAATTTAGTTCCTTGAAAAAACTTTATTTTCTACATAATTCTATTAGAGCCGTAAAGTACGGGAAAAAGAAAGTTTAAATTGATTATGACGTCATAATGGATCTAGCACCAAAAAGACAGTCTAAAGTCATTTACTAGATCTTGACCTTAATACTCATATATTTATTAAAATATACTGTATGTTGCATTATTTATTGAACGACCCTCGTACTTCTCTAGTTTTCAGGAATATTTAATAAAGCATAATGGCGGTTGTTTCTGTATTGATTGAAATATTTGTCCTTGGAAATGGACTAAATATACATAATACTACATGCAGTTATTTCTTTCACTATTTACTAAATGTAACATTTACGAGAAACTTTGGAAAAAGACAACCCCTATAAATCATTAAAACGTCTATATCTCAAATCCTTAACCTCTCTTCTTTAATATAATAGGGTGAATATTTTTTTTTTTTTTTTTAGGAAAGCTTTACTTATTTTTTTTTCAATCTCTCAATTTCTTGAGAGGAAGTATATCAATGCCAGACCAGTTATGTAAATACAAATATTTGGAAAGGAACGATAAAGAGTTAGGCTGAGGGACCTTCTACCTGTCTTTTCCTCGTTGTCGATGTTGGTAGGTCAATTCATCAGTTTTTCGAAAGAAATATAACAAAATATTGCTGTCTATGTCTAAAATCTAAGTCCAGAATTTCTGTTCATACATATTTTTTCAGTGTGCTAAGTGTTTCCATTGTAAAAAAAAATGTTTATTTACACTCTTAACACACTTTGGAAACAAAATCAAAGTGCGTTGATTTTGTCCTAAATTTAACGCAATTTGATATACAAGTAAAGAAAAAAGGTTATCCGGTATTTGTTGTGAGGGTACGACAGTAAATGAGCTTATATTGAATACTTAATACCCCATTCACGGGTCCTACAGATCTGACATCATGTTATATTTAATAGAGATGTCTTCTCTCTCAAGGAGAACAACACTGAAAAAACTGGACAATATTAAAAAATCTGAACACTAGCAAAACAGTAAACATGTGTGGTATAGATATCTTGATCAGGACGTGCATCTTTCATTCGTTATAACAGTTTTAGCAATTATCCATAAAGTCAAATCATAATTAAAATTTACATGTTTCAATAAGGAAGAAATCTTTTTTGTAACACGTAACTAAAACCCAGATCTTCTTATAAACGTCTAATAGAAACACAGAACTATGGTCTATGCATTGCAGTCCTTTTTTAAAGGACAATATTTTATTGAAATTTATGTCTGTATAGATACGAGGGTTGTACATAACGTTCGTTGACTGATCTATACAAAGGGCTCACGGCGAGGCTGACCGGTCAACAAGGGATGCTTACTCCTCCTCGGCACTTATCCTACCTCTGAAATTTCCAAGGGTCCTGTTTTTTAACTATTCACAAATTATTGTTGTTTATAGTTTTGTATGAGATCACTGTTTGTTTCCTCCACCTTGTCACAATGTTTGTTCTTCTTTCAAACTGAATATACTTACTATACGCTAAAATATATGCTATGAGAATGCAAGTCAGGTTTTGGTCGTTCTATCTGAATATTTTTGTAAAAAAGCGTTGTCTTTAAAGGTGTTATGTTTAAAAAATAAAAGCAAAAAGCGACGTTGGCCATCTGCATGGAACAGAGTTAAATCATAAAATTGTCTTCATATAGCTTAACGACCTCAACAATATATATATATATATAAATATACATATATATATATATATATATATATATATATATATATATATATATATATATATATATATATATATATATATATATATATATATATATATCAGGACTCTAATTGGCCTCTAAAATTTAGGCGCCAGCTGGCGCCTTATCAAAAAAATTTAGTCTCCAATACAATTTTTTAGTCGCCCGGCTTTTTTTCTAAGGCGCCAACTTTAAATTAAATAGAATATACATGTAGGGACCCATGACGTGCCTAAGAAAACATGACATGTCCATTCCTAAAAATAATTTCCTCTTCATTTAAAATTCTTTTCGCTTTTTCAGAAAAAAATGTTAAAAATGTGAAATTTTCAGATTCGAAGATCGCCACATCAATTTGAAATGGTCGCCAATTTGGCAACTTATGTAAAAAAAATTAGCCAATCAAAAACTTTAGGCGCCATGGCGACTAAATTAGTCACCAATTAGGGCCCTGTATGTATGTATGTATGTATGTATGTATCTATGTATGTAAATATATATATATATATATATATATATATATATATATATATATATATATATATATATATATATATATATATATATATATATATATATATATATATATATATATATATATAAAATAGGGATTGCAATCGAATACAAAATTGCCAATCGGTTACCCGCATCACGTTCCGACCGATTAACCGGTTAATCGTATCAAAATACACATTTTCTTAACATTTTTTTTCACAAACCTCTATTCATATAAACGCAAGAAGACTAAATAGACTTAAGAATGTCGAAACATTCTGCTTACCTTTATCTCGAAACTACATTTACATATGTTTTATAGACAAGAAAATATCAAGAAAACCCATGAAACTTGCCTGAGAAATCAGACATTGATAATTTTCCAGAGCAGATGTCACACAAGTCTATACTGCATAATCAAAACTAAGACGGAACTTGCACTTAATTTACAATGTTTGTCTTATAATATAATTTGATAAATAACTGCAAAAGATAGACATACACCAATTCACAATGTTCAACGGTGATTTATTAAATTAGGATATCATTGAAGAATTACAGGACAGTCAGGATAACAACGTGGTGTTTAAACAGCAATTAACACTAAATACACTGACCAGTTACCCTGTGATCTCAATAATTACCACCCAATCAACTTAAATAGATAGATCTCTATACGAAAAAGCTAAATTATCGATGTGTATGCAGAGGTTTCATTTAAAAACGTGAATTTTAAGAAAGTAGCTTTCAAATTTACATATATTTTGTTTTTCGACCAACCGATTACCATCGTTCCGACCGAATAATCGGTTAAGCGGTTACAAACTGCCATCCCTAATATATATATATATATATATATACATATACATATACCCGATTTTTCAACGATGTGTATAATTGAAGATACTACAAGAACTGGAAGATTACTGTTATTTAAGGGAGATCTCATGACGTCAGACTGGGTTCTACAGCCTGTTTATACGAAATGTTTCTACTACTGATTGTCGTTAATAAACATATATTGTTTTCAATAAAAAAAAAAAAAACTAAATTATGATCTATATGTCTAAATCGGATCTACCCACTTGTCCGAAGGTCCATTAGTCCAAAAGCCCATTAGTCTAAGGTGTACTAGTTCGAAAGACAGCTAGTCAAAAGTTCATTTGTCCGAATGCACGCTAGTCAGAAGGATCAAAAGTCCGAAAGACTGCTAGTGCAAAGAAAGACCGCTAGTCCGAAAATTCATTGGTCAGAAAGACCGATAGTCCGAAATTTTATTAGTTCGAAAGACCGCTAGTCCAAGTTCATTGGTCAGAAAGACCGCTAGTCCAAGTTTATTGGTCAGAAAGACCGCTAACTCGAAGGTTCCCTAGTCCTAAAGCCCTATATATTCCGAACGTTTGGTAGTCTAAAGTGTCACATTCTTTGCAATTTCGGATGAATTTTGTTTCATCCCTTTCATTTTGAACCAAATTTATTTTCAGGGGTTTTGGACCACTAGTTTTACATATGTACTTGAATATACCTTACGAATCTTTGACCTTCCGATTTGGACAGCATATCCCACTTCTACATACTCATGCCAATGATGATAGAAAGTACTATAAACTAAAATCTTTGTAAAATTCCCCAAAAAACATTCCTTAAATATATGATACACAGTATTTATTCTTACTAGTGTTTAGTATCGGAAACCATGATATAGTCAATTCATTCAAAACCATGATTATAAGATGCAAGTTCTACTTTCTTTTGCGAATTTATTTTTTTTTTATTTATTACTGTAGAATCCTAAATATAAGAGGTATTAGTTATCGCTTAACTTCGCTAGAAGCACCAAAAGCGAAATAAAATTTTTCGCTTTTATTATCATGCTGCTGAAATTCATGTAAAATCCCTAGATCAACCTTCCACTCCCGAATTATTGTTCCCGCAATTTAACGAGTTCGAGCTATTTCGTGTTATCAGGTACATGTACTCGAGTAAAATAAAAATCTGCAATATAATATTGGACTTAAAACATTTGCATTTTTTATACTTACAGGGATATTTACATATATCTCAACATTTCAAATGAAAGTAATGTTATAAAGATTACTTATAAACCTCAGATTAAATTTGATGTTGTGATGATAAATTATTGTTCTTTCTATCCACGGCATGCATGAAATCACTAAGTAAGACATTTTATTCCTTTCTGAATAATTAACTGTCATATCAAACTATGTTTCATTCCAGTAAAAAAGTTACTGTTTAAAAAAAAAACAAAACATAATGTTGGAATTTTATTTTATTTTTTTTTTTGGGTGGGGTGGGGGGGGGGGGGTGAGGTAGGAGGGGTCGAAATGTGAGCGGGAGGTCATTTTACTAATTTAATCATTCTTTTTTATGCAGAAGTGACTTGTTACTAATACTTATAAACCCGAGATATCAACTTTTTAAATGAAAATATGAATTTGATGACGTGATAAATAATTGTTGTTCTTTCTATCCATTTTGTGAAATCATTGAGTAAGTCATTTTATTTCTTTCTTGCGTTTTGAAATATAATTTCAAAGATTTTTTAAGTAACCATGGCACATTTTATCAAAATCAAAAACCAATGTAACACAGAATTATGTATCTCAGTATTGTGTATTTGTGATTCAAACAATATTGAAATAATTGTAAATGGACAGAGAATTAGACGAACGCCTTACTATCATACAGATATCAAGATAAAAGCACGTGCGTTTATAGGAAAAGAGGACTATTATTGTTGAACTGTTAGTAGAATTCATTAAACAAATACATTGTGAAAAGTTGTAGATTCAGTTCATTGATCCCAGTATGCAAAATTTGATTTTTAACAGATTTAACATGTAAAAAGTTTTAAACATACGATTTAGAAAAAGAAACGGTTGCAATAACAATTTATTTGAAAAAAAGAAAATACAACTTTTATACTTTTATGATCTATCGTGCAGTTTTTGTTTTAAGGCGAGTTCAAATGAAAAAGATTATTGAAGATTGTGAAGTTTACTTGAAAAAGTCTGAGCGAAAGCTTATCAATATAAGAATGGTAATGACAAGTTAATAAGCTTAAGATTTCATTATGGGATGGTGTTGGTGTTTTTTTCTCCATACAAACAACTCATTCAAGATACATTAACAGTGCCAAAGCTAATTTGTTTCATTCAAAACAGCACATATTTTCATGCACATGAATGAACATGGATAAAAGGAAAGAGTACAACGAAAGTCGTAAATAAAAGATTTTAAACAAATATTGTTAGAATAGGAAACTGCTGTTGAATGTTACATTCCACAAAGCAATCCTTCCCGATGAAAGGTTATATTACCTGTTGTAAAAGTTATTTATTGAAAAGATTTATTATTTTAACGGTGAAAAGCTATGCATTTTTTCAATTGAATTTTCAAAAAAAAAAAAAAAAAAAAAAAAAAAAAAAAAAAAGGATGACTGTACGTGACGCCTGTTTTTTGGGTCTTTTTCAGTTGCTTCTGTTGCTTTTATATCTAAACCTTATTTCACTTTTGTATGTTTATGGAAGAATCCTGTCAATTTGGAACCAAATTTAAATCTTAAAATGATTTTAGACTGTAATACAATAAAATGATTCAATGTTTTTTGTCCTTACTGTTTTCCAAATATAGTGAATTTACACTTACTTGCCCTTGATAGAACATGAGATATGCATGAGAGGTGGAGCTAACATTGTAAGAACTGGTCTAAAATTAGACTTGATTAATAACAATGACATGTTTGGAAAAAAGAACGTGATCTTTTTTTTCCAATCTCCCTCTCCATTCTGTATGGCATAAATACACTTCTGACAAAGGTTTCAAAACGAAATTAACAATATGAGCACGTCAATGTAATTAAAGCAGATTTTTTATCAATGCCAGATGACTTAACGTGTTCAAACACAATGTCCCAGTAAGCACAAAACATGCTATCTTACAAGTCACGTGACGGAATTTAGTATTCACAAAGTTACCTGGGGTAAGAAATCACGTGGTGAATTATAATATTCAACATGTCACAATTCTTGGTTACAACACAGAGAGCGAATGTAAAAAGAAGCAGCTTTTTCTCTTTTTAACCAAGAGCGCATGTTTGTCTATTAATTTCCTTTTGATACATTATTATTTATACAAATATATAACTACTGTTAAAAGTAGAACAATAGAAAAACATGCGCTATGTATAAAGTCAGTAAAAAGTGGGCGTCCTCATTATCGAACGGAGATTCAAGAAATTGTGATGACCCCTGCCTTTGAAAACAGATTCGAACTTCGTATATACCCACTTTATTAAACATAATTACATAAAGTTGTAGATTGGATGTTGATTATTCTTGCAATGAAAAGAAAAATGCTTTTATTGTAAGTTTATTTTGTCGCAAATTTTGCATGTCCTTAAGTGCAGTCATCCTTTTTGTTGTTGATATTTTCAGATAGTGACAATAGAGCAGGAACACTTGTATGTCAAATGAATTGTGAGCACATGGCAGTGCATGTTCGGAAAAATAAGATAAATAGAAAGTTTGATGTTTTGATTTTTATGTAAAATTCATTTCAGCCATAAGTGATAAAATATTTCCCCTGTAATTTTTCTATATATTGAGAATAATTTAATTTTTACCTGACCAATGCGTTAAATAAATTTTAAATCCAATTACCTTTAAAAAAGGATTATATAATAATGGGAGTATATCACACAGTGCAATACAATTTCATGTGAAATAAAAAAAAGTTCTGGATTCGATGGCAAACAAAAGTTTGCGTTCGGTCAGGCGATCTTTGAACCTTTGGACCTATGGACCTCCGGATCAGTGAACCTTCGGACTAGAAGACCTTGGACATAAACATCATCTCACACACATAGCAGTGTGGCAAGATAAAAAAAAATCAAATAGCGTTTGCACGAATATGTGATAAAATAAAAATAAAAAAATCCATAATTCTGACGTTATCATGAAATATGAAGATAACAAATAGTAATCAATCTCAGAGGCCATTAAAACAACAAAAAAATTGGAGCAAAGAAAGCCCCACCTCTAAATCATTAATTATCAGCGATGGGATCAGATTATAAAACTCATTTCTGTACAAAATCATGTACATGTAGTTGTTTTCAAAATGTATCAAGATGAAACAAACGAAGATGACAAACCGTGATCGATCTCAAAATTCGAAAAACAATACAAATACATATATGTGAAAAAGGTATAAAACAGGGATCCCTGGAAATTCAAGAGGTGGAATCAGGTGCTTCCTGCTCGGTCTCACCCGCTGTAAGCCCTTTGCATTGATCAGGGTAACGGAACATTCTGTATTCAAATTTAGTACAAAAGCAAAGGTCTTACAATTGGTATGCAACACGTCAGCCAAGGTTTCTCCCAGAGTTAGGTAATATTTGCTTAGAAAAACATTAAATCACTGTTGAATCTACGAGATGATGATTTTAAACAAGGTTATTTTTATCTCTGTTACACCAACCTGTCTTGATTTCACAAGAGGTTCAGGGGCACATCTTCCTTTTGGCTAGGAAAAAGCAGAAAATTAGTCAGTTCAGCATTGAAAATTATAAATTTGACCAATCTTGGGAAGAAAGTTTTTAAAGATTTTGCCTATGTTTTCCTACGTAAAACTCTGACCGCCCATTTTGGCCCCACTCTACGCCCGGTGGTCATGATTTGACAAAACTACATTCCACAATACCTGAGGATGCTTCCATATAAATATGTCTTATCATGCTTTGCTGTTCTTGAGAGGAATATTTTCAATATTTTAAAATTTATTTTTAAAGATTTCTTGCTACGTATTCCTATCTAATTTTTTAACACTATCGTTGCCCCACCCTACCCCCGGGAGTCATGTTAAAAAAAAATGAATCTACACTACCTGACAAGGATTCCACATAAGTTTCTTATTTTCAAGCACAGCGGTTCTTGAGATAAAGATTTTTAAATGATGTAATTAATTTTTCATAAAAACTTAACTAATTCCCGTTAGAAGTAGCGTGGCCCTTCATTTAAAAAAATGAACTTGAATCCCTTTTACCTAAAGATACTTTGTGGCTGAATTTTGGTTGAAATTGGCCCAGTGCTTCTTGAGAAGATGAGAAAAGTTTACGATTACGACGACGACAGACAACAGACAACATTCGGTCAGAAAAGCTCACTTAAGCCCTCAGGTAAGCTGAAATTGCTCTTCAATATCAAATAAGTTTGGAAATGTAAAAATCATATGCAGTAATTGTGGAATATTAGTACATAAATAAGGAAAGTTAGCGTTTGAAAAGCTAAAGTCATACCGTTTCTCATACAATTTAGTTGCTAGCTTTTCTTTTATCGCCCATAGTCAGTAAAGCATCCAAAGACGAAGCAGATGTAGCAGACTCTGTTGTTCTGTTTTTCTGTTTATTTCAAGTTAACTGGGATATATCGAGTCGACATATGAATTGAAGTAACTATTGCTAATAAATAAAACGTCCTCGATATAGTCATCCATGTAATTGATAAAAAAAATGTAGGAAAAAAGGAATTGAATAAATAATGACACGTGAGCTATTTTAAAGGTATTGTAGACTTATATTTAAACTTTGAATTTAATAAATGAATAAAAGGAAACAAGAATACCTGTATTTGTACAGGAAATACATTGTATTACCAATTTAAAGATCTATATGAATACTTCTGTGATGTTGAGCTTCATGACAGTAATATTGTGCTTTTAGCACAGGCAATGAACTAGATCTACTTTCTGATGTTAGTGCTACCTTCTAGAGGTATCGCTTTGTTGAACTTTGTTTCTCCTAATCCTTCTTTGAGCAATATTTCTTCATCTATCTGTTAATTTTTTCTATATAATTATTAACGTTTCCATTAATTCCTTTACAGGGTTACATGTATACTACAGTGACCGTTAAAGCCCTCGGGCCTCTTGTTTAATTTTGCCCTTATAAACTGAATGAAAATTCTCACTGCTTGTTGTGCATTTAATATTTATTAGTGCAGTACATGTACCTTTAAGTTATATTAGGTTTGTGTAAGTTAGCCTGCAAATTATCGCTCAATGATATTTCATTGCAGATCTACATGATAAGCAGCATCTTTTTTGGACAAGTGGGTTATAAAACAATTAAAAGCCTTCCTTCAGTAATGTCCTAGTGTCGTCTACTCACAGTTTTTTGTTGATATAATCGAAAGCAGTTTATTTGTAAACACTGTTTTCTATAAATCTTCTTATTGACAGAAACTTGTCATTTTTCCTTATATGCCAAGACATATCTATTTTTACGTAAATAATGCTATAAATAAATAAAAATGTTACTAGATCTTGTCAGTCACACTACATTTTTTTAACAATTTGTCTGCAAATTTCCCAGCAACAATGGATGAACAAGTGCAAGAATCTACGTTTTCTAGTTAATGATTCTTGAAAAAAATTAAAGAAGAAGATTAGTTGTTCATTGGTGGTTCGGAAAGATATACACATATTCAAATCTAATGAATTAAGAAAGCAAGACGCACATGTATCCTTTTCTATTTTTAGCATTGTGGACTTTCAGCATATTATAGTTTATTAAGAAAATTCAAATCTTTAGATGTATTTTGACTTTTACGGTTATGATCATTTTGGGAAAAAAGTGCTTGACATATCATTTAGGAGATAACATTACATTAAATCATACTCCGTCTATCTACCTACAATGCCTTTATCTCTAATTATAGAATTATCGATTGATTTTGCACACGGCTCATAGTTCGTTTTGAGGGGAAACATTTATTCAGCGTATGTATGAACTTTTATTAATGGAACTCTACAGAAAAAAATTCCTAAATATCAAAAAACAAAATAGATGCCTATATATGTATATATATATATATATATATATATATATATATATATATATATATATATATATATATATATATATATATATATATATATATATATATATGAACACAATGAAAATATTTTTTTGAATCTCGCAGAAATGCAAAGATTCAAATCACTAAAAGTGAAACTATTTTTGCAATTATCTTGTAACACATTCCCATTCCAATATGAATTCCTTGCATACAAACTCCAGGTCTATCTAATTTGATATTGATACAATTCCTCTTTGATAAATGTGTTTAACGTATGAGCTCGAATACTGTCCGTTATATCCATATATATTACCACAGTACATAAATAGAATTTTCTATCAAAATGCCTTCAACTAATCTGCTGCTAAAATCTATAATATATTAATTATTATGGTGTTGTAGCTACATCTCAGGCAAGAGGAAGACAAAAACCATCAATTTTTAAATTGCATTTTGAATAATTCGTAGATGCTTGTACAAAAAATTGATGAATTTGACTCAAGACTTCAGAAAATCAAAAATTTACCACCAAAGCACAAATGATAACACTCAATACACAACAACGGACAAAAGAAAATATAGAAGTAGGTAAACCTTGGTGACAACACACCAACAATGTTACCTTGACAATTCTTTTAAATATTTTTCTTGTGGTTCCGTTACTTCCCAGTCAGACGCATGGTTATGTAATATCTTACAACCAATCAAAATCGACCGAACTCCAATCTGTTGAAACAAAAGACACAGTCACTCATTTTATCACGTGTTATTAAAAGCCAGAGAAACTCTAATCAGTAAAAGCGAATCGTATTTGAATTTTCTTGTAATTGGAAAGAATAGAATGGATATTTTATTACGGGCATCTCTTGTTGTAAAAAAAGAAGAAAATTACGTACGTATCCCTTTTCAACAAGTTGTCGTCCGCCATCAAAGTGATTTGTTTTCAAAAGAGCATAGAAGACAATGTCCACTCCAGAACATTTATTTTGAAGCATTAACGCACCGTCTGAGAAAGTAAAATTGAATACAATATTTATACAAATGAATTTTTGGGTATCTAAGCCAATTATTTTGAAAGCAGTCATGAAAATTTATAAAACGATTGCAGAATATTTCTAAAACATGATTTCAAATTCCTGAGATTTATAACACATAATAATTTAACACCTAGGAGGAGTGCTATACCTTTTA
Organism: Saccostrea echinata; assembly: GCF_033153115.1. Taxonomy (NCBI): domain Eukaryota; kingdom Metazoa; phylum Mollusca; class Bivalvia; order Ostreida; family Ostreidae; genus Saccostrea; species Saccostrea echinata. The sequence continues at coordinate 20,806,903 of NW_026889782.1, forward strand.
TAAAGAAGAAAATATAACTTTTTATTTTTTTTTACCGACAGAGCACGGGAAGGAGAATTTGTGCATAGAACTATAAGCAAATCTAGTGTTCCGAAGTGGATGCTCTACCACCCGGCTACTGCTACTGGTCTGCCTTTATGGAAGATTTCAGAATGTTTCTATCTTTTTTTCACAATTTATACATAGAGTGGTACTGCGTTATGCATTTGTGTATTTTAGTTTATATGTCATTAAATTTACATATCCTAAAATATGCTCCCCCCTCCGAAAAAATAAATGCCTTCCCGCTTTATGTTATATGGTTGATACTCAGCCCCCCCCCCCCCCCCCCCCCACCGAAAAGAAATGATTGTAAAGTCCTGTCAGGAAATTAATTTGTTTTATACCATTATATATATCATCTTCAGTGACTATGTAGCCATTGTACGATTTGCATTGTTTTCATGATTTATGCTATCGAAAAATATTCCCTCACCCTTTTCTGTCAACAACCTTAGGGTCTTTTAAGAACGGTGTTTGCTTATTAATGGGACACATTGGTGCTCTTTTACATTGTTGATACAGTTATTAAAACTTTATTGGATGACAAATTATCTCCTAAACACTGTCCATTATACCTTACATGTACCTCTGCTGGGTGCCTATATTCCCCTGCTATCTACCTCTGAATTGTATCTACCATAACTAGAAATCTACCTTTTTTATTAGTCCTAGCATCCTTGAATGGACCCACAGAGGTTCGGCTTCCTGTTTGAAAGAAAAATATAAATATACTTGTTTTTACATTTGTATCCTACAGTGCCTTGACGCAAGCGTAAAATTACTCTTTTTGGACTCTTTATTTTTATACATACAAATTAAGATAACATTGATTCACTATTTTGATTTTTCTCATCCTATATTATTTTTTTCTTCCATAGACTATCCGCTTCACAAATTATAGTAAAGGTTGAGAACAGTGGAATACAAAACGTATGTAGTAATTCTGTAAACTTCGCATGCAATTCAGAGAAAAAGTAAGTAATATCAGATAGATTACTTATCCTCCTGTACCATCCATAAAAACATTTTTTTCCTTGTTGATCCCCATGAAACACTAATTTAAAACTGATTTGAAAAAGAAAACATTTAGAGAGAAGACAAAACAATTATAAAATAAAAAATATATATAAAGGTCTTTCTAAGCAAGACGTTTATATATATTGTCTTCTCCAGATTAAGCAGGAAATCAATAATAAATTTAGAACTACGTAGTTCGCTGATAGTTTTAGTCGTACATTTCTTGGGTCGTGCATGTACTTTTAGTTGATAGTTCTATTTTAAAAACTCGTACAATTCATCACAATAAATCTAATTTTATGTTCAATCAATAAAAAGCTTCTCATAAATTACTCAAAAGCTTACTATCCATTTGTCGCAAAGAATGAGTAGGTGGCTCAAATGCAGACTCTGTATTCCTTCCCCATTCCTCATAAAGATTTCTTTTGAATTCTTGATTCATATTCTATGCAAAAACCAATACATTTTACTTATACATGTATTAGCGGTTTTTGGAATGGCAATAAAAATCATTTCAAATGGTGATCGGAACTGTACAATGCTTAAGTTTTCATTCATGAAAAAAAAAGTAAAACAACAAATTAAATAATATTTTTTTAAGGAATGGTTTTATTTTAAAAAAAAAAATAGTAACATAGTTTGGAACTAAGAATGATGATTTTACTCCATATTTTTAGTGAAGTGTAAATCTAAGTATAGGCTGTCGTAGATTTGATATCTTAAGAAAAAATAGAAAAAAAAATGTACATAAGTTATCTATATCACATTTAAACAGATAATGTTTGAAGCTTCATTTTTTTCTAAAATAAAAGAAATTTAAGAGGATTAAAGCAACTACCCACATTTGAAATAACTAACCGGAGAATCTAAAGTTGATTATCTATTTGATAATTTCGATTTGCCCGTCTACTATTTAAGGAGAATTTAGTAATGTATCTGTTTTTAAATGGTCCTACAAATACATTCGCAATTTTCATGCGTCCAACCCATGTATATATATATATATATATATATATATATATATATATATATATATATATATATATATATATATATATATATATATATATATATATATATATATATAATGAGAATTTGACAAGTATATATTGTGAGTAAAGATTCTTTCTACATATGCTATTTACAGCATCTCTGAATAAAAGCCTTGTTGTGCATGTTACCTTTTCGAAAATGTATTGCAGCGACGTTTCATTGAAGATTTCATTCAAATCAATCCTTATGTATCCTCCAGGAAATTCCCAGCGTCCCCTCTTCAAAAGATTGCAAGACAAGCTCCGCACGTATCTTATCATTTTTCTTACTTGCTGTATAATTTTGAAAGAAAATATTTACATTATATCATATAATTTTATGAGGTAAACTGTATGAAAATGTGAAAGAAGTAGGGATGTCAACGAATAGTCGACTATTCGACTATCAGTCGAATGGACCGACGATGGAATAATGAAACGACATTCGAAATTTTTATTATTATATAAATGCAACAAAAAAGTGATATAACGAGATGGAATTCTCATCTTAAAATTGAGAAACCGTCTTTCCTCAGAGCCAGTCGAAAATTTTATTTAATAAAAAACGATTGAATTTCCATGTACTTATAGAAAGTATAGTAATTGTAAGTGTTTTACTACCACGGGAATTATATGTCAGATACTACCTGTGTTGTTTTTGTAATAAATTACCAATCAAATTACTGGACTTTGTTTGGAAAACTATTAAATGGGTTTGATCTTATACCCTGTAGCAATTATATTTTGTTATTTTAGGATTACTCAAATTGAAGGAACACCATAGCCGTGACAAGTTTTGACACTTCGATAATTATTAAAACAATCCGCTTACATTTTAAGCACATTTTGATAGCCGGGCAATCAATTGAATAGTATCTAACTGTTTAACAATATCACGAGCACCTGATTTTTATTTATTTCATAAATATTTTTTTTAAATATCGGCTGGCAATTTTTAATTAATGCTTACTAAACATAAATTGACTGTTTAGACCGATTTATGAATTCGATTAATGGGGAAATTATACATTATGGAGAATTAGGTGTCTAAATTTATTTCATAAAATCATGCTATCCACACGTTACGTTGCATTAATTTTGAGGTTACTTTTTAAATAGATTTATATAAAACGGTGTTTAAGTTACAAATACGTCATATACCCGTGAAGTTTAAAATAAAATTTTATTTTCAGAAAATGTTCCGAATATTCGACTATTGTTCGAATAATGCAACTGAATAATCGACTATGGAAAATAAAAATTTTGACATCCCTAGAAAGAAGTTACAAATATTGACATTTACCGTTGAAATGAGTAATACATTCTAATGTCAAAGAATACGTACATAGTCATTCTTTTCGATGTCTGTTTCAATCACACCAGCTGTTGTTTCATTAAGCTTGTGAATGATGACTTTTAAATATAAAATGAAAAATACATATTTCTCTTTTAAATTTATCATTTAACTCAGTAAGTTAATAATAAACAATTTTAGAAGATTCAGAAATCTACAATAGCCATTGTTGAGAATAATGTAGTTCATTTATGATTTTGTAATAATAAGAAGTTATAATATACAAACCACCAACAAGCAGAGCAGAAATTTGGATGTTAAATTCTTTATCATCTATCGGCTGAGCCCCACATTCACCATTATATGTCCTTGGGAGATTTTTAACCTCATGTCGTCTGACATTCCATGGTTTAACATATTCTACTTCGTAAATTTCTTCCTCAGTTTCATGACTTTTTGTACTCTGATCACTGGAAGTACCAGTAATTTCATTCGGTGTAGTCTCTGTTTCTCCTTCAGACTGCAGCAGTTCCAAAGATAAGGAAGCAGTATCCATTTCTTTAACTGGCGGACGTTTATTTTCAGACATTGTTTCTGTCTTTTGAGGCCAAGAAACCCACACGAATTTTGAATTCTAAATACAAGATGAGGGCAAATTAAATTATAAAGTATTAAAAAGTATGAAAATATGTTCAACGATAGATGGTTAGATTATTAACAATTTATAGTAAATAATTTAAAATTAAATTAGTTAATACATAATTATATATGTAAAATTATCTCTTACTTTAAACGATATAATTGGTAAATTTCTGTCACTGGCTTCTTTTAAAATACGTTTTTTTAACGCTGCTTTTTTTCTTGTTGTTACTATAACTGGCATCACATATTCTCCAGTTAAACCTTACAAAGATATTGAAGTGCCTGACATCTGTATGAACTTTATATGACATTTTTAAATAAATTTCTTCATCCTCATTAACAGTGAAAATTGATCAACTTACGTTTAGCCATTTCCTCAAAGTATGATATTAGAGTTACGTTTTTTATTTCCTCTGTATCATCATTCCCTTTTCTCATTATTTTGAAGGCTGTAATCCCGTTTTCTAGTAAATACTTAATAAAATTGTAAAGGACTAGTATACTTTCTTGAGTAAGTACTAAGTAATGAGTTACATTAATGAAAAAAAAACTCAGAAGAATAGAGGAGTTAGGTTACTTCTATTGTCTCCTTGTCTGTCTTTTCATGAACACCACAGTACTCAATACTCTCTGGACCAGTGTTCCACATAAAATTTTTTTTCTCAACGAAATGACAAGGGACATTGACATTTCCTGTATAATAATAGATATAAATATTTAATAAGATTACAATGTAACATTATGTACAAAAAATTATAAGATTCCTTATGAAAGATATGTGTGAAATATAATCATGGCTATAACTGAGCTTGAGCATAATCATTCGAACGTTGAATCAGATACTTCCTGGAAATCTCTATGATATCCTTTATATCTTTATTTCCATCTTTAAAGAATATGAAGTAGAGAGATGGTCTGCATGATTTTTCTTTGCCAGGAAATACCACTTTTTTCAAGACTTGAACTTGTATTCTTATTCTTGATGGCTGCTACAATGAATAATCAGGAGCATCAAATTATTCAAAGTCAGACAAATTATCCATTACGTTGATAGATTGTGTTACGTTCTTACCTTAACCTAATTAATCATTTTAGATTATAACTTTATTTATAATTTAATGGTTCTGGCTTGACATTTTTGAATCTATGTCAAAAAAGACAATCTCTTCTATTCAAACAGAGTTATCTGACTAATATTCGACGGCTTTGATTTATTGTTCCAGTAATGATAACATATACATTAATTGATTGAACAAAATTTACATGTTGAGTTTATTATGATAAATTTCTAAATAAAAAAAAGAAAACAAATATGATCAAGTGTATGTAGTTTACTAACGTTCAAGCAAGGTACCGTCACGTTACGAATACAAAGGTAACCAAAGATGTATACAACGAATAAAATAAAATTATTCACTATATATCCCGAAGCATTCTGTTTCTACAAGATGTTATGTTTATTGCAGAGCATATCATTCAATAACTAATCTACAGCAAGATAAATTTTTATTTACAATTGACAATGCAAAAGTCGAGCTCATTATAAACCCTCTTATGAAATCTCTCTTTTGTCAATTTAATTTCATATTTACCTGAATTATACATTAAATATGTCTAAGAAAAAAAATGTAATCAAGCTCAAAAGTTGATAGGAACGATAAAAAATGATGCAGGCCTCTAAAACATCAGAGATTGGAAGTTGCAATTAGGTACCATGAGGAGTTAGAATCCGATATCAACAGGTCAAACCCGCTATGTACCCCTTTTCACGATCTTACAAACGGAAAAAAAATCCGTTCACAATTCAGCGTGTAAATAATGGATTAAAAAGTTGTATGAAGAACGCCAGTCAAATTTCGACTCAACGATAGATTTTATTCGCTCACAAGGTCAATGTGTAAAAGGGGTTGTTGCAAGTAAAAGGGTCTAATTTTAGTAAGAACATGTGTGAATTTGACAAGTCATTAATACAAAGATGGGGTTTGCTCATAACCAGAGTGTGTCATGGCTTTCGAAAGGTCATTTGACCAAGTTCAAGGTCACGTACATTCCTTTACCGTCTTTTTACTAGAGAAGCATTGTTAGTTGACACCCCTTACAAGATTGCTTATAGCCTTAGAATATAACATGACCTCCACTTCTTCCTGCCCGCAGCTCCAAAGGAAGACCTGCTGGCTGCTTTGCAACTAGCTCGGCTCTAGTTTTTTGTTTTTGTTTTGTTTTTGTTTTTTTTAAATTATTCTGATGTTGCAAACTCTGAAGCTGTTATATAAAAAAAAGATGCTGGAGTTTCTCAATTATAATATGTATGTAAGGAACTTATTGTCCTATATCTTGTCTGACATGTTTCATACCATTAGTTAGGTCATAGTTTTAATAGTAAATTTTACTACGGAAATATCCATCTACCTGATCAATAAATAAAGCTCACAGAGGGTGTGTCTGGGGATACTTAATTCTCCTAGGAACCTGAGTCCACATGTGGAATTTCCAAAAACAAGGAAATTTGTATGTAATGAATTATCTCAGTTAAAAAAAAAACTAACCTGTTCTAATCCCTTATGCTTTATGACTGCTTCTAAATAATCTGTTCCATCTACAAATCAAAAGTTGCATTATGAAAGGAATATAGAGATACTTAAATCAACATGTGTAATTATTTATTTTTTGATATACAGTTAACTATATTATATTCTACAAAATACAAAGCAATCATGCAAACATGCAACTAGATTAAGGACTCCGATCTTAACATCACGTATGCAGAGGTTAGGGGAAACTATTATGACGTCAAATTAATAACGATACAAATAAATCTCGATGAATAAATACTACATTTTCTTTTTTATGCACACTCGATAACTTTCGTTTCTCATAAATATTGTGAAATAAATGGATGTACATCTTAACTTGCCATAATAACAATTAAAGAATATAGATTGAAAACTAGCTTGTCACATCTTGCTGCATGACTGAGATGACGTGACTTCTTATTGAGACACGTAGTTTCTCTGTACCTCAGGCATGGATCAAACTATCTTACAAGTATCTTGTAAACTGATACGGAGCAAGCGTTATTTGCTTAAAAAATGATACAAATTAATCCATGTTTTTCGTACATGAGAATCGACTATGTGTATATACTTTATACAAAACCATAAAAGAGAAAAAAATCTAAAAAAAAAATATGATATCGGCTTTACTATAAATCCTTAGGTCTAAATGGATATAGTCCCCAATTATTTAAAATTAAAAGTGCATTACGTTCTTTATTATCACAGTTTTTATACCCGCACTTTCTAAAGAAAGTTTGGGTATATTGTTGTTACTCATGTCCGTCCGTCCGTCCGTCTGTCACACTCTTCTTTCTCAAACACCTCTTATATTTTACACAGTAGCCCAATCATCTTTTGGGTGATGGTTGGTGGTGTCATGTAGATGTACAGCAAGGTTTCGGAGTTTTCATTTTCACCCTGGAGGTCAAATGGGGGTCGAAAAATGACGATTTTTTATGCAAAAAGCCCCTGGTTACCCGAACTCCTCTTACATTTTACACAGTAGCCTAATCATCTTTTGGGAGATGTTGGTGGTTTCCTGTAGATGTGCAGTAAGGTTTCGGAATTTTCATTTTCCCCCTGAGGTTCAAATGGGGTCAAAAATGACGTTTTTTTTAATGCAAAAAGTGCTTGGTTCCCAAAACTCCTCTTACATTTTACACAGTACCTAATCATCTTTAAGGAGATGGTTGGTGGTGTCATGTAGATGTGCAATAAGGTTTCGGAGTTTTCATTTTCACCCTCGGGGTCATACGGCTGTCGAAAATGACGTTTTTTATGCAAAGACCCCTGGTTCCTTTAACTCCTCTTACATTTAACGCAGTAGCCTAATCATCTTTTAGGAGATGGTTGGTGGTATCCTGTAGATGTGCAGTAAGTTTTTGGAATTTTCATTTTCACCCTGAGGGTCAAAAGGGGGTCAAATGTTTTTAAAAAAAAATATTTTACATGTTTAAACACCCTGGTTTCCAGAACTTCCCTTATATTTTATGCATTTTCCTTAAATCATGATAATTTGGAAGATGATTGGGTTTGCCCTGTGGATGTGTAAAATGGTTTTAAAATTTGCATTTCCATGTGGATGGCAAATAGGGGCAGGAAAAAATGGCCCCTCCCTAACCCATGGGGTCATGATTTGTACAAACTTGAATCTACACTCCTTGAGAATGTTTCTATATTAATCATTCTTTTGTTGTTCTTGATAAGAATTTTGAATTTTTTTCCCCTTTCATTCCTATATCAATCTTTGATCCCTTATTGTAGTCTGACCCTATCCTCGGAGGTCATGATTTGAAAACTAGAAATATGTCTTTAGGACATAAATGCCCCGCTGAATGTATATTACTCATGCAACATGGAAATTTGTATGAGTGTATGAAGTATGATGAGAATATCTTGGAACAGTTTTTTTAAAATTGAAACTAAAATCTTAAAAAAATTAGATATAGATGTTTAATTCTCACCAAATTATGTATAAGTGCATGCTTACATATAAATATCTTGGATTGTTTTTTTTAAAACTAAGCAAAATGCAAATTAAAGAGAAAGAGGTCAAGGTCACAGGAAAGTGCACGGTCGAAAGTTTTTGATGCAGTTGAATAGCTCTCACTAATACATATCAGCATAATAAATTTGATAAAAATATCTTGAATGATTTATTTAAAACTGAGCTTAACACTTATTTAAGAAAAGAGAGGTCAAAGGAAAGGTTGAGGTCAAAATGTTGATGCAGTTGAAAAGCTTACATCAACATGTATTTACTATTAGCATATGAAGTTTGATAAAGATATCATAAATGATTTCTTTAAAACGTAGATAAACACTAATTTAAAAAAGTGATCTCAACGTCAAAAAAAGTCAAGGTCAAAAAAGTTGATGCAATTGATAGCTCTGAGCAGTATGTATCAGCATATGAAGTTTGATAAATATATCTTGATTTGTTTATTCAAAACTGATCTAGACACTAATTTAAGAAAAGTGAGGTCAAGGTCAAAGGAGAGGTCAAGGTCAGAAAGGTTGATGCAGTTGAAAAGCTTACATTAGTATGTATCAGCATATGAAGTTTGATTGAAATCGGACATGACAAACATTATATGCTTTGGTCATATTCATGGCAGGGCATAAAAAACTTGAATCTACACTATATGAGGATGCTTCCATATCAAAATGACTAACAAACAAATTCAAAGAAGTGCAGTACCCTGCTAGTGGATGGGATGCCAATATTTATGACATATTGTTTCAAATATGCACGCCCTATCACATGTCATTGAAAAGTAATCACCAAAGTTAAAATTTTTGAAAATTAGGTAAAACATCAAGGTCAAGGGGTAAAAAATCACAGCATGCTCAGAAACGTCTTGTTACAGGTAATGTACATGTCAAATATGAAAGTCCTATCTCTTCTCAATCAAAAGTTTAAGGAAATAAAACAAGAGGCCCATGGGCCACATCGCTCCCCTGAGCACATTGGCAAGGCAGAAGCACAAATCAGTTCAGTATTGAAAAGATTACGGGGGGGGGGGGCTTGAATTTTAAACTACCTGATGATGCTTCCATGTCAATATAACAAATGGCTTTGTTGTACTAGAGATGATTTTTAAAAAATTTTCCCATATATTTCTATGTAAAAATTTGATCCCCCATTGTGGCTCCTCCCTATCCCAGGGGTCATCATTTGAACAAACTTGAATCTACACTACCTGAGGATGCTTCCACTTGAGTTTCATCTTCCCTGGCTTTGTGGTTCTTGAGAAGAAGATTTTTAAAAGATGCTATTGATTTTTCACTAATTCTTTATTTTTTCCCCTTGAAAAAGGGGGTGGCCCTTCATTTGAACAAACTTGAATTCCCTTCACCAAAGGATACTTTGTGGCAAGTTTGGTTGAAATTGGCCCAGTGGTTCTTGAGAAGAAGTCGAAAATGTGAAAAGTTTACAGACGGACAGACAGACAGACAGACGGACAGACGGACTACAGACAAAATGTGATCAGAAAAGCTCACTTGAGCCTTCGGCTCAGGTGAGCTAAAAAAATTGAAAAGTAGTTTAAACTTCAAGGTCAATTTCACAGAGTCAAAAATCATGATATATTTAGAAAGGTCTTGTCACAGTTAATATTCATGTATAATATGAATGCCCTATCTTTTCTCTTTCAAAATGATCAATTTAAAATAGTGTTAATTTTTTTGAAAAGTAGGTCAAACTTCAAGGTCATGGGTTCAAAAATCATAGTATGTTTAGAAAGTTCTTTTAGGTAATTTACATGTGAAATATGAAAGCCCTATCTCTTAATATTAAAAAATTATGACCAAGGTTAAATTTATTGTGGCAGACGGACAGACTGACAAACGGACAGACTGACAGACAAATGAGATTTAATGTCACCTAGGTCCCTTTCGCGAAAACGGATGACAATAATGCCTTTGCTGTTCCTGAGAAGAAGGTTTATGATGGAAAAAGTCCCCTGCATGTTTCAATGTAAATCTTTGGATCCCCATATGTGGCCCCGCCCTACCCGAGTGGGTCATAAATTGAACAAATATGAATCTACACTAAGTCTATGTAAAGAAAGTTTCAACTTTTTGGGCCCAGACAGTGGTTCTTGATGAGACTTTTTTAAATGATACCACCAAATTTTCACCAATTCTTGATTATCCCCCCTTGAAAGAGGGTGTGACCCTTCATTTGAACAAACTTGAATACCCTTTACCTTAGATGCTTTGTGGCAAGGTTTGTTGAAATTGGCACAGTGGTTCTAGTGAAGAAGACAAACATGTGAAAAGTTTACAGACGGACAGATGGATGACAGACAAAATGTGATAAGAAAACCAGAAAAACTCAAGTGAGCTAAAAACCTATGATCACAAGTACTTGGAGAAAGTTACAATATTTGAAAAGCAGTTTTTTCATGCATTGTTTTCAGAAGCTAAAAATGTATGACTTGTATCCATGTTGAAAAAACTTAACATTTCAGGAAAGAGTATGATTAAAAATAGTCAATTAAGGTGCTTTGAGTAGCAAAATAAGCTAAACTGGTATAGCTAATTCAACCACAGAGCTTAAAGATGCACATCCTTTTCAACTCTTAATCATTCTTAAAATATTTATATCATTCATTTCTGATTCAAGGGAGAATTAGAGATATGACCAGAAGTATATCCATTGACTAATAAACATGTACATATCTTTCCATTTCTATTTGTTTTCTCTGTGATAACTCTTTGAAAGTTAGTTGAGTTGATTTCTTGATCATTGTTCCGGAATGCAAATTTCGCCAAGCGAAAGGTCAGGAGCTAAAAAGGCCTAATATGCATTTAATTCTCGTGCAGCTGTCTTTGTGGTTGACGTCAGTGGGTGGGGACTATTGAAATTGAACGTGAGGCCTCGTGTAACTTAAATCTACTAGTCAACATTTTTAAAATCTAAATTTACAATTTTATTTCACACTGAAATGGAAATATAAGGATGCTTCGCCCGTTATGCAAATTATCCCACGTTTCCAACTATCGTTGATGCCCTGGCATACTCTACTAAATAAACAGTGATTCCTTAAGTGTATTGTGTTTTTTAAGTCATTAATGTTTGTTGTTAAATGTCCCTCTCGGGAATTTTTTTCACTCATATGAAGAGACCTGTCACCACTTATAAATAATGAAGACGTACAAGTCGGATTTGAGGTAACATTCTAACATTTATTGTAGGAGTTTTCAACAATTAAGACGTAAAGAGATAACTCCTTCCCCTCGCCCCTTCCCCTTCCCAGACCTCTGTTTCTTCATGTAACTAATACTTTGTTCGACATAAAAAAAATGTGAATATATACAAATAGTTTAATGGTCCATCTCTTTGAATGATTTTCATTCCTAATTCTAGGGGGCTACATGGGTTGACCCAAATTCATGAATGAAATGTCAAGCAATCTTATCATTGATGCACTTTTATTTCATTTGATGTAGTCATATTGTGAACATTTCCAGTTCATAAAGAGAATAAGTGACCTCCAGGGGTTCATAACCTTAAACCATTAGATGTATATAACATGATAACACAAGAAACAAAATTATGTATAGTTAAACGGAAAAGTTTTCTACTCTTTTGGAGTCACATGATCATTTGTCATTTCAGGGACAGGGAGCGGCTAGGGAAATTGGACCCCCTCCCCTGGAATTTGCAGAGTTATTTGAATAGGACTATATACTGATTTACAGAAGCAAATAAAAAATGACTTTGGACGCCCTCCCCACTTTAAAAACATGGACACCACCATCATTGTTTTTATTTTGTTTGTTTGTTTGTTTTGTTTTTTTTCCTGGAAAAAAATCCTGGATCTGTGCCTGTAACTGAATGTTATGTCGACAACGGGAGATAACTCTTCAAAATGTGAAATTCGTCTATTGTGGCATCCGATGATCTTTGATCCTTTTTAAACTTTAACCTAACCATTTACATTTCGGTTATTTCACCCCAATCAATACTTAAACTTGTACTTACCGACTGTCATAGGTCCTGTCAACTTCATGAAATATAATCCAATTAAAACACAAAATGAATTAATTTCTACTGATACACATGAAATGATGTTTACACCACACTGCACCATGTGCAAAGTAAAAATGATAATGGTAAAACTAGTACTAGTAGGGTGACGCAAGCCCAATATGTGATGTAGAAATTTTCAAAAAGGTTGTCACATACATGTGCAGTACAAGAACAAACTTTAAATTATCATAACAAACGATGTTTTAACGTAAGTTTGCCATCTAGGCCTATTTCGAAAAACAGGCAATTTTTGTGTGTGTGTGTGTGCGTGTGAGGGTGGGTGTGTAGGTGTGTGTGTGTGTGTGTGTGTGTTGGGGGGGGGGGAGGGAGGGGGTGACAAAATGGATTGGGTATGGCTTTTCAAGGAGGTTTTTGCCTAAACAAATACTAAATTAAAATTTTGCACATTTTGATAAATGCTTTTTACTAAAATAATATTTTTGTTATTGAGAAAATAAATTTGAAAAGTTCCAATTATGTGCCAAAAATTTATATCCCCCTTTTATCAAAACCTAATTTACATAATTTATTAAATTCTGTTATTTAAAACTGGTAATGAATGAAGAGGCACATTGGTCACATGGTCACTTGAGAATTTATGCTCGAATTGACGAATAAATTTACTTTGTAAATTATAGAATTATTTTGACTTTTTTCTTGGTAAGCCGAATATGAAGGGGTGTGCATTTAGAGGCAAACACATTAATAAGGGTATTACTGTCTCATGACAGCATCTAGTTGAATTTTGTTATTTTCTGCATAAATACTGTGGTAATAAAATATTTATTGATTCATATTAAGACCACTGAAATAAATATCCACGTTAATTAGATAGCGATTATTTTAAAGTAAGACGTCAATGTAAGGCTCTAAGGAGCTTCCCTTCACAAAACACTTTAATTCGTACAAGTATTAACCTATTTCATTCATAAATGTAACTTTTTTAACTATGATTTATTTCTTAATCTTAATCACATTATAATGTAAAAAAAAAATTATTCAGTCATCGTTGAAATCAGAAGGGAGTCGGGGGCGTATTAGTCCCCTACCGGTGAAACTGGAGGTGACTATAGGTTTCTTCTGAGGCTGTCCATCCTTGTCTGTCTGTCCCTCCGTCTGTCTGTCAGTCTGTCCCACTTGGTTTTCCGCACTTTTTTCCTAAACGATTGCAGATATTGAGCTGATTTTTGGAATGCGAGTGTATCTTGATGAGTTACAGATCAAGTTTGCATTTCGTTCCGCTTTAATGATTTTTACGGAGTTACGACCTTTTCAATTTTCAGGGTTTTCTGCAACTTTTTTTTCTAAACGCTTGCAGATATTGAGCTGATTTTTGGTATGTGACTTGACCTAGATTAGTTAAAAATCAAGTTTGCATTTCGTTCCACTTCAATGATGTTTGACAGATTACACTTGCCGGTAGGGGACTAGTATGCAATACTCTCAGAATGCTTGTTAGAATAATACTTGTACGTTAAAAGGTGAAAGGTTCTTTACTCATATTTAAAACATTGCTGTGACGTCATGCCTTTATTCTTGCAGTCTAAAAATTTACCTGTAGCCGTCCGATAATAATAATTTGCAGTCCAATAATATATTATCGGGCGGCAGTGATAACAAAATTGGACAGTAGTTAAAAAACAACAACTCGAGTGAAATTAAGGTTTAAGATGTCCAGAAACCAAAGAAAAAAAAGTTAGGGAGAAAAAATTCAGGGAAAGCAAACGCTAGGAATTTAAGTTGTTAAAAATAGTAAATCCAAGAAGAAACTGGAGTTTTAACATTCTTCAAAAGTAACACTTTCCATTCGTTTTTCTTGCAAAGCGTTTTCGATACAGCACTGTGAATAAGCCAATTCAAATCCATTTCTGATAAAGAACCAGTCTGCGAATCTCTTCATTTAACGAGGTTTGTTCGCCAATGACCGCACTTTTAAAACCCAAGATTTTCATTATATCATCCAATCAAAATTTTAGATAAAAATCCACATTTTTACTTTAAATGCATTTTGAAGATATCATCCAACACTGTATCTGTATCAGTGTCAAACGCACTTAATAAAAAAAAATATTCCGAATCATAAAAAATCCTTCATCACCTGACCACCGTCCATAGTTCCTGCTAAGCCAAACGACTGCTATTGAATAAATGAAACAAAAGAGTTCACTCACTGATTTTACTGTCTAAAGAAAAAAACTTTCTCTTTTCTTTTGTCTATTTATAAGATGGTTTCAGGTAGAAAACTATTGATGCCTGAACTTCTATTGTGTAATTATCGGACTCCTCCAGGTAACTTTTGGACATTTAAATAGCAATATTTTAAGTAAGATATATGCCTCATACAATTCTATATGTAAAATTATCAGACTGTTTTCGGCCCTTACGGGCCTCAAACAGTCTGATAATTTTACATATAGAACAGTATTCGGCATATATCCATTACATATCTTTTCTTCAACAATCATATCGACGATTGAAAAGGACAACCTCAGCTATAAATAAGCAAATTTCTTCGTATATTACCTACCGTTCACGGTAGCTCAGTCGGTAGAGCGCTCGCTCCGTGATCGGGAGGTCGTGAGTTCGAATCTCGGCCGCGACTGACCTAAGTCGATAAAAAATGGGTAGCAACTGTTCCTTCGCCATGCGCTCGGCACTTTGAAGTGAAAGTTGCGGGTCCTTCGGATGAGACCTTAAAAACCGAGGCCCCGTGTCACGGTAGGCGTTGGCACGATAAAGATCCCTCACTGCTCAATGGCCCTGAGTGCCGAGTAAAGGTCAAAATTTGAAGCCCTTCACCGGTATATGGTGACGTCTCTATATGAGCGAAAAATTCTCGAATGGGACGTTAAACAACATACAATCAATCAATCAATCGTATATTACCATTTCTCTTTTTTATTATCCCCTTGCAACAGTGTTGGAGGGGACATAGTAACGCAATCTTGGATTAGTGGGTTCATTATGTGCGAAACGGAAATGACTTTAATTGCATCAAGATCGATGTCAAATGCTGCATTGATTAATAAATATTCTCTCTGCGAGGGGATGCTTAGCCTTGCGGGGCCCTTGTTTTTCCTTTTAACATGACCACCATGCACACTCACAACTTAGTCCGGTAAGATTACACGTGTATTTAAAATGCATGTATTTATACCTTAAATTAGGATAAATTCATATCTTTACAGTAATTGCTTATGTTGAATTCCTTTTTTTTTTTTTTAGCATTTTTCATATCTATGCTGCATTTACCACTTATATAAAAGTTAAATGTAATGGAATTCTCAGCTCTTTATCATTGAATTAGAGCCTATGTCGTCACAGCAAAATGCCTTGAGATCCAATTGAGTTTTGTAAATCCCCTAATTTGAATTTCAGTTCTACAATTCGCTTAAAATATGTGTAGCTATTATTCTTGATATTAGTGTTTGGTTTGGCGTTGTTGTTTTATTCCATAATTTATTTTTTTTTAATGTGTCATTTTAGAAGTTTATCAAAATGCAGCTAAATTTTACACAATTTCCGAGAACGAGACAATTGCTTCAGCATATTTTACCTTAAGGAATTTGTCTGAATCAGATTAAATTTTATAGCTAAAAGGTAACCGTATGTGGATGAAGTTTTACGAACTTTATAACTGTACATATTTTGTCTCATTTCAAATTTGTTAGTGACAAACAACTGATAAAAGTGATGTCGTTTTTGCCGAACTCAGCAGAGACCCGATTAATTCAAAGGCAAATAGCACAATTTCATCAAAACTCTTGCTGTTAAAATATTACCACTGCATTAATTTTCTGGAAATATTTTAAGGCGTATTTTCCATTACCATCCTTAGCCTGGCTGCACAGTAAGAAGAAGTATGAAGTTGCAAAAAGGCATATATTTTCTTAATGGGTATATAACACAATATCAGTTAAAAGAAAATTAGATAATTATGTTTTTTTAAACGGTTAATACATGTACTTAGCATTTTTTCAACCTTTAAAACAAACCCATTAATTTGAAAAGTTTGAAAAAAATAACAAGTTTTTTAAGATAAAATATTGCCAATTTATGTATCTATATTTTGGAATTAACAAAATCTCAATTTACAAAAAACTGTAGTAAAAAAAGCAATTTTATTACAATATTACAATAACTCTGGAAAAGAAGTTTGATTTGATTGTCACCTAACAAAACGCATGCATAATGAGCAAAAAGAAATGTCACTATATTTCAATCGAATTTTTATGAAAAAAAAAAATAAAATTCAGTCGATCAATAGATTAACAAGCTAATTAAGAGAATCTGTGTCCCTCCTTAAGGAAAAGAGAAGAGCAATCACGGATCTAGAGGGGGGTCGAAGGGGGACACTTTAAGAAGGTCGGGCTGGGCCATAAAGAGTATGGTATAAATTTTCACTGCAAAAGTTCAAAGGCTTCTTGAAATATCGCCCGAAAATGAAAGTTTTACACACAAACAGAATGTCTGAGTTTACGATCTTGACCTTTAGCCTTCTGACTGCAAAAAAGGAACCTTTCTAGGCCATACGGAGTTGTGATATAATTTTTTTCTGCAAAAACTCAAAGATATCGATAATCGATATCGAGATATCGTGCGAAAACGAAAATGTAAAAAAAGCAGGCAGAATTTCTGAATTTATGACCTTGTCCTTTGATCTTTTGACCTTAAAATCAATTGAGGTCTTCCTTAGGTCAGAGAGAGTTTTTTTCTGTAAAATTTCAATGTAAAAGTTCTAAGGATTTTTGAGATAGGGCGGAAACGATAGTGTTTCAGACAGACAGAAAAACAGCTAGACTGATAAAGGGACGGACAGACAGACCCACATTAACAACCCCCACTTTCAGCGAAAAGCGTGGTGGGGGGGGGGGAGAGAAAAAGATTTGTGTAGAAACATCTCATATTCAAACATTTATTATACTGCAGCACTTTTCGCATGAAGGAAGTTGGTCATGAGTCACAGCTCTTGTCGTAGCCCCCATGACAAAATTCATTCGATATTCAACGGGCTTTCTTCAAAAAAAGACTTTCAAACATAAAATACGTAGTTTACACCTCAGTGCAGGTAATACAGGTTACCAAAAGGCTTAATGCTAGTGGTAAAGATTTGTTATTTCCCCAAAAGAAGCCACTCCAGTCAGCCAATAAAATATCAGATAACTTTTATCAGTGGTCCCACGACCACACGTAGACCCAGAACCCCTGATGTTGTGAGTATGAAATTATAGGGAAAATTGTTACTGTAACGAAAATACAATTTAATCAAAGCATCACAGAATACAAAGAATAAAGTATGCTGTTATTTGAAACTGTAAAAGTATCAAACGACATCAAAACTTGCAAGGGAATTAAATTAAATTCTTTATAGCAAATTCGAAAAATTATGAATATGACAGGATCATGATAAAAAACAAAGCAATTGATATGCAGTGTAAGGAGCAGCAAGTAGTCTTTTCTGACATCAAATATGTATTTAAGTAAAGGACAGGTTTTGGATATGCTTTGTAGAGCATTAATTCTAACGGATAAACTTTTAATGTATTTTTATCATGTCTCAAAATGTTTTTTTTTAAATATATTTTTTGCTTTTTGCTCAAATTATACTATATGATCAGTAATACTATATTTTACATTATATGTCAGAAACACAAAATACTACCGTCTTGTTTCCAGAGGGGACATCTCAAAATGCCAAAATAATTAAAATTTTCATGTTTTAATGGATTATTATAAAATATGACAGATAGAAAGGATTTATACAAAATAAGGTTATGCATAAATTTGCCCCAGGCCATTTTAACTTTATTATAACAAAAAGCAAAATCTATTATTTTTAGAAACTACAAACAGGTTATATATAATTTATAAATCAAATTTTGTTTAAGAAATAAAGTCCACGTTTTCGTGAATGATGAAGAAAACATCTGATGTCGAGAAATGTTGTTCGAAATATAAACGCCGATACGTCAGACAATGAGGTTATCCTGTAACATTAACGACTGCAAGAACACTATTTCTATTCTACTAACACCTTTAAAATATGGCTGATCGTTTCCTCTATAAAGAAAGAAATTAGGTTACCACGTGTCGAGTATGTTCGCAGGTGTGTTTAGGCAGTACCCAGATCAAATTTCGGCGAATTTAGACTTTTTCGTAAAATGTAATATTGATAAATCGGAAAAGCCATAGATAAAACATTTACTATTATTATCAATTGTATAGACGTCATTGAGTCTTAGGCTAAAAGAAGCACTCCACCATGACGTCATCATGTGACGTCTATAAATAGAAAAATTGCCTTAATGAAAAAGTGAAAAGTTTAACACTGCCCCGGAGATAATTCTTTTCTTTGAGTGAAAATGATTATGTATAAACATCACTGGGTCATAAAAAGTGCTGCTAGAATCCTACTCTCCCGACACAGAAAAAAATATTCCAAAGTTTCGCATGAAACCTTACCAAAATTTTTACATTTTATACATATGACCAAGGAATTGTTATTTATTTTAGCAGCACCTTTCAAGTACTATTGAATACAAGCTTTCGATACAAACAAAAAATTATATTTCAAAGTATGCGGCGTGGTGTTGAACTTTTGCATCTTTGTTGCTATAGAACGACAAAGGAAAGGCTGATCGGGATTTCAAAGCACTGACTGTGTTCGTTATAAGAAAAAATGATAAGAATTTATCAGTGTACCTGATTCTTAATCTTTAATTCCTTATGAATCACACATAACATTCACGGTATATGCTTTAAAACTCCCATTTCATATATTTGTTTACATGAATTCTCGTCACCTTTAATTTCACTCGGCAAATATTTGATCAATAGTTATGACGTCATGGGTTTGCTATTTACGCAGCTAGGTTAAGGACGCCCATGAAATATACACCTTAATATATCCAGGGAAAATGAATACAATTTTAATTTTTTTTTAACAGCATTACTTTTGATAAATGTGATTTGTGGTGTTTGCAGTTGTATATATCGGGTCTCTGCTGAGTTCTACCAAAGCCACATCGCTTACATCAGCTGTTTGTCACGTGACAGTTTTAAAATTAGAACATATATATACTACTACAAAGATCGTAAAAGTTCAACGATATACGGACATCTTTCCTCTACAAAATTTATTATGTATTCTTTGAGACAAATTCCTTACCACGAAAAGTGCTGGGAGCAACTTCCTCATGCTCGGGAATTGTTTAAAATTTAGCCGTTTTTCTATAAACTCCAGTCAAAAATGCAATTCGCATTGGAATAATGTTACATTACGGAATAAATCATCAATGCACAACCAGCTCCCAGCACTTTTCAGACCAGAAGGAATAATAGCTACACATGTTTAAAAATTCAGAATTTATGGTGAAGCGGATATCGTTGAACTTTTGATATTTTAGAGGGGCTGGACCTATCATTCTAGCATGTTACTGTACAAATGTGCTCCTACAGCTTTATATAAAGTCTACACATTATCAATTTAGTTTGACAATAAAATGTGGATTAATATATTTCAGAATATGTCTCTCTTTTGATCCGACTACGCGTGTTTCGTATTTATTTTTATTTTTACAAGCAACGATAAAAGCTTGATCCACGCCTCAAGTACAGAGAAACTGCGTGTCAAACTAAGAAATGACGTCATCTCAGTAAGTTCAGCGAGATCAAGCTGGCTTTTATTCTACATACGCTAAGTGCTATTATGGCAACATAAGTTGCACATCCATTTATGTTTATAATATTTATGATAAACGAAAGTATTTAGTGTGTTTTAAAAAGAACTTATAGTATTTATTCATCGAGATTCATTTGTATTGTTTTAACGTGACGTCATAATAGCTCTACCGAACCTCTGCATAGGCTGACGTATATATGGGAGTCCTTAACCTAGCTGCGTAACCCTCGTGCTAAATAATTAGGTATTTATACCACCCAAAACGACAAGATTTAGTTTATATTATGTTTTGAATGATTCCATTCATTTCTTGTACCTGAAATTAAACTTTAAATATAGATATTTAGAAATCATTATTTCTAAAGTTCACGTCATACAGCTTACTATGACGTCATATTGTAAAAGCAAGTAGGATATCTCTGGGTGTAGCCTTAACGTACCCGCGTTGTTTAATTAAAAACCACTGACGGTCAATTTGTTTGTTTTCTTGCATTGTGTATCGATCGCAATGAAATGCCGACCATTTGAGCTTTTGTTGGGTAAAAATATCTTTTAATTATTTATAAAGGATGACTGTATTTAATGACTTGTGAAATCTGCGACAAAATAAACTTTAAAAAACAAACATTTTTCTTTTAATTGCAGTAATGGTCAACATCCAATCTACAACTTTACATAATTAAATAGAATAAAAGAATGTTTTTATAAAGAACGAATTTGTTTCCAAAGGAAGAGGTCATCACGATTTCTTGATTATCCCTTCGATAATGAGGACGCCTACTTTTTTACTGCCTTTATGCATAATCAGCGCATGTTTGTCTATTGTTCTCCGTATAACAGTAGTTGTATAATTGCATTAAATATGTTGTGTCAAAGGGAGTTTAATAGATAAATATGCGCTCATGGTTCCAGAGGGAAAACATTTCTTCTTCATACACTCGCTTTCTCTGTTGTAACCAGGGGTTGTGTCATGTTGAATATTATAATTTACCACGTGATTTCCTGCCTTAGGTAACTCTGTAAATACTAAATTTAGTCACGTGACTTGGAAGGTAGCATGTTTCGTGCTAACTAGGACATTGTGTTCGAACATGTTAAGTCATCTGGCATTGATAAAAAATCTGCTTTAATTACATTGACGTGCTCATATTGTTAATTTCGTTTTGGAACCTTTGTCAGAAGTGTATTTATGCCATACAGAATGGAGAGGGAGATTGGAAAAAGTGATCACGTTCTTTTTTCCAAACATGTCATTGTTATTTATCAAGTCTAATTTTAGATTATAAATTATAAGGCATTCACTAAAATTCTTCTTTACTTACATGTTACATATTTTTAGTTTCGTTTTGAAACCTTTGTTAACATTTTACAGGTGCCATACAGAATAGCTAGGGAGATGGAAAAGAGTGATCGCGTATTTTTATACATTGCTATTGTTACTTCTCAAGTCTAATTTTATACCCACTCTTACAATGTTAGCTCCACCTCTCATGTCATTCTAATGCTCAACTAAAGGCGGATAAGTGTAAATTCTCTACATTTGGAAAGTAGTAAGGACAAAAATGATCCTATCGTTTTCTTGTATCACAGTTTAAAATCATTTTTACATTTAAATTTGGTTCAAAATTGGATTCTATAATAAAGATACAAAAGTTAAATTAGGTTATGATATAAAAGCAACAGAAGCGACAAAAAAGACCGAAAATCCAGCGTTAAGTACCGTCATCCTTTGTTAGGACATATATTGATTAATTTTTATTTATGTAAAATAACAAAAACAGTTGCCTATTTCATTGCCTTTATAAAGTAAAACCACGGAATGTAAATGTTCTAAGGATCTATGGGAAACTGCCCCATTTTTCAAAAAAAAAAACAAACAAACAAACAAACAAACAAACAAACAAACAAAAAAAAAAAACAACAAATAACCGGCATTTATTAACTGTTTTAGGCAACACATCGATATGCCTTGATAAGTATTATATTCTATAAAGCGCAATAATCCTTTTAACTGCACAGGTTTGATATGTTTTTCTGATCTGATAATCTTTGATGAAGTTCGTGTTTTTTTTTTTTTTTTTTTTTTTTTTTGAAAATGATGTCCGTGGTATTTCTTTTATCTCGACAATAAATGTAGTAAAATTGACTTAAAGACATATTTTTTTTCATAGCCATATTCAAATTTCTTCTTGACCTCCATGCAGTACAGGAAAAAGGCATTCATATGTTACAGGTTACTATCAAATGAAACTAAATTAAACTAGATGCTGTCATGAGACAGTAATACCCGTACTAAGGTGTTTGCCTCTAAATGCACACTCCTTCTTATTGGGCTTACCAAGGAAAAAGTCAAAATAATTCTATAATTCACACAGTACATGTACATGTATAAGTCAATTCGAGAATAAAATGCTCAGGTGACCATGCGACCAATGAGCCTCTTATTGGTAGTTCCTTTAGTTAATTCATTACCAGTCTGAAATAACAGAATTTAATTAATTATGTAAATTAGGTTTTTATAAAAGGGTGGGGGGAATAAATTTTTGGCCCATATTTGGAACTTTTTAAATTTATTTTCTCAACAACAAATAATATTATTTTAGTAATAGCATTTTTAAAGAATTTATCAAAATGTGCAAACTTTTTTTTTAGTATTTGATAAGGCAGAAACCTCCTTGAAAAGCCATACCCAATCAATTTTGTCACCCCTCCCCCAACACACACACACACACACACACACATACTGCCTGTTTTTTGGAAATAGGTCTAGATGGCAAACCTATGTTAAAACATCGTTTGTTATGATAATTTAAAGTTTGTTCTTGTACTGCACATGTATTTGACCACCTTTTTGAAAATTTCTACATCACATATTGGGCTTGCGTCACCCTTCTAGTACTAGTTTTACCATTATCATTTTTACATTGCACATGGTGCAGTGTGGTGTAAACATCATTACATGTGTATCAGTAGAAATTCGTTCATTTTGTGTTTTAATTGGATTATATTTCATGAAGTTGACAGGACCTATGACAGTCGGTAAGTACAAGTTTAAGTATTGATTGGGGTGAAATAACCGAAATGTAAATGGTTACTTTAACGTTTAAAAAGGATCAAAGATCATCGGATGCCACAATAGACGAATTTCACATTCTGAAGAGTTATCTCCCGTTGTCCACATAACATTCAATTACAGGCACAGATCCAGGAATTTTTTCAAGAAAAAAGATTAAAACAAACAAACAAAATAAAAACAATGATGGTGGTGTCCATGTTTTTAAAGTGGGGAGGGCGTCCAAAGTCTTTTTATTTGCTTCTCTAAACAGTATAGTGTCCTATTTAAATAACTCTGCAAATTCCGGGGGGGGGGGGTCCAATCTCCCTAGCCGCTCCCTGTCCCTGAAATGACAAATGATCATGTGACTCCAAAAGAGTAGAAAACTTTTCCGTTTAACTATACATAATTTTGTTTCTTGTGTTATTATGTTAGGTACATCTAATGGTTTAAGGTTATAAACCCCTGGAGGTCATCCAACTCTCTTAATGAACTAGAAGTGTTCACAATAAGACTACATCAAACTAGAGCCGAGCTCGTTGCAATGCAACGAATAGGTCTTCCGTCGGAGCTCCGGACAGGACAGAGCGACCTTGAGTCAAGGTCATGCAACATTTTAAGGTTATAAACAATCCTGTAAGGGGCATCAACTTTCGATGTTTCAACAGTAGAAAGACAGTAAAGGAATGTAAAATTCCCCTGTCAGTGAACTTGAACTGTCCAAATAACTTTGCGTCAAGCCATGACACATTCTGCAGCTGGTTAAGAGCAAACACCATCTTTATGTCACCGACATAAAAAAAAATCACAGTCACGTATTCTTTCAGACTATTCATCCAAAACATCATATTCTAAGTGACCTCGAATTTAAGTCAAGGCCATTACACACTCTGGATGATATATTTATCATCTTTTCAGTGAAATGCAAATGCATGCAATTTTTTCTATTACAAAAGTATAGACCTTTTTGTTTATTTGTTTGTATGTTGTTTAACGTCCCTTTCGAGAATTTTTCAATCATATGGAGACGCCACCATTTGCCGATGGAGATCTGCAAATTTTGACCTATACTCGGCACACATGGCCATTTAGCAGTGAGGGATCTTTCTCGTGCCAACACCTACTGCCAGACGGGACCTCAGTTTGTACGGTCTCATCCGAAGGATCAGTCTCTGCGTCCCACAGTGGGATTCGAACCTGCGACGTAAGGATCATCTCCATAATCCACGACTCTAGAGCAGACACTCTTACCACTGCGCCACTTGGGCGACTAGACCTTTTTGAATTTTACACTTATTATATCAGTGACCTTGAACTTGCCTAAATGACCTATGTTAAGGTCAAAAACAACCTTTGAACAAATTATGAGCTTCCAGTGATACCCAATGACAAAGATATACCTGAAAAAGAATATTGCACTTTTCTGTCAGTGACCTTGAACTTGCCAGAAAGACCTTGGATCAAGGTCAAAACACATTCTTGGATCATAAGCAATCTCTGTATCAAGTAAAAGCTTCCAGTGATTTTATATAACAAAGTTATAGTATGTGGGAAAAAAATAATATTTATCTGCCAGTGACCTTGAACTTGCCGAAAAAACCTTTGTTCAAGGTCAGGAAAACCCATCTCAAGCAATCTGAGAAAAAGTTTCCTGTGTTCCTCCCACCCCTTATAAATTTATAATCCAGGCACGAATTTTGCCACTTCTTCTGCCAGTCTAGTACTATGTTATCTCAAACCGGTGGATCATAAGCAATCTTTGTTCCAAGTATGAGCTTCAAAAGTTATAACACATACAGTAATCTTACAGTTTTCTCTCAGTGACCTTGAACTTACAGGAATGACCTTGGATGAAAGTCGTGTCAAACCCTTTAATTTTGTCATAAGCAATTTCTGTATCAAGTATGATACTTGCTATTTTTTTCCAATGACTTTGAACTTGCTGGAATGATGTTGGATCAAAACCATGACACACCTTCGGATCATTAGTAATCTTTGTACCAAGTATGACCTTCCAGTTTCTTCATACCAAAGTTATAATATCCTTGGCGAACTATCACGTACAGACGGACTGCTAGGCAGACGGACATTGTGATTCAGAAAGACTCAAAACACCCCCACCCCAAACCCACACACTTCGTTTGGGAGGATATATAAATTCCTTTGTTAAATTATGAACACTCTCTCCAGCCCAAACCTTCTCCCTGGAATCAATATTTGAAAAAAAAAAAATGAATGTATGCTATGTTGGAAATTTTCTCATTCTAGTTCAGGGATTCTTGAGAATACTATTTTCAAATGACCCCATGCGAGGATCTAGAGGGGGTTGGGGGCAGTTAAATGTATATACTAAACAAGAGGCCCATGGGCCACATCGCTCACCTGAGTAACTTTGGCCATGCTGTTCATTACCAGACTTCCCCCCTTGTAATACCTATTGTGGCCCCACCCTACCCCCAGGGGCCATGATTTTAACAATTTAGAATCTACACTACCCCAGGATGCTTCCACATAAGTTTCAGCTTTTCTGGCTCAGTGGTTCTTGAGAAGAAGATTTTTAAAGATTTTTCCTATATATTTCAATGTAAAACTTGAGATTCCCCCTATTGTGGCCCCGCCCTATCCCCGGGGTCATGATTTGAACAATTTAGAGTCTACACTACCCCAGGATGCTTCCACATAAGTTTCAGCTTTTCTGGCTCAGTGGTTCTTGAGAAGAAGATTTTAAAAGATTTTTCCTATATATTTCAATGTAAAACTTGTATTCCCTATTGTGGCCTCGCCCTACCCCCGGGGGTCATGATTTGAACAATTTAGAATCTACACTACCCCAGGATGCTTCCACATAAGGTTCAGCTTTTCTGGCTCAGTGGTTCTTGAGAAGAAGATTTTTAAAGATTTTTCCTATATATTTCAATGTAAAACTTGTATTTCCTATTGTGGCCACGCCCTACCCCCGGGGGTCATGATTTGAACAATTTAGAATCTACACTACCCCAGGATGATTCCAAAAAAAAGTTTCAGCTTTTCTGGCTCAGTGGTTCTTGAGAAGAAGATTTTTAAAGATTTTTCCTATATATTTCTAAGTAAAACTTGTATTTCCTATTGTGGCCCAGCCCTGTCCCTGGGGGTCATGATTTGAACAATTTAGAATCTACACTACCCCAGGATGCTTCCACATAAGTTTCAGCTTTTCTGGCTCAGTGGTTCTTGAGAAGAAGATTTTCAAAGATTTTTCCTATATATTTCAATGTAAAATTTGGATTCCCTATTGTGGCCCCGCCCTACCCCCGGGGGTCATGACTTTAACAATTTAGAATTTTCACTACCCCAGGATGCTTCCACGTAAGTTTCAGCTTTTTTGGCCCAGTGGTTCTTGAGAAGAAGATTTTTTAATGACCCTACCCTATTTTTGTCTTTTCTTGATTATCTCCCCTTGTAAGGGGACTTGGTCCTTTATTTTAAAAATTTAAACTCCCCTTCCCCCAAGGATACTTTGTACCAAGTTTGGTTAAATTGGCCCAGTGGTTCTTGAGAAGAAGTTGAAAATGTGAAAAGTTTACAGACGGACGGACGGACAGACAGACGGACGGACGACGGACAACGGGTGATCAGAAAAGCTCACTTGAGCTTTCAGCTCAGGTGAGCTAACAAGTAAAACTGACCATGCCCCCCCCCCCCCCCCATTAGAAAACACGGACCCTTCCTCGAAAACGCGGATCTGTGTTAAAATGGTATGAAAAGTCTTAGGTATGAAGCTTTAAAAGTCAACGACCCCCCTCCCCCTCCCCCATACACACACACAAACACACACACGAAATAGGTTTTTCACGTTTGGGAAAAGAATTTTTTTTTTTTGGCTCGTCAAGAAATTTCTGGGTTGAAATATTTTTTTATTGGGATCCCCTCCCCCCCCCCCCCCCCCCTTCGTGGAAAAAAATTCCTTGATCTGCGCCTGCACCCCATCTAATTTTTTCTACATGTATCTGTTAAAAGAGGATGTGACCCTTCATTTGAACAAAACTTTACCAAAAATACTCTGTGTTAATTTTCGTTGTTATGGTCCAGTGGTTCTTGATAAGATAAAAATGAGAAAAAGGATGTATTCACTATTACAAAAGAATTGACCTATAGGAGAAAATAATTTCCCGGAAAAAGTGACATTTAAAAATCAATCTTTATTTGTTGTTTTCTACCGTATATATGTCTAAATTTTTCAAATTTGAATTTTACAACTAAAATTTATTATTTACAACTTCAGAATAAACCTCCAAAGTTGGCCGAAACACCATTTTGTCCGTTAAAGCGTTGATTTTTGCATAAATTTTGGCCTAGAAGTCCTTCAGGGCAGGCCTGCCCCTAAATAAAATTGTGATATTTTGATAGGTTGGGATGTAAGGAATAATTTAAGATAGGATTTTTTTAGGGGCACCCCTGCCCTAGGGTCGAAATTCACAAAAAACCTACAAAAAATAAGTAAACTTGATTTTGTCAAATTTATACCGTTCAATCTTGTAGTCACAATAGCTCATTTGATATATGCGCTGCGCTGACTTTTATATCGTGGGTACTTTATTTTTAAAGTCGGGGGTTCGAATCCACCTGTTGCCACACTTTTATAGTTTTAAATTTTTGCCTTTTCAAAGACTATTTTAATTTTTTTATAGGCTTGTGTATGTTTCTTCAATTATCTATCCTTTATGCATTCCCATTTTTTGATATAAGAAACACTAGAGAGAGATCAAATCGTAACAATCCAATATACAGTTGTCAGTCAGGCGGAACAAGTCTCAGTATAGCACACTTTCCCCGAGGACAAGAATAACTCACTCTGTGTTACTCGATACAGGTATTCTCGGCAGCATTGAGCTGCGATGAATTTCAATTGTATCTATATTCCTTAAAATTTAATCACATTGCTTTTATTCTGTCTGTGCTACTAGTGCTTGTCTGGGTTACATGTAGTACAAGAATGTTACGTATTGCTTGAATTATTTGAGCTTAATATATTTAGAATAACATACATGTACTTTTGTTTTCAGTCAATGTTTTAAGATCTTAAGTTTTGAAACAGTAGGGCTACATATATCAGTAACTGTACTCCCTTGGATTTCATTTAGGCCCATATGATTTGCACACATTAATTGCATGTTTTTATTATATCCAACGGAAATGTGTTGTAAAATAAATAGCCTAGACATAAAAAACAGAGTTCCAGAGACAGTAGACATTACCATTATGTACAATGAGAAGTAAAGAAAAATATCATTCAATTGTTACATTTGGAGATAACAGACTCAGAATATCAATGCTCCTCCTACCTCTACTCACTAAAATAAAGATTTATGAAAAACAAATTGTTACATGTATTCAGCCTAATGTCATTAATCGGAACGGAAATCGACAAGCTTTTTGTTGAGAAAAAAACCAAGCCCGGCCCTATAGGTCAGATCCCTATTTATATAGAAGTGATCCTTTACGAGTAGCTTTAGAACAACAACGACGATAATGCTTATATACACCAATATAGCAAACAAAGATGAAGAATTATGAACAGCAAAAGCTTACTTGGGTCTTTGGCTAAAGGCCCCCAGTGGGTCCAGGGCGAAGCCCTGGTGGTGGCCCAGGGCGCGAAGCCCCCGGAAGCTCCTGGGTTTTCGTGAATTTTAAGAGTCAGTAAAACCAGACACAAAAATAGTTGTATTGATTACTTCCTTTACTCAAAAACCTATAAGATATGAATTAAGTTTGTAACTTACAATACTCTAAAGTCTTTGTAGGAATTTCACGTCTGCTTAAGAATAATGTACAAATTTATTAATCATTTGAGAATTTTTATTTCAAATTTACTCTTGAGAAAGCAGAAACTTTGTGTATCTCGGAACTTCGTGAATCTACGAACTTCTTGTATGTCACAAGTCGCTCTGAATCATTATTATTTCAGCAAGGATGCTAGTCAATCTGATATTTGTATGTAACTCTAATGTTATTCCAAAGAGTGTTGTTTTTTTTTTTTTTTAAATTCCATTCACTGACCTACACATGTATCTCCACCGCAGCCAACGAAACAATATAAACAAACACGCTGTAACGTGCAGTTCCCTTTATAGCAGTATGAAATAAACGAAGCACAATGATAAACAAAGAATATCTGAATATTGAAAAATTAAATATTGCAACGTTTGTTTTTATAAGTATTATACATATATGACAGATACACTGTAGGGTAGGGTGGTGTAATTTCGACCGATTATTTTTTTTATATTTAGATTTGTTCAAGTATGTCACTGCCTATTACATGTATTACGCTCAACATTTACTGGATTATTTTTCCTTCGGAATACCTTTTATTGTTCAGATTACATTGTGTTATATGTATTATTCGTCATGATATAAAATAAATGTGTTTGATTTACAAGATATGTGTGTTGGGTAACTTCAACTGCACATGGGGTATTTTCGATCGATGTGCAAATATAAATGAAATTATTCGCGTCATCTCTAATTTAAAAAAAATACATATTCTGTTGTAAAACATAAAAGATTGTGAAAAAATGCTGACAAAAAGAAAAAAAAAGCAATTTTCAAAATGTACCTAATTTGAAGACATTAAGTGCACCAGGTGCCTAGAGACAAATTTACCGATTTATCAAGGCATGCTACAAATATATATATGCACAGGCATCTAAACCGCATGTAAACAAAACAGATGATTTTTTCACGGTTATAGAACTAGTTTCTACGGAGTATTCTTGTACATAATATTATCCTAATACTTTTTTATACGGATGGTGGTCATGATTTTTTTCTGGTAACAAATAGCATTGCGTCATTTTCATTGGTCGAACTGAGTTACCTGCTGACGCCGTATTCATGCAAAGGGTAACTTCGGCCAATTTCTGTTCAGCTGATTTGCATTTTATTTGTAAAAACTAAATACTATAAATTTAAAAGGTATGAATTTAAGTTGCAAATTTAAACATAGTTGATAAAGTTCACGCTAGGAATATCCACTGTGTCTTTCTGTATATACAAGATATTTTTAGAGGTGATAAACTGATAATTCCCCGCAATGGTTTAAAAATACTCGTCCGTAATTTTTCGGGCGATAAAGTTTCTTCTTGGATGTAATTTTCCAGTAAAGAAATAAATTTCGCCTATTATTATCAACATTGATTTGTATATGAAAAATGCATTTTCTTTCTGCATAAAATAGATGTGTGTACACTATAATGGGTTATAAACAAATTATTTTAAGGTATTTATGAACAGTCGAAATTAACCAGGTGGTCGAAGTTACACTCGTCTGTGACCATCCTAACCTATATCCTGACGTTAAAAAAAAGTCTTGTATCTATGTAAGTAAATTACTGCATAGTTACACCATTTGATAAATAAATACATCAATCAGTGGATAGGTTTGTAACGTAGACCTTCTGATTTTAAATTCATTTATTTACCTCACTCGGCACACCTCGGCCGATTCGTACCTCATCTGGATGAAGGTGACGGAATCAGCCGAGGTTTCCCGAATGTTATTTACCTTCGACCAGCCTTTAAATATTGCAGTATTTTTCTTTGCATCATCATAGGAAATTGACAAGTGCTGTCTACCCTTCAAACGAAATCGGGAGACGTTTTCCGCTTTGAATAATTATGAGATAATATTCAGGGAATGCAAGGTTTTCAGACTTGATTTTTAAGAAAACTGATACTTGGTCATAAAATAAAATTACCATTTTTTAATTGACCATTAATTATAAAACCAAAGTATGGCATTATTAATATTAGTCATGTCATATTTTGAAAATTTTAGGGGGGGGGGGGGGGCGTGCGCCCCCAAGCCCCACTTAAATCCGCCAGTGGGGGCAGGCCCCCTGAACTTCCTCTAAATCTGTCAGTGTTTTCTTTCATTATACGGACTTGCAGAATAAGCGCAATACTCCAGACATTTAATAAAAATCTCAAACCCGATCAAAAACGCGTTGACAAAGTCAAACCAGACGGTTTTAGCTTTCACGGCATTTTTACAGTGATATGAGAAAAGTCGGATAATTGCTTTTAATTTTAAGAAATAAAGTTTGGCATTTTTCAACCTCGTTCGGTATAATATAATTTACTGATAATTTTTTCCGTTAAGGAGGAACACATGGACGAAGGATAAAAAAAGAGGTATTCTGCATGTACATGTACACATCATTGCTATAATTGTGTACTCGGGATTAAACCCAAAATCCTTCGTTACATTGTATTTGGGTATAATTTTCACATGTTCTCAGGCGGATAATCATTTATTTTTATCTGTCTAAAGACAATAATTTCAGTTAATAGAGAAATGTTTTTATTTCGTCGTTTTTTTTCCATCCTTTTGGTTTACACGTTTGCTTTGTACACAAAAGCGTGTGTTCATATACCGCTGTTTCTACACGCTATCGATGTGATCAGGGAGAACATGTATTCTCTTTAGAGAAGTGGACAGGCTTTCGCCTACATCCACTTCTCTTCGCAAGCCTTCATGTTTTGATTCTGGAAAACGTGTAAATCTCGAACCGGTGACGGTCTACACTTCAACTGACATTTCGTCTAAAATACGTCTGAATGTACGTAATAGACGTGCTATATTATCAATTTTAACATAAATACACACAATTGTCACAAGAAAACTGACCTTTAAATACTGTTAATCCATTTTCACAAGTTCTCCATTCCGGATTTAAACTAATGTTTATCTACCACAGCTTATTAGAAAAAATTGAAAATTTTAAGTCGGATAATTTGGAAAAATTGGCGAAGACGTATTTTAATGTTCAAAAAAAGTTTTGGACAATTCACTTTTGATTTAGCATATTATTCAAAATAAATATTATTACCTTTACTTATTTTTACTATTTTAATACAATTTAAATGTAAATTTGAGCTTAAAAAATACTTCATTACTTCCTCACTGACAATACTAAAAAATATTTTCTTTTATTTTTAAACGATATTAACTCTACCTTTCCCGAGAAATGAAAAAAAGATTTAAAACAAAGATCAAAAGAATTTGAACGAAACTTGAGGAAATACTGTCTCGTTAGTTTAAACAGAGTAGACGATTTCTCTCGTTTCATTATTATTTTGTAAAAATAGTTTCCATTTTTATCCGAATTAGAGATTTTTGAATACTTCAAGAGTTACTTACACATAATTTAAATCCGGGATGGAGAACTTGTGAAAATGGATTAACAATACTTAAAGGTCAGTTTTCTTGTGACAATTGTGTGTATTTATGTTAAAATTGATAATATAACACGTCTATTACGTACATTCAGACGTATTTTAGACGAAATGTCAGTTGAAGTGTAGACCGTCACCGGTTCGAGATTTACACGTTTTCCAGAATCAAAACATGAAGGCTTGCGAAGAGAAGTGGATGTAGGCGAAAGCCTGTCCACTTCTCTAAAGAGAATAGGAGAACATGATATCCTCCAGCAATTTACTTCTTATGAAAACACTCAACGAAAACATATTAGGTGAAAATATATACACCCATTAGTATCTTAGTACCTTAGTATCGACCTGTTTAATTGCAATGTCACCAACCGTAACAATCGCTGGCCAGGACTTGAATATAATTTATTACCGTTATTAAAACAACTCGTCAGCTGAGCGGACCTATGATTTAAACAGTAAAATAGGGAAATTCCAGAGTTCGAAGTGTATTTATTTTGGGCGCTCTTCCGCATAAACAAATTAAATCGCATTTACGCGTACTTACATGCACGTACCAATAATTTGTGTCATGGGTAAATTCAATTTATTAGATGAAATAAAACAAATGCATAAGATTAATCTTCCTAAACAACACGTTTTTAAAACAATCTATCTGATATAACTGACGGTATAAAATAACAAAGAAAATAAAGGGTTTGTGTTTGTATTTAATTTAAAATGAGAACAAATCTTAACCTGTCAAATAACTTATAAAACATACTTCGTTTTCCAGACACTAATTGCCATGCGTAATCTTCACATGCACTGACCAAGAGGTCACAAGTTTGAAATGTATGGCTTCTCATTGCGTGAGTTTTGTCAACACATGTCGGAGTAGACTTTCTAAGCCAATTGATTCCCAAAGAAAACTGCATAGGAAGGGTTCTTTTTTGGTACACTTTTTAACGGGTAAAATTCATTCGACGCTCGATAGAATTTTCAAATACAAGTGAAATATTGAGGCGGTTAAGTTACATGCATCCGACCTAGTATTTTGTATGCAATAATATTGTAAGTTAGGAAGAAAATAATACAAACTCAAAAGTACTTAATTTTATTTTCGATTTTCCTGACAATTAAAAATGTGACCTCTACATACAAGTATCATTTTTAATTATATACATCCTGTTTAATGTTCATGAAAGAAATAGCAACTCGTTAAATAATAACATTAGAGAGATAAATAAACTGTTTCTTTAATACGCAAAGAAAGTGGTCTTTTCGGCATTCAAAATGCATTTAATTTGAAGTGAATAAGTGAAAGGCACTTAAGACTAGCTGATTAAAACGAACGAGTGATAATTAAACAGTAAGACGGAATCATATGAAAGATTCGAAATGATTTTAAAGTAATTTTCCACAAAGCGCAATTATCTCAACAATGCAATGTTTATAAGAATAAATATGCAACTTTCTTGTAATTGAGCGAATAAAATATAAATCGAAATGTACTAGCGACTTAATCAAAGATATGAAATGATCTGAAAGATTCAACATATTTATCCACTCATCACTTAGTTAAAATGTATTTGGAATGGCCATTCTATGGTTTGTTTTGTGTATGACCTTAGGTCGCTGGTTCACACGCCGATTGATCCTCGGTGACCTCCTTTGCCACGCGCTATCGAGGGAGGGGTTACATAATTGTAAACACACGAGGTGAATGTAAAAGGCGTGTACTTAATGGCTGTGAATAGTCTATGTTTAAAGTTTTGTTTTATTTTCTGACTTAATTGTTTGTTTTTATATGATAAGAAGAAAAGGCTATCTTTTTTTCCCTGTTTAGTAGACTGGTTTATCCAAATTTGAAAACAAACGAAATAAAAGGGAAAGTTGTCAGTAAATAATTTGGAAATAAAGCACAAAATACTTCAAAAACCTGATTCTAAAGAATATTAGCATCTAATATAGCAAGGTTTATTATTTATAGTAAGTTTATTTTAATTACACGCATGAAGAGCTCTTGTTTACTTGCTGAATGAAAACACTTACCTGTATATGTGTTATGCTTCTAGCTCATTTAGAACACAAGACTCGAACAAAATAATATTTTCTTGAGATCAATAAGATGTTAAATAACAACTTTAATTACGGCAGCTATTTCGAAATATTTACCGTTTTTGAGTTATAAAGCAAAAACTTTAAAGGGCCCCAGATCCCTAATTTTAGGGGCCAGACCCTTTTTAGTGGTCTCAAATGAAAGGCCTTAAAATTGTGCACAACTTTTATTCTACATGTTTTATCAAAATATTTTTAGTTTAGAAGATAAAAAGGAAAATATGTGTAAATTTTCGCTCTTTTTGGCGTTCTAATTTTTGACCCCTCTCTAGCGCCATTTTGAATACAGAAATTGAAAAACAAAAACCGATGTGCACAACTTCAGTGCTTCTATTATTTAAATTCGGTAGAATTTCTACTCCAGCTTCAGTAGTCTCTGAGCCTTTGTCTGGAAATGAAGCCCCCTAAATTTTCATTTAAAGGGTGATAACCCAAAAGCGGAAGTGGGTTTTTGAAATGTTTGACAGCATTCTGATAGAATTTTGTAACGTCTTTAAACCCTGCAAATTTGAGCAAAATCCGTTGAGAAATGAGCAAGATATGAGGTCTCAAAGTTGGCGTCTAGGAAAAAAAAAAAAAGAATAATAAGAATAATCTTAACCATCAGAATCAGTAGAAGGTCTTCCGCCTGGAGCGGAAGACCTTAATGAAATAAAAGTGCATCAATGATAAGATTGCTTGACATTTCATACATGAATTTGGGTCAACCCATGTAGCCTCCTAGAATTAGGAATGAAAATCATTCAAAGAGATGGACCATTAAACTATTTGTATATATATTCACTTTTTTTTTAATGTCAAAACAAAGTATTAGTTACATGAACATACAGGTGTCTTTGAAGGGGAAGGGGCTACGGGAATGAGTTATCTCTTTACATCTTAATTGTTGAAAACTCCTAAAATGAATGTTAACCTCAAATCCGACTTGTACGTCTTCATTTGTTTTAAGTGGTGACAGTTGTCTCGATCCATATGAGTGAAGAATTCCCGAGAGGGACATTTAACAACAAACAAACATTAATGACTTAAAAACACAATATACATGCACATATTTATTAGTCAACGGATATACTTCTGGTCATATCTCTAGTTATCCCTTGAATAAAAAATAAATGATATAAATATTTTAAGAATGATTAAGAGTTGAAAAGGTTGTGCATCTTAAAATGGACTAAGCTCTATGGTTGAATTAGCTATTCCAGTTTAGCTTATTTTGCTACTCAAAGCACCTTAATTGACTATTTTTAATCATACTGTTTTCTGAAATGTGAAGTTTTTTCAACATAAATACAAGTCATACATTTTCAGCTTCTGGAAACAATGCATGAAAAAACTGCTTTTTAAATACTGTTACGCTTTCCAAGTACTTGTGATCATAAGTTTTTAGCTCACTCGAGTTTTTCTGATTTTCTGATCACATTTCGTCTGTCATCCATCTCTCCGCCTGTAAACTTTTCACATAGTTGTCTTCTTCACTAGAACCACTGGGCCAATTTCAACCAACCCTGCCACAAAGAAACTTCGGGTAAAGGGGATTCAAGTTTTTTTAAATGAAGGGTCACACCCTCTTTCAAGGGGGGATAATCAAGAATTAGTGAAAGTTTGGTGGTATCATTTAAAAAAGTCTTATCAAGAACCACTGACTGGGCCCCAAAAATTGAAACTTTCTTTACATAAACTTAATGTAGATTCATATTTGTTCAATTTATGACCCACTGGGGTAGGGTTGGGCCACATATGGGGATCCAATGATTTACATAGAAAAATGCAGGGGATTTTTTCCATCATAAGTCTTCTTTTCTAGAACAGCAAGGGCATTATTGTTATCCGTTTTCGCGAAAGGGACCTAGGGGACATTAAATATCATTTGTCTGTCAGTCTCTCCGTTTCTCAGTCTGTTTGTCCGTCTGTCACAATAAATTTACCCTTCGTCATAACTTTTGATTTTTGAACCCATGACCTTGACCTTAAAGTTTGACCACTTTTCAAAAAATTTCACATTATTTTAAATTGAGCATTTTGAAAGAGAAAAGATAAGGTATTCATATTATACATGTATCATACCTGTGACAAAACCTTTCTAAATATATCATGATTTTTGACTCTGTGACATTGACCTTGAAGTTTAACCTACTTTTCAAAAATTTTATATTTCCTTATAACTTTTGATTGAGAAGAGATAGGACTTTCATATTTGACATGTTCATTACCTGCAACAAAATGTTTCCGAGCTTGTTATGATTTTTTACCCCTTGACCTTGACGTTTTACTTAACTTTCAAAA
The DNA here is from genome assembly GCF_033153115.1 of Saccostrea echinata. NCBI lineage: Eukaryota > Metazoa > Mollusca > Bivalvia > Ostreida > Ostreidae > Saccostrea > Saccostrea echinata. Next base: position 20,843,853 of record NW_026889782.1, read on the forward strand.
ATTTTAACTTTAGTGATTGCTTTTGAATGACATATGATAGGGCGTGCATATTTGAAACAATATGTCATAAATATTGGCATCCCATCCACTAGGACACGGAAAGCAGGGGACCACATTTCTTTGAATTTGCTGTTAGTCATTTTGATATGGAAGCATCCTCATATAGTGTAGATTCAAGTTCTTTATGCCCTGCCATGAATATGGCCAAAACATATAGTGTTTGTAAATGTCCGACTTCAATCAAACTTTATATGCTGATACATACTGATGTAAGCTTTTCAACTGTATCAATCTTTCTGACCTTGACCTTTCCTTTGACCTTGAACTAACTTTTTCTTAAATTAGTGTCTAGATCAGTTTTGAATAAACAATTAAAGATATATTTATCAAACTTCATATGCTGATGTATACTACTGAGAGCTATCAATTGAATAAACTTTTTTGACCTTGACTTTTCCTTTGACCTAGACCTCACTTTTTTAAATAAGTGTTGATCTACGTTTTAAATAAATCATTTATGATATTTTTTATCAAACTTCTTATGCTAATAGTAAATACATACTGATGTAAGCTTTTCAACATTTTGACCTCAACCTTTCCTTTGACGTTGACCTCTCTTTTCTCAAATAAGTGTTAAGCACAGTTTTAAATAAATCATTCAAGATATTTTTATCAAACCTAATATGCTGATATGTGTTAGTGAGAGCTATTCAACTGCATCAAAAACTTTTCACCTTGCACTTTCCTGTGACCTTGACCTCCTTTCTCTTTAATTTGTATTTTGCTTAGTTCTAAAGAAACAATATAAGATATTTTTATGTAAGCATGCACTTATACACAGTTTGGTGAGAATTTAAAATCTATATCCATTTTTTTTAGATTTTAGTTTCAGTTTTAAAGAAACTGATTAAGATATTCTCAACAAACTTCATACACTCATACAAATTTTCAAGTTGCATTAGTAATATACATTCGGCCGGGCATTTATGTCCTATGGACATATTTCAAGTTTTCAAATCATGACCTTTGGGTCAGGCCACAATAAAGTTTTATATAGATTGATTGATGAATGTTTTACGCCGAATCGGCACTATTTCAGCCATATACCGGCGAAGTTTTATATAGAAATAAAAGGAAAAATATCTTCAAAATTCTTCTTTTCAAGAACAACAAAAGCATGATTAATATGGAAACATTCTCAAGAAGTGTAGATTCAAGTTTGAACAAATCCTGATCACATGGGTTAGGGAGGAGCCATTTTTTTTCCTGCCCCTATTTGCTATCCACATGGAAGTGCAAATTTTAAAACCATTTTACACATCCACAGGACAAAATCAATCACTTTTCAAATAATCATGATTTAAGGCTAATGCATACAATATAAGGAAAGTTCTGGGAACGAGGGTGTTTAAACATGTTGAATATATTTTTTTTTTAAATTGACCCCCATTTGCCCCCCAGGGGGAAAATGAAAATTCCGAAACGTTACTGCACATCTACAGGACACCACCAACCATCTCCCAAAAGATGATTAGACTACTGTGTACAATGAAAGAGGAGTTCAGGGAACCAGGGGCTTTTTGCATTAAAAAAACGTCATTTTTGGACCCTCCTTTGATCCCCAGGGTGAAAATGAAAATTCCGAAACCTTAATGCACATATACATGACATCACCAACCATCTCCCAAAAGATGATTTGGCTACTGTGTAAAATTTTTCCTGCCCCTATTTGCCATCCACATGGAAATGCGAATTTCAAAACCATTTTACACATCCACAGGACAAAATCAATCATTTTCCAAATGATCATGATTTACGGCTTATGCACAAAATATAGAGGACGTTCTGGGAACCAGGGTGTTTAAACATGTTGAGTATTTTTTTTTTTTAAATTGACCCCCATTTGACCCCCAGGGTGAAAATGAAAATTCCGAAACCTTACTGCACATCTACATGACACCATCTCCCGAAAGATGATTAGGCTACTGTGTAAAATGCAAGAGGAATTCAGGGAACCAGGGGCTTTTTGCATAAAAAACGTCATTTTTCGACCCCCGTTTGACCCCGAGGGTGAAAATGAAAATTCGAAAAACCTTACTACATGACACCACTAACCATCTCCCAAAAAATGATTAGGTTACTGTGTAAAACGTAAGAGGAGTTCAGGGAACCAGGGGGCTTTCTGCATAAAAAACGTCATTTTTCGACCCCCATTTGACCCCCAGGGTGAAAATGAAAATTCCGAAACCTTACTGCACATTTGCAGGACACCACTAACCATCTCCCAAAAGATTATTTGGCTACTGTGTAAAATGTAAGAAGAGTTCAGGGAACCAGGGGCTTTTTGCATAAAAAACGTCATTTTTCGACCCCCATTTCACCCCCAGAGTGAAGATGAAAATTCCAAAACCATACTGCATATCTACATGACACCACCAACCATCTCCCAAAAGATGATTAGACTTCTGTGTAAAATGTAAGAGGAGTTCAGGGAGGGGCATTTGGATTTAAAAAAAAAGTCATTTTTCGACCCCCATTTGACCCCGAGAGTGAAAATGAAAATTCCGAAACCTTACTGCACATCTACATAACACCACCAACCATCTCCCAAACGATAATTAGGTTACTGTGTGAAATGTAAGAGGAGTTTGAGAAAGAAGAGTGTGGCAGACGGACATACGGACGGACGGAAGGACGGACACGAGTAACAACAATATACCCGAACTTTCTTTAGAAAGTGCGGGTATAATCAAATATTGTGTAGTGAATCGTAAATATAGTTTTATAGTTATCCCACCTCTGATGTTTGAAGGTCCGTGTTTGCTCTGCTCCTATTTTGTATTGTTCAATGGATTTTTGAGCTTGAATACTGTTTGTTATCTCCATATATATCATATATAGTTTGTAAATACATATAAATTTATATAATTGTATTGCAACTTAATAACAAATAAATCAATTTAAAATATGTTTGCTTTTTCTTCTTAATGCAACAGCTCTGCTTAATTATTGTTGATGAAATGCTACTTACCCTCTCCTAGAACATGCAAATGATCTTGAAAGTAGTGTTGTCTTGCTTTACTCTTTTCACTGCCCCCCTTCTTTTGAAATTTAATCTTAGTTATGTCTCGCAAAAACAAACTCCCACTTCCATTCTGAACAACCACTGGGAATAAATATGGATCCCTGCAAATTGTCCCACTAAATTCCTTTTTGGTAAGCTCTTCTGGCGAAACTAAAAAGCGAATATTTTTGGTTGTTGTTTTCACTTAACGCATTGATAAAAAAGGAGGGTGTCTAAATTAATCAAGTATTTTCAAAAAATCGTCCATTTAAGTTTTGTCTTTCCATTATTCACTTGATACATGTAACACTTATAAGTTCAATAACATTAAAAATGAAATTAAAATTCGGCTAAAATATTTCAATTTTAGCAGATATTTGATCTTACTGTTTAGACGGAAATCATTTTAATCGAAGATGAAAAGGTAATAAAATTTTGAACAATAATAAGTACTATAATGTCTAGTGGCCTTAATCATGAATAAAACGGGTACAACTTGGTATACATTTTTTTTTTGAAAATCATGAAAATACATACAAGCTATAATCAAAACAAATACTTTTAAAAACAAGTTTTTTAAAAAGAATTTACCATTATTGTCCCATAAAAAGATTGCTTAAATGTATGTAACTGTAAGAGGATGTGTTAAAAGAGAAAATTTTGAGCATCATAGAAATTTTCAAAGAAAATTTTTACAGTTTGGTGATGCATCATGTACAACCAGAATAAATTGAAAAAATAATGCACCAATCCAAGCATCCATTATTTTGTTGTTGTTGCTGTTGAAGCACGTTTCAGGGACTCGAAATATTTTTTTTCTCCATTATGTATATCTTAGAGGATCTTGCTTTGATGGATGGGCTTTTGATACTGATTATTGTTTTTTTATCTTTATGTTCCATTAATTACGTTTGAAAACAATATATATGCTACAATACCCCGAATCTGTAGAAAATATAGTGTATTTTACATTCGTCTAGATAATAGGAATAAAATGGCCTTCGTGATGGCGGCCGCCAGAAAATTATTTGGCCGCCGCAAGATAATAATCTGACAGCCGCCAGTTAACCCTCTGGCGGCCGCCAGAAAATTATTTGGCGGCCATCAGATAAGTTTCTGGCGGCCGCCAGTTATTTATGTGGCGGCCGACAGATAATAATCTGGCGGCCGCCAAATAAAATATTTTTCTACCTGGTACCTACCGGCTTCCGTATTTCTTATCTCTCCTTAGTTTTTTTTTTTTTTTTTTTTTTTTTTTTTTAATTTTTTCTATGTAAAAAGTATTGAAAAGAATATTCAAACTAGATATTTTTTGACGGAAAGCAATAATGCATAATTATATAAATTCAAATAGTTACCTTCATTTGTTAAGCAAGGCGAAAAACATCTGCTATTTGATTTGAATATTTTTTCATACGTTTCGTTTTGCTCTTCTGTTAAAAGAAAAACTCTCACTTTTCCATGAATACTCCGCTTGCGCAGTGTGCCTCTGAAAAAGGACATCTTTAAAAAAGTACTATTCTAAAAAAAAAAAACAAAAAACAAAAAAAAAACTGTCCATTAATATGATAGGATGAAGGCTAGTGAATATATTTCGCAGTCATCTCTGTGAACATGAGCACTTTTCAAATCTGTTATTTATTTATTTATTTATATATTTTATTTTATTTTATTTTATTTTATTTTTATTTTCTTTTTTATTAATTTATTTTTATTTTATTTTATTATTATTATTTTTTTTTTTTTTGAGAATTTTTGTATGTACATTATTTTTATTTTAAAGCATAAATTGAGCACTCTGCGAATAACGTATACTTTAAACCAATGTTCATGAATACTGAATTTCATTGTAAATTTTTCACCCTTTAGACAAGAGATATGTCTTTGGGTCCTGATGGTCGTCATTGAATTTAGAGTTGCTAAAACAAATACATATAAAGTTAGTATTCGGACTAAATATTTTCTCTTTTTGATGCAGATTATACAAATATTGACTTACTTGAACCTCTCGCACTGCCATTCAAAATCGCTAGCGAACTCCCTATGATGTAAATTCATGTAACACATTGAGCAATAAGTCTTTCCCTTATATTTCCAAACTATTCCTTTGATGATTTTTGGACATTCTACACATTTTATATTTGTTGTGAACCCTGTGCAAAATATGTAACATTTTAATGCTTTATGTTTTCTTTGTTATTACAACAAAATATCATTAATCATCGAAAACACTGCTGTGAACCACATATATTCTGAATTTCCGAGAACCCTAATTTATCTTTCCACTATTTTTCTCACCTGTGTCAAAAAGTAAAAGAGGGTTATGTCTTCCCTCCGAAGGGACGTTAAACTTTCTTTTCTCGAGTCCCTTTGACTCCCACAGAATCTTGGCCTCTATCTCGGATGCCTTATTTCAAATAAAGCATTATGTAAACAGATCTTTATCAAGGAAAATGTAGAAATTGAATCATTAAGATTCATAATACATAAAATTATCTGTATTCAATATATATACATGTTATTTGTTTGTTTTTGTTTTTGTTTTTGTTTTTTGTTGTTTTTTTTTTAATGAAAATCTGTACTTTTTGAATTTTTCTAGCAATTTCTTTAGGTTTAATTTATTCATTTTGATAAAAATAAATAATAGATTTAAATTCAGAATCAATACTGGCCATTATCAAATTATTTCAAGTTTTGTTTAATCCTTAACATATTTAATCTACATCGTACAATCGCATTTACATAAGGATTTCCTGCGAATAGTTCAATTTGGATAATGAAAATATCAAAACATCTTAGAGAAATGTTGTTGCTATTCTAATACATTTTGAAACGCTTAAGAAAACTATTATATCAAACTTTTGAAGTTTCAATCATAAAAAAATACTTAATCAGATTTAGTCATCACTTAAAAAAATATTAATCTTTTTTTTCCCCTAAAAATGTGAAAGCATTTTTTTATGAAACGTTTCTATTTTCTTTTATCACGTGTTTAGCTCTTTATCACTTGGATATCACTCATTGGATTTTTTTTTCATATCCCACTGTTGTGACGTAACAATGGATTTTGTGTTAAAATGTGGTGAAGTAAAATAATATTGAATCATATCTAAAACAATTTAAAACATTGCTAAGTATGCATAAAACATGTGATTAAAAGAATCTGCCATGATATGTGGTTGGAAATGATTTCCATCTATAACTTGTTTGTTTTTTATCCCTTCGTCGAGGTTTTGAGATTGCAAAAACACACAACTCGTTGCATAAAAATCACATCCAACCAGAAATCATGGGAGATCCTGTGTTTTTTTTTTTAATTAATTATTACTTACACCTGCACTGTCTCCAGTATGTTTGTATGATGTGAGAGCTCCAACAATATAAGTTTCTTCGTTCTTTTTGATCATCACTCTTATATCCGGAAGATTCTTTATCATATCTAACAAACACAATTAGATAGTTTTAGGTAATAAGAAAAAAATATATATATTCTCACACTGATAGGAACGTCTCTTAGTGAAATCAGAATTAAACAGACTTAGAGGTCAACTATGCATATATTACTTTGGAAGCGGTTTACCTGTGGTTCATAATTAAAAGAGAGACTAAACTATGTCTGCAACAGAAACCTCACATCTACTTTTTTTTAAGATACGTGAACAAAAAGGACAAAAGCACGATCCTATAACGTGAAGCAGGTTGCGATAGCATTTACATACTAGTAGTATACGATAGGAAACAATTTTAACGATATCTGCTAATCCTGATCAACGATCTTCTTATAAGCCGAAAAAACCTAACAAAGTACACAGTGGTTAATCAAATTTACAATTTTATCAAACATACTTATGTTAAAATGAATATCTGTTTACTGCTTAAAATTAATATTTATTTTACTGCGTGTATTTATTTTATATTGATTAATTTACTGAAATTTATATAACCATTTTGTTTATGTAAATATTTTTTAAAAGAGTAAAAAGGATTATAAAAATTTATAAAAGGTTTTCTTTGGTATTTAAATTCAGTTAATTGTTCTCAAGGTTGTTATCCTTCTTCTCTTTGCAATCTTGTTGCTTATATGGAATAATAGGGAATAAATTCATTTTTTCTTTTAATTTTTTTGTTTTAAGTACATATGGTATAAACATTGCAACTTTCTTTCACAGTATTTTTATTTTACAACCCGTTTTTACATTTATATTTACCTATTTCAGAACCTTAACTAGTATTAATAAGATGGAGCTGGGGAAAAATGTTCAAAAAAGGATGGAATAATTTTCGTTTCAAAAAGTGGAAAACGATTTCACCATTCATTTTTCATTGAAAGTCATTCACTCATCATTCAATTAATTGAATAGCACTGTTTCATCGTGTATAGCCTTGAAAGGGATATTGAAGTGAATCAAAATATGTTTCTTAAGTTAAATCTTAGTTTTTGCATCAATGTGTTTATTACCTATTGTGAGCAAAGGAAATCGAGGTGGAAATACTTTAATGCTGCTACTGGATGAAAATGTTACTTTCAAATTGTCTTTTCTGTATCGAAGTGGATAAGAATGTTCTCCATCGTCCAACAAATACCTGCACGATTTTCCTTTGATGAGTCGATCCACTGTTCCTTCATATCAGAATAAGAATCTCAAACAAACATGAAAGGTTTTAAAAACAAAAAAGAAGGCTCGTAATTATTAGCCTGAAAAATTTCATAAAAAAAATTAAGAAGTTAACAAACAACTTAAATAACTTGATGGAGCGCTTGCACATAAAAGTATTATATATTAGCAGGGCTAATATTTTTCCTCATTAGAGGCTTCCTCTACGGACGGTGAATAATTTGTGATTATAGCAATGACTTCAAAATACCATCAGTGTTGTTATCAACAGTTACATCCCCTTCTTTGTTTTCAATAAACACTTTGATTCCACTTGATAAACCAAAGATTTCCTTCCGTTTTCCATTTTCAATACTTCTTGCTCTACTTGGCATTTCTGGTCTACAAATATTTAAAATTATTTTCTTTTATCTGATAACCGATTAAATATGGTAGATGCTTTGAAAATCTTCAAACTTTTGATTTTATTGAATATTTAAACTAGAAAGTAATGAAAAGCACGGGAATGTTTTTTCTCTTTCTATATACAGATGTAGATAAACATATTAAAACATTCATGCATTAAAAAAAAATCAAAACTGTTTAGGACATGTGTTTTTTAATTAGTAAATAAACAAACCAAATGTAGATGACGTACCCTTTAAAATCATTAGATAAAATTCGTCGAAATATGTGGGTTTTATCATGCTTTTCTGCCATGTAGCACGATGTACAGAGGTTGATGTAACTACATGTAGCACAGAGCCATCTGATTCCACGTAAGGGATATTCCTTACATCCATCACATTCAATATTCTCGTGAGTTTCATCTATTAAAAAGTTGGGAAAATACATCACTTCTATTTGCTATGAAATGAATACTGTATACAGGAAAATTTTCCACCTGTTTTATTATCGCCCCATTTCTCCTAATCACAGGTGAGTGAATTTAAAACGGGGCGAATTTAAATAACGCAGTATAATTTCTTAAATAGAACTGTGACTGGGCGAATCTAAAACGGGGCAAAATAATCTGCAAGTGTGAAAGGGTGAAAATAACACGGGGCAAAAATAACCCTGTAAACAGTATGTCCAATGCTTACAAACATATGTTCCTGTTACTAAAAAAGAAAATGTATCATAAAACAATATTTACGAGTATCATATACTTGAAGTTCAAATTTGGAAGGACCAACTGTGTGGGTGTTTAGTTCTCCATCATCCCAATACACTTCTGCTTGCATATCGTTTGTAGTCGCATCTGATTAAAAAAATAATTTTGTTTATTAATTAGTTGTCATCATTTGCGGATAGATAAAATATGATTGCCTTAAATTTCAATGGATGGAGAGAGAGAGAGAGAGAGAGAGTTCATATGTGCCGGTGTGAGGTTGAATTTTGACCCGAGTTGAAAAAATGACCCAGGGGGTCATTTTTCAACGTGAATATAGAGACCAAAGGTGTTGAATTTAGACCCTAGTCCGTTGAAAAGTGAGCCGGGTCGTGGAATTTTGATCATGAAACTGGTTCTAAATTCAACAGCATAAAAACACATTTATGAATTGATATTCACAACTGTGAATTATTCAATTAAATATACACACTTAATTCAGTTTATTCTTTAGAATAAAATATTTACATAAATATCTTCAATTTTAAATTTAGCGTAAAATCGCAATATTTCATGTAATATTTATTTAAAAAGAAATATATCTAAATCTAGAATATTAATATATATAGCTACGCAATATACAATTTAGTTCAGAAATATGTTTATTTACATTTGATATAGACTAACCACACTGCATTTATTTTAATGCTTCTAAAATTCGTAATATGAGTACTTGGGATATTGTGGACGTTTATGTATGATGCACGTACATTTTTATGCATATTCAGTCATGACAATATTAATAACTACATGTACATGTATGTCCATCTTGAAAACCGGATTTTTTTAAATAAAAGCTTTGTGATCTTTTTCGCCTAGTTGTTCAAACAGTTCAACAAAAACCCCACAATACCTACTTATTTTGTTAAGTAGAGGATCGAAAGGGGGGGGGGGGATAAGTACCATCTAAGGTAACACAGATCCCTTGTAAATTTTTAAGATTATGCATTTATATGAAGATTTTTTTTTGGTATTTGTGACTGTGCTGTTTTGTTCATGTATTGTATTGTATAGTTTTATTTCGTTTTGGATTTTTAGATGGGGAGGGGGGGGGGGGTTAAACAAAAAATGTCTGAATTAGACACACAAAACCTGACTTTCAGCTTTATTTAATTTTTGTAGCAAAGTAGCCAAGGATATTACCCCAATTACCACCACCACCACCACCGGGGAAACACAGGATTATATGTGAGGAGTTTCTGAAGCGACCCTTCCATCCCCAAGAAACATGGTTTGGTTTTCAACATTGGTTTGTTTCCCCTTTTTATGCTTGGTTGTTTGTTTGTTTCATTTATTTATTTTGCTTATGGTTTTTTGTCATAATATTTAAGAGGGTTTTGACACCACAGCCCCGCCTCCGAGAAAAACTCCAGGATCCGTCTCTCTCTCTCTCTCTCTCACATCGGTTTCTTTGAAGAGAAATGCTTTTTAGTTGTTTAGATCAAAGAAGTTGCATTAACTACGTTGTTTTAATTGTTGATATCAAAGATGGCGAGAAATGTAGCTTCTAGTCCATCCCAGACTCTAGCTCTAGTTCTGCAGAGGGATCAAAGAAGGACAGTTCTTGACTGCTGCATAAAACCCAGTCTGTCACTTAGCTCGACGCAACGATGGAGAGTAGACGCATCTTACAGATAAAAAATTACTTAACCAAAGGAATTTATCCAAAAGTAGTGAAAAAGTCGGAGACAAGAAAAAGAAATTTCAGAAGAGATTGCAAAAAGTTCCTTGTGAAAGACGGTAACCTTTTCCATAGATTTAAAGACAAAGAACTTAGAGTTGTGTCCGAAAATGAAAAGACGGACATTCTCAAAAGTATACATGCTCAAGTACATGGAAGTCACCTTGGAATCAACAAGACGTAAGTATTTAGCAAAACCACAATCGCCCTTGAAGAATGCTCTAAACTAAAAGACCTTTTTCTACACACACCACAGGTATTGGGGGGGGGGGGGAGGGACGGAAACACACACCCCCATTTCCAATTTTTCTTTTAAAAACTTGGATCGACACACCCTTTTCCCTATTTTTATATTCTAATATGTACTACATGTTATTGATAATGTACCATTTTATCTCTTTAAGCTGTTTTTAATTATATCGTTTTCGACTGAAACATAAAACGAGGCCTATGGGCTAGATCGCTCACATGAGCACTTTGGCTAGGAAATAGCAGAAATCAGTTCAGTATTGAAAAGTTTAAATATAAAAGTGGTTCAGATGGGGTGTTATGATTTGAACAAACTTGAATCTACACTACCTCACTATGATTCCATGTAAGTTTCATATTTTCTAGCACAGTGATTCTTGAGAAAAAGACTTTTAAATGATGCCATTAATATTTCACAAATTTGTCATTATCTCTCTTTGGAAGAAGGCGTGGCCCTTCATTTGAACAAACTTGAATCCTTTTTACCCAAGAAAATTTTGTGGCAAATTTGGTTGAAATTGGTCCAGTGGTTCTTGAGAAGAAGATGAAAATGTGAAAAGTTTACAACGACAACGACTACAGACAACAAATTTCGATCAGAAAAGCCCACGTAAGCCTTCGGCTCAGGTGATCTAAAAATTAGTCGAAAACGATTTATTTTGAAACAGCTTAAAAAGACAAAATGGTTACATTATCGATAAATATAGTGCATATTACAGTACAAAATTAGGAAAAAGGTGTGTCGATCCCAGATTTTAGGTGGGAAAAAATGGTAAGGGGGATACATTCCCCAAGTGTCTGTGACACTCACAGTAAAACTTTTACATTTTACTGAGTGGGGCCCCGAATGTAATGCATAATTTATGTATTGTTATGTTGGTGGTCCTGAGTTAAAAAAAATATTACAAAGGATTATGTTGAAAATAATGTAAAATAAAGTATTTTTTTCAATCTTAGGTAGCAGAAGCTCCGTTCTCGATACTACTGGGTGGGGTCATTAAATGATGTGAAGAAATATGTCATGAAATGTGACACCTGCCAGCGAAAAGAGCATCTGAAGAAAGCAAAGAAACCCTTGCACTCCATAGCAGTATCCGACAAAGCTTTCGCACAGATTGGTATGGATTTGATCGAGCCATTGGAAGAAACAAAGACAGGTAGTATGATTTTTTTTTCCAGATTTATTGTTCAATAAAATTGGTTAAAGGGATAACATTTTTAGATGTCATCTTTGATAATAAACTTTCATTTGTTTCACACATTGAAATGCTTAATGACAAATGCTCAATGGCTCTAGATGTAATTAAAGTTATCGCAAACACGAAATGGGGGCTGATAAGAATACTCTTATAAAACTCTATCGCTCCCTAGTTAGATCTAAATTAGACTACGGCTGCATTGCATATGGATCAGCAAGGATTTCTTATTTAAAAGCTCTTGATGCGGTCCATCATCAAGGTTTTTGACTGTGCTTAGGAGCTTTCCGAACCTCTCCTGTAGACAGTTTGTATGTCAAAGCAAACGAACCACCTCTCGATTTAAGAAGAATTAAACTAACGTTACAGTACATTCTAAAATTAAAAGCAAATACAGATAACCCTGATTTTGATTGTGTTTTTAATCCACAGAATGAAAATTTGTATGACAAGAATAACATATGTATAAAACCCCTTGGAGATCTAAAAAAAAAAAAAAACATATCGGAGACTCTGAACTACCTTTGGATATTATAAAACCCATAAGTTATTCTAATATACCGCCATGGAAATTTATTAAACCAGTTGTAGATACCTCTTTAACTAAATTCAAGAAATCAGAAACAAATTCCCTCGTTTTCAAACAAAGATTAGCTGAAATAAAACAATCTAAGCCTTCTACAATCGAGACCTATACAGATGGTCCCAAAGATAAAAATAAAGTAGCAGCAGCTGCCGTTGTTCAAAATAATGTTTTCTCTACAGTGCGTCCAAATGAATCTACAATTTTTGCCGCAGAAGCAAAAGCCATACAACTTGCATTTGAATATATAAAAACATCTAGAGAAAACCTTTTTACAATATTTTCGGACTTGCTCTCTTGCTTACAATCTTTACAAAATATGAAAATTGATCAACCATATATTTTGGATATACTAATACAGCATTATCATTTAATTATGGCAGGAAAAAATATAAATTTTTGCTGGGTTCCAAGTCATATTGGCATACTTGGCAACACTAAAGCTGTCAGTGCTGCAAAAATGGCACCTCAGTATGAAATTGCACAGCTTAGAATTCCTTATACTGATCTGAAATACATAGTAAAACTTTATATTACTTCAGTCTGGCAAATTTATTGGGAATTTTGTGATACACATCAATTATATGCTATAAAAAACAAAGTTAACAAATCATCTGACTTTGGTCTGAAGCGTCAGGATAAAGTGATAATTTCTAGAATACGTATTGGTCACTCAAAAATAACCCATTCAAACTTGTTCAATGGGGAACTTCAACCTGAGTGCATATCAGGTGACTGTCCTTTAACTGTTAAGCACATTCTTTTAGAATATACTGATGATTCTACGCCTATTCGAAGCAGACTTTTTAATAATGCGAGAACGATGTATGAACTCTTTGCAAATATAAATGTTTATACAATTTTGGAATATTTACATGAAACTGATTTTTACAGTAAAATTTAGAAGTGAATAATTTAATCAATTTTGATGAGAAATACATAGAGCAATTTATTTTTTAACAGTTTACATATTTTTAAATTTTAAGTCCGTCGGATGGGACGTCAAATGGTGCCCCGTGTCAAGGATAGCAACCCCCTTGGCACGTAAAAAATCGTTTCTCTGGATTTCGTAAAAGAGTAGGCTCACTGGGGGCCGCCAGAGAAACCAAAACCCTTTCAAATACCGGTCAAATAAACTTAATTTTCCGCCAAAATATGGCTGAAATATTGCCGACTCGGCGTTAAGCAATAATCAATCAATCAACCGTTACATGTATTAGCATACCTTTTTGTATTCATATGAAGCAGAATTTGTCCAATTTCTTATACGTGAAAAGTAGAAAACATTTGCTGTGGCCTTCAACTCGACATTCAGATATATCGACGACGTATTGTCAATTAACAATGGTTATTTCCATTCTTATGTCGATATGATATATCCCGGTGAGCTTGAGATAAAAGATACGACAGAGTCTGACGCATCTATTTCATATTTGGATATCTTACTTGAAAAAGACGTTAATGGTAATCTAACAACCAAGCTTCAAGATTAATTGATAAATTTAACTTTTCAATCGTCAACTTCCCTTACTTATGCAGCAATATACCCTCATCACCTGCATACGGGGTTATATCTCTCAGTTGATTCGATACGCAAGAGCATGCTCTTCGTATGTACAATTTCTAAAACGAGGTAAATTATTGACAAACAAGTTGATGAAACAAGAAAATAAGCAGTCTCGTTCACAGTTATCACTTGGTAAGTTCTATGGTCGATATAATGACATTGTCAACAAATGCAATTTATTATTGAGTCAAATGCTGACTGACGTTTTTCCTACTAATTGTGAGGGCATTATTTAAACACTGAATTGTCGACGGATTTTTCCGTTATTTCCCGATCATGACAAGGAGCACACGGCGGGTGTGACCGGTCGGCAGGGGATGCTCACTCCTCCATGGCACCTGATCCCACCACTTATGTTTTTGAGGTCCGTTTTTGCTCTGCTCCTATTTTGTATTTTTAATGGACTTTTGAACTTGAATACTGTTCGTTATCTCCATATATTTCACCTAAACGATCGAATTAAGTATTGCTAATTAATGACATCGAAGAGCTTTGTATTCTTTCCAACATGTTGCTAATAAATAGCAATGCATTTACTGTAAGGAGTTAAATAATTATCAATGGTAATTGTATAGGTAAAAAAATAGAAGACTAATAATTTACATCTACATTCAATTTTAAATAGTTACATAATTGGTGTATTAAATAATGTTTTAAATAAGAAATATGTTTAAGTAAGGAAGTAAGGAAGTATCAACAGTAAATAAAAGAGATAAATAAAAAAAAGGTATAATAAAAATATGAACTATTAAAGAGTTGTAAACTACCGTATATACTTGCCTATGAGTCTTTTTCGTAAAGAGGGGTTAAACTTGTGTACAAAAATCTTTGTCTGATATATAGGCAAAGCCTAAAAACTTTATCTTTTCGGGACGAAGCATCATTTCCAGCAAATCTGATGATTATGATTCACAAATATCTGGATGTAGTATTTCGTTTATATATTCTGATATCTTGCATTAAGTAAAAAAAGTAAATAATTTCATAGCTTAGTTCAATAGTTTCCAAGCACGGTACAATAGAATGAAGATACGATGGTATACATTGGGGTTGTAAAGAATAAGTATTTGGGGGTATTGTAATCATTTCTAATCCATAGGTGTTTTATATTTTTTCGTGTTCATAAAATCGTACTACCTATAAACAATGTATTCACCTTTCGGAAGTACACGAGTGATTGTGCCTATATATTCCCCTGTCTCATTTGGTCCTTTTACGACACGTGTCCCCTCTTTAAGTAAACCTAAAACAATCAGTAAATTCAATTAGGTATCCTTTCTTTAGTTATTTTGGGGTATTTGTTCATACGGAAGCGTATTAGTGCCATTTGGACACTTTTTATTTTTTTAATTTCTACACTTTAATGTGTAAAATTTACACTTTAATGTGTAAAATTTACACTTTAATGTGTAAAATTTACAGATTACAGTGTAAAAATTTACAGATTAAAGTGTAAAATTTACAGATTAAAGTGTGGAAAATGAAAAATAAAAAAGTGTACAAACAGCACTAATACGCTTCCGTATGTTCAGGAGTTAGAGTTTTCTTTCAATTTTCTTATACATTTTTTTTCTCTAATAATATTTTCCTGAAAATTAAACGTGCAGTAGTTTGAAAGTTTATTATGCCTACAGTATACGCATTAATCACAAAGAACCTGTGATGATAAATATAAAAATTAAAACGTAATACGGTGGAAAGAGATAAACATGTTAAAGTAGAAAATGCACACAAAAAAACCCCAATATGTTTACGAAAATATTACCTTCTTTATAAGTCTCCTTCGAAATTCCCTCAGGAACTTCAAAGCTATCAAAAGGTTTTGGTAACTTCTCTTTTTCTCCTTCCTACAAAAAACTACTTCTATACAGGTACCAAAATATAATTTAAAAAATTCTTTTAAAAAAAGAAAGGAATTTGAATTTTGAAAATGTCATCATACTAAACAAAATATCAATGATCCTAATATTAAATTATCGGTAACAAAAAATAGCTTATGGGCAAACATCGATTTTTGACTACACGAAACAAATCTTTTGAAGACTTACATCTGTAGTACTGGTCGGTGGTTTAGCTTCGACCTCTTGAGTACCATCCTAGCAGTAACAAATAGAAAAAAGCAAAAAATTCCAACTTATTTGGTCAAATACTGAATTTTTCAGGAATTCTCCTCCCCCCCCTTTTTTTTTTTTGCCATGAGCAGTAGCATACGGCGAGGGTGACCATTTGACAGTAAATTCTCACACCTCCATGGCACCTTATCCCACCTTTGATATTATAGTGGTCCGTGTTTGTTCTGCTCCTGATTTGCATTCTTTGAATGTCCTTATGAGCTTAAATACTGACCGTCATATCCACATTTCGTCTTAATGTTCTCAATGTGACATAAATTAAGAATATACCACTTTGATTATTCAGGTGATCTGCTTCTTACACTAGCACATCTAACACACTTGTAAAAAAAATAAATTCTTTCATTTTGAAAAACATAGCGTCTTGTATGATATATGAAATGACGTGTTATGTAATCTAATGACGAGTTATGTAATCTATCTGGCAGAGAAGTCTTTAAAAATGTTTCCTTAAAATTCCAATTTTGACAAAAATAACAGTTTTCTAAACTCAGTCTGCTAAGTTTATGTATACTCAGTAGAAAGCTAGTTCTTTATCAGTGAAAATCGTCTGTTCAATTTATATGACTGTGTGTGCATGCATACGAGAAATCAGTAAATCAGCGTCCTCCACTCAATGTATTCCAAACAATCACATTTTGAACATTGCTCTCTCTTTCTGTCATTATGTTTGAATCAATCTTTTCTTGTTTTACATCAGAATAATATTTTTTTCCCTTAAAATGGCGTAAATTATAATTTCGATTACAAATTTGTTTGTGTGTTGGAACGTCTGTCGAATTTACTGTGCGCGGTCGAAGTTACCCTTCAAAATATCTTGTAAATCGAACGCATTTATTTGCTGACCAGAGCCGAAGTCTGAAGTGAGCTTTCTGATCGAAATTCGTCCGTTGTCTGTCGTCATCGTGGTTGTAAAATTTTCACATTTTTTTCTTCTCCAGCACCATTTAGCCATTTTCAACCATACGTGGCACAAAGAATTCCTGGTTAAAGGGGATTAAAGGGGATTAAACTCTTCCAAGGGGAGATTATAAGGAAAATTAAGTGAGGTAATTTAAAAATCTTCTGGAACACAAAAGTGAAACTTTTGTGTAGAATCAAGTTTGGTCAAATCATGACCACCGGGGATAGGGTGGGCAACGTTAGGCGATCGAAGTTTTACAAGGGAAAAACAGGCAACTCATGTCCAGTCATATTTATACGAAAGCATCCTAAGGTAGTGTAGATTAAGGTTTGTTCAAAACATGACACCTGGGGCTGGTGGTGCCACTATGGGCAATCAGAATTGTACATATGTACATGTGTACATAGGATTACATAGAAAAACATTGATTTCTATTTCTCGCAGTCCATTTCCTCTTCAAATACAAACTGACCTAAAATACGTTTAAAGTACAAGAGGCCCACGAGCCTTATAGGTCACCTGAGTATAATCTAACAACTTTCCAATCATTGAATTCGGTGCGTGTTTTAAACCAGAGGCCATGAAATTTACAATTTTGAAAGAGCGCAGCTAGGTTAAGGACGCCCATGAAATATACGCCTTTATATATTCAGGGAAAATGAATACAATTTTAATATTTTTTTTTAACAGCAGTAGTTTTGATAAATGTGAATTGTGGTGATTGTATTTGTATATATCGGGTCTCTGCTGAGTTCGGCCAAAGTGACATCGCTTACATCAGCTGTTTGTCACGTGACGGGTTTAAAATTGGACCATATATGTACTACTACAAAGATCGTAAAAGTTCAACGATATACGGGCATTCTTCCGCTATAAAATTTATTTTGTTTTCTTTGAGACAAATTCCTTAACCCGAAAAGTGCTGGGAGCAACTTCCTCATGCTTGAGAATTGCTTAAAATTTAGCCGTCTTTCTATAAACTCCAGAAAAAAATGTAATACGCATTGGAATAATGTTAGATTACGGAATAAATGAACAATGTACAACCAGCTCCCAGCATTTTTCAGAATAGTAGGAATAATGGCTACACGTGTTTAAAAATTCAGAATTTGTAGTAAAACGGATATCGTTGAACTTTTGATATTTTCGAGGGGCTGGACCCCTCATTTTAGCACGTTTCTGTACAAATGTGCTCCCTACGCCTATATATAAAGTCTACACATTATCAATTTAGATTGACAATAAAATGTGGATTAATATATTTCAGAATATGTCTCTCTTTTTGTCTGACCACGCATGTTTCGTATTTATTTTTATTTTTACAAGCTACGATAAAAGTTTGATCCACGCCTCAAATACAGAGAAACTGCGTGTCAAACTAAGAAATGACGTCATCTCAGTAAGTACAGCGAGATCAAGCTGGCTTACATTCTGCATACGCTAAGTGCTATTATGGCAAGATAAGTTGCACATCCATTTATTTTTATAACATTTATGAGAAACGAAAGTATTTAGTGTGTTTTAAAAAGAACATTATAGTATTTATTCATCGAGATTCATTTGTATTGTTTTAACGTGACGTCATAATAGCTCTCCCAAACCTCTGCATAGGCTGACGTAGATATGGGAGTCCTTAACCTAGCTGCGAGGCGCATTTGATATTACATCATTACTATACACTAAGCATGCTTACTTTGATTACTGAATACCCAGAGACAGACCAAAGGAACAAAGAAAATATGAATTTCATCTATATAATCAGTAGTGCCCCACCCCACAGGTACCCCCTGACCCTGGGGCCACAAATTCATAATTTTGGAAAAGGCACCCTTGCTCATAATAAATACAGGGTTGGTTTCAACAAACATGTCCTGACTTTGTGCTTTCAATACATGTATAAAGTTGGTTAGTATTAATGTAAGGAAATTTTTGCAAAAATTAAAACCAAATAAGGAATCAATTTTATCAATATGAAAGTTGAAGTAATGCTGAAACATTTTTTAAGGCAGGCATTTTTAAAGTTTGGACATCGGCAGCAGTTTTCAATTTAACATAATTTTTTATGTGTTCGAAATGGCCGTAATGTTTTTCAGTCAGTAGCTTCATTTTGTCTCTGAAGTCCTGTAGACTTAATATTTTGACATCATTTGAAAAGTCTGTTTCCTAGAAAGATGGTTTTCAAATGAGTACTTCTTTTTTTCAAAATCTAATGCACTAGTATTGGTGATTTTGGAGATTTTCTGTTTTCATAGTTTACTTAAAAATTATCCAAAGATCCTTTTCTAGAGAAAAAAATTGACACCTTGACTTTTGATGATTGATTAATAGTATGTTGTTGAACGTCCCTCTCGAGAATTTTTCACTCATATGGAGATGCTACCACTTGCCTGTGGAGAGCTGCAAAATTTGTCCTATACTCGGCACTTACAGTCATTGAGCAGTGAGGGATCTTTTTCGTGCCAGCACCTACCGCGACACGGGACCTCGGTTTATACGGTCTCATCCGAAGGACCGGCCTCCACGTCCAACAGTGAGATTCGAATCCGCGACGTATGGATCGACTCCTTACTCTACGATTCTAGAGCAGACGTTCTAACCACTGCGGGCGACTTGACTTTTGAAAATGTAATCAAAGCTTCAGTGGCAAAAATTATAATGACGCTATTTTGTATTGTTTATATCTCAATTATATTGCCTGTAAATATACTATGAAATAAAGCTATAATTTTGTAAATATTTTATAATTGTGCAAAGATATAGACATCAAAAGTCGGGACATGTTCATTGAAACACCCTGTATTTGATTAATACTAAAGAGCAGATTTCAAAGCATTTATTCATTTTCAGTATATAATCATTAGAGCCCCATCCCAAAGGTATCCCGAAACCAAGGGCCTTGAAATTCACAATTCTGGAAGAAGCTCCCGTGCTTATTATAACTATGTACTTAGATCATCAGCATTATACCCAGTAGCAGAGGAGAATATTTTCAAAGAATTAATGCATTTTCATTATATTATCAGTAGAGTCCCGGCCTTACACCACGATACCTGATCGAGGGGCCGTGATATTCACAATTTTGGAGAAGACAACATTCCTCATTATAACTATATACATAGTTCATTGGCTTAATACCCAGGGATAGAGGAAAGGATTTTTAAATAATTAATCCAATTTCACTATAATTTAATAGAGCCCTGTCCTAACACATCATTCAGGGGCCAAAAAATTCAAAATTTTGGAAAAGACACCTATTTTCATCATAACTATGTACATGGTTTTTTGGCTTAATACCGGGGAGTAAAAAATTAATGCTTTTTTACTTTATAATCAGTGGAGCCCCGGCCTAACACCAGAGCCCCTGAAATTCATAATTTTGAAAGAGGCATCCTTCTTCATCATAACTATGTACATAGTTCATTGGCTTGATACCCAGGAGCAGATGAAAGGAGTTTTAAAGATTTAATGCATTTTCACCATATTATCAATAGAGCCCCGCCATAAAACCAGAATCCTTGATCCAGAGGCCATGAAATTCACTATTTATGAAGAGGCAACCTTCCTCATCATGACTATATTCACATTTCATAGGCTTAATACCCAGAAGCAGAGGAGAAGATATTCAAAAAATTAAAACATTTTCAATTTATAATCAATGGAGCTTCGCCCTAACACCAGAACCCATGGTCCAGGGGTCGTGAAATTCACAATTATTGAAGAAGCTCCCTTCTTCGTCAAAACTATGTACATAGTTCATTGGCTTAATACCCAGGAGCAGAGGTGAAAATTTTCAAATTATTAATGCATTTTCTCTATATAATCAATAGAGCCCCACCCTAACACCAGAACCCCAGACCCAGGGGTGGTGAAATTCATAATTTTGAAAGAGGCAACCTTCATCATCATAACTACACATTTAGTTTGTTTGCATAATACACAGGAGCAGAGGAGAAAATTTTCCCTGACCCTGGGGCCATGAATTTCACAAATTTTGTAGAGGGCTCAATGCGCTTATCACAATCATGCCAAAAGTTTGACTGCTTTCTGTCCAGGAGTAAAGAAGAAGATTCTTAAAAATTACATTAATGTTAGTGGTTTTTGCCCCACCCCTCAGGCCCCGGGGGGGGGGGGGCAGGGCCATGAATTTCACAATTTTTGTCCCCTTTTACCCATAGATGCTATATGCCAACATTGGTTGCAATTGGTTCAGCGGTTCCAGAGAAGAAGCTGTCTATGTTTAAATGTTAACGCACATCGTACGCCGCACGATGCATGACGCACGACGACGGACACAAACGGATAGTAATAGGACACCTGAATGACTCAGGTGAGCTAAAAATGTAAACATGTAGTACATTAGCATATATTTGCTATTCATTGACGTTGATGGAAATCTAACAACAAAGCTTTATGATAAACGTGATAACTTTAATTATTCAATGGTCAACTTCCCTTACTTATGCAGCTATATACCCTTATCACCTGCATACGGGGTTTATATCTTTCAATTAATTCGATACGCAGGAGCATGCTCTACGTATGTACAATCTCTAAAACTACGAGGGGTTATCAAAAAGTTCGTGGACTAGCGTGATAAAATTAAAACCGCTTTAGGTACATCAATGAATTTTTACACATTTAGTTAGCATCATCCTTTCTATCCATAGAATAAACCATAAATCATAATTTTTATTTTTTAATAAAATGTTAGTGTTTTTGTAAGCAAAGGTATGTCCAGGCGGCGCAACCTCTAATATGACGTTTTTTCCTACCTGAGTGTAACTGAGAAAAACTCTTTAGATATGAGTATATGTCATCAAAAAATCTCGTTAATTCAGGCATGTGGTATGACACATTTGTTCAGTAAAATTTGGAATTTTTACCCCATTCTGTAATTTCTATGAAATTTTATCGTAAATTTTATATGGAGTGTCCAAACAATTATGGGCTTGAAAATAACGTCAAAAGGGGGGAGGGGTTTCTTTTTCAAACACTCTATAGAGTTTCGGTCCTGGAAAAACTGGTATTGACCTAAGGAATGTTTAAACTGGCTACAGAAAAATAAAATGCATCCAGAGTACTTGTTTTTTAATGCCTAAAAAGATTCAGAGAGATGAAATATGCACAGCTAGTGTCGATTTATAGTCAGGGTGTCAAAAGTCAGTCACGTCGAAAAGTGACGTTGATCATGTGTGGTAGAAATTGAACTCCAACAAGCTAAGTATTCTGGCATAATCAAGTGAGGATCTTTCCCCATATAAAGATCCATTTATAATATTATATGCATTGAAAACAGCTGCTCATGACATTGTAAATTCATATAAATAAGACGGGTTTAAGTCCTTACTTAACTCCAGGTAATCTCATCAAGATAAGTGTATGAGGTAGAGAGAGCGGACATTAAGAAACAATTACGTTAAGCGGACGTCATGACACTAAACGGCGACAGCGCCGGGTGATCACATAAAGTCTTTTTAATTTTAGAATAATTTGGCAAATTATCAACTTATCAAGCTAAAATTTTCAACATTTCTTAAACTTTTGTTGTTTTATGTTCCGCATAAATTTTGTAAGCAAAGACTACATATTATTAATTTTATCGCGTCAGTCCACGAACTTTTTGATAACCCCTCGTAGATGAATTATTGACAAACAAGTTGATGAAACAAGAATATCAGATGTGTCGTTTAAAGGCATCACTTCGCAAGGTTTATGGTCGATACAATGACCTTTTCAGCAAATACAATGTATCATTAAATCAAATGTTGAATGACGTTTTTCATACTAATTGTTAGGGCATTATTTACACACTGAATTGTCGACGGATTTTTCCGTTATTTCCCGATCATGACAAGGAGCACACGGCGGGTGTGACCGGTCGGCAGGGGATTCTCACACCTCCATGGCACCTGATCCCACCTCTGATGTTTTAGAGGTCCGTGTCTGTATGCTCCTGATTCGCATTGTTTAATGGACTTTTGAGCTTGAATATTGTTCGTTATTGTGCATGGTAAGAGCCATATAAGGTATTAAAGGTAAAGATATTGGATAATATAATACACATTTTTTACTAACCTAAGGTGCGACTGAGCTAAAGTAGAAATTGTTAAGTACGGCGAAAAATACAATGAATGTCATTCTTAGAGGAGGGAGTTCCACAAGATCATATATTGATCCTATCTTCGATACAATCTGTCGAAAAGTTATGATTTTATTTACGTCTGCAATGAAAGACTTTTTAGAAATGCATACAATGATATACGTGTCAGCTGGAAAAATGTTGTTTTAGTCATTTCTGAAGTTATATATTAAAACAGCAAAAAAAAAAAAAAAAACCAAACAAAACAAAACAAAACAAAAAACAAAAAAAAAAAAAACAAACAAAAAAAACAATTGAATAAATTATAATAATAAAAATAACTCTATTTAAAAATGAAAATCAGAATAAAATAGACCTACATGTATATCCTGTGGGGATTTTGGGACTAAGCATTGATTTTTAAAGGTTGATTTTTCCAGGATTGTTATTCTCATACAGGTTAATTTTATGAATATACTAAGTTCACAGTTTTGATATATAGCTGTCTTTAAATCTTATATGCAGCTACATTTTCTTCATGCAAAAAAAAAAAAAAAAAAAAAAAAAAAAAAAATCTTACAGCATTTGTCTACTAACATTTAAAATATGGACTTATGCTAAAGCTGATAATTTCATAACGTTTGGAATTTTATAATCAATTATTAGCAGTGATTAATTTACTTTTATAAAGTTTGGAAATTTAAGTATATCTAAAATTATGTTTAAGTACTTCTTTTTCAGGTACAGTTTCTTGATCTGTGGGTTTCTCCTTTCCAGGTTCCTCTTCCTTGTTCGATTCCTAAAATTGAAATAGAAGAAATAGATACATGTACATACGATATTGATATGATTTTTCAGATAATCTGCTTCCTACATTTATTACTGTGTTCAAAACATTTTAAAACTAAAGAACGATATTGTATATTTTATATATTGCATTTTCTTTTCCTTAAACATAACCATTTTGATATGGTTACAAAGGAACAGAATGATTTCTCTTGCTTTCAGAATAACATCTCGAGAAAAAAAATTGAAAGCCTTAACATTGACTGTTCAAAAGGTGATTCCATGGAAATCTTATGATAGGGAATATACAACTGAAGAATAAAAAGCCAAAGTATCGACCATTTAAAATAAAAGCCAAGATTTCGTTAAAACAATTTTATGACGACTTACATCTCCACTGCGTGAAGAATGCTCAGCATCATCTTCTCGCGCATCATCCTAGTAGTAATATATAGAATCACATTTAATAAAAATAATTGCATTGTTTTATAATTTCTTCAAGAGAGAAATTTCATCCTTATCTTCCTAACATTGATTTATTTTAACATTTTGAAATGATTATTCAGATTATCTTTTTGTTTCATCAAACAAAGTATTCAAAACATTTTAATATTGAAATGCAGTCTTGTGCATTAGATATTGTTTGTCATATAATTTAGTTGTTAATGGGCATTTGTCTTCTATAGTCAGTAAAACATCCAAATAAAACAGTTTATAATTCTCACCAATTGGAAAATATATGTTATTTGAATTTCTTTTTTATATGTATTTCTATCAAAGGTAATTATTTTCAAAAAAAAAAATGAATATGTTGCCCATGTTTTAACTTAATAATGATAATAATTGTCTGGTAATTTAAACAAGAGGCCCAAGGGCCTTAACGGTCACCTGATGTAATACAACAATTTAGAAGTTAAATACACTGATAGATGAAGCATTGTTGCCCTAAAGCAAGAGAAGTAGGAAGATCAGGATCATCAAAATAATTAGTCTAGTATTCAGTATCAACTCATAAATTAAGTTCTAATCAGCCCCCCACTTAACACTATCACCATGCAGACTATTAACAAACTATTAGTGCTTCTGTACTATTTTTAAACCCATATTAAGACCTCTAGCATTGACTTCTCTTATGGTCTTTGAAGAACTTTTAATAAGATGAGTTATTTTTGTCTCATTTTTATTTATCTATTACTTACAGGTCTACCTGATTATTAAAACTAAGAAAGTACTTTTTTAGTTATACGATAAACATTCTTGCATAATTATCTTATTCTATTAACCTTTCAAATACATTATTTACAGTGATTAATTATCAAAGGTGAATGGAAAAGGGGAATAACTTCTCTCAGTAGAATACAAGTTAATAGAGCCCTGCCCAGGACCAGAATGCTTAGACGAATGGTCCAGATGTTTAAAAATCTGGTAGAAATACGCTTACTCATATCATTTAAACTTTTACTCAGTTTGCTTCAGATATGCCCAGAAGCAGAGAAGAATTTCACAGGTACAATGCATTTTCACTACAGATTCAACAAAGCCTTACCCTAACACCAGAACCCAAGACCAAGGGTCAAGAGATTTACAAATTTGGAAGAGTTACCCTCATCATCATAACTATGGACTTCAAAGAATTAACACTTTTCCACTATATTATCAAAAGCCCCCCCCCCCCCCCTCGTTATGCCAGAACCCCTGACCCTAGGACCACAAGATTTAAAAATTCTGTTCGAAGCTCCCATTTTCATCATAGCTAAGCAATTTATTTATCAGCTCAACACTAAGGAGCAGACAGGATTAGTTAATGATTAATTAATAGAATTAATGCTTTTTCACTATATAATCAATAGAGCCCCCCCCCCCCCCCGTCCTCAAGAACCCAAAAAAACTGAGGCCAAATATTAAAAAATTTTGAAAGAGGCATCCTTGTCTATCATAATCATGCACTTAGTTTGTTTAAATAATCTCCAGTAGCAGAGAAGAAGATTTTCAAAGAATCAATGCATTTTCACTATATAATCAATAGAGCCCCGCCCTAACACCAGAACCCCTGACCCTGGGGCCATGAAATTCACAATTTTTAAAAAGGCATCCTTATGCATCATAACCATGCACTTAGTTTGTTTAAATAGTCTCAAGTAG
Organism: Saccostrea echinata; assembly: GCF_033153115.1. Classification (NCBI taxonomy): domain Eukaryota; kingdom Metazoa; phylum Mollusca; class Bivalvia; order Ostreida; family Ostreidae; genus Saccostrea; species Saccostrea echinata. The sequence continues at coordinate 20,870,002 of NW_026889782.1, forward strand.
CAGAGAAGAAGATTTTCAAAGAATTAAAGCATTTTCACTATATAATCAGTAGAGCCCCGCCCTAACACCAGAACCCCTGACCCTGGGGCCATGGCTTTCATAATTCTGGAAGAGGCCTACCTCTTCATCATAACTATGTACTTAGTTTATCACCTTAATGTCCAGGAGCAGACGAGAAGATTTTCAAAGAATTAATGCATTTTAATATATAGTTGATAGAGCCCCGCCCTAACACCAGAACCCCTGACCCTGGGGCCATGAAATTCACAATTTTGGAAAAGGTACTCTTGCTCATCATAACTGTGTACTTAGTTACTTTATTGAATATCCAAAAGCAGAGAAGAGGATTTTCAAAGAATTAATGCATTTTCACTATATAATCAATAGAGCCCCGCCCTAACACCAGAACCCTAGACCCTGGGGCCATGAAATTCACAATTTTGGAAAAAGCACTTTTCTTCATCATAACTATGTACTTAGTTACTTTATTTGATACCCAGGAGCAAAGAAGAAGATTTTCAAAGAATTAATGCTTTTTTCACTATTTTATCTATAGAGCCCCGCCCTAACACCAGAACCCCTGACCCTGGGGCCATGAATTTCACAATTTTGGAAGTGGCACTCTTGCTCATCATAACTATGTACTTAATAACTTTATTTAATACCCAGGAGCAGAGAAGAAGATTTTCAAAGAAATAATGCACTTTCACTATATGATCTATATAGCCCCACCGTGGGGCCAGACCCCCTGACCCTGGGGCCATGAATTTTACAATTTTGGTAGAGGGCTCAATGCTTATTACTATGATGCCAACAGTTTGACTGCTTAATGTTCAGGAGTAAAGAAGAAGATTTTTAAAGATTGCATTATTTTGGGGGGTTTTAGCCCTACCCCTCAGCCCCTCCCCCCCTGGGGGGGGCAGGGACCATGAAATTCACAATTTTTGTTCCTCTTCACCCATAGATGCTATATACCAAATTTGGTTGAAATTGGTTGAGCGGTTCTAGAGTAGAAGTTAAAAATGTTCAAAAGTTAACGCACGACGGACGAAGCACGACGCACGACGACGTACGAAAACAGATAGCAAAAGGTCACCTGAGTGACTCAGGTGGCCTAAAAATATAATAAAAATAATGATATAACTTCCAATTGTTTGATCTGTGATTCGATGTTTACGTTATAATTTTAAGGACTGGTATATATACTTTACAGGTATATGAAATAATCTAAAGTTTAAAACATGGACTTATGATAAACCTTATAATTTCTTAAAGTTTTGAATATTATAATTATATAATAGCAGTGATTAATCTACATTTTTAAAGGTTTTTAAAGTATAAATTATCTAAAATTATTTTTAAGTACTTCTTTTCCAGTTGCATTTTCTGGTTGTGTGGGTTTCTCCTTTTCAGTTTCCTCTTCCTTGTTCGATTCCTAAAATTGATATTGAGGAAATAGAAATATCCGATATTGATATGATTATTCAGGTAATCTGAATTTTATATCTAGCACTGTGTTCAAAAAATATTTTAGACTGAAAAACGATATTGAACATTTGATATGTTTCATTTTCTTACATCTTTTGAAAATAAAATCTAAAACAATGTTTCCTTAAAAAAATACTATTTTGATATGGATACATAGGAACACATTGATTTCACTTGTTTCCAGAATAATATCTCGATCAGAAGAATTTAAAGCCTTTACATTGACTGTTCAAAAGTTTTGCCTAAGGTTTGTGTGTTACATTATAAAGTCAAAGTCAAAGGGAAAAACGACAGATGTTCCCAAGGAAATCTTATCACAGGAATTTACAACTAAAGAAAAAAAAAGCCTAAGCACCGACCGTTTAAAATAACAGCCAAGGTGTACGTTTGTTAAAGATTTGGAAAAGTAGGTATAACTGCAAGATCAACTCTAGGAGGTTAAATATGTTGGTACCCAACCTATATGTTCCCTAATCTTCAATTACGGAAGCAAATAATAGACTCATTGCAGCAGGCCAAACTTTGATTCCATTGAAACAATTTTAAACTAACGATTAAAAAGTTAAATCCAAGGTTAATTTTTTTTAAAAGAGGGTTAAACTCTAAGGTCAAGGTCAGAAGGTTAAAAATATGTATTTCCATGGAAAGGCCTTGTCAGAATGAATATACATGTGAAGAAGGAAAGCCCTAGCAGCCACTGTTCAAATGTTATGGCCAAGGTTAATGTTTGGTATTTTTTTGCAAAAGTGGGTCAAACTCCAAGGTCATGGTCAATAGGTCAAAAATATTGGTACCCAAAGAAATGTCTTGTCACAAGAAATGCACATGTGAAATATGAAAGCCATAGTTCCAACGAATCAAAAGTTATGGGCAAGGTTAAAGTTTTTGCGGACAGAGAAACAGACAAACAAAGAGACAGACAGACAGACAGGGCAAAAACTATATACCCGAATCCTCGTTTACAAGGGCATAAAAATACTCTAAAACTATACTATAAACTGTGTTGCTTGCAACATGATGACGTGTCAAAATGACGTATCAAAATCGTATCGATCCGCCTGATGTTACATTTTAATTTAATCCGATCGGAAGTAATTCAATTTAAGACAATTAATGTACAGTACCGACCAGACACAACCTAACAGAAAGCGAACCCAGAGCGCACCCCGGGTTCGCTCTCTGGGTTCGCTTCGGGTTCGCTTGGGGTCCGCTAGTGCTGACCCCGAGCGAACCCGGAGTGCACCCGTAGCGAACCCGCAGCGAATCCAGAGCGGACCCAGAGCGAACGCTGAAAGCGAACCCCAAATTCAGTAGCGGTCCCAGAAAGCGAACGCGCGTTCGGTGTTGCGTAACAGAGCTGTCAATCAGGATTAGCGATTAACTCATCAGCGCGTCGACCAATCAACATGCCGAACAGGTCTGTCAATCAGGATAAGTGATAAAATGCATTGACCATCAGCGCATCGACCAGTCAACATGCCAGTTTGTAATCTAAACATTGTACACGCAAAGCGTGTGAATGTACAGTGTAAAAATATTATTAATATGATTTTTAAACATGATTTTACATTTATATATTTCAATTCTCCAGACAACATGCAATATTCACACATCTATTTTCATTAAATTTTAATTTTTAAAATCTATCACATGTAATACATTATTATATTTTTATTATCCAGGTAGCATGTTACATGTATCGTTACATATTTATTTTCTTCATATTTTTAAAATCCATTAATATATAAATATACATTGCGTAAATTTATTAGACAATAAGTACTTCAATTCATAATAGAAAAAAAAAAAATAATAATGGTTATAACAAGTGTTACTAAAAAAAAAAAAAAAAAAAAAGAATATAAGAAAACGAGTCTTCGATAAATTATAGAATTTTGTCATCTCAAGATACAGTATAAGAACATGTACGTGCTTTGATTTAATTATTTTTTATTTATTATTTCAATTTACATGCAAATTTTAATTTATCCAGATACACATCGAAATTATCGATCTTAAAAATTGATCATGAAAACAATATTAAATGTACATTGTACATTATAAATGTGCATTATGTCAATACGTAAATTGGAGAAAAAAAATCTCATTTTTTGACTACTATGATTTTTTTTAATTCATCTTTTACCAAAATTTAATAAATAGCTTGATTTAGATACATGTATATAGGGAATTAAGATTATTTTGTCAATTTTAATTATCCTACATGTAGACCTTACATCGTACGTTTTTGAATTTTTGTAACTACTTGCAAGTCAGTCCAAAAAAAAAAAAAAAAGAAAGAAAGAAACGCAAAAATGCTTATCACTCTTTCGCGTCGATATATATAATTATATAGGCTTACATGTTCACGAACCTCTAACATGTACTACATGTAACTTTCGAAATACTTTATATGGATATAAAAAAAAATACTAGACGGGTATGTTTTGTACTTGTGCATGAAAAGTACACGTAATTCCAACGTTAGTAAATTGAACTTGCAAAAATACCTTAATACGAAAACGTATATATATATTTTCATTACATAGGTACCTGTATTTGAACTTTGTAATTGTCATAATTATTTAACTTTAACGCTTTAATAATAATAGTTTCAAAGTGAAGCCAAGGTCATCACCTGTCGGTAATCATCCACCTGTTTCGAAGATATTGCGGGTGCTAAGAGCATTTGCGGTGGGTTTTTTAATTGACATTTGCTAGATGGATGTATACTGTCTCCGTGGTCACGGTATACCTGAGTATATACTCCCCCTATAGTCGATGCCCCTTAACTAACATGTACCTCGTCTGGGCACGTTATCAATGAGAAATTCTTTTTTTTTTTTTTTTTTTTTTTTTTTTTTTTTTTTTGAATTTGTAAACGTCATAGATCTTTGGTAAGTTGCATGAAGAGTACATGTTCATGTAATTTGCTGCCACCTGAATGCTGAAAATCAGTAAAATAGCTTTACGAGAGAGAGAGAGAGAGAACACTGTATATTATTTGAAAGTAAAACCGCTACAACCGGCCCATAGAAAACAATTCAAGTACGGAGAGGAGTGAGGGGCTCATCGAAATAAAACAATATTAAAAAAAAAATCGGGCGTTATTATCTTAATTTTATCTACTTAATCATGCGAGTTTACAGATATGAAATTCTTGTTCTGTTTGTTTTCTTTCTTGTTTTTATTTATTTTTAAACATTTAGAATTTTGTTTCCCAACATGTCGCTCCTGTATGTACATGTATGTAGTGGGGGGGGGGGGGGGATCATGAACCAGTAAGGAACACAAACTATTCAAATAATAATTCACATGTATTTGAAAATAATATATTCTTATCAGTGGACCAGTTATTAGTATCTGTTTGTTTGGTTTGGGTTTTTTTTATTGTTGTTGTTTTTTTTATAAGTCTTCCGTTAAACTCGCCTTATAAAACAATGACCTATAGCATGGAAGTAAATTATAAATGATCTTAAATAGAAAATCAAGTTACACTGTATGAGAATTTTTAGTGATTATTACGACCTACATATACATGTAATGGACGACAACCTAGCTTAAATATAAACTGCTAAATGTGAAAACTTAGCATTTTACGTGTACAGTATGTCTCAGCTATTTCATAGATAAGATCATAATTAAGTTGTTTGTTTTTCAAACATTTAAATTAAGATTTAGCAATTGCAATTACAATTGGAAGTTCCAACTTATTTTAAAACGCATGAATAATGTAAACAAATGAATTTGAAAGCCTTTTTTTTATTAAGATACTTTTAACAATTTCAATCCATCCGATACATCGAAAATAAATTTAACGCCTTTTTTCTTCTTTTTCTTTCGAGATATACTTAGCTGGTAAGTTAAGAAAAATAAAAGTGATAATTCTACGTCGAATGTACGGTGAAATTCTTGAAAATTTATCAACGTTCTCCATATTGTCACTTACATGTACATGTTTCGATCGCCATAAAAACTGTACTGATCGATTTCACTACTGTATTTGGAATATATAAGGGGCGGGGCTTACTGGCGGCAAGATTAAAGCGGGGTCCGCTTCACGCATGAGTGCGTAAAGCTAACCCGGAAAGCGAACGCCGGGTTCGCTCATCTGTAAATCAATGAACCGATTTCAACCAGAACCATTCGGCCCATTTAAACAAAATATGGCCATAAAGGCTTTTTAAAGGGTGATGATTAAGAATTCTCAAAAGTTTGGTTGCATCAATTAAAAAAAATCGTCTTCTAAATAACCACTTGACTAAAACGTTAAATGTTATTTTAAAATATTTTATCGTATGATGAGATTCAAAGCTGTTCCAATCATGACCCCTCAGTATAGAATGGGACTGCTGTGAGAGATGAAATGACAATATGAGCATGTGAGTTCAGGCTAGGTATAGGCGTTTCTATGCATATGAGCCAATAAAAACGCATAGGAGGTATATTTATTATTCAGAGAAAGTTTTGATTTATTTTCTTATGCATACTTAGTACCCACGATATGTTATAGCCAGTACATATTATGACGTCATTGTTCTTACCTACTGGAGGCAATAAAATATATCAACAAAAGAGCTTCGACACAAGGGATAACCCTATTTAATTTTACATAAAAATGTATAATGCTAAGAAAAATATTCTGTAGATTAATAAAACTGCTGCACAAATCCTAGGTATTTTCCCATTTGATCAGAATTTGAGGAAACGTGTACGAGACTGTGCATTTTTACCCTAATTCAACTTAAAACTTTACAAATAGAAATTATACAACTGAGCTGTTGATATTTGTGCAGCAATACCAGCAATCTTCGAAATATTTTGCTTCTTAATATACCTTGTTTTAGTTAAATAAAATAGAGCATGCCCTTGCGCCGACTCATTTTTTAATGTTCATTATGATCTTGTGTAGTAAAGAACAAGTATTAGTATGTGACACCAAAAACGTATTTCAAACTAGTTATAATTGTAACGGGGACCGTTACAGATGTTCCCCAAACGCTCCCCTACTCCCTTTTGGTGTCTTATTTCCTATAAGCTTCATTAAATAAGGCAATGAAGTACATTGGCCATTTTTTTGCATTTCACTCGCGCGCACTCTCATGGTTGTGCAGGATGACCATGTCATCCCGTCTATACTATTAATGCATCTTTATCTTCTAAGTATCAAAACATTCCATAAAAAAATATAAACGTGAGGGCTATATCAAGTATATTGGTCATCTTACACATTGCACGCATGCACATGCATGCATGTTCATAATGACCATGTCACCTTGTCTACACTTTTAATATGTCTGTTTATTCTTAGTATCAAAGCTTTTCATCAAAAAATATAAAAGTTACGGCTATATAAAGTATATTGGTCATTTTCTTTTTTTACACATTGCATGCGCGCGCACGTGAATGCATGTGCATGATAACCATATCATCGTGTCTACATTTTTAATATATCTATATATTCTTTATATCAAAGCTTTTCATAAAAAATATAAAAATTAGGGCTATATTAAGTATATTGGTCATTTTACACATTGCACGCTCGCGCAAGTGCATGCATGTCCATGCTGATTATGTCGTCTCGTCTACACTATTAGTATATCCTCATATTCTGAATATCAAAGCATTTCATTAAAAAATATAAAAGTTAAGCCTATATCAAGAATATTGGTAATTTAACTCATTGCACATGCGCGCACGAGCAGACATGTGCATGCTGACCATGTCACCCAGTTTACACTATGAATATATCATTATATTCTGAGTATCAAAGTATTTCATCAAAAGATGTGAAAGTTATGGCTATATCAAGTATATTGGTCATTTTACTCACTACACGCGCACGCACGTGCATGTTTGTATGCGATGACCATGTCATCTTGTCTACACTTCTAATATATCTTTATATTCTGAGTTACAAAGCAATTCATCAAAAAGTCTACGAGTTAAGACTGTATCAATTGTATTGGTTATTTCAATCAATGCGCATGTGCGCATGTGCATGTATGTGCATTCTGACCATGTCCTTTTGTCTACACTATTAATACATCCTTATATTCCGAGTATCAAAGAATTTCATCATAAGATATGAAAGTAATGGTAACATCAAGTATGTTGTATTTTTTTACTCATTGCACGCGCACGCACGAGCACGCATGTGTATGCACGTGTGAGCTGATCTCGTCATCTTGTCTACACTTCTAATATATTTGCATATTCTCAGTTTCAAAGCAATTCATCAAAAAATGTACACGTTAAGTTTATATTAACTGTATTGGTTATTTCTATCATTGCGCATGCGCGCACGTGCATGAATGTGCATACTGACCATGGCAACTTGTCTACACTATTAATATATCCTTATATCCTGAATATCAAAGTATTTCATCAAAAGATGAAAAAGTTACGGCTATATCAGGTATTGGTCATTTTACTCATTGCAGGCGCACGCACGTGCGCGCAAAATGACCTTGGTTCCGCAAATCTACATACCATTCCTATTAACTCTAAAAAGGTTTCAACTCAATCGGATGTGTAGTTTCCGAGATCGTTCACGGACAAAAAAGTACCCAGGAAGAAAAATAATAATAACTAGAAACCGATTCTGAAAAAAAAACAACGAAAATTCAAGCTGGAAATGTGATAAAAGAAATTCAGACACTCTGGAGATTTAACCTTGGTCGTCAGCGTCAAAATCCAACGTGCTAACAATTAACCATTCACCTTTTTTCATCACTTCCTCTCAGGATCGGAAGAAACGGCTATACAAAATTTTCTCACGATTCAAATAAACTGATGACTGACTATCAGTCCTGAAAGTTTCAGACTTCAGTCCTTTATTGTTGTCGAGCAATATTGTGAGAACAAATTCTAATTTTGAGGACAGGTAAACACGCGACCGGAAGTGAATTTTATAAAAAAATCTCTGACATTTCTCTAGACATTTGCAGCATCTACAACATACATGAAATTATTTCAAGTACTGAGAAAGTTAAATATCAAAATAACGTAGTTTATCTCCTAAAACCGGAAGTTGACGTTTTTGTTTCCGGTGGAATCAAACATATTTCAAAACAGCGAAAGAGATGGAATAAAGTTATGCAAGTTTTAATTTAAAAAAAGAAAAGTTAAAATTTTGTATATCTTTGATCACTTCCTGTAGCAAGCGGAAGTGACGACTGACGCGTTTAACCCAAGTGATTTCGCCTACTCCTCAAGGTTTATTACTCATAAAAACTTGGTGTTTAATCTTTTACCTGTTTTTGAGATCTCGCGCAGAAATCTTCTCATTTTAAGGACAGGAAAACATGCGACCGGAAGTGAATTTTTGAAAGATATTTAAGGTTACTCTCGACATTTGCACTCTGAATAACATATGTAAAATTCATTTCAAATACTTTATCTACAAAAGGTATTAATGGGAAAGAAAAATACTCAAATTATGTCGTTTTTCTCATATAACCGGAACTTGACGTTTTTGTTTCCGGTGGGACCAACATATTTCGAAACAACAAAAAAGATGCAATAATGTTATGTAAGTATTGATTTAAAAAAGGAGAGTTGAAATTTTACGATTTCTTTGATCACTTCCGTAAGCGACCGGAAGTGCCGACGACGAACGAAAAGGTGATTCTGTTCACCTATAAGTCATGTACTATTCTCTCTAACAAGTCTCCAGTTCATATCTTTAGCCATTCTTGAAAAAAAGGGGCGACAAAATTTCATTTTAAAATCAGGAATTTGTCGATAACTTGGCACCGGAAGCGAATTTTCAAAATTCCTCTGAGACGTATGAAGTTCCTATAGATGCGCATTATTCCTGAAAATTTCATTGAAAACCACTGTAAAGTTGCTGAGAAATCGCGTGCACAAAATTTAGGGAAAAAAATAAGAATAATAATAATAACTAGAAACTTGTTGCCATGGCAACAAGAAGGTCTTCCGTCCCTTCTCCGTCATGAGAGAAGTTGATTCCTCACTCATAACACTATCTGTATTACGTTGTGCATTCCATTTAACTCCTTCATACAAGAAACACTATAAAACGTAAATTGTAAAATATATCGCGTAATTCGAACGGAACATTATACCAGATATCATTTCAAAGATACAGTATTATATTTCAGCTGAAAAAAAGGTACAAAAAAATCCAGACATTCTGGGGATTCAGTCCAGGTCGCCCGCCTGAAAATTAAACGCACGCTAACCATTACGCTAGTGGGACCAATTCTTGTAAGAGTCTCTATTATCCCTAGTAAAATCATTAAAAAATATTGAGAGACAAAAAAGTTGAAAAATTCGACTTTTTTAATTAGCTTCCGGTAGCGACCGGAACTATTAACGACGCACAAAAAGGCGATTCCGCAAATTTAGAAGTCATGTTCTATCATCTCTTATAAGTCTCCAGTTCATATCTAAAGCCGTTCTTTAGAAATGCCGCAGAAAAAAAATTCATTTAAAAATCAGGAAATTGCCCGTAACATGGAACCAGAAGTGAATTTTTCCAAAATTCTTTCAAATCTAACAACGGCTTTTTAAAAGGCATTATCCCTGAAAGTTTGATGATAAACCACTGAATAGTTCTCGGGATATGGCGTGCATAATATTTGTCTAAAAATGTTAGTAATAATTATAATGTTTATTATCAATTTTCAAACAAATTGTATATTATGCATTCTGAGAAGAGTCTCTATTAACCCTACTAATATCATCGAAATATATTGAAAAAACAAAAAAGTTTAAAAATTCGACTTTTTTTTAATTCGCTTCCGGTAGCTACCGGAGGTACTGACGACGCATGAAAAGGCGATTCTGGTAATCTAAAAGACATGTTCTATAATCTCTAATAAGTCTCCAGTTCATACCTTTAGTCGTTCTTTAGATACGCCGCAGACAAAATTCCATTGAAAAATCAGGAATTTGCCCGTAACATGGAACCGGAAATGAATTTTTCAAAAATTCTATCAAATGTAACAATGGCTTTTTTAAACGCATTATTCCTGAAAGTTTGACAGAAAACCACTGAAATGTTCTTGAGATATCGAGTGCATAATATTTGTCTAAAAAATATTAATAATAATTATAATATCTACTATCAATTTTCAAACAAATTATATATTATGTATTCTGAAAAGAGTCTCTATTAACCCTACTAGTATCATCGAAATATATTGAAAAACAAAAAAGTTGAAAAATTCGACTTTTTTAATTCGCTTCCGGTAGCGACCGGAAGTACTGATGACGCACGAAAAGGCAATTCTGGTAATCTAAAAGACATGTTCTATAATCTCTAATAAGTCTCCAGTTCATACCTTTAGTCGTTCTTTAGATACGCCGCAGACAAAATTCCATTTAAAAATCAGGAATTTGCCCGTAATTTGGAACCGGATTGTGATGAATAAAGTTCATATGATAACTCATTTTTTTGTGAAAGTTTCATTGAAAACCACTGAATAATTTTCGAGAAATCGCGTGCACAAAATTTGGTCAAAAAAAGAATAATAATAATAATAAGAAGAAACAGTAGAATCACTATAAGGTCTTCCGTGAAGACAGAAGACCTTAATAAGAAACAGTAGAATCACTATAAGGTCTTCCGTGAAGACGGTAGACCTTAACTAGATGCGTTTCTTGTTGCTAGGGCAACAAGTGGTCTTCCGACCGAACTTTTCTCCAGAACGCTATGCTATCTCACTTCGTTTAATACTTTCTTTAAGGTATTTTTCGTTTGCGTTTATGTAACACAGTCTTTCAACATAGATCATAATTATTAAAGGATTTCTGTAGAATCTCCGTAAACAAAGCTTTAGAAAATAAGCAAAAACTATCATACATGTCTTCAAGGGAGAAAAATATTATTTTCAACTGAAAAAAGAGAGAAACAATCACCCGCCCAAGCAGGATTCGAACGCGCAACATACGAGAAAGATTGGATCGATCATATCTTTGCAATAAATGCATCAATCAAAATGATGAAAACATACATAGAACTCTTAAAAGACTCTCTATTAACCCTGTAAATTTCAAAGAAAAATATTGAAAAACAAAAAAGTTGCAAATTTAAGATTTTTGAATTTACTTCCATTCGCGACCGGAAGTACGAACAACGAAAAATAAAGGTCGATCACCATATCTCCATTTAATGTTCTATCACGTCCGTGAGTTTCAATTTCATATCTTTAGCCGTTCTCGAGAAAATTAACGGACAAAATTCCATTTAAAAAATACAATTTTCCCCAAAAATCGCAAACGGAAGTAAATTTCAAAAAAGTGAGGGACACCCCTGGAGATATATATTCATGATGCATCTTCTCTGAAAAAATCTTTCAAATTGAACCACGCATAGCTGAGATATGGCCTGTACTATGAAAAAAAGAATAATAATAATAATAATAACTAGAGCAAAGCTCGTTGCAAAGCAACGAGTAGGTCTTCCGTCCGATTTACGATGTTGACTGTGATAGATTTACTCAAAAAAAAAAAGAGAAAAGAAAAGAAGGAAGAACAAGTATAATTGAATAAAATAGGCGATTGAATTTTTTAAAATATGTTTAGAAACATAAAAGAGTGATATCTTTTAATTTCAATCCATTTCCGGTTCCTTTAAATTCACTTCCGGTATGACAAGAAGTGCTCAAGACGACTTAAAACTCCATAGTGAGTGTGTACAAATCTTTCCTGAAAGTTTGGATGAAAAATATTCATTTTTTGGACAACTTCCGGTTTAAAAGTACAACTTTCGGTGGAAATGAAATGACTTGAAACACTATACATGTCAATGTTGTAATCATTTAAAAATTAAAAAAAAAATCAAAAATTGCATATTTTTAAGCTACTTCCGGTGGACAACGGAAGTGACGCCGGAAAAAACGAAACACCGGAGACATATGTACAGATCATGATCTATTATCCCAGAAAATTTCATGACTCCATCTTCAACAGTTTTTGAGAAGAGGCACAGACAAAATTTCAATTCAAAAAGAGAAAATCAAGTATAACTCGCGACCGGAAGTGACATCATCAAAATAAAAAAAAACGCCTTAAGTTCATGTAATTTGCCATCATTGCTGAAAGTTTCATGAAAATCCATTGATGCATTTACGAGAAATCGCGTGCACAAAATCGGTAAGAATAATAATAATAAAAAAAGTAGAAAAGAAACAACAGAATAATAAGAAGGTCTTCCGTTGAGACGGAAGACCTTAATAATAGAAAACAGACGGAAAACAATAAGGTCCTCCGAAGGAAGTCGGAAGACCTTAACTAGAGATTTCTTGCCATGGCAAGAAGAAGGTCTTCCATCCCTTCTCTGTCATAAGACTTCATCAGATAATTTATTTCTCACTCATAACAACACAAACATTACCGCTGTGAAATCTCTGTAACTCCTTCATACAAATTTAGCATTCTGGTCCTTTTGTGACCCCTTATTACGTAACATATGATCAGAATCTTACCATATATTGTTGTAAATCATTAAGATAAACATCTTTGCTTCAGTAATGTATCACAAATTATTGATCGTTAAAGAGTTAAAGATGAAAGACTTTTGGCTCCTCTCAGCCACTAATTTGAGGGGTCAGCCCCTTTTTGTTGATATCAAATGAAAGGTCTTGTGATTTTGAAGACTTTTTGTTCAACAACTATTCAGAGATTTCTTTTCGTTGTGGAGATATGCTGAATGGAAATGTTTAGGAACCACCCCTCCAGGTCCTTATATGGGCCGTTTGACAAAACTTGAAAGAGTGCATATTATTTAGAACATTATTCTGACCATCTTTTGTTCAGTATTGCTTATCAAAATATTTTCCCTTTTCGAGATATAAAGCGTCAAAGATTTAGCATTCTGGTCCCTTGTGACCCCTTATTACGTAACATATGATCAGAATCTTATCATATATTGTTGTAAATTATTAAGATAAACATCTTTGCTTCAGTAATGTATTACAAATTATTGATCGTTAAAGAGTTAAAGATGAAAGACTTTTTGCCCCTCTCAGCCCCTAATTTGAGGGGCCAGCCCCTTTTTCTTGATATCAAATGAAAGGTCGTTATATTCTGCAGAACTTTTCTTCTATATGTTTTAACAAATTCTTAACATGTATGAAGATATGAAAGAAAAGGTGTTAAATTTTGTGAGATGTTTCTGAGACATTTTTTGAGCCCTACCGAGTTTCGGCGCCTTTTGCCTTTGAGAGATTTGGACACCTGCCTGCAAATCTACAAACCTTCCTTTACCTTCACTTAAAATCTTGAATTAATATCTTAAGTCGTTTCGGAGGAGTTTCCCGGACAAGCCGACCCTTTTGGCCCCTCTGAAAATCAGAAAATCCTAAATATCTCGAGATGGAAAGTGACGTCATCAACGAAAAAACTTTCCAATAAGGTTCAGATAAATGCCTATCAGATCTGAAAGTTTCATGAAAATCGGCCGAGACGTTACCGAGAACTTGCGTGCACAAACTCGGTGTGAATAATTAATAATAACTAGATGAGATCTCGTTGCGAGCAACGAGTAAGTCTTCCGTCCGATTTTTCGATAAGATGAGATATTATTTTGACTATGATCTTTGTTAAAAGATAATAATATATAGACTTCCCTAATTAGATTTCATTCTTTTGATTAATGTAACATTATCAAAGAGCTATAGATGACAGGCTTCTGGCCCCTCTGCCCCTAATTTGAGGGGTCAGCCCCTTTCTCTTGATATCAAATGAAAGGTCTTGTGATTTTGAAGACTTTTTGTTCAACAACTATTCAGAGATTTCTTTTCGTTGTGAAAATATGCTGATTGAAAATATTTAGGGGCCACCCCTCCAAGTCCTTAATGGGGCCGTTTCACAAAAAACGGAAAGGGTGCATATTGTTTAGAACATTATTCTGACCATCTTTTGTTCAGTATTGCTTATCAAAATATTCCCCCTTTTCGAGACATAAAGCGTCAAAGATTTAGCATTCTGGCCCCTTGTAACTCCTTATTACGTAACATATGATCACAATTTTAAAACATAAAGTTGCAAATCGTTGAGATGACCATTTTTGCTTCAGTAAATTATAACAAAATGTTGATCGTTCAAGAGTTATACATGAAAGCCTATTGGCCCCTCTTAATCCCTAATTTGAGGGATCAGCCCCTTTTTCTTGATATCAAATGAAAGATCTTGTGACTTTGAAGACTTTTTGTTCAACAACTATTCAGAAATCTATTTTCGTTTTCGAGATATGATGAATTGAAATATTTAGGGGCCAGCCCTTCAAGTCCTTAATCGGGCCCTTTTGCAAAAATTGAAAGGTTGCAGATTGTTCAGAACATTATTCTGACCATCTTTTGTTGAATATTGCTTATCAAAATATTCCCTCTTTTTGAGATATAAAGCGTCAAAGATTTAGCATTCTGGCCCCTTTTGACCCCTTATTATGCAATATAGGATCAAAATTTTATAACATATATTTCCAAATCGTTAAGATAAACATTTTTGTTTCAGTAACTTATAACAAAATATTGATCGTTCAAGAGTTATACTTGAAAGATTTTGGGCCCCTCTGAGCCCCTAATTTGAAGGGTCAGCCCTTTTTTCTTGATATCAAATGAAAGGTCTTGTAATTTTGAAGACTTTTTGTTCAATACCTATTCAGAGATTTCTTTTCGTTGTGGAGATATGCCGAATGGAAATATTTAGGGGCCACCCCTCCAAGTCCTTAATGGGGCCGTTTGACAAAAATTGAAAGGGTGAATATTGTTTAGAACCTTAATCTGACCATCTTTTGTTCAATATTGCTTATCAAAATATTCCCCCTTTTTGAGATATAAAGCGTCAAAGATTTAGCATTCTGGCCCCTTTTGGCCCCTTTTTACGCAATATATGATCTTAATTGTATAATATATAGTGGCAAATTGTTAAGAGGAGCATTTTTGCTTCAGTAATTGATAATAAAATATTGATAGTTAACGAGTTATAGATGAAAGACTTTGGGCCCCTCTGACTCCCTAATTTGAGGGGTCAGCCCCTTTTTCTTGATATCAAATGAAAGGTCTTGTAATTTTAAATACTTTTTGTTCAATACCTATTCAGAGATTTCTTTTCGTTGTGGAGATATGCCGAATGGAAACATTTAGGGGCCACCCCTCCAAGTCCTTAATGGGGCCGTTTGACAAAAATTGAAAGGGTGCATATTGTTTAGAACATTATTCTGAACATCTTTTGTTCAGTATTGCTTATCAAAATATTCCCCCTTTTTGATATATAAAGCGTCAAGGATCTGGTATTCTGGCCCCTTTTGGCCCCTTATTATGCAATATAGGATCAAAATTTTATAACATATATTTCCAAATCGGTAAGATAAACATTTTTGTTTCAGTAACTTATAATAAAATATTGATCGTTCACGAGTTGTACTTGAAAGTCTTTTGGCCCCTCTGAGCCCCTAATTTGAAGGGTCAGCCCCTTTTTCTTGATATCAAATGTAAGGTCTTATTATTTTGCATGTCTTTTGTTATACATGTTTTAACAAAATATTTGCAGGTAAAAAGATATTAAGGAAAAAGTGACAAATTTTGCGAGATGCTTGTGAGCTTATTTTTCGAGCCCAGGCGAGCTTCAACGCCTTTTAAGCTGGAAAAATACAGATGCCAAATGGCACATCTATAATCTTTCCTCTATCTTCACTAAAAATCTTAACTCAATATCTTAAGTCGTTTAGGAGGAGTTTCCAGGACAAGTCGACCCTCTGAAAATCAGAAAATCCTTAATATCTCAAGATAGGAAGTGACGTCATCAATGAAAAAAATTTCCAATAAGGTTCAGATCAATACCTATCAGATCTAAAAGTTTCATGAAAATCGTCCAAGTCGTTTACGAGAACTCGCGTGCACAAAATCGGTAAGAATAATAATAAGAAAAATAATAATAATAGGGAAAAAGAAACAGAACGAAAACAATAAGGTCTTCCGTTGGAAACGGAAGACCTTAACTAGATGAGATCTCGTTGCGAGCAACGAGTAGGTCTTCCGTCCGATTTTTCGATGAGATGAGATGTGATTTTGATTAAGTTTTTGTTAAAAGATAATGATATAAAGATTTCCCTCCTTAGATTTCATTCTTTTTATTTATATAACATAAACTTGAACATCTTTCCTTCAATATTGCTTTTCAAATTGTTTTCCTATTTCGAGATATGAAGCGTAAGAGATTTAACATTCTGTCCACTTTTGGCCCCTAATTAGGCAATAGAGAATCAAAATTTTACGACATATTGTTGCATTTTGTTACGTTAAGCATTTTAGCTTCAGTAATTTATAACAAATTCTTGATCATTGAAGAATTACATTTTGTCGTTTGGCCCATCTAAGCCCCTAATTTGAAGGGTCAGCCCCTTTTTCCTGATATCAAATGAAAAGACTTGTGATTTTAAACATTTTTTGTTCAACAACTACGCAGCTAGGTTAAGGACTCCCATATATACGTCAGCCTATGCAGAGGTTCGGGAAAGCTATTATGACGTCACGTTAAAACAATACAAATGAATCTCGACAAATAAATACTATATGTTGTTTTTAAAACACACTAAGTACTTTCGTTCCTCACAAATATTATAATTATAAATAGATATGCAACCTATCTTGCCATAAGAGCACTTAACGAATGTAAAATGAAAGCCAGCTTGATCTCACTGTACCTACTGAGATGACGTCATTTCTTAGTTTGACACACAGTTTCTCTGTACTTGAGGCGTGGATCACGCTTTTATCGTAGCTTGTAAAAATAAAAATAAATACAAAACACGCGTAATCGGACCAAATGAGAGACATATTCTGAAATATATTAATCCACATCTTATTGTCAAACTAAATTGATAATGTGTAGACTTTATATAAAGCCGTAAGGAGCACATTTGTACAGTAACGTGCTAGAATGACAGGTCCAGCCCCTCGAAAATATCAAAAGTTCAACAAATTCCAAATTTTTCAACACGTGTAGCTATTATTCCTTTTATTCTAAAAAGTGCTGGGAGCTGGTTGTGCATTTTTTATTTATTCCGTAATGTAACATTACAATGCGTATTGCATTTTTGTCGGGAGTTAATAGAAAGAAGGCTAAATTTTAAACAATTCCCGAGCATGAGGAAGTTGCTCCCAGCACTTTTCGTGTTAAAGAATTTGTCTCAAAGAAAACAGAATAAATTTTATAGCGGAAAGATATCCGTATATCGTTGAACTTTTACGATCTTTGTAGTAGTACATGTATGTTCTAATTTTAAACCTGTCACGTGACAAACAGCTGATGTAAGCGATGTCGCTTTGGCCGAACTCAGCAGAGACCCGATATATAGAAGTGCAAACACCACAATTCACATTCATCAAAACTAATGCTGTTAAAAAAAATATTCAATTTGTATTCATTTTCGCTAAATATATCAATGCGTATATTTTATGGGCGTCCTTAACCTAGCTGCGTATTCAAAAGTTTCTTCTCGTTTTCGAGATATGTCGAATAGAAAAACTTAGGGGCCAGCCCTTCAAGCCCTTAATGGGTCCGTTTTGCAAAAATTGAAAGAATGAATATTGTTCAGAACATTATTCTGAACATCTTTTGTTCAAAATTGCTTATAGAAATATCTCCCCTTGTTTAGATGTAAAGAGTCAAATGTATAGCATTCTTGCCCCTTTTGGCCCCTTATTACGCAACATATGATCTTAATTTTATAATATATAGCTGCAAATCGTTAAGATGAGCATTTTTGCTTCAGTACTTGATAACAAAATATTGATCGAGCAAGAGTTATACATAAAAAACTCTGGGCCCCTCTGAACCCCTAATTTGAGGGATCAGCCCTTTGTCCTTGATATCAAATGAAAGGTCTTATGATTTTGAAGACTTTTTGTTCAACAATTATTCAGAAATTTATTTTCGTTTTCGAGATATGCTGAATTGAAATATTTAGGGGCCAACCCTTCAAGTCCTTAATGGGGCCGTTCTGCAAAAAATGAAAGATTGGATATTGTTTAGAACATTTTTTTGAACAATTTTTGTTCAATGTTGCTTTTCAAAATATTTCCCCTTTTTGAAATATAAAGTGCCAAATATTTAGCCTTCTGGCCCCTTTTGGTCCTATATTACGTAACATATGATCAAAATTTTAAAACACATAGTTGCAAATCGTTAAGATAAACATTTTTGCTTCAGTAATTAATAACAAAATATTGATCGTTCAAGAGTTATACTTGAAAGAGTTTTGGCCCCTCTGAGCCCCTAATTTGAGGGACCAGCCCTTTTTTCTTGATATCAAATGAAAGGTCTTGTCATTTTGAAGATTTTTTGTTCAACAACTATTCAGAAATTTATTTTCGTTTTCGAGATATGCTGAATTGAAATATTTAAGGGCCAGTCCCTCAAGTCCTTAATGGGGTAGTTTTGCAAAATTTGAAAGGTTGCATATAGGTTAAACCAATATTCTGACCATTTTTTGTTCTCTATTGCTTATCAAGATATTCCCTCTTTTCGAGATAGAAAGCGTCAAAGATTTAGCATTCTGGCCCCTTCTGGCCCCTTATTACGTAATATATGATAAAGATTTTAAAACATATAGTTTGAAATCGTTAAGATGAACACTTTTGCTTCAGTAATATATAACAAAATTTTGATCGTTCAAAAGTTATATATGAAAGACTTTTCGCCCTTCTGAGTCCCTTATTTGAGGGATCAGCCCCTTTTTCTTGATATCAAATGAAACGTCTTGTCTTTTTGTGCATCTTTTGTATTATATGTTTTAACAAAATATTTACAGGTAAAAAGATATAAAAGAAAACGTGTCAAATTTTGCGAGATGCTTGTGAGCCTATTTTTCGAGCCCAGGCGAGCTTCAACGCCTTTTGAGCTGGAAACATATAGATGCGAAATGGCACCTCTACAATCTTTCCTCTATCTTCACTGAAAATCTTATCCCTTTATCTCTATTCGTTTAGGAGAACACCCCAGGACAAGCCGACCCTCTGAAAATTAGAAAATCGTCCATATCTCTCGACCGGAAGTGACGTCATCAAAAACAAAAAAAACCTATCAAGATCAGTTGATTATCTTTCACATCTGAAAGTTTGATGTAAATCAGCCAAGCCGTTTCTGAGAAATCGCGTGCACAAAATCGGTTGGAAGAAAAATAATAATAATAATAATAATAACTAGATGAGATCGCGTTGCGAGCAACGAGTAGGTCTTCCGTCCGATTTTTCGATAAGATGAGATATGATTTTGTTTATGATCTTTGTTAAAAGATAATAATACATAGACTTCCCTAATTAGATTTCATTCTTTTGATTTATATAACATTATCAAAGAGCTATAGATGAAAGACTTTTGGCCCCCCTGAGCCCCTAATTTGAGGGGTCAGCCCCTTTTTCTTGATATCAAATGAAAGGTCTTGTGATTTTGAAGACTTTTTGTTCAACAACTATTCAGAGATTTCTTTTCGTTGTGGAGATATGCTGAATGGAAATATTAAGGGGCCATTCCTCCAAGTCCTTAATGGGGCCGTTTGACAAAAATTGAAAGGGTGCATCTTGTTTAGAACATTATTCTGACCATCTTTTGTTCAGTATTGCTTATCAAAATATTCTCCCTTTTCGAGATATAAAGCGTCAAAGATTTAGCATTCTGGCCCCTTGTGACCCCTTATTACGTAATATATGATCAGAATCTTATCATATATCGTTGTAAATCGTTAAGATAAGCATCTTTGCTTCAATAATGTATTACAAATTATTGATCGTTAAAGAGTTATAGATGAAAGACTTTTGGCCCCCCTGAGCCCCTAATTTGAGGGGTCAGCCCCTTTTTCTTGATATCAAATGAAAGGTCTTGTGATTTTGAAGACTTTTTGTTCAACAACTATTCAGAGATTTCTTTTCGTTGTGGAGATATGCTGAATGGAAATATTAAGGGGCCATTCCTCCAAGTCCTTAATGGGGCCGTTTGACAAAAATTGAAAGGGTGCATCTTGTTTAGAACATTATTCTGACCATTTTTTGTTCAGTATTGCTTATCAAAATATTCTCCCTTTTCGAGATATAAAGCATCAAAGATTTAGCATTCTGGCCCCTTGTGACCCCTTATTACGTAACATATGATCAGAATCTTATCATATATTGTTGTAAATCGTTAAGATAAGCATCTTTGCTTCAATAATGTATTACAAACTATTGATCGTTAAAGAGTTATAGATGAAAGACTTTTGGCCCCCCTGAGCCCCTAATTTGAGGGGTCAGCCCCTTTTTCTTGATATGAAATGAAAGGTCTTGTGATTTTGAAGACTTTTTGTTCAACAACTATTCAGAGATTTCTTTTCGTTGTGGAGATATGCTGAATGGAAATATTAAGGGGCCACCCCTCCAAGTCCTTAATGGGGCCGTTTGACAAAAATTGAAAGGGTACATCTTGTTTAGAACATTATTCTGACCATCTTTTGTTCAGTATTGCTTATCAAAATATTCTCCCTTTTCGAGATATAAAGCGTCAAAGATTTAGAATTCTGGCCCCTTGTGACCCCTTATTACGTAACATATGATCAAAATCTTATTATATATTGTTGTAAATCATTAAGATAAACATCTTTGCTTCAGTAATGTATTACAAAATATTGATCGTTAAAGAGTTAAAGATTAAAGACTTTTGGCCCCTCTCAGCCCCTAATTTGAGGGGTCAGCCCCTTTTTCTTGATATCAAATGAAAGGTCGTATCATTCTGCACAACTTTTTTTCTATATGTTTTAACAAATTCTTAACATGTATGAAGATATGAAAGAAAAGGTATAAAATTTTGTGAGATGTTTCCGAGACATTATTTGAGCCCAACCGAGCTTCGGCGCCTTTTGCGCTAGAGAGATTCGGACACCTGCTTGCAAATCTACAAACCTTCCCCTACCTTCACTGAAAATCTTGACTCAATATCTTAAGTCGTTTCGGAGGAGTTTCCAGGACAAGCCGACCCTCTAAAAATCAGAAAATCCTAAATATCTCGAGATGGAAAGTGACGTCATCATCGGAAAAAATTTCCAATAAGGTTGAGAGCAATACCTATCAGACCTGAAAGTTTCATGAAAATCGGCCAAGACGTTACCGAGAACTTGCGTGCACAAAATCGGTAAGAATAATAATAATAACTTGATGAGATCTCGTTGCGAGCAACGAGTAGGTCTTCCGTCCGATTTTTCGATGAGATGAGATATGACTTTGACTATAATCTTTGTTAAAAGATAATAATATATAGACTTCCCTATTTAGATTTCATTCTTTTGATTTATATAACCTTATCAAAGAGCTATAAATGACATGCTTTTGGCCCTTCTGAGACCCTAGTTTGAGGGTTCAGCCCCTTTTTCTTGATATCAATCGAAAGGTCTTGTGATTTTGAAGACTTTTCGTTCAACAACTAATGAGATTTCTTTTCGTTGTGGAGATATGCTGAATGGAAATATTTAGGGACCACCCCTCCTGGTCCTTAATGGGGCCGTTTGACAAAAATTGAAAGGGTGCATATTGTTTAGAACATTATTCTGACCATCTTTTGTTCAGTATTGCTTATCAAAATATTCTCTTTTTTCGAGATATAAAGCATCAAAGATTTAGCATTCTGGCCTTTTGTAACTCCTTATTACGTAACATATGATCACAATTTTAAAACATATAGTTGCAAATCGTTGAGATGACCATTTTTGCTTCAGTAAGTTGTAACAGAAAATTGATGGTTCAACAGTTATACATGAAAGACTATTGGCCCCTCTTAGTCCCTAATTTGAGGGAACAGCCCCTTTTTCTTTTTGTTCAACAACTATTCAGAAATCTATTTTCGTTTTTGAAATATTTAAGGGCCAGCCCTTCAAGTCCTTAATGGGGCCTTTTTGCAAAATTGAAAGGTTGCATATTGTTTAGAACATTATTCTGAACATCTTTTGTTCAATATTGCTTTTCAAAATATTTCCCCTTTTTGAGATATAAAGCGTCAAAGATTTAGCAATATGGCCCCTTATTATGTAACATATGATCAAAATATAAAACATATAGTTGCAAGTCGATAAGACGAACATTTCTGCTTCAGTAATTTATTACAAAATATTGATCGTTCAAGAGTTATACATGAAAGACTTTTGGTCCCTCTGAGCCCCTAACTTAAGGGATCAGCCCTTTTTTCTTGAAATCAAATGAAAGATCTTGTGATTTTGAAGACTTTTTGTTCAACAACTATTCAGAAATCTATTTTCGTTTTCGAGATATGATGAATTGAAATATATAGGGGCCAGCCCTTCAAGTCCTTAATGGGGCCGTTTTGCAAAAATTGAAAGGTTGCATATCGTTTAGAACATTATTCTGAACATTCTTTGTTCAATATTGCTTTTCAAAATATTCCCCCTTTTTGAGATATAAAGCGTCAAAGATTTAGCATTCTGGCCCCTTTTGGCCCCTTATTACGTAACATATGATCAAAATATAAAACATATAGTTGCAAGTCGATAAGACGAACATTTCTGCTTCAGTAATTTATTACAAAATATTGATCGTTCAAGAGTTATACATGAAAGACTTTTGGCCCCTCTGAGCCCCTAATTTAAGGGATCGGCCCTTTTTTCTTGATATCAAATGAAAGATCTTGTAATTTTGAAGACTTTTTGTTCAACAACTATTCAGAAATCTATTTTCGTTTTCGAGATATGATGAATTGAAATATATAGGGGCCAGCCCTTCAAGTCCTTAATGGGGCCGTTTTGCAAAAATTGAAAGGTTGCATATCGTTTAGAACATTATTCTGAACATTCTTTGTTCAATATTGCTTTTCAAAATATTCCCCCTTTTTGAGATATAAAGCGTCAAAGATTTAGCATTCTGGCCCCTTTTGGCCCCTTATTACGTAACATATGATCAAAATATAAAACATATAGTTGCAAGTCGATAAGACGAACATTTCTGCTTCAGTAATTTATTACAAAATATTGATCGTTCAAGAGTTATACATGAAAGACTTTTGGCCCCTCTGAGTCCCTAATTTAAGGAATCAGCCCTTTTTTCTTGAAATCAAATGAAAGATCTTGTGATTTTGAAGACTTTTTGTTCAACAACTATTCAGAAATCTATTTTCGTTTTCGAGATATGATGAATTGAACTATTTAGGGGCCAGCCCTTCAAGTCCTTAATGGGGAAGTTTTGCAAAAATTGAAAGGTTGCATATCGTTTAGAACATTATTCTGAACATCTTTTGTTCAATATTGCTTTTCAAAATATTCCCCCTTTTTGAGATATAAAGCGTCAAAGATTTAGCATTCTGGCCCCTTTTGGCCCCTTATTACGTAACATATGATCAAAATTTTAAAACATATAGTTGCAAATTGATAAGATGAACATTTTTGCTTCAGTAATTTATTACAAAATTTTGATCGTTCAAGAGTTATACATGAAAGACTTTTGGCCCCTCTGAGCCCCTAATTTAAGGGATCAGCCCTTTTTTCTTGAAATCAAATGAAAGATCTTGTGATTTTGAAGACTTTTTGTTCAACAACTATTCAGAAATCTATTTTCGTTTTCGAGATATGATGAATTGAAATATATAGGGGCCAGCCCTTCAAGTCCTTAATGGGGCCGTTTTGCAAAAATTGAAAGGTTGCATATCGTTTAGAACATTATTCTGAACATCTTTTGTTCAATATTGCTTTTCAAAATATTCCCCCTTTCTGAGATATAAAGCGTCAAAGATTTAGCATTCTGACCCCTTGTGACCCCTTATTACGTAACATATGATCAGAATCTTATCATATATTGTTGTAAATCGTTAAGATAAACATCTTTGCTTCAGTAACGTATTACAAATTATTGATCGTTAAAGAGTTATAGATGAAAGACTTTTGACCCCTCTGAGCCCCTAATTTGAAGGATCAGCCCCTTTTTCTTGATATCAAATGAAAGGTCGTATCATTCTGCACAACTTTTATTCTATATGTTTTAACAAATTCTTAACATGTATGAAGATATGAAAGAAAAGGTGTAAAATTTTGTGAGATGTTTCTGAGACATTTCTTGAGCCCTACCGAGCTTCGGCGCCTTTTGTGCTAGAGAGATTTGGACACCTGCCTGCAAATCTACAAACCTTCCCCTACCTTCACTGAAAATCTTGACTCAATATCTTAAGTCGTTTCGGAGGAGTTTCCAGGACAGGCCGACCCTCTGAAAATCAGAAAATCCTTAATATCTCGAGATAGAAAGTGACGTCATCAACGAAAAAAATTTCCAATAAGGTTCAGATCAATACCTATCAGATCTGAGAGTTTCATGAAAATCGGCCTGGACATTACCGAGAATTCGCGTGCACAAAATCGGTAAGAATAATAATAATAATAATAATAGGGAAAAAGAAACCGAACGAAAACAATAAGGTCTTCCGTTGGAGACGGAAGACCTTAATAATAATAACTAGATGAGATCTCGTTGCGAGCAACGAGTGGGTCTTCCGTCCGATTTTTGATAAGATGAGATAAGAATTTGACTGAGATTTTTGTTCAAATATAATGATATAAATAAATTGTTAAGACGAACAATTTTGTTTTAATAATGTTTTACAAAATATTGATCATTAAAGGAATATAAATTAAAGACTTTCGCCCCTTTTTGGCCCCTAATGTGAGAGGTCAGCCCTTTTTTCTTGATATCATTTTAAAGCTCTCATGATTTTGAACACTTTTTGTTCAACAACTAGTCAGAAATCCTTTTTTGTTTTCGGGATATATGCAAAAGATATATTAAAGGCCGGCCCTTCAAGTCCTAAATGGGGACGTCTAGCAAAACTTCAAAGAGTGCATATTGTTCAGAATATTATTTTGATCGTCTTTTATTGAATACTGTTTTTCAAAATATTCTTCCTTTTCGAGATATATTGTGCGATAGATTATGCAATCTGGCCCCCTTAAGACCCCTTACTGCGTAATATATGATATCAACATCATGTTATTTAGAAAAAGTGTGTGAAGAAGTACTATTTCGCTTCAGTAATTTATTACAAAATATTTATCATTAAAGAGTTATTGATTGTATACTCTCAGCCCCTTATTTAATGGGTCAGACCCTTTTCCTTGATATCACCTTAAAGCTCTCATGATTTTGATCACTTTTTGTTCAAGAATTATTCAAAAATTCTTTTTCGTTTCCGAGATATATCCGAAGGATATATTTAGGGGCCGGCCCTTCAACTCCTTAATGAAAACGTTTAGAAAAAATCAAAAGGTTGCATATTGTTTAGAACATTATTTTGAAGAACTTTTTCAATATTGCTTATCAAAATATTTCCCACTTTTGAGATATAAAGCGTCAAAGATTTAGCATTCTGACCCCTTGTGACCCCTTATTACGTAACATATGATCAGAATCTTATCATATATTGTTGTAAATCGTTAAGATAAACATCTTTGCTTCAGTAACGTATTACAAATTATTGATCGTTAAAGAGTTATAGATGAAAGACTTTTGACCCCTCTGAGCCCCTAATTTGAAGGATCAGCCCCTTTTTCTTGATATCAAATGAAAGGTCGTATCATTCTGCACAACTTTTATTCTATATGTTTTAACAAATTCTTAACATGTATGAAGATATGAAAGAAAAGGTGTAAAATTTTGTGAGATGTTTCTGAGACATTTCTTGAGCCCTACCGAGCTTCGGCGCCTTTTGTGCTAGAGAGATTTGGACACCTGCCTGCAAATCTACAAACCTTCCCCTACCTTCACTGAAAATCTTGACTCAATATCTTAAGTCGTTTCGGAGGAGTTTCCAGGACAGGCCGACCCTCTGAAAATCAGAAAATCCTTAATATCTCGAGATAGAAAGTGACGTCATCAACGAAAAAAATTTCCAATAAGGTTCAGATCAATACCTATCAGATCTGAGAGTTTCATGAAAATCGGCCTGGACATTACCGAGAATTCGCGTGCACAAAATCGGTAAGAATAATAATAATAATAATAATAGGGAAAAAGAAACCGAACGAAAACAATAAGGTCTTCCGTTGGAGACGGAAGACCTTAATAATAATAACTAGATGAGATCTCGTTGCGAGCAACGAGTGGGTCTTCCGTCCGATTTTTGATAAGATGAGATAAGAATTTGACTGAGATTTTTGTTCAAATATAATGATATAAATAAATTGTTAAGACGAACAATTTTGTTTTAATAATGTTTTACAAAATATTGATCATTAAAGGAATATAAATTAAAGACTTTCGCCCCTTTTTGGCCCCTAATGTGAGAGGTCAGCCCTTTTTTCTTGATATCATTTTAAAGCTCTCATGATTTTGAACACTTTTTGTTCAACAACTAGTCAGAAATCCTTTTTTGTTTTCGGGATATATGCAAAAGATATATTAAAGGCCGGCCCTTCAAGTCCTAAATGGGGACGTCTAGCAAAACTTCAAAGAGTGCATATTGTTCAGAATATTATTTTGATCGTCTTTTATTGAATACTGTTTTTCAAAATATTCTTCCTTTTCGAGATATATTGTGCGATAGATTATGCAATCTGGCCCCCTTAAGACCCCTTACTGCGTAATATATGATATCAACATCATGTTATTTAGAAAAAGTGTGTGAAGAAGTACTATTTCGCTTCAGTAATTTATTACAAAATATTTATCATTAAAGAGTTATTGATTGTATACTCTCAGCCCCTTATTTAATGGGTCAGACCCTTTTCCTTGATATCACCTTAAAGCTCTCATGATTTTGATCACTTTTTGTTCAAGAATTATTCAAAAATTCTTTTTCGTTTCCGAGATATATCCGAAGGATATATTTAGGGGCCGGCCCTTCAACTCCTTAATGAAAACGTTTAGAAAAAATCAAAAGGTTGCATATTGTTTAGAACATTATTTTGAAGAACTTTTTCAATATTGCTTATCAAAATATTTCCCACTTTTGAGATATAAAGCGTCAAAGATTTAGCATTCTGGCCCCTTATGGCCCCTAATTATGTAAATATGATGTGAATATCATAATATATAGTTGTGAATTGTTGAGATAAACATTTTTGCTTCAGTAATGCATTACAAAATATTGATCGTTAAAGAGTTATTGTTCAAAGACTTTCGGCCCCTCTCAGCCCCTTATTTTGAGGGACCAGCCCCTTTCTCTTCATATCACTTTAAAGCTATCATGATTTTGAACACTTTTTGTTCAACAACTACTCAGGAATTCTTTTTCGTTTCTGAGATATTTGCAAAGGAAGTATTTAGGGGCCGGCCCTTCAACTCCTTAATGGGGACGTTTAGCAGAATATGAAAGGTTGCATATTGTTTAGAACATTATTTTGAACATCTTTTGTTCAATATTGCTTATCAAAATATTTCCCACTTTTGAGATATAAAGCGTCAAAGATTTAGCATTCTGGCCCCTTATGGCCCCTAATTATGTAAATATGATGTGAATATCATAATATATAGTTGTGAATTGTTGAGATAAACATTTTTGCTTCAGTAATGCATTACAAAATATTGATCGTTAAAGAGTTATTGTTCAAAGACTTTCGGCCCCTCTCAGCCCCTATTTTGAGGGACCAGCCCCTTTCTCTTCATATCACTTTAAAGCTATCATGATTTTGAACACTTTTTGTTCAACAACTACTCAGGAATTCTTTTTCGTTTCTGAGATATTTGCAAAGGAAGTATTTAGGGGCCGGCCCTTCAACTCCTTAATGGGGACGTTTAGCAGAATATGAAAGGTTGCATACTGTTTAGAACATTATTTTGAACATCTTTTGTTCAATATTGCTTATCAAAATATTTCCCACTTTTGAGATATAAAGCGTCAAAGATTTAGCATTCTGGCCCCTTATGACCCTTTATTATGTAACATATGATGTAAATATCATAATATATAGTTGTGAATTGTTGAGATAAACATTTTTGCTTCAGTAATGCATTACAAAATATTGATCGTTAAAGAGTTATTGTTCAAAGACTTTCGGCCCCTCTCAGCCCCTATTTTGAGGGACCAGCCCCTTTCTCTTCATATCACTTTAAAGCTATCATGATTTTGAACACTTTTTGTTCAACAACTACTCAGGAATTCTTTTTCGTTTCTGAGATATTTGCAAAGGAAGTATTTAGGGGCCGGCCCTTCAACTCCTTAATGGGGACGTTTAGCAGAATATGAAAGGTTGCATACTGTTTAGAACATTATTTTGAACATCTTTTGTTCAATATTGCTTATCAAAATATTTCCCACTTTTGAGATATAAAGCGTCAAAGATTTAGCATTCTGGCCCCTTATGACCCTTTATTATGTAACATATGATGTGAATATCATAATATATAGTTGTAATTTGTTGAGATGAACATTTTTGCTTCAGTAATGCATTACAAAATATTGATCGTTAAAGAGTTATTGTTCAAAGACTTTCGGCCCCTCTCAGCCCCTATTTTGAGGGACCAGCCCCTTTCTCTTCATATCACTTTAAAGCTCTCATGATTTTGAACACTTTTTGTTCAACAACTACTCAGAAATTCTTTTTCGTTTCTGAGATATTTGCAAAGGAAGTATTTAGGGGCCGGTCCTTCAACTCCTAAATGGGGATGTTTAGCAGAAAATTAAAGGTTGCATATTGTTAAGTACATTATCTTGAACATCTTTTATTCAATATTGCTTATCAAAATATTTCCCACTTTTGAGACATAAAGCGTCAAAAATTTAGCATTCTGGCCCCTTATGGCCCCTAATTATGTAACATATGATGTGAATATCATAATATATAGTTGTGAATTGTTGAGATAAACATTTTTGCTTCAGTAATGCATTACAAAATATTGATCGTTAAAGAGTTATTGTTCAAAGACTTTCGGCCCCTCTCAGCCCCTATTTTGAGGGGCCAGCCCTTTTTTTCTTCATATCACTTTAAAGCTCTCATGATTTTGAACACTTTGTGTTCAACAACTACTCAGAAATTCTTTTTCGTTTCTGAGATATTTGCAAAGGAAGTATTTAGGGGCCGGCCCTTCAACTCCTAAATGGGGACGTTCAGCAAAAAATGAAGGGTTGCATATTGTTTAGAACATTATTTTGAACATCTTTTGTTCAATATTGCTTATCAAAATATTTCCCACTTTTGAGATATAAAGCGTCAAAGATTTAGCATTCTGGCCCCTTATGGCCCCTAATTATGTAACATATGATGTGAATATCATAATATATAGTTGTGAATTGTTGAGATAAACATTTTTGCTTCAGTAATGCATTACAAAATATTGATCGTTAAAGAGTTATTGTTCAAAGACTTTCGGCCCCTCTCAGCCCCTATTTTGAGGGACCAGCCCCTTTCTCTTCATATCACTTTAAAGCACTCATGATTTTGAACACTTTTTGTTCAACAACTATTCAGAAATTCTTTTTCGTTTCAGAGATATATGCAAAAGATATATTTAGGGGCCGGCCCTTCAACTCCTTAATGGGGAAGTTTAGCAAAAATTGAAAGGTTAAATATTGTTTAGAACATTATTTTGAACATCTTTTATTCAATGTTGCTTATCAAAATATTTATCACTTTCGAGATATAAACTGTCAAAGATTTAGCATTCTGGTCCCTTGTGGCCCCTTATTATGTAACATATGACATAAATATTATAATATATAGTTGTTAATTGTTAAGATAAACATTTTTGCTTCAGTAATGTATACTAAAATATTGATCGTTAAAGAGTTATTGATTTAATACTTTTGGCCCCTCTCGGCCCCTAATATGATAGGTCAGCCCTTTTTTTTATAATATCATATTAAAGATCTTGTCATTCTGCACAAATATTGTTCAAAATGTTATTACAAAATAATTATACTTTAAAAGATATGATACAAAATATCTCAAAAATTCACTCATAATTCGTGTCCTAAATTTCGACCCCTACCGAGCTTCCATACTAGGCACTTCCGGAAAATATCAAAACCCAGGTGCAAAATGGCAACATGTCCTCTATCCTCACTGAAAATTTCAATGCTCTATCTTAAGCCGTTTTTGAGTTCCATCGCAGACAAGGAGGTCCTCTAAATTTTGATAAAAGGGCGATAACTTTCGACCGGAAGTAGATATCCCTTCATAGATTTGCCGGAATTAACTTCAGATGTCAACGCATCTACCGTGAAAATTTGAATAAAATCGAAAGAGCCATCTCCGAGAAATCGTCTACACAAATTTTGTAAGAAGAAAAAAGAATAAAAATAATAATAATAATAATAATAAAGGTAAAAAAGAAACCGAAGAATAATAGAAGGGTCTTCCGCTGAAGACGGAAGACCCTAATAATAGGGAAAAAGAAACCGAACGAAAACAATAAGGTCTTCCGTTGGAGACAGAAGACCTTAACTAGATGAGATTTCGTTGCGAGCAAAGAGTAGGTCTTCCGTCCGATTTTTCGATGAGATGATATGTGATTTTGATTAAGTTTTTGTTAAAAGATAATGATATAAAGATTTTTTCTCCTTGGATTTCATTCTTTTGATTTATATAATATATCTTGAATATCTTTCGCTCAATATTGCTTTTCAAAATGTTTCCCCTTTTCGAGATGTGAAGCGTAAAAGATTTAACATTCTGGCAACTTCTGACCCCTAATTACGCAATAGAGAATCAAAATGTTACAACATATTGTTGTATATTGTTATGTTAAGCATTTTTGCTTCAGTAATTTATAACACATTCTTGATCGTTGAAGAGTTACATATTAGTCTTTTGGCCCCTCTGAGCCCCTAATTTGAGGGGTCATCCCCTTTTTCTTAATATCAAATGAAAGGTCTTGTGATTTTGAAGACTTTTTGTTCAACAACTATTCAGAGATTTCTTTTTGTTGTGGAGATATGCAGAATGGAATATTTAGGGGCCACCCCTCCAGGTCCTTAATGGGGTCGTTTGGCATAAATTGAAAGGATGCATATTGTTAAGAATATTATTCTCACCATCTTTTGTTCAGTATTGCTTATCAAAATATTCCCCCTTTTCGAGATATAAAGCATCAAAGATTTAGCATTTTGGCCCCTTATGGCCCCTTATTTCGCAATATATGATCCTATTTTTATAATATAAAGTACAAATTGTTAAGATAAACAGTTTTGCTTCAGTAATTGAAAACAAAATATTGATAGTTAAAGAGTTATAGATGAAAGACTTTTGGCTCTACTAAATCCCTAATTTGAAGGGTCAGCCCCTTTTTCTTGATATCAAATGAAAAGACTCGTGATTTTAAACATGTTTTGCTCTACAACTATTCAGAAGTTTCTTCTCGTTTTTGAGATATGTAGAATAGAAATATTTAGGGGCCAACCCTTAAAGTCCATAATGGGTCTGTTTTGCAAAAAATGAAAGGATGCACATTGTTTAGAACATTATTCTGAACATCTTTTGTTCAATATTGCTTATTAAAATATTTCCCCTTGTTGAGATATAAATCGTCAAAGATTTAGCATTCAAGCCCCTTTCGGCCCCTTATTACGTAACACATGACCTTAATTTTATGATATATAGTGGCAAATCGATAAGATGAACATTTTTGCTTTAGTAATTTATATTAAGTTATTGATAGTTTAAGAGTTATAGATGAAAGATTTTTGGCCCCTCTGAGCCCCTTATTTGAGGGGTCAGCCCCATTTTCTTAATATCAAATGAAAGGCCTCATGATTTTGAAGATTTTTTGTTCAACAACTATTCAGAAATTTCTTTTCGTTTTCGAGATATGTAGAACAGAAATATTTAGGGGCCACCCCTCCAAGTCCTTAATGGGGCCGTTTTACAAAATTGAAAGGGTGCAAATTGTTTAGAACATTATTCTGAACATCTTTTGTTCAATATTGCTTATCAAAATATTTCCCCTTTCCAAGATATAAAGCATCAAAGATTTATCATTCTGGCCCCTTATGGCCCCTTATTACGTAATATATGATCCCGATTTTATAAAACGTATTTGCAAATTGTTAAGATAAACATTTTTGCTTCAGTAATTTATAACGAAATATTGACCGTTAAAGAGTTATTGATAAAAGACTTTTGGCCCCTCTGAACCCTTAATAGGAGGAGTCAGCCCTTTTTTCTTGATATTAAATAAAAGCTCTCATCATTTTGCACAACTTTTGTTATATATATTTAAACAAAATATTTACAGGTATAAATATATGAAAGAGAACGTGTCAAATTTTGCGAGATGCTTATTAGCCTATTTTTCGCGCCCAGGCGAGCTTCAGCGCCTTTTGCGCTGGGAAGATATAGACTCAAAAAAGCACATCTACAATCCTTCCTCTACCTTCACTGAGAATCTCAACTCAATATCTTTAAGCGTTTAGGAGTGATTGCAGGGACAAGCCGACCCTCTGAAAATCAGAAAATCGTCCATATCTCATGACCGGAAGTGACGTCATCAATATAAAAAATTTCCAATAAGGTTCAGATCAATATCTACCAGATCTGAAAGTTTCGTGAAAATCGACCAAGCCGTTTCCGAAAACTCGCTTGCACAAAATCGGTAAGAAAAAAAAAGAATAATAATAATAACTAGATGAGATCTCGTTGCGAGCAACGAGTAGGTCTTCCGTCCGATTTTTCGATAAGATGAGACATGATTTTGAGTATGATCTTTGTTAAAAGATAATAATATATAGACTTCCCTAATTAGATTTCATTCTTTTGATTTAAGTAACATTATCAAAGAGCTATAGATGACAGGCTTCTGGCCCCTCAGAGCCCCTAATTTGAGGGGTCAGCCCCTTTCTCTTGATATCAAATGAAAGGTCTTGTGATTTTGAAGACTTTTTGTTCAACAACTATTCAGAGATTTCTTTTCGTTGTGGAGATATGCTGATTGAAAACATTTAGGGGCCACCCCTCCAAGTCCTTAATGGGGCCGTTTCACAAAAACTGAAAGGGTGCATATTGTTTAGAACATTATTCTGACCATCTTTTGTTCAGTATTGCGTATCAAAATATTCCCCCTTTTCGAGATATAATGCGTCAAAGATTTAGAATTCTGGCCCCTTGTAACTCCTTATTACGTAACATATGATCACAATTTTAAAACATATAGTTGAAAATCGTTGAGATGACCATTTTTGCTTCAGTAAATTGTAACAAAATATTGATCGTTCAAGAGTTATACATAAAAGACCTTTGGCCCCTCTGAGCTCCTAATTTAAGGGAACAGCCCTTTTTCTCTTGATATCAAATGAAAGATCTTGTGATTTTGAAGACTTTT
This sequence comes from Saccostrea echinata, assembly GCF_033153115.1. NCBI lineage: Eukaryota > Metazoa > Mollusca > Bivalvia > Ostreida > Ostreidae > Saccostrea > Saccostrea echinata. Next base: position 20,903,730 of record NW_026889782.1, read on the forward strand.
TGTTCAACAACTATTCAGAAATCTATTTTCGTTTTCGAGATATGCTGAATTGAAATATTTAGGGGCCAGCCCTTCAAGTCCTTAATCGGGCCCTTTTGCAAAAATTGAAAGGTTGCATATCGTTTAGAACATTATTCTGAACATCTTTTGTTCAATATTGCTTTTCAAAATATTCCCCCTTTTTGAGATATAAAGCGTCAAAGATTTAGCATTCTGGCCCCTTTTTGGCCCCTTATTACGTAACATATGTTAAAAATTTTAAAACATATAGTTGCAAATCGATAAGATGAACATTTTTGCTTCAGTAATTTATTACAAAATATTGATCGTTCAAGAGTTATACATGAAAGACTTTTGGCCCTCTGAGCCCCTAATTTAATTGATCAGCCCTTTTTTCTTGATATCAAATGAAAGATCTTGTGATTTTGAAGACTTTTTGTTCAACAACTATTCAGAAATCTATTTTCGTTTCGAGATATGCTGAATTGAAATATTTAGGGGCCAGCCCTTCAAGTCCTTAATGGGGTCGTTTTGCAAAAATTGAAAGGTTGCATATCGTTTAGAACATTATTCTGAACATCTTTTGTTCAATATTGCTTTTCAAAATATTCCCCCTTTTTGAGATATAAAGCGTCAAAGATTTAGCATTCTGGCCCCTTTTGGCCCCTTATTACGTAACATATGATCAAAATTTTAAAACATATAGTTGCAAATCGATAAGATGAACATTTTTGCTTCAGTAATTTATTACAAAATATTGATCGTTCAAGAGTTATACATGAAAGACTTTTGGCCCCTCTGAGCCCCTAATTTGAGGGATCAGCTCTTTTTTTTTCGATATCAAATGAAAGGTCTTATCATTTTACACATCTTTTGTACTACATGTTTTAACAAAATATTTACAGGTAAAAAGATATAAAAGAAAACGTGTCAAATTTTGCGAGATGTTTGTGAGCCTATTTTTCGAGCCCAGGCGAGCTTCAACGCCATTTGAGCTGGAAAGATATAGATGCCCAATTGCACATCTACAATCTTTCCTCTATCTTCACTGAAAATCTTAACTCAATAGCTTTAGTCGTTTAGGAGGAGTTTCCAGGACAAGCCGACCCTCTGGAAATCAGAAAATCGTCAATATCTCACGACCGGAAGTGACGTCATCAAAAAACAAAAAAACCTATCAAGATCAATTGAATATCTTTTACATCTGAAAGTTTGGTGTTAATCGGCCTAGCCGTTTCTGAGAAATCGCGTGCACAAAATCGGTTGGAAGAATAATAATAATAACTAGAGCAAAGCTCGTTGCAAAGCAACGAGTAGGTCTTCCGTCCAATTTTCAGAAGCATTGCTTGTAAGATGGATAAATGAAAGTAAAGTATACTTTAAAAGGCCTCCAGACCAAAAATGATATGTCGATCTGTATTTAGTTTTTTATGATTTTTATCCTGATTTTCGTTAAATAAAGCAAATCAAGACTACTTCCGGTTTGACCGGTAGTCACCCCAATCGATAGAAAATTGGGTCAAAAGTCTTGGTTGAATTCAATCATTTAATTTTATGTTGATATCTGCAGAAATACGTCATTTATAGTCACTTCCTGTTTAACCGGAAGTTGACAAAAGAGACGATACCGGACAGGAAATACAATCAGACGTCCTCTGTGACATGCATAATTCAATTCAATACAGTGCTGCTATCCTTTAAGTTGACAATCCTATCCTAGCTATCCTATCATGAATCCTGCATCCACAATCCTATCCTGTCATTCAGTCTAATCCTATCCTATCCTACATTGTATCCTGCTGCTCTCAGTTTTTTTTAATATTTAGGAGTTAATTTGACAAAACGAAAAAAAATTATAAAATGACCATCAAATAAAATTCAGTTATAGTTATGTAATTAATTTAAATGTAATGAATTTTAATGGAGAAAAAAATAATCAAGATCGACTTCCATTAATTTCTGAAACCCCCCACGAATTAATTTGCGAGTAACCAGTTAAAATGTAAACAAAAGAATTGTAAGAAAATGTAGGCAAGTATTGATCTAGCGAACATGTGAAGAAATTGGAACTTCGGAAGAACTGAAGAAAAAAATATAGTTAAATTTTATTTGTGTTTAATTTTACATACTAACAATGATCAGGAGACGTCAAGGTATTCATGATTTCTTTCGAATTTGTTCTCTATGAAAAATAACTGGTGTTAAAATTAGAGAGTGAAAAATGGGGAAACAATAAAGATTGCAGATACTTTTCTAATGTTATTATTAAGTAGACAAAAGGAACAAAATTTAAACTCTTTTTAAGAATCAGACCACGAATACCAAATCCTTCATGCGGGGTAGGTACACTGAATTATAACCGTACCATTGAAGAAACAATTTCTCTATCATGTCTACACATACTAAATAATGACAACAAGAGGCCCAAGGGCCTTATCGGTCACCTGAGTACAACAATTTAGAGGATCCATAAACTGATAAATGAAGCTTTAATTGTTGCCCAATAGCAAGAAAATTAGTACGATTAAGATCAACAATATAATTGGTCTAGTATCTTTCTATCTGTCCCCCATTTATCACTATTACCATGCAGACTTTTAACAAAATGTCTATATTATTACCTCTCACATTGGCCTCACTTTGCCTTTGAAGAACATTTAAGAAGATAAGTTATTTTTGTTTCATTTTTATTCATCTATTATTTCCAAGTCTACCTAATTATTAAAACTATGAAAGTACTTTTTATATTATACAATAAATGTTCTTGCATAATTCTCTTATTCTATTAACCTTTCAAATACATTATCTACAGTGATTAATTATCAAAAGTGAATGGCAAAGGGGAATAACTTCACTCAATAGAATACAAATTAATAGAGCCCTGGCCAGGACCAGAACACTTGACTAAATGGTCCAGATGTTGAAAATTTACAAATTTGGAAGAGGTACCCTCATCATCATAACTATGCAATTAGTTGAAGATTTTCAAAGAATTCACACATTTTCACTATCTTATCAAATAGAGCCCCCCCCCCCCCTTTCAGAGAAACAACAGAACCCCTGGGACCACAAGTTTTAAAAAATTTATAAAAGCATCCTTGCTCATCATAACTATACACTTGTTTCTTTGCTTTATAACCAGGAGTAGAAAAAAATATTTTGAAAGAAATTATGAATTTTCACTATATAATCAACAGAGTCCCTCCCCCCCCCCCCCCCCTTCACCAGAACCCCTGACCCAGGGGCCATGAAATTCACAACTTTGGAAGAGGCAGCCATGGTCATCATAACAATGTACTTTAAGTTAGTTCATTTCATACCCAGGAGCAGAGAAGAAGATTTTCAAAGATATAATACATTTACACTATATAATCAATAGAGCCCCACCCTAAAGCCAGAACCCCTGACCCAGGGGCCATGAAATTAACAATTTTGGAAGAAGCAGCTATGTTCATCATAACAATGTACTTAGTTAAATTATTTAATACTCATGAGCAGAGAAGAAGATTTTCAAAGATATAATGCATTTTCACTATATAATCAATAGAGCCCCACCCTAAAGCCAGAACCCCTGACCCAGGGGCCATGAAATTAACAATTTTGGAAGAAGCAGCTATGTTCATCATAACAATGTACTTAGTTAATTTATTTAATACTCATGAGCAAAGAAGAAGATTTTCAAAGATATAATGCATTTTCACTATATAATCAATAAAGCCCCTCTCTAACACTAAAACCCCTGACCCAGGGGCCATGAAATTCACAATTTTGGAAGAGGCAGTCTTGCACTATATAACTATGTACTTAGTTAGTTTATCTAATACCCAGGAGCAGAGAAGAAGATTTTCAAAGAAATAATGCACTTTCACTATATGATCTATATAGCCCCGCCCTAGCACCAGAACCCCTGACCCTGGGGCCATGAATTTCACAATTTTGGTAGAGGGCTTAATGCTTATTACAATCATGCCAATAGTTTGACTGCTTGATGTCCAGGAGTAAAGAAGATTTTTAAAGATTGCATTAATTTTGGTGGTTTTAGCCCCACCCCTCAGGCCCCAGGGGGGCAGGGACCATGAAATTCACAATTTTTGTCCCCCTTCACCCATAGATGCTATATGCCAAAATTGGTTGAAATTGGTTGAGCGGTTGCAGAGAAGAAGCTGAAAATGTTTAAATGTTAACGCACGACGACGGACAAAAACGGATAGCAATAGGTCACCTGAGTGACTCAGGTGACCTAAAAATAGGATATTTTTGATGTTTTAACAAGTGTATGTTTCATCTGTTCATGTAAAATTTATGCAAAACTTTGTTTTCCCCTTAACTGGGCATCACGAAAATAATGTATAGATCTAACTGTACCTTTATCAGATGTATATTAGATTTTACTTTTGGTGTAAATCTAAATAAGAAAAAAGATATGATAAGATATGACAAGACCATAAACCAAGAACAGACAAGTCAAAATTTAGATCTAGAATATGCTGACTTTCATTTATTAAATAAGTTAAAATTGTCTTATTATATTCAATTTTAAACATGTTAAATGTATGATAAAAATTTGTTTTACATTTATTATTAAAGTTATTCCTGTTTGAAAGGTTCAGTTCATCATTTGTTTGTATGTGAATATTTTACAAACATGCAACATTTTCATCATGTTTGCTAAATAAAAATCAAGATATTCAAAATGCTTAAATTTCTTATTTTGCTTCATTTTGTTCTCAATTTATGGTCAGTTCAGTGCCATACAAGTGTATCTTAATTAAAAAAATACTAATGTGTGAGAATTTAATCAATTTATGTTTAACAGAAAACATTTTCCTAAATCTTCATAGTCAGACAGGTTGACAGCAATAATTATTGTAGTCAGCTCACACATATTCCTTAGATCTTATAAAACATGCTCAAGAATCCACAGTTGTTACAGTATTCATAACCCAAATTTAAGTACATGTAAATCTTGTTTTTGATCTTGACATTTGATCTTGAATGTTATTCAGTGTCTAAATGAGGAATAAAAATAATTGACCAAGTTCACAATATTTATTCAGGGTAATCCCTTTTTTCAGTGAATATAAATATAATTATATATATTGGACCAAATGCATATTATCTACAATTTATATCTACAATGTATAACAATTGAATGTTCCATTATCATGAGACAAATTCATTAAAAGTGTCCATGAAAAGTATACATGTATTTCAATGCCAAGCTCAAAGATACATGTACATGTAGTTAGTTTAAATTGAAGTTTATCAATGTCTTATTACAGTTGTATGTTTTATATGCATATTATTTGGCCTGCTTGTCCATTGCTCAAATTGAATTTCAAGTAACCGAACAGTTTCACAAATGTCATCAATGCACAGAAAACAAATACATCACACACTGATCTCCTTAATAAAGAACACCATCATTCCAGACTCTAGGGGGCTCTTGGACACTGGTTTGAAAATCTTTCATTATTTATTCCAGCAGCAGATGAGATGAAGAAAATTTGTACAGCTGCAAATTTGCAGGATTGTCCTGAAGAAAAAAACACACACCATTATGTGCATGTACATTGTAAATTGTGTCATATGCATTTTGCATTGCATTAAAACTGTATTTGATTGTGATTATCTTTCTCATTTCATGTACAATTGTCTAAATTTAACCTTTTTCTCTCCCAGAGTAATGCATTAATTTTAAACAAATCAAGCAAAATCAAATCTTATATTGCAACTTCATAGTCAGAACTCATATCTTAATTAAACAATCATAATTTACATAATTTACTTGTAGATTATAATTCATTTCATCTCGTCGTCTTGCTAACTAGTATGAGTACATGTTTGGATGTTTTTCTCTCTCTATTTTCTGCTTGTATTAGTCTATTTAATATGTTGTTTGTTAATTTCTTTTCATTTGTTGCTTGAAATTTGAATATTAAAAAAAATGAAAATACATATAACATGACAATGATGACCAGAACAATTATACATTAATTTCAGTTTTACTCTCAACATTTTAAAAAGAAGAAAATCACTTATTCATAAAATCTGCAGACACTTCATCTCAACTTCGATAATGATTTTTATGTATTTTAATGAAACATGCATAAACACAAAATAAATAATCTAATCATACCAACTTCTAAATGTAAAATCCTTTATATTGTGATGACTAATGAGGGCAAGCAAAATTGGGTACCATTCTCTGAAAAGAAGAAGATAATAAATGATTAATTTATGTTTTATGTTTTACTCACAGTAGGTCATACATACAATGTACATGCAAGTGCTGAGTGGGCTTATTATACACAGTAGCATAAGAAATGATCATGATGATTCTGCATTTAATTATTTTAAATTGCAATCAGATAAGAAAAAAATGTTTTTTAACCACAGTAGGGAAATGAGTATATAGCAATAACAAAGTGAAAAAGGTATAATACATCTGATCATGTGACAAAGTATTTGTAAATATTTAACCCCCCTACCCCTCCCCTTTCTACACAACCTCTTTTTTCCACACCCGATTTCTGTGTATATTACAATAGAACAAAATTTTAATAGTTCAAGTCATTAAAACATTGCTTAAAGGGAGAGATACGTATAAACATGCACACATTTACAGTGTGTAGTATACTTACATGGTCTTGCACCAAACAACTGCGATTATGATCTGTTATAGTCCGCCGCTGACGGTTCAAGTGGAATTATCCATCCAAACAGAGCACATTTAACAGAGAAACATGTTATTGAACTGTAACACAAGTAGGAATCGAGTTAATCATCCAAACATGCTGAAGAAATACGATCTTTTGATGTCCGATCTCTTCTTTGTTTACATGCGAAACTTTTTCCGGTGATCGTTCACGGTTAGATCGTACGCCATATTACTCGAAGGTAATAGTAGAAATGTGTGTTAAGAAAAAAACACGTCTATTTTCTTTTCTGATTTTATAAATGATTCTTTTGTACACGTTCTATATCCTTTTGCATTTCTGTAATTTATTCTGACATATGAATTAACCTTTACTCGAATCTGATTGGCTGTAGGATACAGGATAGTATAGGATAGGATTGGATTAACTTCTATATATTTCTATCGTGAATTCTCAATCCTGAATCCTATCTATCCAATCCCATCCCATGTCAACTTGTGGGATAGCAGCACTGTACCAATATCTGTGAAAATAAGTAATTTTCTACTACTTCCTGTTTGGCCGGAAGTGACGTCATTTGACGCATTTTGATGATTTCGCAAGCTGCTACTTGTCATGCTGAAAAACTTTGCTTCTTTGAAGTATTACAAATTCTCAATACTTTTTGAGATATCAGGAAAAATATTTTGGCCCCTTTAGATCCCTTATTTTAGGGGCCAGCCCTTTTTTCGAGATATCATTTAAAAGATCTTGTAATTCTGTACAAATTTTGTTATATATGTTTTAACAAAATATTTCCAAATAAAAAGATATCGTACAGAAAGTGTTCGAAAATTTGAAACTCTCGATACGACTTTTTTCAGGCCATAGCGAGCGTCGACGCGTGGCACTTCCGGTGAAAGTTAACTACGTATTACAGATCTACATATGTTGCTCTGTCTTCGCTAAAAGTTTCACGTTCCTGTGATGAGTGGTTTCTTAGAAAACCTGCGGACAAACTGACCCTCCAAAAAGCACTAAATCGCAAAAATCTTCCGACCGGAAGTGACGTCATCAAAATAAAAAAATATGTATCAAGATTTTTTTATGTTCTATCAGACCTGAAAGTTTCATGAAAATCGAGCGAATCGTTTTCGAGAAATCGCGTGCACAAAATCGGTAAGAAAAAAAATAATAAGAAAAACAGTGGAAAAGAAACCGAAGAATAACAAGAAGGTCTTCCGCTGAAGACGGAAGACCTTAATAATAATAATAGGGAAAAAGAAACCGAACGAAAACAATAAGGTCTTCCGTTGGGGACGGAAGACCTTAATAATAATAATATGGAAAAAGAAACCGAACGAAAACAATAAGGTCTTCCGTTGGAGACGGAAGACCTTAAAAATAGGGAAAAAGAAACCGAACGAAAACAATAAGGTCTTCCGTTGGAGACGGAAGACCTTAATAATAAGAATAGGGAAAAAGAAACCGAACGAAAACAATAAGGTCTTCCGTTGGAGACGGAAGACCTTAATAATAACTAGATGCGATCTCGTTGCGAGCAACGAGTGGGTCTTCCGTCCGATTTTTATAAGATGTGATAAGAATCTGACTGAGACTTTCGTTCAAATATAATGATTGTTAAGACGAACAATTTTGCTTCAGTAATCTTTAACAAAATATTGATCATTAAAGATTATAGATTAAAGACTTTCGGCCCGTCTTGGTCCTTATTTTGAGGGGCCAGCCCTATTTTTTTTTTTTTTTTTTTTTTTTTTTTTTTTTTTTGATATCTTCTTACAGCTTTCATGACTTTGAACACTTTTTGTTCAACAACTATTCTAAAATTCTTTTTCGTTTCCGAGATATCTGCAAAAGAAATGATAGGGGCTGGCCCTTCAACTCCTTAATGGGAATATTTGGCAAAAATTGAAAGATAACATATTGTTCAGAACATTATTATGAACATCTTTTATTCAATATTGCTTATCAAAATATTTCCCACTTTCGAGATATAAAGCGTCAAAGATTTAGCATTCTGGCCCCTAACGTCCCCTTATAACGTAACATATGATGCCAACAACATGTTAAATAGTTAAGAAGTGTGTGAGGATGATCTATTTTGCCTTAGTAATGTATTACAAAATATTGATCATTTAAGAGTTACTGATGAAAGACTTTCGGCTCCTATCGGCCCTTATTTTGAGGAGCCAGTCCCTTTTTCTTGATATCACCTTAAAGCTCGTATGATTTTGAACACTTTTTGTTCAACAACTATTCAGAAATTCTTTTTCGTTTCCGAGATATATGCAAAAGAAATATAAAGGGGCTGGCCCTTCAACTCCTTAATGGAGACGTTTAGCAAAAGTTGAAAGGTTACATATTGTTCAGAACATTATTGTGAACATCTTTTATTCAATATTGCTTAGCAAAGTATTTCCCACTTTCGAGATATAAAGCGTCAAAGATTTAGTATTTCGGCCCCTCATGACCCCTAATTATGTAACATATGATGTGAATAACATAATATATAGTTGTAGTTTGCTAAGATAAACATTTTTGCTGCAGTAATATTTTACAAAATATTGATTGTTAAAGAGTTATTGATTAAAGACTTTCGGCCCCTATCGGCCCCGATTTTGAGGGGCCAGCCCCTTTTTCTTGATATCACATTACAGCTCATATGATTTTGAACACATTTTGTTCAACAACTATTCAGAAATTCTTTTTCGTTTCCGAGATATATGCAAAAGAAATATTTAGGGGCCGGCCCTTCAACTCCTTAATGGGGACATTTAGCAAATTTTGAAAGGTTGCATATTGTTTAACATATTTTTTTGAACATCTTTTGTTCAGTATTGCTTATCAAAATATTTCCCACTTTCGAGATATAAAGCGTCAAAGATTTAGCATTCTGGCCCCTTATGGCCCCTAATTTTGTAACATTTGAGATTTTTTATCATAATATATAGTTGTAGATTGTTCAGATAAACATTTTTGCTTTAGTAATGTATAACAAAATATTGATCCTTAAAGAGTTATGGATTTAAGACTTTTGGCCCCTCTTGGCCCCTAATGTGATGAGTCAGCCCTTTTTCTTTGATATCAAATAAAAGATCTAGTAATTCTACACAATTTCTGTTCAATATGTTTTAAGAAAATATTCATAGTTTTGAAGATATGATAAAAAATGTCTCGAAAATTCACTCCTGATTCATGTCCTAAATTTCGACCAATACCGAGCTTCCATACTAGGCACTTCCAGAAAATTTGAAAACTGAGGTGCACAACTAGAACATGTCCTCTATTATCACTGAAAATTTCAGCACTCTAGCTTTTGTCGTTTTTGAGTTTTTGTGTAGACAAAATGGTCACTTAAAATTCGATTAAAGGGCGATAACTTCCGACCGGAAGTAAATTTCCATAAAATAGAAAAAATGAATAAGGTTTAGATAATGATACATCAACCCTGAAAATTTCAAGTGAATCCATCCTACCATCTTTGAGAAATCGTCTGCACAAAATTTTGACAGAAAAAAATAATAATAATGATAATAAAAGTGAAAAAGAAACAATAGAATAATAGAAGGGTCTTCCGTTGGAGACGGAAGACCCTAATAATAATAATAATAGGGAAAAAGAAACCGAACGAAAACAATAAGGTCTTCCGTTGTAGACGGAAGACCTTAATAATAATATCAAGGAAAAAGAAACCGAACGAAAACAATAAGGTCTTCCGTTGGAGACGAAAGACCTTAATAATAATAAGAAGAAACAGTAGATTCACTATAAGGTCTTCCGTCTGAAACGGAAGACATTAACTAGAGCGAGCTCGTTGCAAAGCAACGAATAGGTCTTCCGTTGGAGCTGCAGAAGGAAGAAGTGACCTTGAGTCAAGGTCATGCCACATTCTAAAGTTATACATGTAAGCAATCTTGTAAGGGGAAGCAACTTACAATATTTCGCTAGGAAAAACTGTAAAGGAATGTACGTGACCTTGATCATTCCAAATGACCTTGTGTCAAGCCATGACACACTTTCGTCATAAAAGCCAATCTGTGTGTTACCAACTTTAAAAATTCACAGTGACACATGTTCTTTTAGTCCATACATACAGTCAAAACATCTTATCCTTAGTGACCTTGAACTTAAGTCAAGGCCATATCACACTCTGCATGATACCAGCAATGTTTCACCAGTAGAAATACGGTAGCGAAATTACAGTTTCTCTGTCAGTGACCTTGGCTCAACCAAATGACCTTGCATCAAGGCAATAACATACACTGGTTAAGAGCAATCCCAATCTGTGGGTTTCTGAATGGATAAGTTCAGCCATGTTTTTTAGACCACACAACGAGTCGGAATATAATTTGTTAGGTTCAACACTGTGATTTAAAATTCATTGAGAATGTTTTATGTCCAGTTTGGATAAGTAGTAAAACGTGGAGATCGGTCCTTTGGTTGAGACCATATAAGGTCTCGTGTCGGGGTAAGTGCTAGCATAAAAAGGATCTGTCGTGCTGTAAATTTTAAATTTACCGGATGGCAGTAAATACAAAATTTACTACATGACATGTAAATTTTGTATTTACTGCCAACCGGTAAGTTCAAAATCTACATGACAGATCCATGGCACTTGATTCTACCTCTATTTTAAAAGGCTCATGTTTGCACTGCTCGTGATTTGTATTGTTTGAATGGTCTTTTAAGCTTGAATGCTGCACAGGTGCTTGTGGACAAGACACCCCCCCCCCCTCGAATATACACCCTGGATCCAAGAATATTTTTATTCGTCTTTTTCCATAAATTAATCTTCTGGTACACATTTACAATGTATTCCATATGAAAAATCCAAAAAATAACGTAGAATTAACGTTTTATTAAAATATCATACCCGCGGTATAATGAAATAGAGAAGGTTAGTCACTTCCATAAATGTGTTAACACTGGACCCCTCTTGGATATCGGGCCTATAATATCATATACCTACAACATGTCACCAAAATATGTTATATCTTGTTTCGGTAGATATTTTTGTCTTTAATCGTTCTATTTAAATGCCTAGGCATTCCACAATAATCCGAGTATTCATCGTCAAACGTAAAAAAAAAATGTAAGATTTGGAAATGTCAAAGTAGAAATTATACGGAAGTGATGCAGAAACGACACCTAGCGGGTACCTCTCGAGTTCCGAGTGTTACAAAATTAAGGGAAAAGCCAGAGGTCTACGAAAAAGTTCGGTTAAATTTTGACAAAGAAGTCAAAATCGATTCATTAGAATTTAAATTTTGCTGCAGATTTTCCAGATGAAGTCATCAATATTCTTTTTAAAGAATTTTACCACTCATAACAAATAGCGTTTTAAAAACGCCTTCTAACTGCACTTCACCAATTTGTACAATTTTCCTGTTGTTCTTAATACTCACATAACAATTGTTTATAACATGTCTGCAGAATGCAATTATTTGTATTGAGCAAATTACACCAATATTTCAGAATTCGAAGTTTTCTTTGAACATACATTGGGCATCTACCAAATTCGAAATAAACCATTAAGTTATTTGTAGATTTTCGAAGCAACATAATTTTCTTCAAAAAGTTACTATGTACTTGCTCAACATGTGGGGCTTTATGAAATCCCCACGTCTCACATCCATAATGAAGAACAGAACCTACATATGTATCAAATAAAGAGAGTGTAGTCTCCACATTTAGATTATTCTCTTTCACTCTTTTCCGTAACAAAGTACATTTTTCCTTTACATTTCACCTGTGGAATGCTGATCATTTTCTCCGTATTCCATCCCTTACTACTTAAAGGCCGTAAGTACCATGTACATTATAAATTGTATAAATTTTCAGCCATTCACCATTTATGTCCTACTAAAATTTTAATTCCATCTAGTTTGTTAACATTAAGTTGCTGGAAATATAGTAAAAAAATCCGGAATGAAAATAATAAATGTTAGAAGTGAAATTTATTAATTTTCGGAAGTGCAATGCAAAATTTCGGAAATCAAATGCACCTAAAATGGTACCTCCCCCCATCCAAAGAAACTAATAGTACACACTTCGACGCTCAATTAACCACTCCAATGAACGCATTAAATCGTTACATTTTTTAAGTTTTAGAAATAAAATAAAAGACCTTAAAAAGTTTATAAGATAGGAAAGCTTAGTCACGGATATTAATCGTTGCAGACCTTGTTTTTCATTCATTTGACGATTCGCGAATAACAAATTCATTTCTTAAGTAATACAGTAATATTATACGCTTTTAAGACAATGTAAGTATCAGTAACCAAGTGTACCTTTCAATGAAAGTGATCGGCAAACATAAAATGCAAGTTTTTATTTACTTTCGCAGGAATTCGCTTTCCCCGAAACACTTAACTAGAAGAAAGTCGGGTAGGTTCACGCGTATGATTATTGGTTTACATTGGAATAGGTTGTGGATTTCTCTCGGAATTCCACACCTGCCCTCACCTATATGTATACGTTCCTGGACAAACCAACCAATTGACATTTTCGGCCCTAAAGAAAAACGTTGTATTCTTTAAGGGGGGGGGGGGGGGTACATATCGCGATGAGAGGAAATTTGATCACCTGTCGGCCCATTAAACATGAAAGATTATTTTGGAATATTTGTATACAACTGCTTGGCTTTCTTAGAACCAAATTAGTATTTGTTAGAAAAATTAAATAATCATTTAGCTGTTGAAGATTTATTACATATTTGTAAGAACCACTTTATTTTTAAAACAAAGTCTCATCCTTTTATGGACGCCGTGATATATTTGATAGCTGTTTAATTACTATTCGGATATATTTCCATTCAAAGGACTAACACATTTTTTTAAATATTACCAAAGGTCCTGGTCTAAAACAAATTGACAAACCCCGATGAAACTGTGTGCTGTAAGAAGGTGTGAATTATTGTATGTTTAAAAGTATTATTTTTATGTATATTGTTTATTTAATATTAAATGAAAAATTAAATGAAGAAACAAGAGACTGATAGTAAAAATTATACTTTACACAAGTATTAACATACTTACATCAATAATTGCAATTATTTGCCATTTGACTTATTTGCCATAGCACCTTTTCAATTACAATTGAAATAGAATACAATAAAACGGGATAGAGAAATAAATTGTTTGTTTGTTGTTGTTTTGTTTTTGTTTTTTTTTTTCAATCGTATTGTTGTGTCGACAGTGAACAGGCCGGTGAAAGCGATTAAAATTCGTAATGATTTTATGCACTAGTGTTTGGAATAAAGATTAAATCAAAGATCAGATTAAGTTATCTTAAAGATTCGATATGAATAAAAAAAAAAACAGTATTTCATTAATAGGGTGAAACATTAATCGTTGTTTCTACACAATGGATTTGTCTTCACAGATGTTTGGTTTGTTTACATGGTGTATGACCGCAGGTGGCTGGTACACTGGTGACCTCGGCAACGTGGGATCGCAAGTTGTGTTACATAACTATAAACATCGAGGTGAACATGGAGAACGTAAAATGATCATTAATTATTCGACGCTTAAAGTTTAATATACTTATATAGTTATATAGATACATTTAACACGTTTAAAACCTTATTTAGAAGAAAATTAACATTAAATACAGTAGGGTATATAATTTATAGCAAGTCTGTCTAGTAATACAAATGAAGAGTTCTGATTTACTTGCCGTATGAAAACGTTTACCTGTTAACGAGACTTGCTTTTTACCTACATATTACGACATATTACGCAATACTCGAACAAAACAACGTTTGAATGAGATCAATAAGGTGTTAAAGAACAACTTTAATTCGGAAAGTCATATCGAAATATTTACCGTTTTTTGAGTTATAAAGCGAAAACTTTCAAGGGCTCTAGATCCCTAATTTTAGAGGCCAGCCCCTTTTAAATGATATCAAATGAAAGCTATTGCAATTATGCACAACTTTTATTCTACATGTTTTAACAAAATATTTTTAGTTTTAAAGATATAAAGGAAAATATGTCAAAATTTCTGCTTTTTTCCGCGTTCTAACTTTTGACCCCTCTCTAGCGCCATTTTTAATGCAAAAATCAAAAAAACAAAAACCGATGTGCACAACTTCAATGCTTCTTCTTTTCAATTTCAAAGGGTTTTGTGCTCCAATTATTACAGTCTCATAGCCTTTGTCTGGAAATCAGAGGTCTTAAAATTTCAATCAAAGGGGAATAACTCGTGAACAGAAGGTATTTCCGAATTGTATTACAGTATTCTGAGAGTGTTTTGTGAATACTAAAAGCTCTGAAAATTTGAACAAAATCCGTTTAGGAATGAGGAAGATATGAAGCTTCAAAGTTGGCGTCTAGGAAAAAAAAATAATAAGAATAATCATCAGAATCAGTAGAAGGTCTTCCGTTGGAAACGAAAGACTTTAATAAACAGTACAATCACTATAAGGTCTTCCGACTGAAACGGAAGACCTTAATAAATAGTAGAATTACTAAAAGGTGAAGACGGAAGACCTTAATAATAAGAAACAGTAGAATCACTATAAGGTCTTCCGTGAAGACCTTACCTAGATACTCGTTGCGAGCAGCGAGAGATCTTCTTTCCGAATAACCATCCTTTACTCTGATATTCTTTGCACGTAAAACTACATTTATATCTGCTCGTTGTAAAGACACGTAAAAATTTAACATGGGTCTTTAAAAAGATTTTTTTATTTAAAAAAAAAAGAGAAAAAAATTCAACATCATTGATAACGATGAAAACGTAAATTTAAGCAGAAAATTCAGATATAGTCGGGACTAAACCAAGATCGGCTGCCCGAAAAGAGCTAGGTTCACTTTATGCATAAAATGGCCCTGTAGATATACCAATTTATTGACTAACACTTTATGTTCCATTTTAAACATCAAGATAAAGTAGAGACTTAGTGCTTTCATTTCCTATTAAATATTTTCTCCTTAAAGCCAAGGTCTTGGAAAACAGCCTTCATGAATTTCCAATGTTCTTGAATTTTAAGAAAAACAAGTATATTTGAGTACTTTCACAGAAGAGAAATAATATTACCGCTCCCTCTGATCTAAAAAATAAAACAGGTTTTGTAATCTTCAGAAATAGTTCTATCATTTAATAGTTGCACATTTAAGATCAGAGGTAACGTTGTATATTAAATATCGAAAAATAGCTTTAAAAATTGGCTGTTTTGTAGATTTTTTCAGGATATGAGGAAAATGACGTATGTCATGACGTCATAACGCAATGGCTAGCCAAAAAATTACATCATTTTTGATAGATACGCAGTCATCAAAGGTCTAAATGATATTTTATGCATTGTCAACTAAAACAGTTTCAGTTTTTCTGAAATTCACAGGGCCAAAAAAGGCCCTAAGTGAACCTTGTTCTATAATATTGAAACCACTACACTAGCGCAATGTACCAGCCATCATCGATGTTCACCTTGCACTCATTCCCTGAAGTAACGAGTGTCAGGAAGGTTATTTTTTTTTCTTATAATGCGGAATTATAGGATGAAAACTAGCCAGCTAAATTTTGTGCAAGTACTAGTAGATTTACATCGGATTTATTACTTGAATTTTAACAATAACTGATAGCAGAGAAAATAATCTGTTACTGATAAAAATAAAAAATAAAAAACTATTGTGTTTACTTCCTTTATTCTTTATGCATTCAACTTTCTATTCTATGCAATTCCAAATACAGACAAGTACGTGTAATCTTTTTCTGTACTTCTACATTACTGCATCAAACCATTTGTGAAAGGTGGGGCAAGATATTTTATTTCGCGTCAAACGTCACGAGTAAATCTTCGCGCCTTTTCTTTGGAATGTGTCTTCAATTGAATAAGTGTACGTGATAGCATCAATGAAAATCTTTAAAAAAAATATGTTGCTATAGCCTATATTTTCGAGCCTAAGAATGTATATTTATCACACTGTACATCTAACATATCGTATACGGGCAAGTAACATAAAGGCAGCGCTAAGTTTTTTACACATTTTATATTCCTCTTTACCCTTAATGTGGATTATTCCAATTAGTAACACATTAATGAAAAGACTGGAATGTTTCACAACAAAACACGTCTCGCCATGTGACGCTCAAGGAATCTGATACCTATTATGTTCAGTAATTTGCATCTATAAATGAATATTACCCTACTAAAATCAAAGAAAAATATTGAAAAACGTAAAAGTTGAAAAAATTGACCTTTTTTAATTCGCTTCCGGTAGTGACCGGAAGTACTCACAACGCACGAAAAATCAAACCTGCAAATTTAGAGGTCATGTTCTATGCTCTGCAACAATTCTCAGGTTCATATCTTTAGCCTTTCTTTAGATCTCGCGTGGATAAAATTTCATTTCAAAATCAGAAAAATGTCCATAGCTTAGAACCGGAAACGAATTTCTCCAAAATTCTTTCAAATGTAACAATGGCATTTTATAGCACATTATCTATGAAAGTTTGATGAAAAATCATTGAATAGTTCTCGAGATATTGCGTGCACAAGATTTGCCTTAAAAATCTATTCTTAAAATGTCTTCTGGTGGACAATTATAAAAACAAATTAGATGAGATCTCGTTGCGAGCAACGAGTAGGTCTTCCGTCCGATTTTTCAATAAGATTATATATGATTTTGACTATGATCTTTGTTAAAAGATAATAATATATAGACTTCCCTAATTAGATTTCATTCTTTTGATTTATATAACATTATCAAAGAGCTATAGATGACAGGCTTTTGGCCCCTCTGAGCCCCTACTTAAAGGGGTCAGCCCCTTTTTCTTGATATCAATTGAAAGGTCTTGTGATTTTGGAAACGTTTTGTTCACGAAATGTTCAGAGTTTTCTTTTCGTTGTGGAGATATGCTGAATGGAAATATTTAGGGGCCACCCCTCCAAGTCCTTAATGGGGCCGTTTAACAAAAATTGAAAGGGTGCATATTGTTAAGAACATTGTTCTGACAATCTTTTGTTCAGTATTGCTTATCAAAATATTCCCCCTTTTCGAGATATAAAGCGTATAAGATTTAGCATTCTGGCCCCTTGTGACCCCTTATTATGTAACATATGATCAGAATCTTATCATATATTGTTGTAAATCGTTAAGATAAACACCTTTGCTTCAGTAATGTATTACAAATTATTGATCGTTAAAGAGTTATAGATGAAAGACTCTTGGCCCCTCTGAGCCCCTAATTTGAGGGGTCAGCCCCCTTTTCTTGATATCAAATGAAAGATTTTGTGATTTTGAAGACTTTTTGTTCAACAACTATTCAGAGATTTCTTTTCGTTATGGAGATATGCTGAATGGAAATATTTAGGGGCCACCCCTCCAAGTCCTTAATGGGGCCGTTTGACAAAAATTGATAGAGTGCATATTATTTAGAACATTATTCTGACCATCTTTTGTTCAGTATTGCTTATCAAAATATTCTCCCTTTTCGAGATATAAAGCGTCAAAGATTTAGCATTCTGGCCCCTTGTGACCTCTTATTACGTAACATATGATAAGAATCTTATCATATATTGTTGTAAATCGTTAAGATAAGCATCTTTGCTTCAGTAATGTATTACAAATTATTGATCGTTAAAGAATTATAGATGAAAGACTTTTGGCCCCTCTGAGCCCTTAATTTGAGGGGTCAGCCCCTTTTTCTTGATATCAAATGAAAGGTCGTATCATTCTGCACAACTTTTTTTCTATATGTTTTAACAAATTTTTAACAAGTATGACGACATGAAAGAAAAGGTGTAAAAATTTTTGAGATGTTTCCGAGACATTTTTTGAGCCCTACCGAGCTTCGGTATCTTTTGCGCTAGAGAGATTTGGACACCTGCCTGCAAATCTACAAACCTTCCCCTACCTTCACTGAAAATCTTGCCTCAATATCTAAAGTCGTTTCGGAGGAGTTTCCAGGACAAGCCGACCCTCTAAAAATCAGAAAATCCTAAATATCTCGAGATAGAAAGTGACGTCATCAACGGAAAAAATTTCCAATAAGGTTCAGATCAATCCCTATCAGATCTGAAAGTTTCATGAAAATCGGCCAAGACGTTTTCGAGAACTCGCGTGCACAATATCGGTAAGAATAATAATAATAACTAGATGAGATCTCGTTGCGAGCAACGAGTAGGGCTTCCGTCCGATTTTTCAATAAGATGAGATAAGATTTTGACTATGATCTTTGTTAAAAGTTAATAATATATAGACTTCTCTATCTAGATTTTCTTCTTTTGATTGATATAACATGATCAAAAAAGCTATATATGACATGCTTTTGGCCCCTCTGTGCAGCTAGTTTGAGGGGTCAGTCCCTTTTTCTTCATATCAATTGAAAGGTCTTGTGATTTTGAAGACTTTTTGTTCAACAACTATTCAGAGATTTCTTTTCGTTTTGGAGATATGCAATGGAAATATCTAGGGGCCACCTCCCCAGGTTCTTAATGGGGCCGTTTGACAAAAATTGAAAGGGTGCATATTGTTTAGAACATTATTCTGACCATCTTTTGCTCAGCATTGCTTATTAAAATATTCTCCCTTTTCGAGATATAAAGCATAAAAAATTTAGCATTCTGGCCCCTTGTGACCCTTATTACGTAACATATGATCAGAATCTTTTCATATATTGTTGTAAATCATTAAGATAAACATCTTTGCTTCAGTAATGTTTTACAAATTATTGATTGTTAAAGAGTTAAAGATAAAAGACTTTTGGCCCCTCTAAGCCCCTAATTTGATGGGTCAGTCCCTTTTTCTTGATATCAAATGAAAGGTCTTGTGATTCTGAAGACTTTTTGTTCAACAACTATTCAGGGATTTCTTTTCGTTGTGGAGATATGCTGAATGGAAATATTTAGGGGCCACCCCAAGGTCCTTAATGGGGCCGTTTAACAAAAATTGAAAGGGTGCATATTGTTTAGAACATTATTCTGACCATCTTTTGTTCAGTATTGCTTATCAAAATATTCTCCCTTTTCGAGATATAAAGCATCAACGATTTAGCATTCTGGCCCTTTGTGACCCCTTATTACGTAATATATGATCGGAATTTTATCATATATTGTTGTAAATCGTTAAGATAAGCATCTTTGCATCAGTAATGTATTACAAATTATTGATCGTTAAAGAGTTAACGATGAAAGATTTTTGGCCCCTCTGAGCCCCTTATTTGAAAGGTCTTGTAATTTTGAAGACTTTTTGTTCAACAACTATTCAGAGATTTCTTTTCGTTGTGGAGATATACTGAATGGAAATATTTAGGGGCCACCCCTCCAAGTCCTTAATGGGGCCGTTTGACAAAAATTGAAAGGGTGCATATTGTTTAGAACATTATTCTGACCATCTTTTGTTCAGTATTGCTTATCAAAATATTCTCCCTTTTCGAGATATAAAGCATAAAAAATTTAGCATTCTGGCCCCTTGTGACCCTTATTACGTAACATATGATCAGAATCTTTTCATATATTGTTGTCAATTGTTAAGATAAACATCTTTGCTTCAGTAATGTATTACAAATTATTGATCGTTAAAGAGTTAACGATGAAAGATTTTTGGCCCCTCTGAGCCCCTAATTTGAGGGGTTAGCCCCTTCTTCTTGATATCAAATGAAAGGTCTTGTGATTTTGAAGACTTTTTGTTCAACAAATATTCAGAGATTTCTTTTCGTTGTGGAGATATGCTGAATGGAAATGTTTAGGGACCACCCCTCCAAGTCCTTAATGGGGCCGTTTGACAAAAATTGAAAGGGTGTATATTGTTTAGAACATTATTCTGACCATCTTTTGTTCAGTATTGCTTATCAAAATATTTTCCCTTTTTGAGATATAAAGCATCAAAGATTTAGCATTCTGGCCCCTTGGGACCCCTTATTACGTAACATATGATCAGAATCTTTTCATATATTGTTGTAAATCATTAAGATAAACATCTTTGCTTCAGTAATGTATTACAAATTATTGATCGTTAAAAAGTTAAAGATGAAAGACTTTTGGCCCATCTGAGCCCCTAATTCGAAGGTCAGCCCCATTTTTTTCATATCAAATGAAAGGTCGTTTCATTCTGCACAACTTTTCTTCTATATGTTTTAACAAATTCTTAACATGTATGAAGATATGAAAGAAAAGGTGTAAAATTTTGTGAGATGTTTCTGAGACATGTTTTGAGCCCTACCGAGCTTCGGCGCCTTTTGCGCTAGAGAGATTTGGACACCTGCCTGCAAATCTACAAACCTTCCCCTACCTTCAATGAAAATCTTGACTCAATATCTTAAGTCGTTTCGGAGGAGTTTCCAGGACAAGCCGACCCTCTGAAAATCAGAAAATCCTAAATATCTCGAGATAGAAATAGACGTCATCAACGAAAAAAATTTCCAATAAGGTTCAGATCAATACCTATCAGATCTGAAAGTTTCATGAAAATCGACCAAGACGTTACCGAGAACTTGCGTGCACAAAATCGGTAAGAATAATAATAATAACTAGATGAGATCTCGTTGCGAGCAACGAGTAGGTCTTCCGTCCGATTTTTCAATAAGATGAGATATGATTTTGACTATGATCTTTGTTGAAAGATAATAATATATAGACTTCCCTAATTAGATTTCATTCTTTTGATTTATATAACATTATCAAAGAGCTATAGATGACAGGCTTTTGGCCCCTCTGAGCCCCTAGTTTGAGGGGTCAGCTCCTTTTTCTTGATATCAATTGAAAGGTCTTCTGATTTTGGAAACGTTTTGTTCACGAAATTTTCAGAGATTTCTTTTCGTTGTGGAGATATGCTGAATGGAAATATTTAGGGGCCACCCCACCAAGTCCTTAATGGGGCCGATTAACAAAATTGAAAGGGTGCATATTGTTTAGAATATTATTCTGACCATCTTTTGTTCAGTATTGCTTATCAAAATATTCCCCCTTTTCGAGATATAAAGCATCAAAGATTTAGCATTCTGGCCCCTTGTGACCCCTTATTACGTAACATATGATCAGAATCTTATCATATATTGTTGTCAATCGTTAAGATAAACATCTTTGCTTCAGTAATGTATTACAAATTACTGATCGTTAAAGAGTTAGAGGTGAAAGAATTTTGGCCCCTCTGAGCCCCTAATTTGAGGGGTCAGCCCCTTTTTCTTGATATCAATTGAAAGATCTTGTGATTTTGAAGACTTTTTGTTCAACAACTATTCAGAGATTTCTTTTCGTTGTGGAGATATGCTGAATGGAAATATTTAGGGCCCACCCCTCCAAGTCCTTAATGGGGCCGTTTGACAGAAATTGAAAGGGTGCATATTGTTTAGAACATTATTCTGACCATATTTTGTTCAGTATTGCTTTTCAAAATATTCCCCCTTTTCGAGATATAAAGCGTCAAAGATTTAGCATTCTGGCCCCTTCGGACCCCTTATTACGTAACATATGATCAGAATCTTATCATATATTGTTGTAAATCGTTAAGATAAACATCTTTGCTTCAGTAATGTATTACAAATTATTGATTGTTAAAGAGTTATAGGTGAAAGACTTTTGGCCCCTCCCAGCCCCTAATTCGAGGGTCAGCCCCATTTTCTTCATATCAAATGAAAGGTCGTTTCATTCTGCACAACTTTTCTTCTATATGTTTTAACAAATTCTTAACATGTATGAAGATATGAAAGAAAAGGTGTAAAATTTTGTGAGATGTTTCTGAGACATGTTTTGAGCCCTACCGAGCTTCGGCGCCTTTTGCGCTAGAGAGATTTGGACACCTGCCTGCAAATCTACAAACCTTCCCCTACCTTCACTGAAAATCTTGACTCAATATCTTAAGTCGTTTCGGAGGAGTTTCCAGGAAAAGCCGACCCTCTGAAAATCAGAAAATCCTAAATATCTCGAGATGGAAAGTGACGTCATCAACGAAAAAAATTTCCAATAAGGTTCAGATCAATACCTATCAGATCTGGAAGTTTCATGAAAATCGGCCAAGACGTTACCGAGAACTTGCGTGCACAAAATCGGTAAGAATAATAATAATAATAACTAGAGCAAAGCTCGTTGCAAAGCAACGAGTGGGTCTTCCTTCTTAGCAATTAGCTTGTAAGTTAAAGTAATAAATGGATAATTATTTGTTTAATTTCCACCTAAAGGTTACATGTTTCTGTTTAGATTGTCAACTTTGCTAACATTCTCTTTCTTCTTTGACCCAAATGTCAAGAGACCTCAACTCCGGAACTCTGAATTTGGAGTGCGCATGAGGATATATATTTCAACTGTACTCTCTCCAACAGTACTCTTGAAATAGTATCCAAAACACTAATACTCCCAGACCCTCATTTCTTGAACTTTGACTTTCGATTTTTAATTTCTAGACTTTTCTCTTCTATTTATCTAACATCTTTGATGCAATCATGTTAGTAAAACATGCCATACTACAGAATCATCAGTGTTTTGCTACATCACTGTTATAATAATTGCTTGACAAAACATTTACACAACATAACTACATAGTAAGTAATCCAAATGTGTTACCAATTGATGATCTCCCTTGTTTGAAAATCAGTAAGTAGAAAAATACTCTTACAAGAAATGCACAAGGATGATTTAAGTAAGACACAGTGTCACTTGTGGAAAATTTTAACATAACCTCTTTTTAGCCTTTAACTTAAACTTCATTATCTCAAAAACCGATATCTAAATACCATTTATATGTTGAGGTGAGTTGGTACTCTCAACCACTTATTCTTTAAGTTTTTTACCCTGCAGGGTTATCTGGAGTCATTGGATATCTTGATGTTTAATCTTGGTCCAGTTGAAATTGAGATAAAATGGTTTTACTATACTTCTTGGGTTCATTTATTTAAATGTTTTACAAGGGGAAAAAAAGACATATTTAAATTCTTGTAACATGTTAAAATAATCTTTTACATGTACATGTATATTACACATATATTCAAGCAATTTTTTTTTATAAGAATTCATTAAAAATATTTGAATCCATTGAAGTTGATTGCAGTAGATATAATGTGAATTATGAGCCTAAGACACAACAAGCAAATTTAAAGAATAGTGGTCTCATTCTGTCATTTGTCAACTGACAAAGTTTGATGATCATAATAAGCCTTAAATTGTTCAAAATATGCCTCTAAATCATTCTGAAAAAGAATGGCCGCAAAATTTACAAAGTAGGTAACCATGACCTACTTTTGAGTCAACATGATATGAGGTCCTTAGATGCATCAACTGACAAGATTTGATGATCCTAGTCCTTATAGTAAGCAAAATATCAACATTTTAATAAAATGTAATTTTTGGTCAACTTTGAAGTGACCTTGAGACCAAGCCCTTTGTTTCAGGGTGATTCCCTATGCAAATTTAAATCTAAAATATATCCACATCCTTTTGTGGAAGTTTGGTGATAATCTGCCCGGTGGTTCTTGAGAAGACGATTTTTTAGCAACCAGTACTTTTGGTTTTATTTTCCTAATTATCTCCCCTTGTTAAAGGGTCACAACCCTAAGTTTACTACAAACGGGAGCCCTTGGGCCAAGAATACCCTGTGACAAATTTGACAATAATTGGCCAAGGGGTTCTTGAGTTATGGCTCATATTCTAAAAAGTTTACGTACACCGCACAAATGGCCATAGCATTAGCTCTTTGAGCCTTTGGCTCACAAGAGCTAAAAAGATAAAAAGAATGATGTATCTTAGAGTTGTCTATTTGTAATCAAAGTTATATTGAAATCAGACCAATTTCTTGAAATAAAAAATTGCACTGTTGTAGTGCAAAAAAAAAACAAGAAGTCTGTGAGCCAATGCTCACTAGTAATACCCCCGCTTTGATGTGAATATACATTCTGATGTGAATGTACACAAGTTCAGTTATGGACAGACACAAGGATGAACAAGAAGTTAACATCAGATTCATACAAAAATGGATCCCACCATATTGCAGGCCAAAACAAAGAGCGTGCTAAAATTTCAAGCATCTGCAATCAATAGTTGCTGAGAAAACTACAATGAAAATTTGTTATGTATGGTACGGATAGACACACGGATAAACAGGAAGTTGACATCGGATTCGTACAAAAATGGATCCCACCATATTGTAGGCCTTAACAAAGAGTGTGCTAAAATTTCAAGCATCTGCAATCAGTAGTTGCTGAGAAAACTGCGACCAAAATTTGTTATGTATGGTACTGACAGACGCAAGGATAAACAGGAAGTTGACATCGGATTCGTACAAAAATGAATCCCATCATATTGTAGGCCAAAACAAAGAGCGTGCTAAAATTTCAAGCATCTGCAATCAATAGTTGCTGAGAAAACTACAATGAAAATTTGTTATGTATGGTATGGACAGACACATGGATAAACAGGAAGTTGAAATGGGATTCGTACAAAAATGAATCCCACCATATGGCATACCTTAACAAAGTGTGTGCTAAAATTTCAAGCATCTGCGATGAGTAGTTGCTGAGAAAACTGACGAAAAATTTGTTATGGACAGACAGACACACAAGGGTAAAACAGTATATCCCCCTCTCCTTCAGAGCGGGGTATAATTAATGATATTTTACTTGTCTCTACCATATTCATGAGAGGTCAAAAAAATTTTGAATTAAATTAGAGGGGTTATGACTGTTTCATCGCTAATTATAGATGATCAAGGCAAAAAAACAAAGTTGAGAATTGCAATGTCATTGAAAGTTTTGGAGAGCATCGAGCTATTAAAAAATTATTTCTTCAGACAGAAAAATACCCAAAAGAAACTAAAATGTTTTACGATGCTTCAGGGATTTCTTATACATATCTAGGACAAAAGTGTTCAAATAGTAGTAGCTTTGTTAATGGAAGGATTAACATTTTTGATGCCCCAGTCCATGCGATATCCCAGTACACCATTTATCGCATGGATGTTGCACCTATGGATTTTGCATAGCTTCCATACCTAATGCTTTAATGCGTAAACATAGATTTTAAAATCTCACTAATATTTGATACGCAACAATAGAAAAAAGTAACATGACTTGCTATAGTTATTCAATTTTGAAGTAGGGAAAAGACATGTAAATGATAGAACTGAAAGGTATTTATAGCTATGAAAAGCTTAACAGGTTTGGAATCAGGTTGTCACATTACCTAACATAAACAAGAGGCCCATGGGCCACAACGCTCACCTGAGTCAATATGGCCCTGCTGTTCTTTGTCAGCAGATTTCTTCTTCTATATATTCATATATAAAGCTTTGATCAACTGTCCTAGGCATAACCTATCCCCAGTTGCCATGTTTTGAATGAAATTGAATCTAAACTTTCTGAGGATGCTTCTATATTCATATAACTAATCATGGTTTTGCTGTTCTTGAATCGGAATTTTAAAGATGTCTGCCATTCTACCCTGGGGGGTAGGGAGGGGGAGGGGGTCATGATTTGAACAAACTTGAATCTACACTACCTAAGGATGATTTCATATCAATATGACTAATTATGGCTTTGTTGTTCTTGAGAAGAAGATTTTTTAAGATATTTCTTATATATATTCTTTTGTTAAACTTTGATCCCTGCATGATTATGGCCCCACCCTACTACTGGAGGATGCCTTGAACAAACTTGAATCTACAATACTTGGGGATGCTGCAATATCAAAATGACTAATCATGGCTTTCCTGTTCTTGGAAAGATTTTAAAAGATTTTTCCTATATATTCCTATGTAAAACTTTGATCCCCCATTGTGGACCCACCCTACCCCCGGGGGTCTTGATTTCGACAAACTTGAATCTACACTACCTAAGGATGATTCCATATCAATATGACTAATTGTGGCTTTGTTGTTCTTGAGAAGAAAATTTTTAAAGAATTTTCCTATATATTCCTATGTAAAACTTTGATCCCCCACTGTGGCCCCACCCTATCTCCGGGGGTCATGATTTGAACAAATTTAAATCTACACTACCTGAGGATGATTTCATATCAATATGACTATTTGTGGCTTTGTTGTTCTTGAGAAGAAGATTTTTAAAGAATTTTCCTATGTATATTCCTATGTAAAACTTTGATCCCCCATTGTGGCCCCACCCCACCCCCAGGGGTCATGATTTGAACAAACTTGAATCTACACTACCTGAGGATGATTTCATATCAATATGACTAATTGTGGCTTTGTTTTTCTTTAGAAGAAGATTTTTAAAGAATTTTCCTATATATTCCTATGTAAAACTTTGATCCCCAATTGTGGCCCCACCCTATCCCTGGGGGTCATGATTTGAACAAACTTGAATCTACATTACCTGAGGATGATTCCATATCACTATGACTATTTGTGGCTTTGTTGTTCTTGAGAAGAAGATTTTTAAAGAATTTTCCTATATATTCCTATGTTAAACTTTGATCCCCCATTGTGGCCCCACCCTACCCCCGGGGGTCATGATTTGAACAAACTTGAATCTACACTACCTGAGGATGATTTCATATCAATATGACTAATTGTGGCTTTGTTGTTCTTGAGAAGATTTTTAAAGAATTTTCCTATGTATTCCTATGTAAAACTTTGATCCCTCATTGTGGCCCCACCCTACCCCCAGGGGTCATGATTTGAACAAACTTGAATCTACACTATGTAATGAAGGTTTCCCATAAGTTTCAACTTTTCTGGCCCAATGGTTCTTGAGAAGATTTTTAAAAGAAGACACCAAATTTTCACTTATTCTTAATTATCTCCCCTTGGAAAAGGGCATGGCCCTTCATTTGAACAAACTTGAACCCCCTTCACCCAAGGATGCTTTGTGGCAAGTTTGGTTGAAATTGGCCCAGTGGTTCTGGAGAAGAAGTCGAAAATGTGAAAAGTTTACAGACGGACGGACAGCTAGACAGACGGACTACGGACAAAATGTGATCAGAAAAGCTCACTTGAGCTTTCAGCTCAGGTGAGCTAAAAACATCAAATGATTGCTCCATGAATCCTATGACTGCACAGTAAAAGTCGGTGTATATTTTCAAAATTTTAGTAAATAAACCTGATTTTTTTACATACTAATAAACAGATAAACAAAATTTAAGAATTTAATCAGAAAAATGTCATTTTTCAAAGTGCACAGTAATTTTTCCGTATATCAATGTGTCCGCAAACTTTTCTAACAACCCTCGTTCATGTACATGCCATTAGCACTAAAGTCATTTGAAACATGCACATATGTTAACACTTTTTGTTGTATATGCCAAAATAGCAGTTCTCTCTAAATTATTTTGTAAAAATACATATATATTACAAGTTCTTAATGTATTAAGGCCTGATGTGTCCATAATCCTAGATGGAAAGGACTTTTATCCTTGTGTGGCTGTTTAAATTTCAATATGCTGCTTATTCTTTGTCATCTCCCAGCAGATGCTCTTCTGGCAAATATGGTCATGCTTGGTATCAAATTTCAGTTATCAGATGGCAGTCACACCTATTCAAAAGAAATTGAAATTTCTCATTTAAAATTTTTAAAAAAAAATGTGCAACTTATAAATGATAAATAGGGATGATAATTTTACTCGGACAGCTTAGTCGAACAGTCAGAGGCTTTAGTCGAATGAAAGTCGAGTACTTGTTGAAATTTAAATTAATTTTTCATGTCATTTTCCTATTTGTCTTTAAGAGACTGCTAGCCTGTACAATATTTAATCTATGTTATAACCATTATACAACAAATTCTTGTAAAATTAAAAAAATTATAAAAACAAAATTTTAATTATGAGATTTTTGCAAACAATCAATACAATTTTAAAATGATTGATATTAATATCAGAATGAAACACCTTAAATTATGCTCATAACTGTCCCCCAATTTACATGTATTTATAAATATGTATCAGCTGTTTTATTATTCTTCATAAATTGGTAGTTACATTATATGAGATCTTACAAAATTGCAGGTTCAAACTTTACAATTTGGATCTGACATCTTTTACAGTATGCCAATGCATGTTTGTCGAACAAAAAAATTCCTTTGAACAATTAACAAAGACCGGTTAAGCCTTTCCCTGAGTTTGAACACTTATATGTTAATAAATCAACTGAGCAGATCCAATTTTTTTTTACATTGAATCAAAGAGTAGCAAATTTTTTAGGAATAACCGACTAAACAAATTTTAGTCAATATGATCGAATGATAGTAGAGTACCCGGGGTACTCGAATATTCATTGACATCCCTAATGAAACCATCAAACAGAGTTCAAAGATACTGTCACATTTTCCACGTATTATTTGTAAAAAGTACTCTATTAAATAGATGTTTACATGCAGTCAATTTTGAGGATGTAATAAAATAATATATAAGGATTAATTAGGAGTTTTTTTTCATGATTTCACATAAAGGAAATGCACATTACTTGTACATGTAAAAAATTTATTAGGGATGGCAATGGTCAACTGGGTAACCATCTAATCAGTCAGAAATATAGTAACCGGTTTAGTATGGGTTGACAGGTTATGATTTTCATAACCGATTAGTCGGTATTTTTTGTATAATATGTACTTTTTAAAAAATATACCAGTATACATATTTTTCAAAAAAAAATACCACTTAGATCATGTAGATAGCATGTTTAAAACTAGTCTCATTCAAGTAGATGCTTGTCTGTCTCCATAAACTCCTGCTCGTTGGAGTTTATGGAGACAGACAAGCATCTGCTTAAACAAGATTAGTTCAAAACTGAAAAGTTGCAATCGACTAGTTAAATTATTCATAATATACAGCCACTGTGAAAACAAATCCCCATTATTTTGTCATTACAGTAAAACATGCTTATAAGTGCCAGGGACGAATAATTTTGATTCATTGTAAATGTATTCATTTTTCAGTTTAGTTTTCAGGATTGTTTTAAGGTAGTATGGGATACCTCTACGTTATGACGTATTTCCGTTTGAAGTATTGTTTTGATTTGCATGAGTGCTTATTATCGGGTCAAAATTTGTAGATACACCGTTGAAAAGAACACTCTGAAGCCTATTTCAATGCATGTTCTCACAAGTCGGCATTTTAAGTAAAAACAGACAAAAAAATCGCAAGTATATAAATTTACTTATAATTGTACAACGGACATTTAAAAAAGCAAACCCCTGTAAAAGGTAGTTTCAACATTGCTGCTTTTGAACACTTTTAAGCAAAAGCTGTATTTCAATTGTTTGAGTAACTGCACAGCACCTTGTGTGCGGTGAGGCATGGATAAGTGCGATTACTTCACATTGTGCTGAATTATCACCAATCAATTATCACGTTAACCAGAGCTGGACTTTTTTGTTATTTAATTCAAGAAGTAACTGTTTGGTCACAAATCAGCTAGCTGTTGTATATAGTCCCAAAACGTTCAGATGAATGCAATTGCTCTGAACAAGACATGTCCTGGAAAGCGATTGTCCATGCATTGTTTTCAAAACCGCTCAAAGTTGAAAACTACAAAGTGCGATTTTTTTATGGTTGGGAAAAAATGCTCATCATTTCTAAAATAGCACCCAGGGTTTTTCAACCCTTGGAAAATAAAGAAGGATAACTCTTCCGCTCGGATCTTTTAATTCAAAAAAATTTAAATGCATTTTATATTTTCCATTTATATATATATTTTCAATTTGTTTATTTCACTTTGCTAACATATTAAGATACATTCTTATTGTAGACTTTCATGAAATGTTATCCGTCTGTTTTCAAGAAATAAAGTTTTCCCAGTTTTTTACGCTTATCTTTTGTTGAAAATTAAAAAAATACTAAGACATATTTCTTGTCATTTTTGTTTTTATAAACACTTTATATTAGCAAACGCCTGCCTATAATATTAAGCTTATGAAAAAAGAATTATGCAAGAAAAAAAATCGTTTTTGTATTTCTCATTAAAATAATAAAAAAATTATTAAAATTATACTTTAATATACTGAAAGGTGGGGGTATTTCAAATCCTTCTAATTTGGGTACATAAATATAACGCATTCCAAAATCAAAACAGAAAATCTTTTTTTCTGTTTTAGGCATTTTTCCCTCAGGTATTGACAAAATCTAACAAAAAACACAGTTTTATAAGATATTTATTCATAAGATTGTGAAAAATCAGCATTTTTCTAATGGATACACGATCTAGTGTCACAAATTAACTGAAATTTAAATATTTGAAGGAACTATTGACAATTTAACAAGACTTTACGGGGTAAATTTCCCCTGAAAGAAAATCACTGATTCACATCTTAAAGATAGCAAAAACATACAGGGTAAATTTCCTCTCAAAAATGACATTGAAACAGTACCTAAAGTAATTCAAAACAAAAGCAACAATCTTTTAGATAGCAAGACTTTACGGGGTAAATTTCCCCCCAAAGAATATCACTGATACAGTTTTCACTACTCTTATAAAAAGCGAACATTACACTTTGAAAATCGCAGAACTCTACAGGGTAAATTTCCTCTCAAAAATATGACATTGATTCAGTTTATGTACAGTGTGTGAAAGCAAAAGCAACCATCTTGATGATAGCAAGACTTTACGGGGTAAATTTCCCCCCAAAGAAAATTTCTAATACAGTATTTAAGATTCGCAAACATCGAGAAGATGGCAACAATCTACAGAGTAATTTTTCTCTCAAAAATAATATTGATACAGTTTATACACAGTATTTCTAAGCACAACACCAATCTTGTAAAAAGCAAGATTTTACGGGGTAAATTTCCCCTCCAAAAAATATCATTAGCTGACACAGTATTCATTACTCTTATAAAAGCGAACATTGCACTTTGAAAATTGCAGAACTCTACAGGGTAAATTTCCTCTCAAAAAAACATTGATTTAGTTTATATACATTGTTTGAAAGCAAATGCAACCATCTTGATGATAGCAAGACTTGACGGGGTAAATTTCCCCCCAAAGAAAATCTCTAATACAGTATTAATGATTCGCAAACATCGTGAAGATGGCAAAAATCTATAGAGTAATTTTTCTCTCCAAAAATGATATTGATACAGTTTATACACGGTATTTCAAAGCAAAAACAACCATATTTTAGATAGCAAAACTTTACGGGGTAAATTTCCCCCAAAAGAATATCACTCATACAGAACTTAGGCTTCACAATATCTTGGCGGTAGCAAAAATCTACAGGGTAAATTTCCTCTTAAAATAATTATTGATACAGTTTATCTTATAAAAAGCGAACATTACACTTTGAAAATCGCAGAACTCTACAGGGTAAATTTCCTCTCAGAGATGATATTGATACAGTTTATATACAGTAATTAAAAGCAAAAACACCTATCGTTTAGATAGCAAGACTTTACGGGGTAAATCCCCCCCCCCCCCAAAGAAAATAACTGATATAGTTTTTATGATTCACAACATCTTAAAGATAGCAATAATCTTCAGGGTAAACTGCCTCCCAAAAATAACATCGATACAATTCAAAGCAAAAGCACCAATGTTTTAGATAGTAAGACTTTACGGGGTAAATTTCCCCCCAAAGAAGGTATCACTGATAAAGTATTCACTACTCTTGTAAAAAGCGAACATTACACTTTGAAAATCGCAGAACTCTACAGGGTAAATTTCCTCTCAAAAATGACATTGATTCAGTTTATATACAGTGTTGAAAGCAAAGGCAACCATCTTGATGATAGCAAGACTTTACGGGGTAAATTTCCCCTCAAAGAAAATCTCTAATACAGTATTTTTGATTCGCAAACATTTTAAGATGACAACAATCTTTAAGGTAATTTTCCTCTTAAAAATGACATTGATAAGTTTATATACAGTATTTCAAAGCAAAAACACTCATCTTTAAGATAGCAAGACTTTACGGGGTAAATTTCCCCCAAAGAAAATCACTGATACAGAATTTATGCTTTGCAATATATTGGAGGTAGTAAAAATTTACGGGGTAAATTTCCTCTAAGAATATTACTGATACAGTTTAGATGTACATCATACTTAGAAAAAACAAACATAAAACTTTGAAAATAGCAAGTATGTACGGGTTAAATCCTTCCCTCCCAAAGAGTATCAATAATACAGTTTATATTATTCAAAGCATGACCAAACACTGCAACTCGATGATAGCAAGACTTTACGGGATAAACCCCCCCCCCCCAAAAAAAAAAAGAATGTCAATTATGCAGTTTATATAATTCACAGAATAAAACAAATATTACTTTTTGAAAAAAGCAGAACTTTTCAAGGTAAATTTCCTCTCATAAAATAAACTAATTCTGTATATATTGTTTACAGAAAAGCATACATTACATCTTGTTGACAAAAAATTTCATATTAAAGAATATTAAAAAAATATTTTTTTTATATCACAAACGATACTTTTATCTTAATATCATGGAAGCTGGAAAAGCTGAATATTAAAGTTAACATAATATTAAACCTTCTAAACATAGAAAAACATACAAAAACTTTAAAAAACCTCTGACATCTTTCTTTCTCTGTTAAAGGTATAAGATTTCTTTGTGCCCCGTTACACTTTCTTTATTTAAACATCGTCCTCCTTTAATATCTTTGACCGAAGTTCCAATACTATGCTTTTCTCTTGGCTGATACACTAGACAGATTGTAGAGTGCATTTTCCATCGGAAATCAGGCAATCCTATTCTGAACCAATCCATAGTCGACCTATGGATGAAAATTTTAAGTCTGATAAACTTCAATTTTCCAAAGCCTTAGGCATTTATATATGATTTCATGACAGATATGACTGGTTTAATATTGCGCACTAGAGTAGATCAGCAGGTGCCTGCTCCGAATTTTTGTAAAACAGTCTTTCTGTTTATATTGCATGGAAATTGCATTCATCTAAAGACCCCCCCCCCAATACACACTCATATGCACACATACATTTATACATGTTTCTGAGAATAATGCTCATTCGTGATATGGATCTACATAAGATAATCAAAAAAGTTACTTACTATAGTATTGTATTTGTATTGTACATGTATTACTGATGCCCTCTAGGTCCATCATGGACATTTTTTAAGGGGAAGTGAGAGAGGTAACTAATAGCATATGCAGATAGTTTTACTGCAACCTAAATGTTGGTTAAAGTTTAACATTTCAGCTTCAGTTATTAAACCTAAAAAATATATATATCGTAACATATATAAAATTGTATATTTACCTTGTTTGTTCAAGATTTGGACTTGAACTTGTAGTTCAGTTCCAGCACTAAGCAGTCTCTTTTGTATCGAATCGTCCATAAAAGTACACTTTTAAAACATTCTTAAAGTACTTGCGTCCACAAAACTGAGAGGTCATCTAGCTTGGTTTCCTTTCCCCAATTTGCTTAGTGTTCTGTGTGACCTTTGGCGTGGATGAGCCAGGGAACAAGGCAATGAACGCCGGCCATATCAATACGGCCAATAATATTTAGATTCCCAACTCACTATTCATCATGTAGTGTATATTACAGGGAAACGGACACATTGCTTTCATGGAAAATGAGTGAATTTATCAATGGATGGTTGCGAGAAAAAAAATTGTGGTGATCAGTTTCTCATCACTTTACTGTTTACTCTTCCGCTGCGTGAATTCCAGATGTTAATCAACCCTTTTATTGGATAGCATTGCGGTCATGTCATAAATCTGACCCAAGCTAAAATAATTTCTACATTTTCTCAGCATCCATGTCTTGATCTATAAAAAGCACAGGTTGACCTTCTCAAAACTTGGTGACATTTTACATTTTGCTTTCTATATTCTGGTGTCTACCTTTCCTAGCTGTATTCTTTGCGGAGTATCGGATGTTAAGTGCAAAAATTAATGAAAGAAAGATAGACAAAAAATTTAAACAGGATTTTTTCATGTACATGTACCATAATTACAGTAACGAAATCTATCTACTTTTGTTGTTTATATTTTTATCTTTTACGTCTTTTTTCCGAAATTATAACACGTTATATTTTGTATACATGTACATGTGTATATGTACAGATTAAGAGAAATGTACATGAATAAAAAAATAAAACTACTGGTATACATGGTAGAGGCCGTGAACCATTATTTTAAGCAGGCTCATATCGGCAATCGTACATTTGATAATTAGAAAGAAGAAAAAAGGAATTCCCCGAGTGTTTTCCGAGTATTAATCTCAGCTAACTTCTTATGATACCATTTTTGTGATTAATTTTAATAATTGAATATTTACACTGCACATATAGGCAGAATTATTTATGAAAATTTTCAAAGAACAGAATTGTTACTTAGCAGACATTTTCGACAATCGATTATGCCGGAAATGTCCGAGATGATTGCGATTGTCATAGTCAAGGTCATTCTATTTTAGTTCAAAAACGTATCCTTTACAATTACTTTCTCTATTCCACGTTACACAATTAAAACAATTCCGCGCAGCCTAGTACAGATGGCTATCAGATTTTCAACCCATTAGTTCACGATTAGTAGCAATGTGTGCTCAGCATGTATGCTTTAGGTACTCAAAGGCAATGATATCGCATTGCCCATCCTGCAGAAGTCACCATGCAATTCAGTCAATTAATTAGAAGAAAACAATTCTTTTACACTCTATTGCTTAGCATGGTATTACAAGATATAAAGAAATACACAAAGAATGCATAGTTTTTTTTTTTAATGTCAAAAATGATGTACTCATCAATTTAATTTTTTTTTAAAGTTCGGAGTAAAGTTCTATTAATATTGCTTTTTTAATAGCTTTTTTTTTATTATTAATTTTTCTTTTTATAACTTAAAGGAGTAGCCGTATAGATAGATGAACTTTCTTAGGAAGGAGTAACTGTTCATGATTTTTGTTACATCTTGAAAATAAAAATTTCAACAGTGCAATAAAATACTGCCTCATTAATGAATTATGCATATGCGATTGCAGTAGAGTACATGTAAAACAAGTAACTTAGTATAATAGAATGAAATTCAATGACCTTAAAAAATCAACAAATTCAAAGAGGGCAGCTTGTGCATTGCAAGAAATACCGTCCGATTTAGCTGTGAGCTGAACTCAATACAAGTGCTATTAACGCTAATCACTGATATTCCCCTAAGAGTGATTCGAGACAATTGATGGCAGAATCTTGGAGAGGTGGATCTAAGGGGAAAAATACTTTTACAATTTTTTTCTTCGGATGTCATTGATAAATTCAGCATTTATTTCCTTTGATATAATTAATTATTTTGCTACCACGCATTCTTCTACATTTTTAGATGTGGAATTTATTTCAATTTTATTTAGAATTAATTAAATTTTTCTTGGAATTTAGCGGGTTTTTTTTAATTATAGCCTTTAAATATTTCTGAATGTAAGGAGAATCCATAGTGTGCAAGTCCCTCTAGGACACAGCGAGTTACATGTACCCCATACGATGCATAATTCACTTACCCCTTGAGAAGAAGGTAAACATGACCTATTTATACCCTTCCTACTAAGCATTCAAAGGCAACATTTCTCAGTATTTTAAATTTCAATAATAATTCTTTTCCCAACACACTCTCCTTTCAATGCCCTAAAATCAGCCCAATCCACCCCGTATACATCATTAGACATATTTAAGGGAGAAAACTGTGTTTTTAATTGGTACTACTTGCGTGGTCAATGAAATGGGGTAAAATTAGTAACCTATGACATACTTATACCTTCTACCATCAAATTAAGGGTTACAGATTCGAACATTTATTTTAATTTCCTTTTTGTTTTACTTTGTTTATTGTTATCTCGTTTATTTCCTATAATTATATGTATCATTTTAAATTCAATTATTATTGAGCGCGTAGGATATTGAAATCATGCCCTCCCCCTCCCCCCTCCCAAAAAAAATAGGGTCTCAAATTGTTCTCTGAAAATGTTTTAAAGCTTTAATTTTTAAAATCTGTAAAAGTTTGGGATCCTTCCCTCAACACTGCTGACATCATTTGTCTCGCAACACTCTCATAGGTAATATAAAGATTAGCGTTAATTGCACTTTGATTAAATTCAGTCTAAAACTACACTGGAGAAAATCCACAGAATTTCTTCCAAAATCTCTTAGGTTTGATAGATAACAGATTTAGTTGCTGAGAAAATTTAGAAATAACAGCCTAAGGTCAGATTTATGACACGGCCGCAATGCTATCCAATAGAAGCCCGGGTTGAATAAACAGGACTTCACGCAGCGGGAAAGTAAACGGTAAAATGATGAGGGACAGATCACCTCAATTCAATATGTTCAATAATTTTCTTTAAAGCAATATGTTT
Organism: Saccostrea echinata; assembly: GCF_033153115.1. Taxonomy (NCBI): domain Eukaryota; kingdom Metazoa; phylum Mollusca; class Bivalvia; order Ostreida; family Ostreidae; genus Saccostrea; species Saccostrea echinata. The sequence continues at coordinate 20,940,584 of NW_026889782.1, forward strand.
ATTTTAATTTTTGTGTTAAAACAGTTGATTACGTATTTAAGGAGTGTTTCAAAAGTGTATTTTTATGACGAGTCGATACAAAAGTGACTGTTTTGTGCTGAATGGAACAATTACAAATTCAAGACCAAATCTTGAACAATACTAAAGTTCTTGAAGCTTTCTTTGTGTATTTCCTTATATCTTGTAATACCATGCTAAGCAATAGAGTGTAAAAGAATTATTTTCTTCTAATTAATTGACTGAATTGCATGGCGACTTCTACAGGATTGGCAATGCGATATCATTGCCTTTGAGTACCTAAAGCATACATGCTGAGCACACATTGCTACTAATCGTGAACTAATGGGTTCAAATTCTGATAGCCATCTATACTAGGCTGCGCGGGGTTGTTTTGTGTAACGTGGAATAGGGAAGGTCATTGTAAATAATACGTTTTTGAACTAAAATAAAATGACCTTGACTATGACAATCGCAATCCTCTCGGACATTTCCGGCATAATCGATTGTCGAAAATGTCTACTAAGTAACAATTCTGTTCTTTGAAAACTTTCATAAATAATTCTGCCTATATGTGCAGTGTTTAAATATTCAATTATTAAAATTAATCACAAAAAATGGTATCATAAGAAGTTAGCTGAGATTAATACTCGAAGAACACTCGGGGAATTCCTTTTTTCTTCTTTCTAATTATCAAATATACGATTGCCGATATGAGCCTGCTTAAAATAATGGTACACGGCCTCTACCATGTATACCTGTAGTTTTCTTTTTTATTCATGTACATTTCTCTTAATCTGTACATATACACATGTATATGTATACAAAAAATAACGTGTTATAAATTCGGGAAAAAAGACACGTAAAGAGAAAAATATAAACAACAGTAATAGATTTCGTCACTGTAATTATGGTACATGAAAAATCTTATGTTTAAATTTTTGTCTATCATTCTTTCATTAATTTTTGCACTTGACATCCGATACTCCGCAAAGAATACAGCTAGGAAAGGTAGACACCAGTATATGGAAAGCAATACGAAGGTGGATATTTTTTCTTTAATTTTTAAATTGATGTACAATATATTCGAGTTCTAAAGTCAATAATAGGTTCTATCAATATTGCTTTTCATTAGCTATATATTTTTTTTTCTTTTTTTCAACCTAAAGTTGTGTCAGAGTAGAAAGATCAATTGAAAAAGAATAACTGTTCATAATTTTTTCACATCTTACATATTTAGTAAAGTAATAATAACTGCCACATGAATAGATGATGCGTATGCAACTGCAGTAGAGTATATGAAAAATGTCACCAAGTTTTAAGAAGGTCAACCTTCGCTTTTTATAGATCAAGACATGGATGCTGAGAAAATGTAGAAATTATTTTAGCTTAGGTCAGATTTATGACATGACCGCAATGCTATCCAATAAAAGGGTTGATTAACATCTGGAATTCACGCAGCGGAAGAGTAAACAGTAAAGTGATGAGAAACTGATCACCTCAATTTTTTTTCTCGCAACCACCCATTGATAAATTCACTCATTTTCCTTGAAAGCAATGTGTCCGTTTCCCTGTAATATACACTATATGATGAATAGTGAGTTGGGAATTTAAATATTATTGGCCGTATTGATATGGCCGGCGTTCTTTTGCCTTGTTCTCTGGCTCATCCACGCCAAAGGTCACACAGAACACTAAGCAAATTAGGGAAAGAAAACCAAGCTAGATGACCTCTCAGTTTTGTGGACGCAAGTACTTTAAGAATGTTTCAAAAGTGTACTTTTATGGACGATTCGATACAAAAGAGACTGCTTTGTACTGGAACTGAACTACAAATTCAAGTCCAAATCTTGAACAAACAAGGTAAATATACAATTTTATATATGTCACGATATATGTATTTTTAGGCAGTATCTGCATTTGAATTTGTTCCTGATCTACAATTCCATTGCGCAGCATAAGGATTTCGGAACTTGGTTGCTTTCTTTATTACGTGAAATAATTGAAGCTGAAATGTTAAACTTTAACCAATATTTAGGTTGCAGTAAAAACTATCTGCATATGCTATTAGTTACCTCTCTCACTTCCCCTTAAAAAATGTTCATGATGGACCTAGAGGGCATCAGTAATACATGTACAATACAAATAGTAAGTGCATTTAACTTTTTTTGATTATCTTATGTAGACCCATATCACGAATGAGCATTATTCTCAGAAACATGTATAAATGTATGTGTGTATATGAGTGCGTATTGGGGGGGGGGGGGGTCTTTAGATGAATGCAATTTCCATGCAATATAAACAGAAAGACTGTTTTACAAAAATTCGGAGCAGGCACCTGCTGATCTACTCTAGTGCGCAATATTAAACCAGTCATATCTGTCATGAAATCATATATAAATGCCTAAGGCTTTGGAAAATTGAAGTTTATCAGACTTAAAATTTTCATCCATAGGTCGACTATGGATTGGTTCAGAATAGGATTGCCAGATTTCCTTTGGAAAATGCACTCTACAATCTGTCTAGTGTATCAGCCAAGAGAAAAGCATAGTATTGGAACTTCGGTCAAAGATATTACAGGAGGACGCTGTTTAAATAAAGAAAGTGTAACAGGGCACAAAGAAATCTTATACCTTTAACAGAAAAAAAAAGATGTCAGAGGTTTTTTTTATGTTTTTGTATGTTTTTCTATGTTCAGAAGGTTTAATATTATGTTAACTTTAATATTCAGCTTTTCCAGCTTGCTTGATATTAAGATAAAAGTATCTTTTGTAATATAAAAATAATATATTATTGATATTCTTTGATATGAAATTTACCCCGAGTCTTTTTGTCATCAAGATGTAATGTATGCTTTTTCTGTAAACAATATATACAGAATTAGTTTATTTTATGAGAGGAAATTTACCTTGAAAAGTTCTGCTTTTTTCAAAATGTAATATTTGTTTTATTCTGTGAATTATATAAACTGCAGCAGTGATATTCTTTTTTTTTGGGGGGGGGGGGGGGTTATCCCGTAAAGTCTTGCTATCATCGAGTTGCAGTGTTTGTTCATGCTTTGAATAACATAAACTGTATTATTGATAGTCTTTGGGATGGAGGTATTTACCCCGTACATACTTGCTATTTTCAAAGTTTAATGTCTCTTTTTTTTTAAGTATGATGTAAACTGTATTAGTAATATTTTTTAGAGGAAATTTTCCCCGTAAATTTTTACTACCTCCAAGATATTGCAAAGCATAAATTCTGTATCAGTGATATTCTTGCGGGGGGGGGGGATTTACCCCGTAAAGTCTTGCCATCTTAAAGATGGGTGTTTTTGCTTTGAAATACTGTATATAAACTGTATCAATGTAATTTTTAATAGGAAAATTACCTTATAGATTGTAACCATCTTATAGATGTTTGCGAATCAAAGATACTGTTTCAGTGATACCTTCTTTGGGGGGAAATTTACCCCGTAAAGTCTTACTATCTAAAGGATTGGTGGTTTTGCTTTGAATTAATATATGGAAACTGTATCGATGTTATTTTTGAGAGGCAGTTTACCCCGAAGATTTTTGCTATGTTTAAGATGTTGTGAATCATAAAAACTATATCAGTTATTTTCTTTGGGGGGAAATTTTCCCCGTAAAGTCTTGCTATCTAAACGATGGATGTTTTTGCTTTTAATACTGTATATAAACTGTATCAATATCATCTCTGAGAGGAAATTTACCCTGTAGAGTTCTGCGATTTTTCAAAGTGTAATGTTCGCTTTTTCTACGTATAAGATAAACTGTATCAATAATTATTTTAAGAGGAAATTTACCCTGTAGATTTTTGTTACCGCCAAGATATTGTGAAGCCTAAATTCTGTATGAGTGATATTCTTTTGGGGGAAATTTACCCCGTAAATATTTGCTATCTAAAATATGGTTGTTTTTGCTTTGAAATACCATGTATAAACTGCATCAATGTCATTTTTGAGAGAAAAATTACCCCGTAGATTGTTGCCTTCTTCACGATGTTTGCGAATCATAAATACTGTATTAGTGACTTTATTTGGGGGAAATTTGCCCCGTAAAGTCTTGCTATCATCAAGATGGTTGCATTTGCTTTCAAACAATGTATATAAACTAAATCAATGTTTTTTTTAGAGGAAATTTACCCTGTAGAGTTCTGCAATTTTCAAAGTGTAATGTTCGCTTTTATAAGAGTAGTGAATACTGTATCAGCTAGAGATATTCTTTGGGGAGAAATTTACCCCGTAAAATCTTGCTTTCTGCAAGATTGGTGTTTTGCTTAGAAATACTGCACTAGTGTATAAAATGTATCAATATGAATTTTTAGAGAAAAATTACTATGTAGATTGTTGCCATCTTCACGATGTTTGCGAATCATAAATACTGTATTAGTGCTTTTCTTTGGGGGGAAATTTACCCCGTTAATCTTGCTATCATCAAGATGTTTGCTTTTGCTTTCAAACACTATACATAAACTGAATCAATGTCATTTTTGAGAGGAAATTTACCCTGTAGAGTTCTGCGATTTTCAAACTGTAATGTTCGCTTTTTATAAGAGTAGGGAATACTGTAACAATGATATTCTTTGGGGGAAATTTACCCCGTAAAGTCTTGCTATATAAGAGATGGTTGCTTTTGTTTTGAATTACTGTAGGTACACTGTTTCAATGTCATTTTTGAGAGGAAATTTACCCTGTAGTTTTTTGCTATCTTTAAGATGTGAATCAATGATTTTCTTTCGGGGGAAATTTACCCCGTAAAGTCTTGCTAAATTGCCAATAGTTCCTCCAAATATTTACATTTTAGTTTATTTGTGACACTAGATCGTGTTTCTATTAGAAAAACGCTGATAATTCACAATCTTATGAATAAATATCTTATAAAACTGTGTTCTTTTGTTAGATTTTGTCAATACCTGAGGGCAAAATGCCTAAAACAGAAAAAAAGATTTTCTGTTTTGATTTTGGAATGCGTTATATGTAGGAGAAGTTTCGTTTGGTATCCCATACCACCTTAAAACCACAGGGAATGAAAATCACTTCATATTCGCTTCAATTCATTATAAGTCTGTTCGCAGTTTTTACTGTATAACCCAAATACCACTCTTAGTTTACATACCCCAGTCATAAAAAATTCTATTTTCTAATTTCAAGAACTAATTTTTTACTAAACAATGTTTTACATGGTATATAATGTAGTTCATTATCTGTAATGGTAGCTTAGTTGTAGGGCATTCATTTTGTAATCAGGAGGCTAGGGCTTGATTCTCATGTGCTGCGTCAATCCTAACACATAAACAATATAGGTAGTGAAGGTTCCTTCACCAAACGCCCAGCATTAGAAGTAAAAGTCAAAGGTTTTTCAGATGAGACCTTAAAAACATCACAGTAGATGTTGTGACAATAAAGAACCTTCACTGCTCAATGGCCTGAGTGCCAAGTATTTAGGTCTATATTTGAAGCCCTTCACCAGTATGTGGTAATGTCTCTATATGAGTGAAAAATTCTCAAGTAAGATGTAAAACAACATACAATCAATCAAAGTGTCAGTAAGAAGCTGATCTTTACGTCGCAGGTTCAATTCTCAGAGCTGGATGAGGAGATAGGTTCCTCGGATGAAACTGTATAAACCGAGGTTCTGTGTCACAGAAAGTGCTGGCACAAAAAAGATCCCCCACTTCCCAAAGGCCATAAGTGTCAAGTACAGGTCTGTATTTGCAGGCCTCCACCAGCAAGTGGTGGCATAATAATATGACTAAAAAAAATTTGAAGGGGCAATAAACAAAACACAAACCAATCCTGCAGTCTTATCACAGAAATAATTCAAACTTTTATGCATAAAAATATTTCCAAATTTCTTTTGCAATTTAACTGAGTCTGACATTTTTAGATTTTCCAATAATAATACACATTTATTAACTGGGTTCGAGGGCAACATGTGTTTTGTCGAACCCAAGAACCAAACTGTTTGCCTGAGGCCATTAGGCCGAAGGAAAACAGTTTGATTCAATTAAGGGGTCAACAAATTGCATTTTACCCCAAGACAGGGCTCTCACACCACTTTCTGGGAGTCAGGGGCAGGGGCCGTTCAAATTGGGAAAATTACCATCATTTTTGGGAAAGTTGGGAAAACCAATTAATTAACATTTATGAAAAAACTGACAAAGTTTAATTTGCTTTTGTAGTATTTCATCATCAATTTAATTCTAGTTTTGAATAAACTGTTAAACAGAACAAACATGGGTAGTCTACTTTTGGAAGTACATTGGCTTTGCTCATTTCCAACTTTGAGTGTTGAAACTGCGGTTATTTGTCTTTCTGATTGACATTCGCTAGTCACATCCTCTAGAATTTCCTCGATCACATGGTCATTGTGGTTTTCAGATTCAGTGTGAGACTGACTGGTGGGCGTGGTGCTAGGCGCAGCTTATTGTTGTTTAAATATAAAAATGTCTATATTTTGGCACCTAGATGATGTTTTCTTGTCAATTTTCTTGACGTAATACTTTGCATTAATGGCTCATTGTTTCCTAAATCCCTAATAACAATAACCTGGTTCCCCGAACCAGTTTTCGAATATATGTGGCATGAACTAATACAGTCGTACATAGAACTAGGGGGCAGAGGATAGTTTTTTGTAATGCCAAACATGTGCCGAGGGGGTACACGTATGATTGCGATCCATAAAAAACATTAACATGGGGACACTGTTTTCCAGGGGCTAATTATTTACACTTCACATGCCCATGGCTCACAAATTATGTCCACAAATTACATGTTATCTGCCTATTAGAGTGCACATGTACCAAAAATGCACCTGGAAACTCCCCACATTTTGGCTTGTTTTTCCAAGATTTCGGCCTCAGTCGCACCCATACAACCCACTCCCAGGCCCGAGCGAGCAGGATAAAACACCCAGTAGTCTGTAAATCAATGCATGCTGTAATGAAAATTCACCAATTGATAGGGGGCCATTCATCTTCCCACTGAGATACACACCGGCCTTCTTCTAAGGCCTACGGCTTTTCAGCTGAATTTCCTCTGCAACTGACCACGTGTCTTAGTTTCGCATTTACAACTCTGTATATGATAAGCATCATAGTGACACCTACATGTTGCACATCATTTTTTTCAGCAAGCACTCTGCTACACTGCAAATGTGTCCCATAATTATTCTAATCATTTTTCTACATAAAATATATCACATCAAACAGGGGATGTCTCTGAGTTTTTAAAGAAATTTGACCAGGTCTTTAGTACGAAACTATCCCCTGCCACCTAGTTTGTTTCACTTTCACTTGTGTTTGTTTTTGGTGACTAAGTTTCATCGATTGATTTTTCAAAAATATTTTGTTATAGAAAATTGGGAAATTTACACCTTTCTTTTGGGAAAAAAGGTACCTATTTTGCATTGGGAATGGGGCCGTTCAACGGCACCAGTTATACAGAACTGAGACCCCTGCGAGAACTAAATGTTTCGTTATACCTTTTATTTTCTTTTTTTGTTTGACATACATGTATTCTGTGCTGGCTTCTGTGATGTAAATTTCCTTTACCAGCACTGAGGTAAAACTCGGTCAATTTCGTAACTGTCGAACACCAACGAATGCAAATGAGAAATGAGATTTAACTAATCCCGCCCATTGTGTGATGTTAGCGGATCAATGATCTCATCGACAGGTTCAATATCTCACTTCGCTGTTCAACATCGATTTTTTTATGACTGCTCATTAAAACATTGGATATGTTAGACATTTTAAGTATACAGCTGGTATAGATTTATATAGGAACAAATTTATAAAGGTATAACAAATTATAATATAAATTAAGGCCCTAGTTCTCACAGCTATTCATACTTGTTGAAGAATATATAACAATAACTATCATGTTTATACATGTAGTATGTTAGATAGTGTATTGATGAATTTGGCAATTTTTTGTTTCAATCAAAAAAATAAGTCTTGGTGAAATTACATGCTCACATGTATTTAAATATAAGATAAAGCAATCGGGATTTGACAATGTCATGTCAGGGCTAACAGACAGAGTTTGAACCATAAAATAGATAACAAACATCAGTGTTTGTGCGTACATTTATACATTTGCTGGCATATACATGTAAACATCAGTGCTGTAAGCAGCTGTTAAATTTTAGATAAGAAAAATTCTAACCTTCATTTCCAAGGTCCACGCCAATCACATATTAAAAAGTCACCGTGAACTCTTTCGTCACTCGCTACATTTATCACTGAAAACTCCGACACAGACTGCATGTTCATCGCTGTTAATGTGATCGTCAGAATTTCCTCGTAAACAATTTGCGCAAGAATATATATATCCCTTTAAGACTAATGCTCCCTGTATGCAGCCAAGGATTTCATGTGCTTCGTAGATGTGGATTAAATATGCATGTCTACAAACGGCTCGTACACGTTGAGAAAATGTACTGTACAATTTACTGTCAACTTCACTTCTCACTCTTCTGTCTGTAATTCCGACTTGCATGGCTACTTCCAGGGACGTACTAAAGACTTGATATACTAAAGACCTGATATTCGACCTGATGATATTTTAAAAAATAAAATAATCAGATTAAATGTAATACATGATTTATTTTTAAAAATTATTGATTATGAAGCATTATGCTATACTAAACTACACTTTTTTTGAAATATTTACTAACAAAGCATCAGATCAATGCACGTTTTTCGTATATCAGGTCTTTAGTATCTTCCTTCCCACAATGCCGCTCGTGATTGTTTACATCCAGGTTACAAACAAGAGGCCCCGATTTAGACTTTTTTCTATACGGATGCATTAGTACATGTTGATTTACCTTTATTTGTGTAAATAACTTGCATTTATAAACGATTTAAATAAAAGAAAACAGAGAAATCGAATCAAAACAATTTATTTAAAACACAACAACAATCAAAAACCGTACAAGCATGTGCTACGACGCACCAAAAAGGCGTGGCTGGTTTGTAGACAACTTGTTCCTGTACGATTCTCAAATAATTATTTTATAAAATATAATAAAATATAGCACGGAGCTTGTTTTTCTTTATACCAGATGACAAGATTTAATATGTTAGAAATTATGTCATTCAAACTTTTTCATAATATTTTAAAATTTTTAGCTATCCAAAAAATACTTTTATGACCTGCTGTCCCCTAAATATAGGGGCCAGCCCCTATTTCTTGATGTTATCTGAAAGCTCTCGTAATTACACACAACTTTTATTCTATATGTCTTACCAAATTTTTATCAGTTTAAAAGTTATTAAACAAAAAGCAGCAAAATTTCATGGAAAAATAATTCTTAAAATTTGCCGTCACACAGCTTCCAAACGTAATAAAATTAGCCTACAATTTTAATGTTCTGCAAATCTAAAATGTATTAATTACAAGTTCTCCAATTTTCATGCAAATATCATATATCGTTACGGAGATTTCTACTGGACAAGAGACCCTCCAAATATCGATTAAAGGGCAATAACTCATGAATGGAGGTACATATTAAAAATTTGAAAAAACTGTTTTTAGGCAATAACACATTGTATCTACCCTGAAAGTTTCATAGCAATCGGACGAAAGGTCTCCGAGAAATCGCCTCCTGAAAATCGGCGGGAAAAAAAATAAAATAACTAGCCATCTCTGAGAAATCGTCTGCACAAAAATTGTAAAGAAAAAAAGAATAATAATAAAAGTGAAAAAGAAACAATAGAATAATAGAAGGGTCTTCCGCTGAAGACGGAAGACCCTAATAATAAGTAACAGTAGAATAACAGAAGGGTCTTCCGAAGGAAGCTCGGAAGACCCTAATAATAGGGAAAAAGAAACCGAACGAAAACAAGAAGGTCTTCCGTTGGAGACGAAAGACCTTAATAATAATAATAATAATAATAATAGGGAAAAAGAAACCGAACGAAAACAATAAGGTCTTCCGTTGGAGACGGAAGACCTTAATAATAACTAGATGAGATCTCGTTGCGAACAACGAGTATGTCTTCCGTCCGATTTTTGATAAGATGAGATATGATTTTGACTATGATCTTTGTTAAAAGATAATAATAAACAGACTTCCCTAATTAGATTTCATTCTTTTGATTTATATAAGATAATCAAAGATCTATAGATGACATGCTTTTGGCCCCTCTGAGCCTTTAGTTTCAGGGGTCAGCCCCTTTTTCTTGATATCAATTGAAAGGTCTTGTGATTTTGAAAACGTTTTGTTCAAGAAATATGCAGAGATTTCGTTTCGTTGTGAAGATATGCTGAATTGAAGTATACAGGGACCACCTTCCAAGTCCTTAATGGGGTCGTTTGACAAAAATTGAAAGGGTGCATATTGTTTAGAACATTATTTTGATCATCCTTTGTTCACTATTGCTTATCAAAATAATCCCCCTTTTCGAGATTTAAAGCGTCAAAATTTAGCATTCTGGCCCCTTTTGACCCCTTATTACATAACATATGATCATAATCTTATCATATATTGTTGTAAATCGTTAAGATAAACATCTTTGCTTCAGTAATGTATTACAAATTATTTATTGTTAAAGAGTTAAAGATGAAAGACTTTTGGCCCCTCTGAGCCCCTAATTTGAGGGTCAGCCCCTTTTTCTTGATATCAAATGAAAGGTCTCGTGATTTTAAAGACTTTTTGTTGAATAACTATTTAAAGTTTTTTTTCGTCGTGGAGATATGCTGAATGGAAATAATTAGGGGCCACACTTCAAAGTCCTTAATGGGGCCGTTTGACAAAAATTGAAAGGGTTCATATTGTTTAGAACATTATTCTCTTTTGTTCAGTATTGCTTATCAAAATATATTCCCCCTTTTCGAGATATAAAGCGTCAAAGATTGAGCATTCTGGCCCCTTGTGACCCATTATTACGTAACATATGATCAGAATCTTATCATATATTGTTGTAAATCGTTAAGATAAACAACTTTTCTTCAGTAATGTATAACAAATTATTGATCGTTAAAGAGTTCAAGATGAAAGACTTTTGGCCCCTCTCAGCTATTAATTTGAAGGGTCAGCCCCTTTTTCTTGATATCAAATGAAAGGTCTTGCGATTTTGAAGACTTTTTGTTCAACAACTATTCAGAGATTTCTTTTTGTTGTGGAGATATGCTGAATGGAAATATTTAGGGGCCACCCCTCCAGGTCCTTAATGGGACCGTTAGACAAAAATTAAAAGGGTACGTATTGTTTAGAACATTATTCTCACCATCTTTTGTTCAGTATTGCATATCAAAATATTCTCCCTTTTCGAGATATAAAGTGTCAAAGATTTAGCATTCTGGCCCCTTGTAATCCCTTATTACGTAACATATGATCAAAATCTTATCATATATTTATGTAAATCATTAAGATAAACAACTTTGCTTCAGTAATGTATAACAAATTATTGATCGTTAAAGAGTTAAAGATGAAAGACTTTTGGCCCCTCTCAGCCCCTAATTTAAGGGGTCAGCCCCTTTCTCTTGATATCAAATGAAAGGTCTTGTGATTTTGAAGACTTTTTGTTCAACAACTATTCAGAGATTTCTTTTCGTTTTGGAGATATGCTGAATGGAAATATTTAGGGGCCACCCCTCCAGGTCCTTAATGGGACCGTTAGACAAAAATTAAAAGGGTACGTATTGTTTAGAACATTATTCTCACCATCTTTTGTTCAGTATTGCATATCAAAATATTCTCCCTTTTCGAGATATAAAGTGTCAAAGATTTAGCATTCTGGCCCCTTGTAATCCCTTATTACGTAACATAGGATCAAAATCTTATCATATATTCTTGTAAATCATTAAGATAAACAACTTTGCTTCAGTAATGTATAACAAATTATTGATCGTTAAAGAGTTAAAGATGAAAGACTTTTGGCCCCTCTCAGCCCCTAATTTGAGGGGTCAGCCCCCTTTTCTTGATATCAAATGAAAGGTCTTGCAATTTTGAAGACTTTTTGTTCAACAACTATTCAGAGATTTCTTTTCGTTTTGGAGATATGCCGAATGGAAATATTTAGGGGCCACCCCTCCAGTTCCTTAATGGGGCCGTTTGAAAAAAATTGAAAGAGTGCATATTGTTTAGAACATTATTCTGGCCATCTTTTCTTCAGTATTGCTTATCAAAATATATTCCCCCTTTTCGAGATATAAAGCGTCAAAGATTTAGCATTCTGGCCCCTTGTGACCCCTTATTACGTAACATATGATCAAAATCTTATCATATATTTTTGTAAATCATTAAGATAAACAACTTTGCTTCAGTAATGTATTATGAATTATTGATCGTTAAAGAGTTAAAGATGAAAGACTTTTGGCCCATCTCAGCCCCTCATTTGAGGGGTCAGCTCCTTTTTCCTGATATCAAATGAAAGGTCTTGTGATTTTGAAGACTTTTTGTTCAACAACTATTCAGAGATTTCTTTTCGTTTTGGAGATATGCTGAATGAAAATATTTAGGGGCCACCCCTCCAGGTCCTTAATGGGGCCGTTTGACAAAAATTGAAAGAGTGCGTATTGTTTAGAATATTATTCTGACCATCTTTTGTTCAGTATTGCTTATCAAAATATATTCCCCCTTTTCGAGATATAAAGCGTCAAAGATTGAGCATTCTGGCCCCTTGTGACCCATTATTACGTAACATATGATCAGACTCTTATCATATATTGTTGTAAATCATTAAGATAAACAACTTTGCTTCAGTAGTGTATTATAAATTATTGATCGTTAAAGAGTTAAAGATGAAAGACTTTTGGCCCCTCTCAGCCCCTCATTTGAGGGATCAGCCCCTTTTTCTTGATATTAAATGAAAGGTCGTATCATTCTGCACAACTTTTCTTCTATATGTTTTAACAAATTCTTAACATGTATGAAGATATGAAAGAAAAGGTGTTAAATTTTGTGAGATGTTTCTGAGACATTTTTTGAGCCCTACCGAGCTTCGGCGCCTTTTGCGCTAGAGAGATTTGGACACCTGCCTGCAAATCTACAAACTTTCCCCTCCCTTCACTGAAATTCTTGACTCAATATCTAAAGTTGTTTCGGAGGAGTTTCCAGGACAAGCCGACCCTCTGAAAATCAGAAAATCCTAAATATCTCGAGATGGGAAGTGACGTCATCAACGAACTTGCGTGCACAAAATCGGTAAGAATAATAATAATAATAATAACTAGATGAGATCTCGTTGCGAGCAACGAGTAGGTCTTCTGTCCGATTTTATGATAAGATGAGATATGATTTTGACTATGATCTTTGTTAAAAGATTATAATATATAGACTTCCTTAATTAGATTCCATTCTTTTGATTTATATAACATTATCAAAGAGCTACAGTGCAGGAAACTAATTTTGCTACAGCATCGATGCTGATTTGAATGCTTCCTTTGCTTGCTGATTTTATGCTAGTAATCCTTATCCTGATGCTGTTTTATAATTAGGTCAATGCTACTGGAAGCAGCATCATGCTACCGGAAGTAGATAATGAATTTCAGCATTGCCGTTTAAAGCAATAAAAGTGCCTTTTACAATTATTTTATCATAATATCTCACTATGTATCAATAATGTGAATACTTTAACCAATCTTCTTTCTTTCTTTTTTAATTTTTTACTGAATTAAAGCTCATTGATTTTCTGATGCTAGTAGGATAATGCTGGTTTTATGTAGGTCAATGCTGGTTTTATCCTATGCTTGCTGATGCTGATCCTGGTAATGCTATTCTTTAAATGCTGATCCTGATGCTAGCTCGATCCTGATGCTACTAATGCTTATGCTGATGCTGGTTTATGTAACAAAATTAGTTCCCTGCACTGTATAGATGATATACTTTTTGCCCCTCTGAGCCCCTAGTTTGAGGGGTCAGCCCCTTTTTCCTGATATCAGTTGAAAGGTCTTGTGGTTTAGAAAACGTTTTGTTCAAGAAATATTCAGAGATTTCCTTTCGTTGTGGAGATATGCTGAATTGAAATATTTAGGGGCCACCCTCCAAGTCCTTAAAAGGGCCGATTGACAAAAGTTGTAAGGGTGCATATTGTTTAGAACATTATTCTGACCATCTTTTTTTCATTATTACTTATGAAAGTATTCCCCTTTTTCAAGATATGAAGCGTCAAAGATTTAGCATTCTGGCCCCTTGTGGGTCTTCCGTTGGAGACGGAAGACCTTAATAATAGGGAAAAAGAAACCGAACGAAAACAATAAGGTCTTCCGTTGGAGACGAAAGACCTTAACTAGATGAGATCTCGTTGCGAGCAACGAGTAGGTCTTCCGTCCGATTTTACGTTAAGATGTGATGTGATTTTGACCAATTTTAGATTTTCGTTAAAAGATAATGATGTAAAGACTTCCCTCATTAGATTTTATTCTTTGATTTCTTTTCGTTGTGGAGAATTGTTGAATAGAAATATTTAGGCGCCAGCCCTTCAAGTCCTTAATTGGGCTGTTTATAAAAAAATTGAAAGGCTGAATATCGTTTAGAACATTATTCTGAACATATTTTGTTCAATGTTGCTCACAAATTATTTCCCCTTGTCGAGATATAAAGCGTCAAAGATTTAGTATTCTGCCCCTTTTGGCCCCTTATTACGCAATATATGATCTAAATTTCATAATATATATTTGCAAATTGTTGATTTATAAATTTTTGCTTCAGTAATTGATAACAAAATATTCATAGTTAAAGAGTTATTGATGATAGAATTTTGGCCCCTCTGAGACCCTTATTTGAGGGGCCAGACCCTTTTTCTTTATATCAATTGAAAGGTCTTGCGATTTTAAACATTTTTGTTCAACAATTCTTTAGAAGTTCCTTTTCGTTTTCAAGATATGTAGAATAGAAAACATTTTAAACATTTTTTGTTCAACAACTAATCAGAAGTTTCTTTTCGTTTTCGAGATATGTAGAATAGAAATATTTAGGGGCCAACCCTTCAAGTCCTTAATGAGGCCGTTTTGCAAAAATTGAAAGTATGCATATAGTTTAGAACATGATTCTGAACATCTTTTGTTCAATATTGCTTATCAAAATATTTCCCCTGGTCGAGATATAAAGCGTCAAAGAATTAGCATTCTGGCCCCTTTTGGCCCCTTATTACGAATTATATACGATCTTTATTTCATAATATATAGTTGCAAATCGTGAAGATGAACATTTTTGCTTCAGTAATTGATAACAAAATATTGATAGTTAAAGAGTTATAGATGAAAGACTTTTGGCCCCTCTGAGCCCCTAATTTGAGGGGTCAGCCCCTTTTTCTTCATATGATTTGAAATGTCTTTGATTTTAAACATTTTTGTTCAACAATTCTTCAGAAGTTCCTTTTCGTTTTCGAGATATGTAGAATAGAAATATTTAGGGGCCAACCCTTCAAGTCTTTAATGGGGCCGTTTTGCAAAAATTGAAAGTATGCATATAGTTTAGAACATGATTCTGAACATCTTTTGTTCAATATTGCTTATCAAAATATTTCCCCTGGTCGAGATATAAAGCGTTAAAGAATTTGCATTCTGGCCCATTTTGGCCCCTTATTACGCAATATACGATCTTTATTTTATAATATATAGTTGCAAATCGTGAAGATGAACATTTTTGCTTCAGTAATTGATAACAAAATATTGATAGTTAAAGAGTTATGGGTGAAAGACTTTTAGCCCCTCTACGCCCCTAATTTTAGAAGTCAGCCCCTTTTTCTTGATATTAAATGAAAGCTCTTATTATTCTGCACAACTTTTCTTCTATATATTTTAAGAAAATATTAAATGGTACGAAGATATGAAACAAAATGTGTCAAATTTTGTGAGATGTTTCTGAGACATTTTTTCGAGCCCTACCGAGCTTCGGCGCCTTTTGCGCTAGAAACACTTGGACACCCATCTGCACATCTACAAACCTTCCTCAACCTTCACTGAAAATCTTGACTCAATATCTTAAGTCGTTTCGGAGGAGTTTCCAGGACAAGCCTACCCTCTGAAAATCAGAAAATCGTCAATATCTCACGACCGGAAGTGACGACATCGACGAGGAAAATTTCCGACAAGGTTCAGATGAATATCTATCAGATCTGAAAGTTTGGTGAAAATCGACTGAGCCATTTCCGAGAACTCGTGTGCACAAAATCGGTAAGAAAAAAAAAGAATAATAATAGGGAAAAAGAAACCGAACGAAAACAATAAGGTCTTCCGTTGGAGACGGAAGACCTTAATAACTAGACGAGCTTGTTGCAAAGCAACAAATAAGTCTTCCGTCTAAATTTCAAGAAGATGAGATCGAGATCGAGAGACCTCTACGGTCATATGTGCAAAATAAGCCATTTAGCATTACTCTCGGTGTGACCGGAAGTGATGTCATTTTGACGACTTTTAATGATCTCCTTAGCTGCTACTTGTCATTTTGAACAACTTTGCTTCTAGGATGTTATACAAATTCTCAATACTTTTTGAGATATCAGGAAAACATTTTTGGCCCCTCTAGCTCCCTAATTTTAAGGGTCAAGCCTTAATTGTTGATATCCTCTAAAAGATCGTAACATTCTACACAACTTTTGTCCTATATGTTTTAACAAAATATTTACAGGTAAAAAGCTATTGTAAAAAAAGCGTTCAAAAATTTGAAGTTTTCGATATGCCTTTTTTCAGACCATAGCGAGCGCCGAAGCGCGGCATTTCCGGTAAAAATGAAATGCCTTACGCATATCTGCAGACATGGGTCTATCATACCTGAATGTTACATGGTTCTATCTAGAGCCATTCATGAGAAAATGTCCGGACAACCCGACCTTCCAAAAATCATTAAATCGACAATATCTCCGGACCGGAAGTGACGTCATCAAAACAGAAAAAAATGCATAAGGTTCAACTAATATTACATAAGTCCTGAAAGTTTCATGGAAATCCATCGGGCCGTTTTTGAGAAATCGCGTGCACAAAATCGGTAAGAAAAAAAAGAATAATAATAAAAATAATAAAAGTGAAAAAGAAACTTAGAATAACAAGAAGTTCTTCCGCTGAAGACGGAAGACCTTAATAATAATAATAATAGGGAAAAAGAAACCGAACGAAAACAATAAGGTCTTCCGTTGGAGACGGAAGACCTTAATTATATATTAAACATTTTGATAAGAGTCTCTATTACCCCTATTACGCAGTACAGTTAAGGTTCCAAATGGAAATGTCGCCGAATTTTTTAGATAGAAAATACATTCTTTACAAGGATGAACGTTTCTTTTTAGAACTTTACTATTATCGGACAAAAACAATGTGGTTGAAAACTACATGTTGAGGACGATTAGATTTCTTATTTAGACTTGTCATGTGATGTAGCTGTCACGTGATTTTAGCAAATATACCTGAAGTATTGAGGTCATCTATAAATTCTAATATTGCAAGGGCATAACCAAGTTAAAAATCTAAGTTTAACATATAATTATTTACAACACTCTTTGTAGTTTGTGAAAAGTGCTGCGAACCTATATAGACTCTACTATCTAATTGCTAAAATTACATTTGTTAGACCGTATGTTGAATATTTTTCTGGTCAAGTACATTAAATATAGATATAATTTATTCATTTGCAAGATTTCAACAAGTTCGCAGCACTTTTCAAATGTCTTCATTCTTTTTGAGTTTATGTGTAAAAGCTTGTCATAATTCATTGAGGGTATGCCCTTGCAATATATCGATTTATTACGACCCTTCTATTACCCAACAATGAATCTGCATACAAAGATACGACAGTATCGCTTGTCTAGGGAATGTACGAGAAGTATATGAATAAAATAATAAAATAGACATCGCATCCAAGTAAATGGCCTCTTACATATCTACAATTTATATTATATTTAATTACAAAATACATTTTTCATTGTATAAATATAACTTGGTCCGCCTCTCACTGCATACACACTGCGTCAAATTTTACGATATGACGTCACATTGACAAGTGCATTGCAATCAGTGAATTGTTTATACATATTGCTGTGTGGGATTTAATCAACGACAATAATGCATGCACTAGTTAGTATTGATGTAGTTTAAAGATATTCAACAGTTTAAAGTAGCAAATAATTTCATTTTGTGGTAATTTGAAGAACATATTTTTGTGATGTCATAGTAAGCATTTCCCGTATAAATTAGGCCCCGCCTCCTTACTGCAGCCTTAACTGTGCTGCGTAAAATCAAAAACAAACATTGAAAAACGTAAAAGTTGAAAAAATTGACTTTTTAAATTCGCTTCCGGTAGCGACCGGAAGTATTCACGACGCACGAAATGGCAAACCCGCACATCTAGAGGTCATGTTCTATGCTCTCCAACAAGTCTCCAGTTCATATCTTTAGCCGTTCTTTAGATGTCGCGCTGATAAAATTTCATTCTAAAATCAGAAAAATGTCCATAACTTGGAAACGGAAGCAAATTTCTCCAAAACTCTTTCAAATGTAATAATGGCATTGTATAGCGCATTATCCCTGAAAGTTTGATGAAAACCCACTGAATAGTTCTCGAGATATTGCGTGCGAAAAATTGGTCTAAAAAATAAGAATAATAATTATAAGAAACAGTAGAATCACTATAAGGTTTTCCGTGAAGACGGAAGACCTTAAAAAGAAACAGTAGAATCACTATAAGGTCTTCCGTTTAAACGGAAGACCTTAATAATAAAAAACAGAAGGAAAACAATAAGGTCTTCCGAACGAAGTCGGAAGACCTTAATAAGAAACAGTAGAATCACTATCGGTCTTCCGTTTAAAACGGAAGACCTAATAATAATAATAAGAAACAGAGTTTAAATAATATGTTCCCAAACTTCGTTTGGGGAACATAATAAAATTTGGTTCCTATGTGTCTTGCTTGCCATGGTGACAGCCGGAAAAGTTTGAGAAATTGAAATTTTCAGCTACTTTTAATCTTTATTGAGCCATAATCAAAAATAGGAAAAACAAACAAACCATTCTCACAAAAACACGACACTTTGATGAAAAACCATCTGGTGGACAATCATAAAAACAAATTATATATTAATCATTACGATAAGAGTCTCTATTACCCCTATTAAAATCAAAAACAAACATTGAAAAACGTAAAAGTTGAAAAAATTGACTTTTTAAATTCGCTTCCGGTAGCGACTGGAAGTATTCACGACGCACTAAAAGGCAAACCTGCATATCCAGAAGTCATGTTCTGTGCTCTCCAACAAGTCTCCAGTTCATATCTTTAGCCGTTCTATAGATCTCGCGCGGATAAAATTTCATTTTAAAATCAGAAAAATGTCCATAACTTGGAAACGGAAGCAAATTTCTCCAAAACTCTTTCAAATGTAACAATGGCATTTTATAGCGCATTATGCCTGAAAGTTTGATGAAAACCCACTGAATAGTTCTCGAGATATTGCGTGCACAAAATTTGTCTAAAAAATAAGAATTGTAATAATAAGAAACAGTAGAATTACTATAAGGTCTTCCGTGAAGACGATAGACCTTAATAAGAAACAATAGAATCACTATAAGGTCTTCCGTGAAGACGGAAGACCTTAATAATAGAAAACAGAAGGAAAACAATAAGGTCTTCCGAAGGAAGTCGGAAGACCTTAATAATGATAGAAAACAGACGGAAAACAATAAGGTCTTCCGAACGAAGTCGGAAGACCTTAATAAGAAACAGTAGAATCACTATCGTTCTTCCGTTGAAAACGGAAGACCTAATAATAATAATAAGAGACAGAGTTAAAACAATATGTTCCCAAACTTCGTTTGGGGAACATAATAAAATTTGGTTCCTATGTGTCTTGCTTGCCATGGTGACAGCCGGAAAAGTTTGAGAAATTGAAATTTTCAGCTACTTTAAATCTTTATTGAGCCGTAATCAAAAATAGGAAAAACAAACAAACCATTCTCACAAAAACACGACACTTTGTTTCTACTTATGCTATAAAGAAACTGTGTAGAATATATTTCTAAGTAAGTGGTAACTATGGATACATTTATGA
The DNA here is from genome assembly GCF_033153115.1 of Saccostrea echinata. Lineage (NCBI taxonomy): Eukaryota > Metazoa > Mollusca > Bivalvia > Ostreida > Ostreidae > Saccostrea > Saccostrea echinata. Next base: position 20,960,576 of record NW_026889782.1, read on the forward strand.
TACATTTTTCAATGCTGAAAAATGATGAAAAACGCTCAGTATTCAATAATGGTAGGTGTTACATGATCAAACTCAATCATCAACTTAAGAATAACAATAAAAAAATATTTGACTTTAAGTTATTAACTATTAGCAATATTATTCTGTAAATAACTTTTATGGTTGCCATGGTAACATAGTGTAACCAAGCAAATTCAGTTACTAAGATTGGGTTAATGCTACTATGTTGAGGAAAAACATGAAAATTCAAGACTGACAAATATGCATTTTAAGGACCTTGCAACACCAACATCATAAACACAATTGGGATTAATTGCTATTTTGCAGTGTAATCATGGAAACAACATATCTTGGGTTTAAAGTGAAATTTCTTTGCTGCTTTAGGAATTTACTTCCTTTGAAATCAAAAAACATATCATTTGATTCACCTTGAGTAGTATTATTCTGGTAGAACTAAAGATGAATATTATATATTGAAAAAGTTTGATGAAGAAAACAACACTAATGCTTTGGTTACCAAGAAGGGAAGATGTTCAATTTTGTTAACTTTATATCAATATAAAACCATATGTGCCAGCTTCTTGCATCGAGTTAGAGATTGTGTGGTTGTGTGGCAGTCAAAATGGAAAGCCAGGTTAGTTATTCATAAATATGAATCATAAAAGTTTTGGGAATCTACATAAATAAAGTACGTATCCAAGAAAACAAAATATTTTTTTCAAATTTTTATGCTTTTTTTTTTTTTTTTTTTTTTTTTTTTTTTTTTTTTTTTTTTTTGTTAATTTCAATAGCAACGCTCTATTTAGAGAATTTTATGTGAATTTTTTTTTTAAATGTGAAAATTAGGAACACACCAACGCCTTTATAAATTATTCACCAGTTATACATTTATATAGAAATGTGCTTTTTAAGCAGTTGAGATCAGATTAAAACATACAGGGAGTAGATTTGAAGTCCATTTGTGGTATTAAAACCATGACAACCATTGCCAACCAATTAGAAATATCACATTTCGTTCTTCAAATATGTTACAAGGCTCTTTTTTTCTATTATTTTGTTGTATTTCAACCTATTATTGATTTATATATTAAGCTTATGACTTTACATAATTGAATGAATAAAATTATCACCTTTGATTATTTTGTTTCCATAGTAAGGTATGTAATAGTTAATTTACCAAGCAAGTTTATCATGCATTAAAGACATATGGCTTTTAATTATTGGAAACAGTCTTTGCCACTTGTTTGGATTACTGCAAATGTGAACTATGGGGTTCTGAACATGCTTAAAAATGCCATTTTTGAAACTTTATGACATGTTGCCATGGTAACCATGACACATAGCATCAAAATTTTGCCTGATTTGAATTTTCGGTATCAAAGACATTTATCATAGAGAGTTTGGAGAAATTCTGCCACAGCTCCTATATAAAAGTTCAAGTCATTATATAGAATGGCTCTAAAATTGGGAAATCTTTAGAAAAAGATCTGCTGAAGAAGAACAGCAGAGCCATAGGGTGAATTCACCATGCATCGGACATCCTCGTACTTCAACAAATTCTAGCGATATCGCTGCCGACGGAATATTATCAAAAGAGACCTTATCATGCAGTATGGGATTAAAATATTAATTTTTGATACAATTGTACGATATTTATTGAGAAAATATCCTTAAAAATGATTTTCTTCTAAACGAGACAAAATTCACTATGTATCGGACAATATTCTCAATGCATCGGACAAACGGTATTTGACCCTGAAAATGCCATACTTTTATCTCGGTGCTGTTGAATTAGTGAATGAAAATATTTTTTAATCTTTTATTTAAAAATTAAGTTTTTTATTTTAATTTGATTGACTATATCGACACAAAATGGAAAGAGTATTTAGTTGCACCACATCGCCTTAGAAAGGTTTTACAATGCAAGTAATATGGCACCTCCCGCCTTTGTCTCGTGGGTAATTATCTTCTAGTTTGTAGAAATAAATTGAGTTCATTTCTAGTCGTCATATATCGATAACTTGTACTTTTACTAAATATTTAGAGTTTTTATTTTCTATTTCTGCAAAGTCTGCTGTCAATTGGGTTTTACACGAAACGGAAATGATTACCCTTGCATCAGAAAGTGTACGATGCATGGTTAATGTTTGTCTGATGCTCGGTGAAATAAAGATACTAATAAATTACAACTCTAAGACAATTTATGCAAACACTGAAGTGAAATTTCTGGAAAAATTCTATAAAATTATCAATCATTGACAATTTTCACCAAAGACCAACTCGTTCCTTGAGGTCTAATAAAAGAAAGACAATTCTGAAATTTTGCAAAATCGTAAATTTTTGGTTACTCCCCTTTGATGACGTCAAATATAATGTAACTTCAAGGTCGTTCTCGTGGTATTTTTATCAAAATATGATAAAAAAATTGGCATCATTAAAAAATTTAAATCTTCAGCTTTAAGACACAAACAAACAAAAACACGAGGACACTCAGGTTTTATGAAAGTTCATTGCTTGAAGTTGTGCGAAGCAAGAAACGTGTCCGATGTATGGTTAACGCATCCTATTGACTCCGGTGAGCTTTACGGTCCATGAATTTCTTGTCTGAAAATCGCTACTTGGTTTATAAAGAGTAAACTACCATAACCTCGTAAATACCTTATAAAAGGAATAACCATTTGATCCATTCCTAAAATTACTGATTAAAAAGAACTTTTTAAATGGCCCAAAATTTAACCTAGTGCTACCTTTTATTTATGCAAAAAATAATGTTTAAACTGCTGTCTATTAAATCTTAAAAACATGGACATATTGTTATACTGAAAAAGTCGATTTTTTTCTGATCATTAATTCATTGTTTACTTAGTCATTGTTTTTAAGTGAAAGTACACATATTGAATGTGAAATATTATTTTACAGTGTAGTACCTCTTCATTTCCATCTGCAGTTTCTGCTTGTGCGGATTCCCTCTCTTCTTGTCCTTCATCCTTTCAGAAAGATATTATATTTTAATCTATGTGAAGTATGGTAGAAAATGCTGCGACAAAAATATATAACTTATTTTTTATCCACAAATTGCCAATATAGAATTTTAAATCCATTAAAAAAAATATAAAGGCTCACATCTCCAGCATTGACAGTCTGTTGAGTATTAGCCTCTTGCACACCATCCTATTCATATTAGATAACATTAAAATAGAAAACGAGATTAAGATCCTTACATCAACATTGATCAAGAAAAAATATACCACCATGATTTATTTTTCTAGATAACTCTCTAACTCTGCATCTAACTCGATATCCAAAAATAGTTTTATACTCAGGGGTGGTAAAGTACATTGTATGAATTGTAATGTAAATACATAATAGATGTTATTCAGATAAAATAATCAATAAAATTAGAGGAAAGTTTGAGAACACATTCTAAAATTTTCTTTTGCAGATGCATAAAACAATCTTAGTAGTGAGTAGTATTTTTTTTAGATCCATCTCAAGGTACAGATATATTTACTGTAGGATTGTATGTAGAAATAATTTCTTCGGCACTTCAGAACAAATTATGAAAAGTTGTTTGGCAAAAACTACAATATGTGATGAGAAAAAACTATATTGTACAATATATGCAAAAAACACACACACTAACGTTTAGTTTCCAAAAGGGGCATCTTGAAATATAAAATGTGTAGAATGTTACGCCAGTTTATATAGAGTACTTCAATATAAGAAAGATACTTGGGAATTACAGAGATATTTTTTTTTCAAAAGCATACAACGGGAATGAAGCGAGAATTGATTTTCAATTTACTATCCTTGAAAAGTGACAGTTTGCTTCAATTTATAATTCATCGCAAAGGATAGTGCAATGGAAACCCCAGGTAAGCCCCCTTAATTCATGAGATAAAACTTTAAAGAATATTTAAAATATAAGATATTGAAAGAGTTCAAAAATAAGCATTCATATTTTAATATCATTACATTTTTCTTCTATAGACCTACCTCTTCAATTGTGGTTTGTTCTTGTATTGAGTTGTTACTTTCTTCTCTAGCCTTTGAAATGATAGTAACATTTAATGTCTATGTACATGTGATTTGTTTTATCTAATTCTTTCATCAAAAATTATAAACAAAGCATATTCTGTAAAACTCAAGAAATTCCATATGATAATTATTTAAAGAAAATTTTCTTCAGTGTTCATACATTGTATTTATACAATCAGATTATTCCTCTTTGAACATACCTCTTCTTCAAATGCGGTTAGAAATGATATTGAATTGTTCCTTGGCTCATTTACCATTGCAAAAAGTTAAACAACAATTATGGAATTCTTATTATCCATATATATGCTTCTGGAATTTATTTAAAAGGTTCATTTTTAGCCATCTTTAAAAAACAAAATAGCATTTAAAACTGACCATGATAATTTCCAACTTGAAATTATATATAAATACATCTACCGGACTGTAATTAAAGGTTTTGTTACAGAGAAATACTTGCATTTCTAATAATATCCCCAATCACATATGTCCATGCATACTAACCAATGGATTTGTTTCTTGAGTGATTGGAAAAGTTGGTCCCTGTTTTTCAACCTTCTACAACATACAATTATTCAATTAAACAGAATAAATAAAGATATATATGTATTGTAATCCTATGTAGAAATTGTTACTTATGACATAGAAAATGAATATTGATTGAGTTAACATTTTAAAAAAAAAATTGCTATGACATACTTTACTGTTTGTAATTATTTTCTTGTAGAAGTTTACTGTATTGAATCACTTCATCGAAAATAGTATTTACAATATTAAGTTATTTTAGTTTTATTCATAGCTTACAGATATAACATAGAAATGGTAATTGTTACATGTTTGTCTTTAAGCATTAAAAAGAATGTGTAGGAATTTTTCGTATTTATATTTTATTCCTTATTGAAAGATATTTAAAGTATTTATAAAATCAAACACACGGCGTTTGAAAATAACATTAATATCATCAATCTAGCTATAGCCTAATAAAACAAAAAAATGACACTGGTGTTAGCCGATAATATGTAGAACGTTATTCTTATCTAAATTTTGTATATAGCACAAAAAAAAGTTAGTTTTTTTTTTTATCTGATATACGGCACTTACTGATTTAAAACTGACTCCAAAAGAAAGAAGCTGCAGAAGGGAATACTGATTCTGAAAAAAAAATTACAGATGAGGAATTACGGAAACCAGTAGGTGACGTAAAAATTATCAAGCGGTCGCCAAATAGATATTTCTGGCGGCCTGCATATAAATATACGGAAGTCAAGACGGTTGGTGCGATATAGAAAAAAATATTATCTTGCGGCCGTCAGGAATTTTTTTTATAACGCCGCATCTACTGGCTTCCGTTTGAATAATTGGCGACCGACAGATCTTAATTTCTAGTGATCGCCACATAAATAAATGGCGGCCACCAGTAAAAAATATTTTTGTTACATGGCACCTATCGGTTTTCGTAAGGAATCGACAACAGTTAAAAAAATAAAAGTAAACATGTCCTTGGCGTGGCCTATTGTCATTATGACAATGCCCATTGTAAACATACAATATAACCTTTATCGGTGAGACAGATCCGACGACATAGATATTTTCAATGCGGTTTGTTCCTTCATATATGTAAGGAATTTATTATAGCGAAATTTCGCGACATTAAATAACTCATATTGGTAATTACAAAGTAATTTTTTAAACAAATATATGAGAACAGTCTACAGTAAATTCATAAACTTTTGCTTTGACGTCTTAAAAGCATTCCTCGGTGTTAACTAATTGTTAAAAATTAAGGATTTCATAGTAACATTCCTTAATAACATGTTCAATTTCTCTTTTTCTAAATATCAACAATGACTTTTTTACCTTCATCAATTTCAACATAATTTATTACTAACAAGGTCAGTAAGATCAAAGCTTTTTACTTACACTGTCACCATCAGAGTAGCCTATTTCCAGTCTTAATTCTCCCAGTCCTCTCAAGTCTAATTTTTTCTCCTCTACAAAATTCTGAATTGTGTGGAAAAAAAGCAAAAATGATTCTTTTTAAATATTTTAACGCAGTTTTTATATTTTGCATTAAATACATTCAAATCATTAAACTTATTAAAAGACATGATTGTGCATTTTTACATCTTGAAACAGGCGAAAAATATAAAATTTTGTTTTAGAATTCTGCATGGATAATCACATACGATTTAAATATCAAAAGCAAAATGTCCCCCCCCCCCTTTTTTATTCCACACTGAGAGCGTTATTGTAGAGATGCTTGCATACAGTCGTCAGTATAAATAATATTGCAGCGTAATCTTATTCCACACCTTTCATATAAGACCTTTAAGGTTAAATTTCAAACTAGGGAATAACGAACTAAAATTATGCCTTAATGGAGAAACATTTTGACATTTACTCAAAAGATTTTTTTTTTAAATCAAGAATTTATCTGCTTAATAACCTCGACGTTTTCGTCTCTCTGCATGTCAACCCTTTTTTCACTTGTTTCGCCATTCTCCCCCTGCATTCCAGCCTCACTTATTTGTTCTTGTATTTCAGTTTCATTGCTTTCCGCTTGTATTTCGGCCTCGCTTCTTTCCCCATGTGTACAAGTCTCGCTTCTTTCACCTTGTATGCTTTCCTCCCTTCTTTCTCCTTGCATTTCATCCTCGTTATTCTCTCCTTGTTGAACACTAGTATTGATAGATTCTTCAGTCTCGTTTCTTTGGCTTTGTTTCTGATGCTCTTGTTTTCTCTCTTTCCTAGCTGCCTTACCTCCTTTTTCATTCTTTATCTGGGATGAAAAAAATATGTTTTATTGAGTTTTAAAGGTTAAAAGCATTAACTCATGAAGTTTTTTTTTCCAGTTGATTTTGAAAATTGTCACTTTACGTGGTTACAATGAACATTTTTGTTACAAATTTTCAACACATGTAATGCTAACACTACTGTACATGTCTCTGTCGACAAAAGTTCTTCTTTACATAGCATACTTTGATAAATAGTGAAATAAAGGGTTCCTAGAATTTCCATTAATACACATTGCAAATTTTCAATTTAATTGTAAATATTTCCATGAAAAATGAACTATTTTCCGACGGGAAAAGGAATTACCATTTAACTAAATATGTCTTTTAAGTAAATTATACATCGTTAAGTAATGATAAGGTTTTAATTGTGTAGATTAACGAAAAATACTACTTTTTTTTTTCTATTCATAATTTGCATGTTCATTCAAATAATTGTATTTTGTTAAAAAATTTTTTAGATAAAACATAGAAAACTTACGTTTCCTTTGCCGGCATTCTTTCCCTTTCTGGATCCTATTCTCTTCAACGATTTTGAAACCTAAAAGTAAAGTTCCTTTTCAAGCTTTCGTTCATTTTCATATAACGACAACATTTAACCTTGTTTTTAGTTCTGAGCATAATTTAAAAAAATGTTTATCAGATTAATCTTCATTCGTCTGATCCAACACGAAAACAAAGTACATGTATGTCGAAATAACTCTTTATAGCGTAGTTACCTACGACCTGCCTTACATATATTGAATTCCTAAACTTCATAAAAACCCTTAAAAAGAGATATATTGCAGGGTTGGGCATATGCTCTACTAAGCCCCAATCATTACTCCTTACAAAAAAACATTAACTGCTGTTGAGAAGAAATTTCAGACGAACTGTTCTACAGCATATTCTAGAAGAGGTGTAAATCAGATGCGGATTCTCAAAAACTCAAAAGAACTTTAAGAAATCTAAATTCTAATTTTTGAAAAGTCAATAACATCAAACGTACGACATCTCCACACTTTATTCAACCACTCCTCACGATAAATTAAAATCTAGGCTTAAAAATCGCTGTGATTCTACAGAAAAGTAATCTGAAGTTGATGTGAAAAGAATGTTAGGGCTCTTCATTGTCAAAATGTATGTAGTCTTCGGAGACCAAATCTTCCAGCAAACTATTGGAAAATTTATGACCACTAAATGTGCTCCTAATTAGCTGACCTTTTTCATCATAATCCTATGAAGCAGAATTTGTACATAAGAAGAAGAGACGCCCGCGTGGCGCAGTGGCTAGAACGTCTGCTCTAGAGTTCCGGAATAAGGAGCTGATCCTTACGCCTCGGCTTTGAATCCACTGTGGGACGTGGAGAACGTATAAACCGAGGTCCCGTGTTGCAGTAGTTGTTGGCAAGAAAAATATCCCTCACTGCTCTGAGTGCCGAGTATAGGTATAAATTTACAGCCCTCCACCAGCAAGTGGTGGCGTCTCCATGTAAGTGAAAAATTCCCGAGATGGACGTTAAACAACAAACAAACATAAGAAGAAAACACTTCCTCTGATCTTCAACTCGACATTCAGTTATATCAACGGTGTTTTATCAATTAATAATAGTTACCTTTATTCGAATCGATGAATCGATATATCCCAGTTAATTTGAAATAAAAGACACCACATATATGTCACATCATTTTCATATTTGGATCTTTTACTGACTATAGACGATTACGGTTAATTAATAACTTAAGAATATACATTGCAAATAAAATGACTTCAACTTTTCTATCGACAACGTTCCTTATTTATTTACCAGATAGTTATTTTACCTGCATATGGAGTGTACATCTCTCCAACTCATTCGATACTCAAGGATTTGTTTCGAGAAACATCAACTTTTAAATTGAGGCAAGCTTCTGATTGATGATCTGATTTTATAGGTATTTTTACAATATTGTTTAAAGTCAGCATTTCGTAAAATCTATTGTCTTTTTAATGACCTGGATAGTAGATATAACTTTTCATTGGGTCGTATCTTGGCTGACTTGTTTCATACCAATTGCCCAGCCGTTGATGTCCCCTGCTTTCACTGAAAGTGGGGAATATTAATTTGGGTTCCTTTGTCCGCCCATCAGTCCGTCCATCTGTCTTTCTGTCTGTAACACTTCCGTTTATACACGATATCTCGAGAAACCTTTGAGCTTTTGCAATTTTGCGATGAAATTTTACATAACAACTCCCCGTCGCCTAATGAAGATCCCTATTTATTTTGACGTCAAAGTCAAGGTTAATTTATACAATCTGCGTGTTTAACACTTTTGTTTCCGCTCGATATCTCAAGAAGCCTTTGAGCTCTTGCAATGAAATTTTATACCACAACTCCCTATGGCCTAAGAAAGACCCCTGTTGATTTTGAGGGCAAGAGATCAAAGGTCAAGGTCATAATTCATACATTTTCTTTGTGTGTAAAATTTTTATTTCCGAGCGATATCTCAAGAAAAGTTTGAGTTTTTGCATTAGAATTTTATACAGAAACTCCCTATGGTCCCGCCCGCCTCTCTTATAGCGCCCCGTACCCCCCTCCCCCTCCACCCGACACACTCCTCTAGATTCGTACATGCTCTTTTTTTCCTTAAGCGGTGGACACAGCTTAACTGAATTACTTGTTTTCATATTGAATTTGACTACGGAAATGTTCCTTCTAGCTAATCAATACATGGTGGGTGTGATTTGTCAACAGGGAATGCTTACTTCCCCTAGGTAGCTGATCCCATTTCTGGATTTTCCAAATATCCGTGTTTTATGCCCTCTTCACATTTTGTATTGTTTATGGATTTCTATGAGATCGATCACTCTTCATTTTATTCACCTTTTTTATTCCTCTTTCATTCATTCTTAGATAAATAATAATTAGATGTTAGATCCGCTCGTATATTCGCTACACTAATGTAGCGAGTCTGCGAGCGGATGAAACATTCTAATTTTAATTAAACTGACAGCAATATTGACTATAAGATGTTTGATCATATCTTTATGTTTTATCCCTCAGTATTGAAAAAAAAATGTTTGAAACCTTTTCACGTTTTGTAATGTTATTATTGGTAGCCCTGCTGTTATTTTTGCGTTGACACGGAAAATTCCATCTTGCATGCCAGAGAAAAACCCATCTACAGGTACAATGAATGGCCCTGCTATTGGTTTGAGGAACATGGTGAAATATTGGTCGGGGCAATATTTCCTGCTGTGAAGTTGGTTCAGATTGCGGCCGTTTGGACGGCATTTTCTTGTTACATCTTATCAAATAAATGTCTCTTCACCTACAATATAAAAAAGCAATCTTGTTTTGAAATTGCTTGTTTTTCCCATAAAACTGCTGAGATCGTAAAAATGTGCGATTTCTTTTAATATATACTAAATCAGTCTATCTTTTTTCGAGAGTATCTATCTACTATTGGTATATACACATGCAGTTTTAATAGTGGCGGTATTGTAGCCTGTAGATAAGACTTCAGATTAATTTAATTCTTATTAAGATTTAAAAGATCTTTTTGAAAGACAAGTTTAACATTGGAAGGTCGAATGATGGAATATTTAAATCAAATTTATCGAGACTTAATACAATGCGCATATTTTTATTGATGACTGAAAATGACTACGCAAATAAAATTTTATTGGTTTAAATTATGAAGATATATTTTCTTGAATAACTATTGTACAATTTCACATTAAAATACATGGATCTGATAATGAAATGCACGCGTCGCAATCATTTTTTAACATTTGACAACTGCGTATGCATTATATTGGAAGTCAAGTGAAATTTTATTGAATTAGTATAAAATGAATAAGAATAATAAAAATAAAATTGGCATACTGATTATATATATGCAATTTTCAAGGAAGAAATCGATTCTTCACAGGACGGATATTCTGCATATTAAGAACATAATGTTACGTGTACATGCTCCAAATAGTGCGATTTAAGCGCTTAATCAGATTCAATCATACCGATAAGTATTATTCGATCCTTCTGTGTTTAGAAAACAAGAAAAAATTGATGTGAAACATTGAAACTGCACTTGATGAGATTAAAATCCATAATACGTTTAATTTTGATAAACATATTGATGGAAGTGAACAATTAGTAAATCTTTTTAAATTTCATTTTATAGAAAACAGTGTCAAGCTATTTAAGATATAAATATATTTGTTTATATAAAATATAAAAATGCCGTATGAGAATGATTTTAAGCGCATCGCAAATTTAGCGATTTTCAAAAAAAAAAAAAAAAAAAAAAAAAAAAAAAAAAAAAATCGGTATAAATTTTAGCTAGTAATTTTTGCGATTGTGTGATTTCTTGAAAGATAACAGTTACCTCAGATATGGGAATAATTTGTTATCTAATTTGTTATTTAACTCTATTTTGTGAACATGGACTCATACATAAAAAAATGTATGATTAGCGATTTTCGATGTCGGTAGAGAATATAAACATATGGTCAAAATAAATAAAGAAAAACTTGCCTGGATATGACACTTTTTTTTTCCTTTGCAAAATCACGTACAGTTTATTCCCTTTTTAATAAATAATTATGCACTCAACACTTTCAATAGCGTATACCCCAAACGTGCAAATAAAACCTTGCACAAGGATCTTAAGACAAATATGCAATACCAGAATTAAATCCTAAACAAGTTTGAACAAGTCAAAATGACTTATTTAATCAAAGACAACCTGCCTGTATTTTATCATATCCAACTTAGTACGTGTGTTTTGTTCGCTGGTATACATTTATACTCAGAAAAAAAGCCTAAAGATTTAAAACAAAAGATATAAAGACAAAAAGGTATCAAATATGTTAAATAAAGAGGTCTATATACTGTTTTAGTTATCCCCCTGTGATGCCATAGCCACTTATTGCCAAAAATTAAACCTTCCAATATTGTTTTGATATATAAAAAAAAAAACTTTGTTAACCGCCCTACACGCCTATAGCAATCCACCCTCGTATTTAGATTAAAACAATCTGTTCGTTAATTATCTCTCCCCCCCCCCCTAAATACCGCCCAAAATGATACTTTTGGTCTGTTTTTCGATAATCTAATCGACAGAGTCGCTTTATATGAAAATAACGTTTATATTCAGGATAAATATATATCCCTTAAAACATTAACATGTTCAGAGTTAATTTATGTTAATCAGTAAATATTAATGTAATAACACTGTAATAATATTGTTAAGTTACATTTATTGACCTGCAAATATTTCAGATTTTGTCTCCAATAATCACGTCAGTGGCAAAAAGATGTTTTTGAAGATAAGAAAAAAAAAAGAAACAAAACAGTAAGGTTACATTCTTTGTACTAAATTCACATAATTATTGAACTTTACAAAAAAAAATAAATTTCACATGTTGTATGTGCAATGAATAATGTTTTTCTCTGTTGTCGTCTTTAGTGGCTAAAATTCACTAGATAATACAGTCATTATGTGTTTACAAGAAGTAATTAGGGCTTTACATAAGAACAGAGTTTCCTTGGTAAGAAAACATGGAGATTGTGTGTACTTGTACGTAGTTTTTTTACTGATTTTTTAAAAGTTTTTTTTTTAATACCAAATGACTCGTTTTGTATCGAATTCATTTTGAACTGTTCTTGTAGTATAGGTTGAATACAGTCTTTTGTATAAAATATGACTGTTATCTGTTCAAGACGGTCCTAGATAATGTAGAACCTATTCAAAACATACACTCTTGCAGATTGTTAACGCTTAACAAGACAGTGGTATTACCTTGGTTTCAATAGATTGTTTAACGCAGAGTGGACAATACGCCAGCCAAATTACGGCATCGAAACTTTTAAATGAACGAAGAAAGTAAGATAACGAATTGTAATCGATCGATCCCATAAAAAAAAAAGAATCCGAATCAGAAACAAAACAATGAACTCAGGAAAACCAGCGTTAACATCAGGTGTCTACAATTTCAAACTCACCTTCTCGCTTCTGGATTCGATCAGTTACCTCGCAGTTTAATTTTTCATGGAATCAATTATCTTCCTATTGTTAAAACAATCCTTTCTTAATTCGCAAAATGCAGACCTTTATCAAAATGGCTGAAGGTTATATATCATCAAACACTTTAATGTTATCTTTCTCAATTGAAATTTGACAACAGATTATACTATTTCCTCGAATAATACAAGTGGCATATCTGGTAAAGGTAAACAAAACGAATCGGTTGTCAGATATTGACGATAGTAAAGCTGAAGTCATCTTGTTTGTTAAACACAATTAGTTGTTAGTTGACCCTTTTCGTCTGTAGTCGGTAAAATATCTAGATATGAAACAAGTTAGGCAGATTCTATGGCGTCGTATATTCGAATTTCACTGGGATATATCGAGTCGACAATATAATGGAAGAAACTTTTATGAATTGATAAAACGCTGTCAATGTAATTTCAATTGTTTACTTTAAGGGAAGAAGTACCTTGAGCTGAAAAAATACTTGTCATTAAATTTTTTTTATATTTCGTATATTTCTAATTAACTATGTCCCACATATCTTAAAGCAGAAATATCATTAGGTTTCTGACCTTATTTTCGAGATATTGATTAACAAATACTATGTCCTACAGTATCTAAGTGGAGTTTTAATTCTCCATGTTTCCGGGCTCATTACTCTGTCCACAATGGGATTTTTTAAGCATTTATAAAAAAATATGTAAGTGGACATGTATCTTTTAAAATATTTTAGAGTATGAATAGGGTTTAAGATTCGAAAAAGCAAGTTTCTTCTATTACTCTGCATCTGGATAGGGAAAATTACTTACTTTTTAAGACAACTTAAACAACATAAAACGTAATTTACAAAAAATTCTATCATTCAATATTTTTAAATTTACCTTGAAATGCAAGTCCTTCGTATTATTGATTAACTGTAAAAATTTCGAATGGTGAAGCTGACCTCAATATTGCACAGGACATCGTGAAAGAAGGCATAAGCATGACAAATCCGTGTCATGTTTACATTTCCCGAGTACGGGAAAAACCAACTATGACGTCACGCGTAAGCTAAATAAGCGAAATAAGATATACCTACATAAGATTTCCGTCATCAGCAATGCAAAAATAATTTTTGCGTTCCCCGTTTCTCAGAATATTTCATCAAATACTGATTATGACCTTTTTTACATAAAAATACCGCCCCTGTATTCACAGAGTATGATCTTGCTGTACTAACAGATCGTGTATGACGTCACCGACTTTTTGGACGCGCAGTTTAGGGAAACAGAGGAGTGGATCAAACAATTTCATAATTTGTTAATGTTTACAAGAATGTTAAACCTTTAAATTTTTTATACATAAGATGGTAATCAAAGTAAACAAATTGTCAAATATTAATACAAGGACTGATGGTTTACACGTTTTGCACTTATATAAACGGAGACTATGACGTAGTTAAACAGAGTCATGTGACCATGTGTCCTTCATCCCCTTAAATTTGCAGAAATTTCATTCTAGAATGCCTGAATTTAAGGTTTTATTCCATCTATTTTTAATTGATATTTGTCTTTTTTTTTAAAAAAATTCCTCTCGCAAGAATTTACTCCAAATCAAATTGATGAGAAACTTTTAAGAAATAAGTCAGCAAATTCTCCAGTCTGATTTACTGTTTCATTGTGAAATTCTGGAGCCGCATTTACAAGAAATACTACAAGACAAAGTGTATGTTTACTTTAATCGATGCGATAGAAAAATATCAATACAATGTCAAGATTCTAAAAATGTGTTCACTCAATTCAAATGATACCATTAAGGAGCAGAGCACGGACTTCTAAATCATCTGGGGTGGGATCAGGTACAGCCATGGATCGAGGAGAAATTATACCTGCCGACCGGTCACACATGCCGTGTACTCCTTGTAATGATCAGGAAAAAAAACGTAAAATTCCGAAGACAATTCAGTGTGTAAATAATGGCTAAACAATAAGTGCAAAGAACATCAATCAGCATTTGACTTTTTGATAGATTATATTTGCTAAAAAGGTTAGTGTATGGACCATACAACTTGCGAAATGACGATTTTTAGATGGGGCTGTTGATATTCTTAACTGAACAACTTGTTAAATAAATATATCTTCATCGGTAACAGCGTACTGAAAAGTAAAGTAATAGCCAATCTTCTTTAAAATATCTTGTGCTGTAAATTTTAAGACCAACACCGCTGTAGTTTTAATTTTTTTTTTTTTTTTGATTGTCTTTTTGTTTAAAGTTTCCTCGAGAATTTTTTTTTCACTCATGGTAAGACGTTACCTCTTGCCGTTGCATCTCGTTAATATTTAGGTCTCTTTCGAAAAAGCGGTGTCTGCTTCCAGCCGTGAGATTCGTAACAGCAATGTAATGCTCAAAGCCTTTCTCCCACGAACCTTTCAACCACTGCATCATGAGGACGACCCTTAATTTTCAAATCAATTTGAAATTTGAAGATTTTTTTTAAAGGGGGGGGGGACCCGGATTGATTTTTATTTTGTTAAACATGTTTTGTAAAACATGTAATTTGTGATTTCTGTTAAGCAGACTCAAACTAACTTCCGCTAATGGTATGAAAATCATTCAACCGTTAAATTACAAATATTTACAAAGTTGAAGATGTCCTTACTTTCTAAATACAAAATTATATCCAATATGTAATATTTCCCCCTAAAATATGATGTTGCGTTTCTTTTGCGTTTCAGTATATAATACAGCTGACATACGCTCAATTGAAAAACAAGGAATGCGAGAGGTACGTGTCACATTAAACTTTAATGATTTTCTAATATTATCCTATATGTAAAAAAAAATAATATTCCGACACTGAATGAAGATAAAAGTTTTGCCACTACTAATATCGCACTACTTAAATTGCAGATCTCAACAATCACTGGAATCTTTTTTATAGTGACGACCCCCCCCCCCCAAAAAAAAAAACCACACATCCATAAACTGGTTCACAATAAACAAAGTCAACGGTGCTCTCCAACAGTGGATCAATAATGACAGTATTATTTATTATGTTCAGTGCGTGTAAGTTGAGACTTAAGACCATAATCATTTCGACTCAATATTTTGTCTCACTGATAACTGATAACTGATAATCGGGCCGATGTTCGACATTTAACACAAAGTATGAACGCTTTGATCAGTTATATCGAGATTATTTCTCGGGAGACATAACTGAATGTTCCTATATTACGTTGTATTACTGTTTAAAAGTTTGGAATCCGTACTAACTTTAAATGATTGTTCTAAAAATATATCTCACAAATATATTGATCGATCAAAAAAGGGCTTCCCCTAAGAATTTCAAGTTGAATGCACCCCCTCCTTCAGCGATTTCTCGGATTGTTGAAGCAGTACATCGAGTTTGACGAAAGATTTTTACTGTTTAACGCATTCTAAAATCAAAACAGATAATCTTTTTTTCTGTTTTAGGCAGTTTGCCGTCAGGTATTGACAAAATCTAACAAAAAACACAGTTTTATAAGATATTAAGTCATACGATTTTGAAAAATCAGCATTTCTAATAGAAACACGATCTAGTGTCACAAATAAACTAAAATGTAAATATTTGGAAGAACTATTGACAATTTAGCAAGATTTTACGGGGTAAATCCCCCCCCCCCCCAAGAAATCACTGATTTACATCTTAAAGATAGCAAAAACCTACAGAGTAAATTTCCTCTCAAAAATAACATTGAAACAGTGTACCTACAGTAATTCAAAACAAAAGCAACCATCTTTTAGATAGCAAGACTTTACGGGGTAAATTTCCACCAAAAGAAGGTATCACTGATACAGTATTCACTACTCTTATAAAAAGTGAACATTACACTTTGAAAATCGCAGAACTCTACAGGGTAAATTTCCTCTCAAAAATGACATTGATTCACTTTATATACAGTGTTTGAAAGCAAAAGCAACCATCTTGATGATAGCAAGACTTTACGGGGTAAATTAACCCCCCAAAGAAATCACTGATACAGTATTTTTGATTCGCAAACATCATTAAGATGGCAACAACCTATAAGGTAATCTACCTCCTAAAAATGACATTGATACAGTTTATATACAGTATTTCAAAGCAAAAACATCCATCTTTAAAATAGCAAGGCTTTACGGGGTAAATCCCCCCCCCCCCAAAGAATATCACTGATACATAATTTATGCTTTGCAATATCTTGGAGATAGTAAAAATTTACGGGGTAAATTTCCTCTAAATTAATGATCCGTATGACTTTTTTTAAAATATTACATAAGGTCTATTGAATCGTTTATAGAATACCATTGCAAAACATTGAAACATTTAAAAGAAACAGCTTATCGTTGTATTTTAACATTGATTTAAACTTGACTTCAAAGCCAATCAAAAGAAAGAACTAACACGCGTTTAAAAAAATAGACACACACTGGGGATATCAACTTACTAATTTTTCACGAGAACAGTTTCATAAACGAGGACATTGAAGTTTCTACACAACAAAAACAAAAGAATTTGAAAATAAATAGTTTACTTCTCTAAATAACACCTTAAAATAATACGTAGACAATGAACCTAAATGTTCTCTATCTAGGATTCAAATAAAAGCTTTGGTTCACGAAGTATTTAAAAAGAAATTTATAATTATGAATTGGCTTGTGTAACACTAGATAGAGCCACTATCATACTAATTTATCTCATTAGTTTTAGTATAAGTATTGTATGAAAGATGTCCTTAAAGGCATATGATTTAAGATATGTAATGTCTATGTAATGTCTAAGGAAATTTTAAAATTAATTTTGAAATCAAGTTTACTTTTCAGATAATGTTAACACAACTACCTTACTAGGCGAGAGGGATATGGTGAGGAATACATTCTAACTGACACATGATTGTTCAGAAGTATTCTTAAGAAATCAACAGAATATAGAAATGCATCGATAGACACATTTTTAAACTGAATTATTTTTATAAAGCTTTTATATTATCATATGACATTGAAATTAATTGAAATAAGAAAGAATACCCCACTGTGTATTGAATTTAGTTTGGTCACTTTATTTGACAGTCATGTGATAGATAAACAAAATGTGCACTGCATAAAAGTCATAAACGAATTTCAGTGTCACAGGGGAATACCTAAGTTCAAATTAAAAAAAACAAATTAATAAATTGTTTCGACGTATTTTGCAGTTTCAGGATATTGCAGCTGCTTTAAATAGAATTAACATTTTATTAGTTTAAATTTCAAGTGGTTGAACTCATTTTGAAATATGTGTGACCTTGTTTAGTATTTGAGCTCTTGAAGTAAAAAAAAATCCTTCATGTATGTTTAAAAAATATATAGCAAATGAATTCCCTTGCGAAAAACTGATTTAATGAGAACCCTCGATTCTTAACCTTCCAGCCCTGTACACAAAAACACGGTAGAATAACATTGATACATACTATCCATAAATATTGAATAATGTCACCAAAAAGGTTTCACTTTGGTTTAATGTCTATCTAACATCTGTAAAAATGTTATGTTTAGTTATAAAAACATTTTTCTCTGTGAAAAATTCACTTGATCAACCTCTACGTGCAGATAAAATGTATCAAATTTTACCACGATGACGTCCTGTCGACAAGTGCATTGCAATCAGTGACTTGCTCATACGTTGCTATGTGGGATTAATCTAGCAACAACAGTCAATGCAGTGATAGGTTTTGATGTAGTTTAATAATTCTATAAGTTTGAATCGCAGTTTATTTAAATTTCTTGCACGATTTTTATTTAAGGCGATATATTTTCGTGATTGGTATAATGTCGCCGTACAGCATTTTATTGGTTGAATCTTGTCATGTGACCCTTTTCAGAAGGTTATATATAGGGACCGATCGCTTTAGTACGTGTATTGTATGAAAGATATCCTGTCACCAGATAATTTGCCGAGTTGTAAGGCGCGTATATTCAATGTTTAAAAAAACATCTAAGATCCGCCCATGTATTCTACAAATACTAATTCTATAATCGTTTGACAATTATCTCCAAATACACTGGACACTTATTATATTGTATTAATATGCTATAACCATTATACAGACCTTTCTTTTAAGTAACCTGTACGGTAGAGGCAACCAACCAATTATAATTATATGGAAACTGCATTATGGTTTAAAAATATTATTGAGACCAAGATGAATCTTATGTTTTCCCTATTACCAAGGATTTTAGTACTGAAGTACTGCCAGTTATTATTTTGTAACGTCCCCAACTTAAGCTTGGCCTTTCCGGGGAGCTTATAATATTCAGATTGTTAACAAAGTAAGACTTTTTTCTACTTTCGATTATCTTAGCTATACTTGCAATAGTTTTATACAGAGAAAATCATATCATAATTTTTAAGAAGAAACTATTATATAGCTAATTTTAAAGATGACAACGAGATTTCACGCACACGAGCATTAAGATCATTATAGTCTAATATGAGAGAAATAACCCTTAAAATGTTTTACATGTCATTTATATGTCAACACGATTAGTCTAATTATCTAATGTATACTTATACTCGCTTGTATATTAGTGATGAGACTGACACTTAAAATTGAAAAAAAAAGAAGTAATAATTGTTATTCGGTGACATATATACCTCTTCCCTGCATAAAGAGCTAGGTACGTTAGCTAATGTCAACAGGCCCTGCAAAATGCTTAAAAAATAAAGTTTGCGTATCCTCACTAAAAATGTATATTTAAAAAGATTATGATCCTAAGTCCTTGTATATGTAAATGTTTGTGCGGATCCAAGCCTCTTATGCTGCTATGTAATATCCAAACCTATGCCGTTTCCGGAAAACAAGCAATTTTCTTCACTTTTCACCCGGTTTTTGGGAAAATTCGATGTGGCCACACGCATCGGCCACGAAGATATTTTAACCAGAAATACTATAACATAAAAGGGATTGATTTATACAGGTTTCGTTCTGGCCGTGGGCTGTAACCACATTGAATTTTTACAAATTCTGATATTATCAGTCGTCTGCTATACGGATCTTGACGTGAGGGGAATGGAATATTAGCTTGGTAATTTGATTATATTCGTACAAAATATATAACAATTAAATACATGTTTATTTTATAGAATTCTAAATGATAAAATGCATTACTTTAATAACTCATTTGTAAAAAATTCGTATCCGCGACCACCTTTTTAACTTTCGTTTTCATTCCAGGCAACAATTCGGGAACAAGCAAAACTCAGGCAAATGTACACATAAAACATCTAAATTTCTGAAGGTCTGTCGTAAAAAGGTTTAGCTGAGATGTTTTGGGGTTGTTAAGTTTATAAAAAGGCATCTTATGTTTATTTTAAGGCAAAATCCTAACATCTCTAGGTTGTACATCGAACTCTAAATATAGACTTGTCCTCATTGTTTACATTGACAACGTACAGTGACGCGCCAAAAGTTTTTCCCATTTTTCAGTCTTTCTTTCGAATATTTTTTTGTAAAAAATACGTTGTTTTATCAAACGTTTTTATTTAAAAAATAATTGAGAATTTCTCATAGTAAGAGAAAACTGTACTCAGATGATTCATTGTAGATATTTAAAAAATCTCAAATTAACGACTTTTTATTATCTGTAGAAATGCTGGAAAGTTTACATGTTTCAATGCACAGATGAATTATTTTAATATTATAGCACTTACACCCTTTCTCCAAAAGCTTAATTAGTACATACTTATTCTTATATTTAACGTATGACAATCTTTCAATGAATTAAATTTATATACCATCACATAGAAACGAAAAAAAACATACACCATTTAATATGTTTTTATGTTTTCTCAAAAATGATTGAAATGATAATTGAGAACAGTAGAGGCATAAGTATATGTTATTTATGTCCCTGAAAACAGAGAAACAATTTAATGCGGTTAAATTCAAGGGGGAGAAAGAAGAATGGGGAAATTACATATAACCATTAAGTTTTCCTTCAGGGAAGTTTAGATGAGAATATTAATAAAATAATATTCGACTAACATGATACTCATTATAATAAAAACTTATGAATGGGACAGCAGCTTCATATAATTTTGTGAAATTCTAAGATACTGAAAATATTTTTTAAAATTTATTTTATATATCTATAATTTTTTTTCCTAAGTCATTTATTTTACACCCTCCCTTTTGTGACAGGAAAAACTCTCCAAAATATTTGCAAATTCATTGATTCTTACTAAATCAAATAATATTAATAATTAAAATATCTTCCTATGAGATATACATGTATACAATTTGATACTACACAATTATTGCATGACGTGAGGAAAATATGTAGATTTATTCAGCAAAGAAAAATTATACGAATTTTTTTGGTTGAATTAATCTTCATGTTTCCGTAACATTCATGCAATAGATTCTTATCATACAGAAACAAGCAAGGCCTTTAAAAATAAACACAAAGTTTCAAAAAGTTACTGGAACACTTAACCAAAGTCCTTTGGACACTTCTTTGCATTTAGATTTTTTTTTTTTTTTTTTTTTTTTAGAAGTATCCTTATTGAAGAAGACCGCCAATTTTGTCATTGCATTCAATGCCTTTATTTTAAATTTTGTGATGTCTGCTGTTGTCGGGAGTTTCGTCAACGAACGATTTATAAGTATCGCGAGAAAATGCACTTGGTTTTCCTGGGAGGTTAAATATGATGAAAAGCATGACGACGACAGGGAAATATGAAGTTTTATGGCCCCGTTACGTGACAATTTAGAACCAATCAGTTAACTCGTTGTATAGAATAATTATAATGAGGTATAAAAATAAGATGTATGCGTGTATGTGTATGTGTAGGGGGAGAGTCCCACTTAGCTAGGCTTTTTACAAGCTTATATGTCATACTTAAAATCTCGAAAATCGGGAAGTTGAACTACTTGGCCATGTGTCTCAAGGTTAACCCCCCCCCCCCCCCCCCGACCCTTGCCTGTGAAATCCCCCTTCACCAACTCAGGTGACATACGTACCAGGTAGATACAAGTATTGTCTTTTGGATATAGAACATTTTAGCGTTACAATATAAAGACTCAGGAAAAATATTTTCAGATCTTAATTTCTTGTTGTTGTTTGTCCCCAAACGATCAACAGTCAGGTTCTAATGCTGAAACCACGAGAGGAATGAAATGTTTGTTTAACCTTATGCTTACAGTCATTTTGAAAAACCCCGCGTTTCGAGACACTGGTTACCTTATCGCTGTACTTTGTATCCAACTTAAGACAACCCAACGTAATAACTTTTTTATAAAAAAAATAAATCGACATCTTTATGGTCGCAGATCAGTGCGTATGGCCCAGGGTTGAAATATTACAACCTTTTTATGAAGGGTTGAAAAAATATACCTATCTATTATAAACCAAGTCAAAGCTTAATAAAAATTAAATATGTCATGTAGGAGATGAGTCGACCATCTTAATTTTCTGATATTTATAATATCGATTATTGGAGGGATGATGGATATGTTCAGAAAAATCACAGGTAATGCCCATGAAAACAAACAACGTCCAATCGATAAAGTTATGTGTTGATATGGTAAAAACGGCGTCAGAGACATAATTAATGATTGTTAAAATTACTGGGAATAATCAAAATATTTTTCAACTCATTTGACAATTCAATTCATCATATATTTCACAAAGTTTTAGAAGAAAAGTATTGTCTTAATTTCCCATTAGACAAATTAAATTAAATTTTATTACTACTATTATTTGAATTTACATCAGCTGTTTTGTATGGCTTTGCAAGTCTCCTGTTGGTAAATTAGGAAAATGATTTTAATTTATTCTTTGTTAGTTGACACCTTTGTCTGTGGTCCAAATTCAAAGATCAATTTGCAAGGTCATCGTAAACTTAAAGAAAATGCTGGTGGAAATGATGAAGGCATATCACCTAGAGCCTGATTCTGACTCAAAGATGTGTAAATTAGATCCAGTCTATACTATATGTATGAATTTTGACAAATTAAAAAAGTTAACTTTGACGTATAGTTCACAAGGAACCTTAGGGTCAACTTTGATTTTCTTTTTATTATTTGATATACCAGTAGCTTACTTTCAACCCCCCTTCCTCCCTTTCTCAGCGCAATATAGCGACCTAGAATATATTTTAACTTTAAACAAAACCTTGGAGTTACTCAGAATTTCAGGATTCTGAAGTCAATGAATTTTACTAGATATTTCTTAAGTTGCAGGCACGTAGTATCGGTTTTGAAATGCGGGGGGAGGGGGGGGGGATCAAACTTGAAAATCCCATTTCGTGGGAGGAAGGTCCAACTTCTCAACTTCTTCCACATCAATTTTTTTCATACATCACAACATAACCCTGCAACAAAAAGTGGGGGAAGGGAGCTACTAGCCCTTCAATGGACATTTTCGATAGAAAAGGTAATGTTGGAAAAAAAGGGGGACAGCCCCCCCCCCTTTAATACTTCGAGCCTGAGTTATTATTACATCCTGGTGATATAATTCCTTATTATTTTGCTTCCCATTGATCTCTTTTGCATGAATAATTTAATAATTTTTTACAATTGTATTGATTTATCCCAAAAAGGTCGATTTTCGGTAATATAAAATTATAATTTGAACCTTAGTGCAAATAGGTCAAAATTAATGCTAAAATATTTCATCGTTTACTGTTCTTGTTTGTTAATAAAAGCTTCATTTCAAGGATTTTTTTGCATTCTTTATCTATTTTTTTAAACATTCCTGAAAAAATAAATTTATTTGTGGAGAAAAACAGACTGCACATTATGCAAACAATTTTGACTGCAGTTATGATATTCAGGTATATCGATACTATGGAGGTCATTTATTCTTTAAAAATTCTTTTTGTGCAATATTTTTTTGAAGTAAATAAACTATGCAATGTAAACATTTTAATGTCAGATTTTTTTACGTATAACATACATTGATATATTATATTAAGTTGTTATTTAAATGTACTAAATTGACAGCAATAATGACGTCATAGTGCTCAAAGCGGTTAAATGCAATAAAATACATTCCATTTTTAGAGGGCTATTGCAACTAAACTATAAAAGGTAGATAAAAATTGTTGATATATTTATAAAATTTACATCCTCAACTCATTTCTTTATAATTATTTTAAATTTTCAAAGAAGGGCCGATTTTCACTACTAACGTACCTGGCTCTTTAGATAACAGAAATATCTGCATCGCGAACTCTAGTCTATAAAAATAATTAGAATTATCTTTGGCTGATTGAATGAAAGTGAAACTGAGTGACATCATAACATTCCATTTCGAATATTATCATGAAATAATGATTTGAAAACCAACTGCGTGCGTATGCTTATATAACGTGTAAAATATCTTGAAGTCCTTGAAGATTTTACACTAGATCGCAAGACGATAAACTATGAGCTGTTTAAAGTTAAACAATCACATTGACAGAAGCCTTGATAAGTTTAGATTTTAAAGGAACCATTTAGAAAATAAAACAATTACCATCAAGGGACATGTATGTAACTTCTAATTATTTTTCAAACTGAAAGTACTTAAGTAGAACACGACACCAAAATTTTATTCAATGGATCTTTAAGGCATATCTTTTCAGCATGGCAAGATCAATATTAGGGCTGAATCATTTTGTATGAATTTTTTAAATATTTTTGTAAAGCAATATGTAAAATATGTTTAATGTGCAAATAATATGCTCCAGAATTGAAAATTTGCTGTTAATAATTGCACAATATTAATAGTTAAAAATTTCTCGAGAAGAGTAAGATTTACTTTATAAATTTTGAAATAAAATATAATTTATGAATTAAAAGTATATACATGTAATTTGTTCATTTTTATTTAACCTCTGGATAAACTCTCCAAGAAACAAGTTATCCCAAGAAAAATTATCATTTACGGAAGCGTAATTCCAACTTTAAAGTTGGCTTTTCTAACTTTAAAGTTGTTAATTCCAACCTAAATCTTTGGTTTTTTCAACTTTAAAGTGGGTAATTCCAACTTTTGTTTGATTTTTCCGACCTTTTCTTTAGTTTTTCCCTTTATTTAATATTTTTATCAACTTTATTAATGTTAATTTTTAAACTGAAAAATCGGTGAGCTATTAAACAGTGTGAATTATTTTGAACCTTCGCCTTCCCTATAACTTTACGTATAACTTTCAACTTCAAAAGCTCTTATATTTCTCTTGGTCCATCTTATATAATTTCATAGAGGATATTGTAAGTAACTTTATACAGTTCTGTTAATGAGAGCACTTCAACCATACCTTTTTCAGAGATCAGAAATATATAAATTTGTTGAGAATGAGTTTAAACAAATGAGACCATATTTGGTGTGTGAATTACCGGGGTAAATCAACACGATCGTCATGTTAAAGACAACTGTACAAAATGTATCAATTCTGTAAATGAAAACATAATGTAAAATTATTCATTCTTTCATTATGATTATAAATTATTTATTTCCATTGTTATAATAAACACAGGTCCAATTAACTACAAAGTATTTTAATAAAGCGCATGAAGCCCGAAAAAGTTGGAAAATCCAAGTTAGAATTACCAACTTCAAATTTGGAAATGTCAAGATTAAAGTTGGAATTACAAACTTTAAATTGAAAAAGCTAAGAATAAAGTTGGAATTTACTGTTATTTTTAAATTTAGACCTATCCCGAGTAAAATTAAACCAATCCCAACCATAATTATATAAAACCGAATTATATCACAATTTCACAAGAATACGTCGTGAAATATTGTTTTAAGAGAATTAAACATACCACTATTATAGGTTTCCTCGTAGAAACCACAAGAGATTGGCAGTAATAAGGTAATGATAAATTCTGTATTGATTTTCATAGGGATCGGTTTAATTTCAATCGGGTTTGGTCCGAATTTGAAAATCACGCGTTTTTCTAAAGTTTTACAATTTCATTTCATAGTTGTTTTTTTTTTAAATATGACTAAGTATCATGTCTTTCCTATTTGTTGCTTGTTTCTTAAAGAGTTTATCTTTAGGTTTAAAAATCATAAATAAATAATGTAATTTATTTTTTGAAATATTTTTTTATATAAAAAAAATATAAATGCCTGTTTGATTTTCTAGACATGTTTGATCAGATATTCATACTGTGCAATTTTTTATGGCAAATTTTCAACTCTTAAGCATCTTCTTTGCAGATAAAACAATTCTTTACGTTTTCTCTAGAAAAAAATACAAAAAAAAAATCATATATTATCTCTCAGTTGATTCGATACGCAAGAACATGCTCTACGTATGAACAATTTCTAAAACAAGGTATGTTATTGACAAACAAGTTGATGATACAAGAATATCAGCAATCTCGTCTAAAGTCATCTTTTCGTAAGTTCTATGGTCTATACAATGACCTTGTAAGCAAATACAATCTATCATTAAGTCAAATGCTGACTGACTTCGCAGCACAGTTAAGGCTGCAATAAGGAGGCGGGGCCTATTTTTTACGGGAAATGCTTACTATGACATCACACAAATATATATGTTCTTCAAATTATCACAAAATGAAATGATTTGCTATTTTAAACTGTTGGATAGCTTTAAACTACATCAATACTTACTATTGCATGTATTTTTGTCGTTGGTTAAATCCCACAGAGTAATATATAAACAATTCACTGATCGCAATGGACTTGTCAATGTGACGTCATATCGCAAAATGACTTGGATGCGATGTCTATTTTATGATTTTATTCATATACTTCCCGTAAATTTCCTAGACAAGCGATACTGCCGTATATTTGTATGCAGATTCATTGAAGGGTAATAGAAGGGTCGTAATAAATCGATATATTGCAAGGGCATACCCTCAATGATTTATGACAAGCTTTTACACAAAAACTCAAGAGGTATGAAGATATTTAAAAAGTGCTGCGAACCTGATGAAATCTTGCAAATGAATAAATTATATCTATATTTAATGAACTTGACCAGCAAAATATTCAGCATACGGTCTAACAAACGTAATTTTAGCAATCATATAGTAGAATCTATATAGGTTCGCAGCACTTTTCACAAACTACAAAGAGTGTTGAAAATAATTATGAATTAAACTTTGATTTTTAACGTAGTTATGCCATTGCAATATTGGAATTTATAGATGACCTCAATACTGCAGGTATATTTGCTAAAATCACGTGACTGCCACATTACGTCACAAGTCTAGGTAAGAAATCTAATCGTCCCCAACATATAGTTTTCAACCACATTACATTTGTCTGATGATAGTAAAGTCCTAAAAAGAATCGCCTATCCTTGTAAGGAATGTATTTTCTATATAAAAATTCGCTGATATTTCCATTCGTCACCTTAACTGTACTGCGTTTTTTCATACTAATTGTTAGGCCAGTATTTAAACACTGAATTGTCTACGGATTTTTCGTTATTTCCCGATCATGACAAGGAGCACAGGGCGCGTGTGACCAGTCGGCAGGGGATGCTCACTCCTCCATGGCACCTGATCCCACCTCTGACGTGTTAGAGGTCCGTATTTTCTCTGCTTCTATTTTGTAATGTTTAATGGACTTTTGAGTTCGAATACTGTTCATTATCTCCTCATATTTCATAGAATTATTAAGGCATAGTCTTTATAATACTTTTATGATTACAATTATTTTATTTATTTATTTTATAAATAATTAAACAGCATAACGCTTTCTTTGATTGTCAATATGGAAATAAATGTTACAGCTGTTGCAGAAAAAAATACATAACTAGTGTATGCGGGTTATGTATTTTTTCTCCATTAGCTGCAAAATCAATTTCAGCACTAACAAACAAAACATTTTAGTGTTTATATTGTCTGTATAACTAATCATATAAAGTAGCATTAAGTACGTTAGATATGCACGTCACGTGTATGTTTCATTGATAGAATAGCCACTGCTCAAGACATTTTTTCAGGTTACTTGCTAAACTGTCCTACAGCATTAATAAATGAAATTGGTTTTCATAAGAAATAAAAAAGATAGCATTCAGCGTATGAAAATATTTAAAATTTGATTTTAGACATTATGTTAACGAAATATAATATTAACGAGATATAAATATCGAATTAAAAAAAAAAAAAAAACAAACAAACAAACAAACAACAACAACAAAATGAATGGACTTCCCTAGTATAGAGCACCGTTATTTGTGGATTTTTTGCTACATAAATATTTAAGACAATCTAATATTAGGAAAAGAAAGGTCTTTAATTATTTACAACAGTTTGAAAGATTTAATTCCAAGCATATTATCTTTTAAGTATGTTACATGTACCTTATTAGATTGCTAGTTCCATAATCATGTCGATGTTTTAATGAATAGCAATAAATTTGCTAGGAAAATTAAGTTCTTTCTGTTCACAGAATTAGCATCATTGGTGTCGGTTATTCGATGGCATCTAAAAACCTTTAAAGATCAATTTACCCAGAGAAACAATGAGGAAAAACAGCATTGAATCATTGGCAAACATCATGTACCAGGATCATAATACCTGAGCAAAGTCTTTTGTTCTGTTATCGATTATGAAGTTACACAAACTTGCTTTTTTCACGACTATGTACTAACGTTTTGGAAATAGAGATGCTACTTTACTTTAAGTATTTCTATCTTAATTATAATAATAACAATAATTTTAATGCATTAATATGGAAGAACCATAAAAACCCATCAATTGCTTAATGAAAAGAAGAAGATAACGAATACAGAAACAAAGGAATTCTATTTGAACTTAAGGGCTTTTATTTCTTATCGGTTTCTTGATTTAGATATCAGTAGAGTAAATATCAATACTTTATTGCGTAACGTGTGAATAGATGCATCGCGTGTAAATATTCTTTTCATCAGATCCCTTGGCATTTTAAATGACTTGAACAATCAGAAAAATTTTCAATTAGTTAAAAAAAAAATAACAAAACAAAAACAAAAAACTTTAACGAAACAAATTATTATTATTATTATTATTATTATTATTATTATTATTATTATTATTATTATTATTATTATTATTATACTTCTGTTAAAATGTTTCCTATATAAAGTTAAGAAGGTAAAATAATTATCTTTTATAGTCTGAAAATTTCCACGCATAGCAAAGCTATACCCCGGAGTATAGTTTGTGCTACCCACCCCTCGGAAAATTTTCATGCAATTTTACCGCCAATTTGGATTTCCTATAATCAATCTATAGATCGATGACGTCATCCTGACTTCAGTAGCATTGTGGCGTCATCGGGATTTCAGCTTATTCTAGTAGTGTTATTTTATTCCAAATATTTATTCAAAACTTTGATAATTATTCTTTTCATGTTTTGCTTATGAAACTGTAGTATCGAGTAAACCCTCAGAAATTATGGTATACATCAGGATAATAAAACGCTTATCTACTGGCTGTGGATAGCTCTTTCATCAAACCCTTGACAGGAACCATTCCCCTCGGTCAAGCCCTCGGGTAATAGTTCCTGTCGCGGGTTTGATAAAAGAGCTATCCCACTCACAGAATGTGGATAAGTGTATATTATTGTTATTATTATTATCATCATCATCATCATCATTATTATTTTGGATGCCAAAAAACTTTTTTAAATTGCCCTACAGAGAGTCTCTTACAGATAAAAGATGATAAAAATCATGGAATGGAGGTCGTGAAATTTGAGTAATTGGGTCATGTGTTGTTATGTCCATCATGGATCAAATGGAAAAGATCGCATTATCCATTGTCATAATAACGCATGAAAATGTCAAAGTGAAAGTTTTTTTTTTATGTATTTTTGTATTTATTTTTGCACATAATAAATAAATATGAGCATATGAGGCATGGAAGGCAACTTTTCTTTTTTCATTTATGAAAATTTTATAGCTAAGAATAAAACCTGATAGGTACTGCTGTACCTCTTAAAGAACGTAATTACAGTGTATTTTACAACGCCATTACCTTAGTGCTTCCATGAGATGTTTCCTAATGCAGACATGCCCTTGAATCTTCCATCATTCTTCAAATTTCTTTTGTTTTTTGTTTTTTGTTTTTTGTTTTTTTGTTTTTTCGTTATCCAAAAGTCTTAAAGGGATAAGGGACACAAAATTTAATGACTAAGAAAGAAAATATTGAAGAATGAGAACAAAAATTATATACGTGACATAGACAAATCAATATATGTGACTTACAGGCACCGAAAATAGTTTTTTTAATTGTTTTTGTTTTCGTTTATTATTATTATTATTATTATTATTATTATTATTATTATTATTATTATTATTATTATTATTATTTTGTATTCTTTTTTAAACTAATTGAAAATTGTTCTGGTTGTTCAAAGCATTTAAATGCCAAGGGATCTGATGAAAAGAATATTTACACACGATGCATCTATTCACACGTTACGCAATAAAGTATTGATATTTACTCTACGAATATCTAGATTAAGAAACCGATAAGAAATAAAAGCCCTTAAGTTCAAATAGAATTCCTTTGTTTTTGTGTTGCTCATATAAACAGTTTTAAAACTTTTATACATACGCAGCTAGGTTAAGGACGTCTATGAAATATACGCCTTAAAATAGTCAGAGAAAATGAATGCAATTTTAATATTTTTTTAACAGCATTACTTTGATGAATGTTAATTGTGGTGTTTGCACTTGTGTATATCGGATCTCTGCTGAGTTCGGTGAAAGCGACATCGCTTACATTTACTGTGTGTCACGTGACAGGTTTAAAATTAGAACATGTACTACTACAGAGATCGTAAAAGTTCGACGATATCCGGGTATCTTTCTGCTATATAATTTATTCTGTATTGTTCGAGACGAATTTCTTAACATGAAAAGTGCTGGGAGCAACTTCTTCATGTTTAGCCGTCTTTCTGTAAACTCCAGACCTAGATGTGATATGCATTGGAATAATGTAAGATAACGGAATAAATAAACAATGCACAACCAGCTCCCAGCACTTTTCAAAATAGTAGGAATAATAGCTACACGTGTTTATAAATTCAGAATTTATTGTGAAGCGGACATCGTTGAACTTTTGACATTTTCGAGGGACTGGACCTGGCATTCCAGCGCGTTACTGTACAAATGTGCTCCCTACGGCTATATATAAAGTCTACATTTTATCAATTTAGTTTGACAATAAAATGTGGATAAATATATTTAAGATTATGTCTCTATTTTGGTCCCGAATACGCTTGTTTCGTATTTAGTTTTATTTTATAGATTGATCCACGCCTCAAGTACAGAAAAAACTGCGTGTCAAACTATGACGTCATCGGAGTAAGTACAGTGAGATCAAGCTAAGTGCTATTATGGCAAGATAAGTTGCGCATCCATCTATCTTTACAATTTTTATGAGAAACGAAAGTATTTGAGTGTGTTTTAAAATAAACATATTGTTTTCATTTGTATTGATTTAACGTGATGTCATAATAGCTTTCCCGAACCTCTGCATAGGCAGGTCCTTTGTTCACTTACTTTTGTCAGATAAATCCTCGTATGTTTTTAGAGTATAAAGTTTAGTGTGATTTAAGGAGATTTGCCGAAATGAATTATTTTTTGAAATCGTCATTTTCATTAAGTTTTTTTTTTTTTACTAATATAATGTCAACTTGGTGTAAAACAATTATAATCAATCAATCAATCTTTATGTTTTACTAAAAGGATATTTCTTAATTTTGAAAAGAAATACATGAACATATAGATAAAAAAAATAATTTTTTAACATGACAAAACATATATTTTTAAAGCTTTGCTTAAAGTAACTTGTATTTCGGCATGACATCTGTCCAATAGAATCTTTAATTATGCCACTACTTTCTGACGAAAGTTCGGGTATATCGTTGTTATTCATTGTCCCTCCAACCGTCTGTAACATTTTCTTCTTCCTCAAAATCGTCATAAATTAGATATTTACCGATTAATGTTCAGAAATATGATAGTTAGTGTCCTATAGTTGTGCAATAAGGTTTCAGAGTTTTCATTTCCACCCTGGTGGCCAATTGGAAGTCAAAAACTGGCATTTTTTTTCTACAAAAACATGACTCCAGGAAACTCCAGTTCAATTTTACGCAGAAGCTATATTACGTTTTGGAAGAGGAATGGTTGTGTCCTTTAGATGTGTCGATACGTAAATTTTATTTGGCAAAACACAGGATGAAACTTTGCCATTTAGTTAACTGAAAGGTGACTGAAAATGTACATGAAAAATAATTGAATCGCAGAGTTCTGCAATTCTCGGACCTTTCCAGACCTTTCAGTAACCATTCAATTGACTGAATGGCAGAGGTTCATCCTGTGAAAACCTAAATGCCCTCATACATTTTACAAAGTAGCCATCTCATCTTTTGCAAGTAGATTGGATGTGTTCTGCAGATGAGCAATAAGATTTTGGAATTTTCATTTCTACTCTGGGAGCCAAAAGAGGTCGACATATGACTTTTTCTCAAAAAATCGTAATTTCCAAATCTCCTATTTATATACAACATATAAAACATTATATTTTTTCAAGTTGATTGAAATAATATCAAGGGTCATTTATACCAGTTAAGGCGACTTGACACAAAGAACAAGCTTATATATATTTAAGGGTAAAGCTTATAAATGTTTTTTAAAAGATGTATGACCATTTTCAGTTTTAGAGGTTGGAAATGTCTCAGTGGAGTAAAGATGTCAGAACTATATGCCAAAACAGATGGCTAAAATATTTAACCAAAGCTGTCAAAATTACCTAATGCCAGAGTACATTAAAATTAAGTATATATGTTTACTTTGTAGTTGGTATAAAACCATACCATACTAGTGCATCGCATGTACAGGTTGCTGTCTCTTACGACTTTCATCCACCTGAAATTACGGCACAAAAATCAATGCTCATTTTCCTGTCAACATCTCTTTACTCCTTTGACTTCTTTTGGACACAGGTACAAAATAATGAAAAAGTCCTGAAATAGCTACATATATGAAAATATTTTGTCTGACTAATTGAGCAATGTGTATTTACAAATGTTGCTGGATTAAAGCCATCTATCCAGATTTTGGACGAAGCTTGTGATCTAGGTCTCGTCAAAAACTGAGAATACCTTTTCCAGTGAACAGAAACCTTTAGAGAGCTCAAATCCTTCGATAAGAACATCTCAAATGTAATTTGTCTCTTATTAACCACTTCTAACTACTCGTTGATCCTCGTCCCGAGGGATTTATGTTCTGTACTATCTACAAATGAATCCCTTACATAATAAAGGATGCTGTTACAATGTTCATCATCAACTGTCAAAACATTTGGTACAGAGAAAGTTTGTGCATTCATAAAGTTTTATTAATTTCACGAATGTCACTTTTCTAATGCTACACTAAGTACTTTGAAAGAAATTTAAAAAGGGGTGATTTGTCACAATACTGCTATATTTGCATCCATGTCCTTTTTAAATTTGTTAATATTACCATGAATAAATTGCATTTCAGTAAATTGAAATAAAATATCACAAGTGTTAAACACTGAGAAAACAGATATGTAATAGATTTTTTTTTAAATTTTAACTAGTAGGCAGAGGTTTCCATATCATAATAAAAAAAATATTAGCAGTTGTAAAGACGAATAATGACCCCTGTAGAATAATGACGGGGGGGGGGGTCATCGAAAAATGACCCCATAGCCGTAGAGAATTGTGATCTTTTGTTGAAAACGAACCCTAGGGATCAGTTTTCTACATGTGCAAATGTTTTGATTTTCAAAACTGACCACAGTTGTCATGGAAAAAAAATGTCAACCAATATTCTCACGGGTTTTTTTTAAAAATCTTTTTGAAACTTCACAAATGCATTTACATTTAATATTTTAGAACTGTTTCCATTGCCGTGGAAACGATTAGACAAACTTTTTCTCATCATGAACGAGTGAACGAATGTGCACAGTTACATTATCATTATGTATGGATCATAGTGTATGTCTATTTAATGAGGCGCCGGATTGGTATTTATTACTATTTAGTGATATCACCTATTCAAATAGGTGATACCATCTGTTTGAAACTGTGATATTACTCAATCACATTGACTCGGCGATATCTGCTATTCCAATAGGTTATATCACTTATTCGAAAAGGTAATATCACTTTTTCAAATTGGTGATAACACCTATTGGAAATAAATAGGTCATACTTAAAAACTCCAAAGAACTTTTGGAAAATTTGAAATCACAAAATTTTACTAAAATCAATAGCATCAAAACGTACGACTTTTCAACACCTTATACGACCATTCCCCACGATAAATTGAAGTCCAGACTTTTTGACATCATAGACAGCTGATTTTTCAATAAAAAGGGAACTCGTAAATATACTTATCTTGTCATTGGTCATTTACAAATTTATTTTGATTGTACACACAAGTACTAGTCGATATTAAAAAGATGCTTAAGTTTATGATTGACAATATATATGCAGTTTTCGGAGATCAGGACTTCCAACAATCTTTTGGAATTCCCATGGGTACCAATTGCGCCCCCTTATTAGCAGACCTATTTTTGTATTCATATGAAGCAGAATTTATTCAAAAACTTCTACCTGAGAAGAAGAAAACAATTTCTGTGGCCTTCAACTCGACATTTCGATATATCGACGACGTATTATTAATTAAAAATATATACTTTCATTCATATGTCAACTCGATATATCCCAGTGAGCTTGAAATAAAAGATACCACAGATTCTGACACATCTGTTTCATATTTAGATATTTTACTAGAAAAAGAAGTTAATGGTAACCTAACAACAAAACTTTATGATAAAAGTGATGACTTTAACTTTTCAATCGTCAACTTCCCTCACTTATGTAGCAATATACCCTTATCACCTGCATATGGGGTTTATGTCTCTCAGTTGATTCGATACGCAAGAACATGCTTTACGTATAAACAATTTCTAAAACGAGGCAAGCCATTGACGAACAAGTTGACGAAACAAGGATATCAACAGTCTCGTTTGAAGTCATCTTTTCGCAAGTTTTTCGATCGATACAAAGACCTTGTCAGCACATACAACCTGTCATTGAGACAGATGCTGACTGACGTTTTTCTGACTGATTGTTTGGCCATTATTTATACACTGAACTGTCTATGGATATTTCCGGGGGTTTTCCCGATCGTGAAAGAGCACACGGTGGGTGTGACCGGTCGGCAGGGATTCTCACTCCTCCATGGCACCTGATCCCACCTCTAAATTTTGAGGTTCGTGTTTGCTCTGCTCCAAATTCGTATCGTTTCATTGACTTTCGAGATTGAATAATGTTCGTTATCTTCATATTTCATCACCTATTCAAATTGGTGATTTGAATTGGTGATACCAGTTTGAATTGGTGATACCAATTTAAAATCACCAATTTGCATTTCTTACAATATTAAACAATAAATGCTCCCTTCCTCAAGACAATCTAGCTTCAATGTAAAGTTGAGTGACATTTCAAAATGCTTTCAAAGAGCAATAATATTTCCTTAGCAGTGATTCGAAATTGATTGAATTGATTTCATTCCTCTTGCACAAATCTTTTAAAAAAGATAATATAATTAAAAGTTTCATTGGACTTTTTGTACTTAATTTGAGCCATGAACTCTATTATTTCGGCACTACATTAATTAACTAAACTGTTGATTCGATGTTACATCATTTTTGGCACAGAGAGGGGAGGGGCACTGCTTTTAGTTACAATGTATATGTAACACAAAAAAGATCATAAGAAAACCTGGTTTGCATATGAAAAACTAAATTTCTATTGACCCTAAGCCAATTCGGACTGCCCTTTTCCCCTGTGTGATAGTGCAAGACATTTAAAACACCATTTATTTTCAATCCCTGTTGAGCCGTCAGTTTTGCTATATCTATTGATATTCTCTGTTATAATTATCTCTGTGAAAAGAGACTGAACTTTTTACATCCTGTAAAGAGTATATATATGCACTATAGTCTTGGGAGCAGTTGTTGTTTCATATTTAATTTGAAAAGGTGATATAAACTATTCAAATAGTGGACATCAGTAATTCAAAAGCTGAATAGGTGATATCCCGAATTCGAATAGGTGATATCACCAATTAAATAGATGATATCACCTATTTGAATAGGTGATATCATCTATTCGAAGTGATAGTCTTAATGGCGGTAAATACCAAAATGGCCTCTCATATTATTGCTAATAATAGCATACATTCTAGTTTTGATCCTGTTTATCATTTGTTTCATATTTCAATATTTTACGGATTATAGACGTTTATGGCCAATTAACAAACGGTTTACTTCAGAAGTCCCTAAAACATCAAGTAATTCTTATTTAAATTACAAGGCACTTTTGCTATATGTCCAAAAATTATATGTACACATGTATGTACATTGTTTAAATCATTTGCTTAAAATATGTATTCTAAGGCAACTTAATGTAAAAAATTATTTAGATAGACATTGTAAACTCTCTCTCTCTCTCTCTCTCTCTCTCTCTCTCTCTCTCTCTCTCTCTCAGTAGATAGTATAAGCAAAAATAAAAAGAAATCTTTTTTTAAAAACAAAGATACATAAGTCAAATCAGAATGAAAGCATTTCCACAAAGTGTACCTTGATGATGATTGAAGATGTCAATTCATCATAAAAGACATTTGAAAGTTTAATAGGAACAGATCATCGCTATATCTTCAATTTACCTCAGGTGAACATTTTGATCTAAGGGTCTTTCATTTATTAATTTTTAAGTATGGTATGCACATTAGAGTATTCAGATATTGTAGATTTTGTTTGATTTTTATATTTTATTTACAGATAAATATTAAGGGTGATGCCACTTTTTCAAAGGTAGACGGGTCATTTTTCGACGTCAAAAATGACCCCTGGTCATTATTCTACGGGGGTCATTATTCATCTTTACGTTGGTGCTCTTGTACTGGTAGTATTAGTATTGGCACTCTATGTAGAGAGGTGACTTGGACCTTTCTCGCTTTTGCTTTGAAAGTTTTATTTTCAGTTGCAGCTTCACTACTTTATTCTAATTCTCCATAGCATGTAATAGATTTGATTACAATGCCAGTGTGATCACACGAAACCCACAATTTAAATGTTAAATCAATGGCAATTATCCATCAATAAGTAATCAAGAAAGAAAACTAAGTAAAAATCAATGTTGAAATATTTCATTCATTCTTCTCCTTCGAATTAGGTCTCAGACAAAAACGAGGTCCCGTGTAGCGTTGGCACGATAAAGAACACTTAATTCTCAATGGCTGTAAGTGCCAAGTATAGGTCTCTATTTGATGCCCTTCACCTGTATATGAGGACGTCTCTATATCAATGAAGAAATCTTGCATGTGACGTAAAACAACATAATCAATCTATACAACTATTGCTGAATAAAAGCAGAAATTAACTTGAAATGGACACACTGAAAGAAATCTTGCATGCGACGTAAAACATACAACCATTGCTGAATAAAAGCAGAAATTAACTTGAAATGGACACACTGAAATAAAACAAATTTTGTTCGATTGCCATATCATAGACTAAGATGAATTAAGTCCAAAACAATAGCACGTGTGTTCTGTGCGTTCCATTGATAGAGATAACTCTGTAACACAATCAGTGCTACTGTGAATAATTAAATTCCCTTCTTTATTTTACTTCATCAATTTAGTACCCCAGAATGAATAACGCATGACTCGAAAAATGCTTCTTTGATTTTATTTCATGACACACTTATTTTTCTCTGTTTTTTTTTTTTTTTTTTTTTTTTTTTTTTTTTTTTTTTTTTTTTTTCAGAAAATTGGTGTATGACAATCCAAGGTAGATCCTGAATTTAGGTACATGAATGCATAATTTTCAAAGGTCCAATTGACAAGAATCTTTAATGGTTTTTAATATATAAACTAATGCCACATTTTTACCCTCTTGATGCTGTCTGCAGGAAGGGGAACCTATAATTAAAATGTGGCTTAGGTAATCTTGATACCAATAATCTGGTCGTCTTACTTGCAAATAAACTTGTAGAGGACGGAATTCATATTGATACCTCCCTTTTAAGTGTAAATGTCATCAAACATTAATCTTGACGCTGCATTAATTTAGATGATTTCTTCGGGAACAGAAACGTCTGGGTTAACATCCCTCGACAGTATTTGGATAGAAAAATATCCAAATTCAAATAATATTAGATATTCTATATTCAAATAACAAAATTCAAAATTCAAATAATATTTTATATGCTATATTCGTGTAAGTTTGTGATAGATATTAGCATTGTCAGGCCCGTAGGAAGCAATTTCAGTTGGGGGGGGGGGGGGGCACAGCCATACATTTTTCAGTTGACAGGTTAGGAAGCACTACCAAAAATTTCCCGACAAGCCAAAAAAAAAGGTCATCAGACGTTTTTATTGAGGGGGAAAGCATAAAGTATCTATATAGTATCTATGTTTACTATAGTTATCTATATATCGGCAAAATTATTGGGGAGGGGGGCACGCCCCCCCCGTGCCCCCCTCCGGTTCCTACGGCCGTGTTGTATTGGTTATATTTTACTTGTATT
The DNA here is from genome assembly GCF_033153115.1 of Saccostrea echinata. Taxonomy (NCBI): domain Eukaryota; kingdom Metazoa; phylum Mollusca; class Bivalvia; order Ostreida; family Ostreidae; genus Saccostrea; species Saccostrea echinata. Next base: position 20,998,966 of record NW_026889782.1, read on the forward strand.
GAGTGACAAAGATGTATCTAAAAATGATAAGAAAATAGATTACAACCACTGATTTTTATTTACTGTTGTTCGAGTGATTTTAATGATATGATGAAAGAAAACCCAGTGTAGGAATAAGACGAAAACTTATGCAGCAAAAATCTAAACTGGGAAACATTGCATGTCACAGTCTAAATGAAAAGAAACAGACCTTGAAAGCTATCTTATTTAAAACTCTTTAGATGTTCCACTAAAACACTTTTTTTTTCAACAGTTTAAAAATTAAACGCAATAGAATCATTTTTCCATTTTTTTTCCAAAAATGCCCTTGATCTAAGGTTAAGCATGAATCAGCTAAACAATAGCGTCTGTCCTTGTTGTAGCGAAGGATTATCTTTGATTGACGACACGTAACAGAAGTTCTGATCATTTACACCCGATTTTCAAACGTTACTTTCTTTAATGCTATGTTTACCGTATTATCAAGGGAAAGATCAATATTTTCTTTCACATATTTTTGCATTATGTAATTCAAGTGATTATAGGGCTTTAAGTAAACATTGACAACGGTCATTGATTTCAAGTAATCAGCTTTTCAAATTGAAGAGAATTATCCAAAATTGTTTTCGTTTTATACATAAGTGTTAATTTTAGGTAAAGAAAAAATCATAAAGATCGTGTACTTTTTTGACAATGAAAAAGGTGAAAATGACAAACAGTCATCGATCTTTTTAAAAGAATACACCAACAATACAAACCTTTGAACAGCACTTTCAACATGGAACCCAGGAAATTCCAGAGTGAAGATCAGTTGTTTAGGAAAAGTAAGCATCCCCTGTCGACTGGACACACATGCTGTGACCCTTCAGTATTGATCGGATTGACGGAACATTCTTTGTCAAATTAAGTAGAAAAACATAGGCCTAGTAATTGCTATGAATACGACCAAATGATAGGTTATATATGCTAGCAAGGTCATAATAACGACCATAGTACTTCTGAAATGTTGACCTTAAACGAGGTTGTTGAATTCAGCATCAGTCCTCCTGTCAGTAGCCTGCCTCGGTTTAAAAGAAGTGATAGTACTTTGAGCAGGTTCTTGAGTATCGAAAAAGCTCGAAGATGTAAATCTGATATGCCGGGTACAGGGTAAAATTACTACATAATAAAGATTTTTTAAAAATTTCGTATCAATTATTTATTTTCCGGTTTACATAATTTCTTATGTATATTTCTGTATGTAGATAATGACTGAAGAGTACAAATATAAATCATATGCGGTACCAATTTTGATGCACCAGATGCGCATTTCGACAAATTATGTCTCTTCAGTGATGCTCAAGCCGAAACGTTGGAAATCCAAAATATTTATTTAAAAAAGACTTGGAAGACCTGATAAAAGATGCCATAGATTGGAGCCAAATACGTCGAAGGATCGAGCTATGCATGAGAGAGATATTCCTTAATTTTGAAATAAATTTCTAAGTTTTACCACAGCAATTAATATACAGTGTATATCCGTATTTTCAAGCAAGTGCGGAAGTACTAGGTTACTGGGCTGTAGAGACCCTCGGGAACTAGCAGTCTACCAGCAGAGGTCTTGACCCAGGGAATATATATCCGTATTTTCAAGCTAGTACCGAAGTACTAGGTTACTGGGCTGTAGAGACCCTTGGGGACTAACAGTCCACCAGCAGAGGCCTCAACCCAGACACACAAATTTTATTTTTATACGTATGTAATCTTATCTCAATGTTAGGAAAATAACGAACATACTTTTCCTGTTTTTAATAGCATTATAGTAATTCAAGGGCTCGATCTACCAGTAATTTCTGTAATGGATTTCTCACGGTAGAATGCATTGGAGCAACACCTTTTGCTAAGTCTTTGGCCAAATTTGGTAGAAATATTAAATCGTTACCTTTTATCAGCCCTTTCAAATTCTCTGTAATACAAAAATTGATCTTCACCACATTTGATCTTAGGTATGTCACTCGTCAGCCTTTTAGAAAAGTTCAGTCAGAACCTCTTACTTAAAAACTATTTATTACAATTCAATCTTTATAACATATTTCAATTAAACGATCTAAAATGTTCAACATTCAATTAAAAAACTGCTCAAAAATTCATAAAGAAACAAGATTTGTAAGGGACTATTTCTTGTGGTGGAAGGATATCAAGCTGAAAATTCGGCAAATCTGCACATTTATTAAATCTAATATCTTGGAAAATTAGCCTCACATACTTTTACTCAGGGAATATTTTCCGTTATGATACAACTGTATGCCTGGAATATTAAATATAGGTCTCAATTTATGTTTTTAAAACAAAATTTACACCTTCGCTCAACAAACTTTGCCAAAAAATGAAGATATATTAAAGAAGCTGAGATAAAATTTACACAGTCTTTTGCCAGAAAATCCATATTTTGACCAATATTTTGACCAAAATTCACATCACTGACCCCAACTTTTTCTTTTATTATTTTAAACTACTCGATACTTTTGACCGATCAGCACTTAAGTCCTAAAAATTTGATACAAGAAAATATTCTGTTGCCTATTTAGATTTTTAATACCCCAAATATGAGACTTTTTAAGTGCAAAAAGGTCTCACAATAATTTACGCGCATTAATTTGCATGATTTGTTCAATTATAAATATTATTCAAACTATTTTACCGTTCACGGTAGCTCAGTCGGTAGAGCGCTCGCTCCGTGATCGGGAGGTTGTGAGTTCGAATCTCGGCCGTGACAGACCTAAGTCGATAAAAAAAATAGGTAGCAACTGTTCCTTCGCCATGCGCTCGGCACTTTGAAGTGAAAGTTGCGGGTCCTTCGGATGAGACCTTAAAAACCGAGGCCCCGTGTCACGGCAGGCGTTGGCACGATAAAGATCCCTCACTGCTCAATGGCCGTGAGTGCCGAGTAAAGGTTTATATTTGAAACCCTTCACCTGTATATGGTGACGTCTCTATATATGAGTGAAAAATTCTCGAATGGGACGTAAAACAATATACAATCAATCAAACTATTTTACGTAAAATAAGATTATGTTTATTGCCATGGTTACATCTGATAAAATATGATAACGGTTAAAGTGATTAACCAACGAGTTACAATTTAAGTGCAAAAAGGTCAACTTAATTGTACCGTAGCTCAGTTAGATGCACACTGACCCCCCATTTTCTCAGCGATTTTGAGTCATACTATATGAGTACTTATCCAAAATACACTTCTCAAAAAATCCTTGATATAACAAATTTCACGAGTGACATACCTTAAGGTAACAACTACATGCATTTACGTGCAAAATATTTCGCCTTTTAATATAAGCGTTTGTTATCTAGTTATCAGCTGAAATCAACATCATATTTTGTTATGTTTTTGGAATATAATAATTATGAAAATATAGGAAATGATTCTGCTATAATGTTATTATAGTTCCTGATTAAAAGAAGCCATTGAATTTTTTGATGCAATGTCACTTGAAATCAGCTTGCTCTTGTAATGCATTAGAAAGTATTTTACTGGTTGTGCATTTGACATTTTGTATTCAGAAAATTAGAAGGTGGAGGACATACTGATAAATGATTAACGAACTTACTGTCCGTCAATAAAGAATTTTGATATCCTTCAAATAATATTTTATCAAAATCCCCAAATTTGTCTCTGTGACAAACATCTGCAATATCGTGCTCATGTCAAACACTAGCTCTGCTCCTATTATAAATTTGTGTTTAATTCAGAATGTACTGGGTCTCTCTCTCTCTTTGACTCTCACACAAGAAATTTCTTTTTCTTTAACAATTCCCAGTTTAATCCCCTTAGACAAATAACAACAAACATTTGAAAGTAGCTATTGTTAGAAGTTTATATCAATTTATTAGAACAGTGCCACTTCTAAAAATGACAGAATGATATATATATTTATAGAGAGAGCAAGAGAGCGAGAGAGAGAGAGGGAGGTTAATAAAGATTTTTCTTCATTTTTTTTTTTGCTACATAGAAATTTAAAAAACTTCACAAATGCATTTTTGGAACTTTTAGTCTTCAAATATATATCAAGCATGCATTAAATTACATTTTGTTGCCTTAAAACAAACCATGCATTGAATTAAACTTTATTGCAAGTGGCCTTAAAACAACTAAACATAGTCATTTAATAAATCACAACGCAGCACAGTTAAGGCTGCAGTAAGGAGGCGGGGCCTAATTTGTACGGGGAAATGCTTACTATGACATCTCTCAAAAATATAAGTTCTTCAAAATACCACAAAATGAAATGATTTGCTATATTAAACTGTTGGATAGCTATAAACTACATCAATACTTACTATTGCATGCATTTTTGTCGTTGGTTAAATCCCGCACAACAATATATAAACAATTCACTGATCGCAATGCACTTGTCTATGTGACGTCATATCGTAAAATTTGACGCAGTTTGTATGCAGTGAGAGGCGGATCTAGTTATATTTTAAACAATGAAAAATGTCTTTTTTAATTAAATAAAATATTATTTGCAGATATATAAGAGGCCATTAACTTGGATGCGATGTCTATTTTATGATTTTATTAATAAACTTCCCGTACATTCACTAGACAAGCAATACTGCCGTATATTTGTATGCAGATTCATGGAAAGGTAAAAGAAGGGTCGTAATAAATCGATATATTGCAAGGGCACACCCTTAATGAATTATGTCAAGCTTTTACACATAAAGTCAAGAAGTATGAAGTTAGAAAATATTTGAAAAGTGCTGCGAAACTGATGAAATCTTGCAAATGAATTAATTATATCTATATTTAATGTACTTGACCAGCGAAATATTCAACATACGGTCTAACAAATGTAATTTTAACAATTAGATAGTAGAATCTATATAGGTTCGCAGCACTTTTCACAAACTACAAAGAGTATTGAAAATAATTATAAATTAAACTTTGATTTTTAACTTGGTTATGCCCTTGCAATATTGGAATTCATCACGTGACAAGTCTAAATAAGAAATCTAATCATCCTCAACATGTGGTTTTCATCCACATTGCATTTGTCCGATAAGTCCTAAAAAGAACCGCCCATCCTTGTAGAGATTGTATTTTCTATCTAAAAAAAATCGCTGATATTTCCATTTGGCACCTTAACTGTACTGCGAAGTAAAACTGTTGTGGCATAAATTAAACAACCTGGAATTGTGTCAATCTCGGGACGACAATGTATAAAATCTACTTTCTTTTTGTTTTCTAGAAATCGGCTGATTTATTCAGTATTTATTTTAAGAATCCTCACAGCTAAATTCCTCTATAGATAAGATTTAAAGTATTTGACTGATACTTATCTATCTTGTGTTTGCTTTAGATTTTGACTTCTTTTCAATTCATTTGCATTAAAGTGTGTCATTTTGTGCGCAATATACTGAAATTCTTCAATCCATTATTCTTGATAAAATTTCAAAGAGTTTTTGTTACAACTTATCCCCTAGATGTATTAAAATCATTTTAAGACTGACCTAATAATTCAAATTGAAAAAGAATGAAACAGTTGTCATTTCTCTTCTGTTATTTTGCAGATCTCTTGATATTTATTGACGCCACGTCCGTTGATAATAGAATTTGCGATTATATAATAACTATGAAAGAGAGGTCAATATTGGTATCGCCTATATTTTAATATAATTCCATCGGATTTCAAACATGGTCGAAGCAAGTGTGCATTGTTTCATTACATTACATTTACTTTGTTTTTACGAAGCCAGCTGTATATATGTGAATGACATTTTTATGTATTCCTACGCAGAGAAATCGCGCTCAAAAGGGGTAACAGTGATGATACAGAGAGATGAGAGTATAACAATATAGGACAGTAATACATTCTAACCTTGAGTTTATTCTTGCTGCTTTTCAGCATTGTTCAAATATCATTCACTGAATATTGATTCCTGCTCAATAATGTCTTAAAGTTTGAACTTTTTCTTTTGATTTGATCCATATTTTCTACCCTACGTGATTAGACATGTGAAAAATTCTTTTTAACTTCGTGCACTGTTTATCGGATTTTCGATCCTCTCTGTATCTTCATGATTACTCTAAAATCATTGTCCAAACATGCAGAGCTGCATGCTATGAATTCTTGTCGATGCAAATTTGTGCATATCAAAGAATTTGCAAACGAGGGAAGGGGATTATGCAAGAAGTAACACGTAAGTAACAATTATTATTTTAACAAAGCATATAAACTAAAAGGTAAAGAACTATCAGGTATTCATATATTTTTTAATGAAATGAAGTTCCGTGCGTTCAATGATTATAAACTGAAGCATGAAACATTGTTATAAGTCCACTTGACTTATTTATAAAAAAAAAATCCATTTTCTATTTTAAAGTCGTTACTGGAACGACAAATCGATATCAAAAGAAAGAATTTAAAAGCAGTCATTTTAGGTCTTTGACAAAAAATTGCATTAATTTTCATCTTTTTTCAATAAGGCTGTAAATCATAATGTGTTTAGAATATATGTAGGACTCCAAAGTGCGATGGAACTCCAAAGTCCGATGGTCACACCAAAGTTTGATGTTCTGCACCAAACCCCGATGGTTTGACACGCCAATGATGGTACTGAAAAGCAGTATTTATGATGTATGATGTCATAGTACTATTACACCAAATTCTGAAGACTCGCGATTCCAAGGTCCGAAAGATTAAAATAAATTCAAACTAATATTAAAGTATTTGATCGCCATAATGAAATCGTTCACTAGAATACTCAAAAATATAATTGTACCACTAGCCCTTATTTCTCAAGTGAGTACGAGGTTAATCCTAATCTCTGAGATGGGTGCGAGATTAACCCTAATCGGTTGAAAAGCGTGTAATATCCTAGATGAAACAGTGGCTAACCTTATCCAGTCGAAGAGTTTTCCAAGGAATCAAAGACGTACTCTAAATCTCTTTGGTGGGTGCAAGACTAACCCTATTCAGTCCAATAGTGTACGAGGACTAACCTAAAATTATCTCTCGGGTCGGTACGAAGCTCTCCCACAGTCAGTTCAGTAGTGCGCAAGGACTAACCCTTATCGAATTGGGTCCGAGTACCAACCCTACATCAGGTGACTGCAAGTTATAAGCAAAATCAGTCAAATTGTAAGCAAAGACTAATCCTAAAATACTGTTCAGCGATGTCAAGGAATGACGTCAGAATATTTCTACGTCATAAATGTTGATTGTTTCTCCGCACCGTCGGAACTCCGCGTGTCAGACCATCGCATTTTAGCGCAACTTATCTCCCAGGAAACGAGCCATCGGACTTTGGCGTCACAATCATACATTTCCGTCCGTACCGATGTCAAACCATTGGACTTTTGCGAGACCATCAGACTTTGGTGTCACCATCGGACTTTGGAGTCATACATTTATATTTTCCAAAAGTATAATAGATTACTTAGAACGTTAACGATGCAGGTGAATGAAATCTGATAAAAAGCAATAATGAAGCGGTACAGAAAGAAAGCACTTCAGGAAAAGGAGACAGAATCTGGAAAAGAAATCATGCATCGACCAATCTTCCACCACGACTTATGTGGAAATAGCAGAATTATCCACTGCACCTGTAGATGGGTATTCCAGTGGCATTGCAGGTGGGGATTTCCTTGCCAACGAAGAAGTGGCAACAAAAATGTCAACAGTATCGCCATTATGCCTAAAAATGGACCGAGAGATTATGTAAATAATTGACTCTTACTTTATCTTAAATGTTGTTTGATATGCTAAATAAGACACTTTACAAGCTCAAAATTATCTGTTACTGCTATGTTTTTCAAATTATCGTAAAGAGAACCAGGGTTTTCTTTTTTTTTCATTAAAGTATAGGTTAATAAGATCTAGTTAAGAGATCTTTAAAGTGTCTAGGCGTAAATCGTTAAAGCAGTTTGATTTTATGAACTTGAGTAAGGATTTCAAAGATAGAGTCTTAATTAGACGTGAGCATTTAAAGCTTTTAGGGCTTGAGAAAAATTTAATGCTTAAAACTTCAACAAGCCTCAATTCAAGGTAGTTTTTTTTGTAACAAATATGCCAATCAATAGATAAGAAGGTTTCAGTTAGAATTCTAACAAGACCTTAATCAATTTATGGTCAGGAATGAAAGGCATGAGAATGTTTTAAACAAAATTTATTTTCTTATATGTATTCAAAAGCGAGAAAAAATAATTGCAGCACATGCTATATTCACCAGTTTTAAAGATAAATAGCAGAAAAGCTTTTTATAAACATCAAAAGAAGATAAATTGAATTGACTGTTATTTATCAAATATATATGTTGAGAGTAGAAGTTACCTGTATTTTGAGTGTTTCTAAGTAATCATTTAAGATTTAATTGGAACAATTCTTATTTTAATAATAAAGCTTTATGTTCATAAAAATATTTTGTATGAAAATGAAAAGTTGATAGTTAAGCTATAGTGATTCATAGTCAAATCATAATAATCGTACCGGAAATATTGGCCCACACGATTTTTCAAAATATTATTAGGTTTTGAAGCTTTTTTCTAATGTATTGGACTTTTATAGATTTCGAAAATGTTAATACCATAGCACATTAATTTGTTTTCAACATATCTTGACAGAGTTATGAATGATGCTTCATGAAATTCAACTGGGTTAAAAACGACAATTATTTTCAATGCAGGCAATATTTGATAATTTAAATCCCTGCGGTTCTTCATAACTGCGGCTAAAAAGTAGAAAGTATGATGTAAAAAGTTTTTTAAATAATCAAGAACTAATTCTTTTAGAAAAAAAGAAAGAAAGGAGGTAGAAGAAACAATGGTACATACGGTCCAGATAAATCGGTATGTATCCATACATCTTTTGAAACACAAAATACAAAGAAATTAGTTAATCTTTATTTCTCTTCTTTCTTATTTGAATCTCACATCATGCCGAATAGGAACAAACTGAAACCTAATTAACATAATAACGATAAGAAACGAAGTTAAAACAGAGTATCATTAAATATTAATTAGAAAAAAAAACTAGTGAAAAAAATAAATATTTGTCAAAAGGTACATATATTTAATCGGTTTTGTCAGACAAAGATAATCTGGCTTTAGGATTTTAAAACAAAATATACATTTCTGCACTAAAACGTTATACACAGTTAATTAAGATACATGGCTATACTAAGTATATATAATTTTATTCATGATATTTATATATTAAATCAACTTACAATTTCACAATGTAAAAAACAAACAATGACCGGGGGAAATTACACGATGACAAAGTACTATCATTCATTATAGCAGCTGATGTTATCTGTTTCTAAAATTGATTGAATTTCGAGAAGATTAGGCACGTGTTTGAGAAATGAATGTTGACATTTAATAACTGAGATAGCGTTACGTCTCAAACACCAAGGTAGTGTAAAATCTTATCTGCAAGAATCAAAAGATTGTGGACTCTTAGAACAATCTCGGAGAAATACCCAATCAAGATAACAAATCATGACAAATGACAACAATATTTTCCTTGAGTAGTTCGCAAAGTTATGTTAGAGTAAGATTTTATTAACATGTGTTTATTTTTCCTCATGTCCATGCAATGTAACCAAAATATATCAAGGTAATAGATTATGTGGTAAGGATAACCCTCCTATAGTTTCAAAAATTGTAGCAATGCTTGGATCAATGGGATGCTGTTCTCATCAACTTTTTGCCCCCCCCCCCTTTCACCCCCTTTCCCAATCAGTTGAGTTACGTATGATGCTGTTGGGCATCTAAATCGATATTTAGTTCATGCATACTGAAAAAAGACAAGCACTTTTTTATTAATACTTTTTTTTATTGCCCCAGCAATATATAAGATTCGATGGATGGCGCCAAGGTTGGGGAGCCCTGGACTCACCAAACTTACAAGCATAAAATATAGCTTTTAGTAATGATGACAGTCACATGGCACTATAGTAAATAAACTACCACATATAATGTACTACTAATATAAACACTGTATAATTTAATATTCAACCAGGACAATTTTTCATTGAAAAAAAAAGTATGTAAACAAATCCTTTCACACCCCATGCATCCAATATGTGTATGTATTTACCAGAAAAGTTATCAAAATAATGAATAACATAATGATTTTGAACAAGTACAGTTTTAACCAACATCTCTTTTCAAATAAAGCCAATTCATTATTCTTTTTATACATAAATTTTTCAATTTTATAATAATAATTGATTTCCTTTTTTGCTCCTTCTATGGTTGGTAGTGACTTACAAATTCTTTTCTTATAAATATGCCTTTTTACTATACATATTAAAAGATTCAAAATAATATGATATTTACCTTCTCTACCAAATATAACATCAATTATGTTTATTTCAATATTGAGCTCTGCTTTATAATTCATCCATTCTACTAGTTTACTTCATAACATATCAACATATAAACATTCCCAAAACAAGTGGGTTATAGACTCAGGATGCATACCACAAAAGTACACAGATCAGAATGTACGATTCCTATTTTCATTAAATAAACATTAGTACTCATAATTCTATGTACAATTCGATAATGAAACCATCTAAGTTGTATATCTTCAGTGATACTAAAAATCAGTTTATTATGCGTTTTCCACCACAATTGGTTTACATTCAAACCCAGTGCATTTTCCCATTTACTTTCATATTTGGGTTTATCCCATTTTAGATGAAATTAAAATGTCATAAAAATCTCTTGATCCCTTTTGACTCTTAAAAATTATTCTGAAGAAATTGGGATAATAAGGAGAATAATAAAAAGCATCCTTTTCCGTATAAATTAAATTCAATTTTCTGAAACTTTGTAAGACACCGTGAAATAATGTAAAAGGGGTTGACAATTTATACACATCACAAAATTCTTCAAAACTGATAGGCTGGCCATCAGGAAGAAACAAATCTTTTATGTATTTTACACCTTTATCAGCCCAATGTTTATAGTATATAAAGTTATTTGATATCTTAATATTGTCATTATACCAAAGAGGATCTAACATAGACAAACTGTCAGACTCTATAATCATTCTTAATCATACAGGGCATTAAAAACATCTTTCCAAAAATGGTTTGAAATTCTATTGGAAATAACCCTTATAAAACTATTACCAAAACAGGGAAGAAATTCCACTTCCGGAGTTATACTATAAAACAGATGCAGAAACATTAATATTGCTAAAAAGTCTGCGAATCCATGTAATTTTTACACCCTTACAAAAATCTTTAACACTTATCATTCTTAAACCACCGTTTTCATCACTCTGTATAATGCAATTCTTTGCTACCTTAGGTGGTTTATTGCTCCAAATAAAATTGAAAAACATTTTCTCAAGATCATGCATAAATTTAAGGGGAGGACTCGGCAAAGAAATTAATAGGTGGGTTATTTTTGGAAAAATGATTGACTTAACTACTGTAATTTTGCCGGCAGTTGTCAACAATCTTTTTGACCAAGAGCCAATTATTTTTTCATTTCAACAAGTTTAGATTGGAAATTGAGTTCGTTCATAGTATTAGGGTTCAAATCTACAGAATAGGTTATACCTAATACAGTAAATGGTTCCTGAGACCAATGAAGATTAAAATCTAAACAGATATCTACATTTTCTTGAGACAAAGAGCCTATTTTTATACAACGAGTTTTTTCATAGTTTGGTTTAAGACCAGAATATTTAGAAAACTGATCGACAAGTGATAGAGCACATGTAAGAGAGGATTTTGTACCATCTAAAAGGATGACTGTATCATTTGCATACTGCAATAGTCTATTTTCATTTCTTTTAATAAAAATTCCTTTGATTCCAGGATTGTTTCTGATCACAATACCCATGATTGCAGCACAGAGTACAAATAAATAGGGTGAAATAGGGTCCCCCTGTCTACATCCTCTTCCGATATCAAAAAATTCTGAAAATAGGCCATGCTGAATTACACACAATTTTGCATTTGAAAACAACAACCTAACCCAGCTTATGAACTTTTCGCCAAAACCAAAATATTGTAGAACTTTAAAAATAAATCTCCATGAAACAGAGTCAAATGCCTTTTCAAAATCTATAAGAAGAACAAATCCTTGGATCTTTTCCTCATTACAATAGTGAATAACATCATAGAGTAATCTAGAATTTTCACCAATGTATCTATTTTTAAGAAATCCCTTTTGATTTTCATGAATAAGTGTGGAGAGGACATTTTTTATTCTGTCGGCTAAAACACTGGACAGCAACTTATAAGTAACATTGAGAAGAGAGATAGGTCTCCAATTTTTCAAGTATTCCCTTGGTTTATTTCCCTTTGGAATTACAGAAATTATGCCCTGAGTTTGAGTCATTGATAGACATCCTTTATTATAACTACAGGTAAATGAATTTATCAAAAATTGGCATAAATCAGGCCAAAAAAAATTTTAAAACTCTGCAGTGAATCCATCTGTTCCAGGAGTTTTGTTATTTTTCATATTTTTTAAAGAGTTTAAAATTTCAGACTGGGAGATGTCATTATCTAAAAGAGATTTTGTATCATTGCTAAGTTTGGGAACTTCGCAATCCACTAGAACATTGTTTAGGTTAACATCAATTAGTGAATCATCTAGATTTCTATATAAAGATTGATAGAAGTATTTAAGGTTATCTAAAATTTCTTTCTGATTAACAATTAAATTACCTCTTCTGTCAATGATTTTTGTTGTATTTTTATTTACATGGTTTCTTTTTTCCAAAGCACAAAAATATTTTGTTGGTTTTTCACCGTCCTCGATCCATTTACTATGTGTTCGTATCAATAGTCCTTCAAGCTCATATTTTCTGATATATTCAAGTTCAACCTGAAGATCATTCAGTAAATTTCCATAAATTTGTAGATGGTGCATGTTAAACATCTCATGCATAAATTTAATTTGCCTTTGAAGAAGTTCTTTCTTTTTTTTTTCTCTCACAGGATTTTTAACTGGAAAAATAAATTGCAAACTCTCTAATTTTCATTAAAATAATTTCTAATAATAAATTGTCATCAATTGCTGGTGATCTGTATTCACCTACCAAGTATTCTACCTCAGTATCAGATATAATTTGTTTGACCTTCTTAACAAAGTCAAGATCTTTCAAGAGAGAATTATTAAAGCGCCAAAAACCTCTTCCTTTTGAAAAATTGTCAAATCTTAGTTGAAGTTCAATAATTGAATGATCTGTTCTATATCCTGGGAGAATTGCTGCCGTATCAAGTGTTGACATAAGCTCTTCTGATATTAGAAAACAATCTAGCCTAGCCTGCTTAATAGGAGATTTTTTAGCCCAAGAGAAATTTTTTACATTTGGATTGCAAATGCGCCATGGGTCAACTAAATTAAATTTATTCTTTAATTTTTCTACTTCCAATTTACTTTTCAGATTATTTTCACGTACATAGTTGTAACAGTCAAGATCATAATTTTGTACAAGATTCCAGTCCCCACAGACTATAATAAAATCATCGTCAAAATCATCAATGATATTTCCAAGATCAATATAAAAGTCAGGATTATCTTTATTTGGGCCATATAGATTTACTAGTGTAATAGAATATCTGTTGTCAATAAGGATACTTGAAACAATATAATTTCCAAGGGAATCAAGTTTGAATTTTGAAACTTTAATTTCGACTTTGTCATTAAAAAGTGTTAAAATTCCTCTCGAATCACTAAACCCTGGGCACATCAAAAAATCAAGGCCCCATTGTGAATAAACAATATCTCTCTCATTTTCTGTACAATGTGTGTCTTGTAGGCAGTAAAATGTTGCATTATGTTCTCTTAAATATTTGAAAACATCCTTCCTTTTACTATGATCGTGTAGCCCTCTACAATTCATGGAAATAATTTAAAGCTTACTAGCCATACTTATTATACAGAATGAAACATGGACACAACATACACATATTTACACATATACACAGCTCAATCATTATAGACTGAAAAATAAAAAAAAACACAAGCTTCCTGCATATGCTTAAAAGGAAACATGAAAAATAATGGAGAGAGAGAGGAAAAAATTCAACATATTGTGTATGTGGTCTGCTTGAAAAAGTTGATTATGCATCAGTATATTTGATCCAAACTGTGTCTGTTGGCTTGCGGTATTGTAGTTACGCATCGGTCTTCCCCTCAGTGATTCGAGTTTTGAGTCCGGCATGTCTCAACTTGTATGCTTGTTGGGAAAGGATACTACGTTTTTTCTTCAAATGACTAGGTAGGTCCGTTCGCACAGCTTTTCCTTTCGATAAATTACTGTTCCGGGCCTTCATTAGGATGGCGTTACGGTCTTCCATTCGGGCGAACTTCACAATTATGGCCTCAGGCGCTGACTCTTGGTAAAAGTTGATAGACATGTTGCTTGGGTTTCTTGGGATACGGTGAGTATTCTGGATAATAATTGATTGAATGTTCTCCTCGTCTATTCCTAATTCGTCAGCAAAAAACTTTCTCACCACTTCTGTTACATTTTCTTTATCACTTTTCTCCACACCATATATAAGCACATTATACTTCCTTGACCTGGTTTCTTGGTAGGTAATATAGTTTGTCAATTCCTCTACTTCTAACTCAAGTTTCTCAACAGCTTTAAGTTTTGACAGAGAAGTCTCCATGTCCGTTAATCTGTCGTCTTGACTTTGGACAGCTTTGTCGAGGTCATCCATTTTCTCTTTGAAAGCACAGAACTTATCATCAATAGACTTGTTCATAGTCGTAAGTCGCTCCTCAATATTCTTTTCCATCGTTTTAAATAACTGTGTCATCAGTTCTTTGAGATCATTGTTTGAAATATCACATTTCTCACCTTTCTCATCCTTCTCACCAGCTCTTCCCGCGTCTTTAGATTTAATCCGAGTTTCCTCTGTCGAATTGTTCTCCGACTCTTTTAAAAATTGGTCTAATGCGCCGTCCTGGACTTTCTGGCTGCTTCTACCTTTTCCCGGCATATTTTGTGGGGACATAGCAGACCGCAACTGATGGTATTAGAACTTCAGCCCGTTAAATAAAGAAAACTTTCTCTCTCGACGCTTGACACGTCTACATCGTACAAGCACGCACCGGAAGTCCCTTTTTATTAATACTTTATAAATTTCGTTATTGGTTGCTAATTCCAAGACTTACTCTATACATCTTTTGCAAATATATATCTCAAATGGATATTTGTACAATTTATACAATTATTTACATATTTCATTTTGTTCTTGAATTTTTTTTTTTTTTTTTTTTTTTTTTTTTTTTTTTTTTTACAAATCTCATGTCGGTATTACTGATAAATCTAAATTCAAATATTTACACATCTCAAGTCGTTGTTTTTACCTGCTTTCCTTTTATCATAACCGAAACAAATACATGTGTATCTCACATCGTTACATCTATAAATATAAATATATCATGTAATTTTAATTGGAATCTGTGTAGTCAGAAGAATTACCTACATTTTAGGGCGTTTATCTATTCCTAACTCTCTCTTCAATTTGCTGTTAATGATTTAAGAAGTTTTGGTAACACATATTTTTTAAGAACCCTCTATACACTGCACACTAAAAAGTTCTGATTCTGTGGTATTTTTATGTAGTTAGAGTAATCTGCCCTTAGATCTAAAGTAAAATAAATTGAAATTTACAGTTTATCAATCAATTTCTTATCAATTCAAGCATTCTTGGCATTTTGATACGCCAAGATAAATTGAATGAAAACCTCATCTGTATGCTTTTCCCCCACTTACGTAAACAACAGTGATTTCTGTTCATCAAAACTTTGTTGACTATGAACATTTTTTCTGGGGGTAAAAGCCATGCATCCTATGTTGAAAATGATATTAAATAAGCTAAATATTTACACCTTTATTCAATATTATTTTCTCAATGTCCGAAAAACATTTTCGTTTAGTGTAGAGAGGGTCCTTAAACATAGACTGCATTCAATGGATAAAACTACGCCGTTCTTTTTATAGTCTCGATCATCCAGACGCTTGTATTTGCGATAGAGTCGAAGCGTCTTGATGATCAAGACTATTCTTTTTACTGAAAAGCGACTGAATGAAAGGGAACTAAATGATAGAGCTTTAGCAAACTTTCCAAAGATCTTTACTTCAACTTTCAGTTGACTAAATTACAAAACTTTATTCTGTGATGTTAAAAGATAATATAATTGTAATATGTAAACTGGAAATTTATAAGCTGTATAAAAAGTTACATTGAAATTGTATAATTTGTTCGAATTTTCCAACCATTAACAAACAATCATTTATTAATTCTATTTTATTATACAGGATATTAAGACAGAGGATAAAGCCACAGAGACCAATTCGGTAAATAGTGGAATGTTGTTAAAATTGTCATCTTTAATTGTTATTTATCGAAGAATGCATTTCTAGAATTAAAAACCTGTTAAAAAAGCATTGATCATATATATTCATAGGAAATCCAGAACAAGGATAAAGCGACAGAAACAGATATGGTAAATACTTAATTATTGTTCCAAATCATTGCAACAAACAAATTTCAATATGATGCAGATTCAGGAAATCTGATGCTAAGATAAATAGAGAATATGTGTAATAATATTGCATAATATTATGAATCTATATCCAAAAGCATAAAAGGTAGGAGAAAAGAACACAAGTAGAAAAAAGGGAACTGTGTTGCATGACTTTTATCAAAAAAACAAGTGACTTACAATATATAAAGAATAAGCTAATCGACGACTTATAATATTAAAAAAAACCTCTAATTAGTAACTTACAATGTATAAATAATTACATTCCTAATCACAGTGCAATAATATATTCTTGAAATAATTTTACTTTCATCAGTGCATTTAAATATATGTCTTGTGTAAATAATACACAAAATAAACCACTGGTTGTTAAATAAATTATATTTAATTTTTAATAATTAGTGACAAAATATTTGCTATACAGCAAAACCCTTTAGCATCCGAATTCAAGCCGAATTACACCTTGCACGTCATGATCTACTATGGGCAGTTACTGCAATATTTATATAAGAATATCTATCTCTAATGTAAATATGGGTTATAATAGTTTTTAAAACTTCATTTGAAGATGAAGTGAGTTGGTATGTGATCAAATCTTCTGGAAAGTCATTCCGGCTTCAGAGTATTCTATTAAGTGACCAACCCACTTCATTTCATAATGAAGTTTATTTTTTTAGGTTACAAAAAACATATTCCTTCATTGCTTGGTTATTTGTTTGCAGGTTGGCCAAAAAAGGAACAGAAAGACAAATACAAACTGGGTAAGTCAGTTATAGAAATCATAATAAAAATATACAATTTATTGATTTATGCTGAGATGTCTCTATCTTTTTATCTATACGTAATCCGTAATACGTAATTTTAAATAAAATATGCTCATTGAGTGTTTTTGAAAGGTATGTCATAATTTTCTTTGTTTTTTAGACTGTACATTTAGAACACAAATATACTTCGTGCGAGGTGAGTATTCTTGAACACTTTTTTTTTTATTTCTGTACCGTCGAGTAGCAATTTTTATATTTAGATTTATCATAGAAATCGCAAGAAGGTTGAAAGTTTTCTGAATGCAACATTATTTTGCTAATACATATTCATACTTTATGCGAATTGTACATTGATCAAATACTTATCTTCACTTATAATCTTCTTTTAAAAAGTCCTTGGAAAAAATAGATAAATCAACACAGTTCGAGAGTGCAGTTGAAAGTACACATGTAAGTACTTTAGATATTTTTTTTAAATACAATTATGAAATCCATGCATACATTTTCAAAGCTTTTTCTAAACATATTTTTCATTTTTCATTTTCTTCCATTCTTTGAATAGAAAAAAGAAGACATCTCTTAAAGCTTAACAATATTCAAACTTTTGTTAATTATGAAAGGTATCTATTCCCTAAATGATTTTATTTTCTTCTGAGAAGATAAATTATCACTCTTTTTTTTCTATATTTTTCCCAAATATGTAGTTTTAAAGGCCCCTTCACGTTAACAGTATAAAAAAGTACAAATTACCCTTTTCCCTTACAAGGCATAATACTCCTAAATTATAAGATTGTTTAAAGTTATGTCATCTTAAAATATGATATGGTCCCTATGAAACCTATAAATGCTGAAAGTGAAATGTTTAGAATCTCATTTTTCTTTATCATGCTGGATTACTCAAAGGAGATCGTCTTTCAAAAATTTTAAAGAATAAGTTTTACTTTTGAGAAATGCATTATTCCTAAAATAAATGAAAATGTTTTCTAGACCATTTACGGAGTATTAGTCGCTCAATACTATTTTTGATATAGCATGGGGTGGGGATATTTCGGCACAATGTATCCTCAAGATTTTCTGTGAAATGACAATACTTATTTTCTATTCATCTAATAGTTCACAGGATGTCAAAATGATAAAAACGTTTGTCTCACTTCTTTACATATATGTTTTACATGAATTCAGCGTAACACCATGGGTATTTGAGATATTAAATGAAAAACAGTATATATTTAACTGCATTCTCTGTGAGATGGAATTGACACATTCCCAAGACTGTGTTTTGGAAACATAATTATATATGTGATTTTGTATCATTATAGGAGATAAAGGCATTGCCCAGCCCACCAGAAGACTCTGCTAGATTGGCGGAGAGACAAAGAAAAAGTGTATGGCATTTTTAAATAAAATCATAAGAATTTTTATTCGATTGATAGAATAATAACGCAAGTGAGTAAAGGCTAGGAATAGGCATTTCTATTCAAATAAACTAATATATTTACATTTGCTATGTTTTTCTACTAAGCCAACTGTGCAATTGATTTGAAGTTCATTTTTGTGTATACTCACGCGCAGAAATATACATGGTGAAACTCGCGGTAAAGTGACGTCACAATGAGGCTACAGAGACGTTAATAAAAATATGACGATATAGGGCAGCGAGAAATTCAAACATTTAGTATATGTTTGGTACATTTAAACATGTAAAATGTAAATATAAGGAATGTTTTTAAGTTTAGTGTGAATTATTGGTGTGTAAATCACACAGACTTGCACGTAGGCATATTTTTCATGAAGCGCTAGCGCGCTTCATGAAATATGCCTATGTGACAAGTCTGTGTGATTTACACACCAATAACTCACACAAAACTTTAAAACATTCCTTAATTAAATGCCTAAGGACTATACCTATTAAACAGAGAAAGTTAAAACTTATTGTCTAATACAGACTTTGTACCCATGACATGATACATAGCCAGTACACGTTATGACGTCATATTATGACGTCAGTGTTCTTTACTACACAAGATTATAAAGGACATCAACAAAAAAAAGCTTCGGCGCAAGGGCATGCTCGATTTCATTTAACTGAAACAAGGTATATTTAAAAGTAAAATATTCTAAGGTTTGCTGGTATTGCTGCACAAATATCAACAGCTCAGTTGTTAGATTACTATTTATAAAGTTTTAAGTTGAAACAGGGTAGAAATCTACAGTCCGGTATTAGTTTCCTCAAATTCCGATCAAATGAGAAAATGCCTATTTGTGCAGCAGTTATTAGCATTATACAATTTTTATGTAAAATTAAATAGGATAATCCCTTGCGCCGAAGCTGTTTTGTTGATGCGTTTTATTACCTCCAGTAGGTAAGTACAATGACGTCATAATATGACGTGATGATGTGTACTTGCTATAACATATCGTGGTTACTAAGTATGTATAAGAAAATAAATTAAACCTTTCTCTGAATAATGAATATACCTCTTATGGGTTTTTATTAGCTCATTTGCATAGAAACGCCTATACCTAGCCTTAACTCCCTTGCGAATGATGGAAATGACAACGTAATGAATATAAAAAAAATGATTTGCACTTCTTTCTCTGTATTACAAGGAACAACAAAGGACTGGGATAAAGGGAGAAAGTTCTGAAGAAGAAGAAGAAAAAGAAGAAGAAGACGAAGAGAAGGTACAGGGAACGATGGGAGAAGAAATACTATTCTCAAAAGATTTAGAATAATTTTGCTTAAAACATCATTCATCAATTCGTAGAGAATCCATAAATATTTTCACGTTTTCCAAGCAATACTCTTTACTCTGCAGTAACATTGAATTTTAGTTTTGCTACAATAATAGAATGTCACTTTACATAGGAAATTCTAACCGGAGAAAAATTACCAAAGCCTTTCCATACAATGAACACTGTTGGGAAAACACTGAGGGAAAGTTTGGGAAAAGGTAACAGATTTTTTTTTAAACAAATTTAAAGAAGATCATATCAATTAATTCTTTATTTCTACTTTTTCAAATCAAAAAAAAAAAAAGAAAAAAAAAAAGAAATGCAATACACCAGAGCGCGTAAAAGAGTTAACTAATAGGTGAAATATCAAATCGATTACAGTGAATTACATATAATACAATACGACAAAAATCCTACAATTTGCATAGTATATGAAAGTCTCTTTGCTCAGCTATGGAATATTTCTTAAGGAAAGATGATACCCCCCAAGAAATGGATTCCTTGATTGGTATTTATTTTTGGACCTATTTTGGTTGTAAATGATATAAATGATAAATTTATAAGATATTAAGAAATTGTAAACTTTCTTTGAAGTTCAAATTTCCACCTTTCTGCGACCATCCTTGAGCTTATTAGTCTATACAATTTTTGGTCACTTTAAATCCAATTTTTGTGCATTTTTGGAATTAAAAAAAATTAAAAACTATGAGGTTAGACTTACTCATTTTATGTATTTACACATGACTTAAATTGTTATTGTCTTGATTTTTGATAAAAGTTTGTTTGTATCATCAGTCCTTAAACATTTCTAGAATGAATAAATTATCGTTTCTTGTGTTTCCTTATTTACAGTGAGACAATATTAGCGCTGAAAGACATATTGTAGGGGGTTCCCCCCAAACAATAATATTTGAATTCCTTTTAATATTCTAGTACTTATAGCAAGAGATGGTCAATAACGAAATTAACTTGAATTTTTAATATTACAGTATCATAGGTAAAGGTACTTATCTGAATCAAATATGATTCTTTGGTAAGATACACTTGATATCAAGAAAGTATTTTTCAATCACTCAATCAATTTAAACATAATACAAATCTCCCTCTATGGACAAAATTTTTTTTAAAAATTTATGATGAAATATTTATATCCTTATATGGTGAAGAAATGTTTTTTTTTATTTTTATAGACTGACAATAATTTTGCAGGAACAATAAATATATGGATAAAATGTTTATGTTTAAAGTTTTTTTTTTATCTCGGGCTATAATATACATATTTGGATCTCATAAAATGAAATATGAAAATAACGAGCAGTAGTCAATCTCAAATGTCCATTGAAACAATATAAATTTGGAGCAGAGTAAACACGGACCTCCAAAAAACATCAGAGGTGGGATCAGGTACTATGGAGGAGTATGCATCCCTTGTCGACCGGTCACACCCACCGTGTGCTCATTGTCATGATCTGTCAAACGGAAAAATCCGTTGGCGTTTCAGTGTTTAAACAATGGCCTATCAATTATTATGAAAAACATCAGTCAGCATTCGACTTAACTATAGATTGTATTTGCTGACAAGGTCAATGTGTCGATCATAGAACTTGTGAAATAATGCCTTAAAACGAGATTTGTTGATATGCTTGATTCATCAACTTGTTTGTCAATAGCTTGCCTTGTTTTAGAAATTGTTCGTTAGTGATGTATGCTCTTGCGTATCGAATCAACTGATAGATAAAAATCACATATGCAAGTGAGAAGGGTATATTGCTGCATAAATAAGGGATGTTGACGATGGAAAAGTTGAATTATATGAATTAACGTATGTATCGTATCTCTCCAGCCCAGTGATGAATTAATCTATCTTTGGTTGATGTCCTTAAATTAGAATAAAATCATTATGTTTACATTACAGACTAAGCAATTTTTATAATAGATTTTATAACTGCCTAGTTCCAGAATTGCTTAATCGCGGAGTGCGTGTAATCAAAGCACCAAATTATGATCATGAGAAATTTACGGCTGTGTCGGGGGACTACATTGGAACGGTCATCTGTGTAGATTTTGAGGAAGACATACCAGAGGTGTGGAAATACAAGAAAGACCAAATAACTAAAATTGCTGTGTTGAGGGGAGAGAACTCGAAAAAGGGTAAAGGAAAAATTCTTTAATGGAAAAAGTAACAAGTATGATTTGACATAAAACAAATTTTATTATTTTTGGCACTGTAAATGATACTAAAGATCTTATTTGTTATCTTCAGCTTAATGGTTATTAACATAAGGTTGTACTTGAACACAAATCTCAGGTTTACATTGTATAATATAAATAAAACGATGGGAATAAACTCTAGACTATAACGCCCAAATTGCCAGTTTTATTCAAATAAAAGAACAAAGGAACAGATCGATATGAAACAATTTTTATCCCCTCCATTGAAAGAAAAACTAAATATTGAAGATTATTAGCCTGACAGTGTCTTTGATTTTGATGGTAAAAATTGACATTAAATATCATGTTGTCATTTAAAGATTTTTTTCTTTAATTCCTTTTAACGACGACGGACCTAATTCATTTCTGCAATAGATTTTTTATTCAAATTTTAATATGAGGTGATGTGACTTTTGATGAGTTAAAATCAATTAAAAAAACATATGGTCATTGATGTAGATTTTTAATGGGGAGCGTATCAAAAGTTGGCAATGGAAATCGATAATTACTATAGGAAGTAATGGGAAATTGCTATTGTAGGGTAAAAGAGTGATCATTGAAAAAAAAAAATCCTGCAATAGAATTTTTATTCATATTAAAGGACAATGTTAACAAGACAATTTACCAGCAAATTATACCAAAAAATAAATGGGTAATCGGCTTAGATTTTTCAGGGGGGGGGGGGGGCATGTCAAACTCAGGTGTAGGGCACATTTTGGGGGAAATTTTTAATGAAAATAGTTTGACCAAATAAATCATTTTTTTATATAAAATCAACAAATGAATATAAATCGAAATATTTACAATATTTTTGAATTGAGAGGAAACATTTGAATATCTTTAAAATCATTAAAAATGTATATTTTTTATCTTTTGCAATACATGATTAAGTCAATTTGATTCAAGGCATATGCGCGGTTTTCTGCGCAGTGGCGTGAAATTTCGAATTAGGTCCGTCGTCCTTAATAGTTTTCAGAAAAAAGCATGCAGATGAACTCAAAAGATTCAAAGAACCTGAGTTGGTCACCAGTAAAGTAAACTCTTACGTGGAAGTGCAGTGGGATAATGGACAGAGAGAACTGTGTGCTATTGGCCCTTTCAAATTTGAACTACTCGTATACAATACAAGTACTGTATATCTTATTTCGTTTTATCAAATTGTTAAATTATCAAATTGAAGAGAGACACAGTAATATTCATATACAGTGAAATTTGTCTAATCTGAATGTTGTGTATTTCGAAATCTTGCCTCATGCGATGTAATGTTTAAGTCCCTTTCAGTAAATTTAACTGTTAAAAATGTTTCTAATCCAGTCGATTTTTATTGGAACCAGTGGTATCCGGATTACACAAGTTCTATTGTATTGCAAAAACCCTTTCAGATTTTAATTTATGGAATCTTAATACTTATTATATTGAAGTACAGTATGTTTTTATAAAATGAGGTTTTCTCAAGTATCATAATGTAAGAATTCCAGATTAAGACCTATTTTGAATCAAATTTATCAAAATTACTCGCAAATTAGTTTTCTTTTCAAAGATGAAATTCATGATAACTTCATGTGTAATGGATGCAGTGAAGAGCCTATAATTGGTACCCTATGGACGTGCGTGACATGTAGATTTATAAACCTTTGTACGTCATGCTACATGGCGGATAAGTTTAACAGAAACCACGTCTTCCAGCGAATTATGGTGAAAGGTTTCAAAGGGTAAATATTTTCCACGTATGTATTTATTTATTAAAATGTTTAAAAAATCAAATGTAAGATTAATTGTTGCAGGGGCATTTAAGTGAGTATTTGTGCTTAGCACTTAACACCGTCAACATATTTATTCGTTAATACGGATACGTTAAAAAAGTGCATGTACGTGTAACACTGCAATGCACTTTAGGAATTTTGCACTTTGCATTTTGAATGTGAAAATAATGACCAGTATTGAAGAAAAAAATTCTTATTAAAAAAAAATGGAGAAAATGGATCCTGCATGACCTTTCTATTGTTAACATCAAAATGAAAGGAAATTATTGATTTTTTTTTTTTCATATTTTGATCAAATATTATAATCTGTTGTGTTTGGGCCATTTGATTTTTTTAAGCAAAAAATATTTGAAAATTGCCTTTTGAGAAACAATATCACAAAGAATCAAGTACAACGCAGGTAGGTTAAGGCTTCCCGTAGAATATCACAGTGCACTCTGTGCCTTCACATCTCTGAACTACCAAAATATGACGTCATAATGGAAAATGACGTCAAGTCACTGCAAACTTGAGGTGTTATGTCGGGGAGAGTGTCATGAACTTTACGCATTATTTCAAACTGCATGTAAAATGCTAGAAAGCTTTTGCAAAATTCACGGGTCTTTAAAGGTTTTTTAAGTCTTATATGTCCGAATATTTTAAAAATACATCGCTTACCTACCCTTGATTGAAATTCAGCATTTTCAAATTGCTTATGAAAAATATACTTTTGAAATGTACTCTGTTTTATACCCGTGGTTGGAGGTAGAATTAATTTTGTGTGTATAAAAGAGTCTGGCGCAGGTGATTAATGAGGACTAATCTGAGAATTTTTGTGGAAATCTGTAAGAAGAGGTTGTTCTCTAACTGAATCTTGCTTGGGAAAAATGTGTGTTGGCTTTGTTTTAATACAGATTACGATACTGTGTAGAAAATACCTCAAATTTGTAGGTATGTTGAATTTCTCAGGAAATATTTTGTATCTAAGTAATACTATGACTTTTCCCAAGCACATTTCGGATACACAAGGATAAGATGAGTTTATTTATATAACAAAATGTTAATAATTATTGTGTTAATCAGCTGCGCCGAAGCGATTTATATGAAACACTTCAAAAAATTATAAATGACCGTCACGTGATCAACAAAGTCATGTGATATCATAACAAATATGTTAATATATAGCCGATGAAACCCTCTATATAAATTGGAAGTACTTAAGTTCAATAATTATAAATTAAAACCAAAACCGACCTCGCAATATTTAATGACATATCATGTTTTGAGCGCATTTTAAAGCTTCGGGAAGCCTTAACATAGCTGCGAACAATGAATGATAAAATTATTGCTTTCAACAGATATTGTTTAGGAATAGAAACTCAAAAAAGATCATAATAACTAAGAGAATAAAAATAATTTTATTTTATTGCAATATCAGTTAACCTCTAATGGTAATTTTTACGTAATGAAACCCAAAGATTTCTTGTAATCTATCACTATTTTTCTGATATTTTTAGACCGGAAATGCCAAGTCGAGCCGGCAGCACAGATATTGGAAAAAGACATGAAGCATATGGCGTGACCACAGGAAGTAGAGTTACGTTTATCGCAGAAAACATGCAAGGTACTTTAACTTAGTATTATAAGCACTTTCACAGATTGAAATCATTCTAAATTCCACCACTGTGTTGATTTCTGCTTGATGTACACTATAAATCGAATATACCATCCCTAAGAACATATTCACCTCTATGAATACTTTAAGTTCAGAAAATAAAATTCCGTAGAGATTTTATTAAACTTGTTAAGTAATACATTTAAGACAACCCCGTAAAAGTGTCATTCAGCAAGGAGGGAAAGTATATTTTCGTCAAGTGCTTGCAACTGTATGAAACTTACGATGGTCTTAATCACTCATTACTGTGATCTAAACATTTAACATGTAGAAGTACTCCATGCATATAATGTGCTCGTTCTTGTGTCGTCAAGGAGAAATCAAAATGGTACACATTTTTCTATCGCTAATTTATTGTAGAATGACTTTCTCGCATGAATTATTATACTATTAATCATAAACGAGAATAAGAGCGGATATTTCATCCCAAAATCCCAAACCAAGAATCCAAGATCATCCCGAGGGCAAGAAGGCTGATTCTGGTCGATGGTCAATAAAATTCACATTTCTTTTCAGATCAGTATTCATACTTGTTACACTCTTATGACTACATATAATTGTTGTATAACACTTCTTTTAACATCATAAAATGTGTTTGTTAAATTGCATACTATTAATCTGCATACTATGTTTTGGGTAAGAATTTTGGCAATGGGGTAAAATTTGTCTGATCTTTAACCGTACATTGTACTTCTTCTTCTTCGATTTTCAAGGAAAGATTTTGGGACCACTAAAAGAGGCTGTCTACAGACATACAATAAAAGGAGAGACTTATCCATTTCAAAACATGGGTCCATACACAAGAGTATCAGTGACGCAAGGAATCAAAGTGAAGGAGCCCTTTTTACCGTATCTTACTTCAGGTAACATTGACAAAATTCAATGCTGATACGCCGGTCACGGTAGCCTAGTGGTGAGGCCTTTGCTTCGTGATCAGGGTGCCCGTGTTCGATTCTTGTTCGCCTCGCCTAAGACGTTAACATAGGTAGTAACTGCTCCTGTACCAAGAGACAGGCACTAGAAGTTAAAGTCAAGAGTCTTTCGTATGAGACCTTAAAAAAACGAGGTCCAGTTTCACGGTAGGCGTTGGTACAATAAGAAAATCCTCACTATTTGATGGCCGTAAATGCCTAGGTATAGATCTACATTTGAAGACCTTAACTGGCATACGGTAAAATTTCTATATGATTGAAAAACTTGCCAATGGGACGTAAAACAACATCCCGGTACTACGAATCAATCAAATACTTTTACTATACGGGAAAACACAAATCCATAAACCTGATAAAAAGGAGCCTATGAGATATAAGTTACTATTTTATCCGGGTATTTTCCCCTTTTCTAGTAATTCCAAATTATATATGGAATCGTCTATGTCTGAAGTAAGACAAAAATATTTCTCAAACAAGGAATCTGCGCACAGTAAAAACTTATTTACTGAACTCTCTTGTGTGATATACTCCCGGGCTAATTATAGTTTCTGAACTCCCAAGTATTATAAAGATTGATAAATCATCAAATTATTATTGTAGCTGCAACATGATATGCAGAGAGATAAACATTCAAGTGAAGCTCCACTTGCGAAATAAAATGATTGGCTTTTATTTCTATGGTTCTGAACTCCATATAAAATTGAATGATCAAACGCCCACTAGCGATTTTATATTCTCTCGATTTCACGATTTCAAGTACTTGCGTAAAATAAGGAATCTACAGAATATGTTGTTGTTTGTTTTAGAAATGGTCAAAAGTCTTCCAGGAATTAGAGTAATGATGAAAGTGACACCAGACATTAACAAAAATGAAAGTATATACATTGTTGGAGCAATCCTTGCATACAGGGAACTAGGAAACAGCCAACACGTCTGTATAAAATATTAACATTTAAGTATACCTCCCAAAACAATACTGTTTAGCTGTAGGCATGAGCCCTTAATTAAATTCATTTCGGAAATCGAATACTTAATTAATTCTTACGTATTTCTTTTACCGATCCCTACAGGAAATATCTTAAAAGTTAAATTTCACAATCGAAATACAGTGAGTTTTGGGAATAAAATACTTGCATTTGAATTTACATGAAACAATTTTAAATGTTTTAATCATTATTCAATTTGCAATCTAGGTCGAAGCAATAATTCAATGGGACGCAGAAAGAAACACAGGTTTCTTCAATGTAACACGTAAAGAATCCCAAAATCACCGTCAATTGCTACTTTTTGACACAGGTGACATTTTATTCTTATGATTGTAATACATATTACAGTAACAGGTATTCAAAACATTTGTTGTCATAAAAGAATTGCAAAAATAACACAGAAGTATGATGAAATAGCAATATTTCAATATTAAATACAGATACTTTATATTTAAAAGTACTAGACACATTAGAACACAATATACATTAATTATTTTTCAATTAGAAAGATGTTTTCCTTGTGAGGCATTTATGTTATCTTTTCACCTGTTTCGTTCCTGAAATTATACTTTGATATTTAAAAATATTTCAAAATTTTTCACCTTGAATTAGACGAATGGGAGTCTGTATCAAAACAAAGGAATAACTGCAATCCCAATCATTAAACTTCAAATAGTCATTATCACATTCTCTGTAGTTAGAAGGAGAAAACAAAAAAAAACATGAAGTTATTGCGTTAAATTTAAATTTTCAGCAAAAACTGAACCCTTACTATATTCTGCTAATTTTAACAAAATAATTGAAGATACATTTTTTATTGACCTGTTCAGTATCAGAGAGTAAAAATGTATAGTTTGTAAAAGGATACTTTTTGTAGGGTTGAAAACGAAAACGAAATGTTTACGATGTAGTATTAATATCAAGGGAATCACATGGAAAAACGGAAATAATCAACCATACTGTACTCTTTGCTATCTAAGGAATCCAGATGAATTTATTGGCACGTTTACATGGGAATGTGGTAATGAGTTCCGGTAATTCTTATTCTTTATTCTTCTACAATTTAAATTTCAATTCTTAATTGATTTCTACACTGTTAAACATCACCTACGAGGGTTGTTAGAAAAGTTCATGGACAAGTTCTATTGTGAGCGCGCGTATTTTCCAATAAATATGCAAAGATTTGGTGTTTTTCGATTATCTTTAAAAAATAAACAGCTAAATTATTTCGATAAAACATGCTTCACGGAGCATGTTACTTTTTCGCATCTTTACATTATTGAGACTTTTTTTGAAATTAAAAATTGCACTGTTGTAGCGCATAAAGATGGATAATATTTCACCTGTCCCTCAAACATTCATGAAACGTCATTTGGCGACATTGGAAGAGATATGACTGTTTCATAGGTAATTATAGATGAACAATGCGTAAAAACAATGCCAAGAATTGGAACGTCATCGAACGTCTTGGGGCACCGAGCTATTAAAAAATGATGTGTGCAGACAGGAAAATGCCCGAAAGAGACAAAATGATTTAGAGCTTCTGGGAATTGCCTATACGTATCTAGTACAAAAGTGTTAAAGTGTAGCAACTTTGTAAAAATGGAAGGATTGACATTTTTGTTTATCAACTCCTGCGATACCCCAGTATGCTTCTTATCAGATGGACGTTGCGCCCATGAGATTTGCATTGATTCTCATACCTGATTGCTGAACTGTCTAGACAAAGTGTTCAATGTTTCGCTAATATCCGATACACCACAAAAGACATATTAGAAAAAAAATATAACCTCTTGATATAGTTATCCAATTTTTAAGTAACAAAACGACAAAAAAAGTCTATGGAGACGAAAGATATTTAGAACTGTGAAAAAGCTAAACAGGCCTGGAATCAGGTTGTCACGCCATCTAACGTAATAAAACGTCAAGTGATTGCTCTGTGAATCCTTTGACCGCATAGTAAAATCATTGTATATTTTCAAAATTTTAGTAAATGGACCTGATTTTTTACATACTAATAAACAAAAGATAAGAATTTTATTAGACAGTCATTTTTCAAAGTACACAATATATTTTCCCTAAATCAATGCGTCCGCGAACTGTTCTGACAACCCTCGTTTGTATTGATATAAAATTCATATGAAAGACTCTGAACAATATTATTTATTTCATATTTAGAACAGTAATATATGACGGTTTGTAAAGGCTATAATTATATTCTGA
The DNA here is from genome assembly GCF_033153115.1 of Saccostrea echinata. NCBI lineage: Eukaryota > Metazoa > Mollusca > Bivalvia > Ostreida > Ostreidae > Saccostrea > Saccostrea echinata. The sequence continues at coordinate 21,028,754 of NW_026889782.1, forward strand.
TATTTTCTTGTTATCTGAAGATTATTTTTTTATTACATTCAAATAGAACGAAAGAATAATACTGGATACTTTTGTTTTCTTTTTTATAAGAGAATGATATGTATACAAATATTTCAGTGAAGAATTATTCAGGAACTCTGCGCCTAGCAACTTGACAGAAGTCCTGATGTTTGTAGAGAATGAGGATGTAGTGTACCAAACAATAGATTCAAAGAAAACATGTTTGTCGTTCTGTGATTTTGGAAAAGGTTTCTTTTTTTGAACATTGTAAAGAAGAATTGCTTGTCAGAAATATTAGAATAATGAGTTAAGAATATCGTAGTAAAACTAACTCTTACTATTTTTATAATATTTCATCTTCAGCTTCCAGAGATGTTCGAAAGAACAATCTTAAGGGAAAACTCGCCCGCCATTCATTACTTTACCCAGTGACTGTAAAAAGTACAAATGGACTCATCTTTTTGAGGGGCATATGTGATTTGAAAATTCAAAGCGGGATTGAAAAAAATAACGATTGTCATTTTTACTATCAAGATCATTTACATCTTCTAGGGGAAGGTAACATTCGATTTGAAGTAAATTTACTTTATGCTTCCAGTTTAGAAAATAAATAACATCACATAAATTTTTTTTAATTACATTTTTAATAAACTAAAAAAGACAGATGTTTCCCTTTCAGATGAAACAGAATTTTATGATGCACAAGTAAAGTACTTCATCAAGAAACAGGTTATGAACTTTTCACATATGTACTTTTATTCCAAAATTACAATGCGAAAATTTTCATAAGATATACACAAGATTTCACTCCAAATATCTATATTAAGCATTAAGAATCATATTTCGTTGTCCTTTTTTTCTAAGATTTTTCTCACTCTTAAAATCTGTATACAATGTTTTTGGGGTTTTTTCTTGTCTTTTTAAAGTTTCGTGATATTTAATGGCCCTTGTACAAGATAAAAATAAGTATAAATGGAGTCAAACGCATGTGACATAAATGCTCATACAGGTAATAAAATTTCAGTGTAACGGTATAATTAACTATGTATTATAGTTTAATTGTGAAATTTGGTAATTTGAACACCTTTTTTTCGAACAAAGGAGATTATATCCTGTTCTCAATCCGTTTCATAATTGGATATTTACTAGATTAAAGTATTGATGACAAACTAACAACTGAACCTTATTATCAATGTAATGACTTTAACTTTTCTATAGCCAAATTTCCTTGATTATGTAGCAGTATAAAATTAACACCTGCATATTGATGGAGTTTATTCGATAAGCAAGAGCATGTTCTACTAAAAAACTAAACCAACTGACCATACAAGGATATCAAAATCTCGTTGAAAATCAGCATTTTACAAATTATATTTCTATAAAATAGCCTTATCTGCAAATACAATGAAATATATGGAGATAACGAACAGTATTCAAGCTCAAAAGTCCATTAAACATTATAAAAAAGGTGCAGAGCAAACTAGGACCTCCAAAACATCATAGGTGGGATCAGGTGCCATGGAGGAGTGAGCATCCCCTGCCGACCGGTCACACCCGCCGGGTGCTCCTTGTCATGATCAGGAATAACGGAAAAATCCGTCGACAATTCAGTGTGTAAATAATGGCTTACAATTAGTATGAAAAACGTCAGTCAGCATTTGACTCAATGATAAATTGTATTAGCTGACAAGATCATTGTATCGACCGTAGAACTTACGAAATGATGACTTTAAACGAGACCGCTGATATTCTTGTTTCATCAACTTGTTTGTCAATAATTTACCTCGTTTTAGAAATTGTACATACGTAGAGCATGCTCTTGCGTATCGAATCAACTGAGAGATACAAACCCCGTATGCAGGTGATGAAGGTATATTGTTGCATAAGTAAGGGAAGTTGACGATTGAAAAGTTAAAGTCATCATGTTTATCATAAAGCTTGGTTGTTAGATTACCATTAACGGCTTTTTCAAGTAAAATATCCAAATATGAAACAGATGTGTCAGACTCTGTGGTATCTTTTATCTCAAGCTTACCGGGATATATCGTATCGACATAAGAATGAAAATAACCATTGTTAATTGACAATACGTCGTCGATATATCTAAATGTCGAATTGAAGGCCACAGCAAGTGTTTTCTTCTTTTCACGTATAAGATTTTGAACAAATTCTGCTTCATATGAATACAAAAAAAGGTCTGCTAATAACAGGGCACAATTGGACCCATGGGAATTCCAATAGATTATTGGATGACCTGGTCTCCAAAAACCACATAGATATTGTCAATCAGAAACTCAAGCATCTTTTTCATGTCAACTTCAGAGTACTTGTGTGTACAATCAAAATGTTTTTTAACAAAATAATTTTGCAAATGACCAATGACAAGGTAAGTAAATTTACGAGTTCCATTTTTATTGAAAAAGCAGCTGTCAATTATATCAAAAAGCCTGAATTTTAATTTATCGTGGGGAATGGTTGTGTATAAAGTTGAAAAGTCATAAGTTTTTAAGCTGTTGATTTTGGTAAAATCTTGTGATTTCAATTTTTTCAAAAGTTCCTTGGAATTTTTAAGTATCCACATCTGATTTACACCACTTCTCGAATATATTGTTTCACAGTACTCTTGAAGTTTCCCCTTCACTACTGTTAATATCTTAGTGAGGAGTAAAGAAAGATGCTTGGTTTAACATTTACTGGAACTCGCTATGTATCTTTGTTTGTAAGGATTTTTTTGAAGTTTTGGAATCCAATATAGATAAGGTATTTCAAATTCATTTTGGTTGTTTGGAATATTAAAAATATTCAAAACTGGCATACTTTTCACATTTTGAAGAATTTCTTCCTTAGAAAGGGAACTACAGGTAAATGTTGGATTACCACTTGTAGAATTAAATCCAAGTTCTTCTAAAATACATTTAATATAATGAGCCTTACAAACAAAGACAATGTTGTTACCTGCTTTGTCAGCGGGGACCAGTACGTACTGATCATGTAATCTATCTAATTTTTTTTTCACTTCTGGATTATTGAATACAGAAGGATAGATGATTATCATTTTGCCCCTCAATCTTTTCATGCGCGATTTTAACATACATCTGATACATTTAATCCATTCTGACAAAGCATCAAGGTCTTCTTTTTCATGTCTGGCCCATCGCCTGGCTCTATCGCTTTGTCGACTGTTGACTGACATTTAAAAAAAAAAAATTGTTAAGCCATTATTTTTACACTCACTTGTCTACGAATGTTTTTGATACACAATCGTAACCGGTTGACAGGGGATGCTTTTCCAAGGCACCTGATCCAACCTCTGTTTTCAGAAGTCTCTGTTTGTCTACAATTTGTAATGTTTTAGAAGACTTTTGAGCATGATCACTGTTCATTATCCATTGTGATCTACTTTAACTTCATTCGAATATCCCAAGATGTTTAAAGTATTGACTTTCAAGTATATCCGGATTCTAGTGCATATTTTGTATATTCAAGTCACTTTTTTGATTTTGATAGGAACAATTTTCAAAAATTCAAGTTCATGTCTGGCATAAAGGAGCGTCAGTGGACTGGGAAAACTCTTACAGACCAGCACTGCACTTTATCTTCGTAGACGAAAAGGAGGATCTATTTCAAGATGTTTTGAGTGTTCTAAGTACTTAATTTTATTTTTGCATCAAATATGGTCGAAGTAAAATTAAAATCAGTATATACTACCTACCAAAAATACCATAGAAAAATATACTGATAACTTTAACACTTTTATTTACTATAGTGATAACTTTGAAATCTTTGATTTGCTAATTATAAAAGTGATCACAAAATGTTTGACACTATAGTGGTGATGTTTGAACTTTGATTCAATACAGTTAGGTATAGTAAAAAATACTTAACTTAAGTTTACTATAGTATTATTTGTCCATATCAACAGATATTTGAACATTAAATACATTGTACAAAATTGTTATTACGCTTGTTTTCTTCTGAGATATTTATCTTATTACAATAGGACACTCAAGAATATCCTGTCACTTTGTTCATGAGAAAATTATACTGTGGCACAATCGTCAAGAAAACATTCAAAGCTGTGGTGTGCATGAAAAGACAAGGAAGGAAACAATTACAGTAAGCCTCTCTCTCTCTCTCTCTCTCTCTCTCTCTCTCTCTCTCAGAACCAAAACGCATTCGAAAAAAAATACATGTAACTTTTTTCTTCCTTCTAGAAATTGCTGGAGAACGGCTTTAGAATGTTCAAAGTTATGAAAGAAGAAAGTAGAAACAACAATGATGAAAGAAAAGGAAATGTTGATAGACGAGGAAAGAAAAAGAAGAAGGGACTCCTGCAAAGAAATAAAACTTGCTTTAACATTGGTTACTTTATTGACATGGCCGAACGTAAGAGACATTACCTTAATTTAGCTTTAAAATTTAAAATACCTTTGTAATCGTTTACAAATAAAAATTAAAAAAATGATATCTGCCATGTTTCTAAAACAATAAAATATGTTTATTTTTTCTAGTTTTAAGAGTAAAGGATGATTTTATCTTGCGCATTTCGAATTTGATCCTCCTTGATAAAAGAATACACTGTTTATTAAAAAATTGAGATCTGTGGAAAGCCACAATACAGAAATATCCCGGAAACATTTGCTAGAGAACAAACCTTTATTGCATAGCTTTGTTTTGGTAAAGAGAATTGAAAGGAAAACTGAGTTAACATTTTCAACCGAAAATTATCTACAAGAAAATGTTAAAATATCAATACTAATTTTAAATATTTGGGGGATGAAATAAACAAAAATTATTTCATTATTCTTAGATCGCGATTATGTTATATAAACTATACCTGTTTCAAGCTTCAAAATATATGCAGAGAGATATTTTAGTAAACCAAGGGGTATTTTACAGGGCAAAGAATTTTTAATTTATTTTTAATTTATCTGTTTACTAATACAATGTAAAGGTTTCATCAGAAATGAAAGAGACTATGATTTGTGATAAAAGGGAAGTTATCAATATCGTTTTTGTCGCAGGCAAAGTATGTTCTTATCAGCAAAATTTTAAAACAAGTAATTACGAAGGATTTTTTTTTAAAATTATCATTGTCATAAATGTATGTGTTTAAGCGATATGAAGTATGAAATATTCTGATTTCAAAACAATGAATATTAGCTTTTCTTTTACTACTGCATAGCGCATTTGACATTACAGTTATGAAGCATCATATATTGTCACTTCTGATATGCATATTTCTTAGGACTCAAATTTCACAGTTGAAAAACAGCAATAAAAGATTTATTTTTGTCGAAATCAGTGGATTGTCTTTTCACTGATTATTGCTGATTACGCCAATTTTTTTATAAAGGTTTCTTTGGAGAAAAGGTTATGCCCGTGATTGTGACGTCATACGAAACTGAAAAGTTAGACAAATCCATTAAAGATAAAGTCCGTGAGGAGGAAATACCAATTTTATCATTCAAGGTGAATACAATTTATTTTTTTAATATTTGTAAACATTGACATTTTATTCATATCGTTTTTCATTATTTCTTTTAGCGTTGAAATAAATTGTATAGATAATTCTATCATTTTTTTTTTAAATCTCTAACTTCTTTCAGGATTCTAATTATATATCCGTTTCATGGAGCTCAGAATCTAGTATTAAAAAAGACAGTAAAAAGAAAGAAGGAAATTCAAAAAGTACGGAAAAACTAAACACTGGTAAGTAACATGCAGCGTTTGCGAGTTCAACTCTCAAAATGATAAAAGTAAGAATATTGAACATTCTATGATATCACTAGTACGATTTGTCTAAGTGTTAAAGTATGGTTCTCTCGTTAACCTTCTTTACAATATGAATGTTATATAGCTAATATAATAATAATGTACGTTTGAAATGCTTCTGAACAGACCGGCTCTCTTTTATATTTCGCTTTAAAGAAATTTATTATGTGAACAAACTGTAAAAAACATTTTCATTGCAAAATTTCTTACTGTCAGAGATGATGTAGCAACATTCTAGAATTTAAAGCAAAACATTCTGACCTCTAGTAGAAAATGCACCAGCCCTATTGAAAAATCTCGACGGTTTTTCAAATATAGCCACAGTGTCATAGTATGTTTTTATAATCTAACATTTATCTATTCATAAGTATCTTCCAAAATGAAGTTTCATTTCATAATAATTCAGGTGTTCATTTTCTATTTTCTTTGTAGATTATTGCTTTCTCAGAGGGTGCTGTAGTAAAAATTGTGCATCAGTCGGTCCAAACAGTGATACTACAACAGATGAAGATCTGTATGTAACAGAGGCAAATGAAATTGAAGTGAATACGACTCAACCTAGCACTTCAAAAGATAAGCAAGTAAAACAGGAAAATAAGTATGAAGTAGATCGGACTAAACCATGGATTGTACGAGAATGGCAAAAAGATCAAGCATTAACAACAGATATTGATGACCAACGATGTTTGCTTTCCAAAGCAATCAATAAAGACTTTGTTCTCCTTGTATCTTCAACAATTGTTGGTGGTAGGATAAAATAATTATAATAGTTAGTAAGACAAAAATACACTTACACAGTGTAAACTCAATGCTTGTAGATGGAACTAGAATATATACTGAAAGTAAAAAGAAACGCATGGTAAATTTTTGAAGTAATTTAATATGATATTTTCGAACATATTTTCCAGTATTGTTACCTAACATTCAAACTCATCTTTTATCAAAAAGTAAGCAAAATCTCATTTGATTTTGACCGATTATTCCTGAATAATTCATGAATTATTGAAACTCAAATGACGGTACCCCCCTCCCCCAAAGTAAAAATCGAAAATTCTCATTATCTCCTATTCCTTCCTCGCACATTTGTCACAGTTAATTCTCTTCTGCATGGAGTTCATTATAAGTGCATTTGTCTTTCTCGAAGGGATATTATTCAACGCTTTCGACAAGGCAGCGCTTAGTTTCTCGAGAGTAGCTTGGATATTCCGACGCTCTTAAACTGTAGCATCCAGTTAGTTCCACAGATGTTCGACTGGAGAAAAAAAAAGATGTATTATACGAACACCAATCGAGTGGGTTAATGTGAATGTTTGCGAGAAAATCTTGACAAACTCTGGCTACATTGGGCCGTGGGTTTACAAGCTGCAAAATTAGGCATAATGCGCACACGTGCGCGAGTGAGAGGAACACTGGCGCAAAGTTGACGAGCTCACAAGCCAAAATAGCGCAGTGGATTTCTTTCAGGTTTTAAGTGGATGTAATGATTATGATTGCCACTGTATTTCAGTGGTCCTAAGTGGCGATTACACAGATGGCAGGATGAATAGCCCAATCTTAACGTGGCGTTGTTAAGCGCCAATGTTATCGTCATTGTTGATTGAAAACATTTCAAGTCCCTCTCTGACGACGAATTAGACGTTCTATAGTTAAAAATTCACAACAAACAGCACAGAAACCTGTTCTTTCCTTTTTCTTTACTTAGGCAATGCAATAGTCAATCCCCATGGAACTTCTGTCAGCCATACTGTGATTATAAAATATTTAAATTGTCTTTAAATATAGAAAAAAGATGTTTATATCTTCAGTTCAGTGCATCAAGTGGTATTACAAGATGTGTTGACAAACCTGCCATCATCAATATGCACGTGTTTTTGGCTTTTTACCATTTTCCCTACCTGACGTCATACATTTCACGGTTGAGTAATTCTGAACATCGATTTGCGTGCATATTTAGCAAGATACTCCTTTGACCAAGTTTCGTAAATTTCGGCCATGCAGTTTAAGACTTTTTCCATATTGTGTTACCCTGCCTTTCATGTTCCTTTCAGTATACATGTACAAAGAATCTAATACTTGTTGGTGGGACAATGGTAGACAAGTACAAAGAAATCAATACTTGTTGGGGATAAAACACATGCACACAAAATTCAGAACGTCAATATTTTACGATGAAATACACGAACACGAAACTCTAAATTTATTTGAACTTCTTTGAAATATGTGGAGATAACGATCAGTATTCGAGCTAAAAAGTGCATTAAACATTACAAAATAGGAGTAGACAAACACGGACCTCTGAGACATCAGAGGTGGGATCAGGTGCCATGGAGGAGTATGTTGTGAGATGAATTACAATTATACAGAATTTCTAAAGCTGAACGTAACATTATTTATTTAGTAATGAACGAACTGTTTATTTTAATTCTGATTACGTTCATTCATTGTTTTGATCTTTCACCTTTTTTCTAACAGTTGTGATTCACAAATTAAAGTGCCTACGTAGAAGATCACAAACTGTTCCGGCAAGTAATTTCTGATATACTAAGATATGTTTTTTCACCATGTATATCTGTATTAAACTTCTAATCATGGTAATAATTCAATATATTTTTATGCTAATATATAATTTGCAATATGAACGTGAAATATGAAGATAACGAACGGTATTCAATCTCAAAAGTCATCTGAAACAATACAAATCTGGAGCAGGGCAAACACGGACTTCTAAAAAAACATCAGAGGTGGGACAGATGCCATGGAGGAGTAAGCATCCCATGCCGACCGGTCACACCCGCTGCGTGTTCCTTGTCATGATCGGGTTGAACGGGAAAATCCGTAGACAATTCAGTGTGAAAATGATGGCCTAACAGTTTGTATGAAAAACGTCAGTCAACATTTGACTTTATGATAAATTGTATTTGTAGACAAGGTCTTTGTATCGACCGTTGAATTTACGAAATGTTGACATTAAAAGAGACTGTTAATATTCAAGTTTCATCAACTTATTAGTCAATAGATTGTCTCGTTTTAGAAATTGTTCGTACGTAGAGCATGCTCTTGCGTATCGAATCAACTTGGAGACAAACTCCATATGCGGTGATAAGGGTATATTGCTACATAAATAAGAGAAGTTGACGATAGAAAAGTTGAAGCCATCACGAATATAATAAAGGTTTGGTGTTATATTACCAATAACGTCTTTTTCTAGTAAAATATCCAAATTAGCAAAAGATGTGTCAGATTCTCTGGTATCTTTTATTTTGGGCTCAAAGGGATATATTCAAGAAACGTAGGAATGAAAATAAACATTGTGAATTGATAAAACGTCGTCAATATCTCTAAATGATGAACTGAAGGCCACAGCAAGAGACTTTTTCTTTCATTAGAAGTTTTTGACGATATTCTGCTTCATATGAATACACAAATAGATCTGCTAATGACGGGACGCAAATATTACCCATGGGAATTCCGACAGATTGTTGAAAGACGATCTCCAAACGAATCAAAGAAAACATTTCTTCGAAATTACTATGAATAGACTGATTCAGAAAACAATAAACAGCAAACAAACAATAATTATAACGTATTATAATGTATTACCATTTAGTTTGTGTCGTAGATATTTCCAATTCCCTAAAACATTTACCTTTTCTTTTGAAAAATAACACTTATCTACAGAGAGGAGAGATGCTGCTCTATGTTAGATGCTTATCCTGTCAGTTATTAAAGGAGGGTCAGTGGATGTTTCCAGGGGAATATATCAGTACGCTCAAGACTCTGGATGATATATTCGCTCAGAAATCAATAGAATATATTTATGAAAAGGTAGGCCTTTTTTCAAATCACTATATATTTGTATTTGTGTATTTTTTTTTTAAATCTCAGTAGACCGAATATGGTTCTGCTAACTTGGAAACTGATGTTTGATATTGATTAATTTATGATTATGTATATGTTTATAATTCATGTTAATTTCTAGATGCTAAGAAGTTTTATAGTGTAATCGTGCTTGATATATTTTATTCTACAATGATATAGCATCTGAATATTTCATTACTTATTTCTTTCTGTGGAACAGAATATGAAGGATGAATTCAAATCCGGTCTTTGGGAAGATATAAAGGCAACAACAAAATCAGCATACCGTCCACCCAAACAAACAGAGGGTAGTATTAGATACATAAACTATAAAAATAACAAAAAAGTAGATAATGAAAATCATAAACACATTCAGTAATTTGGCTGACATGATTCATAGCAACATAGGTTTTTGTTTTTACACTTAATTTTACTATGGACTTTTCCGTCTACCTGATCAATACTTAGGTATAAAGGCGAATGTGATGGTCAATAGGGGAAACTTACTCTTCCTAGGCACCTGATTCCATCTCTAGAATGTCCGGGGACAGTCTTTTATGCCCTGTTTACAAATCTATTGTTTGTAGATTTTTCAAAAAACACAGACATTAGGAGTGAAGCGCTAGCTTGAATTATCGCTGTGTCACGATAATTTTTTTTAATTCCCTAGTATTGTGTGGTAAAATGTTTAATCTATGTTTTTTACCTTAAAAAATATATATATATGTTCTCTTTAAACGAGTTTCACCGTTGATACTTTCCAGTGGAATCTGTCCAATTACTTTTTTGTAGATGCTCAATTGATACTCAAAAAAGATTGCGCGGGGGTTGATCTGGTGTTCTTTGCCCTTTTAAAAAAGAAAAAGTTAGCTGGAGGTGCACAACTTATAGAAAAGGGATGTGTAAGTATTTTGTTTCAGGTTCGGTTTAAAAAAAAGAATTATACGGAAAGATTAATCATTTCCTAGCATAATTAAACAGACATTTGATCTTTTATACTTATAACTCTAATTTCTGTTCTGTGAGTCCATGTTAGGAAAAGCACATTTCAGGTAATAGAAAATATACCGTACAATACCTTCACATCTTTTTTTTTCATTTCAACAATGGTCACAACCCATATCTATATATTCTATGTATAATTTCACGTCAGGAAATTATTTAAAGTCAGGAAGCAGTCCATCTATTTGATTGTTTATCAACAAAATGGAATAGTCAAACTAGGTAAAAAGCACAAATGTAGTGGTCTTCAAATTTCACACAGTATATGTCAGGGGTTGTGCTACGTAAAGTTTTGGTTAACGTTCCCTTTGAGAATTTTTTACTCATACAGAGACGGCACCATATACAGGTGAAGGGTTTCAAATATAGACCTTTACTCGGCACTCAGGGCCATTGGGCAGTGAGGGTTCTTTACCTTGCCAACGCCAACCGTGACACGGGGCCTCGGTTTTTAAGGTCTCATCCGAAGGACACGCTACTTTCACTTCAAAGTGCCGAGCGTTTGGCGAAGAAACAGTTGCTACCTATTTTTTATCGACTTCCATCAGTCGCGGCAGTGATTTAAACACACGACCTTTCGATCACGAAGCGAACATATAGATATTGAATTAATTTCTATACCTTGGAATTGTAATAACAATGGAGTTCCGGGATTTTGAAATCTTAACTTGATAAAACTGTATTTTTTGTTAATTTTAGATTTATTATGAATTTTGTTATTGAAAACCAAAGTCCAGTTTGATTGATTGTATGTTGTTTACGAAGTCCCTTTCGAAAATTTTTCACTCATATAATGACATCACCATATACCAGTGAAGAGCTTTAAATTTAGACTCTTACCCGGCACTCAGGACCATTGAGCAGTGGGGGTTCTTTATTGTACCAACGCCTGTTGTGACACGGGGTCTCGGTTTTTAAGGTCTCATCTAAAAGACCTGCAACTATCTCTCAAAGGTGTTAAGCAAGGCATCAGTAATCTAAACATCATCATACTAGTGCAGTTTATCATTTAGACACTCAAAAAAGAAACACAACAATGCACAACCCTATACCTGGTCTCACCACTTAACTATTTTATCAATTAATGATAATTACTTATCATCTATCACATGTACATTATAACCATATTTACTATTATAAATAATTTATTGATAAACAGGTTGGTGTAAGATCAATTTTGATTGGATGTAAGATATTAACCAATCACACAGAGGAATGGAGAACTTCGGAGACTGAAAAAAAGGATTTTGAAGATTTGGCAATGTATGCGATAAAGTACTTTATTATTGTTTCAATTTTTGTAACTTCTAAACATTTGCAGCTTTCTTCAAATGGCTAAACTATCTACAAATTTCGGTTTTATGTGTTTATGGATGAAGCAGAGCAAAAATATTGAAATCTCCGAATCAATCCTACAGTATGAAGGATGGGGGCAAAGCTACAGAAATTAATTAGAATTGTTAATATTTTTTTAAGTATATTGATTGGTTGTATGGGTAAATAACAAACAAAAAGCTTTCTCTATATATTTGGAAATTTAACAGAGTAAGTTTTTGCAAATGTTCAATAAGCAGGTATTTCATAATAAATTACATATTTACTGACATTGGTTGCAAGATGTAGTCCATTAGACAATTAGACAACGGAATTTTTTTTCCTCGAATCTGAATTTCTTTTTTTTCCATGTAAACAACTAGCAGGAACAATGTTAACAAGAATATATTGAGCCGTTAGATGTTCACCAAAAATGTGAAAAGTCTTCCCTCTTTGTGTAAAATTTGGGCCTTCGGTTGGTACTTTGAAGAAAAAACTTCCATATTCATAAATCACTTTCTTGCAGTTTTCTATTGACACCAAGTAAGCTTTTGCTGCATGATTAAAATGAAAAATTATTCCATACCAAAATCGTCTAATTAATGTCCACTTGGTGCAGTTTCAAGTCCAAGTTTGGGACGTAGTGGAATATTGGAAAGGTATTATTCATTTAAAAGTCTCATTAAAAACCAGAGTCATTCTTTCAGAAAATTCAGTCAACACGCTTTTAGCATCATGAATTACATCCAAGAGAAGGACGAACTGGAAAGGCTAAAAAGTCCCACCGGGTGGATAAACAATATAAAACATTTCTTCATCAAAGAGGATGAGGTGTCTAACAAGGCTGGGAGACTACTACTGAATCATGGTTATTTGGATGTTGCATATAAAACAAAGAATGAATGTTTTCTGGAAAATCCCAAGCTGAAAACTATCATTAAAGAGCTCTGGTATGGGGAGGAATATCAGACAAGAAGGAAAATAGACACAGTATGTACTAGCATTTCTTAGAAGAATGATTCTCTACTAATGAAATATGAAGATAACGAACAGTATTCATTCTCGAAAGTCTAATGAAACGATACAAATTTGGAGCAGAGCAAACACGGACCTCAATATTTAGAGGTGGGATCAGGTGTTATGGAGGAGTGAGCATTCCCTGCCGTGTGCTCCTTTTTATGATCGAAAAAAAACCCAGAAAAATCCGTTTACATTTCTGTGTATAAATAATGGCATAACAATTAGTATGAAAAACGTCAGTCAGCATTTGACTCAATGATAGGTCATTTGTGCTAAAATGATTTTTTTTTTCTGTACTTATAGTGGATAATGAGGTGCAGGGAAGAATATTTATTCTTTGGGAATAGATTTCTTGGTTGTAGAAGTGTTGATTTGTCATGTATGTTTCCTGGTGGACATGAACTCGTGTGTCTCCTCACAACCAAACATTTAAATCTCCACGATAACTAATGATTTCACAGTATGCTAATATGGGGGACAAACATTTAAAATCATTTTTAGAGAAAAAAGAATTTCTTGAAAATTGCAAAATAAAATTTTTAACGCTTGATTTCAGAGTTAATTCATTAATTTTCTTTTCTTTTTACAGATTCTCAGACTGTTCTTGTGCATCATGCATGTTTTTATCATGCCCTTCATGCTCTTTACTTTGGATAAGCCCTCATGGTACATATGAACTACTTAATCTATTTTTTTATATTTAACTTTCAATTTAAATCTCACATATTCGACACATGCATTTTAATATTTTCTTATCATATCAATACCTACTTTGACACGAGACCTAAGATTTTTAAGGTCATATTCCATGGACCAATGAATTTCACATATAATAAAGGTAGTTTAGGGAAACTCCTTTATTTGAAAAGTTACAAATCGGGCTCTCAAACATGAGGCTATAACAATTTTTGTAAAAGGCAATCGTTTATTATATGCTATTATTTATTCTTTTAATTCTAGCAATCTGGTTGGCTCAAACTTGATCAACTATATAACAAGGATTGGCTTGTGATTCTATTTAAGATTCTGAAAAATGATATTGACTTCATGTATCAAGAAAAACAAATAATCCTCCCTATAAAACAATTGTGTTGACATCACTATAGTTAATATGACTTGATGTGTTTTGAAAACAGATATTCCAACTCCTATTTGTAACTGATCTGACAATGTGTATGTTGTAACAATGCTAGGATTTGATAACGTAATAAACATAATTGTATCCCGATCGTTGTTGAAATATATGTTTTAATTCAATGTAAAATAAAATATAAACAGTTTTCATGAGTACATCTCTGCTTATATTAAAAACAGCTGTTATAAATGATGATTATATGTGCAATTATTGTTTTATATATTTAATTTCAGGATTTACAAAAAATATCATACGCCGATTTTGAAACTATGGGTTAACACGGTACGAACTTTTTTTATCAGAAAAATTAAAATATACTTTAAAATAATGTTGTTTTTTTTTAACTTATTAATATAAATATTTTTTTTTTATTTAGGTTGGACTATTGTCATTTCTAGCAGCATTTGCTTATATGCTTTTGTTTGACTACAAGGAAAATGGTGTATCTCAATCCGAATTTGCTGTGCTGTTTTGGATTGTTAATAAGTTTGTGGATGAATTTCAGCAGGTATGTATAGTTTTATTTACGCTGTATTGTTTATGTAAATTTGAAATATAAGACCAAAGAACTAAAGAAGAGCAAGATATAAAACGTATCACATATTTGAACTTCAAATTCATAACCCTCTGTTAACTCATTTAAAATGTTGCTTAATCTCTTATTATTTTCAAAAAGAAATGTATTATATAAATAGAAAAAAGTATAGCATACAAGCTATGCTGAATATATTTTATTAGTTAAATAAAAACAATTACAACATAGCATAATAGCTTGCGGGGCAAAATTGGACAAAAATGACATTTAAGCTTGAAAAAATTATAAAGGAATTATAGACATTTATGACATTAAAGGTGCTTGGACACAGATTTGAAGTTAATATTTTCTCAAATTTTCTGTATAATTTCATGACTTATATGTTGCTATAGCATTTCATACTAAAATATAATAAAAATCTTATTAAAACTTCGAATTTCTGGACGCGTTGGATTGACACATCCTTGCGCTTTCACATATTTTAATTTTATTCTTAATACTTAAGAAAAGTGGCAATTTTGTTGTGTAGTTATGAAATATATCAAAACTATAGCCCAGAAAATTCAGATTAGAAATGTTTTAAAGCAAAACCCACTCACAGTATTGTAGGTCCGTGCTCAGTGGTCTGTACAGTGTTTAACAATTGAACACGCCCGGTGAATCGTAAACATTAACAATAACGGAGCTCGTGCCCTGTTTACAAAAACAGTTTACGTTTCACGGGTGTGTTCAAATTGTTAAACTCTGTACACATCACAGAGCACGGACTGACAAAACTGGTGAGTTGGTTTTGCTTTCGAACATTTCTACTCTGATTTATCTGGCTTATAGATGTAATTTTTTTCATTAATACATAACAAAATCGCTTCTTTTCTTGAATATTAAGGAAAAGGTTAAAATTTGTGTAAGTGCAAAGATGTGTTAATCAAACTCGTTCCGGAATTCGTAGTTCCAATAATTTCTAGTTAAAATAAGTTTTTAAGTATATTTTCGTGTGAAATGCTATTGCAATATATACGTCGTGATATTATACAGAAAATTTGAGAAAATATTAAGTTCAAATCTGTGTCTAAGCACCTTTAAGTGTTATCTCTCTTATCAGAGTATCAATGAACCTTAATAAAAATCAAACTAAAAAGTCATGAAAATATTTTATCAATGAAAATTATTGTTTGTTGAGAGAAATAATGACCGAATGAGCTTTCCGGTTTACTGTACAAAACACCGTGGACATGTGATAATACCTTTGAATTCATTAGCCCGAAGGGATAATCACTTTGCAAAGTAAATTAAAAAAAAACTACATAGATATGTCAAAATGAACTATCACCTGATAAATCTGTTAAAAATTTGTCATTTTTATCGCAATCATTAATTTGCAGGCTCATTCCAGAGAGTACTAAATGTAACAATACGTATTTTCAGATATGTATAGCTGTTTACCGTGACAGTAAAAGAAAGAGAGAAAAAAGTTTCTTAACGGAATACGGCCAGGACATGTGGAATCGCCTCGACTTATTGATAATATTAACATCGTTTCTTGGATTTATTGTAAAGTTATTGTTTGAGGATGATTTTCTGCAAGGGTTTGCAAAGATTATGTTTCTGGTCTCATATATCATGCTCAACATACGGGTTCTAAACATGTTTTGGACGTCAGAGTTCCTCGGTTCTCAGCTTGTTATAATTCAGAAAAAAGTACGTATTGATTTATATCACTTATAGCAGAAATTTCATCTGTGTGCATTGTTAAATAAAATGTAATGAATATAAAGGATGTTAAAATAACTCAATATTTAGTAGGATAAACTTTCATAATCAACTTTCATGCACTTTTGTGTATACTTAGTAAATGACAAATCAGATTTGATTTTTCGATGTTTTGATTAGCGCAATGTTATGTAATTCAATGCGATATAGGTATGAATGTGTATATTAATTGGATTGTACATTTGGGCTTATAATTTGCAAATACGATTTATCTCATAAGTAGAGATGGAAATCGAATACAGAATTCCTAATCGGTTTACCGCAAGATGTTCCGACCGATGAACTGATTAATCGTATCAAAATACACAATTTCATGACCCTTTTTCTTAAAGTAAACTCTATAAAAATACACAAGAAAACTTAAAAAAAAGGGGGTTGAAATAATATGTGTATGCGGCATTATATATATTATGTCAATTTCAAAAGGAAAAAATAATTAAATAAAAAATAAAGACAAGCTGGTATATACTTGGTGTTTAAACAGCAATGTATACTTAATACTGTCCAATAGCCCCCATTGAGCCCAATCCGGAGAACTTTAATAAATTACATGTACTTCCAAATCAGCTGAGATTAATATTTGAAAAAGTTATAACGTAGCAACATTCAGAGGTCTATTTTTAAATTGCGAATGAAATGTTATGGAAATTTGCACATTTTTTTAAAAAAAATTTCCCGACTAACCAATTACAGATTTTTCCATATTCACTGCTCGAAGTTCACAATGATATTAAAGAAAGCTAGCTTCCAGGAGGTGCAGTGTTCAAGCAACTTATGACCTTGCCACTAGGACCTTCAGAGGTTAAGGACATGAAAATTGTTATATTTCATCATAATTTTTTTCCGTTCCGCTCATAAGCAATTTCAAAATGTCACAATGCCACACAACCGTATAAGAATGTTATTTCTTTAGTTCATGAATTCCAATGATATATCTTAATATATCTTGAAGGAATGGTAGACACAAATCTCTGAAAGTAAAAATTCTTAGTTCGGGGCAAAACTAGCAATTAGATATAGTGGTAGGATAGAATGGGTTTAACATACACTAATCTTACGTTATTATGGAAGCTTCAAAAGGAAGATGCAGACAGCGCGCATGCATAAATATGAAGCAAAGGGGGATAACTAATATGTACTTGATGCACTAGTCATTAGACAAAGGTGAATAATTGGGCATAGCACTGTATTAGATTAAACAACCTTATTCATATGCTAATTAGAAGTAAGTTATGATGATAGAAGCTTTCGAGTACTGCTCTCTACACAGGAATTTTTCAATTAAATACCTGTTTTCAGAATGTGTTTTACTCATTTTGGAATTCTTCATTACTTTGAAACCAATAATTTTTCTTGGTGATTATTTGTTGCAGTCTTCTTGTTACAAAAATACCCAAAAATTCATCTCAAACCACGAAATGATTAAATTTCAAACTTTTTATAATGTCTGTCTACCAATCACAGAATTAAATCTTCATAAATCAATATTTTTTATGTTCTTTCATTTGGTTTTTTTTCTACATTTTTCTATCAGATAAAGATAACATCTGCCTTCATGGCTATAATGATTGTTATAATGATGTGCTACAATGTGGTGGATTATGCCCTCCTGTATCCAAACACAGAGTTCACATGGACGGAAATAGAAAATATTTTCCGAAATGGTTATTGGACCCTTTACGGTGACTTCCAGGAAGATGCTGGTATGCTTTAACATCAAAAGGATAGTTGTTAAAACGTATTTTTCTTACATGTTCTTAAGATTTTTTACTAAAGAAAGAGGCTGATAACAAACTAATAACTACTTCCATAATAAACATGATGACTTTTAATTTTCCTTTGTCAAATTTATTTATTTTTATTTGCAATATATCTTATCACTTGCATATGGTCTTTATGTCTCTGAGATGATTCCCAAAGCAAGAACAAATTGTTTTTAAACTTAGGTAAGCTATTGCCAAACACGTTGATGGTACAGGAAGATAAATAATCTCCCTTTAAGTCAACGGTTTTCAAATTGTATGATCAATACAATGACCTTTAATGCAATGACAACCTTACGTTTGGTGAAGTGTTGACTGGCGTTTTTCATACAAATGGTTAGGCCATTATTTTCATACTGAATAGTCTATGAATTTCCCCGTTTACCCGATCAAGACAAAGGGCTCATGGCAGGCGTGATCAGTCGACAGTGGACCGTTGCTCCTTAGAATCCGATCCTATCCTTGATGCTTTCAGAAGTTCTTGTCTATTCTGCTCTCAGTTCGTTCTATTTAATTCGACTAAGGTCGAGTGTTGACTGGCTTCTCCCATACATTAATTGATAGGCCATTACTTTCATACATAATAGTCTACCGATCACTTCGTTTATCTGACCAATACAGAAGGTCCAAAACGTTACTGGTCGAATGGGTATGCTTACTTATCCTAGGCATTCCCTTTGCTCTGTCCTTTGATTTGTTTTATTTTTTACCCTTTTCACAATGTGCATTGTTTAATTTTTTTAGAGATCTGTAGTTGTTTGTTATTCTATACAATAATGTATTTCAATGCATCAATATTCGTCGACAGTCAGCGGAATAACAGTGTGAATCAGGCATGTTTATTTTTAGGTAATGACTGCACAGACAACGCCACATTATATTCGCAGGGGGTACAACAAAGGTGTCCATCCTATCTAGGAGCTCTATTGTCTCCTTATCTGAGGGCCATATACTGTCTAATAGCTATTTTGATGCTATTGAACATGCTAATAGCAATTTACACGTATGTAGCTACTTATTAATCTTCAAGTTAAAATGTCATTGTGGAAACTTCTGTTTGATTTGTTTTCATATACACACCAGAATATATAAACAATCATTTACTTATATTTTCAGGAAAACGGCAGATTCTGTACACGACAAATCCCGAATATACTGGTCACAATTACAGTCAAATTTTCTTGAAGAGTACACAATCAGAACAATATTTCCTGTTCATTTCAAGATATGTTGCTTAGGGGCACTTGTTTTTCATTTTCTGATATATCTGGTCACTAAGATTTATGGTAAACAACGTGAGGAACAAGCACGATTTATAAAAGGTATACAATTGTGTGTTTGAAACTGAAATTATTTTACTTGCTCTCCATTCATCAAAATTGATGCATTTCAAGCAAAACACGTGTATAACATTAGAACAGGTTAAAACCCTTTTATTATTATTATTGCAGATGTTTGTTTCAGCAATCAGCAAAAAAAAAAAAAAAACATTCTAAATCCTGTATTTTGAACATGTCTTTCAAAATGAATCCGTGGCTTATCATGTACATTGTACTACATTTACTTCCAATCATAAATTCTTAGGAATTACTAATTAAATGTACATTTTTTTCTTATTTGTATGTCATTTAACTAAAGTGTAAGTAATATATTTGACTTACTAAATTCAGAATGATTACTGATTAAGGAGGCTGGGGGGTCAACAAATTAACCATCAAATATAACTTAAATTTTTAGATATGATATCTTAAGCTGTCAACTATCATGTGGCAAAGAAAAATTTCATACATTTTAATTTTAAAATTTGATCATTTTTGTATATCTTTATATGGAGCTCTTCTTCTAAAGGAGATCAATATAGTCTGAAAATGGCCACAACCCCCCAGCCCTCTTAAATTTTGACTTTTTTTTTTAAACTTTTATTTTATTTTTTGGTTCTTATTGTTTGTTTGCTTTTTATTTTTTTATCATTATTTTTTTTTATTTTATTTATTATTTTTTTTTTTAGTAATTATTTATTTATTTTTTTTTTTTATTTTTTGCTTGGTGTTTTTTTAACCATTGATTTTCAATCAAGAGTTTAACTTTCCAACATTTTACTTTATTTGTACATGTAGTTCTCGTGTTCGATGATAATTTTGATGTCGATCCCGAGCAAGAAACGCCCGAGGAAATGGCCGAAAAGAACGGAATGCTAGAAATGCAAGGGTATTTTGTTCATCAATAGCTATTGAAATATCTATGCATTTCTACAAACATGCTTTTACAATGGAAAAAATTAACACATGAAAGTACAAGAAAACAGAACAAATGTAAAATTAATTCAAAAGTAAAAAAAAAGTCAATATTTAAAGTATTCAATGTATAACGAAGGGATATTGAACAATTTTGAATCATTTTAAACTAGTTAAATATGGATTGCTAGATAACGGTGAAAGTGAAATTAACCAAATTCACATGACTGATAACATATAAGAAGGCCGGCCATTTTGCACCTTAAATGTTTTTGTATAGATATCTGCCCTTGATGAAATGAAGAAAATTTTAATTTTGTCAAAATAACTGTTGTAAATGATTCATTTTATTTCGTACATGT
Organism: Saccostrea echinata; assembly: GCF_033153115.1. NCBI lineage: Eukaryota > Metazoa > Mollusca > Bivalvia > Ostreida > Ostreidae > Saccostrea > Saccostrea echinata. The sequence goes on from NW_026889782.1 coordinate 21,049,522, forward strand.
ATTTTAATAAAGAGAGAGAGAGAGTTCATGCATATTTTCACCAAGAGATGTGTTCAAAGTTCAAATTACTATTTACAATATCTTAATAACACATGCGCTTCCCATAGAATTCAATGTAAAATTCCATATGCAATTAATTGGACAATAATTAAAATTTTCTAACTTCCTTTGGAGTATTTTTATATGATAACACCTTCAAAATGCTACCATGATTAAATACATCTGACCATTCATTTATTAGGTACAAAATATGGTCGTTATACATTGAATACCTTAAAACTTTAAAGAATTTGTTGCAGTTGCAGGGAATCAAACGTTTCTCATAAAATCGTTTCAATTCATTCCAGAGAAAGAGAAAGTAACGTTTTCGAAGACTACTCAATAGAGGTATGAAAAATAAAATGTTTTATACTGAAACAGAATGAAATACTGTCATAGCTATCTGATATATTACAAAAATACATGTTCATCAATAAAGGCTTGATTTAGTATACAATTAGAAAAATAACATTTATGCATCCTACGTATTTACATGCATGAACAATGCAGTTACGCAGGTGAGTTAAGGCTAGGTATAGGCATTTCTATGCAAATAAACTAATTAAAATGCCTAAGGACTATATCTATTATACAGAGAAAGTTAAAACTTATTTTCTAATACATACTTGGTACCCACGACATGAGATAGCCAGTACATATTATGACGTCATATTATGACGTCATTGTACTTTACTACACAAGATTATAATGGACATCAACAAAAATGCTTCGGCGCAAGGGCATGCTCTATTTTATTTAACTGAAACAAGGTGTGTTAAGAAACAATATATTCCAAAGTTTGCTGATATTGCTGCACAAATATCAACAACTCAGTTGTATAATTTCTATTAGTAAAGTTTTAGGTTGAATAATGGTAAAAATGTACAGTCCGGTATAAGTTTCCTCAAATTCCGATCAAATGAGAAAATGCAAAGGATTTGTGCAGCAGTTTTATTAATCTATAGAATATTCTTCTTAGCATTATACAACGTTTATGTAAAATTAAATAAGGTAATCCCTTGCGCCGAAGCTGTTTTGTTGATGTGATTTATTACCTCAGTAGATTAGATCAGTGACGTCATAATATGACGTCATAATGTGTACTGGCTATAACATATCGTGGGTACTAAATATGCATAAGAAAATAAATCAAAACTTTCTCTGAATAATAAATATGCCTCTTTTGCTTTTTTATTAGCTAATTTGCATAGAAACGCCTATACCTAGCCTTAACTCACATGCGTAGTTTTATCAATAACAGAAACACATTTTTATTTATTTTGTTCTAAGTTTCACTCTGTACAAAAACATTCTTTTTCTATTCTTTAAGCAAAAGATCATGTCAGAACAAAACATGACAGAAGAAAAAGATGCTGATAAAATGTACAGCAAGGTATATATTAGAATACCTGGCCCCAGGATTGTGAATAATCTTAAAGCTGACATGAACTCTTAAATAGGCATTATTTTTCATCCTTGTACGACTTATTTCATTCCTGTACGCCCCTTTCCGCCATATTTCTTTGATTCCGCCATATTTATTTAGGAACCTGTACCCGCTATATAAACCCCGATGCATTTGTTACACTTGAGTGTTTTTCCTGGCTGTCGACATGTATACATCTCCGATAGCATAGTTTTGGGACATACAATGAACTGAGAAAATACATGTTTTAAATGTAAAAATCATTCCCAAACTAGAACTGCAGAGTACTTGGAAGTAAATAAATTTTGAATATTTTTGCTGCATTGTAGAGAAAGTAAAAATGGCATGTGCATGTTTTTATGCACATTAATATCAGAATAATAAACAGAAAAGGGCTACCCAATGTATCTTTTCCATTGCATCGTATGTACTGTTAGACCGATATGCATGATACACGGTATTTGCATATATTATGCATTCGTGTACAATAAATTTAGTTTTTTAGATATACATGCATGCATGCCGAGAAAATGCTTCTAATTCTGTGGTAATAACATTTACCTGAAATACTGCTATCGTTACAGGAATGTGCTAGTGTCGAGAGAATTGTATCCTAGTTAGCTTTTATTGAAATATGTATCATGGTAGAAATGATTTCCAGTTATAACTCAACAGTAAACACATTGTCACTGTATAGCACTTGGACACACGTGGTCCCTGTCGATCAGCTTTTTCGGTTAGGGAAAATTTCAAAGGGGGATATCTCACTGGCATATAACTGGTATATATACTGGTATCCAATACATATATGTATTGGACAAAAAACGCAAACAAAAAGTTTTACAAAACACAATTACTGTTGTCTGTAGATGTTATAAATTATATTAGTAAATGTGGCGAAATTACAACAAGTTTATCGGGAGAGGAAATTGTCATTGAAAAGTGTCCATCTCCTACCCCAAAATAGTTTGATGCATTTTCTAGATGAATCAAAGATGTATTTTGATTTATACGAAGTGTTTTTCTTTTCAAAAGTCTCCAGGAGAAGAGGTTGACAAAAAGGTAAGGCAATTTGTATTACTGTAAATTTTATATTTTCCTTGGGACAAATTTTCGTCCTTTGAGCAAAAACTATTGGTACATGTACGTTGGTACTTATATTCCTGGCATAAAAATGGAAGATTTGTCTTGGTAGGACAAACATGATTACATATTGAAAATATTAAGGTTACATGGAAGATATAAAATAATTCATGGGACTCTTCGAAAATTTGAAATTTAAAAGCAAATCATCCTTTAACGTGTTCTGAGAACAACAATAAAAAAAATGATCCAGTGATTTTTTTTTCCACCAGCCTCATAAAAGTACCTGTTTCCTATATTTTCATGCCAATGATAATATTTTTACATGTATAAATTGTAAATAGTATTCCACAAATAATAAATTCATCGGATAAACTCATGTTTCTGTAATATTGATTATTAAAGATATTTACTATGGAATACACTCAAACTATGAACATCGGTTAAAATGTCTGCGATTAAAAAAATAACAACAACAGTTTTTTCATGACTTTATCTGATGCAGTTATGACTGAATTAACCAATAACACCAGAAGGATGATTTACATTATCAATGTCTAAATGCAAAGGATTTCTCTCTATTTATTTATTAGATATAAACTATTATAAATGCAATTGCTTTCGAAAACATTTTACGATTACAGAAAAGAGCAGTACTGCTAATGATAAATTCTTCCTATTCTCTAAAGACATGAAATGGCTCCTGCAAATGACCTATGATTCTTTGTATCGTTATTCCACGACCAAATACAATCATTCTCAGTTATATTTCACTCAGCTGAGGAAATGTAAAAGAATTTATATTTGATTCAACAACCATTACAAACAATCTTATACATGTGTATTTGACATAGGATATTTCCTTACTGATGTCAATTTGAATATAATTTTTGTTCTTTGGTAGATCAGTAAAATCATACAGGAGCTGAATGAAGTCAAGGTTTGTAAAATTGTTATTTATTGATAGAAATAAATCAAACCGACGTTTTGTTTTTTTTTTTTTTTCCCCCCCCCCCCCTCGGTTTTCAGCATCATTTTTACTCCTTAATGTATTATTTTTTCCATAAACATCGTTTACTTATATCAAATTAACATTTATTTTATTGATAGAATATTATATTTATACTATACTTCAAAATCAATTTTCCAGTTAGGTGTTTTCAAATGTCACATCGCCAGCTCCTTTTTAATTGATGACTACCGCTTTTTTCACTAGATATATCATTACGGTAAAAGGTATCTTTAGTCTACCTTCTAATTATAACCATTACTCGTCGTTACGAATCACTGTACATCTAAAACAAAACTATACGACATGATATATAGCACACAAAATGTTATTAGTTAAACAAATGGCTATAAACCTACCTTAAAACTGTGAAAATAAAAGGAAATAAAACAAACACTACTAGGGGATAAAAATCCAATCACACGATATGGGAGATTCTTATATCACAAATCTGTAGGTAGGCTTAAATTGTGAATAAAAGTTCTACAAATCTCTTCATTAAGTATAATTAAGCAAATTTCTAAACATATTTTGGAGTTGATCTCATGAAAACAAAATAAACATTACACAATTTTAAGATCTATATATTTGAGATATTAGTGGCCTTTTCAAATCAGTATCCCGTCCTTTTTAAATCATTGATGGAAAAATGAATACGTTCAATATTTGAAGTCAAAATCAAAGAATCATTGCCTCAAAATGAAGAAAAATCCTTTATAGATACCTTGTTAGTGCTTTATTCCTAAAATAAAGCTGATTTTCCTTAATAATGTAGCGTTCTTATGAAATTAAAGCTATATATGGTGTATCTGAGCTAAAAAATAAAAATACGAGATTAAGTGTAGATCAACATTATATTTTTTATTTACGTTCAAATTAAAATTTTCACCGATTTTGACCTTGAATATCCCCACGTTTCTCTAGTTAAATTGACTTTAAACTGTCTGATATTTAAATGCGGAGTCGGTAAATAAATCGGTTATTGTTTTAAATCTCTGATATCTATGAAACGCGATTGATTTAAATTGTGTAATTTACAGGAAAGTTCTATCTTTATATAATGTAATAAAACAAATAGAAAGATCTTTTTGATTTTAGTTAGTCTGAACTTATCGAAAATACGCCATATATGACTTTAGATATAGAAAACTCAATATGAACGGTTTCTTTTCTTATATTTTTAGAATTATTTTCTTTGAAAAAAAAGTATGAATAAAATTTAATGACACCAATGCTAAAGAAAATTTTTTTCCCACAGCGCCTATGTGAAAGCAAGAAAGGTCAAGAAGTGAAGACTTACTAGATTTCTTATAAAAATATTTTCTTTAAAATATATAGATTTTTATGTACATGTATTGAATGACAGCTTCATAGTTTAAAAAAAAATTTTGGTTGTGATAAAAGAACTAATGATTTTTTATGTGTTAAAGACATCTGTTTTCATCTTACAAAAGGTTTATTTTCATGTGATTTTCAAGATATTATTTTGACGATTGTGTTTTATAGTATATATTGTCAATTATTATATAACACCTACGCAATGTAAATATATCTAGAAGTTATGTTTTTTTCAATAAACTTTTTCATATGATAGATGACTGATTGATTATTGTTGTTGTACGTCCCTTACAAGATTATGTCACTCGAATGATACAGCAGTTTGATAACAGAGAAGCGCTTTAAATTTGGACATTTATTTGGCACTCAGTGCCATTCTTAAGCCTATTTACGCCTTCTGTGACACGGGGCCTCGGTTTTTAAGGTCTCTCCTAAAAACCTGCAACGATCATTTTGATTAATATGCCGGGGCTTTGAAACAGTTGGTTCCTATTTTTGTCGACTTCAATTTGTCATAATCATAATATGGTGCCTTTTACTATGACTAGAAAAGAAATTTGATTTAGCAAAGAGAAACTAAATTGCTTTCCCTATCTACGACTTTTTGGATCAACCCTCGTATATTGCTACATCAGTAAGGAAAGTTGACGATTGAAAATTGAAGTCATCACATTTATCATAAGGCTTTTTCTTGTTAGCTTCCCATTAATGTCTTTTTCTGTTAAATATCCAAACATGAAACAGATGTGTCAGACTCTGTGGTATCTCTTATTTCAAGCTCACTGGGATATATAGAGTCGACATATGAATGGAAGTAACTATTGTAAATTGATAATACGTGGTCGATATATCAAAATGTCGCGTTGAATGCCACAGCAAGTTTTTTTTTTTCAATTATGAACAACCTGCAATATTTTTTTTAAATATCTTCAAAGCAAATGAGACTAAGATATGATATAATGCATTGATATAAATTTTCAACTTAATTTTGCTGTAAATGATGCATATTTCATTTCCCTAAATATTTTATTTTTATTTAATACTTATTTGTTTATTTATTCATTTTAGTTTTTAATTGGTACAAACACGAAGAACAGAAAAGAAAAAGGTGAAGATAACAAACAATTATCGATTTGAAATAAAAATTACAAGCAATACAAATCTGTAAACAGGGCATAAAACCCGAACCCCTGGAAATTCCAGAGGTGGGATCAGGTGCCTAGGAGGAGAAAGCATTTCCTGTTGAGGGGTCAAACCTGTCGTGAGCCCTATGTATTGATCAGGTAAAACGAACATTCCGCAGTCAAACTTAATGTAAAAACAAAAGCCTGATAATTAGTATGAAATACGTCAGGTAGATAGGTTTTATTTGTTAACAACGTCACCCAAAAATTGGAAATTTATTCTTCCAATTCCAGTTTTTAAATATTGCAATAAATAAATAAAATATTTGTTTACGTTTTATTTTGCATAAATGAAACTTCTTCCGGTGTTATTTTAAAAACATATTTAACCAATCAAAATCCAAAAACATGTCCACCAGAGATTAATACATACCATTTCATTTTGTGACACTTTGTTTCGCGTCATACTTCCTGTCTACAGTCTCATGATTTGTAGTGTTCATTTAACACCAACCTCCATCAGTTCTGTGTCTTTGTATAATGTCAGGGTCATATAGTGGTGACTAATATTTTTCATTTTAGACTGAGAATGCACACGTAACAGTTAAAAGGCGTTGTCTGAATGAAATCACTAAAACAGATGATGATCTAAGAATTTTTTTTTCTTCTATATACTCTTAAGCTATGTATAATTTGCCGTCCCGATGGTTAAATAATTAAAAAGATGACAATCTTTGAGACATTTATCAATACACTCTTTAACAACATACGTTTCCTGTGATGTGCATAAAGAAAAATGTTTATCACATGTTTACTACTTTATACAGTAGATATTACATAATGTCGTTATCAAGTTGTGAAGCAACGACGGTTTTTGCCTGAAAGTATTGAAGACAAAAAGACTCATATATAAACAATGTAAAAAATGCGATAGCAATTTAAAAAATATATAGATATAAATGAAATATGTGGAGTTAACGAACAGTATTCGAGTTCAAATGTCCATTAAACATTACTAAATAGGAGCAGAGCAAACACGGACCTCTAAGACATCAGAGGTGGGATCAGGTCCCATGAAGGAGTGAGCATCATCTGTCTATAAAGAATCTCCCTTGGTTTGTGTTTGAATATCATTTTTATTCACTTCGTTGCCAAGGCTCGGGAATAAAAAACTCATAACTCATACAAAACACAAACAATGGGATATAAAATGTAGGTAAAGTTTATGTCTGTTTACATCTACATTCATTTTTATAATCTTCGAACTTTTCTCCAGTCTACTGTACATTATCAAATTTTTACATCTTATTTTCGCTAAATATGCATTAATTCTTTTAGCGAGACAAAATTTTCAATTCGGTTTCCTTGTATATAATCTATACTAATAAAAGTACACGCAAGAATGAAATTTTGGCGAGCATACCTTCTCGTGTAATTAGGCAAAAATAAAGTTCCAGCGAATAAAAATAGATTAACAGTATTTCATTCGACAGATCATCTAGGTATATTGAATTACTAGAGACCTACATCCTAACTGTTAGTAGCCTTTTTTTGAAAATCAAACTCTTTTTCCTTATTCGTTTTAATTTTCAAGAGCCACCTCATGTCTCTTGAAAATGAAAAAAGGAACTCAAGTTTTACTAACTAGCGCTGCTTACAAAACCTATATTTATTAAATAGCTAATAAATAGTCTATAATAATAATCTGCCAATGTATACGAATACGTCCCGAAACATTCTGAATGCGAGCGTTCAATATCGATCACGCAATCGTAAACAAAAATGGTGTCTGGTCATCCACTCAACGGCAATGCTTATGAGGGGTAATGGCAGCTAGGGTGAGATGTGTCTTTCTACACAGAAAATTTTGATTATTAATATATAATTTTTTGAGAATAAGCCTCAATAAAAACCTCAATAAGAAATCATAATACTTGGTGGGGGTCCTTGGAATGAAGTGATGTTGAACAGTTCAAGGGCTGGTGATGATATTGCATACTTAACTGGTGATGATATTGCATACTTAACTGTAAATATATTGAATAAATCTCTTTGAATTTGAATTAATTCATTTAAATAAATGATAAAAAAGCTAAGCTCGTGCATTTGCACAGCCAATTCATTCATGCGTGCGAAGCGCGAGTGAAAATATCAAAAATCCTGTATCACGAGTGAAATGAATTACACATACAACTACATAACATATTGAATTTTCTGCAGCTGTTTATTACATTTTCTTTGGTTTCCCTTTCTCTTTCTTTTCATAACACAGTGTCATCGGCTATGACGTTATAATAAAGCGGTTGAGAAGTCAGAGCTCAGCGATTGTGAGGTTGAAAACATATACATGTAATGTAAACATATCTGGGGAATCCTTGGCAGTTTTATCTCTGGTTTATTTACTCTCTTTATCTTCTAGCAGATCATGAAGTAATTTTTACAACACTCTTCGTGAAGGGAAGGAATATCAAGAGTTTTGCCGCACGTCAGATATTCTTTCAGACTGTGTGACAAAGTATCACTTTGATATTTTTTTTTTTACATTGTGACAAAATATCATTTTTAATTAATAAATAAATTATAGAATTTCATTGTTGAAAATGTAATAAAAATGCAGTATTCATTTATGTTGAATATGGATGAACATATCCTACGATGTGACAATATTATCAATTAGCAAGACAGGTTTGCTTAAGCATGTATACAACCGAATGATAGAAACTAAGTTGCTTTCTAAAGGAGTTTTCTTGAAAGGTATTTTTTGCTGAAAGGATTTCAAACATAAACTGCATCCAAATTTGCTTGAGATACCCCCTGCTAGAAACGGAGGGGTGTGTAGTGATAGGGGTGTCCGTCTGTCCATCTCTCTGCACGTTTGTCCGTCTTAGCTGTATCCACCATCCGATTCCTCCTATACCACTGATTAAAAAAATAAGACTTTTACAGAATCTTCACTACGTAGTGTCATTGTGGCCTCCTATTTCACTTTCTGATCTGATACATATTTGAACTTTCTTATAGCAAATCATGGACGTTGCCATTCTTTCTTTAATGTAAGAGGTACCTATCTCTTGCTCACAACTCCTCCAATACCACTAAATAAAAGTAGATGTTTTGATCGGACATATATCTGAGCTTTCCCATTACAAAACATGGAGACTGCCATTCTCTCTATAATATTGGGGATACCAATCCCTTATTCGATACTCCTCTCATAAAACTGAATAAAATTTAAAGAGACTTTCACAGAATCTTCACTACATGGTGTCTTCATGCAATTCCTGCTTTATATTTTGGGTCTTCCTCATCGCACAGACTTTGCAATTATACTCATTTTGGAGCGCAGGGGGGGGGGGGGGTTAACATTTTCTAAAGCTCCCTGTTCACAGTATCTCTAATTTTATTTTTATAGTCATTGTGAAATATTTCATAAATTTAAAGAAGCTTGTTATTCACAACTATTTTTTCAGGTATCAGATAAAGAATAAAAAATTGAATTTGATTTAAGGAATTTATTTTAAAAAACATGTTTTATTAAAATAGTCATGGCGTACACCCCCTCCTCTCAAAAAAAAATCTCTTGAAAAATAAGTTGATTTTTTTTTATTTATTTATAACCTCAGTAAGCTGAAACAATGAAATGTAACCCATGTTTTGATATTAGATATACAAAATAAGATATATAGCAATAATATACCTGAAAAAAAATTAAAGGCACTACCATGAATACTCATGTTACTATTTCACTGGAATGTAAAATCATACTTTGTTCATGGTAAAGAACTACGCACGGTAACTCCCGACTCCCGCCTACATTTTACAACCATTTAATTCAATATTGATGACGATTTGGCCATAAAATCTTTGTTTAATACAAAGATCAGTTCAATGGTAATTGATTAATTATTTTAATTCCAGTGCCAAATAGTAAAATATCCCTAATTCCAGCTCTTGAAATCAGGGGGGTAGACGATATTTTCCACTGAAATCGGGCTATAAAACATCACCATATTCTGAAATAGTCTTGGATATGAATAAATGTTTCTTAAATCTTTTTCTTATGTTTTATGCATATAAAATTAAGCATATATATTAGTAAAATATAATGTTTCAGTTGTAAAGCACTTGGAAATTGCTGAAAAAATAAGCATTTTTGTCGTTTTTTGTATATAAACATATGTCCCCCCCCCCCCCGTGAAACACAAAAAGCTTTGGTATGAATTTGTGAAATGACAGTCCATATTACCCGTAAAAAGGAATTTTTGTTTCACGGGGGGGGGGGGGAGACGTTTTAAAAATATTTTCCGTTTTCCGTTGATTTCTATAGTGAAAAACACGACTTCTACCAAAATTTTAGAGTTATCTCTCGTTGTTTTCCCAAAGAAGTAATGTTTTATGAAAATCCATATAAATATCAATATAAATATTCAAAATCATTCGAATATCTTAACTTTTGAAAATTGACTTGGAGGTAGGCGGGGGAACAATACTATCGTTCGCAGTTCTTTTCTTATCTTCAAGTGCAAAAAGATCGGGGTTCATATTTTAGACTCCTTGACGTAGGATTGTTCTTTATCATCTGACTAAAACTATTAAGACTATCCTTGAGCGTTTATTTACATAAGAGTATTGTCATGATAATGATATTTTTAAAACAACACTAGTTTAAATCAATATCTAATCTTTTTTTTTAGGTGCAAAAAGATCAGGTTTAACTGGTCTGCAGTAATACAGAAGGCATATGAAAAATTGGTATTACAATACTTTCAGGTGCATACCGCTTTACAAAAATAATACAATTACAAATAGCCTACAAACAATAGAAAAAATATTAAGCATATTGCTTATTTTGATCTCAATCCAGAATATGATTATAAATATATTTTCATTAATTAGCAAAAATCAAAATATCTACAACTTTTTTTCACACCCCATCAATACAGAACGATTTATATGGTACAAAAGATTCCCCTTTTTATCAGTCTTTACACTCAAAACATTAAGTAAGTGGCTGATGAATACATGTCAACATGACTTAAAAAGCATAACTCAAGTAAATAGCTTATCATTTTATTTCGTAAAAAGTTAGGGTTTTGTAATCGCTACATATGCAACATTCATTTCTTTCCTTGGCAATTTTCAAAAATACTGGACTTTTGAGATTTTGGAAAATCAAAGAGTTTACCAGAATTTGATAACACATGGATATTATTACTATGCATACCAGCAACATATATATTTCCCAGTGAATCGCTCTCCAATCCATAAGGACATTTTAGTTCGGGACTAGTATAATCCCAGGCAGTATCCCATTGTTCACTTATGGCTCTTACTTTGTTAATCTTCCAGTCAGTATACACAATAATTCCAGATTTTGCAACAAGAATATGAAAAGCAGAAGAGCCTGCTGTATCAAATTTCTTTATTTCGTTACCAAACTTATCTATTTTAACAATCTTGCTGCCACATGCCAAGTATAAGTCTTCCTTCCAACCTGATATCCCAAAGCTTTCAAAATCAAGGTTGATGCTTCTCACTCTCTTGAAATCAGATATAGAAAACACTTCAATAGATTTTGTAATTTTGCATGTCACAAACAATTCATTTCCTTTTTGCAATATGCCAAAAGGATCATAAAGAGATCCTATGTCTCCAATCAATTTCCATTCCTTCTTCGAGAGTTCCCCATAACAACATTTCCCATTTTTTCCATCAGAAAATATAAATGATTTGTTTAAAAGAAAAGTTCCATTGCGCACACATCCTCCATTGATGTTAAATTTAGTAACTAAGTGTAACTGCACATTCTCCAAATCAAAGATGTCACTTTTGATGTCGTGAAAAATCTCACTGACCTCAATGGTTGCCAATGTTTTAATTTTTTCTACTTCTTTCAAAATAGGTTCTTTTTTAACCATTATTCGCACTACCCTCGTTCTAAATCTAGTGCTTCTCAATTGCTGAAATGACTTATTTGCAGCACAACATTTTTTCATAAAGGTAGAATCATCTTTTTCTTTAGCTTTTTCAAGCATGTCAGAACAAAAGTCAGCAAACTGGATCCCATCATTGAAAGTGACTACATTTCTGGTTAGCATTTCTTTGCCTTTCTTGACAACAGCAGAAAACTCATTCAAATATTCACTTTTCAATCTTTCAATGAGACGAATAACATTGTTTATTTCTTTTTCAGTTTCTTCTGTGATTTTGTCTAAGGTGTCTTCTAGTTCCGTAATATTCCTCTCTTGTCCGTCTTTTGCGTCTATTAATTTCTTTCTAAAACTTCTTATATCTTCTACCATGCTATCAATTTTGCCACTTGATTTATACGTTTCTACAGCCTTTTCAACCGCTTCAACAGAATCACATTGTCTATGCTCCATTCCAACACAGATAATGCAACATGGCTGTTCATGTCCATAACAGTAGAGATTCAACTTATGGTCTTGATGCTTTTTGCAAAAGTCATCTTTTCCTAAAATTGATTCGCAGCTAGGTTAAGGACGCCCATGAAATATACGCCTTAATATATTCAGGGAAAATGAATACAATTTTAATATTTTTTTTAACAGCATTAGTTTTGATAAATGTGATATGTGGTGTTTGCACTTGTATATATCGGGTCTCTGCTGACTTCGGACAAAACGACATAGCTTACATCAGCTGTTTGTCACGTGACAGTTTTAAAATTAGAACATATATGTACTACTACAAAGATCGTAAAAGTTCAACGATATACGGGCATTTTTCCGCTATAAAATTTATTCTGTTTTCCTTGAGACAAATTCCTTAACACGAAAAGTGCTGGGAGCAACTTCCTCATGCTCGGGAATTCTTTAAAATTTAGCCGTCTTTCTAAAAACTCCAGTCAAAAATGTAATTCGCATTGGAATAATGTTACATTACGGAATAAATCAACAATGCACAACCAGCTCCCAACACTTTTCAGAATAGTAGGGATAATAGCTACACGTGTTTAAAAATTCAGAATTTATAGTGAAGCGGATATCGTTGAACTTTTGATATTTTCGAGGGGCTGGACCTGTCATTCTAGCATGTTACTGTACAAATGTGCTCCCTATGGCCTAATATAAAGTCTACACATTATCAATTTAGTTTGACAATAAAATGTGGATTAACATATTTCAGAATATTTCTCTCTTTTGGTCCGACTACGCGTGTTTCGTATTTATTTTTATTTTTACAAGCTACGATAAAAGCTTGATCCACGCCTCAAGTACAGAGAAACTGCGTGTCAAACTAAGAAATGACGTCATCTCAGTAAGTACAGCGAGATCAAGCTGGCTTTCATTCTACATACGCTAAGTGGTATTATGGCAAGATAAGTTGCACATCCATTTATCTTTATAATATTTATGATAAACGAAAGTATTTAATGTGTTTTAAAAAGAACATATAGTATTTATTCATCGAGATTCATTTGTATTGTTTTAACGTGACGTCATAGTAGCTTTACCGAACCTCTGCATAGGCTGACGTATATATGGGAGTCCTTAACCTAGCTGCGTTGTATATGTTGCGATTTGATCTGATCCAAGGGGTATACGTTGTGGCCTCTTGACAGCAGAAGTTTTCTATGGCATTTTGTACAAATCTTGCACAAAAACTCCAAACAAGATAAACAGAAATCAGACGCGCCTTCCTCCTCGTTTTCTCTCAAACAAGGATCACAAAGTTTCTGGTCTGGACTTTTAAGAATTTTCTCCAGTATTTCATTCACAGGGAAACATCCTGCCCATTCCGCTGGTTTATCAAAGGGACCGACAACAGCAATGAATTCTCTACATAATGGACAATTAAAACCCAATCTTGTGTCCGTAGATTTACACAAACTAACAATATGTGACGATAAACAGTCGTGACAAAAGGAATGAGAACACGGTAGATATCGGGGAGTTTTAAATTTCTCAAAGCAAATAGAACATACTGTTACATCCTCAAATGACGAACTGTCAGTCAAAGCGGTGGCCATTCTCTTTAACACAGTACCTGTTAGAGTTTATTTCCTGCTAAGAAAATAGGACACTGCAAGAACTATATGTACGAAAGCTTGTATTAGTCATAATTTCATTCTTTTCAAATCTATAATTATGAATTAATGAAATATATGGAGATAACGAACAGTATTCAAGCTCAAAAGTCCATTAAACAATACAAAATAGGAGCAGAGCAAACACGGACCTCCAAACATTAGAGGTGGGATCAGATGCCATGGAGGAGTGAGCATCCCCTGCCGACCGGTCACACCCGCCGTGTGCACCTTGTCATGATCGGGAAATAACGGAAAAATCCGTCGACAATTCAGTGTGTAAATAACGGCCTAACAATTAGTATGAAAAACGTCAATCAGCATTTGACTCAATGATAAATTGTATTTGCTGACAAGGTCATTGTACCGACCATAGAACTTACAAAATGATGACTTTAAACGAGACAGCTGATATTCTTGTTTCATCAACTTGTTTGTCAATAATTTACCTCGTTTTAGAAATTGTACATACGTAGAGCATGCTCTTGCGTATCGAATCAACTGAGAGATATATACCCCGTATGCAGGTGATGAAGGTATATTGCTGCATAAGTAAGGGAAGTTTACGATTGAAATGTTAAAATCATCACGTTTATCATAAAGCTTTGTTCTCAGATTACCATTAACGTCTTTTTCAAGTAAAATATCCAAATATGAAATAGATGTGTCAGACTCTGTGGTATCTTTTATCCCAAGCTCACCAGGATTTATCGTATCGACATAAGAATGGAAATAGCCATTGTTAATTGACAATACATCGTCGATATATCTAAATGTCGAGTTGAAGGCCACAGCAAGTGTTTTCTTCTTTTCAAGTACAAGATTTTGGACAAATTCTGCTTCATATGAATACAAAAAAAGGTCTGCTAATAACGGGGCGCAATTGGTACCCATTGGAATTCCAATAGATTGTTGGATGACCTGGTCTCCAAAAACTACATAGATATTGTCAATCAGAAACTCAAGCATCTTTTTAATGTCAACTTCAGAGTACTTGTGTGTACAATCAGAATGTTTTTAACAAAATAATTTTGCAAATGACCAATGACAAGGTAAGTATATTTACGAGTTCCATTTTTATTGAAAAAGCAGCTGTCAATGATATCAAAAAGCCTGGACTTTAATTTATCGTGGGGAATGGTTGTGTGTAAAGTTGAAAAGTTGTAAGTTTTTAAGCTGTTTATTTTGGTAAAATTCTGTGATTTCAAATTTTCCAAAAGTTCCTTGGAATTTTTAAGTATCCACATCTGATTTACACAACCTCTCGAATATATTGTTGCACAGTACTCTTGAAGTTTCTCCTTCACCACTGTTAATATCTTAGTGAGGAGTAAAGAAAGAGGCTTCGTTGAACATTTAATGGAACCCGCTATGTATCTTTGTTTATAAAATTTGCAAATAAACTCCGAAACGGGTGCAAGCGAGTTCTTACTAACTCCTCTATGAATACACTTGGAACAAGATGCTGTCCGTAAACTATATTCAGATTTTACTCGCATAGTAAGTATCGTACATTAAATTTAAAGTCTACTTTCATATAAACAGCCATGAAATAGCAAAAACGTGAATATGGTGACAACTGACAATTCAGGTTGGCGGATCTAAGTTACTGGCAATTTTTAATGAAACTGACAACAAGCAATTGTTTATTTATTTCATGAAACATCATCACTGAATTATTCAATCAAAACTTGATTTAAAAATTATATAAAAGACATAAGTTGTGATAACCGATTAAAAAAGGAAAAGTGCAAATTATTTCCGACATTCACCGATCTTAATATTGACGGAAACTTCTAGAACATCATATAGCATTTAGTCCGATGTTAAAAAGAAAAACTGAATGAAAAAAAAAACTTTTGAGTGAAAGGTCATCGAAAAAATGGTAAATCATTGATAACACTATAAGTTGTGAATATATATATATATATATATATATATATATATATATATATATATATATATATATATATATATATATATATATATATATATATATATATATATATATATATATATATTTATATATTCCTCACTGAAAGCATAGTGACAACGAAGTACAATTTGTAGTTCGTAATAATTTGCTTACATGAAATGAAAACATTAATGAATAAGGTATTGTTCAAATACAATTAAAGCTGTTAAAAATTTGTGCTTTAATCAATACATTTCAAGTTTTTTTTCCGATTACAGTTTTTTGTATCAAATACTCGGCATATTCATAGGGCGTTAAAAGCTAATGTTTACAACAAAAAATCAATTTATCATTAAAATGTGCATATTCGCTGCTTTTTTTTCCTTGACGGAAATGAAATAAGAGCACCCGAAGTACAATATCCATAACATCGTACATGTATATTAGCATGCTTCACATAAACGTCAATGAATGAAATTGTTATTTTCAAGTTTTTACAAAAGGGAGATGGTGACGTACATCTACTTCTGATCCAAAGGTAAATGTGGGATTTTGAACAATTTGAAAGTATTTCTTCCTGCTATAAGCCTGTAGGCTGTCGGTAGAAACTACAATATATATCTGTCGGTAGTGGTATAAATTCAATTCCCCACGCTTGTGCGGGATTTTATCTACTATTTAATAAATGAATGACAAAATATAGTATTTTGAATATCAATGATACTGGTATTGTTATATTTTCTAGAATTTTTATCTTCTCTATAATTAGATATTGAAACCTTTGCATGATGAATTGTACAAACAAAAATTAAAAATGGCAGTGATTTAAAGTACTTGTTTGATAATACGCTACACATACAGATGGCTAGATAAACTAGTCAAAATGTATGTACATCAACCAAGTTCAAGTGTCATATGGGGCATATACCGAGACTTGCTTCAAAAAGCTCTTTAAAGTAAATCTTATGGCCCTTCTAATGAAAGGACCTTGTTATGATCCTTGTTAGCAAATATAACTTATCATTTCGTCGTATTTTGACAGCCGTATTTCATACCAATTGTTAGGCCATGCACATACTTAATTTTACTAAGGATTATCCGTCTACGTTATTAATACACATTGCTCACTGCGGCTGTGACCGGCCGACAGGGGATACCTACTCCTCCTAGGCACCTCTTGAATTTCGGGGCCCTGTGACAGATTTATTTGTAGCTTTCTGATATCGATCAATGTTTATTTTTAACTTTTTAGATTCACTTTGCAAAATTATGATAAAAGGATTTTTTTTGGTATTTTAATACTTGTTTGGAAAAAAAATACTCAGTAAGAAGTTTGAAAAATAAAGCAATAATAAACAACTCAAAACTTTTCATTCATTTCTTTCAAAATGAAAATTAAACTGTAGGGCTGAGTTTCAATTTTCAATATCTTAGCATAAATATTTGTTTTGTATAGAATTACATTGTCAAAGCTGCCTCTGTGTCACCCTACACTTCTATAGAATAAAGAATACATATTTC
The DNA here is from genome assembly GCF_033153115.1 of Saccostrea echinata. NCBI lineage: Eukaryota > Metazoa > Mollusca > Bivalvia > Ostreida > Ostreidae > Saccostrea > Saccostrea echinata. The sequence goes on from NW_026889782.1 coordinate 21,067,027, forward strand.
GAATCCTGGTCATATATTGAGGGGGAAAAGAGGAAATAAGAGAATCGAAGGCTACACTTAAATTAATTTAATATATTTCAGTTACGAAATTTTCAAAAACTATAATTTATTTATAATTTTTACATTGTATACTAAAGTTCCTGGATGTATGTTTGTTTTTCGCTACCTTCCATCAAATAATTATACATTTGTAATTATAACTGGAAATGCCCTTCTCCTTTAAATATCAAATAGGAAAATACAAGTGTACAAAAACTGTTTAGAAGTTAAAAAATGATAAATAATGTGCGTTTTTCCTATAGAGTTTTGAAAGAAAATGTCAATAATCATCACAGACTGAAAGAAATGTCTTCCATATATATTGATATTGGGACCACTGATATTTAGAAAGGACTAACAAATCATGGATATTTGTGTTGACAAGTAGGTGAAAAATGTACAGTTCTGTAGGAAAGCTACATGTATTACCACAATATTCATCTAATATTCAAAATGTTTTGATAACTGCTTTATGTCACCTGCATATTTTTGTTAGAATGATCCTACAGAAGTGAAAATGAACTATTTAATCTCATGAATTCTCCATTTGGTACATTTAAAACAATTTTAAAGTTTTTGTTTTCAGAAATTCATTCTTTGGTTGTAACAATTTAAGAATTCATGATTTATATTAAATACAAAAGGAATTTTAACGTTAACACATCTATTTAAGAAAAAACTCTAAAATTATAATTTGTTTTCTACGAGAGATTATATATTTTTTTTAATAGTTTTTTCCTCTACATTTCTATTGAAATCTCAATAGCAAACCAAACTAGATGTTCAAAGTTTCAATAGATGTAAATGACAATAGATTTAAAGGGATTTAGAATGTACTAAAATGGGCTGAAAATAAAATAAATGGATATTTGGGGTTTTCCTGGCCTTATTTCTCGTGCTAAAAATAATAGTCATAAAAGTCATATCACAATAGGAATATTAGAACAGAATATATAAGTTAATAACCCCCCTTTTTTTTCTTTTTTTTTTTGCTTGGACAAGGTTCCGTCTCCTTTTAACACAAATACATTTTTCGATATAATTCGATATACAGACATCTCAGTTTTTGTTTTCAGCAAGAAACGTCGGAGTTGTAAACGGCTTTTCATCTGATTCGTTGCCCTTCAACTGTTTCATCAGATTGAACTTTTGATAACATTTCCTTTCTTTACTTTACTTTAGTATTATATAGACAGAATCAAATGTGGTCATGGGTACAAAGGGAAAATCCAATCCCTCTAGAGGTCCATCCATCAGTTACATGGGCGAAGAATGTACAGTTCTCTCTATTGAGAAAAAAAATCATCTGTTTCGTATACACCTTTGCAATTTGTTGCAGATAAAGATAAAAAAAATTTAACCTAACACACTAATGTATTAATTGACATTATTTCTTTTTAACTCTGTTTTAGGCAAGTAGTCACCTCAGTGCTTTTGATAGAACACGACAGATTGGTCATTGCAAATAAGAAATTGTTGTGATTCTGTCAAGTCTGGTAGTAATGCAATGCTCCATTATTTGATGTTCGAATCATTGTCTTCTATTTTCTCTAAGTTGGATTAAGAGGAGATCTCTCTGTCATCTACACCGTAAAAAGCAACGGTATGAAATCGCGGATAATCTTTCGCTTTCAGATGTTTTACAAAGTCTAATTTAGAATTTACAAGGTTTACATGTAAAACATACCTCTTGTTTCATTTATCTCAGCGCATGGTATCTTGGTGTTGGAAATACCTGTCATCAGGTTTCTTCAACTAATGTCTCCATTATTACGGAGCCTGGCGATATGATAAATAATTTATTAGTTTTGACGAAGAAATCAATTGATTAATATAATAAACCAACTTTACTATATGTTTTAATCAAATAAAAGAACACACATGATTAAGCAAATTCTGCGTTATTAACTTTTTAAATTACACTATGTCACTAAAACAAATGCACAAAAAATACATACCGCAGCTTTTGCAATGTCATCGTTGTCAATCTAAGATGCTAATTAGACTCAACAGGAAAAAGCTTTTATATAAAATATAATATAAGCTGCTATTCCACTAAGGTAATATTTTTCAATCTGTGTTTAGCGTATTATACAGAGGTTATTTTTTTAGATTAAAGATTTACCCATTTTAATTATTTTTCAGAAAACAGGCGTATAGATTCGACCTTTTTTTTTTTTAAAAAAAAAAGACAGCAATTATCTGTCTAATCACTCAACAATACAATCTTTTTAAGATAGAAGTATTCATTGAAACTATAATGTAAATGACCGCCGAAATATGGCTGAAATATTGCCGACTCGGCGTAAAGCTATAATAATCAATCAGTCAATCATAAGGTGAATGACAGAAGTTCAGATATAACTTTGTGCTTTTTATTCACTTCGTTTGCAATAGGACACCATGAAGCAAAAGATATTGTTTTGTGTATAAAGGAATAAATGAAACTCAAACTTCTGATTTCTTTTTTTTCATTTTCAAAATATATTTTAAAATATAAAAAAGAAAGAGGGAACGCTGGCATAATATACTCAGAGTTCTTAAATTTCATTTTAGTTTAATAACTTTTCTGGAAAAAGTTATCAAAACGGTAAACTTATAACTTGCCTGGAAAAAGGTAAAGAGTAAATGCTAGATTGAATGGTGTTAACATGGTTTACTATTCACCTTATTTGTAAGGTTTATTTTTCAAATGTAAAGGGCAAGACAGAACACAAAGTAATGAACTTTACAGGATAGAAAAAATAAAGAGAATTCTATGGTGAACCGTTCGCGCATGATTTGAACGCATGTGACATTTTCGTATTCTTACCCGTTGTCAAGTGTGTTGCTAACGCTGAGGGTAACATTACGGACTGTTAAATGTGTATAAACCAATCAGATTTTAGTATTTAACATGAAAGTATAAATCTATATATTTATTTCAACTCTACAAAAAGTTCATATTTATAGACGTCTTTGTTTTTGTAATTTATTTTTTCTATCCTGTAAAGTTCATTACTTTGTGTTCTGTCTTGCCCTTTACATTTGAAAAATAAACCTTACAAATCTGATGGTTTGCCAATTCTTGCATTTGGTCGTGCAGATACATTGTTATTAATTATTAACTTTCTTAAGTGTTCAGGCCAAATGGGCCATTCAACATTCAACATTTTTATACAAATATCCTGTGATTTAAATCTTGAAAATATATACGTAGCATTTCAGTTCTGATGAATCAAGAGTCGGATAATCTTCATCTGCGCGGCTATACAAATACCGATAATTACTGCAGATGCAGCAGCACGGTGAGATCATGGACACCAAATAAATGTAAAGTGTGAGGGAAAAAAATATGACTTTTATGCATGCTATCAATAAGGAATTGTTCCATCGAAACAATAAAAGATAACATTTCATATTCCCGTGTACGATTTCTAACACAACCATAAATAAATGTAGATCCACCAACGCTGTGACCAATAATTGGATTAATGGTTTCTGTGCTACATATCGGTATTCTATTTCACTTCAATTGGCTTATTTTAATTCACACATTTTAACTATTTTTTTATATAGAATTGTTTGTTTTAAATCAATTCTAAATTATATTTGTTACAGCATATAGATTCAACATATAGTCAACAAATAATTTTGAAGCACTGAGATGTATGAAAAATATGAAGATATGAAATAGTGCTTCATGCATAGAGACAAAATTTGTTGAAATGCGCACCTGCTGCATCAAAATTGGTACCGTATATGATTTACTTGATGACCCCTGTGTCGAGGCCTGTGCTGGTGCACTATTTTCCTCGAGGATCTCTACAGCCCAGTAGCTAAGTACTTTTACACTAGCTTGAAAATTCGGAGATATATTTAATGACTGTGGTAAAAATTTAGAAATTCGTTTCAAAATTAAGGATTATCTCCCTCATGCATAGCTCTGATCCTTCAAGGTATTTGGCTCCAGTCTTTTGCATCGCCCTTTTCAGTTCTTCAAAGTTTTTTTTTTTTTTTAATTTGAATATTTCGCATTTCCAACGTTTCGGCATGAGCGTCACTGAATAATTTGTTGAAATGCGCATTTGGTGCAACAAAATAGGTACCGTATAAAATTTACATGAATCGATGTAATTTAACCATGTTAGCAGGTTTACTAATGACTTTGGTCCTTGCTATATTTAAAATCACAGTGAGTTGGAGTGTTTTTTTCCGCAACCCTGGACTGTTTTATGTTTACAATAATAAATGAAATTTCATAAAACATGTAGTTACATTATATTTTGTGTCCTTGAAAGAGTCTTGATAAGATACAGTTATCAATATTATAGATAAATAAGATAAGTCGTTAAATCTTGTTGAGGTTACAAAGGGTGATAGAGTATAGCAATTTATTTATCTTTCTGCATAAGACATAAAACGAATCATTGACATTCAAGTTCTCCATATATAACGGCATTATTTTTTAACTTAAAGAAATACAAATAGAGGGTATAACTAAGACAATACGTTTGGTACATTATAGGATATTACACTAAAAAACTGAGACTTTACTTACATAAGATCTATTACTTTTGAGGGGACAGTTGTAACCCAAGGATATGATACATTACCAGACTGGAAAACATAAAATCTATAACGTGCAAAAAGTTCAATAAAATGTCATTCAAACTCTAAATATCAAAAAAAGCTTATGCAAATCGTGCATGTCATCATTTTATGTTACACCTGGTACATAATTGTCAGATCATTTCGTAAAAAGAAATTGTTTTATAATTGCTACATACACAACATACATTTCTTTCTTTATCAATTTTCATAAATACTGGAGTTTTCATGTTTGAAAACATCCTTATCAGCTCACCTGAATTTGATATCACATGAATATTATGACTTTGCATACCGGCAACATATATATTACCAGAAGAATCATTATCAAGTCCGTAAGGACATTTTAATTCGGGACTTGTATAATTCCAGACAGTGTCCCTTTGTTCCGTTATTGCACTTACTTTGTGAATCTTCCAATCCGTGTAAACAATAGTTCCAGATTTTGTGATAAGAATATTAAATGCAGTAGAGCCTGGCCTATCAAATACCTTTATTTTATTACCTACATTATCAATTTTGACAATCTGGCTGCCACAAGCCAGGTAAAAATCTTCCTTCCAGCTTGAAATCCCATAAAATTCAAAATCAAGGTTTATACTTCTCAGTTTCTTAAAGTCAGACATAGAGAACACTTCAATAGATTTTGAACCAACGCATGTTATAAGCAATTCGTCTCCTTTTTCCAATATGTCAAAAGGATCATGTAATGATTCAATCAATCCCCAATCCTTCTTTGACTGCTCCCAATAACAAACTCTTCCTTTCTTTCCATCAGAAAATATAAATGTTTTGTTTGATAGCCATGTTCCACTGCGTACTTTTCCTTTAGTGGTACTAAATTCAGTAATTAAATGCAGCTGCACATTGCTCACATCAAATATAATATTTGGAATATTTTGAATCAATTCAGTGACCTCCACACATGCAATTTTTTTTCATTTTTATTATTTCTTCCACTAAGGATTCCTTTCTAGCATGAATCCGTACTTCTCTTGTGCCAAATCCTACTCTTTTCAATTGCTGATATGTCTTTTTTGCAGCATGATAACTTATCATCATATTTGACTCATTTTGATTTTCTTTGGCTTTTTCAAGCATTTCGGAACAAAATTCAGTACACTTGATTCCATCACTAATAGTGATCGCAGTTGTATTAAGCATTTCTTTACCTTTTTTAACAGCAGCAGAAAACTCATCCAAATGTTCTGTTTTTAATCTTTCTATGTGCATAACAATTTCCTGTAATTCTTTTTCAGTCTCCCGCGTAACGTTGTCTAAAGTGTCTTCTAGTTCTGTAATATTCAACTCTTGTGCGACTTTTGCATCTATCAGTTTCTGTCTAAAATGTCTCATATCTTTTAACATGCTATCAATTTTGCCACTTGCTTTGTAGGATTGTGCAGCTTTTTCGACAGCTTCAACAGAATCACATTGTCTATGCTTTGTTCCACGACAGATTATGCAACATGGTTGCTCATGTTCGTAACAATAGAGTTTCAACTTTTGGTCTTGGTGCTCATTACATGTATTGTCTTTTCTAAGGGCTGACTGTATGTGGTGCGGTTTGATCTCGTTCAAAGTGCAAATGTTGTGTTCTTTTGATAACAAATGTTTTCTGTGATATCTCGTACAGATTTTGCACAAAAACTCCGAACAGGTTAAGCAAAAGTCCGATGCATCTTCTTTTTTCATTTTCTCTCAAACAAGAATCACATGTTTTTTTGGTCAGGGCTTTTAAGAATTTTCTCCAGTATTTCATTTACAGGAAAAATTTCTGCCCATTTTTCTGGCTTGTCAAAGGAACTGACAAATGGAATGTGTTCTCGACACAATGGACAGTCAAATCCCAGGCGTGGTTCCGTAGCTTTGCACAAACTAACAATATGAGACGATAAACAGTCGTGACAAAAAGAATGAGAACAGGGTAGATATCAGGGTGTTTTAAATTTCTCAAAGCAAATCGAGCACATTGTGATGTCCTCAAATGACGAGCTGTCGATGAAAGCAGTGGCCATCCTCTTTATCTCTAGAACTGTTAGTATTAACTAACTTGAAACAGAGGGCGCTGCAAGGACAAGGTGTATGGAAGCTTGTGTTCGTCATGATTTCATTCTTTTTAAATCTCAAATATTTCTGAGTTATTAACTGGGTATGGGGGCAATTTAGAGTCTTGGTTGACCTGAAGGTGAAAATACTGCCCGAGGTCCCAAGGTCCAAGAAATCAAATTTTACCCGAATCCCAGTCTATAACTGTTTTGTTATACCCTTCACTTAAGATAAAACACAAATTGAAAACCTATTAACAGATTTCATCAATATGTAACAATTACTTTCTAAGTAATTGGCTTTTTAAAAAACCACAGTTTTCCCGTGGTGTCATCATTCAATTAGAATACGATAAGTCTTGCAGCTCTAAACTTATTTTGGCGTCGCCGATATTGAACGACGACTAATTACTGTAAAGAAGCAGTGGCGATGCGGTCTAACAATTCTTATGTTTGACTGACAGACCGTTGTTAGACTGATGCAAAAAACATTTACTTTGTTGGACTTTTCATTGGTAATAAATATATAGAAAGATATTTATGAGGGTATAACAGAGTACATTTGCTAGTCTTGCTTCAGATCATATTATACATGTACCTCTACTGATTTTTCACGGTAAAACATACAAATAAACGCGCATAAAATATATTGCACGTAAACCCAGATAGCAAGACTACATTGGCCCAACGTTGGTTGTTGGTTGGTAAATTGGTATAGTGTTGGCGTTGGGCAGTAAATGTTGGCCCAACATTGGACCAACTGATGATATGTTGGCTGGTCCATCGTTGTTGGGTATGCGATGTTGGGCAAACGTTACTCCAATGTAGTATATGTTGGCATGAAACATGACCACTTTATGTTGGGCATCTGATGCTGGCCCAATGTAGGTCCAACCGACTAAATAAGGGCATAAAACAAAGCCAGTGTGTATTGGGATGTAATGTTGGCCCAACATGGGGGCAACCTAATAATGTTGAAATGAAACATGGCGAATGTGTGTTGGGCATGTAATGTTGGTCCAATTTTGGCCCAACTTAGCATATTTATTATAATGAGGCATTGATCCATTTGGAAGGAAAACAACGTACTTGCATTTATTAAAATACATGTAGGTAGTCACCTGTACGAAAATTTACGCCCTGACCTAAGAAATCAATAGACGGAATCCATATTTCATCTATAGAGAACTTAATCAGACTGTTAGGCGGAGTCAGGGTGGAATCAGGGCGGAATATGGTCCAAAATATTTAAATGAGTTAAGACGGATTCCGCCTTTTCTAAAACGCATTACTTGCGAGGAATATTCCGCCTTACCTGCAAGGTGTATTCCGCCTTACTTGCAAGGCGTATTTCACCTTACTTGCAAGACGTATTCCGCCTTACTTGCTAGGCGTATTCCGCCTTAATGATTAGATGGGTTTTGCATCAATGGTTACAATATAATCTGCCTATCACAGTGTATCAACTATTGTTGTTACACTGTGATAGGCACTGTTGTTTCAGACTTCTACAAGCTTCATGAAATATGGAGGAAAATAAAATTATACAAATTCATGTATGTTTACCTCTCATAACCTCCACTTTATTTGAATGAAGCACAGGTGTTAGATTGCATTCCTTTTTCCCATGAATCTTCTGCCATCTGGATTGAGCAAGCTCTCAAATGAGAAGAGCAGCATTGTCAGTTTACTGGTAATAGTGAATGCGTGCTGACTTCTGGCCTTCATACTGACTTGCTGCAGTTGTCGCTGTCCACATTTTATCTTTATCAGCCATAATTGCTGAAGACTTGAACAGCTTGAAGTGCCGAAATGTATAACACTGCACTGCAGAATATTCTATCTACAGTTCTAAAATTTATGAAAATAGTTTTTTTTAATTTCTTTTTCATTTACTTTTCATAATCTTCCTATATTTGAAAAAGGCAATAACTTAAGACCCCTTGCTTCAAACACTTTCAAATTACATACATGTATATATTCAATAGCTGATCATGAAATATGTAGATCTAAGTTAAATGAATTCATACTCTTATCCATATTATTTTGAAATGTACATGGATAATAACAAGTCGAATTCATATACAGGTATGAAACTGAATGCATGGACAACAAACTAAACACGTGGAAATAAAAATAAAACTCCTTAGAAAATGAGCTTTACTGAATACAAAACAAACAAGTAGTCAATATTTATTCCAGAATATATGAACATAGCATGGAGTAGCTCAGAGATTCAATAGACTGAATATATCTGCTGGTGTAAGCGATATTTCATCAAGCTAGAATGACCTGTGTTGCACAGAAGAAAAGAAGGGAAAGTTTTAAAGTTTTCAGAAGTTGTTTTTACATCTACATCTATATTCAAATGCACAGTAAAGTTTTGAGTTTGTCATAAAATGTAAATAAAAATAAAATTAAAGCAAGATATATATTTTCCAGCTTGGATTTTTTTTTGTGTATTTGTAGAGTCATAGCATTGGTTTCCTCGTTCCAAGTTTGAAAAACGCTGTGAGAAATGTGACTTAGGAAGAAAGGGAGGGGTGGCTTGGTGATTTTCCGCTATAATTTCAAAACGGGTCGTTTAAAAAATACAGGAAAATATCAAGATTAAATTGGCACTTAGCTTCACGTAGAAAGAATTCTCCCCACAATTTAAAAGGTTTTGTTTTATATAAAAAAATATTTAAATTGAATTCTTATTCATTTTTTTAAGACTAGGACGAACCATAGTTTTTTTTTTCAGTTAAAAATTGTTTTTGTCGATATGTACCTCTACAGAATTACATTATTTGTGTGTATAATGGTTAAAAGTATAAGTCACTAAAAATGACAACTAGGATAACCTGAGTTTTGTTTTTGGTTTGTGTGTTTTTTTTAAATCAAGGATTATATAGTTCGTCTGTTAAAATTAGCACATTTACATCTATTTCTCTATACTAATTATTAAACTGTGCAAAACCGGAAAAAACCCGTCCAAAAATAATACATTGCATTATTTTAAGAGTGTTAAAAAGAAAACTAGTTTTGTCTATAGAAGGAATGTCTAATATCATTTCTTAACTATTATCTGTAAATGTTATTACAAATAAATGAAAATTAATATATAATTTTTAATTATGATCGGGCTGTGTCCGATGCATCTTTAAAAATCGCACTACCTATTATATTACCAATTATATTATTCTATCCATCTAGTAAATGGTTTTCCAAAAACTTTGAATATATTCTTGCAAATTGATTTTAGTCATCTTGTAGCGTCAAACTTGTGTCATCAAAATCTTCACTATGAGTTTTAACTTACGTTGGTGCAGACTAGTACGTGGATCTTCATAGAATTATTTGATTTGTGGTTTAAGGAGATTATGATTATTATTATTTACAGTATGATTATTCCGTGTTACATAGAACTGTCAAACAACCCTTAATTGTGTATTATTAGCGATAATACAGACTTTCACAATAGAAATGTTTTTATTCTAAGTTTTTTCGTGATATGATTTTTTCACTTACGTCCATAAAAAATTACAAGAAGTCTGTTTCCCCTACATATTGTCAACGGTTTTTTTTTTCTTTCATTTACTTGTATTTTCTTTTTCGCACTTTGTATCATATAACGAATTGAATTAAACTGCAAAAATCAATATAATTTATCTCAGTAGAATACATCTAAAAAGTATATTTTGTAAAATGAAGTAATGGGAATATATCGTAGACGAAAGCTTATTTTTGCCTGCTACCAGGCGGTATGCAAAATGCGGAGTGCAAATAAATTATCACAAATCTAAAGTACATATTTATGGGAGTTTTATTTAGATGAAAAAATACTTATGTGACACACACACACACACACACAGAGAGAGAGAGAGAGAGAGAGAGAGAGAGAGAGAGAGAGAGAGAGAGAGAGAGAGAGAGAGTAATAATTAATGTCTCTGTTAGTCTGTAATATATAAGGTTGTCTTTACAAAGTACACTTACTGTTAATAATGTCTTGCGAAACACGCATGACATCACAACTTTTATTGAATTTGTAATCAGAATACAAACTGCAAATCTTCACCGTTCCACAGATATAACTAACAATGAATTTAAAGAGATTTTACAAATGTGCTAAATTTAAAAAAGTCTATTATGGTTTTTCCCTTATTATTTGCGGTAAATATAGTTGTGAAAGGGAAACCATTTAACAATAGGGATACTAAAATAGATATTACATAAGAACAGTTTTTTTTTTTTTTTTGTTTTTTTTTTTTGTTTTTTTTTTTTTTTTGTCTTGAATAATTGTGACTTGAGCTGCTTATGATAAATAAATTACTTCGTTGAAATATCGAATCAAGATTTAAGCTACACGAAATAAATGTATAGAAGTTCAATTGAATATAAAATAGGTATTACTTTATTTCATTACTATTATCTGTCTAAATAAGGTTTCCTTAAAAATCTTGTTACCAATAGGTTCCAATTTTAATGTAAAGGACATTTTTTCCTTAAGTTTTGATCAATTTTCACATTTGATGCCACATTGAATAATATCCTTTTTGTGCTGAAAATCAATCATATTTCCCATATTTTTGCTGCTAATGATAGTAGCCTCATTGAAATCAAATTCACTTCATTTTGCTGTAATATACCGGTATATAACATTCACACATCCTTCCTTTTGTTTCTGAATATGCTTGACTTCAGCTACGGACATTTTTAAGATAAATTATTCCTGTCAGATAAGGAATCTTTCTTTTAAACAAGAACGTGAAATCTTAATATAAATAGCATCATCCATCTTAACATTCTTGAATAAGTGTCAGTCAATCTTTGGACAAAACATATTATGTCGGTTGTCTAGTTACTGGTTGGTTGGAGACGGTGGCATAAGGTATGTTATCTCTTTAATGTCTCCATCTTTGGAACACACAAACAGAGAATCTTTCAAAGAGACACAACAAGCTGTAGGATATGCCACCTCTTTCAAAATAAGAAGACAATTTCCAATGCTATTTAACACATGTATGCCATCATTGGGATATGCAACAAGAATGTTACACTTTTTATCTGTTGCAACAGTTCGAGCTCCGTATCCAGATATAATTCCGGAAGGTTTATACGAAAAACAAACATTTCCTTTTGGTGATAACGCAAATACTTTCTTTGATACTCCATCGGCTATGCAGATATCTCCGTTTCTGTTTTCAGCAAGGAATCGGGGATTTGTATATGGCTTTCTGTCTCCCTCATCACCCAGATATCCTACAAACTTGCCCTCTGATTGAACTTTGATAACCTTCCCTTTTTTCGTCTGTGCGTGATACAAACCTATCCAAACATGGCCTGGATTAAGGAAGGAAAATGCTATACCTCTAGGAGTCCACCCATCAGCTTCAGATGTAAAATATGGTCTGATAGCCTCAGTTGAAAATTGTTCATCTGTTTCATATACTTTTTTGCAATTCGTTGCCGAGTAAAGAATGCGAGAATTAAAAGTAGCAATACATCTGATAAAAGAATTTCCGTTGATTCTCTTTAACTCCTTATTAGACCAGTCGCCATCTCTCTGCTTTTGATAGAGCACGATGGACTGGTCATTGCAAACAATGATTCGCTGGGATTCTGCCAGATCTGGAAGTAGAGCAATGCTCCATGTATCTTTTAAATTCTCGTCATTGTCTACAATTCCCTCAACGTTCGGTTGAGACGAGATTTCTCTATCATCTACACCGTAAAAAGCAAAGTTATGAAATCGTGGAGAACCTTTAGTTTCCAAGTGATCACCAACGCATGCTTTGCAAACTTTTGTTTTGCAAGGTATACATAAGAAACGCACCTCTTCGTCACATTTATAACAGCGCACGATGTCTTGGCCTTGGAAATTTCTGTCATCAGATTTCTTTCTTTCTCCAGTTTCACCATTACTGCCGAGCCTAATTATAAAACAAGAGACCCATGGGCCACAACGCTCACCTGATTAACTTTGGCCCTGCTGTTTTTCACCTGACTTCCCCACCTTGTGATACCTATTGTGGCCTGCCCTACCCCCGGGCGTCATGATTTGAATAATTAAAAATCTACACTACCTCAGAATGCTTCCACAAAAGTTTCAGCTTTTCTGGCCAAGTTGTTCTTAAGAAGAAGTCGCCCGCGTGGCGCAGTGGTTAAAGCGTCTGCTCTAGACTCGCGGAGTATGGAGTTAATCCTTACGTCGCGGGTTCGAATCCCAATGCGGGACGTGGAGACCGGTCCTTCGGATGAGACCCTATAAACCGACGTCCCGTGTCGCAGTAGATGCTGGCACGAAAAAGATCCCTCACTGCTCAATGGCCCTGAGTGGTCAGAATTTGTAGTCCTCCACCGGCAAGTGATGGCATCTCCATATGAGTGAAAAATTCTCGAGAGGGACGTTAAACAACAAACAATCAATCAGTAAATCTTGAGAAGATTTTTCCTACATATTTCAATGTAAAACTTAGATTTCCTAATGTGGCCCCACCCTACCCCAGGAGCAAAATTTGAACAATTTAGAATCTACACTACCCCAGGATGCTTCCACAAAAGTTTCAGCTTTTCTGGCCCAGTGGTTCTTGAGAAGAAGATTTTTCCCATATATTGTAATGTAAAAATTGGATTCCCTATTGTATCCCCGCCCTGCCCTTGGGGGTCATGATTCGAACAATTAAGATTATACACTACCACAGAATGCTTCCACATAAGTTTCAGCTTTTCTGACCCAGTTGTTCTTGAAGATTTTTCCTAAATATTTCAATGTAAAACTTAGATTCCCTATTGTGGCTCCACCCTCCCCCAGGGGAGGCGGCAAGATTTAAACAAATTAGGATCTCTACTACTTCATGATGCTTCCACATAAGTTTCAGCTTTTCTCGCCAAATAGTTCTTGAGAAGATTTTTTCCTATATATTTCAATGTAAAACTTAGATTCCCTGTTGTGGCCCAACCCTACCCCCGGGGTTCATGATTTGTACAATATAGAATTTGACTACCCTACAATGCTTCCACATAAGTTTCAGCTTTTCTAGCCCAGTGGTTCTTGAGAAGAAGATTTTTAAAGATTTTTCCTATATATTTCAATGTGAAAATTGGATTTCCTATTGTGGCCCCGCCCTACCCCTTGGGGTCATGAGTTGAACAATTTAGAATCTACATTACCTCAGGATGCTTCCACATAAGTTTCAGCTTTTCTTGCCCAGAAGAAGATTTTTTTAACGACCCCACCCTATTTTTTACTTTTCTTGATTATCTCCCCCTTGAATGGGGATTGACCCTTCATTTTAACAATTTAAACTCCCCTTCACCCAAGAATGCTTTGTACCAAGTTTGGTTAAAATTGGCCCAGTGGTTCTTGAGGAGAAGTTGAAAATGTGAAAAGTTTACAGACGGACGGACGAGGACAACGGGTGATCAGGAAAGCTCACTTGAGCTTTCAGCTTAGGTGAGCTAATCATAGAATGCAAAATTTTATGTAGAATTCAAGCATCATTAACTTATTTTACAAATTACGTTTTTTCAAAGAAAAGAACCAGCAAGAGTTAAATTTACTTACGAAAGTTTTTTCAATGTCTTTGTCGTCATAATACTCTAATTTTCAACGTCGTCGACTTTCAGAAAAGAAAGTTCCTAAACCGAGAAAGCACAATTTGGTATTCAACGCGGGCGTTTTTATTCCTGTAGTCTTTTCAAATTTGATTGTTATATTATGACAAGGCTATTTATATATTAAGGATTGCTTTTTCTTTTTAAATGTTTTCAGAAATCAGACTATCGATTGCCAAACCAGACTGAACAACGCAATAACTCAACGGTGGGAAATTTCACTTGAAAAGATGTATTCATTGTAACCATGGTGCGAATGAAATGATTGTTCAAATTCATACTGAAATAGATTTGGCCAATTTACCATCCCTGTAATCAGCTGGTAATAGATCACTACAAGGAAAATTAAATTAATATCCCTTTCGTATGTTAAAGAAATATCGGTGATTTTGTTCTGTTGTATTTATTCAAATTTTTCTTATATTTCATTTACATTTATTTATTTGGGTTACTTTGCTTTGTTTCTTAGTCCCCTTCCGGTGAAACCGGAGGGGACTATAGGTTTCTTCTGAGTCTGTCCGTCCGTCTGTCTGTCTAGCTGTCCGTCTGTCCCTCTGTCTGTCTGTCAGTCTGTCTCAATTGGTTTTCCACACTTTTTTTCTAAACGCGTGCAGATATTGAGCTGATTTCTGGTATGTGAGTGTTTCTTGATGAGTTACAGATCAAGTTTGCATTTCGTTCGGCTTCAATGATTTTTGAAGGAATTACGATCTTTTCAATTTTTCAGGGTTTTCTGCAATTTTTTTCTAAACGCTTGCAGATATATATTGAGCTTACTTTTGGCATGTGACTACCTTCATAAGTTATAGATCAAATTTGCATTTCGTTCCGCTTCACTGATTTTTGATGGATTTATGGCATTTTTAATTTTTAACGGGAACCAGATTACACTTGCCGGTAGGGAACTAATATTGCTAATGCAATACTCTCAGAATGCTTGTTTTTAATGTGTTATGTTGTTAGGATTACTTAATACATCGAACTACACTACAGGTACTTGTTTCTGTAATTTTTTTTTAATCCGTAGCCTATTTATAACACAAGGTATCTCATTTTAATTCAATCTCCGTAAACAGTTTTAAAAATCTGCCCGCCAACTGGAAAAATCTTCTCATACCTTGAAATGGTATGAACTAATCTAAACTAATCTCTAAGCGCAAACTTTTGGGGGAAAAAATGGGTGTGGTTAAATTTTCAAATTCGGACTTTTTGTTTCTTTTATAAAAAAAAATATGCAATGGACACAGATATTTCATCATCTTAGTTTTCAAATCATTTCAGACTCCATTACTAATTAATGAGATACATTAGACAAAATTTCTAACGCACGACCTCTTATTCTCGTTCGTTACCGAATTTAACATTTGTGGAATCCATTTCATGATTAGGACAAATTTCTTGATGTTTTCAAAAGTGCAAAGCACGAGTAAATACATCCAAAAAAAAAAAAAATTCTGCCTCATGGATAAAAAATTAGATACTATATTCAACCACAAAATATTGATTTATCTTTTACATATCCTTCGTTTTCCTTTTACTTTTCATGATGACATAGGCTTTGGTTTAAATACTCTTTCTATCTAATATTAAGCCAGGAAATATTTTCCTTTACAACACTCTGAAAATCGAAAATTTTGCAGCACTATGATATTCTTTCACACCGTCTCAAAATATCATTTGTTTTCAATAAAATAGTAACTTATTTCAATGTTAAAAACGTAAAAAAAAATATTCATATACGTTTTGAATATGAACAAACTTTTTTATAGTGGCTTTTAAATACATGTATTCCTAAAATTAAGAATTCCCATTTATCAGAAACTTTTTTTCATTTATCAAGTAAAGAGTACAAAATTGAATTTAAGGACATACGCAACGTACCTTACCTACTGATAATTTTTCAAGATATTCTTGATTTAAGATTATAGTGCCATCAGATGTTTGTAGACAAAAAATCAGCATACATTACCAGGGGTTTTGAAAAGATATCAACTGATGAAAATTTTTGTATAATTTAAAGAAAAATATTAAAAAATTACTAAACATATATTCTAGATTTTTTGTTCATCCAAACTTCTTTTAGAAGAAGTGTACAACAGCATATATAGACATTAAAATGTAGCACACAGTTCCTTTAAGTATTGGAACTCTTCAACTCCAGGGAAAAGGACAATAAAGTTCAAACTACGTTGCGTATGTCCTTAATAAAGAGAATTTAAAATAAACTATTAAACTATTCTGTTTATTAAAATACTCATAGCTTTCATTAAAAAATAAAATATAGTAATGATATCAACCACAACTGTAGTTAAGATTAATAATTTAAACTTTTTTTTCTCAGTACAAAAAGCCTTCACTTGTAAAGAAAGCATAAGAAAATTGACATTACAATACTTTCTGTTGTGTTCCTCTTTCATGATAATAAAACCAGAAATCACAAACAGAAAAATATAAAGCGCAATGCTCCGCTTGTTTTATCTCAGTCCAAAATAAAATTATAAAACGTAATTTCATAATTTAGCCAAAAAAAAAAAAAATTATCTACAACTTTTTGTCACAACCAGAAAATATAACCAACACTATAATAATACATGGTACAAATGATTCATTATAATGTCAGTTGTACATCCCAAAGCATTGATTAATAAAATAGCTGAAGGGTGCATGTCCATATCTCAACATGCTCAAGTAAGCTTGTCATTTCATTTCATAAAAAGTCAGGGTTTTGTAACTGCTACATACGCAACACAAATTTCTTTCCTTGGCAATTTTCAAAAATAAAGGACAATTGAGATTTTGAAAAATCCTAATCAGTGCACCAGAATTTGATATCACATGGATATTATGACTATGGAAACCAGAAACATATATGTTTCCTTGTGAATCGCTATCCAGTCCATATGGACATTTTAGATTGGGACTTGAATAATCCCAAACAGCTTCCCATTGGTCAGTTATGGCACTAACTTTGTTAATCTTCCAGTCAGAGTACACAATATTTCCAGACTTTGTACAAAGAACATTAAAAGTATGTGAGCCTGGTGTGTTAAATTCCTTTATTTTGTTACCAGTGTTATCAATTTTAACAATCTTGTTCCCACAGGCCACGTAAAAATCGTCTTTCCAGTTTGATATCCCAACCGTTTTCAAATCAAGGTTTAAGGTTCTCAGTTTTTTGTAATCAAATACAGAAAACACATTAATAGATTTTGAGTCAGCGACAAATATTTCATATCCCTTTAGCAAAATGTCATGAGGATTATGTAATATTTCAGTGTTTCTAATAATTTTCCATTCCTTTTTGTGCAGATCTCCATAGCAAATTCTACCTTTCCCTACATCAGAAAATATAAATGTTTTGTTTGATAGAAAAGTCCCACCTCTTACATCCCCTCCATCTATACTAAATTCAATAATTGGATTTAGTTGCACACTGCTTACATCAAAGATAACATTTGGAATATCAAGAACCAATTCAGTGACCTCAACACTTGCTATTCTCTTCATTTTTGCTATTTCTTCTAAAATAGGTTCTCTTTTAGCCATTATCTGTGTTCCTCTTGTCCTAAATCTAACAGTTTGCAACTGCTCAAAAGTCTGCTTTGCTGCATAATATTTTATCATTAAGGTTGATTCATTTTGTTTTTCCTTGGCTTTTTCAAGGATATCAAAACAAAACTCAGCACACTGGATCCCATCACTGAAAATGGCCACATTTCTGGTTAGCATTTCTTTGCCTTTCTTGACAGCAGCAGAAAACTCATCTAAATGCTCTGTTTTTAATCTTTCAATGAGATGTATAATGTCGTTTAATTCTTTTTCAGTCTCTTCTGTTACTTTATCTAAGGTGTCTTCTAGTTCTGTAATATTTCTTTCTTGTTCGACCTTTGCATTTATCAGTTTCTGTCTAAGGCTTCTCATATCTTCTAACATGCTATCAATTTTTCCACATGCTCTATAGGTTTCTTCAGCTTTTTCGACAGCCTCAACAGAATCACATTGTCTATGCTCCGTACCACCACAGATAATACAGCAAGGCTGTTCATGTTTGAAACAGTATAGATTCAGCTTATGGTCTGGATGCTTTTTACAAATGTCTTCTTTTCCAAATGCTGACTGTATGTGTTGCAATTTTATATCATTCAAAGGGCAGACATTGTGGCTTCTTGACAACAAATGCTTTTTGTGACACCTTGAACAGACTTTGCATAAGAATTCTATACAAGATAAACAGAAGTCAGATGCGTCTTCCTCCTCGCTATCTCTCAAGCAAGAATCACACAGTTTTTGGTTTGGGCTTCCAAGAATTTTCTCCAGTATTTCGTTCACAGGGAAAGTTTCAGACCATTCCTCTGGCTTATCAAAGGGACCGACAACAGGAATGTATTCTCGGCATGATGGACAATTAAAACCCAAGCGTGGTTCCGAAGACTTACACACACTTACAATATGTGACGATAAACAGTCATGACAAAAGGAATGGGAACATGGTAGATATCGAGGTGTTTTAAATTTCTCAAAGCATATAGAACATGCAGTGACGTCCTCAAATGATGAGCTGTCAGTCAAAGAGGTGGCCATCTTCTTTACAACCTTACAGATGATAATATTTTCTCATTCAGAACAGAAGCCTGAGACTGTCTTTTTCTCGGTAATGGATCAGCTTTTACTTTCGATTTCATTTATATTGTATTTCGATACCGATGGAATTATCCATCTGCTTGTATCACAGGTACTCACTTGAGGGATGGAACTCCCCCTCACCCCCCCCCCCCCCCCGCCCACACACACACACACACACACACCACGCTGCCCACCCTTTCATTTTTTTTTTAATCTGGGATCGACACACACTTTTCCAAATTTTGTTTTCTAATTGAACTACATATAACACGTACTTTAATTTGTCTTTATAAGCTGGTTTTCGACTGAAACATACAAGTAAAAAGAATGCTGTCCCCCACTTTTCTTTTTCCAAACAAAAACTTTTACTATTGTAAATGTTCACTGAAAGGCTGTTTGCCCCCTCCCCCTCCTTCTTCTTTTTTTTTTTTTTTTTTTTTTTTTTTTTTTTTTTTTTTTTTTGCTTGCTTGTTTATGTTTTCAGTAAGGTAGCCCCCCCCCCTAGTTTTAAAGAAAGAAAAAAAATGAATACTCCCTGCTAAATTCTATGAACATCGTTATATGTTTTGACATATATTTATTTTCATATATATGTTTCTGGTAATTAATACTACTGCAGACCTGCCTACCCTTCCGCTTTTGGCGTAATTCTTCCGCTTTTTACCACAAAATTATGCTATTACGCCAATTAAGTAAGTTTTACGCTTTTGACATTTTGCATGGTTTAAAAACGTTTTTATGAACGGCTAACTTTGGAGTTAAAGTACGACCTTCTGAAAAGAAATTAATAGAGGACTTCGGTTCTTCACGATATAATTTTTAACGATATAGATAACGTACGTATTATACCTTGTAGTTGCATGGCTGTTTAACGGGCGGCATGCAGAAGATTCGAAAAAAGAAGACGAGAAGGTACAACTTACGTTAACTATAAAATGATTTGTGCAATAAGTACAGCCAGTTCAATTTTCAACTTAGTTTATTCTCATATTGCTTCGAACAACATAGAGACAAGTGAATGGTTAAAAAAAACATAATACGATTTGCGTTAACATGCAAATGAAACTCTTTAAGAACTGCGAACGATAGTATTGTTCTCCCGCCTACCTCCAAGTCAATTTTCAAAAGTTAACACATTTGAATGATTTTTCATATCTATATAGATATTTATATGAATTTTCATAAAACATTACTTCTTTGGGAAAACAAAGAGAGATAATTCTATAATTTTGATAAAACTTGTGCTTTTCACTATAGAAATCAACGGAAAACGGAAAATATTTTTAAAACATCCCCCCCCCCCGTGAAACAAATATTCCTTTTTACGGGAAATATGGACTGTCATTTCACAAATTCATACCAAAGCTTTTTGTGTTTCACGGGGGGGGGGGGGGGGAACATATGTTTACAGACAAAAACCTACAAAAATGCTTATTTTTTCACCAATTTCAAAGGGGTTTACAGCTAAAACATTGTATTTTATTAATAATATATGTTTAATTTTATATGAGTAAAACATAGAAAAGATTTAAGGAACATTTAGTCATATCCAAGAATATTTTAAAATGTGGAGATGCTTTAAAGCCCGATTTCAATGAAAAATATCGTCTACCCCCCTTATTTAAAGAGCTGGAATTAGGGGTAATTAACTATTTAACACTGGAATTAAAATTATCAGTAAATTACAATTGAACTGTTCTTTGCATTCAACAAAGATTTTACGGCCAAATTGCCATTAGTATTGAATTAAATGGGTGTAAAATGTAGGCGGGAATCGAGAGTTAGCGTGCGTAGTTCTTATATGATTTGATGCAAATTGATCAAATGCTTCTTTAAGTGTGTAAGGTTGAAGTAAGTTTGATATATGATAAAGGTTTTCTATTACACATAGGCTTTGTATCGATAAATGATTTGAAAAAGAAACGTTCATTAGGGGTCATACTTGCTTTGTTCAATGTTGTACAATTACAGTACATAGTATCATTGTAAAACATCAAACTAGGGAAGCATGAATGATTACGCCTTTACATCTGAAATTCCACTAAACTGAGTATTAAAATTACACCCTTGCAATAAAAGGGTAGGCAGGTCTGCTACTGATTTGTCCAAAGATTCAGCTTGATTTGTGATATGTTTAGCATTCCGATCGTAACCTAAATTTCAATCATAATTTCATGTGTTAAGAAATGAAATTTTTACAAAATAAACACGACAGCAGTTTTAAAATTCTGGTTTCTGGTTTCACTGTTACATGTATAGTGGTTCTGGCCTTGGATTCAAAATAATCATCAAATATACTAGCTAAGTATCCCAATTTCCCTGTGTATAAAACAATGTATGTTTCTAGGTCTGGCAAGGTTCAACACAGTCTGACATTCCCTTTTTTCTTTAATTTCGGTTTCCCTCTTGTTCTGTACTTGAATTAATTAAATCAGTTTCATTTTCCAAAGAATGAAAAAACAAAACAAACAAAAAAAAAAAACAAAAAAAAAAAAACAGAAGTATCTGACGAGCTCGAGATTGTAGCTCCACTGGTTTGTACTTATAACGAAGGAAACGTAGCACTTGGACTTGCATTGCAAATGCATTGAATATAGAATATTGATCTTTGGTTTACTCTCTTTTAGTGGCATTAGTTACCATGCAAGGCACGTCATTCATCAAATTATAAAATGATAAAGACAATACTGTATATCAGTGTAGTCTACTTGCATGCCAAGTTATATTGACTGCATATACTTTTGTGTCAAGTTATATAGAAATCAGACCAAAACTGTAGGAGGAATAGCGTTTTAAAAGTATTTCACAAAACTTTTTATATTTAGTAACCATGGCCATAAGCCATTTCATCGAAATCAAAAACCGATTATGATCGAGAATTATAAATCTTGGAGTAGTCTACATGTGTGCCATGTTATGTTGAAATCAAATCAAATGTAGGAGGAGTAGCATTTTCAAAGTATTTCACAAAAATTTCTCTATTTTTAGTATCCATGGCAACCCTGTTCATCGAAATCAGAAATCGCTAAATAGAATCATGTAGTTTCGTGTAGTCTACTTGTGTGCCAATTTATACTGAAATCAGACCAAAATTGTGGGAAAAGTAGCATTTTGAAAAAAAAAAATTTACAGACGGACGGACACTTTACTATAAGCTCTCCTGGCTCCGGGGCCATAAAACTTATATGAACTCACTTTTGATCTCAGTCTCACTTTTCTACTATTAATTCCTTCGGTAAAAGTGAGACTGAGATCAAAATTAAGTGAGCTCGTCTAAGTTTTATGGCCCCGGAGCCTGGTCTCTGACCAGTAGAGCTAAAATCAAGGTGACATTGTATATGAGAGCCGTCTTAAAAATTTCTGGGACAGTATCAGTCTCTGTTATGTTCAAGAAAATTGTAAATTAGTATCAGCACATACATTGAAAATGTAAAATATTTAATTCCACATGATTAATCAACTGAACTTACACTTTTCGTTTTCCGAAGGGTAAAAAATTCACTCTGCTTCCAAATAATTAAAAATGGAGCTCATGATTTATATATATATATTTTTTTATTTACAACCACGTAGCACATTTTATTGTAACGTCAAGAATATAATGCTTTGGTTTTCTCATTATATACAGCAAGTCACGTGTACCATAGCTCTCTCAGTTCTAATATGGCGGAGAAATATTGTAAAATAAATATGGTTTGTCATCTGATATAATATGACACATGTTCTGGTCTTGTACATTCGTATAAAAAATATTTTAAGTGCATTGATATAAATATATATTTACGTTCAATTGCGCATTAATTTGCACTTGCGGTCAAAAAGCAATTATGGATAGGTAAAACCACAGCCTTTTTGGATCGACTTTAAAAAAAAATGGGGTGTATAAAGAATTTTTTTAGCGCCTTATTTTTTTTTTAAAGCGATCTAAGGGCCTGTGGGTAAAACAGATTTAGTATGGACGTCAAAGAAGATGGGTGAACATGACGATCGAGCGAAAAGCCATAGTGTGACAAACACAAAGGTGAAAAATTAAATCTCAATTATATCAAAATTTTCCTTGATATTTCATCTAACATTAAAATATACTTTATGTAAAATCTCTACCATTTGCAAAAATCTCACAAAGATTGAAAGTATATGCTTATGAAATATTATACACACACTAAAGAGAGCAAAAAGAGTCATTTTCTCATCCTATAACTCTATTTTTTGATATGAGCGGGTCTTCGCTTCATTTAATTTATTAGTAAGTTAATCCTCTAAGTTCGCAAAAAAATATACATTTTTTTGTTACCAAAAATATGGAGCAAAAATATACTTTTATGGCATAACATACACATCTTTTCGAGAAATACTTGAAATCCATTAAGTCAAGGATCATATCACAAATATGATTTAAATGTCCCTATTCATCAGGACTTGTGTAGTCTAGTGGTTAGCGTGCTAAGTTTCGAAAGAAAATGATAGTCAGGATTTTTATTGTTCGGGCTCGAACCCCAGGAATACTACATTATTTTTTAAATGAAAGAATAAATTTCGCTGAGAAAATATTTCTGGTAAAAGTTTTGTATATCATAATTTCATAAATTTCAATAATGAGAACTTAATGGACACAGATTTGAAGTTAATATTTTCTCAAATCTTCTGTATAATTTCATGACTTATATGTTGCTATAGCATTTCATACTAAAATATAATAAAAACATTATTTCATCTCGACGTTATTAAAACTTCAAATTTCTGGACGCGTTGGATTGACACATCCTTGCGCTTTCACATATTTTAATTTTATTCTTAATACTTAAGAAAAGTGGCAATTTTGTTGTGTATTAATGAAAAATTTTAAAACTATAACCCAGAAAATTCAGGGTAGAAATGTTCGAAAGCAAAACCCACTCACAGTATTGTAAGTCCGTGTTCAGTGGTGTGTGCAGAGTTTAACAGTTAAACACACCCGGTGAATCGTAAACATTAACAATAGCAGAGCTCGTACCCTATTTACAAAAACAGTTTACGTTTCACGGTTGTGCTCGATTTGTTAAACTCTGTACATCACAGAGCACGGAGTGACAATACTGGTGAGTTGGTTTTGCTTTCGAACATTTCTACTCTGAATTTTCTGGATTATAGATGTAATATTTTACATTAATACATAACAAAATCGCTTCTTTTTTTAAATATTAAGGACAAAGTTAAAATTTGTGTAAATGCAAAGATGTGTTAATCAAACGCGTCCCGGAATTCGTAGTTCCAATAATTTCCATGTGAAATGCTATTGCAATACATAAGTCGTGATATTATACAGAAAATTTGAGAAATTATTAAGTTCAAATCTGTGTCTAAGCACCTTTAACTCTGAATACTAAATTCACAATTAAGCTTTCTGCACGCTGTGTTCGCCCATCTCCTTTCTTGAACTACAAAACCTGCAAAATTTTTAGCTGGACAATTCCATTTAGGACCAAATGTTGTCGCATTCACGAGCACCTCATCAAGAATGGATGGTGCCCCTCTCCTCACTTGAACTTAAGAAAAACGGGAAATGATATCAGAAATCGAAATATAGTAAGATAAACTAGGAATCAATGTATTTTGGAGAAATTATCGTGTCTTCTAAAAATTCCCTGAAGGTTCCTGGGGGTGGGGGCACCATCCACTCGCCAGGAGTTTGTGGTTGCATATGGAACGCCATAGCTGCCTTATGTGGTTATTTCATGACAAGATGGTGCTTTATTACATGTATGTTATGCTGTGGTTATTTCATGTGAAGATGGTGCTTTGTTATGTTATGCTGTGGTTATTTCATGTGAAGATGGTGCTTTGTTATGTTATGCTGTGGTTATTCCATGTGAAGGTTTTTTATGTGAAGGTGGTTTTTCATGAAATAACCACATAAGGCAGCTATGGCGTTCCATAGTCGCACATAGGCCGGAAAATGTTAGAGGACGAAGTACACGTGTTTGTATGGGATTGGTAATTCAGGCCCGTAGGAAGCAATTTCACTTTGAGGGGGCACAACCATACAAGTCATCAGACGTTATTATTGAGGGGGCACAAGCATATAGTAGCTATGTTTCTATAGTATCGTATACATGTATATCGGCAAAATTATTGGGGGGGACCCCCCCCCGGTTCCTACGGCCATGTAATTTACAGTATATCTTTGACTGTTTTAGTCACAGGCACCTGACGAATGAATGGTGCACCCCCCCCCCTCTTTTTCTGAAAATAAGTTGAAAACTACTAGTATACTGAAAGAAAAAAGAAATGAAGGGTAAACTTTTGAAGTGAATTAATGCTAATTTTCTGATCGTATTATCAAGTATGCAACGATGACAATGAAGTTGACGTCCGTTCAGGTATAGTCTGTAAAGCAAAATGCATTGAACAAACCCGAGGCTTACATAGGGGCTGGAGGAGGGCACCCCTGAGAACACAAATATGGCGGACGAAAATAACTCTCCTCCTCCCTTTACGAATCGTGTTCAGCTTTAAAGGTGCATAGACACAGATTTGAAGTTAAATATTTTCTCACATTTTCTGTATAATATCACAAAATTATATGTTGCTATAGCATTTCACACGAAAATAAAATAAAAAACTTATTTAATCTGGAAATTATTGAAACTACGAATTTCGGGAGGCGTTTGATTAACACTTCCTTGCATTTTCAAAATTTTTTACTTTATCCTTACTACATGTACTTAAGAAAAGTAGCAATTTTGTTGTGTATTAATGAATAATATTACATCTATAATCCAGAAAATTCAGAGTAAAAATGTGCGAAAGCAAAACCCACTCACTTTAGTATTGTCAGCCCGTGCTCAGTGTTGTGTAGCTGTGTACAGAGTTTAACAAATTGAATACACCCGTGAAACGTAAACTGTTTTTGTAAACAGGGCACGAGCTCTGTTGTTGTTAATAGCCATTCTCTGTAAACATTTAAACTCTTATATAGGGAGTGTGGCACGCTATGTCTTAGATTTTTATGAAACTTGGCACACATTCCTATATTGATGTATGAAACTAAAATTCATAATAAAATGGTTGCTATGGTCAATGGTTACCATGGCAACCAACATACATTTTTCATGGCCTAAAAAATGCTAAATTTTGATGAAAAATGACCATTTTTGACAAATTAAAAGTCTTTAATACAACAAGATATTTACATGACTTCATCTTTTTGCCAAAATACATCATTTTTATAGTTCTTTAGATAATTTCTAGTATTTAAGTAACTTTACCTAATAGAAAAAATATCGCCTGTTTTTAGGCAGGATTTTTCTGGGAAAAAATTGTAGATTTTAGGCTCTTTTGAAAAGCCTGGTATAAAATTTTGCGGACATATGGGAAAAAATAAATACATTGCTTTGAAAGTCCATATATAGTTCTAATATAAACTGCAGAGAAACACTTGGTATTCATATTTTGTTTTCATGTTACCATGGTTACAAACTTATGCTTTTTTTTAAAGAATTCCAGACAAGGGCAATAGGTATCTACAATCAGTTTCCATATAAATACCTGAGTATTTTAAAATGGATTAAAACCAGATTTATTTATTTGGTACACAACAGCAAAAATAAAGAGAAAAATCAATTTTCATGACAAAAGGTCAAGGTCAAAAATAGCTCAATTTAGATGGAAATTTAAGGAAACTAAGCACATTTTTTTCTGTGTCCTAACTAATACTTTTGTTTTAAACAGCATGAATAAACAAAATTTACAGTTCTGGTGGACAATAACTACATGTGGCATCACATGAATTGGTAAATACGGACAGAAGGTCAAAGTTCAAGGTCACAATGGTATATCAAAATTGCCTTTTTGTCCCCCGCTTTCACTGAAAGTGGGGGATATTGATTTGGGTCTGTCTGACCATCCATCAGTCTGTCTTTCTGTAACACTTTTGTTTTGGCCCGATGTCTCGAGAAGCCTTTGAGCCTTTGCAATGAAATTTTGCATAAAAAATCCCTGTGGCCTAGGTGTAACCGGAAGTAGAACTCTTTAATGAATAACTTAACAAAGTTAATAGCCAACTTGGCTTAAAGCAGTAAACTGCCTCCAGTTATGATTGTCAACCCAGGTAAGGGGATATCTGAACTATGATCAATGCTAAATGAAAACACAGTTGTAAGTTTTATAAATTTAATAAAGTGAGAATTAACCTTTGTAAATGATAACAAATAATAAATAATGATCAAAATTTAACAAACAGAAAAGTCTTTGAAAATTGCACAGGATTAATAGGGCTTTATCAAAAATGTAATTTAATCTGGTAGGTGATTCACAATAATCTCAATGAATAATCTCAATAAATAAATAAGTAATTGAAAAATGTAATAGAAAATGGGAGGAATGTGGAAAAACTATGAAAAATAATTTATGTCCCTACTGGGCTTCCATACTTATGAAAGTTGTCAAAAATCCTATAAAATGAATGAATTAGAAAAGTGTAAAAGAATGAGCTACATCACCCAATATGACTACTATCAACACTCTAGAGTTGAACTGAAAATATCAATGCTAATTCTAGGTTCTAAAAATAAATGACCCAGAAAATAAACAACACCCAAAATAAATAATAAATAGTGGTTCTAGAAAATAAACCTGTTATCTACATATCCCCAGACCAGGCAGGACTTGGAAAGGGAAACTTAATTTACTTTAAATAACCTACATCCTAACCTATCATATAACTTTATTCTATAAAACCTACATCTAACCTATCATATAGTGCTCGCTCAGCACGTGCTAAATGAAACCTATAATGCCGTGTACCTTGAGGTTGGCATAAAAATCAGAGATAATGAGCCATGAGGCTTATCCCTAACCAAGTGAAGTAAACTGCTCGAACACGGGTTTAAATACCCTAGCAAGGTCCAAAATAAAAACCAATGACTATCAAAGATCCTAAAGCTAAGTTAACCAATCAGAACACAGCTATCAAAAGTACTACGGAAAGACTGCCAACATGGATGACACTTCCTGTTTAAAAAGTAAAACATGTGGAATGTCAACACATGTCCTAACTTATAACAGACACATAATAAAGGGGTTTTACGTAAGTAACAACTGAAAACAAATGATAAATAGAATAATCTGACTGAAATATCAGTAAATACTTGTAAAATATTATTTACGAAACGATGGCTATGAAATAAAAATCTAAATCACTACACTAGGGAAGACTCCCATTGATTTTAAGGTCAAAGGTCAAGGTCATGAATAAATAAATTCTGTTTAAACACTTTATTTCTGTGCGATATCTGGAGAAGCCTTCAAGCTTTTGCATCGAAATTTTAAAGCACAACTTCCTATGAACTAAAAAAGACCCCTATTGATTTCGTGGTCAAAAGGCCAAAGGTCATGTCAAAAATTTATACATTCTGTTTGTGTGTAAAACTTTCATTTCCGAGTGATATCTCAAAAAGATTTTAAGCTTTTGCAATGAAATTTTATATCATAACTCCCTATGGTCCCGCCCGCTCCTCTGAAAGTGTCCAGACCCCCACCCCCACCACCCCTCTAGATCTGTATATGCTCTTCTTTTTTCCTTAATTAAGCAGGGGACACAGATTCTCTGAATTAGCTTAATTGTTAGTATAGTATTTATACTTGGATATTGTGAAAGCGTATCTTGTTTTATAGACAATTTATTTTACTGAAACTGCATGGTAAATAAATTACATTCTCACCTTTAGCTTGATGCATAATGTGAAAATGCTATGAAAATGTTTTTTTAAGGTCATTTATTGATAAAAATGTAGCCAAGTCAAAATATTGAAAGCCTATACACTTACCATATTGAGTGACTGTACGTAGAGAATTGTGCTACATGCATGTAAAAACACTCTTTTGTTGTTTTTGTAAATGTAGCTAGACTTTAATTATTTAGGTAAAATCAAAAGCCTACTTTTCTCACATTATAATTCAGTTTTTTTTTCCACATTCATTTAAAAAAAAAAAAAACACTGGCTTTCCTGGCTGTTATTCATTGTAATATATCACGTATTCTGATTGAGACACTGTACCTCTTCTTACAACCAATTCAATATAATTCTGATATCTTAAGTTTATCTTTTTATCCCCATTTTGAAACTCCTAAGACCTTGAGACTTAGGCTTCAATATCATGAATGTGCACAGAGCTGATTTCTTGTACCATGTGGGCTTGTACCTTTCCCCATTGTTCACACATAAAAATTACTCTTTTGCATCCAGGAAATAAACAAAGAGGTTAAAATGTGTATGCACATTAAATAAACAGAAAAAAAAAAACACTTGATTTTACTTGAAATCCAGGATATATGTTGACAATGTAAACAACTTCCAGTCAGTTTTGTCCAATGATTTTTTAATCTCTCACACTAAAGAGCTCACAATTATCAAAGGGAGATAATTCAATTTTTAAATGAATGTCTGCTATTTTAATCATAGATTTCTCATATTTATAGACTGAATACCAACAATGTTTTTAAATGACTTTTAAAATCAGATGCCATACTTTTTATTTCTGTAAGTAACAAGAATTGAAGTAGCCGCATTTCATTGAATAACATTCCCAAAAATTGCATTTTTTCAGAAAAAATCAACTTTAGACACCGTTTCCATGGTAACTACTCAACATTCATATGATCTAACAATTTTTTTTTTGAGTAGTTTATGAGGTGGAAAATTCTAGCCAAATGTGAAAAAAATCTGTGACTATGCGTGCCACAGAAGTTTAAGTGGTTACAGAGAATGGCTATTAATCTTTACGTTTCACCGGGTGTGTTCAATTATTAAACTCTACACACACCACTGAGCACGGACTGACAATACTGGTGAAAGGATTTTGCTTTCTACATTTCTACTCTGAAATTTCTGCATTATAATTTTAATATTTTTCATTAATAAACAACAAAATTGCTACTTTTCTAAAGTAATAAGGATAAAGTTAAAATTTGTGAAAGTGCAAGGATGTGTCTATCAAACGCGTCCAGAAATTCGAAGTTTCAATAACTTCCAGATAAAATAAGATTTTTATCAAATTTTCGTATGGAATGCTATGGCAACTTATAGGTCAAGAAATTATACAGAAAATTTGAGTAAATATTAACTTCAAATCTGTGTCTAAGCACCTTAAAATAACCTTCTTTAATCTCATATGAAATCCTTTCTACTTTTGTAACATACAATAATATTTGTCAACAACAATCTGCAACTTAGCATGTATGCTGTCTGCTAACTTCAGAGAAAATGCATCTTCATTTGGTGAAATGTTGCAACCCCCCCCCCCCTTTTAATTTCAACAAGTTATTACTCAGGTCATGTAACTCACATGTTCAATCAACTTTTCTTTCCAGTATTTTTTTTTTTTAATTTCTTCTGCTTTCTATTTGCTTTAACCTGTGTATTAGAAGCAACTTTTTCTTTGAACTGAAACCAGCAATGTAAATTTTCCTTTTATTTATTTATTTTTTGCTCAATGTGACGTTGACAAAATGTTACCATTATTGGCTAATATCTGTCTTTCAGAGCCCTATCTCCCCACCCCAACCCCCATACTTAGAAACAGGTAGAATTTTAACATGATCAGTTGTATTTCTCAGCATTAGTAGACAACTCGCATAGTAGTGCATTAGGTTTCAGGTCATAATTCATTTGAGAATCTTCGACATAAGTAATCTATTAATGGCATGAGAAGAAAGAGAAAATATCTCAATATTACAGTTTTCTTTAAATTTGCAATACATGTAACGCAAATCAAGATCGAATACTGTAAAGTGTAAATCACTTTTGATTCAAACTTTATTTTCACAACATTACGTGAGACAGGGTGCTATTGAAAATATCATTCTCGCGTTTATCAGCATTCCTAAATAATTAAGATTATACAATGCACTAACCTCAATTCATGATAATTTTGTCTTGTTAATAAAGAGTAAATGTCTATCTCACAAAAATAAGGTGTTGTGAAAATTTAGTGATCTACAGTATAGGAAACATTGATTCTGGAAATATTTCAGCATTCCCAGCGAAGCTCTTAGAAATCATAAAAGCAAACTCTTTTACAGGATTCACAAATTTTAATTAAAGAAAAAAATGTAGGCCTACATGTATGCATTAAGTAGTATATTTTATATACTTCAAGAAAAAAGATAACTGCACAATAAAAACATTCTACTCATACAACCACAAAAGAAACTGGGTACAACATTATACAGTTTCTTACAAAAACTAAAATGTTTATGGGCCTTGATGGGACTTGCACTAAAGTTTATCTCCTTAAAAAGAATAAAATCTTTGTGCCTTTTAACAAAATTATGTTGAAATCAAAATTAATATTCAACCAATGACATGATACAGTTTTACTATAATAAAGCAAACACACTATTATTTTACTTAATTATAAATGTATACACCAGCTACATAAAACAACTGAACACAAATACTATTTATATACATGTACTTTGATCTGAAACTACATAAAACAACAATAAAAAGTATATACAAGCTATTTGGTATATTTCATTTATATCATAGCAGCTCCAATTTAAAATCAAGTAGTTCTAAAACAAAAGAGGTCTGTACTAGAAATCCCTCTATGTCAACACCACTATATATACTCTCAACAAAAATGAGAGAACCAATTTTTACCACATGAATGATCTACAGCATAAAACAGGTATTTCAACTGTTAAAATCTGATGAGAAAACGTGGATTCAGATTTGACATATTGCACATAACATTTGTGATCTTATAACACCAATATCTCTAAATTTTAAATATTTGACCGCAATTACATTGGATTATTCAGAACTCCTCACTGTTAATATTTCTACATTTTAACTACTTGTTGGAAATTATGTCAGATTGTTCAGAACTCCTCAGTTTTCATGCTCAGCTCTGGGACTCCGCCATGTAGGCATCGAGCTCAGCGTCTAGGTTACTCTTTGTTTTGGACATGTACGCATCTAACTGATTGTCCAGTTCCTCGGCCGTCATTCCTGATGACCCTCCGCGACCCCTCCCCCCTCTACCTCGACCCCCACGACCTCTCTGGAAGCGATTACCTCCCCTGTTGCCACGATTTCCTCTGCCACCTCTCCTAAAAAACAAAACATGAAATATAGTAAAGATTTTTTCATAAAAGTCTATTTCATGCATATATACATATATTTGCAATGGCATACAAATTTTGAAATTCAAAGTTTACTAAAAGTCATGACTGTCACCATACTTCAATTCATTAATCACAAGATGGTAATTAATCATAAGCTTGTAAAATATAAACACTACTTAAATAAAAGTTGGGTTTGCCCCACAAAAATAAGCATGACGACTGGCTATATAAAGAAGGCTACAAAAGCTACTACTCGATTTTTCATAAACATTTATTAAAATTTTTGAAATTTCAAAAGCTGAGGTTTGAAATTTTACAGGAAGCATAATAATTATGCACTGCTACTCTTCATAATAATGCTCAAATAAAAGCCTTACAATGTACCATTTAAAGGGCTTGAAACTAACACCCAAGCTATATTAGTGGCAACTGAGTGACATTTCCTGCAAATTAATTCCAATGTGACAGCATTGCCCAATCTTTTTAGAGCTTGTTTTGGAAAATGCCTTTGTCTAATCTTCATTCACACATTTGATATTTGAGATTTCACATATTATAATACTGTCCAGTACAAACCGACTTAAAGTCATGTTCAGTGATAGAACTCTAAACCATGGTGCAGAAATGCATGTACTGTGTATACTAGTATACATGTATGTTATTTCATCAAACTTCAAACATGGTAGATTTTTCTGTGGACTTGTTGAAATTATACCCTATCACGCCAGCTGACATAAAAAGTTAGCTTCAAGCTGGGTCAGCTGGCTTTTTCTTCTAATGGTGGAATGCTAGACTTTCATCTATTTTGTCAGCATGTAACATGCACAAATGTTAATCCCAATATTAATTAGTCTCTGGAAGGAATCCCTACCATTGCATAAGTGCTAATAAGAGTTAAAGAAAACAACAAATTCAGTGCATAATGGTCAACCCAGAAGTGTAATCCGGAGATTGATCTGTATTTTGAAACTAAAATCCAGTATAAATACAGAATTTCTGTAAGAATTAACAGCTCTGTTTAACATATTTATTGTTTTCTGGCTTTTATCATATATCAACTTAATCATTTTGCAAAATTTCATTTTTGCCAAAATTAAATATATATAGTGGTCATTCATGATGTAGAACTTTCTTGTCTTGCAAGCTTTATTCTTTCCTCTTAGTTGTTAATTTCTGCTTTGCAATATACAGTAGATATACAAGCACTTGATGCAATTTTGTTTTTTAAGATATTCGTTCTGACCATTTTCAAAAGAAATTGATAGGTATTCTTTTATTTGTAAATGCATTGATTGACACCTTTAGTAAATTCCAGTTGGAGATGGTTCCAGAATGGCTTTTACATTCTCAACACCAAAATTAAAGAATTCACATTGGAAAAAATAGTGTTGACATACTTTTTACCAATGGGTGATTATTCCACGGAATCACAATTTAGATCGCTACTGACAACAAAGTTGTCTTATATGTACTGGGACAAATTTCAGCTGAAAATCTGTGACCGCCTACATTGTGTCAATTAATACCACGTGGAAAAAAGTACTTCTACAGTAATTGTACATGTGTTATGTGACCTATATTTATTTTGTGGGGATAATGACAACAGGGAAAATTTACACATGTATTAACTTTGGAAAAAGAGTTACTTTTTAAAGATGGGAAGAAAACCTATGAACAACAATTCAAACTATTAACAGACAACCAGAAGTCTTATCTGACCAATTTCTGGGGCAAAATATGTTAAGCAACAAAAAAAAAAAAAAAAAAAAAAAATGTAACACATATAAAATCATCAACCCTTGTGCATCGGTTAAAATACACTGGAACTACTGAAACCAAAATAAAAATGGGTAAATCAAAATCTAAGTACTTTTGTCAATCTCAGAAATCAAAAGAAAAGAACTTGGGTAAATGTGAGCAACAAAAAACTATACAAGGGTTGCTTGCAACAATCTTCAGACTCACATGTTGTCATGGTTACCCCCTCTCCCACGTCCCCTTCTACTACAATGTTAATGTGCTACATGTAGGTTATTTATATATATACTTTTGCTTCTGTCTTATTTCTGTCTGAAATATATCTAAAATGTGACATTTTGTCATGAACAATCAAGCTATTCTATATTTCTTTCTTTTTAATAGCACATGTATAAAAGAGTATTTCTATTTTTCAACTTTTATTTTTCAGTTCTGTTTTCCTAAAAATATTAAATAAAATTTCCAGAACAAGCGAGAATTATGACTGTGTGCAATGTACAAAAATACAAGCAGCAATACATTAAATCACTCACGAGTTGTCATAGAAACCCCCTCGTCCACGACCCCTAAAAAATGGAGCATGGAGGAATTCATCGATATTCTCAACAATAATATAATGTGTCTCACTTATACAATGTATACAAACACAATTACACAAAGTCAGCATCTGAAGCTCTGTATAAGACTTACCCTCGGTCTCCGAATCCCCCTCTTCCCCTGCCTCGGCCCCTGAACAAAAATAAAACATAGGTCATTGGTCAATAACCCACCAATCAAACATTCAACACTGGATACTTAATTCGTTTTTATTCAACAGTGTTAAAATTTCACTATCTCTCAAAAAGTACCAATTGCGATGGTTTCAATTCACGATGCAAGAAATTAATTTCAATTTCGTATGAGCATTAAAATGTTTTTTAAAACTAATGATAGCTTTCACGATGGGTTTAATTTCGCGGTAAAATGAAAAATCGCGAAAATAGTTAAATTAAAACCATCGTGATTATTTTCCAATCTACAGTAGTTCAAAAAGCTAACAAGGGATCATTCCCTGATCAGTTTTCTAAATCAATATATGTGTAACTACCAGTACTAGTTGTTTAACTACTTGCCATTAATTGAGCCTTTGTCTCAGGTGAGCTAAAAATACAAGATCTTTACCTGAATCCACCTCTAGGACTTCCGAATCCTCCCCCTTGTTTGTTGGGCTGTCCAAATCCACCACGCCCACGTCCTGAAATAAACACAACAAACATAACATTCTACATGACTGTAAAAAGAATTCTTTGACAGAACCCTCTCTTTCCTAATTATTGTTTACTATTGACTAAATATGGTGTCAGTCTCTCTGAAAGACATCAAACTAAACCAATGTAAAGTGTCTCAGGTCCAATGTGTCATTGTTTACACTGAACCATACGATAATGTCTGATGTCTCAGTGTCTGGTTTTGATTTTAACTATTTTGACATTGAGTCATAAAAATGTTTCAACTTCATTTTATGAAAAAATATCGAAACAAATCTAAGTACATATAAGAGTGTGATTAAACCTGCATGGACCGTAAAATTTGCATGGTTCTGCATTTTCACGTGTTTCACCTTCTTATGATAGGTTTTTCTGTCTAATAAAATTTGGCATAGTCCTGTGTGTTCCTAGAGTCCGCAGAACAAATGTCCTGTCACTGACTGTGGTCCAAAAAATTTCATAAAAGCTGTGGTGTAAGTGTAAAGACTTCTTATAAAATCTTTTCAAAACAAATTTAATTAAATGATAATACACCGTGCCTGGAAAATGCAGGACAGTTGTGCTACCATTCATTTTTCAATAGAAATCAGGCCTAGTATAATGGCTTTTGCAACATTGAAAGTTATTAAATCATCTATAGCCACATAGGTGAAAATTCTCTTTAAAAATAACCTCTAGGACTCATTGCATCTCCACCCGGACCTCCTCTGGATCCACCCCTCTGTCCTCGTCCACCACCCCTCTGTCCTCTGTTGAATCCTCCACCTCCTCCACCACGACCCCGCCCTCTGACAGCGCTCAGATTCAACCTGGCTTTCACATTGGTCCTACCCAAACGCTGTTTCAAGCTGGTCTACAATTAGTTCCAAATGTTACTTATAATATTGAACACCTGCAGAAAAGGCTTAAATACACATCAAGAGAAGCTAAAAACTTTCTGCAAAACACTTTCTTGAAGTTGAGTCCACTTTTCACTGTAAAGAATATAGTCCCCAGACCAGGTCTCTTGATTTCTATAATGTAAACCAACTTTTAATCGCGTGCGAGAAAAATTCGCGAGTTTCGCGACCTACTTGAACTTGCGAATATTAATCGCTACGAATCATTTATTTTGCTTTGTTTTTGTAAAGAGTGTTTCCTCAGTCTCGAAAATTAATTGTCGCAAATTGATTTCAAACTGACAAATCGCGAATAAAAGATGAAGCAAATAATAGTTGGTTTACAGTAACTGAGGCCACTGAAGGGCCCCAATACTAATGATAAAGTTGTTTAACAAAACATCAGAAAACCAAAATGTGCTGAGTTCTTAAAAACTTTCATGTTCATTTCCCAACTTCTTAAATTGTCATTATTTTTCAAATTCTGACAGTCACAGCTCTAGCTTCTATACCAAAAAATGTAGTGCAGTGATTTTTTTTTGTTTTTCAAACCACCACCCCCTCCTTTTGAATTTGGAAAAATTAGCGACATTTTCCTCAAATTGGGAAAAATCATTTATGGTAAATTAGAATGCTAAAAAATACATAAAATATTCAAACTAAGTAACAGCAAAGTTTTTGTTTGATTTTTACTTTGAATTTGATTTAAATTCATAAAATAATTATTTAAAAAAATAACATCAATATTTTATTGAATCTGAATATGGCTTATATTAGTCACACCTTGTAGCTTCTATTTTCTTGGAATTGCTAAATGTCTAATTTCATTAAAAAAAAAAAAAAATAACGAGCATTTAGACTCAATCAAGTAAACTGTCTTATATTGATAATCAAGTCTACAGTCTTTACCGTTTGTTTTTTCCTGATTTTAGTGAAACCCTATGTGTTTCCTGATATTAGCCTGACCCTCTATGTAATAATGGCGGTCAAACTAAAATCACTATGTCAACATGCAACATGACTTGTATCTGGAAACTATTTACCATTCTACCACACTTATTGTCGAGATCAAAGAAATGCCGCGGACATTATTCTCCAATAAATCACGAACGTCATCAAAAAATTATCAGATCAGAAACACATGTCAAACCTGTACAGTTGAAATAAATATTTCACTGTAGAATCTAATACTTATTTAGACCATATCGATGTGTAGTCTTACGCAGTCTAAACAGTGTGTACTGCCTGAAACAGCTGATTAATATCCTTTTTATAGCCAAGTCGGGCAGTTCCACGGACCTCCCCACAACATTTACACTCCGTGATTTTACAGATGAAGCAATGAAATAGACAACTGATTTTGTTATTTTACATTCATAAAAATTAATCAATATATGTTACAAACAAATTTATAACTAATTAAAGGATATTTTTTAATCCAACGAAAGCTGAAACCGTCTGCATTTTATGCAATCGATACACAAGTAAACAAACAAATTGACTCTGGTGTTAAATGGAACAGCAAAATTTCGACATGGTGACCTAATTCGTTTCTCTATAGAGGAAACGATCAGCCGTATTTTAGAGCTGTTAGTAGAATAGAAATAAAGTCCTTGTTGTCGTGAATGATGCAGGATAACCTCCTCGGTCTCGAAATGTTGTCTGAAATATAAAAGCCTCGGCTCACGCCTCGGCTTTTATATTTCAGACAACATTTCTCGACCTCGGAGGTTATCCTGCAACATTCACGATAACTCGGACTTTATTTCTTAAATTCATTTAGGATATTATGAACTACTTATCTGCTTATATGGATATCTGCATTTTTTTTTACACATTCATTAAAAAATCGGCTGCATATGCATGGATTTGGAGAATAAATTTGAAGAATAAAAACGTATTTACTCTGTCAGCAAATTTAGCGACTTTTGTTCAAAATTAAAACATAATTTCCGTATGTTTGAAATTGAGAAAAAATATACTAATAATTGGGAAAAAAAATAGCTTATTTTTGTGAGGGGAGACAGCCGAATATCGGAATCATTTTGACCAAAAAAAAATCACTGTAGTGTTAGAGCCTTGAACACTCACCTTTTTGATTTTCAGAGCTGCCTGTACGGTAGGTCTGTTTGCCATTTGCTGTGCTAGCCTCCGGTTGGCTGAGGATGCCTGCTGGGCCTCCGCCATTCTGGCCCGGATAGCCTGGGGTGAGGACGGTGATGTCGGCGTCTTGACAATGTTGGTAAATCTTCGGGATTATAAGGAGAGGATGCATTAGTCTTACTAGGGCCAAAACCCATCACTGCAAGACTTTAATTTTTATTGACTTTTTCTCCATGCGTTTTGATAGGTTGGCTCATTACTGCAAAGCATATCAATTACGCACACAAGTTGTTCTTTATTCTTTGCTTTCTGCCCATGACTGCAAGGTAATCCAACATTCCTTTTTTTTTTTTTTTTTTTTTTTTTTTAAATCTTTTTTACCTTACTAGAGCAGTGCTAATGATAGCTTTTTTTTATTGTCACAATTGTGAACTGTGCTTTACTAGAGCCAACCATCCTGTAATATCTTATCAAAATATCATTATTTCATTATAAAGATTTGTTAAAATAGCATCATGCACTTATTTCAACACTAGAAAATAAAGCAGTAAACATTTAATACAAACCATATCTTTTTTGCATAAATCAACCCTTCCGATTTAAAGAATTTGC
Organism: Saccostrea echinata; assembly: GCF_033153115.1. Taxonomy (NCBI): domain Eukaryota; kingdom Metazoa; phylum Mollusca; class Bivalvia; order Ostreida; family Ostreidae; genus Saccostrea; species Saccostrea echinata. The sequence continues at coordinate 21,105,635 of NW_026889782.1, forward strand.
TATTTCAATAATTTCACAATTCAAAATTTTAATCCTTAGTTTCTGAAAGATGTGTGTCTCTAATGATTTCATTTTGTTTTCCATGCATGTTTAAACACCCTCCAAAAAAGGTGTGTTTATGTTCTGGAGAAAAAGTCTTGTGATCTACAATTAAAATAGGCTAGTCACTTCAACAAGTGACAATAAGCCCATCCTCTCCTAAACCATCCTGAGGGTTGTTCCTCCAGGGACGGTCCTCCTTACATGCTGTAGACCACCCCCTCACCAGGGTCTACAACTCTTCTCACCTGTCATTAAGCGACATCTTCGTTCCGCTTTTTAGTACAATTTTGGCTGGGACTGCCATGATGTAGCTATTCCACCTGAAAATTAAAAGAGGAATTCCAATGCATAATCTTTGATTTCTGAGGAGTTAGGTCCATTGAATGAAAAAATAAGCATTCTTTTTAATAAATGACACAGAATAAACTAATTAAAATATTGATGCCCAAAAATACCCAAACACTGACGTCTGCGACACAGAAAAGCGAAACAGGGAAGACAACTAAGAGAAGTATTTCGAGTGTGATGGAAACTAAGCAAAATCTAAATGACTGAATTTATGGCTTTAATCATTTTAATTTAAGAAATTAAGAAATGTAATTTTAATTGCAAAAATTTCCTTATATTTATAGCTTTTTTAAACTGCCAGCTCTTTATTCTAATCATATCATGAAATACCAACTATGTTTCTATCCAGATCAAGACAAATTTTGTTTAAAAATCTGTGCACATTTGTGCTATGTTGGGGACTTCGTTTATGCATGAAAAAATCTTAAATTATGTTGAAAATAGTTAGAAAGTAGCAAATGTTTGCAAACACTGATGTTTTAAAGACAAACTGAAAAAATAGTGTAAGCTATACTTCATACTCCAGTCGCCTGCGTAGCGCAGTGGTTAAAGCGTCTGCTCTAGAGTCGCGAAGTAAGGAGTTGATCCTTACGTCGCAGGTTCAAATCCCACTGTGGGACGTGAAGACAATTTCTTCAGATGAGACCGTATAAACCGAGGTCCCGTGTGGCAGTAGGTAGGAGTGAAACGGTTCACCGCGGTATCGATTCACCGCGGTATTTTTTCTCGGTTTGATACACGGTGCAAAATCTCTAGTTTTCGGTTCGGTTCATTTTTCGGTCGGGATCGTTATTCAGTCGGGTTTGGCATAAGGTAAAACACGTTAATCAGTATAAATAAGTATAGAAAACGTAAATTTTTGATGACTGATAGCTTGTAAAATAATTTTTGACAGTCAAATAATTTTAATCAATTTCTTCTAGTCAATTTGCAAATAAAATTCGTAAAATATGTGACTAGATTAAGAAAAAGAAAGCATAAAACAACGTTGAATTTGTTTCCTTCTATCAAAATGTATCGTATCGAAAATAACCGAACCGAGACAAAATTATACAATACGTATCGAACCGTGAAGGAGGTGTATCGTTTCACCCCTAGCAGTAGGTGCTGGCAAGAAAAAGATCCCTCACTGCTCAATGGCTGTAAGTGCCGAGTATAGGTCAAAATTTGTAGCTCTCCACCGGCAAGTGGTGGTGTCTCCATATGAGTGAAAAATTCTCGAGAGGGATGTTAAACAACATACAGAGAAACAAACTTCATACTCCATGTACATTTTCATCAAAATATTCTTATTAAATAATTTACATAAGAATATATCAGAAAGCAGTATTGCATAATTGCTACTTACCTAACCGTTAATTCTCAACTGTTGTTATAAGTAGGTCAGAATATTTAATTTAATATCATTGTTTACTTCACATAACAAATTCGAACGTTAATAAACACGAGTTATCTAACTTTGCAAAAAGTGGTAGCTACATGATGCTTTCCTTTTGAAGCCCACTTGAAAAAAAATCTAGAAATAGACAGTCATGATTTTGAATATATTATTTTTTAAGCATAATTGTGAAAGATGAAACAAGAGATTGCTATGCACGATTTGAACAGAGGTAATTCGAGCTAAGTTGTAATTTGATCTTGTAGGGGAGGATAAATTCTCCTTCCATAAAAGCTTATGAATAGGGGAATAAACCTACGTTTAATTATTTCACAAGAAAGTATATACTTTATGCTTACCAATAACTAGCACAATTTACACCGATGGTCGGTATGTATTTTGATATTTGTGGATTGTTTGCAGTTAGTATCCCGTTCTGTATGCAGTTTACGTTTTCGACACCGGTTCAAATGTTTACTTCCGTTTGCCCATGGGTAATTTTTTTTTTTCGTTGACCCAAAATAAAATGTGTTCAATTATATTTTTGGCTCATGAACAAAGGAAAAATATAGAAATCATATTCAAAATTTGAAATAATAAATCTACAAAGCATATCGATGAATATGGCAAGATTTCTTTATTATCCAAGGAAAATATTTCCATTTTTATCCGGTTTTAAAATTTGTTTATTTTTGGAAAAAATGGAACCATCCTTTAAGGTTTAAAAGGTATATTTGAAATTCTTAATTCAATAAGTTATACATCTTTTTATAAAATCTTTTATTTCTGATCATTTTTAAGAAAACTTTTATCAAAGAAAATGATTTTATGTCGCAACAATTTATACTTAACGTTTAGGAAGAAGTGTTGTTATAGCTAGACAAGTCTGTTCCAACCTAGCAACAGACGAATCCAAGTGCAAACACAAATACATTGGGAGCATATCGACTTATTATACTTGGAAGTTAAAATTCAAATATATAAGCAAAATGGTGAGTATTTAAGTAGTAATCAAACATTTTAATGGTGACTCTTTTATGGTATTATTCCTAAACGAATATTTTGCATTTAAAATGCCTTTTTATGGAATTATTTGCGAAAATGGGGTGCAACGTGAGATTTCTCCATGTTTGAACAAATTTCATTTCAACACAAACCTTTGCAGAATATACACCACATTCAAATCAAATGTTCAGATACTGCACTGTATTATCAGTGAGGATTTAATCCGATTATTCTCAAGCAATGCTTCAGCATGAAATTGAAGTTTTGATTCATTAATAACAGAAGCATGATAAGTTATCTAGATATATGTCAGTGTAAATAGTATAAACTTATTCTATCATGGAGATTAATTTGCACACTGCGTTTTTAGACAACAGTGCGTCGAGCCCTAACAGGAGGGGCAAGAGAGAGGCAGTTAGAAAATATGAGAAGACAAGAAGATTATCGGGAAGACACAATTCGTCGCTTACATGAGGAGAAACGACTCGAGGCAAATATGAGCAATGAGGAACGTATATCGGAGAAACGCTTTATCAGGCGAACCATGATGGAGCAGAAAGAGAGAGAAATGGAGGAGGCAATCCTAAAGGTTAAATCACTCAAATAAACTTCAAACCAAACTTTAAATGCATCAAATTCAATAAATACATTTGTGAAAAACAGTATCTTTGTATTTCTGTGTCTGTGGAGTATTGATTTAGATAATTGTTTACACTGTGTGATTTTCTTGCTCCTTTTTGAAAGCTTTGCTATAGAAATCCTAGGATAAGGTACAATAAACTTGTATTAGGTCACTCTCGGATCACTTGAATAAATGAATGCAGAAATTGTAAAATGTTCATTGCTAAATATTTTAGGCCCAAAGAGATCGCCTGATCAGAGAAGAACAAATGCTACACGAAGAAAGGCTGGCTGCAGAGCTGGAGAAACGGAAATTAGATTCCATTAGGGATGAGAAAATGAGACAACAGATCCGAGAAACAAGGTATTTTATTAAAATCATGTTTACTTAACATACATTTTAAGATGTAACAATTTGAAAAAGCCTTGAGAGGTTCTTTTCCAACACATTCATGTAGTAAGTGTCCATTTATTTTTTGCTTTTAAAATTTGAAATATAAAAGTTTCTATAACAGTATTTTTGATAATGAGAGAGAGAGAGAGAGAGCAATTTAGATTTTTTAAAAATTGAAAGAAATGTAGATCAATTACACATAAATATTTTTTCTTCTCATCAAAAGTTGTAAGGATAGTTGAAAAAAAAATGCATTCCAGTTAGTGTCAACTGTGTGGCACATTTGTAAAAAATTTTGGTGTTTACCCAGAAAAAAAAAATCATGTTATATTTCTTTTTTTACAAGTTTAAAGATATGAAAATGTTACATTAATGTTGCTTTCCTTTTTTGTACAGTCTAGAGTTGAGGGAGCTAGAGGCTAAGTTACGATCAGCTTATATGAACAAAGAAAGAACAGCCCAGATAGCAGAAAAAGAAGCCCTTAAGTTCGACAAAATGGTATTGTTTTTTTACAACTTACCTAATTTTGCAGAATTGTCAATATAACACTTGTATCAGAACATTCATAAAGAAGAATTCTTTTTATACCTAAAGTGTATCTATTTATCTGAATGTGTGCTTTCAGTCTTGTTCAGTGTATCTTTGAATTGTTGACTTATAAATATTGCTTTGTGTTGGTTATTATTTTTTTTTTAACATTTACTCCACCATATTTTAAAATCTTCTTAGAAACGGGATTCAGAGATTGCCCATGAAATGAAACTGCAACACGATCGTGCAGAAGAGGCCGAGAGACAGAGAGAGATCGAGAAATACCGAGAACAGATCCGCTATCAACAGGAACTGGAACGGCAGTTAGAGGAGCAGGAACAAAAGAAACAACAGGCCTACGAAGAGTTCCTCAAGGAGAAACTCATGATAGACGAGATCGTACGCAAGATCTACGAGGAGGATCAAAGGTTAGTAGGTGTGGAGGAGAGAAGTTTTTCTTTTGCAATTAAACATTTTTGAGATTTGAATAAAAATTTTATGTGCATTTTGAATACATTTTTATTGTCTTTTTTATGCATATAACATGTGATCAATTATTGAAAAAAATTCTCTTGCATTCAATGTTTATGATAGAGAATGTTGCTGCTGTGGTTTTATCTTGATACAAGTGCCTGCTAACTCATTAGTATAAGAAAATTTTATTTAAATTTTGGTTTTATAACTTATTTCATAAATATGAAAAAATAAATCCATCTAATAAAAGAAAATCTGTATAATTTACACTGAAATATCAACATCCACCAATTGAAAGATATTTTTGACGTGAAATGACTAGATTCACATTATGTCTGACTGTTAATCAGGGAGAGAGAACTTACAATGTCCAAGAAGAAGGCCACCCAGAGGTACATCCAGGAATTCAAACAAGCCCGGGAGGAATGGAAGGTCCTGGAGAAAGAGAGAATGGAAGAGGAGAATCGCAAAATTCTACAGTTCTCCAAACTACAGGAGGAGAGAGAGAATGCCAGAATGGAGAGCAAGAAACAGAAAGAAGAGGCAATGGCCAGAGTACAGCACGCGGTAAGTGGGCTTTTGTTGGTGGCTTACCAAGATAAGGGAGGTAATTATACTCTGCAAGTCTAGGAGCAAAGGGATATTGATGATGTACATGTATTTATGTTTGCATGAAAATGTCTTGAGTAGTTGATAAACAACTCATAGGAAGTTTGTTGGAGGAGGGGAGGGGGGGGGGGGGGAGAGAGGTTGCTCATGGGTGCTTTTTACAAATAAATATTTGAAAAAATGATCTTTTTAAAAACTCAGCAGGATTTGTCAAATAAATGCTTATATTTTTCAAAACTTCTTCAAAATATACTTAAATACAGTTCTAGTTAAAGGGAGATAATTGTACATTTACCTTGCTCTTCTATGAAAGTATGAAACTCTAACAGCAAATGTTTGATTATTTCTAGTTGGCAGAAGACATTTCTGCCAAGGAAGCGGCCCGGGAGGAGATGGAGAGGATCCGACTGGAGCTGTACCTCGAGGAGCAGGAGGAGAAAGAGAGGCAGAAAGAAAGGGTAGGTGGATCTAAATGTTGAGTACAAAAGGGTAGGTGGATCTATAAGTTAGAGTGAAAAAGGTGTGGTTCTTTGTTGGTTGTCAGTTCAATGTTTTTATGAACCCTGAATCTGAATTAAATGTTAGATACTCTGACAAACTACTGTAAATTGTCTTTAAAATGAAAATGATTGGAATTTTAAGTGAAAGAGAAAATGTGTTTGTGGCATTTTAGAACTATACTGTTACATGTAGATGAAAATAATTTGATGTGATACATATATATCACAGCAACTTTTCATGTAACTTTTATGTACATAATACAGCTTTTTAATTCCTGTCAAGTCAGTTTATTATATTGTAAGTAGAGTGTACTTCATTCCTGTAATTTTGTGTAACAGGAGGAGATGGAGAAGAGAATTCGCCAGAGACTGGAGTTACAGAGTACACACGCCCAACAGATGCACTTCAAGAATCTCCGCAGGAAAGCTGAGGAGGACGAAGAGGAGGAATTCAGGCAACAGGTAAAGGGGGACTACTCTGTCTAGTGGTATATGTAACGGGTAAAGGGGGGCTACTCTGTCTAGTTATAACAGGTAAAGGGGACTACTCTGTCTAGTGGTATATGTAACGGGTAAAGGGGGGCTACACTGTCTAAGTATAACAGGTAAAGGGGACTACTCTGTCTAGTGTATATGTAACTAGTAAAAGGGGGCTACTCTGTCTAGGTATAACAGGTAAAGGGGGACTACTCTGTCTTAAGTAATGGGTAAAGGGGGACCACTCTGTCTAGATATAACAGGTAAAGGGGAACTACTCTGTCTTAAGTAATAGGTAAAGGGGGACTACTCTGTCTAGTGGTATAAATAACAGATAAAGGGGGGCTACTCTGTCTAGTGGTATAAATAACAGGTAAAGGGGGACAACTCTGTTTAGTTTGTTGTATAAGTAACAGGTAAAGGAGGGCTACTCTGTCTAGTGGTATAAAAAACAGGTAAAGGGGGACTACTCTGTCTAGTGGTATAAAAAACAGGTAAAGGGGGACTACTCTGTCTAGTGGTATAAATAACAGGTAAAGGGGGACTACTCTGTCTAGTGGTATAAAAAACAGGTAAAGGGGGACTACTCTGTCTAGTGGTATAAGTAACATGTAAAGGAGGGGGGCTACTCTGTCTAGTGGTATAAAAAACAGGTAAAGGGGGACTACTCTGTCTAGTGGTATAAGTAACATGTAAAGGAGGGGGGCTACTCTGTCTAGTTTGTTGTATAAGTAACAGGTAAAGGGGGACAACTCTGTGTTGTTTGTTGCATGAGTAACAAGTGAAGGGGGACAACTCTAACTCTATGTAGCTTTTTTTTAATTTTAAGAGGATTTACATGTCATCTTAAAGTGAAGATACAAGGAGTTCAATATTAGGAGTCTTTTCATTTTGGAAATTAGAAATTGCACTAGAAAAGAAGAAAATAATTTAAATTTTATTTTAGAAATGAACTAACATTTTTTTTTATAAAGTTTAGAAGAGGGTGTTTGAATACACCCCCCCCCCCCCACAAAAAAAAATCATCAAAGTTAAAAAAAATTACTCATTAGGAACAATTTCTATATTAATAATAGCAATGTTTGTTACATGCATTATTTCTGCTTAAATTTATAATTCTTTAAAAATGTTGTTTTCAGAAGATTCAAAGCAAAATGATCTCTGAAATAATATAAACCATAATCAAAAGAATTAATTTTAAAGGGCTCTCTTTTACATTGTTTACAGTTCTTACTGAAAAATTGTAAGGCCAAAAAAAATTAATCAATAGTTTCTCAGGCACTGCCACATCAGGTCAGAAACTGCTGCACTGATCAATTTTATTGACAGATTATTAAGAAGGGAAATAACTCAATTTTCTATTTTTCCAAGTTGAAAAAGAAAATTGAGTTATTCCCCTTTTCCTAAATGCGTTTTTATTAGATAAACAATATATTTCTTGTTAATAAGGTAATTTATGGAATAACTTTTAAACAAAGGTTTGAAATAACATTATTTAAAGTTGAATACATACATGTATTATAATTAGTGTAAGAGAAAAGAAAAGTTAGAATCAATTGATATCATCATTTTGTTGATCAACTGATGAAAAAAAGATGTAACACCTTAAAAAAATCCTTCATGCTGCATTAAATGTGGAAATTTTTGGCCTGAGAAACTATTAATTAATTTTTTGGTGCCTAAATAGGAGATATTTATTCAAAGTATTCATACACAAAAAAAGGGGAAATCAAATTTGATTGATCATTACTATAAACATGGCAAATTTTATCATTTTTAGATGATGGCCAAATTTGCAGAGGATGATCGCATAGAACAAATGAATGCCAACAAGCGGCGCATGAAGCAGTTAGAACACAAGCGAGCGGTGGAGAAGCTAATCGAGGACCGTAAGGCACAGTTTGCTGCTGACCGCGAAAGAGAACTCGAGGAACGCCGCGAGGAGGAGAGGATGGAGGCCTTCAGGAAACAGATCATAGAGGAAGAAAGACAGAAACTCCTCAGGGAACACGCCATGAGACTTCTAGGGTACCTGCCAAAGGTAAGAAATGGTAGTAATGAGGGTTAAAGGTCATAAGAATGGTTCAAAAGCCATGCAAAATGTTTAGGTTATCTGCTGAAGGTAAAAGATGATGGTTTTGAGAGTTAATATAAAGGTCAAAAGAATGGTCCAACATGGAAGTAGAAAGGCATGCAGTGTAAAGTTTTGAGAATTTAGAAAGAGCATAAGTGGGAAAACTTCTGTGTATCATGAGAAAAGTCATTTTGCTTTTGCTGGGTGTTAAGAATTTATCTAAATAGAATAGAGATGTTTGTTGTAGAAACTCAAATGCAAATGACATCAAGTGTATTTAAATGTATTGGAAACTTCTTACATTCAAGCTTATTGATTAAATCCAATCAGCTATCTGTATAATAATGTATACATACATTTATTAGCAAAACATTGATTTATAAAACATCTATAATAAAAGCTCCATTTTTTATCCACAGGGTGTGATCAGAGATTCTGGAGATCTAAGCATGCTAGGACAAGATTTCAAGGAGGCATATAGCAAGCGTCAAATTGATCCATTTGATGACGAAGCATGGGACCAGCGTCGGTAGGGAATCGACCAATCAAATTAGGCAACTGTGATAATGAATTATTTTAACCAATGCCGTCCATAATCACACTGCTGTATGACTTGTTTATGGTAGAATGTAAAATTTTAATTTTTATGGATTGTCAAGTGATGTTACTATTTTACAGCAGTGGAGGGAATTCCATTTTTTACTGTGATCTGTTTTCATACAGAGAATTATCAAGAATGCATGTGTGAGAGAATGTGAAAGTGTTATGAATGAGAGACTTCAATGTGACATTATTTAAAGTCTTGTTTTGCCAAGGAAATACAATGGTCATATAATGTTTAAATGGTCCCAAGATACATGTACATCATGTACATGTATATTGCATTTCATGAGATGTGTATTAATTTTGTATATTCTGCTATGCAGGTTCTTCTCTGACTTTTATTGTAAATACATGTATTATGAATGAGTAGGGCATTACAAAGAAGTGATGCTCAATATTACTCCATGAAGTGCTAAGATCTGTTGATAATGCCAAAGATTTTCCTGTTTAGGATAAATCTAACAATGTACATGTATGAGAAAAAAAATGGAAGAAGATTATTTATTCCCACAATTCCTTGTTTTATACTCTGTTGTTTTTATCGTTAGCCAGATAGTATTTAATTAAAGTGTTCTGTATTTCATAGGGTTCAAAACTGATATTCTTTTGTAAAAATCATGCCATTTGAAAAGTAAAATGACTTCTGTGAAAATTAAAAGAGGGGGAAAAAATTGTAGTTTTCTTTATTTCAAGAAATAAATAAATTAACTGTTTTATTCATGCCTTGTCAAAAATATACTTTAAGCTTAGTATGATCTTCAGGAAAATTCGTAGGTGAGTTAAGGCTAGGTATAGGCATTTTTATGCAAATAAACTAATTAAAATGCTGAAGGACTATATCTATTATATAGAGAAAGTTAAAATGTATTGTCTAATAGATACTTGGTACCCACAACATGAGATAGCCAGTACACATTATGACGTCATATTATGACATCATTGTTCTTTACAACACAAGATTATAATGGACATCAACAAAAACGCTTCGGCGCAAGGTCATGCTGTATTTTATTTAACTGAAACAAGGTATATTTAGAAGCAAAATATTCCAAAGATTGCTGGTATTGCTGCACAAATATCAACAGCTCAGTTGTATAATTTCTATTCAAAAAGTTTTAAGTTGAATCTGGGTAAAAATGTTCCGTCCGGTATATTAAGTTTTCTCAAATTCTGATCAAATGATAAAATGCCTAGGATTTGTGCAGCTGTTTTATTAATCTATTGAATATTCTTCTTAGCGTTATACAATTTTAATGTAAAATTAAATAGGGTAATCCCTTGCGCCGAAGCTGTTTTGTTGATGTGTTTTATTGCCTCCAGTAGGTAAGAACAATGACGCCATAATGTGTACTGGCTATAACATATCGCTGGTACTAAGTATGCATAAGAAAATAATTCAAAACTTTCTCTGAATAATAAATATACTTCTTATGCATTTTTATTAGCTCATTTGCATAGAAACGCCTATACCTAGCCTTAACTCACATGCATTGGAAGTTTTTTTGTGTAAAGGTCAAATGATGGAGACCTCAACAGACAACATCTACAAACCTTAATTAAGATATGCTTATTGACTTGGAATCCATTTACCAGTAGAGGGTCTAAAAAGAATGATTACTTGTTGTATATTCTACCAGGACAAAAAATAATTACATTTCACTTGACCTTAACAATGTAGACATGTTGACAGTTGTGACAGATACTGAATATGTAGTGTAAACCAACTTTCATTTGCATGAGAGAAATACCAGCAAGTGTTGCAACATTCTTTTACATATAATGCAAAACTCTATCGCCCTCAAATTTTTTTTATTTATTTATTTTTTTTTTTGTACTAATTAACATGTATTTATGTAGAATTCTCCTCATTTGCAAAAATATTGATTTTCTTAAACCATCTCAATTTTAAGGGAAAACAACATTTAATGAAAAGGGCTAATTAGCTCTACAAGGTTTTCTGTGCTTGGTGTAAATTTAATATAATAGTGGATCAGAGGCAAATAGTTTTGAACTGCAATTTTGATGACTTGCCCAAGGCATTTTTCGTACATTGTAGTGACATCATAAACTCATCTATTGTTAGCAAATGGTTCTAATCCAATCCTCTCCTCCTTCAAAAGGAACAAGTATTCTGAGAGTATTGCATTAGCAATACTAGTCCCCTACCGGTAATTTAATCTGGTTCCCGCTAAAAATTGAAAATGCCAAAATTCCATCAAAAATCAATGAAGCGGAACAAAATGCAAACTTGATCTATATCTCATCAAGGTAAAGTCACATACCAAAAATTAGCTCAATATCTGCAAGCGTTTAGAAAAAAATTGGGGAAAACCCTGAATAATTTAAAAGGTCGTAATTCCGTCAAAATTCATTGAAGTGGAACAAAATGCAAACTTGATCTGTAACTCATCAAGATTCACTCATGTTCCAAAAATCAGCTCAATATCTGCGCGTTTAGAAAAAAAGTGCGGAAAACCAAGTGGGACAGACAGACAGACGGACGGCTAGACAGACGGACGGACAGACTCAGAGGAAATCTATAGTCCCCTCCGTTTTCACTGGTAGGGGACTAATAAGCTGTTATGAAAGGAATATGCTCAAGAGCAAAGTACAAACTTAAAGAAATCCATAATGCAGTAACTCATGATTATATTCTACAAAAGAATACTGTGTATTTAGTGGTGTAAATGCACAATAGGACCATTAGGTATGTGTATGTCCATCAGGAATAAAAGTCATCCAGACAGGGCTGTGATCTTTAGTAAATTCTCACAAGTTATCTTTCTTTGCCTAGTTATGAAATTTTAACCACCTTGTACACCTGCATCACACAAGACAAACAAAGGGGCCAAATTTCAATAAAAATATTAAATTAATATATGCCATAAACTCTCATCAAAGAGTAGGAAAAGATGGAGTTGATATTTAAGACCTCTTGCTTATTATTGAATTGCACAGATGAACCAAGTGTAATTTAAGGTTTAATCCCATATTCCACTTATGGGTGACTCCATCCCCCTCCCACCATTTCATACATGTACATGTCTAAGAATTATTCACAATAAATGTAAGAAATTTGTGGCACTATGGACAAGATTAATCCTAAATGTTAAAAACCATCCTCTTAGCTTTGAGAATTAAAAGCATGGAATGAAAGCAACCAATGTCATTATGAATGAAATGTTAAGATAAGGAACAGTGATGATATACTGAAAAATCTATTCAGACAATACAAATTATGAGCAAAGCTGACATGGACTTCTGAAAACAGGTGGGATCAGATGGAGGAGTAAGCATCCCCTGTCAACTGGTTACACCAGCCCTGTGCTCCGTGTCATGTTTAGGTAAACGTACAAAACCATGGACAACCTCTTAATGTTTTAGAGGTCAGTGTTTGCTCTGCTCTAAAATTTGTATTGTTTAATGGACTTTCGAGCTTGAATACTGTTCGTTATCTCCATACACTTCATTTGTCAAACTACATATAGATACAGGTGATCAGATTCAAAACAGAAACCCACAAAACATGACATGGATTGTTTTATATTTTTATTATTTGATCTACAGGAGTACATGATAAGGCAAATGGTGTCCTTAAAATCAAACATTTCAATCAGGTAATTAATTCAATTATTTTAATTTTAGACAAATTTTGATTGGTCAGTTGTATATATAAATTTGCATAAAATATATAGTATAGATATGTCAATACACATCTAGTGTACAGTAATATTGCTCCAAATATGAAAAGTTCCAAAGTAAATAAAGTAATGCAATTCTGTACTATACTCTCTCCTGCCTTTGACAAGATTAAGATTGATCGACATTAAGGGAGAATGACCATCTAAGAGAGGTAACTCTAAAATGTTTCCTACATGAAAGTTGAGTGAAATGTATCAATTTTTGCCTCATATGGTATACATTTGCCTGAATTTTTCTTAAATCTCCATTTTCTGTTTTAAAAATGTCAATAAATGAATTACAGAAAATTCCACCCTAATAACCAGTGTTCGTTCTCCCTTAACATGAAAACTATATAAATAAATATTCCAGTTTATATGAAATACTGAAAAGATGTAGACTTATATAGCACTGATTGCCAACTTTAAATATTTTATCTTTATTAAAAATAAACAATGCTTATTCTATTTGAAGGAATTGGTGCAGCTGAAATGTTTTGTGTATGAACATACATGTACTTGGTATGAAGCCGACTCATACATTGACATTCTTAAAAAACCCTTTTCTATATGGAATGCATTTATATAATATTGATTTTCTCACATATACAAAATATTTGCATAAAGACACATCATTTTACACAAGGGAACAAACTGTCAATGACATTTACTGAAACATAGCACTGCATACAATGGAACAAAATTTTCATCCAAACTGATAAATAATAAATGAAATTGATATGTATTCACACTGTAAACCATGTATATGGTCCAAAACATATGACATTATCATTGTTAAAACTGATATGTATTCATCTACCATAAATGCCCTGTTAATTCAAAAGTAAAATAAAAGCAGTGTTGTGAGTTATGTATGCATTGAAATGTATGTATGATTGAAAACTTCACATTGATTTACTTTATCTATACATGTATAATAAAAAAAAAATCCTTGAAACTTAGAGAAGAATCATATTGCTCATAACTTCACAGGCATTTTTTTTTAAAATATCTGTATTAATTTTTCATGAGTTTGAAAAGGAAGAGTAGCTGTGAATAATATGGCACTCGTATGTTATAATACATAATGTATGACTAATCTCCTTCTCAGTTTAGTTCAGATGTGTTATAAAAATCTTAGACTTTATCTAATAAATAATTTAAAAGTCCTTCCTTTCAAAAAGGAAAATTTACTTCAGCACTTTGCATGCAAATTTAAGATTTCATAATGTTTTTCCTTTAAGCACAGTTTTCTTTGCCCCCATGTTATTTTTAGTTACCTCATTTCACACGTCATGCAAACAATTTTGCCCCATTTTAAATTTACCAGAATGAGGTATAATTGTATGCTTTGAATTTGCTTTGTTTTAAATTCACCGACTAGAAACAAGGTTGAAAAGGCAAAAACAAAATGGGAACAAATAATTTCTCTGTACGTATACAGTACTTTTTCTTTGTGTGTGTGTTTGTTTGTAAGTACAGTATTTGATTATCAACATTTTCTCATGAATCATCCATTAAAAAACATACAAACAGACTAACTAAAAAAAAAATCACAGGTACACAAAGCCATTCAAAAATTCAGGTAACTATATACAGTAACATTTAAAATGTGTGATCAAGAATGCATAATTAATTATCAGTTGAATTGAATATATAAAAATTATGCTATATACAAAGCTTTGGGATACGATAATAATAACATACCAAACACAGTACTAGTACATAGATATGAGCAAGAATATATCAATTTAAAAGCTTAATTAACAATCAATGTATAATGACATGTACATCTCAAACCCAAGCCTACAACCATACTAAAATATATGAAATTAATAAATCACATAAAACATACACACACATATATATACATATGGCAACATAAGGACATAAGGTTCGGTCTCATACTTGTTTATACCTCGTAACAAAATGAGGTCAGGAGGAAATATATAACACACCAAAAAAAACATTTAAAACTACAAGAAATTGAGTCGTTCGAGAAAAAAAAATTACAATTTTTGCTAGACATGGACAAAATCTTAATGAAGTGTTCATATCACAGGTTATTGATTGGAGAATTTTTTTGTAACAGTAGGAAGAGAACGCAGGAATATGAAGGTGTGGGCAATGTAACAATAAAATTTTAGTGAACATATATCAGAGAGTGCATATTACTTGATTAATTAGTAAGCAATAAGTCTGTATGAAGTTTTCCTTAATGTAAAATCTTTCTCTGTTCATATATTTTCTTGACTAGTACCGATTACATACATGTAGTTCTCCAAATATGACTATGGCATACTGAGACAATATTTATATTGTATGGTTGTTATATTATAATAGTTCTGTATAATGGCTTTAAGAAAGCTGCTCTAGGTATCATAATTCTCTTTCCTCCTTCATATGAGATTTGAGTTGAATATCAAAAGAAAAAACTAAAAGATTATACACTACGGCAAGCATTCAATATTTCTCACTTTACATCTAAATGACACTAAATTTTAAAAAAAGGGATTTGTAATAAGCGTTATCAAATTCAAGGGTATTTCTTAAAACATTCTATCATTTGAAATCTGAATAGCATTCGCAAATGCTTTATATTTATGAAAGAAATTGAATTGCTTATATTTTGTTCTACTCAGCTTGACAATCATGGCCATAAATTCAACCTGCTCAGCTATTCTACAGAATTAAAGACACTTAAGGAGATGGGAATACCTTACAGAGTTACACTTAAAAAAAATTGTACATATTCACCTCCCCTGTTATTGCTTACTTAGTCCTCTTCGTGCTTTGAGCACGTATGCCGTTTTTATGATTAATTAAAAATTCAACATTTTGGCATTGAAATCTTGGAATGTATTAGTAATATTTTTCATGAGGTCGACCATAGAGAGTAAATAAAAAAAAATTGTCCTGCTCTCTCTGAATTTAAAAAAAGGGGTCAATTTTCAATGTCCTAACAAAGTGAAAAACAGTACCAAAAGGGAATGTATGGTATAGCAATCTTTAACACAGAATAACAAAAATCAAAACTTAAACATTTGATCATAAAGTGATCAGTTACAAGAAATAGAAACATATATAATATGTTATATAAAAATATTCATCTATATACACCGTAAAAAAAATGGATACTATATATATAAAAAGTTTATGTGGACAATGGTTTCCATGGCAACAACAATCCTCATAAATCATCTCGCATTGATTATAGCACAAACAATCAATAACGTCCCTAACACAAGCCAAAAGGAAAATGTCACATGACCCACCGAGTTGACATTTCTCGTTAGGTCGTCCTGAACAAATAACAACTGGTCAATGATATGCATGACCCCATTAGTTGCCCCCTCGTCCATGTGAATAACATTCGCTGATGCTCCTCCAAAGTATATCCTCACATCTAAAAATAGATAAAAATGTATTGCAATAGATTGAATATGTACTGTAGAGGTACTTTATGCTGTGTGGTATATTAATCTATGCTATGTACGCGGTCACAAACTTCCACAGAAATTTGTCCCAGCGTACCGAAAGTACATTAAAGTCATACAGTGGCAGTCTAAGAAATCTGCGTAATCTTCTATCTGTGGATTGAACAGAAATTGTGATTCCGAGAAATTATAATCCCGTGGAAAAAAGTTTGTATACAGTATTCTCAGTCAGTTTGTTTGTCCTTATTACATTATTTTTGGCTGATATCCCCATATAACTGTAAAGTGAACAAAACAAATACAGTAAAATTCAGTTATAATTAAAAGAACTCTCTTAGAGGGACATCTCAGTTTGAAGGAAACTCTCAAGAATACCCTTGAAGACTTTGCAAAATGTTTCTTATTTATTAAGGAATAACTGTCAAGTTTTTTTGTTTTTGATGTGATCAATCAGTTTGCTTATGTGATAATTTGCATAAATGCCGAAGTCATTATAAAACAAAATAATAAATCCAGACAGTTTTTCCTTATATATGCATTTTTACCTAATCCTTATAAATTCAATAAAATATTTTTATTCAATAATAAGAAATCCCTGCAGGTCCGGCCCAGTGTATAGCTAAGCAACATACAGCAAGGCAGTATGCAGTTCTGACACATGCTAAGCAAATGGCTTTATGAAGATATAAAGCTATTACCTCATTTGTACCATAGCTTTATCTCGGACAAAGCATTTGAAAATATAAACAAAATATTTTTACTGTACATATACTACATTTGCCCCCAAACTGACCCTAAGTTTCTTACTTTGAAGCTTTCTTTCAGAATTCAAAATGTTTAGTTTACACACATTTTTCCCCTTTAGAGTATGCTTTATTGCATGCTTCAATAATTTCTCAGAGGCTGACTGAGATTTATGCCCTTTTATTTTCATGTGAAGTTTTGATACGCAGGATCTATTTAAAAGGTGTGAGCAAATATCAACAAAGAGTATCAGAGGAATAATTACATGTAACTATGTATCTGTTATCATAGACATTTATTCCTCTGTCATGTTCATACAGTAATTCGCTGATTTAACAACAGTGTAACATTGATATATCTTGAAGATTTTAATATCTAGAACATGATTATGTCAGATACAGTTGGAAGTGTCCAAACCTCTTTTACTAAGCAACCTCAACATCTCAAATCCTAGAATAGTTTTTTTTTTTCCCAGGGCCCCAGGAAGTCTGAGATTTTGACATGTGACTGTATAATTACCTCTGTCATTTGTTTTAGTGAGACTAATTGTTTCACCATTCAGCATCTGCATCTGGTGGTTTCCATTTCCCATTTTTTCTATATAAATTCGTCCACGAACAATAAGCCGTTTAAACAACTGAAAAAGAATTACTTTACATCCTTAAAAACTTCTTCACTCTTGAATCATTAACAAAACACTTTACAGATACATATATTAATTTTTGTTGCATTGAATAAAAAATTACCATTAATTATAAAACAGAAATTAATAAAAATTTTAATGCTTTTATAAGGTTTTAAATTGCAAAATATATGACCTACACTACGAGGGGCAATCAGAAAATAATGCAAGTAATGTTATTCCATAGGTTTCCTTAGTAGGTGACCAATATCAATGTCACGCACGGGTAGATACATTCATAACCTGTATCTGTCTAAAATTTCTCTTCGTTTTACTCACTGTTTCAATATATTAATACAAAAGAAGGAGGGGTAGTTGTACATACTGACCATTTTCTCCCAGTGATATGAAAACTACAGTGAAGGCTGAAATAAGGACCTATATAAAAGTGAGAGGCATTCTTGATATACCTGCAAAAGTCATTTTAAATGAAATTTGTCAGATTTATGGAGATTCTGCCGTTTCATTAAGCACAGTTTGTCGCTGGTTGAAAAAGTTCAAGAATGGCGTAGAGGTCGTTAAAGATTCCTCAAGGCCAGGGCGACCAAAGACAGCTGTTACTGATGGAAACGTAAACAAATGGTAGAGGAGGATGGTAGATATACTTTATAAATATATCGCTAGTGTTGTTGGGATCTCATCAGCAAAGGTACATGACATTTTGACAAAGCACCTCAACCTAGTACGTAAAATATGTGCACGATGGATACTGCATCTCTTGACACCAGAACAAAAGTCAATGCGTTTAAAATTTGCCAGAAAACTTTTTAAAATATATCAAAACTGTGACAGGAGAAAGTTTGCTGACTTGCTAACAGGTGACGAAACTTGGATATACTTTTTTGAACCGCAAAGAAAAATTAACAATATGATGTGGGTTAAAAAGAATAGTGAGCATCTTGTCAATGCAGAAAGGTGTCAGAGTGCTAAGAAAATTTTGTATGCTATTTTCTTTAATTCTAGTGGCCCAGTTGTGCAAATTCCAACTCCGCAAGGTCGAGGTATCTCTGGACATTTTTACAAAAATAATGTACTGAAAAAAATTTAAAAAGCTTATGAAAAGAACATCAAGCTCATTCATGACAATGCCCCCGCTCATAAGAGTAATTAAAATAGTTCAAAGTTTTTTGAAGGATGAAAAGGTTGTTCAGCTTCCCCATCCCCCATATTCTCCCGACCTTAGTCCCTGTGACTTTTTTTCTATTTCCTAGACTTAAAAAAATGTTATCTGGATGCCGATATACTTCGCGCAGTGCAGTTGGTAGTGCTGTTTATCAGTGCTTAGACAGTATTCCAAGGGAAGACTACCTAGGGGCTTTCAAATCATGGGTATGCAGATTGCAAAAGTGTGTGAATGTGAAAGGGGGTTACTTTGAAGGATTAAACTAGTTTACATTTTGATATCTATTGTTCTTTTTATTTTTTTGATATACTTGCAGAATTTTCTGATCGTCCCTCGTATCACAATTAGAAGTTTTTCTGTGTTTTTATATACAATTTTGTAAATTATGAACTGTTCAACATAGGTGGTTTACATTAACAACATGACGTTTATATAAAAAAGATTTTTTTTTTTTACTTTTGATAACTTGCATAAAAATCATCTTCCTGGAAGTTTAACAAAAATTCTAATTACTTTGCTAGGGGTCAGTGAGAATCTTGTAATTTTTTTTCACTTACATATTGAAATCTTGGTGTGTCTCTCATGACTCTATTTCCATTAAGCGACACTGAAAAGTAGTCAATAGCACTCGAATTGGGAACAAAGACTGTGAATTCGCACGCCACAGTGGTCGATCCGCAGTACCCCATATCGTAGTCGGAGGAACTCTGTGATCCTGTATTCATGCCATTCAGCATGTTGCACGGATACGTGTTGCACGGACTTTTGTTGGCATTGCTTGGATCGCTGCAGTAACTCACATACTGACACTGGGTTGTTGATCCTCCATTACAACTCAAGCATTGCTGGGAGTTTGCGTATTGGGGCTGGGAGCAGTAAGCAGGGCAGTTAGATCCTGACGTACACATGGCCGAGTTACAAGGATACTGATTTGCATACTGGGACTGTGAACAATATGTTGGACAGGTTGTTCCCCCTCCAGTGTTGGTATTGGCACACACAGCAGTATTACATGGATATTGGTTCTGGTAATTCGCCTGGGCACAATAAGTGGGACACGTGGTGGAACCAGTATTTGTCTGACACTGTGCTGTATTACAGGGGTACTGGTTCTGATACTGGGCCTGGCTACAATAAGTAGGGCAGGTGGTTCCCTGGTTAGTGAGCACGGCTGATCCGTAATTTGGAGGATAGCCATAAATTTCGAAGCTACACTTCTCTGCTGTGAATCTACGGTCCGTCAGGTAGTTCTTTAGTCCCACTCTTCTCATGTAGTCATATGTACGCCTACAATTTAAGAATGTGAAAGATACTAAAACTAAAGGTTCTGAAACACAGTCATATCATAAAGAGAACTATCAATATGTCATTAAGGTCTAATATTTTTGTCATTCACTCAGGCATGTAGTGGTTATTGATCATCATTGTTTATAACCTAACTGTACTTACAGAAGCCACACGTCATGGCAGATTAACATGGGCAGATCCAGATAGGGAACTCCCAGCACAGAGTCGATGATGTGGACCATGCCGTTAACTGTCTTTATGTCTGGCCGGATCACACGAGCCTTCACATTACCTCCCTGTACCCAGGTTTCTAAAAATTGAAATGACATTGCTTTGTACATTTTTTTCTTAATATAGAAAATATTATTAATGAATGGACAAAGGTTGATGAAAATTCACATCGTTTTCACCTTTTTGAATCTTCTATATTAACATACATATATGAAACAAAATTGCAATTCTAAAATCAAGAGAATATTTTGAATTCAAAGTTTTTGGAGGCTTTTTTGAAAGGGGGGGGGGGGGGGGTGGTCAGATCAGCAGGTTAAAAATTCATCCAATGAATACTCTTTCATACTGGTCTTCTGAAAGTCAAACTACAAGCAACTACTTACCATTTCTTTCATTATAAATGGTTACCCTCTCATTGTTATACATGGTTTGTCTGTATTGACGACTCTCATAGCCGCTCATTGCGGGCAAGGAGGAGATAATAATCGGGTTGTTGGGTACTAAAATATGCAATCGAAGCACCTGAAAAAAAAAAACAATGAAATTATCTGGGATGCATTAAAGATCACAGCAGCTACCCTACTTGCTTTAAGCTAGATATCCAGGTCTACTATAAGAATTAGTAGTTGTCATCGTTACATAACCGCTAGGCTAGTATATTGTTTATAATCATAGCCCTTTGTTCAGTCGTTTCCACTGCAACCTTAAAATGCAGTGATGCTGTTATTGAACTGCTGAAGAACATAGTTACATGAAAGAAAAACAACACCTAAAAACAAGAAATGGATGAAAAGGGGAACAACTCAGTTTTCTTTTCTCAACAAAAAATAGAAAATGGAGTTAACCCCCTTTCAAATGTGTGAATGTCAATATCTGAATAAAATTGATGACTTTTTTTATGGCTTAGAGCTTAGCAAGTCTAGATAGTTACCATATCCACTAATGTCTGATTACTGTTTAAGTTGACCCAGCGTATGTTGGCGATTTTCTGGAAGGCTGTGTCCAGAGGCACGAAGACAGTTACCCCTGAAGGCTGCACCAAGGAATTCCTTACGTTTTCTGTGCCAAGATTTATCAGCTGCTCAAATTTCCTTAAAATAAATATTAAATGATACAAAAAAATGAATATGAATAAATATATAAGGACATAAAGCACATTTAATACACATAATTAAAGTGAAAAATTATGCTTATTATGACGAATTCATGTTTAACTTAAGCCTTATGCATGTATTTAAGGATAGACGATACATTTCTTAATAATATATATTTTTTTCTAAGAATTTGTTATTGAAGTATTGCTTCTTTAACATGTTTACTCCCAAAAATTGAGGTACCTTACCAGGCATTTGTGCAAAATACCAGAGGATGTTGTTTCCTATAAAATCCTTTTGAAAAAAAACTTAATTTGCCTATATCACATTTTTTAGTCTTTCAATCTTTCTTAAAGACAATTAGAAACAAGCTTAGAAATCAGAAGGTAATTAAAATTTGGAATATTTTCCATACAATACGAGGATATACATAACAGATATTTGAGGAACGTATCGTCTGACCTTAATAAAGCAAAGTGAATGTCTTCACCAGGCCTGTAGTTTTAAGATGAAATTATCAAATATTTCTGAGTTTTTTTTAATATGTTAAAGACCTTATTTCCGTTTGGAACTGATTTTTGAAATTTCCTAATAACATGTTATAGTACTGTACCAGTAAAATTTCACGCTGCAAATATACTAAATAGTGAATGATTGTACATAATTTCTCAAAGAAGTGGGGAAAAATTATTTGGAAATCCGAAATCCAGGAAAATGGTAGTTTACAGAAAAAAAGAACACTCATGACATAATACTTTAATCTAATAAGCTAAATGCAAAGACCCTCAAAAAAATTCTACATACGTTCCCTCTCGTTGAATCTGTTCACGTATGTTGTTATAAACAAATCCCAACAGCTGATCAACCACATGCACCACTCCGTTGGACACCGTTATATTTCCCTCAATAATGGCCGCACTCACCCCGTCACTATTGACATACACTGAAATCAGGAAGTAAACATGTTCAATAATTACTGTGGAATCATTTTTGTTCGTGGGTATACAAAATTTACTTGTTTGTGAGGACATAATTTTTGTGGTTAATCATTCTTACGGCAGATGCAACGAACCAATGTTTACAAAATAAACGTTTGTGGGGATGTTAATTTGTGTGTAGGGGTGACCCACGAAATCCATAAACATTGGTCCCATCATTTATTTATGGAAAAAAGAATGAAAACACTAACACACTAGATTTTTCTAATCAAATAATTATAGCAAACCAGATGTCAAGTAGGACAGAGACATTTTTCATGAAATTGGTACAATTCCAATAGCTGTTTATTATATATAGAGGGAAAGAGTTCAACTTTAGTAGAACTTTAATGTTTTTTTTCAATTATCTACAAACTCAATATGTCAAGCCAAAGGAATGCTTTTATACATGTACGAGCAAACCAGGGCAATTTACAACAAAAATAATGTCCCAAGCAACTGTGCCTTAATACCCCATTTTAACTTTCAATTACTAGGATTTAATGCAACTTCTAATAATAAATACAAATGAATTGTATAAAACTATGTACAGGTATTATTGCTATTTTTTTATGAATGAAGTTTCTTACCATTGTAACCTGACGGCTTTCTGAAGGTCAATGGTTGACCTTTAGCATTAGTTACACCTTCATTGTGGGAAATACAGTTGGTGAAAATCGCCCGATTAGGAACATAATGAGCTTGAAGAATCTAAAGAAAAATATTCAATACAGTTAAACCTTAATATCTTTAACTCAGCTGGATTGAGAAAAGACTTCAAGATATACCATATAACGGGTATTTTCTGCGGTTGGAAATTTTTGCGATTTGACCCCTGAAAGGTAGGAAATTAATTTCTGCGTTTTCAATTTCTGCGGTTGCATTATACCGCAATATTTTTTTACGGGATATGATCACCAAATTATGAGGATTTTGCAGAACATTGCCATGTTTAGGTTTAATTTAAAGACATATTGATCAAATGTGCTTGTAAAAAATTTCAAGCAATATGAAAGAAATATTTTGCGATTGTAATTTTTGCAGATTTGTCCTATCCACAAAATTCCGCAAAAATTGGACAACCACAGAAAATAGCCGTTATACGGTAAGAAGGTCTGAGATAATGAGGTTGAAATACAATAAGAAAATAGAAATTCTGAAATATCTTATGATTGAAAATGGACAACCGTTGTTCTTTGTGGATAGTCCGATAAGTGTATATTTACTTGTACAGTAGTAGGATCTGATAAGTTTATATTTACTCTTGTAATTCTGTGGGATTACCCATTGTAATTCTGAGAGATCTGATAGGTTTATATTACATGTATTATCCGTTGTAATTCTGTGGGATCTGATAGGTTTATATTTACCCGTTGTAATTCTGCAGGATCTGATACTAGGTGTATATTTACCCGGTGTAATTCTGTAGGATCTGATATAGGTTTATATTTACCCATTGTAATTCTGTAGGATCTGATACTAGGTGTATATTTACCCGGTGTA
Organism: Saccostrea echinata; assembly: GCF_033153115.1. Classification (NCBI taxonomy): domain Eukaryota; kingdom Metazoa; phylum Mollusca; class Bivalvia; order Ostreida; family Ostreidae; genus Saccostrea; species Saccostrea echinata. Next base: position 21,129,450 of record NW_026889782.1, read on the forward strand.
ATTCTGTAGGATCTGATATAGGTTTATATTTACCCATTGTAATTCTGTAGGATCTGATACTAGGTGTATATTTACCCTGTATAATTCTGTAGGATCTGATATAGGTTTATATTAACCCGGTGTAATTCTGTAGCATCTGATATAGGTTTATATTAACCCGGTGTAATTCTGTAGGATCTGATATAGGTTTATATTTACCCGGTGTAATTCTGTGGGATCTGATATAGGTTTATATTTACCCGTTGTAATTCTGTAGGATCTGATATGTATATATTTCCCCGTTGTAATGCTGTAGGATCTGATATATGTTTATATTTACCCGTTGTAATGCTGTAGGATCTGATATAGGTTTATATTTACCCGTTGTAATTCTGTAGGATCTGATATAGGTTTATATTTACCCGTTGTAATTCTGTAGGATCATTCTTGAGTCGGTCCAGCTGTGTGATAGGAATCTTTTGCATTGCATTGTCATTGGGAACAAATAAGGTGGTAATCTTGTCTGGTGATGAAATGTCATGAATGTTGTCCAACACAATTAGGTAGCTCATCAAATCTATGAATCTCCTGCAATTTCAATTTATAATAACAGCTTGTAATTAAACTCATCTTTAGTAAATCAACTTGTTTTAATCCCAATTCATCATTTCAAAATTTATCAACAGCCTTTTATTTTTGTGTCTTAGAAATTCTACACAGTCAAATAAGCAATACCAGTAATTAGTTTGCCGAGGGATATAGTCATGAATAAAAGGAAATTGCAACATCTGATGATATTTCTCAAGTCAGAGTGAATTTATGCTGCTTTACAACTGTATAGGGTACAGCAAAGGGCAGTGCATATTGCTTTGCTAAAGTGCATACATTATACAATTATTACAATAGCTGTTTTTGAGGTCAATACAATGATTTAGCCACTGAAGGATCACAATGATGAATATTTAGTATACGCAGCCTGAAGGGTGAGGAGAAAATTGTACTTTGAGGGTGGCTAAATCATTGTATTGAAAAAGCAATAATTGTTGTATTATTTAATAATTAAATAATCCTAACTTAAGCAAACTATGATATCTTTCTTGATTGTTTAAATTTGTTGAAGCCCCAGCAATGAGAAAAGTTGGTTAATATAAAGATAAATAGTTGCATAAATTTTCTAATCTATTTAATGAAACAAAAACAAATGTCAGGCATGTAGCCTTGAATTTGGGGGAGGAAAAAAACTGACAATTTGAAATATCTTTGACAAGCTAAAAAGAGGAAAATTCTCCAAACTCAAAATCTTTAGGAGGCTGGGGAGGGGTGGTTAGGGTAAAAATCTGGTATTTATAAATGGTAAAATATTTTTCAAGAATTCTGGGTATTGCTGCAAATGAAAATATACGTAAGAATGGAACTTTCGCAAGTGAACTGTCCCATGTGATTTAACAAAAGATGAAAATATTGCCCAACAAAAATTATTTACAGTAAACCCTGCTCTGAAACAAGTCTATACATACGTAAATCTCTGTGTAGCATCCTCTGGATCTTGGATCCACCCATATGCTGTTTTTTGACTTGTTTTCCGCATGACTCCATTTAGACCATGAACAACTCCATTGGTGGCGGAGATGTCACGATTTGTTCCCTCCGATATCTCCACACCATTGACATAATACTTGATTGGTCCAAATGTGCCAGCTGAGGTCTGAAAGAACACAGAAACTATATTTAATCAAATTATCTGTTTTTCCCCGACTTATTTGATAAAGAGAAATTTCAGTTTGATTAATCAAATAAATTTATAAGTAGCTAAGACCTGACGGCCTTTATAAGAGATGACATCATAATCCAGCCATAGAAGAAATTATGTTAGAGTTCTTTATTTATAACCTTTGCAATTCAAATTCCTGAGATTCAGAAATATGCAAGAAAATCAACTGAGTTTAACTGATATTAAAATTGTTATTTTCACACTATGACAATAATAATCAGAAGTACTTAGCTTATACAGGGTCAAACAGAAAACCAAAGTAAAGCAATAGAATTAGAATATTCAAAGTTCCATGGTTGGAATTCATTTTATTCATGAGAAAAAATTTTCCAAACTGGTGACAATATATAAAATAAAATGTCTTACTCATAAAATAAATTCCTGACTACAAAAAAATTAAATATTCTTATCAATATATCTGAATATAAATTAGTCCTCAGTGAGAGAACTTTAACTTTCTGAAGGGTAGTTCACTCAATGTATACTTAAAATAGATATGAAAAATGCCCATCACCAAAATCACTGAAAAGTGAAATATAGGTCTTAATCAACAGGTGATTACACAATACATCCATCAAAGAAATAAATCTTAAAAGTATTTATTGATTACTAACAGATCAATTCTTAAAAACTTTAAGACAGTTTTAGTTGACACTTAAGGTTCATAGTACCCTGGGAAAGAGAGGTAACTCTCGATAGCATATTTCATAAAGCTCCACGAGATTAACTTTTTCAGCACATTAAATGCCGTTTTCAAGCACTTTTAGACAATCAAATCATGCAAAAAAATATATTTCTTGAGGTTTTTTTTTTCAAAATTTCTTTAACTCATTTAATTTTTTTCAGCATTTTCTAATTGGTATTGCTATAAAAAGGTAAATCAATACATTTTTTTTCTCTTTCCATTTTTATATTTAAATAAATATGCTTGATTAATATAAAGCAGCCAATTAACATCAGAATTCAAGCATCGTAGAAAAAATATATGCACATAACATGTATTTTTAAGCACATTTTCAAGAATTTTTTGCTGTTCAAGCATTTTCAAGCACTTTTCAAGGACTGGATCAAAATTCAAGCACTTTTCATGGTCTGTAGGAACAGAGTTACTCTGAATGGAATAAATGACAAATTGTCAAGTAATCAGCTCATTTCTGTTAAATTTTACTTAACTACTTTAAGTATGCTGAAATTTTTTAAATCATTAAGCACAATTCTATGTGTACAGGGATGATGAACCTTATAAAAAATTTTTTTCTTACACAAACAGTTTATCAAAGTGGTATCATGTTAACACAAACTTACATGCACTTACAAAAGTGCACACATAACATAAAGGACAAGGTATGGTAACAGCCAAATCTGGCCCCTTGATGCAAAAATCAGAACACAGATAAAACTGTGATAGTTTGTACCGTATTTGGCTGAATATAATACGCACTTTTTTCACAAAATAATTTTCTGTGAGAAAGGGGTGCGTATTTTACACCACAATGGGATTTTGATAGGTTTTTCTTTCATGTGAAACAAGGCTATCATACGCACATACCGTAGTATTACCTAGAGACTTATGCAATTTTTTGCTGTTTATCGCCATATTTAAAACTTCAGAAAGTTATTGTTGGAATGTAGGCTTGTTTAAAATGTTATATTTATAACCTTTTGATAGATAAATTAAATTTAAAAGCAAAATTAATTTGAGCTGCATGTTCATCGTCTCCGTGTAGGCCGCCATTAACGATGTTATTTATAGATGTTCACATTCCTTTGCCACGTGCTTCCGTAATCATAGTACACATGTACCTAATCAGTCAGACCACTCGGTCAAAAAAAGTAATAAGTCATTTTTTAATGAAATACAATAAAATAAAATTTATTTTAGGTTTTAAATAACTCAGTGAAAATTCATTTTAACATAAACACCCCTCTATACGTCCCAGTGAATGGAAGCCAATGTTGGGAACACGTGCACTTGTCACTTGATAATTACCCCTCAACACCCCTCCAGGCAATTAAACTGTTTACCGACTCCAAAGCATTGTTTTTACAGTTAGAGCACTGATTATTTACTGCCCTTATTAATGGCTTTGGTTATTTTCTTTGTTAAAAATCAGGGGTTGGTTTATGATCTTTCGTATGTATAAGCCTGTGTTGATTACGACATATTAAACAGTTAAACGCTTGTTAAATGTAATTTTACTTTATCTTATATCGGCCTCGTGTTAAATTGATTGAGAGTTAAAAAAGGAAACATTGAAGCATGTTGAAACTTAAGTGTTATCATTTACTCGTGCTCTGTAAAAATGATATCCACGAAGATCACCTCGATGTATGAAGACATATATCCCACCTTTGTACATCATTTTTCACAGCTTTGGAGGTGTGTTGATAACTACACTTTACACGCTTGTTAAATTTCGATTTTATTTTTATAACATCAGCTATTTATTTAATTAATTTCAAGTTCAAAAGAAGAAAATCGTAGTCTATGAATACTTTGATGTTGCAATATCGCTTGTCCTGTTAAATTTACATAATTTTCAACATGATTACCTTAAACTAAAAATAAATATGACAACTGTTAAACTTGCAACAATATCTCGTGCTTTGTTGAAATAAAATTATTTCCACAAAGAATAGTTAGAATACGGCGACGTATAATTTCAATATCACCGTATGCTAAAAAAAATATTAATAAACTCTGTTAATACTTTAATGCAACATTATCTCATGCTTTGTTAAAAATAAATAATTTTTTATCTCCGCGCCGATTTTCATAGCAAATTACCACGATTTTCAAAATTTCGGTAAAATTTTCTGCTGCGTATAATACAACCGAACTGCGTTTTTTCCCCAGTTTCAGGCTCAAAAAGGGGGGTGCGTATTTTACACCAATGCGTTTTATATTTGGCCAAATACGGTAGTTTAGACCTTAAAATGATACTTGTTTTAAAACCAGACCAATTTTGATTCAAAGCTTACACGGAGGACACAAGAGGGTGCAGAAGTGGGACATTTTCCTGAATTTCCTCGATTCTGCTGGAATTTAGTCAAATTTGCGATACTTTTCACTTCAGGAAACAATTAGAGCACTAGCTTGCCTATCTGAGATATTTATACACAAGATGCATCTGATGCTAGTGTATGAAATATATAAATTTGGTAGATAGGCAAGCTTGTGCTCTGTGTTTTCTGAAACAAAATGTGCTGTAAAATCGATGAAAATTTGCATTAAAATGAGAAAATTCAGACATTGACACATTTCCTGACCTTCCCGTGACCTCTGTATATGCCATAACTTAGAACCAATACTCATTTTGTGGCAGGGGTATCAACAGGTTTTTATTGATAAACTGTTCCATCATTCTAAAAAAACACCCCAAACCAGGGGCCAAAAAGGGGTCTTAGCCTATCTTGTCCTTTATCTCATACATCATGTACATGTGGGGGATACTACCTATGCTCGTTGAAATGGTGTATATTCACTCAGCAAGCCTCAGAAATAATACACCATTTCAACTCGATGGATAAAGCAAATATCAAATCACACAATATCAATATTCTCTATACACCTTAACAATTTTACATTATGTCTTTAATATATTTAATGAACTCTAAAATCATTTCAACAAAAATCTGTAATACACTTCAAAAACTTCCTCACAAGTTGTTATTAAAGATAAAAACAAACAAACTTATCAAACACAAAGTCCTTGACAACAAAACAGTGTGCAGAATAAAAATAATCAAACTGTAACAGAAAATTAAGCTGTGACAGACCTGTGAGGAATCAACCCTGGGCTCTCTAAACTTTTCCAAGATGCGCTACCAACTAAGCTAATTAATGGATCATCTGGAAAATATAGGTCAGACCCAACATCCGAAGCAAGTCTATAGTATGCATCCCTATATGCATCATTCAGGCAAGTTTCATCACCACAGGGTTTTCACTTGAGAATGCTTTAATAAATATAGGTCAGATTAAGCAACCAAAGCAAGACATGTAGCCAGTGTGCATCCCGCAGTGTTTTCCCCAGACCGTTTTTGCATGGCGGTACCGCCATGCATTCACGATCCCCCGCCATGCATCACACATTGCCGCTATGCTTCCCGCTATGCATGAATTATTAAAGGTAGACTATTTTAAGAAGAAGATATACTTGTTATCAGTTATTAATCTTTCAATGAAACTAAAAAACAAATCACTAGAATCACAGCGTGTACTGTACACATGTTGCACACCTGTGGTGAATTCGATGTGAATCGCGGTACGTGGTATGATGCAATAGTTGTCTATTTATGTTTATTGCAATTTACTGATATGTTACTAAGAATTAAGCTTTTATTTGATCAAAAATATTTATAAGCATGAAAAATTTATTAATTGCTGTCAGATACTACACACGGTGAAAGTAATACACTTGTTATATGCACATGTGGGTTTTTCCAACATCCACAGGTCATTCTATAAATAGCATTGATATTAGGACATCAAAAATGATTCATTAGTTAAACACTTAATTTTAAAGCCATTTTTAGCATAAATATGCTTAAAATAATCATGTCCAATAAATATTATCATTGTTTATTTACTCTGTGAACTATATATGGGCAAATACTTCGTTCAAGCGCACGTGCTTGACCTACATTCAACAGCTTACGTTGGACACCAGTCACCAGTGTACTGAATATGTTGTCACAATATTTACATGTAAGCAATGGTGCTACATAATGTGCACCCTTTTTGTTTAAAAATGACTGTAAAAGTAGGGACATCCAAAAGAAAAAAAATGTAGTAAATAAAAAAAGGGGGGGGGGGTCACTAGGGGCCTATTCAGTTTGTAGAAAGCAAGAATAACACAGCACATAAACATGATAAACAGACAGTGCTTTAGTAGAAAATAAAATAGAACAATTTTTTGTGATTAGATATATTTTTATAAAAGAGAACTCAATTGTTTAGCTTTTTTTAAAGTTATATTGACAATATATTCAAAATATATCATTTAAATTAAAAAAAAAATATAAATGAATGAATTTGTATTTTTCATTTATTAAATATAAATTCAGATACATGCACAAATAACTCAACAAGACACGCCACGCGCCGTCAATTCAGCAAAATTCCCCCCATGCATTGAAAATTTTCTGGGGAAAACACTGAATTCCCTAGATGCTTCATTCATACAAGTTTCAGCTAGGTAGGGTTTTAACTTTGTACTCAAAATGTAGGTCAATTTATCTAGCATCTCAGTCATGCAAGTTTGGTAGGTGGATCCACTATAAGCATCATCCATGCAACTTACTGTAGATTCCTAAATATACGCGAGGAATAAATTATTGCATAATTACGCGAGAAGCACCACTCGCAAAATAAAATTACTCGCTTTTATTTTTATAGTGCTTTAATGTATAGAAAATCTCTAGATAAATCAACGATTCGCGAATTATTGTTCTCGCGATTTGACGTCCTTTGGCAATTTCGCGATATTAAGTACTCGCGTAAAATAAGGAATCTACAGTAGTCAAGGTATTTAGACTTGCAGTTAATTGGGAATGTAGCTGCTCTAGAAATTTTTACCCATCACTCATCTGGAAAATGTAGGTCAGATCTAGCATTCAAAGCCAGTCTGGTAGTATGCATCCCTAGATGCGTCATCAGATCAAGTCACCAAAAGGCTTATAGTTACTTGAGGATGAGCATTTTCCAGAACTTTAACCTGGTCACTCATCCAGAAAATATAGGTCAGGTCCAACACCCCCAGCCAATCTGGAAGTGTGCATTCCTAAACTAGGCATCCATCCAAGTTTAGTCCAGGTAGGGCTTACAGTTACTTTGGAATTAACCTGCTCCAAAAACTTTAACTTGGTTACTCATCTGGAAAATGTCAGTCAAATTCAGCTTGCTAAACAAGGCTGGAAATGTACTTTCCTATATGCATTATGCATGTGTAACCATAAGGCTTATAGTAACTTTGGAATGAAACCTGCTCCTAAAACTTTAACTGAATGATCCAAAATTTTAAACTGCTCCAAAATTAAACATTATCTCCCATCCTGGAAATTTGGGTTTTATCCTGCATCCAAAGCAGGTCAAGTAGTGTAAATGCCATCCAAACCTGCTCCTAAAACTTTAACCAGGACACTAACACTGAGGCTAATGTCTGGGGTACATGGGCCATAAGCTCATCTAGACTTCATCAAAGTGAGCTAAAAATCATACACACTACACAGATATACATGTTGATTATAATTATAAGATGTACTGTAGCTAATATATTGATAATACTGAAGGAGTTAGTAGAGAGCATTTTGAAAGTAGTGCCTAAAATAAATTAGTTGTAGTATGAGCTAAAGGTGATGGTATTGTTTTCTTTGCTTTTAAAAGATTGTGAAAGTCACAAGAATGATTCTTCACCCTCTTCATGCAATTTCCAAACACTGTCAGATACCAAGGTCAGAAGAATTTCTCAAATTCAGCAACTTTACATTCCTAGATGTTCACTTTATTGGAATATGAGAATTCAATTATTTTCATACAATTTAAATATTTTCAAAAAATAGTATTTTTGAAATAAAAATTATTACTGTTGAAATAGAAAGTGTAATGCTGCAATCAGGTACTGTATGGTTAAGTTAATTTTCTTATGTATAATTTAGTCCCCCCCCCCCCCCTTTCAGTACCTTCTTTTGCAAGCTTTTGAATTAATGCAAATATAATCAGTTTGTCTTCATCATGGAAATTATCGATACATTTAATAGATTCATTGTTTCTTGAACTTTTGTCTTCACCATTAGTGCAAATACATGTATAGCAAAAAAATTAATATTTTACTTCCCCTGTACATTATTTTCATTTTTTAAATATAGATAATATAGGCCAGTAGGCACAATTACAGATTATAGTTTTCAGCAAGATTGAAAATTCAGCTAGAAATTTGAAATTGTTATTTATCAGCCACAGTATGTTGTTGTTTCTGAAAATTCTACTCTAGCTCAGTAACCAGAGAATATGACATTGTGTCTTTGAATGGAGTTTTAAAACATGTCAATCAATTATTAATAAAAGGAGTTTCATTAATATTGCAATTAAAGTTAAACCCACTCTTTACTAACAAGAAAACTGAGTTCATCCTTTTGTGGAGTCAACCAAAGGGTCAAAAGTGAAAGAAACAATGCTTCTCTTTTTGCTACCAAACATTTTGGCATTTCCAAACAAATTGTTGTGCTCTAAAAAAAAAATTCTTTCAATTTGGGAGTTCCACTGATTTCTTACTTGGGTGCTCAAAAAACAAGATCCAAATGAATTTGTTGTAGCTCTATGGGTAAATATCCCAAAGTAGACCAAGGGACTTAACTTTGAAGGATGTGGATTTATCTTTTCCATATACCTTTCCTTTTTAAAAAAAAGTTTCTTGAATCAGTTACTTTATCAAGAGCACAAAATACCAAAAACTCAGACTGTTATTTTTGTCCTATACAAAATACTAAAAACTCAGATTTTTTTTGTCCTATAAAAAATACCAAAAATCAGACTGCTATTTTTGTCTTATACAATACACCAAAAACTCAAGCGGTTATTTTTGTCCTATACAATATATTAAAAACTCAGATTGTTATTTTTGTCACACGAAATACCGAAAACCCAGACTGCTATTTTTGTCTTACACAAAATACCAAAAAGTCAGACTGTTATTTTTGTCCTATACAATACTCCTCACACGTAGGTTATCCGACAATGTTTGAGTTTAAAGCAGAAAAGTCAATTCCAGTGCACTACAACACCCAAACACTTACGGTGTACAATCTCTGTTTTCTATTTATAAATAACTTGTCACCGTTGGAGTCCATGCTTCGGAATTGTGTATTGTCCCTCATGGAACCTGATGTAAGTCTGGATCCATATACTGTAATTAAAATATAATACTCTGCCCACTATGCGTTCCGAATACAAGTAAATAAAATGTAACTTACTGTGTCCATTCTCTGGACGCGATTGAAAAAGAGGCGGTCGCCATTGGAGTCACTGCTCCGCACATACTGGTTGTCCTGGATGGCAGTTGTAGCGACGCGATTTCCTGGGACTGAAAACCACAAAGATGGAGGCGAGAATACCAGACATTGTCCAACTCGTGCTATAGATTCTGACTAATATTTAGACATACAAAATATATACAGGACATAATATTCTTATCTGTAGGGCACTTGGCATTCAAATGCAACATTTCAGTCCAAGTGAAAATAAATAACAATACATGGCAATTATATTATTTATGTATCCTTAAAAATGATGTATTATTATTATTTTTATATATATATTTTTTGCACCAAGTAAGTAAGGCTAGAAGTCAAAAATGATCATGGTGAGCATCAGTCTATGCGAAAGACATCGGACTGTCGGACCGGACCGATGTGCAGTGCCTCTGGTCCGATGCGTCATTTTTTACACCGGACCAGAATGTCCGATGTCTCAGCGTCCGGTTTTGAGCTTTACTATTTTGATGGGGAGTCATTCAAATGTTTGTTATAAGTAAAAAAAATATCGCACAAATCCAAATACGTAAATGAATTGATTAAAACCGCATGGACCGTCTACAGTAATAAGATTTTCTTGGTTCTGCATTTTCACGTATTTCACTATTTAGGTTAGGTTTTTCGGTCTGACAAAATTTGGTTCAGTCCTGTGTGTTCATTGATTACACAGGACCGAATGTCCTGTATGGTCCAAAAAACTTTCGCATAGACTGGAGCAAGGTGAGGGAGTTGAACCTTTCTCTTAGGTCCCCCCCTCCCAAATCCTGGAATTTGCTTTACAACAAAAAGTGGGGGCCAACCAGCATCTAAAGGAAAATTTACTACAGCAAAATACTTTACTTAGGGGGGAAAAATTAGGAAAGGGGGGCAGCCCCACACACCCCGCTTCTCATGCATTCTAGGTGCCTGTTACTTTTTGGGTCAATTGGCCTTTGAATCATTTATCCAAGTAAGAGTTATCTTTCTTATCAGAGGATCAATCATTCAATGAACCTTAATTCTAAAAAATTTCTTCTAATCTATCATTTATAAAGACTGCATTTAAAGACTAATTTTAAGACCATGTGAATGCACCGACAATATACAGTATATTAAGCAGAAATTTTAATGAGTATTCAATTTCAGCATTATTAGCAAGAGTTTTAGATGTTGCTAAAATTGAATATCGCTAACAATTCATTCCCCACTGGAGATTAATTATCGCTATCTTTCCATGCATCATAAAATCGTTAAAATCACTTCATGCTAATTTAATTCAATACTGATTTTTAAGGACAAATCGCTAAATTTGTGTTTCGCTAAAAATTCTACTTATACTTTGGTAAATTATCAATAAGAAGAAATTATCTATTACCATGACTACTGTCTGTAAGCCAGCCAACATTTTTTACTAGATTTGGCACCAGTTAAAAACTGATCGGCAACTTATAAAATTTGTGATCACATTTCCTACTCAATTAGCTGTTAAGCAACCTTGACTCCACAAGATGGAGTTGTTAGTGCATTAATTGCAGATGTTTCTTGTACATGTACATGTAAATATGAAATTTGTTTACAGTATAGGGTTTATAAATTTGAATACATACTTTATGTGTAAATGTTAAGCATTGCTATATTTGGGTTTATATTTAAGATTATCTAGGACTTGAACATATGCCATTGGGGGAGTCTTTAGTTAAAAATTATCATGATCAAATCTGGGTAGAAGTCAACTGTAGACATTAACTATCATTATGATTTATGCAGATTAATCAAATCTATAAACTATGAATAGTATTATTCAGATTAATAGGGTGCATTACAAAATAATTCTCTGCTGCTAATACTTACTTGTACAGAATTTGAGGTAATCTTTGAGCTCTGTTTCTGTGTAGCTGTCTATTATATTGCGTTCTCTGTATGGTAGCTGGTTATAAGCTGTGTCGTTAAATGCGAACACGGTCATAGTAGTAGGAGATTCATAGAACCTTGTCAGTTGTGCCCGGGTAACCAGCTGCGCAAACTGAAAGATAAAATAATATTCTGTTTAATACAATTTTCCTTTTTAAAACTACCTTAAATTAAGAATTTTTTGCAAGGATTTAATTTCGGCTCTCTTATAAGAGAAAGCATTGAGTTTGCTAATAAATTGATCTCACCAACAATTAATTTGGCTACAGAGATAACATTTATTATTCTAGATATTATGAAATCGCTAAAATTACTTCTCTCTAAAAATATATAGTACCAATTTTACAGATAAATTACCAGATTTGTGTCTTTCCAAAAACTATGCTTATATATGGTAAACTAAGAAATGTAATTTCAGACCTTTTACCCACATTGTTGTCTCTCAGTATTTTTTATTAGATTTGTCAGTGAGATTTGGCATTTGCGCGTAAGATTTCATTTTCCATCGATTTTACATATATTACTTGTGAATACCAAAACATGGTTTAATAACAAGGAAAAAAATCATACTTTGCTTTCTTTCGAGAGGTTTCTATCATTTTTAAACCACCGTGTTTTGGCAACCTGACATCACTTAAGTGTTTGAAATCTTTCTCTTTTTTCAGCAATTAAAAATGTCAAACTGAGAAAGATCATAAGGAAAACTAACTGTGAACGGACTTCTCGATTTCTGTATTTTCATAATAGCAAAGCGTGAGACATATTTTGGGCTCAAAATCTGTACAAAATATGGCGAAATTTTAAGAGTAAACAGGTCCGTAATTTATAACTGCATACACACAATCTCAGCATCTTACTGGGCAAAATTGAGAGAAATGGAATTTTTCTTTGACAGTTTTACAAAGGAAAACATAATTTAGTCATTTATTTTAGTGAGAGTTACCTCTCTTATCAAACGGTTCATGAACCTTAAACTTACATTAATCATGTTAATGATTAAAAATTTGACTTCAATAGGTTTTCTTTTAATACCAGATTTAACAGAAATACCCTGGCAGGACTTTGGAAAAGATCTCAATGGACCAATGTCCATCTTAATAGGATTAATTTGACTCATTCACAGTAACAGCTTTAAAAAAATAAAATGAACAAATTTCAAACAAAACACTAGAAAAAACAAACAGAAAAAAAAAATCAAAATTTGCAAGTCTATATAATATATTGCACATATAATCCTCTTAAGGGTGTCTGCTCATGAGTTGTGTTCTCAAGCTGTCAATACTTGCTAAAGTCGTAAAGAAATAAATTTGAAGATGATCAAGTGTTAAATTGAAACATTTAGGAGTGTTTTATTCCCCTTTATCTGGATATATATGGCTGTCTGATTCAAAACTCTGACCATTTCCCACAGCTCAATTTACTGCCCTGGCTATTATCATGATTATTTGGATTTCAATTGCAATTACCTTAAATATACATCATGTACATTGATCACGTTCATTGTCTGCCTCAGGATAATAAACTTAATTCTTTCTTTATATTATATGTATAAACATTAAACAAGATAAAGATGAAATAAATTTCAGATGTAATATTAATAAATACAATGTCTGAAATGATCTCCATATGGTCATGCTCTATTATTAAATTCTAAAAATTAAAAATCCTAAATTTTAGTAGACAAAGTGTTAAATTCAACATACAGTATCTGATATATACATGATATAGCAACTGGATTTTCATCTAGGTAATTGCATTTCTGAAACTATTTTTGACATAGTGAATTGCACCATAATTATTACCATTTTGATTCATAAATTAAAAATTTTTCTTCCAAATTGGCCAATATTTCAACTTATAACTGTTTTACTGTGTTTGGGAGGAAAAAAAGAGAGACATGCAAACTGCAATCCAAAAATGAAATAGGAGGTCTACAATTGACATGTAACAAAGATTCTGTGAAAGTCTGATTAAATTTTATTCAGTGGTATAGGAGGAGTTGCAGATAAGAGATGAGTACCCCCAAGTGTTATGGAAGGATCTATGGAAGGACAGACACGTACCCCATCATTCTATTACCCCCCCCCCTTTGAAATTAGGGGTACAAGTATAAAAGAAGTTTGTATTTGAATCCTGATGTGAGTGACAAAAGGCTTAATTTCTCAGTAAAATTCAGGAATACTGTCAGTATCACAAAGACTGTTCTCAAATTCTTTGACTTTTAGAAGCAGATTTAAAATAGAGACTCCATGTTTCTTTTACCTATAATATAAGAAGTTTATATATTATATACATATATATATTACATGTATAATATATATATATATAATATATATATATATATATATATATATATATATATATATATATATATATATATATATATATATATATATATATATATATATAGGCAAAAGAAAAAGATTGTCAGTCTTTATTCTAAATTTTTTAATTGGACAAAGGATGACAATTACAATTGCATAACTGGTGTATAATAAGGCATGGCCAATATCCCATAGAGTGAACCTAGTACTTTGGTTATTTAAGCATGTGTTAAATGTTGATTCATGAAACATGTGAAAAGAGGTTTACATGTGCCTAGAAGTGCCTTCCTCATGTTTATATCTGATTCAGATTTCTTGATGCTAGTAAATATAAAGTTTGTCCCATAATACAAGTTTAGTACACATACTATTTATGCCCCCTTTTCAAAGTAAGTAAAAGGTCTTGTAGTACACATAGAGGACTCTTGGTTTTTGACCAGTCCACAATGAAAATCTGTCACTCAAAACCATGAAAACTGTATTAAACGTCAGAGTCACAATTTACATATTATATTGTACATATGAGAGACCCCACACCATTACAAATTGAGTGTTAAAGTCTGGACATATTTATCATGTCACTTAAGCATGAATGTGCATTGCCCTCTGGGTATCCCTACGTTAAAAAACATGTTCATCTTGGTCACTCAGCAATAACGCTTGTCAGAAAGTTCAAAGAAATGACAAGGTTTTCTTGAAATCAATTGAATGTGATGGATGACATTTTATTATGAAAAAACAATTTATGACTATTGTGTATTTTTGAGCAGGATAGCTAATGGATACATGTTAAACATCCCGTACCTGACTTTCACACATTAGTGATATAACACAAGTGATATACGTAAGCTAAATAAGTAAATTCATTGAACATGTGTTGAATTTGCCATTTTTTTGTAATCTTTCAGCAATACTAATTTAAAAGGAAAAGTGTCCTGTACTTAAACAGCTACATGCAAAATCAATGATCTATTGTGTCTCTCTGAATTTTTATTTTTATCCTTGATTTTTCTCAAATTTTGCCCCATATCATTTTCAAAATTTGCTTGAATAACTTATTTTGATTCTTGATCTCCATATTGTCCATCAAAAAAATTTTCATCATCCCAGAAAAATTGCATTTTGTAGTTAACTATAACATGTATATATAAGGACATTTATTTTCCCTAATCATGCTAATTGGGTAAATTCGCAAAGATTATAAATACAGAAAATAAAACTTTACCATCTGGAACTCCAAGGGAAATGACTTAAGGAGATATCCAAGGATTCAAAATATCTAGGTTAAATTTAATACGTAAAGGAAAAGTTGTTGGGACTTGCAACTCACTTTAAAATATCCATGATATTCCACATATTGATATTGGAAAATACATGATTGTACCAAAGTGATCCACTGTATATCACTCACATACATGGTAATTACAAACATCACAAATGATTCAGTCCAACCAAATTCTTACTAGACTATAAGTGTTTTAATTAGGCAATGAGGCTAATCCTTTGGCACACTGGGAGGAAAAGGGGGTGGGTGGGGTTGGCAGCCCTGAGTGACCTCCCATCCACAAAATTTTTTAACACACCCCTTTATTCTACTTGTGAATGTCAAAAATGAAACAACATGAATTATAATCGTGTGTGCGTTTCGGGAAGGGGATCAGTTTTGTTTCAATTGGTTGAAAATGAAAAAAGAAATTGGCAAGCTTTTTTTCATATCTTTCTTAATTGCTGTATATAATTACAATAAATCTTTAGATCTATGCTTTATTTGTGAATATTAAACTATTATATATTCTTCTGAAAAATCCAAGGAATACATGATTAACAAAACATAATGGATTCACATAAAACAATAGATAATCGAATTGACTTCTCCTTTACTCTTAAAGTTGACAGTTGATATGAGCAACATAAATGTAAATCAATATTAAGTTATTAATACACACATTCCTGATAACATGGATAAGACTATGTTAACTCAGTTATAGATAGTAACTAGATCATGTAGATATGACAAATTTTGCTATTTATGTTAATGTGTCATATCACCGTCTATAAACACTGGGGTATTTACCTGTGCAGGAGCATTTTATTATGTTTAAATGTACATGTACTGCATTTAAAATGACTCAATTATTACTGCATATATTAAACTGCTTTTCTCATTTTTTTTTATTGCTCTGCTAGCATGGTTAGCTAACTGTTGAGAATCCTGGATGTACTGATGCATAAAATATCAGGCTGTTTGATTCTAGATAGTTAATTAGTTAGTTGTGAATTAGTTCATTGCTAATTGATCACCTTCTTTATCATAATTAAGTAATTCATAATAAACTTTAACCTTCTACATATATCTTAAAATCTCACTTCTATAGTGCAGTAAGTACCGACATGTATCCCCCCCCCCCCCCCCACTCCTCAATAAGTGCATCATGCATAAGCTAAAACTCCACAGGCATTTTAGTTACCCTATTTTGCAGTTTCCTGTCCCTAGTTTGAGCTTTTCATTGGTAAATTTGAGTTGGCAATACACCTTAATTCACTTCATTATTCTGATGTACTTTCAATAACATTAACATGATTAAGAAAATGCATGACGACCATGCTAATGATTTTGATTGTTATATCTGTTATATGTATCATGTATATTAATCATAAATTGGCTTTAATATCATAAGTTTATCCCTCTGTCACTACCAAAGCATTAATCATGTTGGTTAATAAGACCAACATGAAAAAAAATAATTTGGAGCATAATCCAGATGCATAATTTCTAGTGGTAGATCTGTATTCAAAATTTTGGAACTAAAATCTGTGGTAAAAATGGAATTTCTGTAATCAATCATGGTAATAGTAATTAAACTGTTGCAGAGTTAGAAACTCCCTAAAATTACAACTCGCAAATAATTGCGAGTACCAAGAAAGTGAACTCGCAATTTTATAAGACTACTCGCAATTTTCATATAAAGTTAAATTTACATAAATTAAAAACATGTAACTCAAGGAAAAAGTAACTACTGTACAATACACAAAATACAACTACAGTGTGACTTTTATTTAAATAACTGTTTTAAATCAAAAGCATTGTGTTCTGTCATATTATATAATTTTGCTACAGTTTCAATGCAAAAAAAAAATCAACTCGCAAGTTTTTGCGAGTTACCTAAATTTTAACTCGCAATTTGGGAATTCTAACTCGCGTTTTGCGAGTTGTATATAGTGAATTTCGAACCCTGTGTTGGATGCTTCACCTTGTCCAATACTGATTTCCATTTCACACCCTGGATGACTCTGTTTTTAAGTCACAAATTAACTTACAGTGTAACTATAATAATATACTTTCATCTTATATCAGCTAGGTTAATAATAATTTAATCTTTTGTTGTCAATATTTAACCTCACATACTACAGACATTTTTTTTAATAAATCAAACTTGTTTACTTTCTGTCATAAAAATAAAAGTTGTGTTTAATTAATGAGTCATATGGTATTACCCCATACCAGCTAGAATACTTGTGCACCATAAAAAGGCAAAGTTACATAATGTATCTAAAATTTACACATTTTTTAAACCAAGTATTTACATTAATTTCACTTTCGAGATTTAACAATGTCTGTGTACAAAGTAATGAACGCATAACAGTCTCCAAGTCCCCTAATCTTCATTTACGCAACGTTTTATTTACAAACTTTAACCATACGCCATTTCCTAGTTTGAAATATTACACACCTTGACCTAGTAATACTGAATTTTTTCCCGGGAATGAAAACGCGCAACTTTACCTTAGAAAATCCTGTTGTTCGTTGGAGAATCTGTAGAATATTTCCAGATATAACTTGTCCTTGTACATAATTAACTAGATAAAGTGAAACCAACAGTCCCAAAATCGCTACTCGAGGCTCCATGACTTCACATTTGAAATTGTTTACCTGAACTAAGGGACGCTACTCATGAGCGCTTCCGGGCAGGTGTAAAAACCACAAATTATGAGTGTATTAACCACATGTGTCATGACTAGTATTATATGTATTAAATTCAGTTCAACAAAATTATGTTAAAAAATATTCAATGTTTTACATGTATTACAAATTTATCTCAATTCATTCTCTGTATCACATGTATCTTATTTAAGAAAAGTTGAGGGGGGAGGGGGGGTGTAATCATAATAAGGTTAAAAGATTACCAGATATTCCGTATGAATGTTATTCAAAAAGGAAATCCTTATGCCATACTATATCAAAGGCTTTTGATACATCACGAAACACAATTCAATACGATATTTCCCTTCATCAATACTTTTAATTTAGGATACTCTGGAATGTTTCCACTGAACAATCAGTGACAATTGACTGTCTTAAATGGAACCTTAAACTCATTTCTTTTTTCAATCAATTTTCAACGAAGAATCAAATTATAAGACTAAATACATATCAAACGTTATCAAATTAATAAATAATAAATGAAAGCGAATGTATAGGCACACTGGTAAATTCGGGACATTTTTTGAACGACTGCTGATTTTCTGAGGATTGAATTATCTTAATAAAAACGTTTACAAAAATATATTATCCGATAGTTCGATATATACGCACAGCAAACACCGTAAAAATATCCTACGTGCATGCAGAGCCCCTCCGAGAAATATATATCTGTGAACAGTGCGTGAGGTCAATAAAATCTTATGTGGAGTTCTACTTTATAATACAATGCAACCTTACATATGTCATGTTCTAATTTTTGAATTTACCGCGTGGGATTAATTTATACAAAATTTTAAACAAGACACATACATGCAGGCTGAAGCTCTTGTTAAAAATTCAGACGGCTTGTTTTTAAACCTCTTGTCAAATAAACGATCGAAGCTAAGCATACTTTTCCTGTTACTATCAATACAATTGTAGTATGTTAGTCTGTGATATATATATTTTTATATTATATTTTTGATAATCTCAAGTATGAGAAGGCAAGTTTTTTTTTAATTGAGCAAATAAATAGAAATTGTTGCTTTGAGATCATTTTTTCATTTCTGTTTCTCTGAGAAATTTATCATCTAAAATTTATTTATAAGGAAAAAATTAAGGTAAAATAAAGGAAAGACGCGTTGACCCAATGCCTTGAGAAATCGAGATTATCTTTCATATTACACATTCGTTGCAATATAAGGCTACGTGGTTCACAGTGGCGGATTTAAGGGGGGTGCACCCGGCGCCCCCTTAAATTGTCAAAGTTAGCGTAAATCATAGTTTCGTCGAGAAAATGTAAAAATGTCTACTTGGTAAACCTCATTTTTAGACTACAAAATCTCTAGAATCCAGGAGATTCTGGGGACTTCGCCCCCTGGGCCCCCACTAGGGCTTCGCTCTGAACCCACTGGGAGCCTCTAGGTGGCCCTAAAACCCCTGCCTACTTTCTGCGCCCCCAACTTCAAATCCTGGATCCGCGCTTTGTTCAGATCTAATTTAGAATTTAATTTATATATTTAAGGGTGTATATATTCTGCTGAGATAACTTGAATTCAACCTTTTAATTTCGGTACTATAATTCGACATATTCATGATTTGAAACAAAATAAGAAAGAGAAAAATATGTTAGTGGCAAAATATGGCGATAAACCAGACTTCTTGCCAATGGGCTTTTTTTAGTCAATTATAATGAAAAATTTCTTTCTCTGAAAATTTAAGACCTGGAATTAAACTTTCTTCATGTTTTTAAAGAAGACTATCAAAACAACAAAGAATAAAAATGTAAATAGACAAGAGGCCCATGGGCCACATCGCTCACCTGAGCACACTGGCTAGGAAGAAGCAGAAATCAGTTCAATATTGAAAAGTTTTAAGGGGGAGGGGGCTTAAATTTTCACCATCTCAGGATGCTTTTATATCAATATTACTAATCGTGGCTTTGCTGCTCTTAAACAGAAGAATTTTAAAGATTTTTTTCCCTATGTATTCCTATGTAAAACTCTGATTGCTCATTGTGGCCCCACCCTACCCACCGTAAATTTGAACAAATTTTGAATCTACACTTAAGGATGCTTCTATAATAATATGACTAATCATGGCTTTGCTGTTTCTTGAGCAAAAGATTTTTCAAGATGATTCCTATATATTCTTATGCAAAACTTTGACCCTTTGTTGTGCCCCCAACCCCTGAGGGGTCATTATTTGAACAAACTTGATTCTACAACACCTAAGGATGCTTCTGTATAAATATGACTAAAAATGGTTTCAAAGATTTCAAAGGCATTTCCTATGTAATGATATGATCAGGTTCTTTCAAGGGATATATAGGTTTTCCTTTTACTGTCTTAGCTAATGATTGGAATGATTATTAAGACAGCTCTGTCTGAGGGTATATCACACAGTACTTAAATTTTTTCTTATCAAGAGACGGGGACTGGGAAAGGTACTACTTGCACCGTGTTTCTCCCCTAGGTTCCCATTGATAGTTAAGAACCAGTTGTCTCAATCTTCTTCAGATTTACTACACCCAGAGCTTAACATAAATTCCCTAGGATACTTTCCACTGGTGTTTATAACTTTTATACTTTTATTTTGCTCTTTCCCTTAAGGTTTTCCATCCTCTATCCTTATATGTCCATCACATACATAATACTCCGATATAAATTTAAAGCATTTTACAGTAGAAAGGATTTACCAAGAGAAAGTTTCAAACATATGTAATCAGAAATTACAGAGCTCACCTCAACAAATGTTGTCTTTAAGTAAGGCAAAGTCCCAAACTAATAATCTAGTAGTGTGCATCCCTAGATGTAACATTTATGCAATTTTGGGTCGATAGGGCTTTCAGTTACTTAGGAATGGACTTACCTAAAAACTTAAAACTAGTCACTCATCCAGAAAATGTAAGTCATATCCAGTATCTGAAACACGTTTGAGAGTGTTCATCATGTGGTACATCATCCAGACAAGTTTGGTTCAGATAGCCCTTCTAGCTTACTTTAACCTGGTCACCCATCTGGAAAATGTCGGTCAGATACAGCATCCGAAGCAAGCTTGGTAGTGTGCATCTTTAGATGTGTCACAGCCGTAATTTATTTGTTACTCCTTTTTAATAATAACAATGAAAACAGCTGTTGGGTTCGATTTATATATTTTTCAATTTCATGGTAAGACTAAAAAGATGACCTGTAACAATAACAGTAATGAAAATAAATGAATACACTCTCATACCTATACACTCACAAATTAAATTACTTTAATATATTTTAACTTTTCCAATGTAATTATCTTTAAGTAGATAATTATTTGATAAGATATTTAATTTATTCAAAGCAACGGTGGTAAAAGTTCTTACCGAATAGGCAGTTAAATTGTCCACATAATAAAATGATAGACTTTGTGGAGTAGGAGAGGAATTCTTCCTTACTCCTGGCTGTCCTAGGGTGGAGTGAATTAGTTAGGGTATTTGGCGCCAAGCATGCGCACCTAATACCAAACTAGTAAAACCACTCGCACACTTCTCACTCTAAAATATCAACCAATCATACAACTCCAAGTCTCACCCATTCTGACACAAACACCTTTGACCTTTCACACTCCTAAATCCACCAATGAGCATTCAACCCTATGAATATGAATGAGATATTTTATGAATGAACACATAGTAAATTCCAGAGGACTGTAATTCACTATGCTTTATAGATGAAAATGATGATGAAGATAATGAAATGATGATTAGTGAATAGGTCATTAAATATTCAATCATACATATAATATTTATTAGAATAATAATTTATTCACCCTGTGACAGATGTATCATCCATGCAAGTTTGGTCAATATAGGGCTTATAGTTACTTGGAAATGAGACCTGCTCCAAAACTTTATCCTGGTCACTCATCTGGAAAATGTAGGTCAGATCCAGCATCCGAAGCAAGCGTGGTAGTATGCATTCTTAGATGTATCATCCATGCAAGTTTGGTCAATATAGGGCTTATAGTTACTTGGAAATGAGACCTGCTCCAAAACTTTATCCTGGTCACTCATCTGGAAAATGTAGGTCAGATCCAGCATCCGAAGCAAGCGTGGTAGTATGCATTCTTAGATGTATCATCCATGCAAGTTTGGTCAATATAGGACTTATAGTTACTTGGAAATGAGAACTGCTTCAAAAACTTTCACCTGCTCCCTAGATGTAACATTTATGCAATTTTGGGTCGATAGGGCTTTCAGTTACTTAGGAATGGACTTACCTAAAAACTTGAAACTAGTCACTCATCCAGAAAATGTAAGTCATATTCAGTATCTGAAACACGTTTGAGAGTGTTCATCATGTGGTACATCATCCAGGCAAGTTTGGTTCAGATAGCCCTTCTAGCTTACTTTAACCTGGTCACTCATCTGGAAAATGTAGGTCAGATACAGCATCCGAAGCAAGCTTGGTAGTGTGCATCTTTAGATGTATCATCCATGCAAGTTTGATCAATATAGGGCTTATAGTTACTTGGAAATGAGACCTGCTCCAAAACTTTATCCTGGTCACTCATCTGGAAAATGTAGGTCAGATCCAGCATCCGAAGCAAGCGTGGTAGTATGCATTCTTAGATGTATCATCCATGCAAGTTTGGTTAATATAGGGCTTATAGTTACTTGGAAATGAGACCTGCTTCAAAAACTTTCACCTGCTCTAAGAACTTTAATCTGCTCCAAATAAATTAACCTGGTCACTCTTCAGCTGAAATCAGCATCTGAAATTTTGACAGGAACAATAAATTTAGTGACTCAGGTGACCAAATTTCAAGGTAATAAATTAGGACACATCCCATCCTTACATGCTAATAGTAATAAATGGGAATTATTTATGTCTAAATATACTGTGTATTCAACACCTACCATCTGTTATGTATTCAATTTCATTGAGTCTTTTGCTATTAGGATAGAATACCATAACTTCTTTATTGCTAATTCATCGTCCAACTTCTACAGCTACCTTCTGAATGCCTGACTTTCCCAAACCTTTCCCTTATATTCCCTTAGGCTAGTCCATTCCAAGGGTGGTCAGGTCATTCCACTATTTGAAGTCTTCAATGCGTTTTACTCAAATGCCCCTTAACCATTAAGGGTTTTTATATCCCTATGTAAATCTTGAGCCACTGTTGTGGCCCCGCCCTAACCCCAGGGGTCATGATTTGAACAAACTTGAATCTACACTACCTGAGGATACTTCTGTATTGATATGTTTAATAATGGCTTACATGTAGCTGTTAAAATTCTGGAGAAGAAGATTTTTAAAGATATTTCCTGTTTATTCCTATGGTAAACGTTGACCCCTTTTGTGGCCCTGCCCTACCCCCAGGGGTCATGATTAAAACAAAACTGGAACTACACTACCTGAGCATACTTCTATTATAATATGACAAATCAAGGCTTTGCTGTTCTGAAGAAGAAAATTTTTAAAGACATTTCCTATAAATTCCTAAGTAAAACTTTGACCCCCTCCTGTGGCCCCGCCCTACCCCCGGGATTATGATATGAATAAATTTGAATCTGGAGTATGTACATTGTAATGAAGCTTTCACATAAGTTTCATCTTTTCTTACCCAGTGGTTCTTGAGAAGAATATTTTTAAAAGATGCCACCAATTTTTTTTTTTTTTTTTTTTTTTTTTTTTTTTTTTTTTTACAAATTGTTAATTATCTCCCTTGGAAGAGGGCCAACACTTCCTGTGAACAAACCTGAATCCCCTTCATGCAAGGATGCTTTGTGGCAAGTTTGGTTGAAATTGGCCCGGTGGTTCTTAAGAAGTCGAAAATGTAAAAAGTTTACAGACAACGGACGAAAGTCGGACGCCGGACACTCTTTGAACAGAAAAGCTCACTTGAGCCTTCGGGTCAGGTGAGCTAATAAAAGGGGGTAAGTGGCCATGGGTAAAGATATTATGATTATTTTGATAGATAAAACAAGAGGAGTTCCATAAAAAAATGACTGACACCTCAGGATAATCACCACTTCGCTATAGATAACCTGTACTGCAGTAAGAGATGTAACTCTTTTTAAGTTTTAACATATTGTACCTATCTTGTGTACACACGTGATCAACACGCCACCCGTCAATGAACAGAAGACAAAAGGTATGCATTAAATAATAATATATACATTGTTCGTATTCTATTAAAAACCTATGAATAAAAAATCAAAGTTAGTTTTCCATTCAGATCTTTATAAAATGACATCCCGCCATAAGGTATCAATAAATTCCTCTGACAATCGTCATTATATGTATGTTAAATTGTATATACCGCATTTGCTTAAAACGAAACAACGATTACATATACATGTATATACTTTTTGTGGACACGTACTAGCACGTTTTGATACATTTAGCTTACTCTGACTGGGCCTGCAAACACAACCAGGAGATACACAATAATGACAATTTGCTAGTATCAAACTTTCAATACACAGTCATTTTATACATTTTACAATGTAAAAATGTTAATATTTTGAATTACATGTTTTTCATTTTTTAATGTTTGATATGTGGATATTTTTACAGGTATCATATATATGGTAGTCAAAGATTTCGACAAATACTCTATTCTTCTGCATTTAAGAAGACACGGACTCCTATTAAGAAGGTATCAGAAGTTTCGCTTAAATATTTATCATTTTTTATTATTCCTCATTATTATTACACCAAACCTTGCTTTTCCTCTTCCTTTTTATTTTTTAACGGTAAGAATTAAGAATTCTGAAATTTCGCATGTTTTGTTGAAAAAATTAATAAATTGAAAACAATTCTGTATCCCAGATTTTTCAGCTATAAGCAGAGCCGAAGTTGTTGTGTGTCCCGCTCGTATTAAGGCAGATCACAAATGTACGCAATTTTTTCCCCGTTATTTCCCAATCATGACAAGGAGTGCACGGCGGGTGTGACCGGTCGGCAGGGGATGCTCACTCCTCCATGACACCTGATCCCACCTCTGATGTTTTTGGAGGTCCGTGTTTGCTCTGCTCCTGATTTGTATTCTTTTAATGGACTTTTGAGCTTGAATACTGTTTTTTATCTCTATATATTTTTATTTGCCTTACGGAGGCGTTCAGGTATCTTGCAGTAAATTTCCAAGATTTTTCTTTAAATTTCATTAAATTTAAAGATACAGAAAACAACACACATTTTAAAAAAAAATGCAAATTGAAGACAAAGAACACTATAAATTTTAATCAATGTAATTTATTTCAGATGTGTACATCAGATATTACAAAGTTCGTCAAGAAACTGGAATCGTTTTGCGAATGTACAATATGCTTTAGCATTTATGACGAAAATGCACATGTTCCTCGAATGTTACCTTGCAATCATACATTTTGCACTGACTGTCTTTTAAAACATTCCTCGCATAAGAAAATAATTTGCCCACTGTGTAACCAAGCGTATGCTATAAAAAACAAAACATTCTGATCTTTCCAAAGGACAACACGAGACGTGAAATGAGAGATTTGGTTATCACATTTGCTTCTGAAACCCTCTGCAATGATTGTCAGATATATGAAAGCATTTTTGCCTTCTGTATTAATTGTAACATTCGATTATGCTATACGTGCTCTGAAAAGAGAAAGAAAAACGCGTGTCAAAACCACAAATTTGACTGTAAAAGCGATACTCCAAATGACTCAACAGGGAGAAATACCGATTTAACAGATATTTGCCTTCTGGATGGTCATGAGAAAAACGAGCTGAAATTTTTCTGCAAGAATCAAACATGTCACAAGCCTGTTTGTGCCAATTGCATTGTCCAGTTCCACATTGATCATAGCTTTACGAACGTCAACAATGAATGTGAAATTCGGAGGAAGAAAATGTACGAGAAGTGTCAACACATAAAAAGTAAAACAGAAAAGGCAAGAAAGATTTTAATGAAAATCAAGAAATTACGTTCAGTTATAACAATTAAAGAAACGAATGGGAGGGAAAAATTAGTAGCAACCATAAGGAAAGGCATCCATTCTTTAAAAGAGTATGAGCAGAAAGAATCGGAGAGGATGACTGATCAGCTTATATCTAGATTTAAAGATGTAGTGAAAAGCCCGTTCCACTTAGAAGAATTTATTAGGTTAGAAGTAAATGCTGTAAACTTAGGAAGGAGAAACGAATACAACAGAGTACTAGGTTTCTATACACTACAAAACACTCTCGGCACGGAAACATGCATGTATTTTGAAAATAGAATAATGCAAGATAAAATAATGGAAGATCTTAAGTTTTTGTCGGAATGCAAAGCAAAAGAGAAGAAGATTACCGACAAGACTATATATTATCTAAGTATTCTTGGGAGAAGTTCCTATTTTTTCCAAATGTTGAGTGACAAAAAAACTTTTGCAAGAAGCATCAGGGAAGAAATCAGGAGTTTACTCGACTACGAAATAAATGCAAATAAGAGGACATCTGATAAACTTACGTGTAATGTAACCAGACTTAAGAAAAGCCGAGACCTTTTACAAAATTTTATTGACAATGCATTAGAATGCTGCTCCATTTCTGAGCTCTCAATTACAGCAGGAAATATTAGTTTTCTGAGCACAGAAAATTCACTGGCACAAAAGTTGGACAGTTTCATCGAGATAAATATTGATGAATTCATTGAAGATTTTCCAACTAGTCAAGAATTTGACATGCAAGAGGAAATTAAATATGTACAATCTAAGATTTCTCAGATAGTGGAGGCAGAAGTGTTTGGTAAGTATATTTTGTGTAATTTCGATCATCTCGTAGCCAAAATTATAAACTGAACTAAAATTTTGTGGTAATTATAAATCTATACTTTCGTCACTTTTCGAAAGTTGTACATGTATTTTGGTCGCCGTCTAGGGGTAAAAATTCACAGAGTTCTCACAGAAGCCTTTGTAACTTTGGTTTGTTACTTATCGTTTGACAAGAAAATTGTTTGCATTATTAATTTTGATTACCCTAGTATAGGGCTTCCTATACTTAGAAATAATTTTTCTAAAAATAAAGCACTCATTTCATGCACACCCCAATGTTTGGTACTATTTGGGGTTGACCTCATTAAAGGACAGCACTCAAGTTACTTTACTGAATCTTTATGTTGCAAATTAAAAGTAGAGCGCTCGCTACGTGATCGGAAGGTCGTGTGTTCGAATCAAGGCCTCGACTGACATAAGTCGATAATAAACAGGTAGTAACTGTTCCTTCGCCAAGCACTCTGTACTTTGAAGTGAAAGTTGAGGGTCCTTCGGATGAAACCTTAAAAACCGAGGCCCGGTGTCACGGTAGGCGTTGGCGCGATAAAGAACCCTCACTGCTCAATGGCCCTGAGTGCCGAGTAAAGGTCTAAATTTGAAGCCCTTCATTGGTATATGACGTCTCTGTATGAGTGAGAAATTCTCGAACGGGACGTAAAACAACATACAATCAATCAATCAATCGTTCAAATTTAATCAAGAACGTACATGCAATCCATCTGCAGTAGCAACATTGATGATGAACATAGGCGTCGGAAGCAAATTGAAAGTGGGGTGGCTAATTGAAAGTGGGGGGGGGGGGGGCTAAACCAACGGAAAAAGGTAAGCACCAATTTCCAATGCCTATATTATGCCTATCTTTGAAAAAAAAAGTGGGGGGCTAGTCAGATTTGTAGCTTGATAAATGTGTGATTTTGTCTTTAATGCAATTGTCGGGCGATAACTTAACTTGAATTGCAAACCCAGAAATATACCCGGAATCTAAATTCATTTCCGCTCAGCAATTCATTTTATTTTTATTTTATTTTTGGGGGGGGCTTTAGTATATGTAATTAGACCCTTTGAAATTACACTGTCATGAGGTCATAAAAATGCAATATGTATGCAAGTTATCAATGTACTACCTTTAAAAATTATAAAGATAATGTGGTATTCTTAAAAAGTAGGACAAAGTCGAAAGTTAGGTGCATGATTATAATGCTATAATTTTCAAAATGTTTTATGATGAAAAGCAGTGTTCATGCTAAAAAGTTAAGACTTACAACTCCTTGTTATAATAATAATGATAACATGAATTTATAAAGCGCTAAATATTAATAAAATTACCCTAAAGCGCTATACAATAAAACGCAAATAAATATAATTTAAGAACTAAGAATAGATTAATTACATGTAATTTAACATATGTGTATTAGAAATTATAACATTAAAGTTGTAAAGTTACATACATACAATTACGTCATTAAAAACTGTGAATGTTAGAAATTCTTTTGAGATTTGTTGCTAAAATGTGTGCTCCAAGTATTTAAAAAGCTACTCTATAAAAATGTGTCTTTAAATGTCTTTTAAAAATGTCCAGGAACTGGGCCTGTTTTGTCTCATTAGGAAGGTCGTTCCACAAAAGCGCTGCTGCTCAACAGAGCTGGCGTTCACCATATGTCTTTGTCTTGATTTTTGGAATAACTAACCGCGATGTTGACTCAGATCGCAATGATTTGGTGGACTTGTATTAAATTATAAGATCCTCAATAATAAGATGGAGCTAACCCGTGTATTGATTGATAGACATATAACAAGACTGTATATTGTGGCCGAAAAAGAACATAGTGTATATCGGCGTGTACATAGTGTATATAGTTCAAAGAACATAGTGTATATCGGCGTAATGAGGCTATTTTGAAAAGCAGATCAAAGGTCATATTATAGGTTACGAGGTCAGAAACTCTGGAATTTTACAAAAGCTATAGTTACAAACTTTACACTATCAAAATTTCAAGCCCCTTTCTTTTGTTTTTCTTTTGTTTCCAAAATAAAATGTGACTGATGGAAAAAAAAACAGGCGCCATACAAAGAAGATGTAAAGCGATATTCTTATCGATTTCAACTTTCATCTATTATAGAATGTCGAATTAATATTGATGGGTATGTTGAACTCTATTGTGGAAGAAACAAAATGGATTTTTCTATAAGATGCTTCTAAGTAAATCCTATTTTAGTTGCGATACATGTACGAGTTCTCATAAGAAATGCACGCATGCTGTACACTTTTTATTTCTTTTATCTTCTTTTCTGGAATCCTTTACATATTTCAGCCAACTTTACAAAAAGCTAAAAGACTATTTGAAGAAAAAGTTTAGAAATAATGCATTTAATAATCATATTTAAAAAAAAACTTGTTTATTTGAAAATAGTCTTACTTGTATCACTAGGTATAAAGCAAAAATGTACGAATTTTAAATATAGATACTTTTTTTGTTAGGTTACAAAATGAATCTAAAATAATGACTATAATCTGAAGATCTTCTCCTGTTGTCTAATTTATCTTATTTTTTTATTGTAAGATTTTTTTTTTCAATTGCAATAGATATATACACTTTATAAAATTAAAGACAGATGTATTTCAGAGTTTACTTATAATATATGCATATCCTCTGAAGAATTATGTTAGAGTTTAAAGAACGCTATTGAATTAAACTCTTTTTTATCCCCTCACAAGGGAGTTGGAGGGGATATAGTAACGCTCTTGTCTGTGATTGTGTTAGTTTGTCTTTGTGAGAAACGGAAGTGACGTAATTTGCATCGGGATCGGTGTCGAATGCTGTCTTTATTAAAAGATATGCTTTTTACGAGGAGATGCTCGCATTTGCGTTGCACTTGTTGACTATAATGACCATAAATAACTTCTATATTAATTCAGTCTGAAACATATTCTGAAAGTAATTTCCTTTTTTTTATTTTTAGGTGAAGATAAATCGTGTAAGAAACAGAACACCATTGAAACAGTTTTTGCAATAGTCATCATAGTTTTGTTTATGTATATTATTATTATGTATATTATTTATATATATACATTATCCATTTGGTAAATACGAAAAATACATGTAACACGCAATGTACAAGTTATTGGCGTATTGAAGAAACACTAATTCTTCATCAGATCTTTGCATCATTTAGCACTTTATGTAACACAAATATAACACAATAGATTTGGTATTGTCTACAGACCTCATGCTTTCCATATAAGTGAGGAGATATTGAAGAACAACAAAACATTTGTAGTGTATTGGATCATTTAATTTGAAATCTATACGTAGAATTGGAAATCCGAAAGTCTATAGCTAATAAGTTATCTCCATCATTACACATGTATGTGATGTGATGTGCTAACATGAATACCTTCTGTCATGTATATTCCTTACTCATGACAAAGGTGGGTAAATGGCGAAAAGGCATTTTGTGTGATTTCATAGTTCAAGGTCTGACGTTGTTGATATGTCCATTGTTTTACAATTACTTGCATTTTCTGTAGACTTTAAACTTTGTTTTGATGTATTTAGTGTAGAATCTTTTCATCATTAAAAAACAAAGAATTTTACCGATAAACATCATATAATTACACAACAAGAGATATGCATGTAAATCACTTTATCAAAGTGTTTTTCCCATCATAACTAGGCCTCTAGACCCAATAAATGGATTTCACATATGTATGACAAGACTGCTACATTAAACTGCTGATGCATATTTCCAGTTCCACATCTTGAAAAAGATGAACAGTATATAGCATGCTTGTTTCTATCTGGGAATGTATGGTGAAACCTTATACATTACTAGTAATTGTTTCAACTGTAATGGAAACACAAGGAAGTTACTGTTGTAGTCATTTCTAGAGCCCGCGTTGAAAGATCCATTTTTGGAAGAACGTACTTTCTTCTGGAGAAAGGTACTACATTTGTTAGCTCATAGAAGTTATACTGTAAAAGACAGTGAAAGATGAAAAGGCAGGAAAAGTAATAGCTTCTTATCTTAATTTAATTTGTTTTAGGGACACAAATTTTAATTTAAATAATCCTCAAAAAATTAGTAAACTTTTATCTGACATTCCATATACTGAGTATCCTTTTGTTTTCATGATTTAACAATATTATCCCAGAATCTCTTGCAATTTCTCAAGATTACTCGACGATGTGATGTTTCTTGTAAGATCTTCCCGAACAAATAACAACTGGTCAATGATATGCATGACCCCATTTGTTGCCCCTTCATCCATGTGGATAACTTTCGCTGATGCTCCTCCAAAGAATATCCTCACATCTAAAAAAAAGATGAAAATGTATTATTCAATATATCAGATGTTAGTAAACGTGAAAAGTTAACATTCAGAATACGATCATATGATGTACATATTGTGCATACATTTAATTTGCTCGTTCTTTTAATATTTATTAGCTACACAATCCTTATTCATAGCTCTTAATGAATGCTCTACCAACTGCAGACGTCACGTGTTTATGAGATATACGACTCACACTTGATAAATGTGATAAACTAATGCGTTAGATGCCTTAATTCTAAACTAAATATTATGGATATCACTTCTATCAGTTTTCAGTTATCACAGTCTATCGATATTTAAATTCGAACTTACATACAACTATATTAGATACTTCTATCATTTGTTTTTGGTTAATCAAATTTTTCTTTCTACATAGCGGTTACCCCCATTCACAGTACAATGCTTTTGACATCTAAAATAAACCCTTGAATCAAAATGACGTTAAATGATACGACACAGACAAATTTACGCGCTTTTTAATGAATAAAGCAAATGATCCCAAATTACAATGTACAACCCGGAGTGCCAAGGACACTGCGTTTTGACAAACACACATTGATAACTGACACCAATACAAAACGTCAACCCCACACTTATGTAGTGAGGATTCTCATCAAATTAATCAACGTTTAGTCAAGGCTTCTGTTTATTACCTCTTTGGTTTGATTTAACGAGACTAACAGTCTCTCCAGAAATCATTCTTATCTCATGGGTTCCATTCCCCAGCTTCTCTAAGAAAATACGCCCTGGAACAATAAGTCTCTTAAACAGCTGAAACATAATCATAATTTGAGCAGTTTTTTCAGTGAAATATATGGAGATAACGAACAGTATTCAAGCTCAAAAGGCCATAAAAACAATACAAATCAGGAGCAGAACAAACTCAGACCTCTAAAACACCAGAGATGGGATCAGGTGACATGGAAGAGTGAGCATCCCCTGCCGGACGGTGATAATTATCTTCAGCGTTAAGCAATTTATTACTAAGCTAACTTAAAATACAACATAAATATGAGAACAATGAATTTTCGTATTTTATCCATCAAGAAGAACAAATGCATAGATGTAGTAAACCTCTGAAAACATGAACGAGTTTATAATGCAGTTGATATTATTGATGAATTGATTATATAATGAAATACAGCAAGAGTGACAAAATGAATAATTTCGTGAAAATCTACAAACAAACACCACTTACCAATTCTAAGAAAACAGACAATGTAGCATTAGGAAAAAACTGGAAGACGCTGAGTGAATTTAGTTATTTGATCAGTACATTCCTCTGGAAAGCAATGGTTTGTCAACATGAAAATGAAACTTGTAGAAAAAAAATGCACATGAAATGAAATGCCAAATAGATACATGTTCAACATGAACCTTATCAGCTACAAGGACTTTTGAAATATTGCACCAAATAGAGATCCACCAATGCAAAAGATTAATTCAAAACTTACACTCTATGATTGGTCACGAACGAAACCCGTTGAACAGGCAATAATGAATAGTGAGCCAAATGGATGCAGTATAAGCTAGAATTCCAAATTGTTGATACCAAACAATTCCCTCTTTTGTCCAAGGAAGCTTCTGAAAAGATGAAAATTATTCAACTGAATGAAAACGTCCATTCTGTAACTGGAAAAGCAATACGCAAAGAGCTGACAATAGAGACCATGACAAGACCATGACACAAACACAGTAAAGATACGCAAAAATTGAAAAAGAATGCCTCAACATCGTACTTGGGTGTGAAAGGTTCGACGAGTACATGTATGGACAAGGAAGAATCAGAGTGCACTAGGATCACAAACCTCTTGAGGGAATCTTTAAGAAACCCTTCTTTCAGCACCAAACACCTGCAAAGAACGCTTCGTAGGCCCAAATGTACAACATAGACGTAGTAAGGTACAGAACTACACCTTGCAGATTTATTATAAAATAGTTATTTATGAGAAATGCTTTTATAAGGATTCAAATTGCAAACTACATGACCTACTCGAACATATTTAGAAGTTTTTCTGTAGGTTTTTATATACAATTTTGTATATTATAAACTGTTATAAACATAGACGGTTTACAGAATGAACATGAAGTTTATGTGACAAAGGATATTTTTTAAACGTTTGATCACTTGAGCTAAAAAAAACTTTATGATAAACGTGATGACTTTAACTTTTCAATCGTCAACTTCTCTTACTTATGCAGCAATATACCCTTATCACCTGCATATGGGGTTTATATCTCTCAGTTGATTCGATACGCAAGAGCATGCTCTACGTATGAACAATTTCTAAAACGAGGTAAGTAATTGACAAACAAGTTGATTAAACAAGAATATCAGCAGTCTCGTTTAAAGTCATCATTTTGTAAGTTCTATGTTCGATACAATGAACTTGTCAGCAAGTACAATCTATCATTAAGTCAAATGCTGATTGACTTTTTTCATACTAATTGTTAGGCCATCATTACACATTGAACTGTCGACGGTTTTTCCCGTTATTTCCCGATCATGACAAGGAGCACATGGCGGATGTGACCGGTCGGCAGGGGGTGCTCACTCCTCCATGGCACCTGATCCCAACTCCGATGTCTTAGAGGTCAGTGTTTGCTCTGCTCCTATTTTGTAATGTTTAATGGACTTTTGAGCTCGAATACTGTTCGATATCTCCACATATTTCAATTGAATAAAAATCCGTCTTCCTGGAATTGAACAGAAACTCTTTTACTTTGATAGGGTTCAGTGAGAATCTTCTATTTTTTTCCACTTACATATTGAAATCTTGGCGTGTCTCTCATGACTCTGTTTCCATTAAGTGACACTGAAATGTAGTCTATAGCACTGGAATTAGGAACAAAGACTGTGAATTCACACGCCACGCTGGTCGATCCGCAGTACCCCATGTCGTAGTCGGAGGAACTCTGTGATCCTGTATTCATGCCATTCAGCATGTTACACGGATACGTGTTGCACGGACTTTTGTTAGCATTGCTTGGGTCGCTGCAGTAGCTCACATTCTGGCACTGGGCTGTTGAGCCCCCATTACACGTTAGGCATTGCTGGGATTTTGCGTACTGGGGCTGCGAACAGTAGGCGGGACAGTTAGACCCCCCAGACATACAAATGACCGAGTTACACGGATACTGATTAGCATACTGGGACTGTGAACAATATGTTGGACAGGTTGTTCCCCCTCCAATGTTGGTATTGGCACATATGGCTGTATTACATGGGTATTGGTTCTGGTAATTCGCCTGGGCACAATAAGTGGGACATGTGGTGGAACCAGTATTTGTCTGACACTGTGCTGTGTTACAGGGGTACTGATTCTGATACTGGGCCTGGCTACAGTAAGTAGGGCAGTTCGTTCCCTGATTAGTGAGCACGGCTGATCCGTAATTTGGAGGGTAGCCATATATCTCAAAATTGCACTTCTCTGCCGTGAATCTGCTGTCCGTCAGGTAATTTGTTAGTCCCACTCTTCTCATATAGTCGTATGTACGCCTATATTGAAAGACATGTTAAAGATATAAAAATTGAAGGTTCTGAAACACAGTCTTACAATAAAAAGAACGACTGGTATGTCACTTAAGTCCAATATTTTTTTCATTCACTCAAGGATGTAATGGTTATTGATCATCATTGTTTATGACCTAACTGCACTTACAGTAGCCAAATGTCATGACAGATCAGCATGGGGAGATCCAGGTAGGGGATTCCTAGAACGGAATCAATGATGTGGATCATGCCGTTAACAGTCTTTATATCCGGTCGGATCACGCGAGCCTTCACATTACCTCCCTGTACCCAGATTTCTTAAAATAGAAATGACATTGCTTTGTAAATTTTTTTCTTATAGAAAATATTATTATTAATAAATGGACAAGGGTTGATATGAAATCACCGTGTTTTCTCCTTCTTTAATCCCCTATATAAACATGAATATATATAAATCAAAATTGCAATTCTAAAACCAAGAGAATATTTTTGAATTCTCATTTGTTTTCTTTTTTGGAGGGGGGGGGGGAGGGGGGGTCAGATCAGCAGGTTAAAAATTCATCCAATGCATACTCTTTCTTACTGGTCTGGAAAAAGACAAACAATATGCAACTATTTACCATTTCTTTCATTATAAATGGTGACACTCTCGCCATTATAAATGGTTCGTCTGTATTGACGATTCTCATAGCCGCTTAATGCTGGCAAGGAGGAGATAATAATTGGGTTGTTGGGTACTAGAATATGCAGCCAAAGCACCTGAAAAAAAAAAAAAAACAGTGAAATAATCTTGGCTGCATTAAAGATCATAGCCATAGTAGCTACCCTACTTACTAAGCTAGATGTCTGGGTCAATTGAAAACACCATAAGAAGTAATGGCTGTTTATCACTGCATGGCCATTAGGCCGGCATATTCTTCATAATCATAGCCTTTTGTTCAGTCGTATCCACTACAATCTTAGGATGCGGTAATGCTGTTATTTAACCACTGAGTAGCACTGTTAATGCGTACTATGAAGAAATTGACGAAATAAGGAATTACCCAAATAGATACATTTGAAAACTGTATTTATTTCTGTAAAACTATTACATTATTAAATGACTATATTATTATTTGAAATACCATAGCACACCCCACTCTGTATTGAATTTAGTTTTGTCACTTGCTTAGCCATTCACGTGATAAATGCACATAATACGTATTTTCGGAGTTCATGCACAAATTTCAATATCACAAGGGCATACCCTAATTTAAATTTAAAAATTAAGTGATAAGTCGATTTTACATATCCTGTAAATTTTGAAAAGTGCTGTTGCTTCAAATGAAATTCAAATTTTATCATTTGAAATTCAAGTAATTAGGTTCAAGTTGAAATATGTGTTACTTTCACAAAACATTTTATATATCTATTAAGTAATGCTCTCCAATTTACAAAAACAACAACTTTTAAAGTTAAGGAATATTCCCTTCATGTATATTCAAAAAATGGCCAAGATCTGTTAAGTGTATGCCCTTGCAATTGCGAAAAGGCAATTTAATGAGGCACCTCGATGTTAAACACACTAACCCTGTACATAATAACACGGTATAATTAATTTGTTTGTTTGTATGTTGTTTAACGTCCCTCTCGAGAATTTTTCACTCATATGGAGACGCCACCACTTGCCGGTGGAGAGCTACAAATTTTGTCCTATGCTCGGTACTTACGGCCATTGAGGAGTGAGGGATCTTTATCGTGCCAGCACCTACTGCGACACGGGACCTCGGTTTATACGGTCTCATCCGAAGGACCGGTCTCCACGCCCCACAGTGGGATTCGAACCCGCGACGTAAGGATCAACTCCTAACTTCGCGACTCTAGAGCAGACGCTCTATCCACTGCGCCACGCGGGCCGGTATAATTAATTAAATAGATTTTGTTTATAATAATTAAATAGCGGTACTAAACAAAAGTTTTGCATTGGTATTCATGGTCTAACTAATATTTTAAAATAATATTCTTTTGACAATAAATTGCATTTTCATTGTAAAAATATTACTCTATACCTGCCTCTCACTACACATAAAGGGGTTAAATCTCTTCATGATGACGTCATGTCGACAAGTGCATTGCGATAAATAACTTGTTAATATTTTCTTGTGTGGGATTAAACCAGCGACAAAAAATTAATGCAGCAATGAGTTTTGGTATAGTTCATTGCTCTTATACAGTCTAAAATCGTAAATTATTTCATTTCCTAATATTTTGAAGAATTCTCATTTTGTGTGATGTCACAGTAAGCATTTCCCGTATAAATTAGGCCCAGCCCCCTTTCTGTAGCCTTAAGAATGTTGCGTGAAGGGCATACATAAAAGAAAATAATTCTGAAAATGACTGAGACCTAAAGACTAACAACTTTTAAAGGTATGGATGAAAAAGGGAGTAACTCAGTTTTCAAATAAAAAATTGAGTTCACCCACTTTTCAATATGTGAATATGTCAATATCTGAATAAAAATGATGATTTATTTTGGCTTTGAAGTAGCCTAGATAGTCACCGTATTTATTAGTATCTGGTTACTGTTTAAGTTGACCAAGGGTGTGTTAGCGATTTTCTGGAAGGCACTGTCAAGAGACACGAAAACAGTTACCCCCGAGGGCTTCGCCAGGGTAAGCCTTGTGATCTCCGTGCCTAGATTTATCAGCTGGTCAAATTTCCTTAAAATAAATAATAAGTGATACAAGAATAAAAAATACAATAAAATGAATTTGAATAAATATAAGGACATCCAGCTTACTTATAAGACACTGTTACAGTGATCATGCTTAATGTCATGAATTCACGTTTATATTATGAATAAAGCAAAGTTATTATTTTTCCCAGGCCTGTAGTTTTAAATATGAATAACCAAGTTTTTTTTAAGTTTACATTATTTCTTTGGAAGGGATTGGATTAATGTTTAAATACTAAATATTGAGTTAACATACTTTTCGAAAGAAGTAGAGGAAAACATTCCAATGAAAAAAAGGAAAGATTTTTAGAAATCCAGAAACTTTTGAGTTTACAGAAAAAAACAACAAAATCTCTTGTCATTCTTTAATCCAATTAACCAAATGCTAGGACTCCCAAAGAAATTCAACTTACGTTCCCTCTTGTAGAATTTGTTCACGAACGTTATTGTACACGAATCCCAACAGCTGATCGACCACGTGCACCACTCCGTTGGTCACCGTTATATTTCCTTCAATAATGGCTGCACTCACACCGTCACTGTTAACATACACTGTAATCAGGAAGGAATCATTTTGACTTATTATCATTATGAAAAAAAAAATAAAACACTGACCAACCAGCTTATAAGATTGCTACACGAACAATCATTTTATGTAGATGAAAAATGGTTTAGAGTTGCCTCTCATGAGATGCTTTTCATTCCCATTGGCTTTAAAATATATCGTGCACGTAACAGATATAAGGAATTATATAACAGTTTTTGAATAAGTTGTCCCATTATGTCACAAATGCAGTAAGTTTCACTATAAACCCTTAAGAATGCCGAATCACACCAGAACAGTTATATAACATGCCGGAAAAAGTTATATCACCAGACGGAAGCAGTTATATCACCCTCCCGATCATCCTAAAGTGCTTTTATGATACACATTATAGCTCGGGTTCGAGATTTTATGAATTCGGTTGCTAGGCAAACGTAAACAACTGAGCGTAATTCTTAACGTCATGAAAGCATTCTTGGATTATTTGTCTGAACTTTAACGATTTTAGACGATTTTTTAATTTTAAAAAAGTTATATAACATATACCACATGGTTTTCCCTGTGACTTTACCAGAATATTTGCCCCTCGCTGACAAGGAAGTCCTGGAGTGTTGTGTCACCCTCTGCTTTCGGCATCGGGTGACATAACACTCCAAAGCTTTCCTGTCACCTTGGGGCAAATATTCTGGTATGTCACCCTCGAAGCCATGTGATGTATGTATACTATAAACCCAGAAGAATGCTGAATCATACCGAAAACAGTTATATAACACGCCTCGAACGGTTTTATCACCCGACGGAAGCAGTTATAACACCCTCCCGATCATCCTCACGCGCTTTTACGCTACACATTATAGTTCGGGTTCGAGATTTTATGATGTCGATTGTTAAACAACGGAGCGAATTCTTAACGTCATGAAAGCATTTTTGGATTATGCCTTCGGCATCTCGTAACATTACACTCCAGGGCTTTCCTGTCACCTTGGGGCAAATATTTTGGTATGTCATGCTCGAAGCCATGTGATATGTGTATAATGTTTACAACAAAGCAAAATCATCCGTGACTGGCACTTCATTATAAGCCTGTTTTACTGTAAGCTGACTTTAATGTTAAGTTACATGAGTTCTATATTTAAGAAATGATTGCAAGATCACAGATTGACAAAATAAATGTTTAGTACATTTAATACTGTGTTGGTCTAAAATTTCTTTAAAATTACATAATAAAGTTTGGGGTTTTTTTTAACCATGTATCAGCAAAATAGATTGTTTCTGTATATTGATGGATACTTTTTGCTGAATGTTATGTTTACCAAGGTATTTCAATTATCAGTAAATTAAAAAAAATGCAAATAATTTATTCATTATGTAATTTGATTATGGATGAAATTATACATGAGTAACAGACACATTATATTACAACAACAGCACCAGCTTTACGTGTAACTTACCATTGTTATCTGACGACTTCCTGAAGGTCAATGGTTGACCTCCGGCATTAGTAAATTCTTCATTATGAGAAATGCAGTTGGTAAAAATAGCTCTATTAGGAATATAATGAGCTTTAAGAATCTAAATTGAAAAATATGTTTAAAGTTAAACCATTTGTATTCTGTTTGCAATCTTATGCACTTTCAGTGATTAAAAACGTTTAAAATTAGAACAATGTTGGAGGCTCTGAGCATTCTGCAACAAAAAGTGGTTGTGATAGGGGCAACCTTTAGATGAAAATTTCCTGTAGAATCTGATATGAATACATACCTGTTGTTGTTATGTGAAATCTGATAAAGCTATATTCATCTGTTGTAATTCTTTGAGATCTGATATGTGTAAATTTATCCATTGAAATTTTGGGGGATCTGATATTTGTGTATTTTTTGTTGTAATTCTGTAGGATTGTCTAATAAGTGTATATTTAACCTTTGTAATTCTATGGGATTGTCTGATAAGTGTATAATTACACATTGTAATTCCGTGGGATTGTCTAATAAATGCATATATAATTAACCCGTTGTAATTCTGTAGAATTGTCTGATGAGTATACAGTCAAACAGGCTAATAATGAAGTGCCGGGGATGGATGATTTTGCTTCCCTTTAAACGAAATTCATTATATGCGTTAAATTCAAGATATATATTTAAGGCCAGGGGAAATGAAAATAACTTTGCTATGTCAATTCACTATAAGTGTTTTCTATTTTTACTCTTTGATCCGTTTTTAATTCTGTGGGATTGTCTAGTAAGTTTATATTAGTCGTTGTAATTCTCGTTGATATGTGTATATGTAGCCGCCTTGTAATTCTCGGGGAACTATTAAGTTTACCCATTTTAATTCTGTGGATTTGTTTGATAATTTGTCATTCTGTGGGATCTTGTAAGTTTATATTTGCCCGTTGGAATTCTATAGTATTTTCTAAGTGTATATTTACCTTTGGTAATTCTATGGGATCTGCTAAGTGTGTATTTACCTGTGGTAATTCTATGGGGTCTGCTAAGTGTATATTTACCCATTATAATTCTGTGGGATTTTGTAAGTGCCTGCTGTAGTTCGGGGGGATCTGTTAAGTGTATATATACCCATTGTAATTCTATTGGAGGTGATAAGTGTAGAGTTACCTGTTCTAATTCTGTGGGATCTGATAAGTGTATATTTACCCATTATAATTCTGTGGGATTTTGTAAGTGCCTGCTGTAGTTCGGGGGGAACTGTAAGGTGTATATATACCCATTGTAATTCTATTGGATCTGATAAGTGTATATTTACCTGTTCTAATTCTGTGGGATCTGCTAAGTGTATATTTACCTGTTCTAATTCTGTGGGATCTGCTAAGTGTATATTTACCCGTTCTATTTGTAAGGGATTTTTCTTCAGTTTGTCCAACTGGGTGATAGGTATCTTTTGCATTGCACTGTCATTGGGAACAAACAAGGTGTTGATCCTGTCTGGTGATGAAAGATCATTAATGTTGTCCACCACATATAGGTAGCTCATCAAATCTAAGAATCTTCTGTAATTTCAATTTTTAATAACAGTTTGTAATTATAAACTCATCTTAAGTAAATATACTTTAATAATTAACAAGTTTTAATCACAATCCATCATTCTCTGGATATTCTAAACAGACATATTATTTAATCACAGGGGAGACATTGAACTTTCACATTTCAAAAGAGGAATATTTTCAGCAGTTTTCTCTCTTTGCCCTTTCATTCTTTATAAAATTAGGAATCTACCCCACCATCCCAGCTCCAAACAGGTTAACATACAGAATCAAATTAAGTATCAGTATTCGTCTTACTGCCTATCCACCAACATATCAAATTGAACTTAATAGGGCATCCATAAAAAAGTAATTAGAAAGTAAACAGAAACAGAAAGTTTGCAGACAGACACTATTTTTTCTGAAATTCTGGGTAGTCTTGCAAACCAAAATATTTGCGAGAATGAAATTTCTGCACTCAAACCTGTGCCAAGTAATTAAGCCAAATTGCGTTTCACCAACAAAAAGTTATTTACAGTATACCCTGCTCTGAAATA
Source organism: Saccostrea echinata (assembly GCF_033153115.1). Lineage (NCBI taxonomy): Eukaryota > Metazoa > Mollusca > Bivalvia > Ostreida > Ostreidae > Saccostrea > Saccostrea echinata. The sequence continues at coordinate 21,170,796 of NW_026889782.1, forward strand.
AGTCTATACATACCTAAAGCTTTGTGTAGCATCATCTGGATTTTGGATCCACCCATAGGCTGTTTTTTGACTTGTTTTCTGCATGACCCCATTTAGACCATGAACAACTCCATTGGTGGCTGATATGTCGCGAGTTGTTCCCTCTGATATCTCAATGCCATTGACGTAATACTTGATTGGTCCAAATGTGCCTGCTGAGGTCTAGAAGAACGCAGAAGCTACATTTAAGGGGGCCGATTGTGGTTTCCATTGCGTAATACTTTGCGCATCATAGTAAAATAAAGCATATTTATTCTTTTTAAGCAACTATTTTCACCAAATTAATAAAATTTAACAAAATTAAGAAATCACAGGTTTAAAAACCTTATTACAATTTTATATAACTATTTTTTTAAAGCAATTTTACGAACGATAGGTAGATAGACAACGTAGTAGTGTGTTTGTGACGTTAGGATAAACTGAAAGTCTTTAAGAAGGGTTCATAAAAATGTTATAAAACAGAAGTACAGGTATACATTATAAGCTCTTGAAATTTTAAACATAGAGATTTGAAAATCTCACAATTATTTTTGTAATTTAAAAAAAAAATCCTTTGTAACTGTCACCTTTTGTACTCCATAAAAACAGTAAAATTTTGACATTTTGAGAAACCTCCCTCTGGAAACCAGACAATAGAATTTTATGCTTCTTACATATAATGCACAATATAGTATTACTCATCACATATTATAATTTGAGCAAAAAGTATATTGTAAATTTTGTTTGAATAGCTTTGAAGAGCGAAAAAATGGCATTTCCCCATATACATGTAATATTATAGTAAATATACCTGTATTTTGAGACGGCCCCTAAAAATATTTAGACGGTAGATTTTCCCTGCACTTAGCATGTACACTGAAGTCAATGTAAGTTACATATGGTATGAAATTGTAGTTTTCACACAATAAAACCCCAGTCGGCTCCCTTAAGCAAATGATATGCAATTTATTTTACTCGTGAGACAAAATTTACCAAATTGATGAAAAAACTCTGAAATAAAATGATGAAATAAATGTTTTTTTTTAACTACAAAAAATTAAATTTTCTTTATACATCTGAATATAAATTGATCCTAGGAAAGAGAGAACTTTATCCTTCTTGAGAGTAGTTCATTCAATGTATACTTAAGATGACATGAAAAATATCCATCCTCAAAATCACTGAAATATGAAATAAAGGATTTTATTAACAGGTGATCACACTATACATTCACGAAACAAATCTTATTGGTATTTATTGTTTACTACCAGATCAATTCTCAAATACTCTAAGACAATTTTAGTTGATACTTAAGGTTCATAGTTTTTAGAGGGAGAAAAATTATCCTTGATGACATAGTTCACACAGCTCAGCAAATTAGCATTTTAAGCATATTTAATATGCCATTGTTAAGCAATTTTGGACAATGAAATCATTCAATTAAAAAATTGACGTATCAAATATTTATTGATTTTTTTCTCTCAAAATTTCTTAAGCTTATTTAAAGTTTTCAGCATTTTCTAATTAGTATTGCTATTATAATAAATAAAAAAATCTTTCTATTTACAAATCTTTGCTCAATAAATATAAAGCATGTCAATTAACATCAGAATTAAGGCAATACAGAAATATATCAAAGCAACAAACACAATCTTTAAGCTCATTTTCATAAATGTTTGCTGCTTAGGCAATTTCTAGCAGTTTTTAAGGACTGACTCAAAACGTAAGCATTTTCATAGTTAGTATTAAACATAGTGTACGTTATGTCTTTAATACATTAATTTAATGAACTCGAAAATCATTTAAACAGAAATCTGTACTACAATTAAGAGACTTCCTCACATGTTGTTATCATAGATAAAAACAGACCTATCCATTACAAAGTCCTTGACTACCATCAAATTGTAACAGAAAAGGCAAAAGATGCGACAGACCAGAATCAATCCTGGGGTCTCTAAACCTTTCCAAGATGCTCTACCAACTAAGCCATCTGGTGAAATATGCCGCAAAATGTAAACATCTAGGTATCAAAGATTACAAAGCTCACCTTGATAGATAAATAAGGCAACCTCTCACACCAAACAAATATTTTGAAAGATGCATCATCGCTAGATATATCTAGTGGATACAAGTTTGGTGCAGGCAGGATCTGTACTTTTAAATGGATCTGCTCTAAACACAATTGCTGTTCAATCACACTGTGAATATAGTCTAGATCCAGCTTCCGAAGCATATTAGTTAGTGTTCATACCTAATAACATGCATCATCAATGCAAGTTCAGTCGCCATAGAGCTTACAGTTTATTTGGGATCTTGGTAGTGTGTATCCCTATATACAACCTCTAGATACAATGTTGGTCTATACAGGATTTTCTATGGGTTAATATCCCAAAAGATACCAAGGGACATACTGTTGAAAAGTGTGGATTTATCTTTTCCATTTATCTTTCCTTTTACAATAAAAGTTTCTGGAATAAATTACTTTATCAAGAACACAACATAGCAAAAATTTTTGTCCAATACAATACTCCTCACACATTAATGTTACCTTACAGTGTTTGAGTTTAAAGCAGAAAAGTCAATTCCAGTACTAGTGCACTACAAATCCCAAACACTTACGGTGTACAATCTTTTTTTTTCTATTTATAAATAACTTGTCACCTTTGACGCCCATGCTTCGGAACTGCATATTGTTCCTCATGGTGACTGTTGTTAGTCTCGATCTCTTGACTGTGAAATTAAAATACAATATTCTGCCCATGATGCGTTTCAAATACAAGTAAATAGAGCATGACTTACTGTGTCTGTTCTCTGGACACGATTGAAAAAGAGGAAGCCACGATTGACGTTTCTGACGTACTGGTAATCCTGGATAGAAGTGGTTGTAACACGTTTTCCTGGGACTGAAAATCACAAAGATGGAGGCAAGAATATCAGACGTTGACTCTGACTAATATTTAGACATACAAAATATATACATGACTAGATGAAATCCTGCGCAAGCGCGGGGAATAGAATGTATACCACTACCGACAGAAAATATATTATAGTTTCTACTGGCAGCCTTCAGGCTTAAAGAAGGAAGAAATACTTTGTTCAAAATTCCGCATGAAATAGATGTACGTCTTCACCCCACCCCTTTTTGTAAAAAAAACTTGAAAAAATAACAATTTTATTAATTGACGTTTATTGTGACACATATTATACTATGTTATGGATACTGTACTTCAAATGCTCTAATTTCATTTCTGTCAAGGATAAAAGCATCGAATATGCACATTTTACTGATAAATTGATTTGGGGGAGGGTAAAAATTCACTGGTACTTGGGTCTTGGTTTATAAATATGTATGTATCTTATTGATATGTAAAAAAAAAATATGTAATTACTTGTGTAAAAAATAGCTTTAAAAGCCCTATGAATAGGCCGAGTATTTGACACAAAAGAAAAAAAAAAACTGAAATGTATTGATTAGAGCAGAAAAATTTACGCCTTTAATTGTATTTGAAAAATACCTTATTCATTAATATTCTCTTTTCATGTAAGCATGTTTATTACGAAGTACAAATTGTACTTCGGGTTCGTTTCCACAATGCTCTTAGTAAGGAAACTACAAATTTTACCGATAAATTTATTAGAAAAACCTACTTCATGTACGTAATAGTCTTTCGATATATAAATACATGTATATTCACAACTTATAGTTTTATCAATGATTTACCATTATTTCAATGACCATTCATACAAAAGCTTCTTTTTATGTTCATGCAGCTATAATCGCCTTGTTTTTCTTTTTTAACATCAGGCTCGATGCTATATGATGTTCTAGAAGCTTCCGTCAAATATATTCAACAAAAAAAGTTAAGGGTTATTTAAAATATAGTTAAATTCTAAAAATCTAAATTCGGAAATTTATCTAAAAATGATGTGTATGATTATCCATAACTACAAATGTTGTTTGTGACTCTTCGCTGACTTCTCGGTCCTCGTGTTCAAAGCCAAACGGAAAAGTCACAACCCTAGTCAGCATTGCAGGCTGAAACTGGTAAGCATGTCTTCAAAAATTACTGTCAGTACTTCATGCTGACAATAAGTAAGGAAAAATGAACAACACTTATACACAAATGAATTACAGGTGATGCCTGAAAGACGACGTCTTAATGTACAGGAAGCTGGTAGGGCCATAGGGATGCTACAAACTGGAATGTCACAAGATGCAGTGGGTAGATTGATGAACAGGTCACAAAGCGTCATTGGTCGGTTCTGGCAAAGATTTCAGGAAACAGGATCAGTCCAGGAAATGCCTCGGAGTGGAAGACCACGATGTACGACAGCCCGGCAGGACCGCAAACTTGTATTGCAAGCAAAGCGAAACCGATTCAACTCGGCTGTTGCCTTAAACAGGGACTTTCGCAACACACATGGCGTAAACATTTCTAATCAAACTTTCAGGAATAGGCTTCATGAAGCTAACTTGAAAGCAAGACGTCCTGCCACACGCCCAAATTTGACTGCAGACCACAGAGTAAGGAGACTGGAGTTTGCAAGAGATCATGCAAATTGGCAAATCCGTCACTTGAGATCCGTACTCTGTACAGACGAATCCAAATTCTGCGTGGATTTTAATGATGGAAGGCGACGAGTCTGGAGACAGAAGAAGGAGCGTTTCAGTGACTGCAGTGTGGCTCAAAATGATCGCTTTGGTGGAGGTTCTGTTATGGTTTGGGGAAGCATTTCTATTAAGGGGTCCACGCAGTTAATACGTTGTACCTCATCAGAAATGGAGCATTCACCGGTATCAGATATAGAGATGAGATCCTTCACCCAATCATGAGACCATTTGCCGGGGCCATAGGTACAGATTTCGTTTTAATGGATGATAACGCCAGGCCACACAGAGCAAACATCGTGAACCAGTACCTTGAGGGAGAGACTATCGAGAGAATGGAATGGCCTTCGAAGTCATCTGACCTCAATCCTATTGAACATGCCTGGGATGTTCTACAAAGGCAGATTCAGCAACAGGATCCTGCTCCATCCAATACCAATGAATTTTAAGTTGCTCTGTTAGAGGAATGGGATCGCATTCCCTAAAGGACCATCCGTTCACTCATTCGAAGTTTCCCGAGGCGACGCAGTGCTGTTATTCAGGCAAGGGGAGGCCACACAAAATATTGACATTTGTTGGATCAATTGCCGTTTTCTAATTTAATAAATTTTGCAATTATTGGATAGTGATTTTCACTCTGATTAAGAGGGTGTGATTAATTGTTAGCCGTGTTCTTCTGTCCAAGTGAACATTAACCATTGGTTTTTCATCAAATGTGTAGTTACTTAACAGAACAAACTTTGCGATTTATTTGGATTAAATATACTTTTCCGATATAGAAATTATAAATGAAGATTTTCATAACCCTTAACTTTTTTTGTTGAGTATATTAAGATTGGGGAATGACGAAAATAATTTGCACATTTCTCTTTTTAATCTGTTATCACAACTTTTTCTTTTATATCATTTAATTCAAGTTTTGATTGAATAATTCAGTGATGACATTTTATGAAATAAATAAATGATTGCTTGTTGTCAGTTTCATTAAAAATTGCCAGTAACTTAGATCTGCGAACCGGAAACTCCACCGTACTCACGTTTTTGCTATTTCATGGCTGTTTATTGAAAATGAAAGTAGACTTTTAATTTAATATACGATACCTACTATGCGAGTGAAAGCTAAATATAGTTTACGGACATCATCTTGTATCTAGTGTATTGTTAGAGGAGTAAGCAGTTTCAGAGTTTATTTGCAAAAGAACAAGGTACAGTTTCAATACAAATCATGCCCAGTATTTTTCAAAAATAAGAGTGATGTAAGTAATTGAAACTGATGCTTTCTGAGTTGTTAAAATTCCATGCAGTAAGAATATAAAAATCGCTTGTCTAATATGACTTCCTAACCGGTAATTGTGACGTCATAAACTTGTGCAGTTTCCCGTATTTTCTTTAAAAGTTGCAGAAGACATCAATTTTCAGTGAATTTTTCTCTAAGATAATATAGAGCACATGCATCGCCCACAAAGATATTCAGAAATATGATTTTTCAAAGGATTTTTACACAGTATATTCAGAAATTGCAGTGGACACTATTTTCTTAAGGAAAATACCCCCAGAAATGAGTCATTTTGATGCTTTTTCTGTAAAATATTTTTCTGTTTAAAAAAACCCAAATTAATGACGTCATATATCCACAATGGTCCTCCTTCCTGCCGTACTCTTTCATGATTTATCGCATTCATATACTCAACTCATATTTAAGCCAATTCCATAACTTTTTGAAAACATTAAATTTTTAGGGCACAATAAAGCCCAAACTGTACCTTCTTCTTTATTAATCTATAGATATACATCCTTACCTGTGGGTCCCAGGTATATACCTGGCATTCAAATGTTGGAAATGTAACAATTCAATTCAAAATAAAATAATCGACAATAAAGGGTATATATGATATATCCTGAAAAGATATGTATTTATTCATTTTTTTTTTAAATTTATTCATCCTTTTTATTTATACATTTATTATTTTTTAATTTATTTATTTATTTATTTATCATGTTTATTTATTTATCTATAATGTTTATTTATTTACCTTTTTTCACTAAATGCATAATTTTAGAATTATCAAGTATGATTATAGTGAGGGTCATGAAAATGTATTAATAATCATCATTTTCATTGATCAGTGCACAACGAGGACTGCACAATAATATCAATATTCGGTATAATATGTTTCGTTGACAAAAATATGGTAGTACAATTCTTTCCAAAGTAAAATATGAAATTTAAGATGCCAGAAATGTTTTAATCTTGCCAAACAGTAAGGTTGCTGTTGTATGGATGCATTTATGTGCAAAACTGTTGCTGTTATTGAGAAAAAAGTACAAAGCACAAAAAAGTACAAAGTTCTGCTACAGCAGCAGCATTAATTCCCATACTTTCAACTAAGGAAATCATTTAAATGTTTAAATCACTGTTTGAATACTAACTTGTACAGAATTTGAGGTAATCTTTGAGCTCTGTTTCCGTATAGCTGTCTATTATATTCCGTTCTCTGTACGGTAGCTGATTATAAGCTGTGTCGTTAAATGCGAACACGGTCATAGTGGTCGGAGATTCATAGAACCTTGTTAGTTGTGCCCGGGTCACCAGCTGTGTAAACTGAAAGATAAAATAATATTCTGTTTTATACAATTTTCCTTTAAAATTACCTGATGAGAAATATTTTAAAGCAATATGAGCTGCAATTTTTGATATCGGAAATTTTTGTTGCAAAATTGTATTTCAAGGACAGAGAAAAAGAACACTTATGGCTTCTGCATGTTGTTCATATTTGCGGTTGAAGAACTATTAAAAAGCTATGACTGAAGGAAAATTACATTATTGTCATCCTTTTCAATAATGATTTCTTAAATAATACTATATGTTTGATTGCACAGAGGTCTTTCCTCTGATACAATCTAATACTTTATTTTAGTCTAATTGAACATTAAGGTTTAAATTACATACAAATTATCATAATAACATATTTTAACAGCATAATAAATTCTTACAAATGCAGCTCATATTGCTTTAAGCAAGAATTCCATTTTCTTATTATAGCAAAAGCGATTGGGTCGCTATAAAATTGAAATAGTTAATAATTTTTTATCCAACTTCTTAAAAAACGATAATTCTGGACATTACAAAACCACAAAAATTAGTCCTCCCTAAAAATATATACCAAGTTTATAGAAAAATCGCAGAATTTGTGTCTTCCCAAAAATTCTACCTATATGGAAACTAATAATTTTGATTGCACTGAACACAATATCAGCATACATTGCTGCACAAAATTGAGAAAAGGGAATTTTTTAATCCAAAATTGCAATTTTACAACTTAAAAAATAATAGTTAATTTACTAAGTGAGATTTTCTCTTATCAGAGGGTTGCAGAACCGTATACTTATATTAACAAGATTAATGATTAAAAATTTGACCTGAATAGGTTTTGCGATTTTGGCTCGTGGTACTATCTTGTGTTCTGAAGCTGTTAGTACTTGTAAAAATCATAAAGAAATAAGTACCTAGCTCATTTATACATACATGTAAAATGACCCTGTAGATATACCAATTTACTTACGAACACCTTTTCCCCCACTTTCAACGTCAATATAAAGTACAGACGTGGTGCTTTCATTTTCTTTATAAAAAACTTTCCCCTAATAGTCCGGGTATACAATGAGCTGTGTGAAATTGCAATGATCTTGAATTTTACAGAAAAAGGTGTATTTGAATACATTAAGTCACGAATCAAATTATAAGCACATCCCTCGATCAAAAAAAAAATTAAACAATATTCAGAGGCAGTTCTTACAATAAATAATTGCATATTTTATATCAGAGGTTGTGCTGTAATGAAATATTGAAAGACATATTTTGACGAATTTTTAAAAAAAAAAAAATTCAGGTTATGGGGAAAATGAAGCAATTCATGACGTGTTATAATGTATTGATTAGGGAGAAAATTGCAGCATTTTAAGTAGATATGCAATCACAAATGTTCCCAGTGGTTAATTAGGAATTTTCAATCAAATTTAGGTAGTTTTGATTTTAAAAAAATCACAGGACCAAAAAGGTCTTTAGTAAACCTTGTTCTTTGAAGGTGTTCAAGTGTTACACTGAAACATTTAAGAGAGTTCTTTCTCATTTATTTAGTTATATGACTGTCTAAATCAAAACTCTGACCATTTCAAATTCCCACATCTGGAGTTATCCCCCTGTTATTTAATTTTCCATGGCAAATACCTTAAATTTACATTGATTGTCATGATAATAAAGTTAATGATTCAAATCTCTTCCCATATCCCACAGCTGGAGTTATGTAAGCATTGCATGCATTTAAAATAATTCAAATATTACTGCACTTAATAACATTCCTCTTTTTTTGCCCTGTTACCTAAATTTTGAGAAAACTGGATGCACTGATGCATAAAATATCTGGTTGTTTGATACTAGATAGTTAAGTTAATAAATTACTTGTAAATTAGTTCATTGCTAATCGATCACCTTCTTTATCATAAGAAATTCATGATAAACTTTGACCTTCTATATATATCTTAAAATCTCAGTTTTACTATGTACCAACATGTATCCCCCTCCCTAATAAGTGCATCATGCATGAGCTAAACCTCATAGGCATTTTAGTTACCATATTTTGCAGTTTCTGTACATGATTTGAGCTTTTCATAGGTAATTTTGAGTTGGCAATACACCTTTGCCTCATTTTTCCGATGTACTTTACCGTTCACAGTAGCTCAGTCGGTAGAGCACTCGCTCCGTGATCGGGAGGTCGTGAGTTCGAATCTCGGCCGCGACTGACCTAAGTCGATAAAAAATAAGTAGCAACTGTTCCTTCGCCATGCGCTCGGCGCTTTGAAGTGAAAGTTGCGGGTCCTTCGGATGAGACCTTAAAAACCGAGGCCGCGTGTCACAGCAGGCGTTGGCACGATAAAGATCCCTCACTGTTCAACGGCCCTGAGTTCCGAGTAAAGGTCAAAATTTGAAGCCCTTCATTGGTATATGGTGACGTCTCTATATGACTGGAATATTCTCGAATGGGACGTAAAACAACATACAATCAATCAATCATCTAATGTACTTTTGATAATATTAAGATAAACTGATGATTACGATTGGTATGCTAATTTATCTGTTTTATGAGCACATTGTACCATGCATATAAATCTTTGTCTGTACGTGAATCACTATCATTGCCACCAATTCATTAATAAACTCAACATAAAAAAAGATTAGTTTCAGAGTACAATCAAAAAACGTAAATTTTGGAGGCCGATCTCTATTCCGAATTTTGAAACAAAAATATGGGATAAAAATACAATTTAAGTAATAATAAACAGTTAAATTAGATGCATAAAGCGCATTGCCCATTTCACACTATTAGGTCAACTTTTAGTAGCTTGTCTTCTTTTCAAAGTTGGTCGTACGTAGAGCATGCTCATGCGTATCGAATCAACTGAGAGATAAAACCCATAAGCAGGTGATAAGGGTATAAATAGGTTGACGATAGAAAAGTTGAAGTGATGACGTTTATCATAAAGTTTTGTTGTGAGGTTGCCATTAACATCTTTTTTTTCTCGTAAAGTATCCAAATATAGAACAGATGTGTCAGACTCTGTGGTGTCTTTTATTTCACAGTCATTGGAATGTATCGAATCGACATATGAATGAAAGTAACTGTTATTAGGTAATCGTCGTCGATGTATCAAAATGTCGAGTTGAAGGACACAAGCGTTTTCTTCTTCTCCTGTAGAAGTTTTGAAATAATTCTGCTTCATATGAATACAGAAAAAGAACTGCGAATAATGGAATGCAATTGGTGTACAGTACCGACCAGACACAACCTAACAGAAAGCGAACCCAGAGCGCACCCCGGGTTCGCTCTCTGGGTTCGAACTCATCAGCGCATCGACCAATCAACATGCCGAACAGGTCTGTCAATCAGGATAAGTGATAAAATGCGTTGACCATTAGCGCATCGACCAGTCAACATGCCAGTTTGTAATCTAAACATTGTACAAGCAAAGCATGTGAATGTACTGTGTAAAAATATTATTAATATGATTTTTAAACATGATTTTATATTTATATATTTTAATTCTCCAGACAACATGCAATATTTACACATCTATTTTCATTATTTTTTATTTTAAAAATCTATTAATACATTATATATCTTTATTATCCAGGTAGCATATTACATGTATAGTTATATATTTATTTTCCTTACATTTTTTAAATCCATTAATATATAAATATACATTGCGTAAATTTATCAGATAATGAGTACTTTAATTCATAATAGAAAAAAGATAATAATGGTTAAAACAATTGTTACTAAAAAAAAAAAAAAAAAAAAAAAAAAAAAAAAAAAAAACGGTCTTGATAAATTATAGAATTTTATTATCTCAAGATACAGTATAAGAACATGTACAAGGTTTAATTTAATTATTTATTATTTCAATTTACATGCACATTTTAATTTATCCAGATCAACATCGAAATAATCGATCTTAATAATTGATCATGAAAAAAAAAATAAATGTACATTGTACAGTATAAATGTGCATTATGTCAATACGTAAATTGGAGAGAAAAATCTCATTTTTTTTAACTACTATGATATTTTTTTTAATTAATCTTTTACTAAAATTTAATAAATAGCTTGATTTAAATACATGTGTATAAGGAAAGATTATTTTGTCAATTTTATTTATCCTATATGTAGATATGTTTTTGAATTTTTGTAACTACTTGCAAGTCAGTCCAAAAAAAAAATGCTTATCACTTTCCTTCGCGTCGATATATATATATATATATATATATATATATATATATATATATATATATATATATATATATATATATATATATATATATATATATATATATACAGGTTTACATGTTCACGAACCTCTTACATTTACTACATGTAATTTTCGAAATACTTTATATGGATATAAAAAAAAAATACTAGACGGATACGTTTTGTACTTGTGCATGAAAAGTACACGTAATTCCAATAAATTGAAATTGCAAAGATACCTTAATACGAAAACGTACATATACTTTTTTTTATTACATAGGTACCTGTATTTGAACTTTGTAATTGTCATAATTATTTAATTTTAACACTTTAATAATTATAAGTTCAAAGTGAAGCCAAGGTCATCACGTGTCGATATTCATCCACCTGTTTCGAAGATATTGCGAGTGCTAAGAGCAATTGCGGTGGGGTTTTTTAATTGACACTTGCTAGCTGGATGTATACTGTCTCCATGGTCTCCATGGTCTCGGTATACTTGAGTATATACTCCCCCTACATTCGATGCCCCTTAAGTTACATGTACCTTGTCTGGGCACGTTATCAATGAAAAATTCAATTTTTTTTTTTTTTTTTTTTTTTTTTTTTGAATTTGGAAACGTCATAGTTCTTTTGTACGTTGCATGAGGAATACGCGTTCATGTAATTTGCTGCCACCTGAATGCTGAAAATCAGTAACATAGCTTTACGAGAGAGAAACACTGTATATTATTTGAGATTAAAATTGCTACAACCGGATCATAGAAAACAATTCTTGTTTTTATTTATTTTTAAACATTTAGAATTTTATTTGTTAACATGCCGCTCCAGTATGTACATGTATTGGGGGGGGGGGGGGGGTCATGAACCAGTAAGGAACACAAACTATTCAAATGATCATTTATTTGAAAACAACTTAAAAAAAATAATATATTCTTATCAGTGGGCCAGTGATTAGTTTTTGTTTGTTTGATTGTTTTGGTTTTTTGATCGTTGTTGTTGTTTTTTGTTTTTTTTACAAGTCTTCCGTTAAACTCGCCTTATAAAACAATGAAATAATACCAACTTTGACAAGTAAAACTGAAATTTTCTGCGGGAAGAAAAACGCGCAACTTTTAAATTTACCTTTGAAAATCCTGTTCGTTGGAGAATTTGTAGAATATTTCCAGATATAACTTGTCCTTGTACAAAATTAACTTGAAAAAGTGCAACCAACAGTCCAAAAATCGCTACTCGAAGCTCCATGCCTTCACATTTGAAATTGTAACTTGCGAAAGTTACGCGTTATAACCCGGAATTATTAACGATAGACAATATGAAGTCGTCTATTTTGCATACATTTTAAAGCTTAGTTAACGCTTAATCAATATACGTCAAGAAATGAAACAGATTTTTGACAAATTAATCAGGTGTTACGTGCACAGTTGTAAGATTGATAACAATTTATAAACACATCCGTTTTTAAAAAGGGTTGACATCACTCAAAACAATGCATCTGTTACAAATAATTTTGTAAATCAGCAGTTTATTTTCTCATTGCATATTTCTACATGTATATGACTCATAAGTTCGGTTTGAATATCTGCATTATACACTCTGTATTGATGGTTTGCTACACATAAAATCACATATATTTTGTTTTACTGGACGGTACTTCATTTAATTTAGAACTGTCGATGTTATGAAATTTATACTCAAAAGTCATGTCGATAACAATTTGATCTAAGGTACGCGATTTGCTTTATAGAGGAAAGAAATCAGAAAAATAACGCTTAAATTTCAAAAGTATGGAAAGTTGTTTTCAACAGTTATAATATATCTCTCAAGAAGATATTTTGAAGCAGTTTTTATTGAGACTAGTACTGTTTGGATCATTATCAGATTTACAGTTGAAATCAATTGCTAACTAAAATGTATTTTATTTTTTACAAACTTATTGTTGATCATCAAAACTCACAGTATTATTTGTTAAAAATCAATACTACCAACTTAATAAAAACAATATGAATATCTTCACACAATCTTGCTATTAATACACTGTAAAGGAAAAGATCCTGTCAACACTGTAAAACCAGCATAGAACATCACTTTGGTTTGATGTCTTATTTACAAAGACTTGAGAGATAAATACTTTACAAGTAACAAGAAATATTTGATGAAAACACTATTACCATCTAAACGACGAATGCACCTCATCCAGCGTGAAAGAACGTCATTATAAAATAGAAAAATACTGCATGTGATTGGGGAAAAACATTGAAAATTTTCATCCCCAGAACTAGGCGTACCATCTTGAGTAGTAAACATTTTCGGAATCTCAGACACCTGACAGCAGACTGCGGACTGTGGACTTTTCAGTTAAGGGAAAGTGTTAAAACATAATTGAGATAAAATGAATATTTTTTTGGAAGTCTTGATGATCGATAATTATGTTTCGTTTATATTGTATGATTAAAACGACTATACACTGTGAACTCATTTACGAAGTGTGTGTGTGGGGAAGGGGGGTGGGGGGATCCCTCACTTCTCCGAGAATTATAATAATAAAGTAACACTGTCTTCCCAAGAGAGTGTTGTTCGATTTTATAAACTTTAATACCACCCTTTTCCAAGAAACCTGAGGACTAAAATAAAAAAAAAATCGACTAAAGTCTTACTGAGTGCAAAGTCTGCAATAAAAAAACATAAAACTCTGTCAAAGCAGTGAATGGTGTCCTTTCGAAAAAATGCTTTGTTGATTTAAAGAAATAATACCTGGTCTGGGGAAAAAGAAAGTATTATCCCATGTCACCTCTAGGTTTTCCAGTGGATAAGCATACTGGAACCATATTGGTAAGATGACTTCAACCTTTGCCTCGAGATCTTTTTTTCTCTCTCCGAATCATACTGTGTTGAGGTCAATCACTCATCTTTTCTTAATTATGATCTACTTTTTTTTTATTCATAAATTAGGGAAAGTCTTAAATCTCAATTTATAAAAAAGGAAAATTCACATAATCGTAAAAAATGTCAAATTTATGATAGGTGTACCCTAAGAAATAAACCACAGTAAACTTAAGCTAATTTTATTATATCAAATAATTCAAATGTTCTTCTATATATATTGTAAATTAAAGTTCTACAGTTTTTTCAAGAGGGAATCGTATTTGTTTTTCTACAAAATTCATATATATTCAGTTTTAAATGCCATTTTGTAATACTGAAAATATTACTTAAGCAATCAAATTTAGGATAATAAATGTGTAATTTGAGACAATAAGGTTCTAATTTGAACCAAAAAAAAAACTGTGCGATGTTTTATCGTAAATTAATCGTGTTCTAGTTAAGTCAAATCAAGTAGAATTTTCGAGTAAATTGTAGTAAACTATTTACTATGATAAACGTTCTTAAAATTATTTTTCTTTTTTGAAAGGCATACCTATCTAAAATATTAAAAAAAAAAAGAGAGAGAGAGAGACGTTCTAAATACCGCTAATAAAGCTTAGTTAGTGGTGATATGTAAGTAATTAGCATGGTTCATTGAAAGTAAATCTAAATAACAGAACTGAATTTTGTTTCTGTGTCCTTTGCAATTTTTAAGCCGCGTCATTTAATAGAATAGAAAAAATAATTATCACCAATACATTTAAATCATTTATCTATTTATGATGTGAAGAACCTTAAAAACTATGTTGAATAAAATATTTTAAAAATGTTGCGTTGTTTTAGGAGGTCCTTTTCCTATGAAGAAATCCTACAGATCAGGAGCACTGTTCAAGAAAGTAATCATTCTTTACGTCTTTCTCATGTGTTTTAAGTCGGGACAAAATATTATGTGATAAACATTTCCCTGTTTTCAAATAATTTCATAAAAATCTTATCATATTTATATTTGAAATCAATTATTAACTAAAATGTATTTTTTTACAAACTTATTGATAATCATCCAAACTTACAATATTATTGGTCAAAAAGTCAATACTACCAACTTAATAAAAAAAAATATGAATGCTATTAAAACACTGTAAAGGAAAAGATCCTGTCAACACTGTAAAACCAGCATAGAATATCACTTTCATTTTGGTTTGATGTCTTATTTACAAAGACTTGAGAGCTAAATACATTACAAGTAACAAGAAACATTTAATAAAAACACCATTACCATCTGAACGACGAATGCACCTCCTCCAACGTGAAAGAACGTAGCAACAGTCAATATTACTTGACGACAGGTGATAGCGATTTTCTAATAAAATACTTACTGGACGAAATTTATTTGTGCACGATTCATCGCTACATATATTTGTGTAATACATTCATTATACTAAAAAATTGCATGTAATTGGAGGTAACATTGAAAAGTTCGTCCCAAGGAGTAGTCGCACCATCTTGAGTATTAACATCAATTCTCTGTAAGGACCAAAAATGCTTGGCCACGCACTATCATGGAATTTTATTTTATCACTATAATACTAGAGAGTGCCCTATATAAAGATTATCGGTGGGTAAATTTTGGACAGTACCTCCTTGGTTTCCATAGCAACGACTTTGAAATATTTTGTTATGGCAAAACTAACCTGATTGTCATCACCATGTAAAATAATTCCGTGCTTCCTTAATGTAGGAAAGTTATCAACATAATATGGGTTTCATTTTATAGCTAAGTAATTAAAGTTTCTGTGCATCTAAATTTTATTCAATTTAACCCAAGGTTTCTAATATGATACAGATCAATTTACATGAATTTGTCATAAAAATGAATACAAAGGTGCCTATTTCTTGATATGCATATTAATTTTTGCAGGCAATTAAAACTTAGAAAAAAGATCTTTTTAACAAGATCGAGCTTAGATCTAAAAGATGCAAAAAGATTTGAGGTGGGGAAATCAGTTAAAAGTCATATTCCAATCCCCTCAAATTATAACTTTTCCTAAAAATTAACCTAGAGTTATTTCCCTTTGCTGACTCTTTTGCACTGAAGACAAAAAATTAAACTGGTGTTATTTCCCTTTGTTGACTCTCCTGTATTGAAGTCTAAAGAAGTTTATAACAACATGTGGCAAAAGCAGACGCCAGAAAAATAAACATGAAACAATAACAGAAAAATGATGTGTTTTTCAACTTTTTAAAATGGAATTCAGGTGTGAATGACAAAGTAAGTCATCAAATGAAGGAGACACTGCTTTCTCAGCATTCAACTTGATAATGATGTACAGGTCTTTATTAATAATAGATTTTTTAAAGTCAAATTCACTTTGCGAAATATTGAAATTTTATGAAGTCTGACTTGCATTCCCATCATGTGGGATCCCATGTACTCTAAAACTCATGAGAAAAATGCAAGGTGCAATTGGAGGAAAACAACAAGCAGAAGATACGGCAGTCAGTGGGAATGGTTAGAACAACCCTAAGCACAGGTATAAATTTGAATTTTTTCAAATATTCATTTTGTATAAAAACTACATGTAAGAAGCTTTTTCAATTAAATTGACATAATTTTTAAATTAAATAATTTTTTTAATATAATAGACTTAATTGGTCTATATTCAAAGATCACCATGTTAGCAGGACATTCCAGATATATATCTTATTAATATATTTGCATTATAGGAATTTTTGCTTGCTTCAGAAAGCAATTTACTTTGGCATTAATCAAAAATATACACAAAGCAATATAAAAAAACATATATATTTTTGGTAACGTTGTACACAGTGGCTGATCCAGGAATCTTGAAAAGGGAGAGGGACCAGTTTGGTGTCGGGGTAGGGGCTCAAGGCCACACCAAAACATTGATTTATTAAATCTGATGTATATTTTGGACACGAAAGGAGGGGGGGGATTATGCTGGGCCCCCCTCTAAATCCGCCAGTGGTACAGTT
This sequence comes from Saccostrea echinata, assembly GCF_033153115.1. NCBI lineage: Eukaryota > Metazoa > Mollusca > Bivalvia > Ostreida > Ostreidae > Saccostrea > Saccostrea echinata. The sequence continues at coordinate 21,188,085 of NW_026889782.1, forward strand.
TAAAATCTGATTTGGCCAAAAAAGTAGTAGTGGTAGGTGGTGGGTAAAAATTAGAGATGGTCGACTGAACTGAAACACATAAAAAAAAATTTAGCCTAAAAGAAGTCATATAATTCATATTCACTGTAAAAGAACAAAACATATTTAACTGCAGCTATAAATACACACTAATAAGATATAAATATAATATACCCATGTAAATGTATGTATTCATGATTGATAATAAGAATGAATTTCTTTAATTTGAAAAAAAAAAATATTTTAAACATATTTTAAATGTACTGGTGCCTCGAAAAGAAAAAAAAGAAGATGAAAAGATACATTGAGAAATAATTTTCAGTGAAAAGCAGGTGATTTTTTTTTAATATTACAATTGTCTGGCTATGGAATTTTCATTTTTTAATGGAAACTACAACAATGAATTTATCAAATCTTTTATAAAAGTCATGATTTTGACAGATTCTGGGGGTGTAGTAATTATGAAAAGAAATACAAATTGGTTGTTGATTATACTTCTATGTATTGTTACATTTTAGGACTGTGACACAGTAGCATCACTTATGAAAGGTTGCACTCAAATAGTACATCAATGAAGGATATATAAGCAACTATAAGTACACTATAATTTTTAAAATTAATTCAATTTTCTTTTTTCGCATGATGTATGTTTTATTAAACTTTTTTAAGATAATCTTAATTCACAAGCAAATTTATGGTGGGTATAATTTACAAATATTCATTCAAAACTTGTTTAGGAAAGTTTCCCTTGTGAGTACAAGTTCATGCACTGAATATGTATAAAATTAATTTAATATGCAATATATATATGAAATAGTGTTGATGACTTGTATGAATATCCCTAATGCATATGATTTATACAAGAAAATTGCATAGGCCTACATGTATAAATTAACTACAAATAGAAATATCCCATATTCAGTAATGATCGATATAGTTGCAAATGCTTGGGAAATAATTGATTAAAGAGAACCTTTATTCTTGTGTTTTTATCATCTTTATTTCAACACAAAGGCTATATACCAGAAGCAGAAGGCAGTTACAAAATTGACTAATGGAAACAGAAACCTTGCAATTGACCGTGAGAACTGACCATCGGACAGTATCTTAACTGAGAAATATTCTTTTGGAGAAGATTCTGTTAGAGCATGGGGACAGCTTTTGGAGTAGGTGATGGTAAATTGTTTCAGTTACTTTTATCTTGCAATTGGCTACACTGAAAATACTGTATATGTACATAAATTAGCGTATTCAAAATTTAGCGCAATCATTGGGTATGGAGTGGTTGACATAATCATGAATTAGCGCTACAAACGTCTGCGCCATGTATTATATTTATTAATGGTTTATTTGCGGTATGCATTAATTAGCAAATTGTTGTCTGCGTTAAAGGCGATAAAATATGAAGAACAGGTGCTTGGGGATGGGACCCCCTCCCCCGTGTTCCGTACCCCAAGGGTTCTCCCTGACTTTTTTTTAATAAAATATATTTCTTTGACACATTCACAAAGTATTACAATTGAAAAATCCAAAATATAATCTAAACTAACCTTTTATAAAAATTCATACTTTCTGATACTAAAAGTTCTCTTTTAGTATCCGAGAGTATGAATTTTTATAAAAGGTTATTTTTTAGGTTATATTTTGGATTTTTCAATTGTAACACTTTGTGAATGTGTCATAGAAAAATATTTTATATAAAAAAAGTCGGGGAGAACCGTTGGGGTATGGAACACAGGGGAGGGGGGGGGGGGTCCCATCCTAAGACACCTTTGATAGGAAGCCTGCTTTTTCAAGTACACATACAGGATTTTTGATGCAATTTATTTCAAGGTGTAAATACTAACTACTAGCTTAGTATTATATACATTTTAATAAAAATAGATATGCTTATATACTTGTATTTGTTATCACATGAAAAATGTAGTAATATTAAACAATTGCTTTTTTAATTAAAGTATACATGTATGTTTTTTATTCCAGGGGAAAAGATGAAGATGATTACTTCAAATATCACTTTTCAAACCCATTTAAAATTCTTCTTGACTGGTCAGACACAACACATATAATGGTCAACCTCTGATGTAAAGAGAAATCATGGAAACATCAAGCCTAGCTGTTTCTATTAATTGTCTACAAAATTGCTATATAGCAGCTATTTTGTACATTTTGTTTATCTCTAAATACACATTTTGGATAATGTTTAGATGTAGATTCTTGCTTGATTAATAATTTGAAAAAAATAAAACTTTTTAAAAGTAACGATAAAATTATACATATACACTTGAATATGTGTATGTTTTCTGATTGTAAGACTATACATTAATGTTTTATTTTTAATGGGGTGTTAATTTATGGTCAGTCTAAATAATTCTAAATTTCTCTAACCAAATAAAATTGATATCTAAATATTTGCATCTGGGAACAAGCAATATTTAAATGGAGGAAATTAACATCAGCTTATCAAATTTCAAACCTGCTAAATTAATAACTACCTACCTATGCATGAAAGAGTAATAATTTATTATTTATTTATTATTTTTTGGTTGAAAAGTAACATTAGAGTTTTTATCCATTATCTTTTTCCATTTTTTATCTAGTATTTGAAAATGTTTACTGAAATAAGTTCCAGTGAAAAGTTGAATAGCTAATTTTCTTTAGATTTTGAGTTATCTGCCCTTTGTAAAGGATCATAGAGAAACAATAATAAATTCATTTAATTTTGTTTTATCTTATTTATGATCTTTAATAATATTTACTAATCATTCCGTTTGTCTTATTTATTCGTGAGAAAAATGTTTGGAAAAGAAATTTTATAAAACAACCAGAGTCTAGTAACATTTTGAACAAAATGTTATTTGGCAAAATGCCAAATTTCGAAGTTAAAAATACCAAAAGCGAAAAAAATCCCCACTCTATTTTTCATAAAAGTTAATTAATAGTATTATGGTGTTTCTAAAATTTCAGGTGATTTTTTCTTGAATTGCCTGCATTTCTTGAAAGACTTATTGAAATACAGGGTAAAAACCACCATTTTCAAAATGTAAGAATTTGGTCATCTTTGAGCCATCAGTTGAAGAATTTGCAGTGACTTGTAGATTTTTTTTTTATTGTGTTATATAGTGCTTCATTTGTTCTATTCATATAATGTATGAATTATCTCAAAATAATAAAGATGATTAAACAACATGGAATCAAGTATATAGCATTTTTATGCTTGAATTGCGAGTAAACGGGGCAAAAATCTATATTAGCCCGTTACCATGGCAACCAAGGTACAGACCCTGAAACGTGCTACTACCCCAAAAAAGCGTGTGACTTTCGTGCGCTTTTCGTTTCGTGCAAACCGTGTAGCGTTTCGTGTAAACCGTGCAGCGTTTCGTGCAAACCGTGTAGCGTTTCGTGTAAACCGTGCAGCGTTTCGTGTAAGCTCCAAAGCGTTTCGTGCAAACCGTGTAGCGAGCGTGCGAGAAGCGTGTGAGAATCGTGCGACTTTCGTGTAAGAACCGTGTGAGAAACGTGCGACTTTCGTGCAAGAATCGTGTGAGAAACGTGTAGGATACATTCGGAACACATCTTAAATATGGATATTGATGGGTCAACATGTCATTCTGTGTTGTTTGTAACTAATATTATTCGAATATATTATACCGGTGGTATTTTAAGAGAGAAAAAACTACGGAAACAACAAAATAATATTACTCGGTAATGTACATGTATTACATATTTGTTTGATTTTTATTCTTTTTTATTTAAATAAAGAAGGAAAGAGAATATGTTCAAAGTAATTAATTATACGCACATCAATTTTAAGGTATTCAATACATTTTTTTAAGGGGGCAATACTGAACATCGTTTTAAAAAAAATCATCAATAATCCGGTCTTGTCCTTTTCATTCATTTATTTGAATCTCTTCACCATTTTACAGGAACTGTTGTGGTATATAGATATTACAAAAACATATGGGTGATTAATGCAAAATAGTAGATAGATAAGGCAGGCGTGAAATATAAAATACTAAGTTTATTGCGTTGCTATAATTATTAAGTATGGGAATTCTAGGCTTGGGAGCACAATTATTTTTTTTTCTTTATAAACGAACATAATTTTCTTCTATTACAAGATTGTGATACAAATAATTTTTAAACGATGAGTCACTTATGGTCCTTTTATGCATAAAATTGGTTGATTAATAATTGTCTTATAAATGAATCATAATTCACATGCATCGGCAAAAACAAGGTTAAATATTTCCGGGGAAGAGGGGGAGGGTGTTCAAATGTAAACACAAACTTAGAGTTTTTGTTATTAACATGTTTTTATAGATGATTTTCTTTTTAAAGAAAATATTGTTTTTTTCGGGGTGCGCTTGATGCACCCCTTAAAAATGTATAGGAATCTTCTTTACACTTCCGACACTCTTCTTACGACTGTGATCAAGGTCATTTACAACAGCGATCACGGGCTCCGCGTGCCGGGAACTGAAAACTTGTTCTGCTACATGTACATGTATTATCTCTTGTCAATCAAGGCTAAGATGATACCCGACAATTACGATTGATTTTTAATTCGTGAAATTTAATAGTTGTATTAGTATTTAAAGGGTAAAAATAAATACCCGTGGATTTTATTTCTTAATTTTATCGATTCTCTGTAAACAGTGAATTGATTTGCCAGTGTATTCGTGAATAATAAAATATAAAGAAAAAAATCCGGAGTAATTATATATTAGTTGTTTTATTAATCACGCAGTTCTAGAGCATATTTTTTAGTTTTTAGGACACTGGACATGTATTCATGTATATTGAATGTATTGTTAAGAGCCGCGACTATTGATTACATTTTTTTTTTTTTGGCTAGACGGGATTTGAAATCGATTTTACAAGGTGGTGGGTATATTGTTTTTATTTGATAAACACAATGCCTCAAAATGGAGAACTAAAGCATTACAATACCTATTCCCCCGGCTTCTCTACCATATTAAATTTTAATGATAAGTCAAAGTTTGATTCTGTAATGAAGCGATATATTTACCATTCTAACTAAATTGCAGTTAATGAATTACATGTATCTGGTCCCGCTGGAGATATGGATATCCTTTTTTTCTTAGAACGGGCATTTGTTTCTGTAATAATTTTTTCCCAATGGTATACTTACTGAAACAAGTGCCAGTTATATTTAGCCATGAACAGAAGTAAGATCTCGGTAATCTACCCCCCCCCCCCCTCCTGCACAATGTTCTTATTTGATTTAGTGTACATATTACCTTTGCAAATTATAAACAGGACCTAATTCAATGACATGAAAGTATTTATTTACTAAATCAAAAAAAATGAATAAATCAATCAATAATTAAAAAAAAGAAAAGGAAAGAAAATCAATCCGATTACAGAAATCATACACAATTTAATCAATTTTTTTTCTTCAAATCAATAACTGGATTTATTTGTCAGTAATAAAACGATTTGTTATCAAACTATAATTGTAAAAACATTGAATGCTGTAGATATTATGAATTACAAATATAATTATTTTTTTCAGTACGTACATGTAATTTAGAGTCTAGTGAAAAAGTTTTGTACATAGACGATGATACATGTAGGCATTTCACCGTACGCGTCACATTCTCAATGAAAACTATATTATTAATTAAAAACAACTTAACATTGTGTATATTTATCTGTTAATATCGTACTGGTGTAGCGAGGTCTAATCCTAACTTAATCTGAATGATTGCAATTCTTAAATAATCTTTGATTAATCCGTAATTTACTTAATTTAAATAAAGTCCGAGAGATTCCGAATAGAAAATCCAGATCGAGGCCAAAACGTGCGAGAATCGTGTACAAAGCGTGTGAGAAACGTGTACAAAGCGTTTCGTGCAGGCTTTCGTGTAAACCGTGCAGCCTTTCGTGCAAAGCGTTTCGTGTAAACCGTGTAGCGTTTCGTGCAAACCGTGTAGCGTTTCGTGTAAACCGTGCAGCGTTTCGTGCAAACCGTGTAGCGAGCGTGTACCGTTCGTGCAGCGAGCGTGTGGGGTAGTAGCACGTTTCAGGGTCTGTAGTAACCTTAATTTTGAATGTTGATTATGTCATAATGTATGGGCATTAATCACCTGAGAAAGTTTCATGAAAATTGCTCATGGTGTGTGCCACAGCCCTACAGTAAAATTTTGGTCCTTACAGAGAATTGATGTTAAGGTCTCAAGCCTGTCGTCAAGAAATGTTAACTGTTGCTACGTTCTTTCACGCTGGATTTTGTGGATTCGTCGTTCAGAGGGTTTTCTTTTTACAAATGATTCTTGACGAATCAGATTCAACCAATTTACAAGTATAATGTTAAAAGGTTAACTGGAAAAAACAAACCATTTAAATTTATGCAATTCTTAAGAGTTCAAATTTTTCTGAACTTTTAAGTTGAGAAATGAAAAACTTGTAAATTGTTTATTCTCCTTGTGTCCTATTTTATATTTATAATATTTAAGTTAGTTTATCATCATTTCTGAGGGGAAAATAAAAACTAATAAAATAATAAAAGTATCAATTACAATGCTTCCCATAAATATGCAAAACAAATTACAATTAAGAAGATAACTGAAAACGTGTGTTTGACAATCTGTAGTTTGGAATTGTTTCCATCACCTAAAATAAAAAACAATTACGTATATGTGGTTGATGTATAACTAAAGTAAATTTCCATTTTAAAAAATAGCCATGTATGTAAGCAATTAGATATAATGACAATATGAATGGATTCAGAATAGATATCCATGTTGCTAAAAAAAAAAAAAGGAAGGTCATAAGTGTTCCTGCATAAACATGTATATTTTCATGCATTTTAGCAAAAGCTTCAAAAATGAATATCTTGAGTAGAAACTGATTTGCTGAGGATAATATATAGTTTTCAAAAGCATTACCATCTTTATTTTACCACAGTTAATTCTTTTTAGATTTATCTGTCAATAGTGTATCATTTACATTTTAGATTCGCATTTCTTTTCTAGAACTATGTAAATGAGAAAAGCCGAAAACTACTCAGTCTGTAAAAGAAGATCTAGATATTATTTTTAGTTCTTTCGCTCACATAATGTAAATGTTTTGGCCTTTCTCCTACTTAAAATATGGAATTCATTATGCCATGTGATATTGTTTTTAGATGAACAGGTTACGTTATCTGCTTTTTTCAGAGCATGTTAGCATGATTGTTTCACAGATAGAAACGAGTAGTTTATCACTGAAGAATATTGTCATAAATGCTCTTTTCAATCAGTATGTTCACATAAATGAACCATTGAAGTAAAGGTACAAGGAAGTTTTGAATTCTCAGGGAAATAAAAAGTTAATTTGCAATTTTGAAGTTTCGACTGGGAATAAAAGAGACAAAAGTCACGAAAATGATAATGGACCTACTTAATATAAGGTTCACAACAAAATGGGAAATATCTTAAACTATATGTTTTTAAAGGAACACATTTGGAAAAAATGTAAATGTAAAACAACTTTAGTCTATAATTCTAACCTTAAGAATTTTTTTTTATTGTTAGAAAGAACCGAAATCGTTATCAAGACCTAATGAAAGTCAATATATAATATCATTGACTAGTCGCGTTTTTCGACCGGTTAACCGGTTACCAAATGAGCATGCATGTATTTGGGCAATATCATTATCAGATATTGAGTAGTTATAGGGCAGGCATACACGTGCATTATAAAATGTTTTCTAAGGGATATATCATTATTTACACACTGAAATTTCTACGGATTTTCCCGTCCATCCGATCATGACAGGTAGCACACGTCGGATGTGACAGGTCGACATGGGATGCTTACTCCTCCATGACACCTGATCCCATCCCTGATGTTTTTGGAGACCCATGGTTGCTCTGCTTCAGATTTATATTGTTTAAATTGACAATGAGCTTGAATGCTGTTCGTTTTCTCCATATTTCATGTACAAAAAAAATCAAAGTGCTGTTTAATGGTAAAATATTTAACGTGTATCTTTTAAATAAAAATATATTAAAATATGTCCTTCAAATCATCAAGACAAAAAAAATGAACGTCATATATTTACCAGAATCTTCACTGACTCACCTTGTTGTTCCATCAAATGATCAAGTCTTAATTTTATGTACTCAAATTCTTCATTCATTTTAAAATCTTCATTGCACATTAGAGTTGTAACATCTAGTTCGATATTAATCTCCATGAAACTGTCCAAAATTTTTCCCAGTGAATTTTCCTGATTCAAAAAATTTACTTCATTGCCTGATGTAATTGTTTGCTTTGAAATCAAACAACATTCTTCAGCATTATCGATGAAGTTACTCAGAAATTCCCGATCCTTTTTTAGTTGGTTTAGTTTGGGGATCAGCTCTTCAGAAAACTTCCTATTTACTTCTTTCCTATATTTGTTTATATAACGGTTGCTCCTTTTTATGTTTTCTTCCCGTTTTACGTCAGCCAGTCTTTTCTCGTTTAGCAAAATGTTAAGACATTGGTAATCATCTTGTGTCATATCGCTTTGGTAAAAACTACGAAATAGCGTCTTAAAAGACTTCAATTCTTCTCTTTGTCCATATTCTTTTATATACCGAGTTGCCTTGCTAATGGTAGCTGTCAATTTTTCCCTGTTTCTTCTATCTAAATCTATCATATCCAAACGCTTTTTACACATTTTTGACAATATTTCCTTAGCCTTTACTAACTTTTCTTTTGTTTTTAGATATTTGTTGTGCACAATTTTTTTCCTTGTTTCGTATTCATTTTGTACGGTTTTAAAAGTATGATTTATGTGGTCCTCGGAAATGCAGGTGGCACACACAGGCTTGCAGCATGTATTGTTCGTACAGTAGAATTTAAGTTCGTTTTTCTCATGCCCTTTTACGGGGCATATACTGACAGGCATATAATTTTTTCTGATAAATCATCAACAACAGATGAAGAATCTTTACTTATGTCAAAGTTGTGTTTTTGACACACATTTTTCCTTCTCTCTTCATAGCATAAAGAGCAAACACGAATCTTACAATCAATACAGAAATGACAACTGCTTTCATATTTCTGACAATCACTGCAAAAAACTTGAGAAACAAAGGTATTTACCAAATCTCGCATTTCACGTCTCATGTTGTCCTTTGGAAAAATCAGGATATCTTTGTTTATAACATGCACTTGTTTACACAGAGGACAAATTATTTTTTGTCGCGAGCAAAGTTTCAAAAGACAGTCAGTACAAAATGTATGATTGCAAGGTAACATTCGAGGAATATGTGCATTTTCGTCATAAATACAGAAACATATTGTACATTCGCAAAGAGATTCCAGTTTCTTGACAAAATTTGTAACTTCCGGTGCTCCCATCTGAAAACATAAAATATTGTATTGAAAAGCATACATTGTACAATTGACAGATTTATGGATTACTTATCTTTATGTACAGTTAAGATCCCAATGTAAATATTGGTAAAACCTTCCTAAATATGTATATATACTAAATAATGAATTTATGATAATATCTTAGCAAACAAGCGTTTTAATATAATTTTTGAGCGTATCATTGTTGTTTTATAAGAATGAAAAAAGGTGACAATAACGAAAAGTGATCGATTAAAAAACTATACAAACAAAACAAATCGCTGAATATGGCATAGGCAAAGACCTCCAGAAAATTCTTGAGATGGAATCAGGTACGCCTTGAGCCCTATCTATTGATTAGGTAGACGGTATAATCCGTAGAAAAATTTAGTATAAAACAAATGCATAACAATTGGTTTGAAACATGTCAGCCAAAATACGACCCAATGTTAGGTTAAATTAAAATTGTTAACAAGGATATTGAAAGAATAGAATGTACAAAATCCTGAATTTAAACCAGGTTGTTGAAATCCTTGTAACAGCAAATTATCTGTCATTAGCCTACATCGGTTTAAAAATTAATTGTACTTGTAGCTATATAGGTTATGGCATTCAAAAGAATATTGCAGGGCACTCTAGATCTGTGCCTTCTTCCATGAACTAAAAATATATGACGTCATAATGGAAAATGACGTCAAGTCACTTCAAACTTGAGCTGTTATATTATATGAAGGAGAGAGTGTTATAAACCTTATTTCAAACTGCATGTAAAATATCAGACCACTATTCCAAACTTCACGTGTCTTAATTTTATTTTTTTAATCTTTTATGTCCGAATATTTTAAACAGTTTACTTAATTAAACTTGACTGAAATTCAGCGTGTTCAAAGTGTAGTTTTAAAATATACTGTTTTATACCCTTGGTTACAGACAGAATTTATTATGAGTGTAAATATGTTAAAGAATTTTGTTATCTGAATCGTGCTTGGAAAAAATTTTCACGGCTTTGTAACAATACAAATTACGATATTGAGTGTAAAAATACCCTCAAAAGTGTCGGTCAGTTGAACTTCTCGTGAAATAGTTTGAACCCAAGTTTTACTATGACTATGACGCAATACTATGCTTTGAATGCATTTTAAAGCCCTGGAAGCCTTTAAATAGCTGCGCTCAGAGCACGCTCTTCAGTATCAAATTAGTTGGGAGACGTTAACACCAGGTGCAGGTGATAGTGGAATATTACTACAGAAATAAGGAAAGTTGACGATGGAAAACTAAAGTCATTTCAGTTGTCATACAATTAAGTTGTTAGTTGGTTATTATCGTCTGCAGCAAGTATAAACATCTTCTAAATATGAAACAGATGTGACAGACTCTCCGGTATCTTTATTCCACTCTGATTCTACGAATAATTACTCTGTATTTAATATTAAATGGATGCTGGAGTCCCTCATGATTATTGACAACTTCTATGTACATAGTCTTTGGAGACTTAAGGTTACGTGGATATACAGAGTTGGCACATAATAACTGGTGCATTTTTGTACCTATTGTTAATTTATAAAACGTTTAAACGCGTTAAAGGCTATAGCAATTGTTTTAGTGTTCTCATTTAGAAGTATATCAAGGAATTCTACTTCAAAGGAATATAAAAATAGATCGGTCATAAAAGGAGTACAATGAGTGTAAAATAGGAATTCCAACAGTTTGTTGGAAGATCTGGTCTCCAAAGACTACATGAAGAACTCCAGCTTCCATTTAATATCAATTTCAGAGTATTCTATGTGTAGAATCAAATTGATTTTTAACAATTTTGTTCATAATTAATCACAAGATATGAAAATTTCCGAGTTCCGTTTTTATTGAAGAAGGAGTTAACTATGATATCAAAAGCCTAGATTTTGATTTATCGTGAGAAACTGATTATTTTTTTAAAAATTGGGGGGGGGGGGGGGAATAAAATTTTAGGAAATTTCAATTTCCTTCATTTTGATTTGGACCAGTTCTTAAGTTCAAAGGTCTAGGATTACATTGCAATTGGTCACATGTTTGTTCAATTAACAGGTTAAAAGCTTTTGGGTCGCCCACTTGTGCAGAGGTCAGAGCGTTTGCTCAAATATTGCGGAGTAAGGATTTGTTTCTTACGTCGCGGGTTCGTATTCCACGACGGGTCGTGGAGACCGGTTCTTCGGATGAGACCATTTAAACCTAGGTCCCTTGTTGCAGTGCCACATAAAAGATCCCTCACTGCTCAAGGCCCTGAGTGCCAAGTACAGGTTAAAAGCTTCCAGCACTCCACCAGCAAGTGGTGGCGTCTTAATATGAGTGACAATTTTTCGATTGGACTTTAAGCAAACAAAACACAGTTTTTAGCTTTATTGATAGCACAAAGAACACTTGGCAATGATTCACATTATCTTCACAAGAATCACAAGAATCTTCTCAATGATTCAAAGACGTTTCTGAAGGTTTGGTTTCTCTACTAATTACGGTTTGAAGGAGTGGCGATAAAAAGCAAATTCAATTAATTGTGGTCCCTAGCTTTCGGTGTCAGTGGTTTGGATGCAAAGATTTTATGACATATGTTTACAGTCTTGTTGTGTGTCCTTCAAACCTATAGATCAAGGTCATGAAATAAAAAATTAATAGATCTTTTTGAGAGGTGTTGTAGGTAATGTACATCTAATTTGAAAGCCCTATCTTCTCTTGTTCAAAAGTGTTTACCAATGTAAAAAAAATGATAAAGACTGTAGGTTAAACTTGAATGTCATGATGTCAAAACCCAGAGTACATTTGGAAAGGTTTTGAAACATAAATGCCCTATATTTTCTCATTCAAAAGTTATCAGCAAACTCAGGTCAAACTTCAAAGTCATAGGGATAAAAATCATAGTACTTTTGTAAAGATCTTGTCACGTGAAAAACACATGACAAATATGAACTCCCTACCTTTGTTCTTCAAAAGTAGGCAGCAATGATTTTTTTTTTTGAAAATTAGTCAGACTTGAAGGTCAAGGTCATTGGGCCAATTTTCATACTTTGTTCAGAAACTGCCTTACACAGGTGATGCACTTGTCACATAGGAACGTCCTATCTTCTGTCATTCAAAATTTATAACACATGTTAAACACTTTAAAAAGTGTGTCAAATTTCAAGGACACAGGGACAAAAGTCATAGTATGTTTAAAAATGACTTGTCACAGGTAATACACATTTTAAATATGAATGCTCTATCTTCTATCATTAAGAAGTTATAACCAATGATAAAATTTTTAAAAGTAGGTCAAACTTCAAGCTAAAGGTCTGGGGGTCGAAATTCATGATACAAACTTCAAAGTCAGGGTCAGGGGATCAAAAGTCATAGCATGTTCGAAAACGACCTGTCATAGGTAATGCTTATTTCAAATATGAATTCTCTATCTTCTTTTTTCGCCAGACATTTAAACAGTTTCAAACGCTTTTTAATCAAATTTAGTTTAAAAGAAAAGACCAGACAATTTGTCTGAAATATGACTGAAAGAATTCGACCTAAGAATAGTTTGTTTTTTCATTAAAACGACAGTATAATTTGCAAAAAGCTGTCCTTAAAGATGTTGTTGAATTCCTTGAAATTTTAACTTAATTGTCATAAGCTTGCCTCGGTATTACAATTGTTCGTAATTAGAGCAAGCTCTTGCGTATCAAATCAGTTGGAAGACATTTACACCATATGCAAATGATTTTTGAATATTATTTTAAATAAATAATGAAATTTACGATAGAAAATCATGAGTCATAACCTTTGTACAGGCCTGTAAGTGGCCTCTAAAATTTAGGCGCAAGCTGGCGCCTTACCAAAACAATTTAGTCGCCATTGCAAATTTTTAGTCGCCAGGCCATTTTTCTAAGGCGCCAACTTTAAATGTTAAGAGGACTGGGTGGTCATGGCCATTTTTAGACTTTATTGATCTCCTTTAGAAGAAGAGCTCCATATAAAGATATACAAAAATGAACAAATTTTAAAACTAAAATGTATGAATTTTTTCTTTGCCAAATGATAGTTGACAGCTTAAGATATCATATCTATAAAAAAAAGTTATATCTGATGGTTAATTTGTTGACCCCCCCCCCCCCCAGCCTCCTTAATAGAATATAGGGACCAATGACATGCCTCAGAAAATACTACATGTCCATTGCTAAAAATAATTTCCTCTTCTTTTAAATTTCTTTTCGCTTTTTCAGAAAAATTGTTAGAAATGTGAAAATTTCCGGAATTTGACGATCGCCAAGTCAATTTGGCGACTTATGGAAAAATTTTAGGCGCCAATCAAAAATTTTAGGCGCCATGGCGACTAAATTAGTCGCCAATTAGAGCCCTGCTGTAGTAAAATTAAGTTATTAGTTGGCCCATATTATCTGTAGTCAGTAAAACATGCAAAAAAGTAACAGATGTCGGCTAAGAAAGGAGCATTAATAGCACAATAAGGAAATTCTAATAGATTGTTTGAAAACCTTGTTTCCAAAGACTACATTGATATTGTCAATGAGGAACGCCAGCATCTTTGGAATATCAACTTCAGAGTACTTGTATGTAAAATCTGAATAATTTTTAATAACGTAAATTTTAGATGACTAAGAATCAATTTATAAAAGCTTATGGGGTCCAGTTTTATTCTGAAAGTATTCGTACTTGATGTGAAAAAGCCTGCTCTTTAATTTGTCCTGAAGAATAGTTGTATAAAACATAGAAAACAATGCGTTTTGATGACATTGATGTTTGAAAAGTTTTGAGATTTTGAGCTTTTCAGAGGTTCTCTGGATTTTCTTTTAGAATCCACATTTTGATTTATACCACTATCTGAATATGTTGTAACATAATGCGTCTGAAGTGTCTCCTTCACACCAATTGATATTTTGGTATGGATGAAGGATAGGAGCCTGGTTGAACATTCACTAGACCCTACAATATATCTTCGTTTTTCAGGACTTTTATGAAGTTTAGGAATCCGGTTTAGGTACGATATATATAAGCTTAATTCGATTGACTGGATTACCAAATGTGCTTTCAATGGTGTTTCGAGTTAATGTAGTTCAATTCGTACATATATATTTGATTATTATATAATTGATTGTTTTGTGCATTTTACATTAAGCCACGTAGGTCACAAGTTTTACATCTGTTTATTACACTTCCTTCAAAAGAGATACATCTTCACACCTTTCAATCGTTTGAATCGATGAAAACAATATTATTAAATCGGGGGGGGGGGGGGGGGGGGTCTTTCTGGTATAATTCTTAAAAAAAATTCTATCGACAATAAAGTAAAGACAGTTAAAACTATTAGGTGAAATTCATACTAAAAACGTGATTATTTCAATTTTGGGAGTTTAATTATTCACCTTTTACAAGCAAATACCACATTTTTCCTGTGGTCTTTCTCCGGAATAACATTTTGAAATTGATTAGGGGTACAGTAATTTAAGAAAATAATTTAATAACAATGTATTGAATTATAAGCGATTTTATATGTTGTATAATACTGAATTCGTCATTCATCCTTTGGGATATTTCGGCAGAAATTCAGTTAGCTACGTAACATACAAGTAGGTGTTGTGTCTGTTATGAAAATGCTGACACCTGTTTTCGAATCAACTGCATGCTTGCAGAGATAAGAACTGCCCATACTTACTATCTCCAGATTTTCATATATTATGTTCCATTTTCATGTATAGTCAGGCGAAGAAATATACACAGAGAAACCCGTTTTAAAGTTAGGTCACAATGGCACAATGGAGAGAGCGAGAAATAAAAATATAAAGTATTTAGGACAGCAAAAAATACAAATACTGAGTGCAGTTTTCCTGTTTTTAAAGATGTAAAATGTCAACATAATGTTTTGTTTTTTTTTTTTTTTTTTGGTTTTTTTTTTTTTTTTGTTTGTTTTTTTTTGTTTTTTTTGTTTGTTTGTTTGTTCTATGAGTGTTAATGAAATTTACACCACATAGAAGTGCTTTAATAGACATTTTTTTTCATGCAGTTCTTGCAAATTTGTTATAACAGATAAAATTCATGATAAC
This sequence comes from Saccostrea echinata, assembly GCF_033153115.1. Classification (NCBI taxonomy): domain Eukaryota; kingdom Metazoa; phylum Mollusca; class Bivalvia; order Ostreida; family Ostreidae; genus Saccostrea; species Saccostrea echinata. The sequence continues at coordinate 21,203,516 of NW_026889782.1, forward strand.
AAATTAAGAAATGTTTTATTCGTTTAAGCAATTTTGAGAATTCTTTCAGTAGAATTCAAAAAAGGTTTGTCATACTAACTGGGCCTCTGTACAGCAGTTGTTTTAAATTGAAAACCAAATATCATATAAGCAAGGAGAATCAAAATATGTCATGTTCTGATAGAATGAAGATTTTTTTTCATTTCAGCTGAGTGCGTTTGCGTTTCTTATTTTCACACCAAAACAGTGAAATAAATGAATAACTACTTAAGTAAACATAGAATATAGTAAATACTGTACGTGTACTATAAAAAAGGGGCTTCATATTTTAGCTGCTTTGGCGCAGACAACGATGCGCTCATTCATAAACATGGCTACGAAATCATTAATAAATACAATATAGGGCACGACTATTTATAGCGCTAATTCATGATTTTAACTCCATGCCCAGCAACTCCATGCCCAGTGATTGCGCTAAATTTTCAATAAGCCAATTTATGTACACGTACAGTATCACTGAAAGTTTTTCATTCTTTTTAGAGTACTAAGACGTCGAGCCTGACAAATTGTTTGGAAGCATATGGTTATAAAAAAGGATTGTTATCATAAAAACCTTTTCAGAATTATACATTCTAATTTGTTAAAGTATAGGGACCTAATTAATGTTGTACCTACCTCTTCCTTATTGATCTGGTGGCGTGGCATGTCTACGACAGGATGACGTGTGTAACAAGGAAGAGTTACAGTTCTTATTACACTGTTGTGTTTCCCTCATTTGCCGGAATATACAAGCAACACGAAAAAACATTGTTTATCATTTTTTTTCTATCTCTATAAATTTTTCGTACGATTTTTCTTACTATGTTTTTTTTTTATTTCCGTCATACTTCTGCTATATTTTATCAATATTTCAATGCATCATCAGGAAATTAAAAACAATACATAAAGCATTTTTTTTTCTTCAATACTCTAACAAAAAGTTTTCTAAATACAAAACTGCCATCCTCAAATACATTTCTTTACACATACCTTTCATCTTAATGCACTTTGCAAATTATATGATAGAAGAGAGTAATCCATTCCACGCCGATACCAGTGACAATAAAGCAGTCAGGTGCAATGAATGCGAAGGGTATACCCCAGTGCTGATATCGTAGATAGTATAATAGAATATGGCGCATGCCTATTTACCAGTCGTGTTCAGCTTTAATTAGTTACTTGTGAATTAGTTCATTGTTAATGGATCACCTTCTTATAATAAGTAATTTAAAATCAATTTAAACTTTCTACATAAGTCTTAAAACCACAGTCCTACTATGTACTAAAATGTATCCTCCCTATCCCCCTTGATAAGTGCATCATGCATGAGCTAAAACTCCATATAGGGATTTTGATTACGCTATTTTGCAGTTTATGTCCATAGTTTGAGCTTCTTGTCAGCAATTTTTTGAGGTTGCAATACACCTTATTCTTTTTTCTAATGCACTTTTGATAAAATTAAGATTAAATTATGATTTCGATTGTTATGCTTATCTATTTGTTTTATAAGTAAAATGTATCATGCATAAGATGTTAATCATTGTCTTTACGTCAATCAATATCATTGCCAAAAACGTTAATAAGATCAAATTAAAAAAAATAATTAAATTTGGAGTATAATCCAGAAACGGAAATTTCGGATCTCGATCACTACTCGGAATTTTGATACAAAAACTTGTGATAAAATGGAATTTATGTAATAATAAACAGCTAAACCAGATGCTTCAATCGGCTTTTCCAATACGGATTTCCATTTCATATCCTAGATGACTCTGTATTAGATCACAAACTTACTTACTGTATAACTGATAATACACTTCGATCTTGTTTCATTCTATCTTGTGTTGTCAGTACCTTCTCACATATTGCATGTACATGTATATTTCTTGAAATAAATCAAATTTGTTCACTATCTTTCATAAAATTAAATGCTGTGTTTAAATAAATGCTCCTTGTCTTGATCAAGTAAACGAGAATTTCCGTAGAAATTCAGTGTGTAAAAAATGGTCTTACAGTTAGTATGAAAAACGTCAGTCAGGATTAGACCTAATGATATACTGCATTTGCTTATAAGATCATTGTATTGACCATAGCACTTGGAATGATGACTTCAAACGAGGCTGTTGATAACCTTATTTCATCAACTAGTTGGTTAATAGATTAAAAATTGATCGTATGTAAAGCATGCTCTGGCGTATCGAATCAACTGGGACACATAAAACCATATGAAGGTGATAAGGGTACTAGTATATCGTTACATAAACAAGCTGACGATAGAAAAGTTGAAGTGATCACGTTTATCATAAAGTTTTGTTGTTAGGTTAACATTAACGTCTTTGTAAAGTACCCAGATATGAAACAGATGTGTCAGACTCTGTGGTATCTTTTATTTCACTTTCACTGGGATATATCGAATCAACATATGAATGAAAGTACCTATTGTTAATAGACAAGAGGTCCATGGGTCACATCGCTCACCTGAGCACACTGCCTAGGAAGAAGCAGAAATCGGTTCAGTATTTTGAAAAGTTTTAAGAAGGACTTAAATTTATATTACCTCAGCATGTTTCTATAACAATATTACTAATCATGGCTTTGCTGTTCTTAAACAGAAGAATTTTAAAGATTTTTTTCCTATGTATTATTATGTAAATCTGATTGGTCGTTGTGGCCCCACCCCACCCACTGTAAATTTGAACAAATATGAATCTACACTACCTGTGGATGCTCCTATAATAATGTGACTAATCATGACTTTGCTGCTCTTGAGCTTCAGAATTTTTCGAGATGATTCCTATATATTTTTATGCAAAACTTTGACTCTCTGTTGTGCCCCAAACCCCTGGGAGATTTGAAGAAACTTGATTCTACAATACCTAAGTTGCTTCTGTACAAAAATGACTAATAATGGCTTAGTTCTTCTTCAGGAAGAGATTTCAAAGATATTTCTTATGTTACGTGTATGATCAGGTTCTTACAAGAGATATATAGTTTTCCTTTTACTCTGTCTGAGTTAATGATTGGACAGCTATATCTGAGGGTATATCACATAATACTTAAATTTTCTCTTTCGTCTAGAGATGGGGATTCCCATTGATATATAAGGACCAGTTGTCTCAATCTTCTTTAGATTTACTACACCCAGAACTTAATTACGTCTGTAAACTTTTCAAATTATAAATTTTTGAGTTCTTTTCCAGAATGAGAGAGGTCATTTTCAATCAAACTTGTCAGTTGTTACAAAGCATCCATGAGTGAAGGGAATTCAAGTTTGGCTTTCATACTTCACTGGTGTATTCCTTGTGACAAAACTTTCCATTGGATATCAATAGTTTTGACCTTTTGACCTTGACCTTTGATTATGATCCACTTTTTAAAACTTTAACCTTGTCCATAACTTTTGAATGGTTGGTGATAGGACTTTAATATTTCACATGTGTATCCCTTGTAACAAGACCTTCCCTTGGATTCGAACAATTATGATCCGTTAACTTTAATTGTTCGTAATTAGAGCAAGCTCTTGCATATCGAAACAGTTGGGAGACATTTACTCCATATGCAAGTGATGTATGAATATCACGATAAATAAATAAGGGAAATTTACGATAGAAAATCTAAGGTCATAACTTTGTAGTAAAATTAAGTTATTAGTTGGCCTATATTATCAGTAGGCAGTAAAACATGCAAAAAAGTAACAGATGTGACAGGCTCTGTAGTGTCTTTTATCTTGAGTTAACTGGGGTAAATCAAAATCATGTCGGCTAAGGAAGGAGCACAATTAGCACAATTAGGAAATTCTAATAGAATGTTTGAAGACCTGGTTTCCTAAGACTACATTGATATTGTCAATGAGGAACGCCAGTATCTTTGGAATATCAACTTCAGAGTACTTGTATGTAAAATCTGAATAATTTTTAACAAAGTAAATTTTAGATGACTAAGAATGAATATATGAAAGCTTATTTGTTCCAGTTTTATTCTGAAAGCATTTGTCCATGATGTGAAAAAGCTTGCTCTTTAATTTGTCCTGAAGAATGGTTGTATTTAGCATAAAAACAATGAATTTTGATGACATTGATGTTTGAAAAGTTTGAGATTTTAAGCTTTTCAGAGGTTCTTTGAATTTTCTTTTAGAATCCACATTTTGATTTATACCACTATCTGAATATGTTGTAATATAATGCGTCTGAAGTGTCTCCTTCACATCAGTTAATATTTTGGGATGGATTAAGGATAGGAACTTGGTTGAACATTTAAAGGACCCTACAATATATCTTCGTTTTTGAGGATTTTTATGAAGTTTAGGAATCCAGTATAGGTACGATATATTAAACTTAATTGGATTGACTGGATTGCTAAATGTGTTGTCAATGGTAATTCGAGTTGATATAGATCAACTCGTACATATTCATTTTATTATTAGATAATTGATTGTTTTGCGCATTTTACATGTAAGCCATTTCATATACAATTTTTATATCTGATTATAACACTTCCTTTAAAAGGGGTACATCTTTTTAACTTTCATCACAAAAAAATTTGGATGAATGAAAACAATATCATTGAATACGGGGATCTTTTAGTAACAATTTTTAAAAAATTTCTATCGACAGAAAAGTAAAAACAGTTGAAAATATTATGTTAAATTATATTTAAAAGTGTATTTTAATGATTATTTTAAGTTGTGAATTTAACTATTCAACATTTACTAATAATTACCTTTTCAGAAGTCTTTCTCTGGAGTAACATTTTGAAATGGAATAGGGATAATGTAAGAAAATAATTTAATAACAATGTATTGAATTATAAGTGATTTTGTATGTTGTATAATACTGAATTCGTCATTCATCCTTTGGGATATTTCGGCAGAAATTCAGTTTGCTAAGTAACTTACAAGTAAGTGTTGTGTCAGTTATGAACATGCTGACACCTGTTCTCGATTGAACTGCATGCTTGCAGAGATAACTGCCCATACTAACTATCTCCAGATTTTCATATATTATGTTCCATTTTCATATATAGGCACGCGAAGAAATATACACGGAGAAACCCGTTTTAAAGTGAGGTCACAATGGCACAATGGGACGAGCGAGATATAAAAAAAATTATAGATTAAGGGCAGCAAGAAATACAAATACCAAGTCCAGTTTTGCTGTTTTTAAAGAGGTAAAATGTAAACATAAGGTTTTCGTTTTGGTTTATGAGTGTTATTGAAGTGTACTTCACATAGACATGCTTTAGTAGACATTTTTTTCATGTAGCTCTAGCAAATGTGTTTTAACAGATAAAATTCTTGATAACAAACCAAGAAATGTTCTATTGTTTTAGCAAATTTGAGAATTCTTTAAGTGCAATTCAAAAAATGTTTGTCGTGCTAAATGGGCCTCTGTACAGCAGTTGTTTTAAAATTGAACCCCAAATAGCAGATAAGCAAGGAAAATAAATATATATCGTGTTCTGATAGAACGAATATGATTTTTTTTATTTCAGCTGAGTGCGTTTGCATTTCTTATGTTCACACAAAAACAGTGAAATAAATGAATAACTACTGTAGATAATACTGTATGTGTGCTTTAAAAAGCGGGCTTCATATTTTAGCAGCTTTTGCGCAGACAACAATGCGCTCATTCATGAGTATATGGCTAAGAAATCATTCATAAATACAATATACGGCACGACCATGTATAGCGCGTATTCATGATTTCGCCAACAACTTCATGTCCAGTGATAGCGCTAAATTTCAAATACGCCAATTTATGAACACGTACTGTACAGTATCACTGAAAGCTTATCATTCTTTTTTAGAGTATTAGAACGTCGAGCCTGACAAATTGTTTGGAAACATATGGTTATAAAAAAGGATTGTTATCATAAAAACCTTTTCAGAATTATACATTCTAATTTGTTAAAGTATAGGGACCTAATTAAAGTTGTACCTACCTCTTCCTTATTGATCTGGTGGCTTGACATGTCTACGACAGGATGACGTGTGTAATAAGGAAGAGTTACAGTTCTTATTGCACTGTTGTGTTTCCCTCATTTACCAGAATATCGAAGCAACACCAAAAAACATTGTTTATCTTTTTTTTTCTATCTCCATAATTTTTTTTTCGTACAATTTTTCTTACTATGTTTTTTTTTAATTTCCGTAATACTTCTGCTATATTTTATCAATATTTCAATGCATCAACAGGAAATTTAAAAAAGAAATAAATAAAGCACTTTTTTTCCTTCAATGCTCTAACAAAAAAGTTTTCTGAATACAAAACTGCATCACCAAATACATTTCTTTACACATATCTTTCATCTTAATGCAATTTGCAAATTATATGATAGAAGAAAGTAATCCATTCCAGGCCGATACCGGCGACTATAAAGCAGTCAGGTGCAATGAATGCGAAGGGTATACCCCAGTGCTGATATTATTGATACTAGTAGTATAACAGAATATGGCGCATGCCTATTTACCAGTGGTGTTCAGCTTTAATTAGTTACTTGTAAATTAGCTCATTGCTAATGGATCACCTTCTTATAATAAGTAATTCAAAATAAATTTAAACTTTCTACATAAATCTTAAAATCCCAGTCCTACTATGTACTAAAATGTATCTCCCCTTAATAATTGCATCAAGTATGAGCTAACACTCCATATAGGGATTTTGGTTACCCTATTTTGCAGTTTATGTCCATAGTTTGACTTTTTCGTCAGTAATTTTTTGAGTTGGCAATACAACTTATTCTTTTTTCTAATGCACTTTTGATAAAATTAAGATCAAATAATGATTTCGATCGTTATGCTTATCTATTTGTTTTATAAGTAAAATGGATCATGTATAAGGTATTAATCATTGTCTTTACGTGAATCAGTATCATTGCCAAAAACGTTAATAAGATCAAATTAAAAAAGTAATTAAAAGTGGAGTATAATCCAGAAACGGAAATTTTGGATCTCGATCACTACTCTGAATTTTGATACAAAATCTTGTGATAAACTGGAATTTATGTAATAATAAACAGCTAAATTAGATAATACACTTCGATCTTGTTTCATTTTATCTTGTGTTGTCAGTACCTTCTCACATATTGCATGTATATATATATTTCTTGAAATAAATCATATTTGTCACCTCTCTGTCATAAAATTAAATGTTGTGTTTTTATAAATAAGTCGTATGGTTCTACCAAATATCAGAATACTTGTGTACCACAAAAAGGCAAAGTTATATGAAGTATGTAGATTACGAACAGTATCCATGCTCATAGTTACCCTCACCGTAGCTTAGTTAAAGTTGGATGAGAACTTAAAAAACCGAGGCCCCATGTTACGGTAGGCGTTGGCACGATGAAGAACTCTCACTGCTCAATGGCCCCGAGTGCCGACTAAAGATCTAAATCTGAAGCTCTTCACTGGTATATGGTGACGTCTCTATTATGAGTGAAAAATTCTCGAACGGGACGTAAAACAACACACAATCAATCAATGAATCAATCAAGCTAATAGTCCATTAAACAATACAAATCGGGAGAAGAGCAAACACGGACCTCCAAAAACTTCAGAAAAAGGATCAAATTCCATGGACGGTTAAGGTCTCACACAAGGAAATGATTTCACTATATGTTACTATGTAGCTTTAATTAAATTAATTAATTAATTAGACTCTCAGCAGATAATTCATGAAAGAGAAAATAAAGATTAATGCTGAGACAAAAATTTGAGATCAGAAAAAATACGCCTTATGCGGCTTTTAAGAAAGAAAATTGAGTGTAAACATACCTACCCTGAAATACACGTGGGTTTCACATGTTGACAAACAGCCTACACACCATCCAGGAAGTTGCATCATGGGCATCTAAAAAAAGAGTTCCCTTTAATTCAGTGGCACAATTCTGCTAAAGATATGATATTCCTAGTACATGAGTCCAAAATTAAAACTGTAGACCTAAAAAAAGTTGCCGAAAATGCTAAAAGAAAAAGAAATTGTTTCTGTATATATAGAACTACAATTGACTAAGTTCATTTTGATTGGCTATTTCCTTGCGTAAGACCTTTAAGACAACTAAAAGTTAATGAAATTAAATGAAATTTGCATAAAATGTCTCTTAGTTATTTATCTTTCACATACTAGTGCATCAGAATTTATCTTTGTCCTTAAGGGATGAAAAATAGGAGATAACTCTTCCTAACAGATTATTGAATTTTAGGCTAAATTTCCATACAAATTCATCTACAGTATATTAATTTCAAAACTTAAAAAAATCTTATGAGTGAATTATTGAGACAAAAAATTGGAATGAAATGCAAGCTGATGTGTTGGGGTTTTTGGTTATCTGCTTAAAATTTTTTTCAACTCTAATTAATAAGCTCTAATTAGCTAAGAAACAGGAAGTTTACTGATTTATAAGGAATTAATTAGCAAAAAATTGAAAATCTTAATTCTAAAACAAAGTCAGAGACTGGAAAAAATGGTGTTAAAAGAGACTTCAATAATGTACCTTGGAGCTTTGATAACAGTGATCACTGATTAATGGCTGGTGATTAAGATAAGGGGTTCTTTAGCAGTGGGAGGGGGGGGGGTGAGGCTTTTCCATCAGTCATCAAAGAATGGAGTTTCTCTTAGAAGACCAGGCAGCTCTAAAATAAATAAACAACACAAAAGTTTACAATACTTAAGAATGTGCACTACATACAATAGCATATTATTAGAGAAAGTCTACAAGTGTACAGTTAAATAATAATCATGCCAAAAAAGGGACCAAAATGGTTGCATCAACATCAGACTGCTAAGGCTCCATTCAGCAATCACATGTTTCCGGGAAGAACCAAAGCCATAAGAGAATCCATGCAGAGAAGATTTGCCTTGGACCTGAAGTTTCGATGCAGGACAGAGTACGAGAATTGCTACAAACACTACTCCGGAGACTTACCTTTGATGAAGCGCGCTATGTCCACTGCTGTTGGTTCCATCATAAGCTGCTACCAAGGACAGTGCGGAAAGTCCTGTCAACTTTACTCCTTTTCCTGTCATGGACTGAAAAGCAATAAGTGGAAATCTTCAGTGTTGCCTAGGGACTTTGAATTAAACATGAAAGAAGATGACAAATTTTTGTTAAAAGACTGTATAAATTTGACTTTAGGACCAAGTAATCTTGATAGAATTAAATATCATACTTGTACACAAAAATCTGAATCTGTGAATAGGGCATATTTAAAATCAAATCCAAAATTTATTACAAGTAGTAGAAATTTTGAAAGCAGAATACATAAAGTTGTGCACTCACTGAATAGGGGTCATGGAAACTCAACATTGGAACTTTATGAATCTGTAGGGGCACCTGTTTTAAAAGGAAGTAGAGTTGTCCATCATCTAAAACAACAAAACAAATAGGCAAAATTACTTTAAAATGAAACAAAACCTGTTAAAATATAAATCTCAAAGAAAATACTATAGATCTAAAAGATATTAGAGTACGATAAAAAATCTAAAGACACTTAATGTGAATCACCAACAGATCCAAAATTAAAAAGGAAGTTGTAAGATTGTAAAGGGGATGGGGGGGGGGGGGGGGCATTGATGCTGTGTATTTAATTTAAATGTATGAAATTTGTATTTAATAAATATTTTGTGAATTGTCTTACATGTAAAAATTGTTGCTATGTATTATTATGCACTGAATCTATTCAACTGTGTAAATGTGGAAAATGTGGATATGTAAATTACCTGGTAATGATGTATAATTGTATGTGTAAAATGTGACATTTTCTTATACGAGGGAGTCTGTGCATGTAAATATGTTTTATTCTTAATTATTTATCTCATTAAAATTATTTTAATTAATAATCTTGTTTTTCTTACCTGTCTGATGAACACAACAAAGGTTCAGAGGTGATTGGTAGAAATACGGGTATACGGGTGTCGAAACTCTCCATTGATGACCAGACTGCATGCCGCATTATATATCCGCCATTTTTGATCTTTGAAAGGGGAGACTACTCCTGAAATCAAAGAAACTGTAGTCAAAATGAGAGTTACCTGTTCCTCTTTAGGTCTCACACAAGGAAATGATTTCACTATATGTTACTATGTAGCTTTAATTAAATTAATTAATTAATTAGACTCTCAGCAGATAATTCATGAAAGAGAAAATAAAGATTAATGCTGAGACAAAAATTTGAGATCAGAAAAAATACGCCTTATGCGGCTTTTAAGAAAGAAAATTGAGTGTAAACATACCTACCCTGAAATACACGTGGGTTTCACATGTTGACAAACAGCCTACACACCATCCAGGAAGTTGCATCATGGGCATCTAAAAAAAGAGTTCCCTTTAATTCAGTGGCACAATTCTGCTAAAGATATGATATTCCTAGTACATGAGTCTAAAATTAAAACTGTAGACCTAAAAAAAGTTGCCGAAAATGCTAAAAGAAAAAGAAATTGTTTCTGTATATATATAACTACAATTGACTAAGTTCATTTTGATTGGCTATTTCCTTGCGTAAGACCTTTAAGCATCCCCTGTCGACCGATCACATATGCCGTATGCTCTTTGTTTTGATCGGGTAAACGAGAAATTCTGTGGAAATTCAGTATGTAAAAATGGCCTTACAGTTAGTATGAAAACGTCAGTCAACATTTGACCTAATGATATACTGCATTTGCTTATAAGATCATTGTATTGACCATAGCACTTGAAATGATGACTTCAAACGAGGCTGTTGATAACCTTATTTCATCAGCTTATTGGTTAGTAGATTGCTCGTTTCAAAAATTGATCGTACGTAGAGCATGCTCTGGCGTATCGAATCAAATGGGGGACATGAAACCCATATGAAGTTGATAAGGGTACTAGTATATTGTAACATAAATAAGTTGATGATAGAAAAGTTGAAGTCATCACGTTTGTCATAAAGTTTTGTTGTTCGGTTAACATTAACGTCTTTTTCTTGTAAAGTACCAAAATATGAAACAGATGTGTCAGATTCTGAGGTGTCTTTTATTTCACTTTCACTGGGATATATCGAATCGACATATGAATGAAAGTAACTATTGTCAATAGGCAAGACGTCCATGGGCCACATCGCTCGCCTGAGCACACTGCCTAGGAAGAAGCAGAAATCAGTTCAGTATTTTGAAAAGTTTTAAGGGGGGACTTAAATTTACACTACCTCAGCATGCATATATCAATATTACTTATAATGGCTTTGCTGTTCTTAAACAAAAGAATTTTAAAGATTTTTTCCCTATGTATTCCTTTGGAAATCTGATTGGTCATTGTGACCCCACCCTTCCCACCGTAAATTTGAACAAATATGAATCTACACTACCTGTTGATGCTCCTATAATAATATGACTAATCATGACTTTGCTGTTCTTGAGCATCAGATTTTTTCAAGATGATTCCTATATATTCTTATGCAAAACCTTGACCCTCTGTTGTGCCCCAAACCCCTGGGAGGTCATAAATTGAACAAAACCTAAGGTTGCTTCTGTATATAAATGACTATTAATGGCTAAGTTGTTCTTGAGAAGAAGATTTCAAAGATATTTCCTATGTAACGTGTATGATCAGGTTCTTACAAGGGATATATAGGTTTTCCTTTTAACTCTGTCTGAGTTAATGATTGGACAGCTATATCTGAGGGTATATCACATATTACTTATATTTTCTCTTTCATCTAGAGATGGGGACTGGGTATTAGGTACTACTTGCACTGTGTTTCTCCCCTAGATTCCTATTGATAGGTAGGAACCAGTTGTCTCAATCTTCAGATTTACTACACCCAGAACTTAAGTACGTCTGTAAACTTTTCACATTTTAAATTTTTGACTTCTTTTCATGAATGAGAGGGGTTAAATTCAACCAAACTTGTCAGTTGTTACAAAGCACCTTTGAGTGAAGGGGACTCAAGTTTGGCTTTCATACTTCATAGGTGTATTCCTTGTGACAAGACCTTCCACTGGATATCAATAATTTTGACATTTTGACCTTGACCTTTGATTATGATCCACTTTTAAAAACTTCAACCTTGTCCATAACTTTTGAAATGTTGGTGATAGGGCTTTCCTATTTCACATGTGTATCCCTTGTAACAAGACTTTCCCTTGGATACGAATAATTATGATCCTTTGACCTAGACCATGGAGTTTGACCTTTTTTTGGAAAAAAAAACCTTCTCCATAACTTTTGAATGGTTGGTGAAAGGCTTTCACATTTCACATGTGTATTCCTTATGACAATATCAACAATAATGACCCTTTGACCTTAGAGTTTGACCTACTTTTGAAAAATTTAACCTTGTACATAACTTCTGAATGGTTGGTTATAGAGCTTTCATATTTCACAAGTGTATTACTTGTGACAAGACACTTTTGATTTTGACCACTTGACCATGACATTTAACTTACTTTTCAAAAAACTTTAACCTTTGCCATAACTATTCATTTTTTTTTTGCTAGGGCTTTCATATTTCATACTGATATTCCCTGAGACAAGGCTTTTCTTTCGGTAACATTTTTTTTCAGAACCATCTGTTATTGATTTATTAGTAGTGAATTTCATGGGATATCAGTGAGGAAGTGATTCTACGCAGCACAGTTCAGGTGCCAAATGGAAATATCGGCTAATTTTTTAGATAGAAAATACATTCTTTACAAGGATGGGCATTTCTTTTTAGGACTTTACTATTATCTGACAAATGCAATGTGGTTGAAAACTAAATGTTGAGGACGATTAGATTTCTTATTAAGACTTGTCACGTGATGTGGCAGTCACGTGATTTTAGCAAATATACCTAAAGTATTGAGGTCATCTATAAATTCTAATATTGCAAGGGCATAACCAAGTTAAAAATTTAAGTTTAACATATAATTATTTTCAACACTCTTTGTAGTTTGTGAAAAGTGCTGGGAACCTATATAGATTCTACTATCTAGTTGCTAAAATTACATTTGTTAGACCGTATTTTGAATATTTTGCTGGTCAAGTACATTAAATATAGATATAATTAATTCATTTGCAAGATTTCAACAGGTTCGCAGCACTTTTCAAATATTTTCATACTTCTTGAGTTTATGTGTAAAAGCTTGTCATAATTCATTGAGGGTATGCCCTTGCAATATATCGATTTATTACTACCCTTCTATTACCCTTCAATGAATCTGCATAAAAATATACGACAGTATCGCTTGTCTAGGGAATGTACGGGAAGTATATGAGTAAAATCATAAAACAGACATCGCCTCCAAATTAATGGCCTCTTATATATCTACAATTTATATTTTATTTAATTACAAAATGCATTTTTCATTGTATAAATATAACTTGATCCGCCTCTCACTGCAATCAAACTGCGTCAAATTTTCCGATATGACGTCACATTGACAAGTGCATTGCGATCAGTGAATTGTTTATATATTGCTGTGTGTGATTTAACCAACGACAATAATGCATGCACTAGTTAGTATTGATGTAGTTTAAAGCTATTCATAAGTTAAAAATAGCAAATCATTTCATTTTGTGGTAATTTGAAGAACTTATAATTTTGTGTGATGTCATAGTAAGCATTTCCCGTATAAATTAGGCCCCGCCTCCTTATTGCAGCCTTAACTGTGACTGCGTAGCCAACACTTCAGAAGTTTAGGACCTTCCATAAATAAGATCTTTGGGCATAATGGGGGAAAAATAGCATGTGTTGATTTTATGGGATCTTCCAAATATACTTGTGTAGTAGATATTTGTGTCACTCTAGTCATTAACTGTGTACAATAAATGTACATGGACTACCTGAAATTCATTGTAACTGTATATAAATGTTGCACGTATACCCTGTTGAGGTTTCAGTGACCTTTCCCAAGGTTATTTAATGAAGCTAAAGGTCATAATTAATATTGTTTTAAAATCTGTTTAGTTTTATTATCAAGAAATGTCGGATGCTTGAGATTACGCAAGGTACAAAGGATTTTCTGTGGGTGTAAGGATATGTTGACAAATAAAATGAAAAGTCATTTGATTTCAGTTTCTTATGCAGACTTAAATTTTACTACATACATGTATATTATAACATGATTATCATTAATTTTACCAAGGTCATCCTCCAATAACGATATTTTTAGTGCATTTTTTTTTTAAATAACATTTGATGTAAAATATGTTCATTGAGAATACTTTTAAAAATTTTCTTACATTGTACATACTGTATAAATGTGTCTGCAATATTTGTCCCAAAACACATTGTAAAGCAAACAATGATTTTTTATTTTTTTTTTTAAATATGGATTTGTTTTATGAAAAATTATGATTTAGTCAAGTTTTTTTATAATTATTTGGCCCTAACTATTTTAAGTATTCCAGTTTTTCATTGTATTTTCTGGGATTTCAGTGGAATTTCTTGGAATTCCATAAATTTCCAAATATCATGGAAAACCACAGATTTCCAGCTATTTCCGCGAATTTCTATTATGGCATTGTTCCGCTCTTTTCCAGGCTAGATTTGAAACTCCATAGAATTCACAAAAAGTTCCGTCCCAATACTCTCGAGAATTCCTCGGAATTCCCTGGAACAGTTTTCCTTGGAATTCCACGGAATCTGTTATTGAACTCCACGGATCTTATGGAAAATGTCTAGTAGAGGTACTTTTATTAAAATAATAAAAGTTAAATGATTTTAAATGATAAAAAATAAATATAAAATATCAACTTGATAAACTAAATAAACTATTAAACATGTCATATATGCATAAATGATAAGATTTCTATTAAAGTTTCATTCTGTTCATTCTTTACTAATATGATTGGGTATTTAGAGACATAGCTTTACACCTTTTGGATCCACACTTGTACTTTTACATGACCACACATACATCTATGGTCAGAATTTGAAATGGATAGATTTCATTGGTTTAAAGTTTGGTCATTGTGGGGTACTGAGTTTTATTCAGTTTTAGCTCAAGATTTAGATTTAGATTTAAAATGGAGAAGACATATTGCTGCTGACTTAATTATATATAATATTTGGAAATAGACAGTTCCCTAAAAGGTAAGTTTTACCTTTTAATGCTTTAAGATATAATTACTTTCCATAATCTATGTTAAAAAGGTGGAAAACAATATTTTACTTTGAAATTAATATTCAATTATTCTGTCTATTCAGATATAGATAAATCTGATGGATTAATGCAGTAAATCAATTTGTATATATCACCTGCATACGGGGTTTATATCTCTCAGTTGATTCGATACGCAAGCTCATGCTCTACGAAGGTACAATTTCCAAAACGAGGTAAATTATTAACAAACAAGTTGATGAAACAAGAATATCAGTAGTCTCGTTTAAAGTCATCATTTCGTAAGTTCTATGGTCGATACAATGACCTTATCAGCAAATACAATTTATCATTGAGTCAAATGCTGACTGACGTTTTTTATACTAATTGTTAGGCCATTATTTACAAACTGAATTGTCGACGGATTTTACCGTTATTTTCCGATCATGACAAGGAGCACATGGCGGGTGAGACCGGTCGGCAGGGGATGTTTACTTCTCCATGGCACCTGATCCCACCTCTGATGCTTTGGAGGTCCGTGTTTGCTCTGCTCCTATTTTGTATTGTTTAATGGACTTTTGAGCTTGAACACTGATCGTTATCTCCATATATTTCATATATACTTAGAAATATTTTGATGTGAATATTTTAGTAACTAAACTAATTTAAATGTCTATTGGTTATGAGAAAGGTATTAGTAAAGAACAAACCATGATTATTTTATTTATTGTACAGAGGTAATACAATAAGTAAAGAATATATATACATGTTATTGCATTTGGAGAAAGTTCAATTCCATAAATTAAATAAATTAAATAACCCATATGATTTGTTAAGAGTTAACTTCCTTTTATATAACATACTTCATGTTATCATATCGAATAAAATTGAAACATATAATAATTCATTGTAAAAGGGAAGAGAGATAATTTGTTATATCTTTATGATAGGAATATCAGATTATTCATATACCTTTTGTGCATATTTTTATGACGCAATTTATATATTTAAGGACTTTTCTATACATTCCATATTATCCATTTATCTACCATCTATCATTGTTTCAATTGGCCATGATGAAGTCACCTTAACAAACGTGCAAGTTACAGCTGTGTTTACCATCATTGCCGGGAGTACCCACTACAAATGTAAGTTAGGGTTGCTCCAGATTTGTATACTATTGTATATAGAACTTTTAAGCTTGATTATTGTTGTTATCTCCATTTTTCACTTAAGAGTTGCATTTTTTATAATTCTTCGAACATATGAAGCAATTGATTTGTAAGGTAAAAGAAGTATTGGTCTTTTAAACCATCTTTTAGAATCATGCACGTATTTATGCACTTAGCAATGGTGAAAATGCAAAATAGACACACGGCTTTAAATAATTTATTTTTGGTAAAGATTGAGAATTTCTTTTTTATTATTTTCGAACTGCATTACGTTAAAAGGTAAAACAAAAAAGTAGGCAAGTAGATCTTATAAACTCTTAGTCGAAAATTTTTAGGTGTATAGTTTTTGCCCTGCCCGTTAGTCTGCGTGTTTGTTCGCAAAAGAACTTTAACCTTGCCCGTAATTTTTGATCGGTTGGAGCTATGGCTTTCAAATTCCACATAAGCATTTCTTCTGACAAGACCATTTTTGTAATTCTTACTCAATATCTATTTGATCTGTATAAATTTCATTCCATAAACGTAGAATATACGATTATCGAACCAAGCGCTAGCGGGCGTGTTGTGTTTTATGTTAACTTTATATCTATACAAGGCTGTGACAATGGCGCCCACGTTGGGCATAGGGGATATTTAGAGATTCAATACTTGATTTTCTCCTAAAAGTAGAAACACACTATGGAGACACAGCACGGACCTTTGTAAAATATCTAACCTCGTTTAAGGATTTAAAGTCCTTTCGATAAATTTGTATCATCAGAAAGTAGATATAATATCTGGTTCCTAAAAGAAAAAGAATTAAAGGGAATATCCTTTTCATTATATAATATGTTACAATACTCGGGTACATATTATCCGATCACACTATCAATTGGTTGACTGGTATCTGAAATAATGCAAAGAAAATAATTGAAACAAGAAAAAAAAGGATTTAAAATGTACAGAAAAATTCCCATTGCGCAGGATTCATTTATACTGTACCTGGACATGACTGAGTGTTGCATGCCTCGGTTTGGATTGATTGACCAGGACATTGAAGCCCTCCATCAGAAGGAGGCGGGTCGTCACATCTTCTCATTCGGATATGAATCCCCCCACCGCATGACATGTCACATGGCCGGAAGTGACCCCAATGACCCCAATTACCATTGACTACAATTGGTGTTCATTCATTTGTATTATGATGTTCAAAAACGAACGATTTGTCTGAAAATATTTAAAGCTATTATTTTAAAATACAGTATTATGGAAGCCAATAAAGAAAGAAATAACGAAAAGAAAAAAATATAAACCACAAGAAAGACATATAAGGATGGAAAACTACGGAAATTTGATAGGAAAAAAATACTAAAAATACATCTTGGTTTACGTGGAACAATGACAAGTAAAACGAAGGGAGCAAAAAGAGAAAACTTGGACGATTCCCGGGGCTGCATGGTCTGCTCTCAATAGACCTTCCAGAACAGTTGTTACCACCGTATCCAGGAGCAGGATTAAAACAGTGTCTTATCCTTATCTGAACCCCTGCTCTACAACTTCTACTACACTTTTCAGACCTTGACCATGCTGAACATTGTCCATCAACTACATGTACAAATTTAGGTACTATAGTCATGGATGTACCATGGCCTCTTTCAACATAGTTTGTTTGAAAATATGTCATAAATGTTCCATTCCTCTTAACTTGTTGCATGTTAAAAATTAGAAATATGTTTTGAAGGTTGAATATGCTGCGATGATGGTTAATATTTGTAATTATATAGTGATTCCTTTCTCAAATCCCATATAAATTATTAGGGTCTTCCGTCTCCAACGGAAGACCCTTCTATTATTCTATTGTTTCTTTTTCACTTTTATTATTAGGGTCTTCCGTCTCCAACGGAAGACCCTTCTATTATTCTATTGTTTCTTTTTCACTTTTATTATTATTATTATTATTCTTTTTTTTTTCTTTACAATTTTTGTGCAGAAGATTTCTCGGAGTTGGCTCAATCGATTTACTTGAAAATTTCAGGGAAGATGTATCTTTGTCTGAACCTTATACGTTTTTCTCATTTTTTTGAAATTCACTTTCGGTCGGAAGTTATCGCCCTTTAATTAAAATTCAGAGGACCTCCTTGTCTGCAATGGAACTCAAAAACGATTAAAGCTAGAGTGCTGAAATTTTCAGCGATGATAGAGGACATGTTGCCATTGATCACCTGGGTTTTCAAATTTTCCGGAAGTGCCTAGTATGGAAGCTCGGTAGGGGTCGAAATTTAGGACACGAATCATGAGTGAATTTTAGAGACATTTCTTACGATAACATTTTAACTATGAGTATTTTGTTAAAACATATTGAACAGAAATTGTGTAGAATTACAAGATCTTTTATATGATATCAAAGGAAAAGGGCTGACTCATCACATTAGGGGCTGAGAAGGGCCGAAAGTCTTTCATCAATAACTCTTTAACGATCAATATTTTGTAATGCATTACTGAAGCAAAAATGTTTATCTCAACAATTTACAACTATATATTATGGTATTCACATCATATATTACATAATTAGGGGCCATTAGGGGCCAGAAAGCTAAATCTTTGACGCTCTATATCTCAAAAGTGGGAAATATTTCAACAAGCAATATTGAACAAAAGATGTTTAAAATAATGTTCTCAACAAGATGCAACCTTTCATTTTTTGCTAAACGTCCCCATTAAGGAGTTGAAGGGCCGGCCCCTAAATACTTCTTTTGCAAATATCTCAGAAACGAAAAAGAATTTCTGACTAGTTGTTGAACAAAAAGTGTTAAAAATCATGAGAGCGTTAAAGTGATATTAAGAAAAAGGGGCTGGACCCTCAAAATAGGGGCAGAGAGGGGCCGAAAGTCTTTAAACAATAACTCTTTAACGATCAATATTCTGTAATGCATTACTGAAGCAAAAATGTTGATCTCAACAATTTACAAGTATTTTTTATGATATTCACATCATATGTTACATAATTATGGGCCATAAGGGGCCAGAAAGCTAAATCTTTGACGCTCTATATCTCAAAAGTGGGAAATATTTCAACAAGCAATATTGAACAAAAGATGTTTAAAATAATGTTCTCAACAAGATGCAACCTTTCATTTTTTGCTAAACGTCCCCATTAAGGAGTTGAAGGACCGGCCCCTAAATACTTCTTTTGCAAATATCTCAGAAACGAAAAAGAATTTCTGACTAGTTGTTGAACAAAAAGTGTTAAAAATCATGAGAGCGTTAAAGTGATATTAAGAAAAAGGGGCTGGACCCTCAAAATAGGGGCAGAGAGGGGCCGAAAGTCTTTAAACAATAACTCTTTAACGATCAATATTCTGTAATGCATTACTGAAGCAAAAATGTTGATCTCAACAATTTACAAGTATTTTTTATGATATTCACATCATATGTTACATAATTATGGGCCATAAGGGGCCAGAATGCTAAATCTTTGACGCTCTATATCTCAAAAGTGGGAAATATTTTAATAAGCAATATTGAACAAAAGTTGTTCAAAATAATGTTCTCAACAAGATGCAACCTTTCATTTTTTGCTGAACGTCCCCATTAAGGAGTTGAAGGGCCGGCCCCTAAATACTTCTTTTGCAAATATCTCAGAAACGAAAAAGAATTTCTGACTAGTTGTTGTACAAAAAGTGTTCAAAATCATGAGAGCTTTAAAGTGATATGAAGAAAAAGGGGCTGGACCCTCAAAATAGGGGCAGAGAGGGGCCGAAAGTCTTTGAAGAATAACTCTTTAACGAACAATATTCTGTAATGCATTACTGAAGCAAAAATGTTGATCTCAACAATTTACAAGTATTTTTTATGATATTCACATCATATGTTACATAATTATGGGCCATAAGGGGCCAGAATGCTAAATCTTTGACGCTCTATATCTCAAAAGTGGGAAATTTTTTAATAAGCAATATTGAACAAAAGTTGTTCAAAATAATGTTCTCAACAAGATGCAACCTTTCATTTTTTGCTGAACGTCCCCATTAAGGAGTTGAAGGGCCGGCCCCTAAATACTTCTTTTGCAAATATCTCAGAAACGAAAAAAAATTTCTGACTAGTTGTTGTACAAAAAGTGTTCAAAATCATGAGAGCTTTAAAGTGATATGAAGAAAAAGGGGCTGGACCCTCAAAATAGGGGCAGAGAGGGGCCGAAAGTCTTTGAACAATAACTCTTTAATGAACAATATTCTGTAATGCATTACTGAAGCAAAAATGTTTATCTCAACAATTTACAACTATATATTATGATAATATGTTATGCATTATGGGGTCTTTAGGGGGCCAGATTGCATAATCTTTGGCGCAATATATCTCGAAAAGGAAGAATATTTTGATAAACAGTATTGAACAAAAGACGTTCAAAATAATATTCTGAACAATATGCACTTCAATTTTTGCTAGACGTCCCCATTTAGGACTTGAAGGGCCGACCCTTAATATTTCTTTTGCATATATCCCGAAAACAAAAAAGAATTTCTGAATAGTTGTTGAACAAAAAGTGTTCAAAATCATGAGAGCTTTAAGATGATATAAAAATGGCTGGCCTCTCACATTAGGGGCCAAGAAGGGCCGAAAATCTTTAATCTATAACCCTTAAAGGATCAATATTTTGTTAAAAATTATTAAAGCAAAATTGTTCGTCTTAACAATTTATTTATATCATTATATTTGAGCGAAAATCTCAGTCAAATTTTTATCTCATCTTATCAAATATCGGACGGAAGACCCACTCGTTGCTCGCAACGAGATCTCATCTAGTTATTATTATTATTCTTTTTTTTTCTTTACAATTTTTGTGCAGAAGATTTCTCGGAGTTGGCTCAATCGATTTACTTGAAAATTTCAGGGAAGATGTATCTTTGTCTGAACCTTATACGTTTTTTTCATTTTTTTAAAATTCACTTCCGGTCGGAAGTTATCGCCCTTTAATCAAAATTCAGAGGACCTCCTTGTCTGCAATGGAACTCAAAAACGATTAAAGCTAGAGTGCTGAAATTCTCAGCGATGATAGAGGACATGTTGCCATTGATCACCTGGGTTTTCAAATCTTTCGGAAGTGCCTAGTATGGAAGCTCGGTAGGGGTCAAAATTTAGGACACGAATCATGAGTGAATTTTAGAGACATTTCTTACGATAACTTTTTAACTATGAGTATTTTGTTAAGCTATATTGAACAGAAATATTGTGTAGAATTACAAGATCTTTTATACGATATCAAAGAAAAAGGGCTGACTCATCACAATAGGGGCTGAGAAGGGCCAAAAGTCTTTAATCAATAACTCTTTCACGATCAATATTTTGTAATGCATTACTGACGCAAAAATGTTTATCTCAACAATTTACAACTATATATTATGATATTCACATCATTTGTTACATAATTAAGGGCCATAAGGGGCCAGAATACTAAATCTTTGACACTTTATATCTCAAAAGTGGGAAATATTTTGATAAGCAATATTGAACAAAAGATGTCCAAAATAATGTTTTATACAAGGTGCAACCTTTCATTTTTTGCTAAAGGTCCCCATTAAGGAGTTGAAGGGCCGGCCCCTAAATACTTCTTTTGCGAATATCTCAGAAACGAAAAAGAATTTCTGACTAGTTGTAGAACAAAAAGTGTTCAAAATCATGAGAGCTTTAAAGAGATATGAAGAAAAAGGGGCTGGACCCTCACAATAGGGGCTGAGAGGGGCCGAAAGTCTTTGAACAATAACTCTTTAACGACAATATTTTGTAATGCATTACTGAAGCAAAAACGTTTATCTCAACAATTTACAACTATATATTATGATATTCACATCATATGTTACATAATTAAGGGCCATAAGGGGCCAGAATGCTAAATCTTTGACGCTTTATATCTCAAAAGTGGGAAATATTTTGATAAGCAATATTGAACAAAAGATGTCCAAAATAATGTTTTATACAAGATGCAACCTTTCATTTTTTGCTGAACGTCCCCATTAAGGAGTTGAAGGGCCGGCCCCTAAATACTTTTTTTGCGAATATCTCAGAAACGAAAAAGAATTTCTGACTAGTTGTAGAACAAAAAGTGTTCAAAATCATGAGAGCTTTAAAGAGATATGAAGAAAAAGGGGCTGGACCCTCACAATAGGGGCTGAGAGGTGCCGAAAGTCTTTGAACAATAACTCTTTAACGATCAATATTTTGTAATCATTACTGAAGCAAAAACGTTTATCTCAACAATTTACAACTTTACTATATATTATGATATTCACATTATATGTTACATAATTAAGGGCCATAAGGGGCCAGAATGCTAAATCTTTGACGCTTTATATCTCAAAAGTGGGAAATATTTTGATAAGCAATATTGAACAAAAGATGTCCAAAATAATGTTTTATACAAGATGCAACCTTTCATTTTTTGCTAAACGTCCCCATTAAGGAGTTGAAGGGCCGGCCCCTAAATACTTCTCTTGCAAATATCTCAGAAACGAAAAAGAATTTCTGACTAGTTGTTGAAAAAAAGTGTAAAAATCATGAGAGCTTTAAGGTAATATCAAGGAAAAGGGTCTGACCCCTTAAATAAGAGACCGAGAGGGGCCAAAAGTACACAATCATTTTCTCTTTCATGATCAATATTTTGTAATATATTACTGAAGCGAAATAGTTCTTCTTCACACACTTTATCTAAATAACATGATATTGATATCATATGTTGCGCAACAAGGGGTCTTTAGGGGGCCAGATTGCATAATCTTTGGTGCAATATGTCTCGAAAAGGAAGCATATTTTGATAAACAGAGGGGCCAAAAGTCTTTCATCTTTAACTCTTCAACGATCAATAATTTGTAATACATTACTGAAGCAAAGATGGTTATCTTAACAATTTACTAAAATATATGATAAGATTCTGATCATATGTTACGTAATAAGGGGTCACAAGGGGCCAGAATGCTACATTTTTGACGCTTTATATCTCGAAAGGGGGGAATATTTTGATAAGTAATACTGAACAAAAGACGTTCAAAATAATATTCTGAACAATATGCACTCTTTGAATTTTTGCTAGACGTCCCCATTTAGGACTTGAAGGGCCGACCCTTAATATTTCTTTTGCATATATCCCGAAAACAAAAAAGAGTTTCTGAATAGTTATTGAACAAAAAGTGTTCAAAATCATGAGAGCTTCAAGATGATATCAAGAAAAAGGGGCTGACCTCTCACATTAGGGGCCAAGAAGGGCCGAAAATCTTTAATCTATAACCCTTTAATGACCAATATTTTGTTAAACATTATTAAAGCAAAATTGTTCGTCTTAACAATTTATTTATATCATTATATTTAAACGAAAATCTCAGTCAAACTCTTATCTCATCTTATCAAAAATCGGACGGAAGACCCACTCGTTGCTCGCAACGAGATCTCATCTAGTTGTTATTATTATTAGGTAATATGCGAGATTCTCTCCGATACACGTCCGTAAATTGTCAGAATTTGTAAATCGTGTATATAATAGTCAAGCTTAAATGATTAACTAGGATTAGCTGAAAATATTCTGCATGAATAAGCTCTATAATTTATTAATCTTGCTCGGGTTTTGTCTGTGTTACATCTTATTTCTTAAAAGAAATCGTTATAGGTAGGAAAATACTTTCACATATAGCTTATATTTGAAATTCTTGCGTTATATAGGCTTATTCCCAGCATTTTCAAGATAGCGAAGGATACAATTAATTCATGTATGTAAAAAAAGTACTCAAGTGTGTTTATCATTTTTGCACATGCAATTGATTGTGACAGAAATGCCGTATTATATACATGATTAGATTTTTTTTTTTTTGCAACTTGAAATCAAAACCTAGCTTGATAACGAATACGTCTACTAAGTATTTTTATATTCTTTTATAAAACTGTATATTTATACCAGGACACCGTACAGCTTCCAATGAATCACCGATGCAAGAAAGACCACCGTGTGCCGGTTGAGGATTGCTGCAATTCCTGAATCTGACTTTCCAGCCGTGCGTACACGTTTTATCACAGGGGCTGTAGCTACCCCAAGAACTCCATAAACCATTCACTAGAAAACAAATGGGCTAACCGATATAAACAAGCTATAATTCTATTATGCCTTATCAACGTAATGTTTTTTTTTCATTTTACCTGGACATGAGCGTGGATAACAGGTCCTTGATTCGGATGACGAACCAGAACAGGATCCGCCACACTCCCTATACCTTTGTTGGGAACCGTTTCCACAAGTAACACTACAAGAAGTCCATTCTCCCCAAGACAAAAAGGTATCATCTGTAATGATGTGAATTTCCATTATAACTTGCTAGAAAGATAAAAAAAAAAAAAAAAGATGCAAAAACAAATTGATTGGAATAATCAGAAATAATATAACTGGAGTAAATTCTGAGTAAACGGTAAAATACGTATTGCAATAGAAATACAACAAATCATATATATATATATATATATATATATATATATATATATATATATATGTGTGTGTGTGTGTGTGTGTGTGTGTGGGTGTGTGGGTGTGTGTTATATTTTCTGATAGCATATCACTATAAATTGTATAAGTAAACTTTCATATCTTTGTTTTGTTTTGTTTTCATGATTTATCAATATTATCCCAGAATCTCTTGAAATTTCTCAGGATTACTCGATGATGTTATGTTTCTTGTAAGATCTTCCTGAACAAATAACAACTGGTCAATGATATGCATGACCCCATTAGTCGCCCCCTCATCCATGTGAATAACATTCGCTGATGCTCCTCCAAAGTATATCCTCACATCTAAAAATAGATAAAAATGTCAGTTTGTCTTTTTTAATATATTTTTTTGGCTGATATCCCTATAGAGAATATAACACAGAGCAGTAAAGTGAAAGAAGCAAATACAGTAAATTCCAGTTATTAAGAACTCTCTTATAAAGATTTTGTTTTCATAAGAAAACTCCTTCGACAATAAAAAGACTTACGTATATGTTTTGGTGTGCGAAAACGAGATTTGGCTGTATAATTAAGTCTGTCATTTGTTTTAGTGAGACTACTAAATTTGAGATAACAAGGTTCTCCTGGATTATTACCTCTGTCATTTGTTTTTGTAAGATTAATCGTCTCCCCGTTTAACATTCTCATCTGGTGGATTCCGTTTCCCATTTTTTCTATATAGATTCTTCTAGGAACAATGAGCCGTTTAAACAACTAAAAATAAAAGTTATACAGTCTAAATTTCTACATTCTAGAATTATTAAATAAAACACTTTTATACACGTTAATTTCTGTCACGTTATAAGGAGAAATTACCATTAATAATGTAAGAGATATTTATAAAAGTGCTTCTAAGAATTCAAATTGCAAAATGCATGACATTAAAGAGCATATTTAGAAGTTTTTTGTGTGTCTTTATATACAATTGTTAGTCGCCCGGGTGGCGCAGTGGTTAGAGCGTTCGCTCTAGAGTAGCGAAGTAAGGAGTTGCTCCTTACTTCGCGGGTTCGAATCTCACTGTGGCACGTGAGGACCGGTCCTTCGGATGAGACCATATAAACAGAGGTCCCGTGTCGCAGTAAGTGCTGGCATGAAAAGGATCCCTCACTGCTCAATGGCCCTGAGTGCCGAGTATAGGTCAAAATTGCAGCTCTCCACCGGCAAGTGTGGCGTCTCCATATTAGTGCATTGAAAATTCTCCAGAGGGACGTTAAACAATAAATAAACAAGCAAACATGTATTCAATTATTTAAATTATGTATTCTTGAAAATTGTTGGTTGAAAGAAGAATTTTTTATTGATAACTTGCATAGATATTTTTTTACTACAATTTTTTCACTTACATATTGAAATCTTGGAGTGTCTCTCATAATTTTGTTGCCATTAAGCGACACTGAAAAATATTCAATAGCACTGGAATTAGGAACAAAGACTGTGAATTCACACGCCACAGTGGTCGATCCGCAGTACCCCATATCATAATTTGACGAACCCTTCGACCCTGTGTTCAAACTATTTAGCATGTTGCATGGATACATGTTGCACGGACTTTTGTTGGCATTGTTTGGGTCACTGCAGTAGCTAATATACTGACACTGGCTCGCTAATCCCCCTTTACAACTCAGGCATTGCTGGGAGTTTGCGTACTGGGGCTGTGAACAGTAGGGGGGACAGTTAGACCCAGACGTACAAATGACCGAGTTACACGGATACTGATTTGCAAACTGAGACTGTGAACAATAGGTTGGACAGGTTGTTCCCCCTCCAGTGTTGGTATTGGCACACACAGCAGTATTACATGGATATTGGTTCTGGTAATTCGCCTGGGCACAATAAGTGGGACACGTGGTGGAACCAGTATTTGTCTGACACTGTGCTGTGTTACAGGGGTACTGGTTCTGATATTGGGCCTGACTACAGTAAGTAGGGCAGGTGGTTCCCTGGTTAGTGAGCACGGTTGATCCATAATTTGGAGGATAGCCATAAATTTCGAAGCTGCACGTCTCTGCTGTAAATCTACGGTCCGTAAGGTAGTTCTTTAGTCCCACTCTCCTCATGTAGTCATATGTACGCCTATAATGAAACACGAAAAAGTACTACAACGTAATGTTCTGACACATAACCATGTTGCATAAAAAATGACAAGAGGTCATTGAGATTTTATATTTTTGTCAATCCATCTCAGGCATGTAATGATTATTTAACTTCATTGTTCATGACCTATCTACACCTACAATAGCCAAACGTCATGGCAGATTAGCATTGGAAGATCCAGATAGGGTATTCCCAGCACAGAGTCAATGATATGGATCATGCCGTTTACGGTCGTTATGTCCGGTCTGATCACGCGAGCCTTCACGTTACCACCCTGTACCCAGGTTTCTAAAAATAGAAATAGATACGCCATCGCTCTATGCAACTTTTAAAAGATATCATAATTAATAATAAATGAGTGTTTTGTGAATTCAACGTTTTCTCCTTCTTGAATCTTCTACATAAACATTTATTAAACACATTTGCCAAAAAAATAATTTTTTTGAGATTCAAGGTGCAGAATGGATAAGCATGGATGCTTTCATGTCTTCAAAATCATTTTTTTTTAATTTTTTTATCATACATGTATAAATTTTCTTTCAATTTTGACACCAATACTTTTTTTATAAAGGGAGGAGGGAGACCAGCTTGTTAAAAAATTGTCCAAACTTTGTAGATCTGATGAAAGTCAAATTAAAACAACATGTAATTATTTACCATTTCTTTCATTATAAATGGTGACACTCTCGCCATTATAAATGGTTCGTCTGTATTGACGATTCTCATATCCGCTTAATGCTGGCAAGGAGGAGATAATAATCGGGTTGTTGGGTACTAGAATATGCAGTCGAAGCACCTGAAAAAAAAAACACAACAGAATTTCTCCAGCTGGGTTAAAGATCATAGCATTAAGCCTAACTAATAATCACATATCTTAAGATCTAAAAAACGCACTACTTGAATTAATGGTTGTCATCATACATAGCCCTAGGTCAGCATATTGTTCTTGTGATAGATCTGTGTACACTATCGCAGCCACAGTGCCTACAACCCTGGAATGGAGCAATGCTGGTATTTGACCATGGATCAACAACATGCTTGAAAGACAATCTAATTCTCTTCTGGTCTCCGACCAGTAGAGTTAAAAAAATTGAATCTGCCTAATATAGCAGTACCAAAAATCTATAGATATAGTCAAACCTTGTTATTTTGAATTCAATGGGGCAGAGAAAAAACTTCGATTCGAATTATCTACCTCTACTTAAAGAATAAGTAGCTTGGACTTCAAATCACTTCAACATATTCAAGGTATTCCAGATATCCGTGTTCAAATATCAAAATTCAGTTGTATTTTTTTTTTTTTTTTTTTTTTTTTTTTTTTTTTTTTGTGGCCTATACATGTAGTAGTAGATTTCTAGTATAATCTCCATTTTTGAGATAGTTACCATATCCACTAAAGTCTGGTTACTATTCAGGTTGG
Organism: Saccostrea echinata; assembly: GCF_033153115.1. Classification (NCBI taxonomy): domain Eukaryota; kingdom Metazoa; phylum Mollusca; class Bivalvia; order Ostreida; family Ostreidae; genus Saccostrea; species Saccostrea echinata. Next base: position 21,231,764 of record NW_026889782.1, read on the forward strand.
CCCAGCGGATGTTGGCGATTTTCTGGAAGGCGGCGTCCAGAGGCACGAAGACAGTTACCCCTGAGGGCTGCACCAAGGAATTCCTGACGTTTTCTGTGCCGAGATTTATCAGCTGTTCAAATTTCCTTAAAATAAATATTAAATGATACAAAACATAAAATAAATATTAAATGATTCAAAACCTAAACAAAATTTGAATGAATTTAGATATGTAATGTTACATTTAGTATCACTCAAAACATGGTTACAGTGAACATGTTTAATTTGATGAAATTAATGTAATTAATAAAACAAACTACCAGTTATTTATCACTACTTGTTTTAATTATGGAATGATAAAGTGTGATTGTACATCTATTTCAAAAGAAGTCGGGATGGGATATCATTTCAATGAAATGAACGATTTATAGAAATTCAGAAAAAAATGAGTTTCTAGAAGAAAAGAACTCCCATTTCATTACTTAAATCCAATTAGCTTTATACAAGGACCCACGAGAGAAATTCTACATACGTTCCCTCTCGTTGAATCTGTTCACGAACGTTATTGTAAACAAATCCCAGCAGCTGATCGACCACGTGCACCACTCCGTTAGACACCGTGATATTTCCCTCAATAATGGCCGCACTCACCCCATCACTATTGACATATACTGAAATCAGGAAGTAAACCATTTCAAGTATTATTACTGTTATCAAAAAATAATAATGAAGATAATAATACAAATAAAAAAAAAAACACTGACCAAATAACTTTTCCTATTCGAACAATCATTACATGTAGATGTGAAGTGGTAAAGAGATGCTAGCTTTTTATGAATGGCTGCTGGATAGGGTGCCAAAGACTTTGTTGAAATATTGACAGAAACTTTTTTCCAGAAGCTGTGAAGATGTTATGGTTTTGATGCTGTAATGTTGTTAATAGTGCTCCGTTCTCATGATCAGAAAAATATGCTGAGTTAGAAGTTGATTTAAATGAGTTCTATTCATTGTAAAATTGAATGTAATTTTACAAATTGACAAAACAAACTTTTTTACATTTAATAGTTTATCTTGATCTAAAATGTCTTCAAAATTGAATTACAAAGAGTGACATTGTTCATGTAAACGTATGCTCAATTTTTGCTGAATTTAAATGTTTATTTCAGTTATCCACAGCTAAAATATGCATATCATTTGTTTATTATGCATGGTTATGCAAAAGGGATGAGATAATACATGCATGGAGGGTTTTATTAAGGTCTGTAGGGTGCTGGAAAAAAAGATCCGTTTCCATATTTTGCTAAAATTCGGGCATTTTCCTAATTTTTGCTTCAACAATGAAAAAAAATCAAGCAGGGTAGCCTTTTTTGTTCATGAAACATGTCCAATACATTCAAATTTGTATTCCCAAAATTATTAAGAACCTAATATTTTGACCTCTGCTTATTTACTGTAAAATCCTTGGATTTCGTGGTAGCTCAGTTTCTATGTAATTCGTGGGTACCTCTCTTCCATTAATTAGCATCTTCCATGATTTAATAATCTTTAATTTACAAAGTCATATTTCCTTTTGAAGATACAGTGTATAAGAGAATACACGAATTACATCCCCACGAACATTTTACTTCACAAAAATCCAACGAAAATTGACCCCCATGAATTTTAACGATTCCTCAGTAAAAGAGTTCTATCTTAATGCACTGCTTTTGTTTTTTGCACCCAATATTTAGGCATATTTTTTTCTTCCAATTTTAAGCAATTTTTTTTTTTGCCAATTGGTAAAGGCTTCTAGGCCCTTGATATCAAGACCTTAAAAATCCTGGCATAGAGAAGTCAAACACCTCATATGACATCACTGTAGTCCCAAGCAACAGCCTTGCATCCTTGCAAACTAACTTACCATTGTAACCTGATGGCTTCCGGAAGGTCAATGGTTGACCTTTGGCATTAGTAACACCTTCATTGTGAGAAATACAGTTTGTGAAAATAGCTCTATTAGGAACATAATGGGCTTGAAGAATCTAAATTAAAAGAAAAAGAAGAAAAAATACATGTAGTTTTAAGTTAAATCATTTGTGTTTTGCAAGGAGTCCCACTCTTTAATGCAGTTTTTTAACAAAAAATGTTTCAAATTAGAACAACATACTAGGCGCCAATCTTATTGCAACAAAGAGTGGTTAGGGTGGGATCAGCCTTGGAATTAAAATATCCTGTAAGGTCTGTAAAGTGTGTATTTATCCACTGTAAGTCTGTAGGATTGTCTGACTAGTATTTCACCTAATGTCTTCCTGGGAGAATATCTGATAAGTGTATATTTACATACTGTTAGTCCTTGGGATTGTCTAATAATATAAAATTATTTGATCATTATTTACTCATCAATTCTTTAGCACTGTCTGATAAGTGTATATTTACCTGCTGTAATTCTGTAGGATAATGTGATGTACACTGGTATATTTACCCAATGCTATTCAGCGAAATTGTCTGATAATTAAGTGTTTATTTCAGCATTGAAATTCTGTGATATGATTATCTAATAAGTGTATGTTAACTCAGAGTCTGTAATTATATGTAGGATCCAATAAGTTTATATTACCCGTTGTAATTCTGTATTATGAGATAAGTTAAAATTATCCGTTGTAGTTCTGTGGGTCCTGAAAACTTGATATATACCCGTTGTAATTATGTTGGTTCTAATACGTTTATATTTACCCGCTGTAATTCTGTGGGATCATTCTTAAGTCTGTCTATCTGAGTGGTAGGAATCTTTTGCATTGCATTGTCATTGGGAACAAATAAGGTGGTAATCTTGTCTGGTGATGAAATATCATTGATGTTGTCCAACACAATTAGGTAGCTCATCAAATCTATGAATCTCCTGCAATTTTAATTAATAAAAATTAACAGTCTGTCAATGAAATTAAACTCATCTTTAGTAAATTAACAACTGTCGAATCATTAAAATTCGTGGGGGCCAATTTTTCGTAGATTACTTAAATTTATCAGGTTCGAAAGGGGTTGTGATTTTGTGCATTCATTCATATCTACAAAAGAGAAGATGACTCTTAAAAACCAAATTATTAATTCATTGAGGATGTGAATTCTTGTATGCTGGGTACACACTAATTCCACAAATATTTAGCAGCCACAAAATCCAATGATTCCACAGTATAACGATTCAGAAATTTAAATCACAATTTGTCATTTCAGTTTATGTAAAGCCTTTTATTTTTTATATGACCGGTTGGCAGGGGATGCTCACTCCCACCATGGCACCTTATTCCACCTCTGATGTTTTTGAAGGTCCGTGTTTGCTCTACTTCCGATCTGTATTGTTTTAATGGACTTTGAGCTTGAATCTCCATATTTCAATTATACTAATAGGAATTCCACACAAATAAGCAATAATTAGTTTGGAGACGAATATACACGTGTAGTCATTATTAAAAGGCAATTACAAGATCTGATGATATTTCTCACGAGTGAATAAAAACTGTTTTACAGCTGTATAGGATTCGACAAAGGACAGTGCATATTGATATGCTAAAGTGCATACATTATACACTTAAGAATTATAGCTGTTTTGAGGTCAATACAATGATTTAGCCAAGGTGATTTTATACTGCACAATGAGGTTTGCCAAGTCATCGAACTTACTGAAAACAGTAATAATTGTTTTATTAGATGAATTACTAATCGAATGACACAAACTCATTAAACACACTATGATATCTTTCTTACATGTTTACATAAATTTTCAAATGTTGAAGTCCATGCCAAATGCAATGAGAAAAGCTGGTTAAAATAAACAGAGTATTTGGTGTTGCAAAATGATAAATTTTTCACAAATGATGAATATTGCTCATGTTGCTGCTTATAAAAAAAATAAACATGAGAAAGAAATTTTTGTGCAAACTTGTTCATGTAATTAAGGAAAAACAAAGTAATTAACAGTACACTTTGCTCTGTAACAAGAATTAATTACCATAATTACATACATAAATCTCTGTGTAGCATCTTCTGGATCTTGAATCCACCCATATGCTGTTTTTTTACTTGTTTTCCGCATGACTCCATTTAGACCATGAACAATCCCATTGGTAGCTGATATATCTCGATTTGTTCCCTCCGAAATCTCCACGCCATTGACAAAATACTTAATTGGTCCAAACGTGCCTGCTGAAGTCTGAAAGTAAACAGGTAAAAAAGAATCAAATCTTTTATCAGCCCACTTTTTGATAAAAGGAAAATTCTATTTTTTTTTAAATTTTAAATAACTTTATAGTATTGTAAAGTAACTATTATACGCGGCATCTTTTATTCACGATATTTCAGTATCTGCAAGAAACAATATGATAAAAATAAAAGGAAAAAATAATGAAAGGCTGAATGTTTCTTCACCAAAAAAAAAGCTATTTACACACTTATCTAAGAAAATTACCATGATAACAACCAGAACTAATTTGCCTTAACAGGGTTAAAAAGTAAACTAAAAAAAATGTAATAAATAGAAATTCAATGTTTCTTACAAAGATGTATCCACTCCTCATGGCACCTGATCCAACCTTTGATTTTTTAGAGGTCCGTGTTTGTTCTGCTCTAAAATTTTTATTGTTTAATTGACTTTTGAGTTTAAATACTTTCCGTAGTCTCCATACATTTCATGTTGTAGAGTTAATTTAATAGTGTTTGTATCACAATTCGACCATAGGAAAAAAATGTTGTCTTTTTTTAAAAAAAATTCTTTTTGAAATTAAAATTTCCAGGTGCAGAAATGTGCAATAATTATTAAGACATAAGAATAAAATTTTTGAAACATAGGTAATCAAAGACTACGAGGCTCACATCGACGAAGGTTATCTATAAGTAAGACAAATCTCACATCATATTTTTTTCTAGTTAGTGTTCATCCCAAGATCAATATCCATACAAGTTTAGTTTAAGAAGGACTTATTGTTACTTGAAAAGTAATCCGCACAGAAAATTGCTCAAAAAACTTTTAACCTGTGTACTCATCAAGAAAATTTTGGTCAGTTCCAACATCCAAAGTAAGTCTGGAAGTTTTCATCCTTAGATGCACCATCCATGCAAGTTTAATAATAACATGCCATAATATTATATAGCTACTCCAAAAACATTACCCTGGTCACTCATCCGGAAAATGCAGGTCAGATTCAGAATCCAAAACATGTCTGAAAGTGTCCATCCTAAGATACATCATCCATGCTAATTTGATTAAAATATGGCTAAAATTTACTCATCTGGAAAATCTAGGTCAGATCCAGCATCCCAAGCAAGTGTGGTAGTGTCCATCCCTAGATTCATCATCCATGCAAGTTTGGTTCAGGTAGGGCTTATAGTTACTTGGGAATGGACCTGTTCTAAAAACTTTAACCTGGTAACTCATCTGGAAAATCTAGGTCAGATTCAGCATCCCAAGCAAGTGTGGTAGTGTCCATCCCTAGATTCAACATCCATGAAAGTAGGGTCCAGGTAGGGCTTATAGTTACTTGGGAATGGACCTGCTCCTAAAACTTTAACCTGGTCACTCATCTGTACAATCTAGGTCAGATTTAGCATCCCAAGCAAGTGTGGTAGTGTCCATCCCTAGATTCATCATCCATGCAAGTTTGGTACAGGTAAGGCTTATAGTTACTTGGGAATGGACCTTCTTCAAAACCTTTAACCTGGTCACTCATCTGTAAAATCTAGGTCAGATCCAGCATCCGAAGCAAGTGTGGTAGTGTCCATCCCTAGATTCATCATCCATGCAAGTTTGGTCCAGGTAGGGCATACAGTTACTTAGGAATGGACCTGCTCCTAAAACTTTAACCTGGTCACTCATCTGGAAAATGTAGGTCAGAACCAGCATACAAATCAAGTGTGGTAGTGTCCATCCCTAAATGCATCATCCATGCAAGTTTGGTCCAGGTAAGGCTTATAGTTACTTGGGAATGGACCTGCTCTTAAAACTTTAACCTGGTCACTCATCTGGAAAATCTAGGTCAGATTCAGCATCCCAAGCAAGTGTGGTAGTGTCCATCCCTAGATTCATCATCCATGCAAGTTTGGTTCAGGTAGGGCTTATAGTTACTTGGGAATGGACCTGTTCTAAAAACTTTAACCTGGTAACTCATCTGGAAAATCTAGGTCAGATTCAGCATCCCAAGCAAGTGTGGTAGTGTCCATCCCTAGATTCATCATCCATGAAAGTAGGGTCCAGGTAGGGCTTATAGTTACTTGGGAATGGACCTGCTCCTAAAACCTTAACCTGGTCACTCATCTGTACAATCTAGGTCAGAGTTAGCATCCCAAGCAAGTGTGGTAGTGTCCATCCCTAGATTCATCATCCATGCAAGTTTGGTTCAGGTAGGGCTTATAGTTACTTGGGAATGGACCTGCTCCAAAAACATTAAACTGGTCATTCATCTGGAAAATCTAGGTCAGATCCAGCATCCGAAGCAAGTGTGGTAGTGTCCATCCCTAGATTCATCATCCATGCAAATATGGTCCAGGTAGGGCTTATAGTTACTTGGGAATGGACTTGCTCCTAAACCTTTAACCGAGACGCCGACGCTAACGCTGACGCCAACGCCGGGGGTATAGCATAAGCTCATCTCGACTTCGTCGAGGTGAGCTAAAAATCAATGAAAAGCTGAATATATTTTTTAACCGAAAAAGCAATTTACACACTTATCTATGAAAATTACCATGATAACAACGAGACCTAATTTGCCTAAATAGGGTCAAAAAGTAAACTGAAAAAAATAATCAACAGAAACTCAATGATTCTTAGAAAGATGATGTAGAATTAATTTAATATAATTTGTTCATCAAAATTTTTTGCACTAGTGAATGGTGAAAATATTCAAATAAAATAATAATAAAATGATACTACTGTCCTATTTCTGAAATGAAATTCCCTTTTAACAATTAGATATTGAAAATTTTCTTAATATTTCAATTCAAATTTGTCCTCAATGAGAATGATTTCACCTCCTGGCACCTGCAACGTATGTTTAACTCAATGCATACTAAAACTAGATATGAAAAATGTCCATCACCATTAAAGTCATTGAAATGTGAAAGATGGTGTTGCAGAAACTCTTAATTATTCCCTAAATTGAGAAGGACATTTAAATACCCACGACGGATGAAGAGTTATCTCTAAATATAGATAATGCTACGTAGATGACTTTATTTATACGACCGGTATGTCCAGCTTGTTATTACAAAACACTGCACATTTTACGTTTATTTCGTGCATAGTTTTTTCCTAACATAGACTGGCGACTTGTAAGTAAACTTTTTTTCACAGCTATGGTCACTGTCGCCATATTGCACGAGAAAAGTAAGAATGATAAAAAGCACAATTAATGGCAAGTGCGCCTCGCACATCATTTTAAAAGATGTACTGTAGACAGCGGGTGTTAATTTTTTTTCAATATATAAAAATGTGTCCAATAAGCACACTGTTAATGCAATATCCAAGAAATTCCATTGAGTCATTTCTATTTAGTTGTTTCAAGTCAAATCTGAGCCATTAATTAACAGAACAATAATGAAACGAAATGCGTTTGAAAAAATTAAATTGTTTAAAATGATTGAAATGATAGTACTTTATTTTTTTTTTTTTTTGAGACATCACCACTAAATAATAACATTAAATATATGTCTTATTAGTTTAAGAACACAATATCAAGGAAAACAATTTAATTCTGCATGCATTTAAAATAGTACCCATTAATTTTCTGACATTCTCTCCCTCTCTCTTTGTCTATCAAGAGAGATGTTACATTGTACTTCTATTCTATAAGATACATATATATATATATATATATATATATATATATATATATATATATATATATATATATATATATATATATATATATATATATATATATATATATATATATATATATACACCAGTCATTCCAGGATTGGAACCCATTCTCAGATAAAAGAATCTTCGCAAAGATTCCACACGATTTACTACGAGACCAGCTATGACAGTAAAATATCGTGTGCTATTTTATGTGCACATTTTGCATTTCGGATGGATAATAATTTTTATTCGAATTTTGCGATTTAAAAAAAAAAATATGCCTCTTTGAAACAAAAATCGGAAATGGCAATTTTGAAGAAAAATCCTTTCTCTTTATGCGTAAATCAAATTCATTCTGTTTCAAGGAGGAAATTTTTCAGAACAATGGGGATTCCCTATTTGAAAAACAGAAAACTTGACTTATTTTGCTATGTGACTAATTTAAACTTCATTTAATGGCAAATTGGAAGTCGATATGCAGTCTCTAAATATTGTTCTACATTGTGCTGTATATACCGTTGTATCTGAAAAAAATTAAGACCGTTTTCTGTCACTTAAAATTTTCTTTTATACTGCTACAACTTTAGGAAAAATAACAAAAGAACTGCAACACCCTCTTTGAGTCAAAGACAGGCGCGAGTTAAAACCTTTTAGTTAAAATTTACGGATTACTTAAACATGTGCAGGCCCCAAGGCCATAAAATGAGAACAGACTTCAATCAATCAAATTGATTTTTAATATCTTAAGTTTCATGTATTGTATTAGCTTAAGAATTTGCAGTTTTGCATAACAATTAAATTCAAACATATGATGAAAATTTTATTTTATAATCAAAATTATTTAGAAAGTTATATAGATTTGAAATTTTGACTTAAGTCTTTTCTCAATTTATGGTCTTGAGGCCAGGTTTGCACCCGAAAGGGGGTGTTCGGGGGATTTTTTTTGCAGATTTGAGCAAGTTTACACTTTATCTTTTACCATGTCAAAAAAACTTTCAGAATCAAAAAATTTTAATTTCTTTGTGTAAGTGTGAACTAAACCCTCTCCCCACCATATATATATATATATATATATATATATATATATATATATATATATATATATATATATATATATATATATATATATATATATGTATATATATATATATATATGTATGTATATATATATAGGATTCACCCAAGCTTACAGATCAATTGTCAACAATTTTTTTCTAGGTTCATAGTCCCTACGGAAAGAGAAATATCTCTTGAAGAGATAAATTCATGTTTATAATTATTTTTGCTGTATAAGCAGAATTTTTGACAAGATTTAATTTTGGCATAAATAGCGAGGTTTTCAATATCGATCTCTAAAATTGAATATTGCACACAGTTTATTCCTTATCAATGGTCATGGCCTTGTTTCTGAACTTAAATCAACTAAAAATTTTGTGATAAATCGCTAAGTTTGCGTCTCATTCACTAAAGATTCCACTTACCATATGCAGTAATTCTTTGCCATTTTTTTTCACGGAGATTATTTGACCTATACTCGGCACTCAGGGCCATTAAGCAGTGATGGATCTTTTTCGTGCCAGTTCCTACTGCGACACGGGACCTCGGATTATACGGTCTCATTCGAAGGACCAGTCTCCACGTCCCACAGCGGGATTCGAACCCGCGACGTAAGGATCAACTCTTTACTCCGCGACTCTAGAGCGAACGCTCTAACCACTGCGCCACGCGGGCGACAATTTTAGTTTTTATTCATAAAAGAATTTAAGCGAAGTAGGAATTTTTAGCTACTTTACGCATTTTCGACAAAATTACAAGTACATCCCAAACAGCACAAACTAGCTGCCAGCACTTTTCGAGGAGACAATGTAAACATTTCTTAATGTGTATTCTTTTTTCTCAAAAAGCATGCGTATGCCCTTGCAAAAGCCCCATTTTCTAAATTCAGCTTAACAATTCTATTTTTATACCAGTCACGTGACAGAGAGCTGATACATGCGATATAAATTGTACTGAGTAAGGCACAGATCTATCAATTATGGATATCTATATTACCTTTGCTACATGTATACAGTTACTTAGTAACAAGATTTTTTTTTAAATAATAAATATTAAGAGGCTACTAATAGCGAATTTTCCATTTTGCTTCGAAACATAGCTGAGATTGAAGTCCATTCTGTGGAATTGTATATTATCCCTCATGGAACCTGTTGTTAGTCTCGTTCCATAGACTGTAAAATTAAAATACAATACTCTGCCCACTATGTGTTCCGAATACAAGGAAATAAAACGTCACTTACCGTGTCCAATCTCTGGACGCGATTGAAAAAGAGGCGGTCGCCATTGGAGTCACTGCTCCGCACATACTGGTTGTCCTGGATGGCAGTTGTGGGTACGCGGTTTCCTGGGACTGAAAACCACAAAGATGGAGGCAAGAATACCAGATATTGTCCAACTTGTGCTTATGGTTCTGACTATCGTATTTAAGCGTAAAAAACATGCATGCAAATAAAGCCTTTTGTGAGTTTATTGCGTGGACCCTGATGTCCAAGCAGAAAATATATAAGCGGGGTTAAACCGGATGCCATGGGCTTACGTCAGGCTACGCATGTGCGAGAATGCTAGAGAGTTCGCCTCTAAGACAACCTGCCCTTAGAACAATTCGCCCTCTTCGAATTAGAATATGCCAATCATTGGCAAACCTCGCACTAAAATCTGCACATCGTATTTATGTATTCTTTGGCGTAACCAAAATCCGAATTTCTCTTTTAAACATATATCCTTATACACAAACTAAATTCTATGGTACAAGCATTTTAAATAAGTAGGAAGAACTTAATATATTGATAGCTTAGCAGCTTGAACATGTTGAATTTAAAACTTCATTCAACTACTGAGTTTTAAAACTTTAAGATAGTCTTTACCATGTTTACCGGCATTAGATTTGTGCATCAAGGTTCGCAAAATAATTTGATAGACAGCAATCCAAATATAGCTTGATAAAGGCCTGTAGCAACGTTTATCCATGTGGGGGAAAGGGAGAAACATCAAAAAAAATTCTGCATACTACAGATCTGTGCTACACGTGTACCATCTATCTTTCCAATGTTAGAATATCTTCCGTATAAATCTAGTACAGAATATCTTCCGTATAAATCTAGTACAGATGTTAAGTCCCAGCTGTTATGGGTTTCATGTATCGAAATAGCCCGATTTTTTAAATGATGAAATATATGGAGATAACGAACAGTATTCAAGCTCAAAAGTCCATTATACAATACGAAATAGGAGCAGAGCAAACACGGACCTCCAAACATCAGAGGTGGGATCAGGTGCCATGGAGGAGTGAGCATCCCCTGCCGACCGGTCACACCCGCCATGTGCTCCTTGTCATGATCGGGAAATAACGGAAAATCCGTCGACAATTCAGTGTGTAAATAATGGCCTAACAATTAGTATGAAAAACGTCAGTCAGTATTTGACTCAATGATAAATTGTATTTGCTGACAATGTCATTGTATCGACCATAGAACTTACGAAATGATGACTTTAAACGAGACAGCTGATATTCTTGTTTCATCAACTTATTTGTCAATAATTTACCTTGTTTTAGAAATTGTACATACATAGAGCATGCTCTTGCGTATCGAATCAACTGAGAGATATAAACCCCTTATGCAGGTGTTGAAGGTATATTGCTGCATAAGTAAGGGAAGTTGACGATTGAAAAGTTAAAGTCATCACGTTTATCATAAAATTATAGGCCAATCGGGGATAAAATTTAACAATTTTGCTATGAAAGTGCTATCACCCAAAAAAGGCAGATCTTAACGAAAGGTTAACCTGTGCCACATTTTCAGAGTAATCAATGAATTCGTCTATGGGTGCATTGACGGTCGTTGTAACAAAAATAGATATGGGTTACCCCATATTCAAGATATTCGACTTTTAAACTGCACATGTTATAAAACTGGTGTATAGTTCTTCATGTCCGTAGCAAATACGTAACCAGTTTATAAGCGTCACTAGGAAACAGTGCACACATCTGTACTTGCAAGACCAAATAGCCACGTTGTTTTGCCGAGAAGTTACGATTGCAGGTGTTGTATATTAACCATTCCGTTATTTGAAAAGAAACAGAGAAACAAATACACAAAATTAATCTTTTTTGTGTATTTAAAATGATCGATTTATCGATAACCTTGCATCGCTTTAGATAACTCGAGACCCTTTAGTGCTCGAGTACAGGGTCGGATCCAGCAGTTTTTGAAAAAAAAGGGGGGGAGTTCTAGGTCATGCCGCAGGCACTTAAATTCAAGCCTGTAGCAACGGTTTTCAAAAAGGGGGGCAACCTCCAAAAAGAGTTGACAAGCAGAAAAATAAATGAATAAATAAATAAAATAAAAATAACAACATGTGCACCACACTGTAAAATCCTATTTCGGGGAAGGGGGGGGGGCTTCGTCTAACTTTTTGGTACATTTTGATTTTTTTAAAATGTGTGATTCTCCATATTTTTAACCTTCAAACCAATTAACATAGTATGCGGGGGAGCTCCCAATGCAAATCAAAATTTAGATATTAAAATTATAACAAAAGATTATTTTTTGTAGAAAAAGTGAGCCCCCCTCCCCCATATACTACGAGGACATTTTGAACCTTTCTCTTCATTGATTAAAACATCCCCATAATATAAGGAGAGAAATATTCTCTTATGCATACTCCCTTTCATGACTTTTTATGCATACTTCTTAAAGCTAGTTACTTCAGAAGATGGTCCAAAAATGGCATAGCCGTACGTTCGCCGGAATCTTCCGAAGATTTTCATGTTACGTGTGGGTGGTCGAGGCACGGTTGTGGAGGTACACGGAGGAGAGCAATAAGCAAAACTCTTATCTAGACAGCAGAAAGGGCAGAGATTGAAATACTTATTTTATTGAAAATACTAAACGTAAAAATATCCATATTACAGAAAAAAAACATTCTCTTTCACTTTTCCTCTTTCTGCAAAAATAAAGGGGGTTCCAACGTCCGGAAACACCTCCCTCCCTGAATTCGCCAAAGGAGTTAAAATTCAACCATTACGTTACATGCACACCTCTTTTAATTCTGTTGTTAATTTTATAGGCCACATTACAGACTACAATTATGATAGATACCTAGATCAACATTTCATATTCATATCATTTCAAGTTCATGACTTTTTTTAATCATTACAGCCTAATTAAGCAGACTTTAATAACGATGAAAATTACAAGATACATGTAAAAAAAAATAATTTAATTACACTTTTGTATGATTACTAAATCTAGAGATTTTCTTTAATTTCGTTTAGAAACACATGCATATGGTCCACGTATTGCAGTCCTTTATTAAAGGAGAGCAATTTGTAATACTTCTTAAGTGTCAGTGTGATAGGGAGAAGTGGAATGTAGTAATGTAGTGTAATGTGTAATGTAGGATCATCTTTGACATGTTTGCTTAAAATCGTTATTTAAACAATGTCATCTCATTTCTGAATCGGACATAAATAATCCCAAAAAAAAAAAAAAACCAATAGACATTATCAAAAATATTCTGTGAGTACAATGTCTGAAGAAATAAGAAGTTTTTGAAATAAATAAATAATTTTCAGACTGATATTTAATATTTTTACTTAAAGTGAATCCAGGAATCTACAACGGGAATGAATAGGAGAGTGGGATCTTACAAATTATTTAATATAACAAAGTTTTTACAGAACCCAACTCATTTAAATGCTCCTAACATATGTATCATAAGAAAATCTACATAAAAAAATAGACTATGACAGATATTATTGTTTTGAGGGGAAACACAGTACATGCGGGGATGTTTTTCTATCGCATAAGATAAAAATAAAAATGGATGCTGGACACAGGTGGTTGAACTTCTCACCGGTGAAATGCGGTTAGGGTATTTGTTTACATGAGTGTGTTGTAACTTGATTATCGCAAGATCCTTTTTGGTCATGGCAAATAGGAATTTTAAAGTGCATATAAAAAGTAAAAAGGATTAAAAGGTACAGTAATGCAAGTAAAAATTCAAATCATAAATTGATGGTTGTAGTTGAAAATTTTGATTAAATAACAAATATGGATAGGGCAGATCTAACAAGTACGGATTGTATAAATGCAGGAGAGAGGGACCTTGTCTTTGAATGGTCAAGACGAGTTGTGTCTTCTCTTTTGCATTTATACAGGTAAGAAACTTTTGTACACTTGCGCATACTTTTAACAGAAAAGGTTAAAGTTTCAGATGGCTCATTTTATTTACAGGATAATATATTTTATAATGTTTCTTATAATATTTATTATACCGTATGAAGTTGTTAATTATAATGATGGATTGTTCAAAATTAATAAAGGAATGATCAAGACGAGTTGTGTCTTCTCTGTTGTATTTATACAGGTTGGGTAAAAACGGCCTTTCCCCGTAGCCTGAGTGCAAACCAGTAGTCAGAGGGGGAAGAAGAAGTTTGCCAGATAAAAAGCTCTTCAAAATAAATTAACACTGGTTTACAGAGGATTGTACCAGTTGTTCAGCTTGGTGTGACCTCTCACTTTCATAATCAAAGATTTATATGAACAAAACGCATGATCGGCCCAATGTCATTCGGGACTCTGCCTTCCTCAAACTTCAGTGGTTGAGGTATTAAAGGTTATTTTAGGCTGGAGTCCAGAATGAGGTTGACCCTGTCATGATATATGTATCTAACATCTTACAGAGACCTGGGACAGTTTTTTAAAAATATTTTCATCATGTTGATGAACTCTTTTGCTGATACAGGGTGTTTCATTATATATGTTACATTTTTAAATCTAAATATTTTATTATCTATCATATTTCTATTACAAACTACATATCATTTTTTAAAATCAAATTCTGCATTTGAATTCCACGTGAAAAAGTCAAGGAAATCATGATAATACAATGATTAATTGTGACATAAACGCCGATGTCATAATTTAAATATTTTTCGAAATGGAATTAGTTTTTCAACATATTACTGAATTGTAAAGCCGTTTTTTTTAAAATACATATCGCCAATATTTATTCAGAAGTTGGTGAAGGTAATATTCCAAAAGAATGGATCCGAAGCATTTTAGGATGCTTATCAGAAGGCTAGTAACAAGGTTAAAGGACAGGGACGGGCAGTATGCGATAAATAACTCGGTACTCCAGAAAGCCTTCGAACTTCAAGAACCGATCGTGAAGATTTAATTGGTGAAGTGGAGACTCTTAGATAGTTTAGCATACTCCTGAGAAAAGTGTCAGACGGATGTTTTCAGAAATTGATGCTGGCAATAATAGCAGTTTCATCGTATATAGAACTTCAAAATATGATATGAAGCTATCAGCCTACAAATCTTAATTAATGCAATAACCCAAGAAAAGAGTATGATATCTGCAATCGCCAATCTCAATCTTTAGACTTTTTTCTGTGGGGGTCTACAATCCTAGACCATAGATACTGAATGAGATCAAAAGAAACAAACCTTCAAATGAGTAAAAAATGTGTAAATCATATATGTACCAATTTTGATGCACCAGATGCGCATTTTGACAAATCATGTCTCTTCAGTGATACTCAAGCCGACACGTTGAATATCCAAAATATTTAATAAAGAAGACTTGGAAGAGCTGAAAAAAGGTGCCAAAGACTGGAGCCAAAAATCGAAGCAAAAATGTGTGACAAGGTTATAGAAATTTCGAAAAGCAACTTTTGTATGTGTTATAGTGGAGATAAGAACATTAATGTGGGCTTTTGACGTTTTTAAAGTCAACGTAACAAAAATGACATCATTTAGAAATTTCATTAATTTTCATTAATGTTTGAGATTTCATCCAGTGTTTAATATTTTAGTTGGTACTCTAATTGTATATAATGAATCTTATTTGTACATGCATCAAGTTGATGAAAACACTTGTCTGTATCTTTTTATTGTGTTTGTCATATTAAAGATTCAAAATCATTTAATGTAATATACATATATTATGAAACACCCTGTATAAAGGTTATGTTTTCAGTCTGCAAAAAGTGGGGTTCACACGCCCTGGATCCTCCCCTTTCTCTTTCTTGATCCATTCTTGTGACGGTTGTACCAAATACTGTCAAACCTCAGTGCCTCAAACTCGATGGGCTCGTGCAAAACAAAAAAAATATATTCTTGATGTCCAAATACTGAGGGTAAAATGCTTAAAGTGCTTAAGACTTCCAAAAAAAATTGGACATAATGAGGTAATGATAGATCATCTGCACAATTATGATGGTGGTTATGAAAAAGTTTTGATCACCATTATTAATTCTTTTTAATTCAATGATGTATATACTTTAAGTGCTAAATGAAAGTGACCACGAAAACGTGTACGTATGTGAATTTAAAAGTTTTCAGTCAATAGCACATTGAATCAGAAGTTGGAATTTGTTTTCTTGTTTTGATTTCAATCTATAAAAAAATACCAACCCTTTATATATAGGGAAAGACAATATATTTAAAAACCATGCATGATTCAATGGTACATTTGTAATAACACAGATAATATTTTTGTATGCTTAAAATCATCATGTAATATTTTTTGTATCTATAAGATGTTTAGGAGGAAATCAATTTTATATTTAAAAAAAAATAATCAATTTCAGCCAAAACATATTGAGTGGTGGGATTTGACAGAAATGACATTTTCCAAGTAAAAGTTACCTTTCTTATTAGAGGTCAATTGAACCTTAAATTTATTTCAAAAATGGTAACTCACATACTGCTTATTAAACTGTTTTTATCCATATTGATTATGTAGGAAAACATTATGAAGGTCAAAATTGTTTCCTTCATTGTTAGTAAAAGTAGTTATTACATATGTACCATAATAACAAGGCTACATTAAAAAAAAATTGTTTTTTATTCGGCAGAAATTACCTGGCCATTACTGTTTACGAATAAACATTATTTATTTGAAGATTCACCAAATAAAAACAAGGTCTGCATCCTACTTATCTCGGGCAGCATCAAATGAAATATGTCGGCAGATTCAGATCTGGGTTCAATTCATTCAAATGTTTTAAAAATATAAGCTTTATCATGGGGATTCATAAAAAAATTGATCATATTAATGAAATCATTCAGATTAAGCCTACAATATAAAAATGTCTGATTAAAGTTTCCTATCAACCCACCTAAAATGCACCCGACGTGCATTGTAAAAAAAATTTCAGTCAATTTTTGATTTTTCTTAAAAATTTATTTATTCATTTTAGTTTGTTTCAAGTTTTCAGGTTTTTTAATGTTTCATTTCTATTTTTCGTCTTGTTTTATCATTTAGGTGCTTAAAATAGGAGCTTATTTATATTAAGTAACCCTGTGAAGATCCTTATTATTTGTTATCCAATTAAAAACCTGGAAACTTGAATCTTTTTGCATGTTTTTTTTTCTTTAAAAAAAAAAATCTTACCCACCTACCCACTCTAAAAATTATAGGTCGGCAACTGCAAGCAAAATTGTTTTTTATGCTTGGCCTTAATATGTTTATGTAATAATCCCTTTTAAAAAACTTACTTGTACAGAATTTGAGGTAATCTTTGAGCTCTGTTTCCGTGTAGCTGTCTATTATATTTCGTTCTCTGTATGGCAGCTGATTATAAGCAATGTCTTTAAACGCAAACACGGTCATAGTAGTCGGAGATTCATAGAAACTCGTAAGTTGTGCCCGAGTAACTAGCTGTGCAAACTGAAAGTTAAAATAATTGTTGACATTGAACTTATTTTATTGACAAAAGAAAAAAATAGGACCATACACAAGATCTGTATGGTAAATACAATTTTCCTTTATAACTACTGCACCTTTATAATTGTTTTGCAAGGTTTCAGTTTACACATTTAACTGTGACGCCATTAAAAATGCCCTACCCACCAGGGGTCATGCTTTGAACAAACGTTAATCTACACTACCTGAGGATACTTCTTTATCGATATGACTAATAATGGTTTAGCTGATCTTGAGAAGAAGATTTTTAAAGATATTTCCTATATATTCCTATGATAAACTTTGACCCACTGTTGTGGCCCTGCCCTACCCCCAGGGGTCATGATTCGAACAAAATTAAATCTACACTAAGTGTGGGTTCTTTTGTAATAATATGACTTATCATGGCTTTGCTGTTCTTGAGAAGATTTTTAAAGACATATCCTGTATAGTCTCATGTAAAACTTCGACCACCACATGTGGCACCGCCCTATCCCCGGGGATTACGATATGAAAAAAACTTGAATCTAGAGTATGTAATAAAGCTTTCACATAAGTTTTATCTTTTCTTGGCTAGGGCTTCTTAAGAAAAAGATTCTTAAATGATGCCACCAAATTTTCACGAATTCTTAATTATCTCCCCTTGAAAAAACATAAATCCTCTTCACCCAAAGATGCTTTGTGGCATGTTTGAATGAAATTGGCTCATATGTTCTTAAAAAGAAGTGGAAAGTGTGAAAAGTTTACAGACGACAGAGGACAAACGACGGAAGACAAACAGCAGACGGACGCCGGACACTCTTTGATCAGAAAAGCTCACTTGGGCCTTCGGCAAAAAAAAAGTAAAAACAAAAAATACATAGCTATATTAAGCATAGAAAAAAGAAAAACAACATCACTTAAATATCAATATGATGGAGGAATAAGAAAATAAACTGGAGAGACTATATGAAAAGAAAAAAAAGTAACGGAAATAAGATCAGGAGCTTGATTGGTCAACGAATGAACAAACAAATATTTCATGCGTATTTTCTGAGAATGATAAAATAGAATGTGAAAAATTCCTCAAGCTACAAGAATGTTCAGCGGCAGTACTTGTAATGAAAAATAATAATAATAAAAAAAAAATCACCCATAATCGAAGATTGTTCTTTGTTACGAATACTACATTTTTTTGATAGATTTTAAATCTTTGGTCCATAACAATAATTTTTTTCTACTTAAATTCTCTTTTATCCTCTGATTGTTTAAATTTGTCTTCTAAAAGCTAATTCCACGAACTATTTAAAATTGCCTCATTTCAAATATTAGTGTGATTTTTATTATAGGCGATAGAAATGACCATGCTATTATAATGTTGTAATATATGAACACTGGACATGAAATTGAATAGTTGGGAATAGACAATTATCTTTCCAACATCATAATTATTTTACGATTATATAAAAAGTATACGTGTACCAGTCAATTCTGACTGGATAGAAATGCAAAAAGATGTTTTGTATGGAAAATGAATTCCACTGTGGTATATTTATGGATTTATAAAATAGTTAAAATCTGAGCCTTTCAAAGATCTAGATCTAATTACATTACATTGTATTAGAGGAGAAAAACTAGAACACGTAATTTGAAACGACTCATTTTCAATATATTTGTAACACTCAATTGAACGCTTCGGCGTTTTCAACAGCGGACACATGGAACATTTTCGATCATTTAAAAGAAAAACAAGGGGTTTTGTAGAATACGGAACTCATAAAAAATTTATTAGTCTTAAATACGATTTTTTGTAGAGTAAAAGTGTATTAATTTCACAGAAAATCACTTAGAACAAAGAGGCTCAAAATCTGCTTAAAAATAAAAATATCAGCTATTGACTCAATTGAATTTAAAAGAATTCCCCGCATTTTCCACCTAATAATAAACTGAGCATATGAAAGGTCTTACCAGATTTGTTGTTTAAAATATATCTTAACTGCATGAAATTAATAGGACTTTCTGCTTATACTCAGTGGCCATTTTGAATGTTTTTTAAACGAAGAGAGTACATGTAATATTTAGATAAAATTCTTACATCTATATTTCTAAACAACTTTAAAACGCATGCTTGAGATTCGGCAGCAATTCAACCTCGCGGATAGTGTATTTATCGTCGCGAACCAGTCACTCCCTATGCCATGTTTTATTCAAATAAAATATTAAGTGTGTGCAGTGATTCGTGGCCAATTGTAGAGATAAATGAATGATGTTTCCTTTTTTTCTCAGGAACATACCATTATAGATAGCTCTATAAATACATTTATGATTTTATAAGTACAAATATAGCAGTGTTACATACATAAACCAAAGCTTCGAAGTACGAGTGTCAAGATAGTAATTGAAATACATGTACAGGCAATGGTTAAATGAACATGAACAAAGGTTTTCTAATAAGGCCTTATTACAGAAGCACAAGTGAAGAGGAAAAGATAATCTGTTTTGTTCCTGTAGTAGGGAATATTTCTGTGGTAAGCAATGGCAGAAGTAAGGTGGGATGAAGAGGTGTAATATAAAACACAAACACAGACAAACTAACTTCTATTTCGTTGCAGAAAAAATAACTGTAAATAACTTGTAGACATGCGTTCCAGAACATATTTATTTCTGAGGTTGTTTCGTACATAATATTCATTTTTACTACATAAGTAAAGAAAGTGGACGATGGAAAAGCTAAAGGCATCTCGTTTGTCATACAATTTAGTTGGTAATTGGCCTTTATCGTGTATAGTCAGTAAAACATCTTAATATGAAACAGATGCGGCACACTCTGTGGTGTCATATAATTAATTTCGAGTTCACTGGGATATATTGAGTCGACATATGAATGAAATTAAAATAACTATTGTTTATTGATAAAACGTCGATATATCTGAATGTCGAATTTAAACCCACTGTTGAGTCACGTTTTGTCCGCCGTCACATTATGTCCGCCGTCACGAAATGTCCGCCTCTTTTTCAGAAAAATCGTCACGTTATGTCCGCCGTCACGAAATGTCCGCCTTTTTTCCAAAAAAATCGTCACACTATGTCCGCCGCCACGAAATGTCCGCCTTTTGTCCGAAAAAATCGTCACACTATGTCCGCCGTCATGAAATGTCCGCCTTTCTTCCGAAAAAATTGTCATATTATGTTCGCCGCCACGAAATGTCCGCGCCTTTTCTCGGTAAATTCGTCACTGGTCACATTATGTCCGCCGTTAAGAAATGTCCGTCAATATTTTGGATTGGAAATATCGTCTCGTAATGTCCGCCTTCACGAAAAGTATGCCTTTTATTTCAGTCAATCGTCTCGTTTTACTGTCGTCACAATTCTTTGGCCTAAATAAAATGAAAACAAAAAAAATGTTTCTGTCCCGATTTGTCGGCTAATATTTAATGTCAATTTTTTTTTATACCCAGAAAGCATTATAACCATACGGAGGCAGAAGTATACAACCATACCCCTTTACAGAGGTCGACCTTTACCAACTTAAACCCACTTTAAATCAAACCAATACAGAATTGTCCCTTTCTATGTTTTAAAATAATCACGTGAATACATCATCCAATGGGGAACGTGTTGCTCGGTTGCACCTGGCCGCAGGTAGGTATCAGTTTTTACTTTGACCCCTGCTGCGCCACGTGACAGGTTGAAAAGAAAAATGAAGGCTATCGGGTAAGTATTAAATAAACAATACCTGCATGCTTGTTGTAAAATAATTAAAACAATATGATTATTAATTTATATTGATATTTTATTGCCATCCTCTAATATCTTAGTAAATAAAGTCGGTCGTGATTTATTTTCAAGCAGATTGTTCTCAAATAAGGCAATGTTTTCTATTTATTTCTCTCTCATACCATATATTCATGTTTATATCAACTAAATATTTTTTCTTCAATTTAAAAACAATTTTTCAATTTAAACCAATGTGTTTTTTCTTAATGTAAATGATAACACAATGCAGTATATGTACATTTATCCCTTAATCAATGCATCTTTGTAACAGAAATATTTATCTAACTTTACAATCAATACGTTAGTTAACGCTTACTTTTTCTCATAAACTTTATGTTTCACTTGTCAGTTTATTCAATGAATGTCTTTTCTTGTTTTTAGCATTTTAAGGGGGGGGGGGTTGACGTTTATTTATATTTTCCTCCTGATGATCCGAATTCGTAACTATTTGCTCCAAGATTGAAAGAAAAAGCAGGCCTGACATGTTAAATTGGTTACAAATTGAAAGTTTTATATTAAAGGTTTGATAATAAAAGAAATACATGGAAAGATTAAGTTGAACGCAATTAAAGACGCCTGAAAACTTTGTTTCACTGAATTTGAACATACAGTTTTTTCCCATGTTATGAAACAAAAGGTGTGAATCTCAGGTGTCTGTTGAAAATGGCTTCATTGTTTTAGAATCACAGGTGTCATTAAATGTATTGTACACATCCTGTGTTTACCTGAAAGGAGGTTTCCCGGTTTCGTTTGATGTAAGTATGACATGCCCCTCAATCAGAGCGATGTCTTCCACCTACTCCAGCTTGCTATTAACAATGACTAGTTTGATTGATTTTTTGAAATATATTTTAATTATATTATTAATATATGTATAATTTCTTCTTATTTATGTCTACGCTTAAGGATAAATAACACAAACTATTTTCACAAATCAGCAATATTTATTCAAATAGGTAACCTGTAAAATGTTTGCCATGTAAAGTGGGAGAATTCTGTACGATTTTGTCACAATGTTAAAATTATGTTCAAAGTTTTGAATAGAACTACGTAGAAAACGATACAAAGTCGCATATCTAAGTACCAAAGAAAACTAACGATTTCTTTATATTTTAGGGATTTATTATTTACATCATCCCAAATCAAATTCAGTCAAAAAATCTATATCAATCCATGCATCGAATTTTTGTTTGTGTTTTGTATCCTTAAAAAAATATTCTTAAAAAAAATGAATGAAATGATCAACAGGTGATTGTTGTAATTGTTATAATAACATCTGGGGGTTTTTTTTTGTTATAATTATCCAAGGTGTGCAAAGCGGGAACACACTCATTTATGTCTATAAATACCCTCTACATACAAAATCTATATCGCTCAGAGTTCAGTTTCAAGATCCTCGCCCCTGTCCTTAAAAAACCGACAACGACATAAATGTTACTCTTCAATTTCTCTTGAAATGCCCATAAACATTATGAGAGCAGTCAATTTTACTTAGCCTTAAGAAAAAAGAAATTCTAGGGTAGCCCATAGGCTGTAGTGACCTGCCAAACGTAAGTCGTTTAACATACATATAGGTAGATTAGTGACTATTCCTTCGGCATTGCAAGTCAATAATTTTCGGTTTAGACATTAAAATCTAAAGCCCCTCTAGATCCGCGCAAGCCTTGGACATGTAAGCGGGTAATGATTCATATCACATCGTCAATTAAAACACACACACATAAAAAACTGTAATATATATATACGTAAACCAAAACAAAATTTCATAATTTTTTTTATCGCTATTTTACACCAATATTCAGGTATACTGTAAACCGTATTCACATATTTCAGTGATTAAAAAATTACAAAACAAGACACAGTGGGAAAGGGCCGGGCTTTTTTCTTTTCTCACGAGAACATTGATCTCTTAATAAATCCCTAATATGAAGTCAAAAGCGGTGGTATCGTCTTCAGTTTAGTCAAAGGAATTTCGGGTTAAAAGGGTAAGCGTGATTTTAGGCTAATCAAAAACATTCTTCACACCGAAGAAAGAACTAATGATCATTTGTTGAACGAAAAAAAAAATATATGTTTCAATAATTTTTTCCTTTTCATCGCTTTAACGGCTTAGAAAAAAAAAAGACTCTTAACAGGAGATGCCTCCACGTGGCAAGAGTTGGGCAACAGTTTTACTGGCAGAAATCTCCTAGAATATGCTTCCTAGTACAGGTAAGGTGAAAACAATTTTTAACAAACTTATTCAGAGAATTTATATCCTTAAAGAAAAAAGAACAGCAATTACACCCCAAGAACAACTAGGCGATTGACATTGCTAGAAAACAAATGCAAAGAATAAATGACCACAAATACGTGTACATATTCACGTTCGATATTTTTAAAAAAAATGCACATTACATGGTGTCTATTTAGCCTTTACTAAACAGTTCTAATAAATGTAATTAAAAAAATCAAGTCCGCCGACAACCTGTATTTCCACATGCTCCTAGTGCGACGCGACTTCTAATTAATACAAACGGGGAGTAACTTTAAACTGTGAGTGTGATCGATGCCAACAAATTTCCAATTTTCTTCTGAAAAGAAAACAAAACTACTAGATTAAAAACAAGAAAAAAGAAAGAAACAGGGCGGGACACTTTGAAAGCCTCCACAAAATTAAATTGGCAGAAAGCTTCTGGAATACGCTTTCTAGTACTTGTAAAATTATTATTTTTTATTTGTTCGTTTGATCTCGGGATCAAGCACGTATTAGCAGTTCTTTTTTCTGTCCTAACTCATTGAAGTTTTAATTTCATACTTGTTTTCATCAACACACCCCTCCCTTTTCCCAACAAAATGTTATGAACATTTCAAATTTGTTTAATATTCAGGCACGTATTTTTAATGCATAGTGATTTCTGTAAATATTTCTTTAATCAAAAAAACAAAAAAAAAAAACAAAACAAAACAAAACAAACAAACAAACCCAGTTTCATGTAAACTATGCACGTTTTTTGGAGCACTGTCATTATCGATATCGGGCCTCACTATCTCATTAGCTTTTTATCAAGTCGACAGCGACCAATTATTCTCTCTCCATCCCCACCCCTTCATTCCAGACATCGATAACTTCTTTTAACAAATATTTATTCAATGCAATTCATAAGCTTTGAAAGTCAGCGAAATGATAATTCGCTGCAATGTTTCATAACACAGCATATATTTATATTGCGTGTCGATAAAAAGTCGGGGGGGGGGGGGGGTATCTATTAGATGTTAAACCAATTTAAATTTTTACATTATTTTTTATTTTTGGATCAATTTTTAATTCTCTACGTAGAGGAGTAAACATTACCGCTACAATGCCTCTTCCATTAGCCAGCGCCTTATACGTACAGAAAAATGTACACGTACATGCATAAGATACGTATTCCCTGCTCACTTAAAAGTAAAAGGGTTTTTATTTGGTAAAGTTTTTTCCACACTTTATTATTTTAAATCCTTAGCAATTTTCTAAAAGACACATTTCTGAGTGCTTTTTCCTTCACATCTCCAGACATTGGAATTTTTGAATGTCTTATAGTATTTCGATTTTCGATAACAAACTGAATTAAATTGATTTCAAATTTAATTGTTATTCAACTACATTGTGGGTAAATTAAATAAATATAGGACTCAATTTCTGAGTCATCGATGGCAGATTCGTGTATGTAGCGCTAATGAGAGTTAATCGTCTTATTGATAAGATGTAGGGGTAATGAGCGCCCGAAATTTAAATGGAGAGTAGAGGTAATGCGTAAATTTTTTTTAACAGTGAAGCGGTAATTTTGTACTGACAGCATACTTATCGATGAGTATATTTAAGCATTACTAATTAATAACTAATTTCCCATTAATAAGTGTCCCGATAATTGATTTCAAAGCCCAAATGGTATAACTTTAAAAATTAAATTTTTAATCATACGTAATAGCTATTTTTAATTTGACAACTGCATTTTTAATCATAAGTTGAGAGAGTGAGGTGATAATTATTTAATTTCATAATTTGCCTCGAGTTTGTTATAACTATGAACATTGCAATTTTATTTTATAGCCACCATGAGAGTCGCCTTATTCGGTTCCTCCTACGTGAAGCGAGCTTCAAACTTTACAGACTTTGTTATGCCATTTGAAGTAGGGTGGTTTGGAGTTGGTGGCATGACAGCCTCTCAACCCTGTCCAAATCTCATCTCCAAGATGTTGAGGTACAGACCAGACATCATTGTCGTGTGTTTAGGGGGAAACGACATTTCCAGTGGAGCCGAGCCGTCTACAGTCATTGGCTGTCTGACAAGCCTTTTCCACCAAATTAAAGTCTTGAGTCCCCGGCAACCTGAGATTTTCTTCACAGAGATTGTCTCTAGGGGAAAATTTCGAATTTCTATGCAGCGAGAGGAGTTTGACGAAAGACGGAGGACTGTCAACAATAAGATGAAGAAAATCCTTGGCAGAACCTACATCCGAATAGACGTCAAATTACCCAGACATTACCTTCCCGATGAAACACACTTCAACGAGGCGGGAATGGTCCTCTTCATGCTTTCAATAAGCAAAGCAGTCAAGAGTCGCTCCTATGAGTAGGAAATAAACGGCCCTTTTAAGGGCCATTCAATTATTCGAAAAGATACCTCTGAATACAGACGTAGAAACATCGCAGTTGGCATACCTATCAATTTTACCGAAATTTTCAGAAAAATACACGTAATACCTATAAAAAATACACATTTTTATAGTATTACGTATTATTCATACTTCTCTGAAATTTCGGTACAATTGATAGGTACGCCAACTCCTGCTATAGACTTGTCATAACTTGCGCAAAACCCTGTAATTTGGTAAACAAGAAACATATTGACTCAAGCGTCAAAAATCGGCCGCAGACCAGTTGTTCGTTTTATGAGGCAACAAACTGAAATTGCTTGATCTGTCATTAATAAAATTTATCATATATATCCCGGTGACATAAAACTGCATGCGACATTGCAGGCGCGGATTTTATTTCAATAACCGATTTTTCTTCATGCATAATTATAAAAAGCCTCTCACGGAACATTTACTTTAGTAAAACACAACAAATATATTTGGGATCTCTCTCTCTCTCCAAAGGAGGATGTTGAAACCCCCACAACCCCATCGGATCCGCTACTGCATTTCTTCTCCTTGGCGGGAAAATGCTTGGCACATTGTAAAACGCGCTTTATCCTTGTCTGCTGAAGTAAAAATGTCGTTATATTCTGTCTTTTGAGAAATTAAAATTTTATCATATTTAAAAAAAAAAAAACATAGGAAATTTATATTTACACGTCATTTTAAAAAAAGATACAATAAATCCAACATTTGTAAATATTTCAAGCAACAAACCATTTGATTCTCAAATATATAATTTAGCGAAATTTAATAACAAATATATCCATTTTTTCGTCCGAAAATAATATAGTTCAATGAAATCATTTATTTTTTTTTTTTTAATGCGTAATCATTTAGTGAAATCTTTTGTAGCCAAGTCAGATAAAATAAACCGTTGTAATTTTTTTTTCTTAGACAGACAAAAAATTTAACTTTCATACACCGGTATAGTATCTATATATATTGTATTTTGAAAAAAAAACCGACTTGAGCTCAATACAACTCCTATATATTTACATCCACTGAGTATTATTTCCTTCGTTTCTAAAAAAAAACAATGCCGTTCAGCGTCAGTAAAGTATATAGATATAAATATAAACAATAAACGTTCTTATATATTTCTACAACAGCTGCAATATTAATTCATAAACTAGTACTAACAAACTAAGAAAGCATTTTATTGTTTAAAAATATTCAAAGCTTGTACATGCACCTGTGCAAACATAGAAATAATATATCCAATTTTCAGTATCAACACGAGATTGTGTATACAGTATAAGAAAAGTTGTTTTTTATTCGTTTATAAAATTGGCGGATATTTCTGAAGGCAGACATTATTACAAGTGTGGTTAAAGAAATATATATTTTATTGCGCGAAAAGACATATCATGAAAAAGGCTGGATATTAGGGGGACACACTGAAATGATAATAATAAAATATAACGTTATTTTCAATCTTGTAAGGGCAGACATAGTGTGACGATTTTTTCGGACGATATTTCCAATCCAAAATATTGACGGACATTTCTTAACGGCGGACATAATGTGACCAGTGACGAATTTACCGAGAAAAGGCGCGGACATTTCGTGGCGGCGAACATAATATGACAATTTTTTCGGAAGAAAGGCGGACATTTCATGACGGCGGACATAGTGTGACGATTTTTTCGGACAAAAGGCGGACATTTCGTGGCGGCGGACATAGTGTGACGATTTTTTTGGAAAAAAGGCGGACATTTCGTGACGGCGGACATAATGTGACGGCGGACAAAACGTGACTCAACACCCACAGCTAGTGTTTTCCTCTTCTCGTGTAGAAGTTTTCGAATAAATTATGCTTCTTAGGAATATAAAAAAAAAAACAGATCATCGTATAAAGGAGCACAATTTGTGCCCATCAAATTCAAACAGTTTGTTTAAAAACTTGGTCTCCGAAGACTTCATAAATGTTGTCGGTGAGAAACTCCAGCATTTTTTTTAATATGAACTTTAGAGAACTTGTGTGTACAATCAGAGTGGTCTTTAACGAAATAATTTTGCTCATGACCAGTCACAAGATGTTAAAATTTCCGAGTACCGTTTTATTAATAAGAAGCAGCTGTCTATGATATCAAAAAGTCTAGATTTTAATTGTTGTATAAAGTGTAATAAAATCGTAAGCTTTGATGTTATAGGCTTTAATAAACGTACATAATGAGATATGTAAGCTGGATTTATTTTAAAACATGACGTTCCCTTCTTGTTCATGACGTCGCATAAAGCAACGTTCAAATATCGCAACGTTATCGTAAACTGAGCTACTTTTACGTTTATATAAAACATAAATAAGCTTTGTACATGCATATATTGATAAAGCCAAAAAAATAGTCTTATTTTCTCCTACCAGCCTGAAAAAAATGGGTAGGTAAGTAGGTAGGAAAATTATTTCATTTTCTTTTTTTTAAATTATTTTTTCGACGGCATTTTTTGGATATGAGCAAATATAAGATCATATTAAACATGTCACAGGTCAATATCGTCTTTTGAAATTAAAATTCATGTCTTTTAATGCACAACTCAAGTGGTATTTATGAAAGTATATACTTAAAACATAGAATTTCTTAAGATGCTTTTTTTTATTAATACGGAATCCGAAAACAGTGACAGAATAATGAAGTTCCAGATTTTCCCATTTTTTTTCTTCCAAACTAAAAAAAAAAATTAGGGTCAGTCGCACACAAATAGGGTCGGTCGGGTAGCAGGAAACAAGACTTTTTTTTTGCCTAATTTTATGAAATTATATACTCTATCAAAGACTTTTGAGTAATATTATCTTATTCTGACACAGGGCCGAATTTGGCACCAAACACACATTGTCCTTTGGTGATTTTAAAGTTCTTAAAGTTCTTTCGAGTTTTTGAGGATCAATATCTGATTTACACCACTTCTAGAATAGCTTCATAGTTGTGTCTTGAACTTTTTTAACCAACTATTTAATTTACATTAATTTCACTTTCAAGATTTAACAATGCCTGTGTACAAAGTAAAAAAACAAACAACAGTGTTCTAATGCCCAATGTAATCTTCATTTACCCAGTTCTTTTTACAAACTTTAACGATACGCCATATATTAAACAACTTTACCTAACAATACTGAACCTTTTCCCCGGAATGAAAACGTGCAACTTTACCTTTGAAAATCCCGTTGTTCGTTGGAGAATTTGAAGAATATTTTCAGATATAACTTGTCCTTGCACATAATTAACTAGATAAAGTGATATAAACAATCCAAAAATCGCCAATTTAGATTCCATGACTTAACATTTGAATTGTATATCTGAACCAAGGGACGCTACTCATGAGCACTTCCGGACAAGAGTAAAAACCACAAAAACCACAAATAATGAACAAGTTAACCACAGGTGTAATGTACCTGTAACTTAAAAATGGCTTGCAACATTCCTTTGAAACTTGGTTGAATATATTTTCCTTTAAAAAATACTTGTGATTTATCTAACCCTGGGTGTTTTAAAACATTGATTGCTTTATACTTATAACGTTATCTCAGTAAATGCACGTTAAGAGTATTGATAAGGTTCCTGGTTATCGTTAAGAATTTTTCAAGAGTAGGTTTATATGTACTAAACAGGCTACATTCTGGATTTTTAACCTACCAAGCCAACCTTCCTTTTTTTTTTTTTAGATTTTGTCAAATCAGTGTTTCTACAATTGCTAACCGGCGTGGAGTTATCTTCCCTTTTCCGATAGGCGGCGTTGGTTTTAACTTTCGCTTTGAATACGATAAGCGATGTCGTAGCTATTCCAGTTAACGCCATTTTAATCTTAAAATAGTAACAACCGGAAGACACCTGGTAGCCATATCTGCATGCGTTTGTCGATGAATATTGGATCCTAGAAATAAATCGAGGTAAGTATTACTTGACGGATTTTGTTGTTGATGACAGTGGTGCGTAAGGTGTTTTTATGTTGGGGTATAGTTTTTGGTTTGCCAGAAAGCTCTTAAAACCTGTTTAAAATTGTTTTAATTGTGAAATTGCAATGATTTTGAATTTTGCAGAAAAAGGTGAATTTGAATACATTCAGTCACGAATTAAATTATAAGCACACCCCTCGATCCAAAAAAAATTTAAACCATATTCAGAGGAAGTTCTTTCCATAAATAATTGCAAATTTTATATCAGAGGTTGTGCTGTAATGAAAAATTGAAAAACATCTTTTGACGAAATTTTGAATAAAAATATTCAGGTTATGGGGATAATGAAGCAATTCATGACGTCATAATGTATTGATTAGGGAGAAAATTGCGTCATTTTAAATAGATATGTAGTCGCAAATATTCCCAGTGGTAATTTAAGCATTTTCAACTAAATCTAGGTAGTTTTGATTTTATAAAAAAAGAAAAAAACACAGGACCAAAAAGGTCTTAAGAAAACCTTGATCTTTGAAGTTGTTCATGTGTTACACTAAAACAATTAAGAGAGCTATACTCCTTTATTTAGTTATATGACTGTCTAATTCAAAACTCTGACCATTTCAAAATCCCACATCTGGAGTTATTCCCCTGTTATTTAATTTTCCATGGCAAATACCTTAAATTTACATTGATTGTCATGATAATAAAGTTAATGATTCAAATCTCTTCCCATATCCCACAGCTGGAGTTATGTAAGCATTGCATGCATTTAAAATAATTCAAATGTTACTGCACTTAATAACATTCCTCTTTTTTTGCCCTGTTACCTAAATTTTGAGAAAACTGGATGTACTGATGTATGAAATATCGAGTTCTTTGATACTAGATATTTCAGTTAATTAGTTACTTGTTAATTAGTTCATTGCTAATCGATCACCTTCTTTATCATAAATAATTCATGATAAACTTTAACCTTCTATATATATTTTAAAATCTCAGTTGTACTATGTACCAACATGTATCTCCCTCCCTAATAAGTGCATCATGCATGAGCTAAACTTCATAGGCATTTTAGTTACTATATCTTGCAGTTTCTGTACATGATTTGAGCTTTTCATAGGTAATTTTGAGTTGGCAATACACCTTTGCTTCATTTTTCTAATGTACTTTACCGTTCACAGTAGCTCAGTCGGTAGAGCACTCGCTCCTTGATCGGGAGGTCGTGAGTTCGAATCTCGGCCGCGACTGACCTAAGTCGATAAAAAATAAGTAGCAACTGTTCCTTCGCCATGCGCTCGGCGCTTTGAAGTGAAAGTTGCGGGTCCTTCGGATGAGACCTTAAAAACCGAGGCCGCGTGTTACAGCAGGCGATGGCACGATAAAGATCCTTCACTGTTCAATGGCCCTGAGTTACGAGTAAAGGTCAAAATTTGAAGCCCTTCATCGGTATATGGTGACGTCTCTATATGACTGAAATATTCTCGAATGGGACGTAAAATAACAAACAATCAATCAATCATCTAATGTACTTTTGATAATATTAAGATAAACTGATGATTACGATTGGTATGCTAATTTATCTGTTTTATGAGCACATTGTACCATGCATATAAATCTTTGTCTGTACGTGAATCACTATCATTGCCACCAAAGCATTAATAAACTCAACATAAAAAAAGATTAGTTTCAGAGTACAATCAAGAAACGTAAATTCTGGAGGCCGATCTCTATTCCGAATTTTGAAACAAAAATATGGGATAAAAATACAATTTAAGTAATAATAAACAGTTAAATTAGATGCATAAAGCGCATTGCCCATATCACACTATTAGGTCAACTTTAAGTAGCTTGTCTTCGTACGTAGAGCATGCTCATGCGTATCGAATCAACTGAGAGATAAAACCCATAAGCAGGTGATAAGGGTATATTTCTACATAAATAGGTTGACGATAGAAAAGTTGAAGTGATGACGTTTATCATAAAGTTTTGTTGTGAGGTTGCCATTAACGTCTTTTATTCTCGTAAAGTATCCAAATATAGAACAGATGTGTCAGACTCTGTGGTGTCTTTTATTTTACAGTCATTGGAATGTATCGAATCGACATATGAATGAAAGTAACTGTTATTAGGTAATGCGTAGTCGATGTATCAAAATGTCGAGTTGAAGGACACAAGCGTTTTCTTCTTCTCCTGTAGAAGTTTTGAAATAATTCTGCTTCATATGAATACAGAAAAAGAACTGCGAATAATGGGATTCAATTGGTGTACAGTACCGACCAGACACAACCTAACAGAAAGCGAACCCAGAGCGCACCCCGGGTTCGCTCTCTGGGTTCGCTTGGGGTCCGCTAGTGCTGACCCCGAGCGAACCCGGAGCGCACCCGTAGCGAACCCGCAGCGGACCCAGAGCGAACGCTGAAAGCGAACCCAAATTCAGTAGCGGTCCCAGAAAGCGAACGCGCGTTCGGTGTTGCGTAACAGAGCTGTCAATCAGGATTAGCGATTAACTCATCAGCGCATCGACCAATCAACATGCCGAACAGGTCTGTCAATCAGGATAAGTGATAAAATGCATTGACCATCAGCGCATCGACCAGTCAACATGCCAGTTTGTAATCTAAACATTGTACAAGCAGAGCATGTGAATGTACACTGTAAAAATATTATTAATATGATTTTTAAACATGATTTTATATTTATATATTTTAATTCTCCAGACAACATGCAATATTTACACATCTATTTTCATTATTTTTTATTTTTAAAATCTATTAATGCATTATATATTTTTATTATCCAGGTAGCATATTACATGTATAGTTATATATTTATTTTCCTTATATTTTTAAAATCCATTAATATATAAATATACATTGCGTAAATTCATTAGATAATAAGTACTTTAATTCATAATAGAAAAAAAGATAATAATGGTTATAACAATTGTTACTTAAAAAAAAAAAAATAAAAAAAAAGGTCTTGATAAATTATAGAATTTTATTATCTCAAGATACAGTATAAGAACATGTACAAGGTTTAATTTAATTATTTATTATTTATTATTTCAATTTACATGCACATTTTAATTTGTCCAGATCAACATCGAAATAATCGATCTTAATAATTGATCATGAAAAAAAAATTAAATGTACAGTGTACAGTATAAATGTGCATTATGTCAATACGTAAATTGGAGAAAAAAATCTCATTTTTTTAACTACTATGATATTTTTTTTAATTAATCTTTTACTAAAATTTAATAAATAGCTTGATTTAAATACATGTATATAAGGAAAGATTATTTTGTCAATTTTATTTATCCTACATGTAGACCTTACATTGTATGTTTTTGAATTTTTGTAACTACTTGCAAGTCAGTCAAAAAAAATGCTCATCACTTTCCTTCGCGTCGATATATATATATACAGGTTTACATGTTCACGAAGCTCTTACATTTACTACATGTAATTTTCGAAATACTTTATATGGATATAAAAAAATACTAGACGGATACGTTTTGTACTTGTGCATGAAAAGTACACGTAATTCCAATAAATTGAAATTGCAAAGATACCTTAATACGAAAACGTACATATACCTTTTTCATTACATAGGTACCTGTATTTGAACTTTGTAATTGTCATAATTATTTAATTTTAACACTTTAATAATTATAAGTTCAAAGTGAAGCCAAGATCATCACGTGTCGATAATCATCCACCTGTTTCGAAGATATTGCAGGTGCTAAGAGCAATTGCGGTGGGTTTTTTTAATTGACACTTGCTAGCTGGATGTATACTGTCTCCATGGTCTCCATGGTCTCGGTATACTTGAGTATATACTCCCCCTTCATTCGATGCCCCTTAAGTTACATGTACCTCTTCTGGGCACGTTATCAATGAGAAATTCAATTATTATTATTATTTTTTTTTTATTTTTGAATTTGGAAACGTCATAGTTCTTTGGTACGTTGCATGAAGAATACATGTTCATGTAATTTGCTGCCACCTGAATGCTGAAAATCAGTAACATAGCTTTACGAGAGAGAAACACTGTATATTATTTGAAATTAAAATTGCTACAATCGGATCATAGAAAACAATTCTTGTTTTTATTTATTTTTAAACATTTAGAATTTTATTTGTTAACATGCCGCTCCAGTATGTACATGTATTGGGGGGGGGGGATCATGAACCAGTTAGGAACACAAACTATTCAAATGATCATTTATTTGAAAACAACTTAAAAAAAATAATATATTCTTATCAGTGGGCCAATTATTAGTTTTGTTTGTTTGATTGTTTTGGTTTTTTGATCGTTGTTTTTTTTTTTTTTTTTTTTTTTGTTTTTTTAACAAGTCTTCCGTTAAACTCGCCTTATAAAACAATGAAATGATACCAACTTTGACAAGTAAAACTAAAACGCGCAACTTTTAAATTTACCTTTGAAAATCCTGTTGTTCGTTGGAGAATTTGTAGAATATTTCCAGATATAACTTGTCCTTGTACAAAATTAACTTGAAAAAGTGAAACCAATAGTCCAAAAATCGCTACTCGAAGCTCCATGCCTTCACATTTGAAATTGTAACTTGCGAAAGTTACGCGTTATAACCCGGAATTATTAACGATAGACAATATGAAGTCGCCTATTTTGCATACATTTTAAAGCTTAGTTAACGCTTAATCAATATACGTCAAGAAATGAAACAGATTTTTGACAAATTAATCAGATGTTACGTGCACAGTTGTAAGATTGATAACAATTTATAAACACATCCGTTTTTAAAAAGGGTTGACATCACTCAAAACAATGCATCTGTTACAAATAATTTTGTAAATCGGCAGTTTATTTTCTCATTGTATAATTCTACATGTATATGACTCATAAGTTCGGTTTGAATATCAGCATTATACACGCTGTATTGATGGTTTGCTACACATAAAATCACATATATTTTGTTTTACTGGACGGTACTTCATTTAGAACTGTCGATGTTATGAAATTTATACTCAAAAGTCATGTCGATAACAATTTGATCTAAGGTACGCGATTTGCTTTATAGAGGAAAGAAATCAGAAAAATAACGCTTAAATTTCAAAAGTATGGAAAGTTGTTTTCAACAGTTATAATATATCTCTCAAGAAGATATTTTGAAGCAGTTTTTATTGAGACTAGTACTGTTTGGATCATTATCAGATTTATAGTTGAAATCAATTGCTAACTAAAATGTATTTTTTTTTACAAACTTATTGTTGATCATCAAAACTCACAGTATTATTTGTTAAAAATCAATACTACCAACTTAGTAAAAACAATATGAATATCTTCACACAATATTGCTATTAATACACTGTAAAGGAAAAGATCCTGTCAACACTGTAAAACCAGCATAGAACATCACTTTGGTTTGATGTCTTATTTACAAAGACTTGAGAGATAAATACATTACAAGTAACAAGAAACATTTGATGAAAACACTACTACCGTCTAAACGAGAAATGCACCTCATCCAGCGTGAAAGAACGTCATTATAATATAAAAAAAATATACTGCATGTGATTGGGGAAAAAACATTGAAAATTTTCATCCCAAGAATTGGGCGCACCATCTTGAGTAGTAAACATTTTCGGAATCTCAGACATCCGACAGCGGACTACAGACTGCGGACTTTTCAGTTAAGGGAAAGTGTTAAAACATAATTTAGATAAAATGAATATTTTTTTTTTGGAAGTCTTGATTATCGATAATTACGTTTCGTTTATATTGTATGATTAAAACCACTATAAACTGTGAACACATTTACGAAGTGTGTGTGTGTGTGTGTTTGGGGGGGGGGGTCCCTCACTTGTCCGTGAATTATAATAGTAATGTAACACTGTCTTCCAAAGAGATTGTTCGATTTTATAAACTTTAATATACCACCCTTTTCCAAAAAACCCGAGGACTAAAATAAAAAAAAAATAGACTAAAATCTTACTGAGTGCACAGTCTGTAAACAAAAAAAAAGAATAAAACTCTGTCAAAGCAGTGAATGGCGTCCTCTAGAAAAAAATGTTTTGTTGATTTAAATAAAACCTGGTCTGGGGAAAAAGAAAGCATTATCCCATGTCACATACATGTCACCTAAAAAATTTTTCATACTCCACATATCATAGGCAGATCCACATATATTTGAGAGGAGAGGGTGAAGAGAAAATAACGTTTACGAACCAAAGCAAAGATTTTTGAACTACAATCAATTATAAAACTCTAATTATGTTCCCCAAACGAAGTTTGGGAACATATTGTTTTTACTCTGTTTCTTATTATTATTATTATTAAGGTCGTCCGTCTCCATGGAAGACTTTATAGTGATTCTATTGTTTCTTCTTCTTATTAAGGTCTTCCGTTTCCAACGGAAGACCTTCTACTGATTCTGTTGTTTCTTTTCCACTATTATTATTTTTTTTTTCTTACCGATTTTGTGCAGACGATTTCTCGAGAACGCCTCGATAGATTTTCACGAAACTTTCAGCAATGATGGCAAATTATCTGAACTTTATGCGTTTTTTTTATTTTGTCGTCGTCACTTCCGGTCGCGAGATATGGCCAATTTTCCATTTTTAAAATGGCATTTTGTCCGCGAGTGTTCTCAAAAACGGTTGGAGATTGAGTCTTGAAACTTTCAGGGATGATAGATTGTGACTCTTAGATTTGAGAAACCTGTATAGCTTTTGTTGCCGTGACGTCCGTTGTCCACCGGAAGTAGTTTAAAAATATGCAAATTTTCATTTTTTTTTCTTATTGGAATGTTTTAATAGAGGCAAATAGACTGCTTCGAGTCATATTATTTCCACCGGAAGTTATTTCTTCCGAACCGGAAGTAGTCGAAAAAATGCTCATTTTTCCTCGAAACTTTGAGGGATGATTTCTCAACACTCAATGAAGAGTTAAAAGTCATTTTGACTACTTCCGGTCATACCGGAAGTGAATAAAAAAGACCGGAAGTTGTTTGAAATTAATAGATTTCACTGTTTTATGAGTTGTTAAACAATTCTGAAGAATTATTATGAATATTTTTTACATTTAAAGTTGTTTTACTTTCTTTTATCAATCAAAATTTCCCAATCAAGATTTTATCAGAAAACTAACGGAAGACCTACTCGTTGCTCGCAACGAGATCTCATCTAGTTATTACTATTATTTTTTTTTTTTTAGACAAAATTTCGTGCTCGCGATTTCTCGAAAACTATTTAATGAATTTCCTTGAAATTTTCAGGGATAAATGGTGTTTATATGAATTTTATATAAAATTCCGTTTTTTTGGTAAATTCGGTTCCAGTGCCAAGTTATGGACAATTTTCTGATTTTAAAATGAAATTTTGTCCTTGAGTGTTCTCAAGAATGGCTTAAGATATTTACTGGAGACTTGTTAGAGATGATAGAACATGATTTCTAGATTGGAGAGGGCACCTTTTCGTTCGTCGTCGGCACTTCCGGTCGCTTACGGAAGTGATCAAAGAAATCGTTAAATTTCAACTTTCCTTTTTTAAATCAATTCTTACATCACATTATTGCATCTCTTTCGCAGTTCTGAAATATGTTGGTCCCACCGGAAACAGAAACGTCAACTTCCGGTTATAAGAGAAAAACTACATAATTTGAGTATTTTTCTTTCCCATTAATATCTTTTGTAGATAAAGTATTTGGAATGATTTTAAAATATGTTATTCAGACAGCAAATGTCTAGAGTAACCTTAAATATCTTTCAAAAATTCACTTCCGGTCGCGTGTTTTTCTGTCCTAAAAATGAGAAGTTGTCGGAGCAAGATCTCTGAAACGGTAAGAGATTAAGACACCAGACTTATATGAGCAACAGACCTTAAGATGTAGCCAAAACCACTTGGGTTCAGAGCGTCAGCCGTCACTTCCGGTCGTAACAGGAAGTGATCAAAGAAATCGAAAATTTCAACTTTTTTTTTATTTAAAAATTGCATCACTTTATTGCATCGTTTTCGCAGATTCGAAAGATGTTGGTCCCACCGGAAAGAAAAACGACAACTTCCGGTTACAAGAGAAAAACTACAAAATTTGAGTATCTTACTTTCCTATAAATATTCTTTATAGATAACGTATTGGAAATGAATTTTAAATATGTTATTCAGACTGCAAAGGTCTAGAGTAACCTCTAATATCTATCAAAAACTCACTTCCGGTTGCGTGTTTTTCTGTCCTCAAAATGAAAAATTGTCTGAGCGATATCTCAAAAACAGGTAAAAGATTAAAACACCAAATTTTTATGAGTAGCAGACCTTGAGGAGTAGGCAAAACCATTTTGGTTAAACGCGTCTGTCGTAACTTCCGGTCGTTACAGGAAGTGATCAAAGAAATAAAAAAAATTAAGTTTTCTTTTTTAAATTAAAGTTTGCATCACTTAATTGCATCTCTTTCGCTGTTTTGAAATATGTTAGATTCCACCGGAAACAAAAACGTCAACTTCCGGTTTTAGGTGATAAACTACGTTTTTTTTATATTTAACTTTCTCAGAAATATTGCTTATTGATAAAGTACTTGAAATGATTTTATTCATTTTGTAGATACTGCAAATGTATAGAAAAACGTCAGAGTTTTTTTTTTTTTTATAAAATTCACTTCCGGTCGCGTGTCTACCTGTCCTCAGAATTAGAATTTGTTCTCATAATATTGCTCGGCAACAGTAAACGACTGAAGTCTAAAACTTTCAGAACTGATAGTCAGTCATCAGTTTATTTGAATCGCCAGGAAATCATATCGCCGTTACTTCCGGTCGTGACAGGAAGTGATGCAAAAAAAGTTAATGGCTATTGGTTAGCACGTTTGATTTTCACGCTGACAACCAGGGTTAAATCTCCAGAGCGTCTGAATTTCTTTTATCACCTTTTCAGCTTGAATTTACGTTTTCATTTTCAAAATCGGACGGAAGACCTCTCATTGCTCGCAATGAGTTTCTAATTATTACTATTTTTCTGGCCTTCTAATTTTGTTCACGCGATTTCACAAAGACTACTGGATGGATTTTAATGAAATTTGCACAAAAGATGTGCCGTACGGTAAAGTTATTCTAACCGGGAGAACATTTGAAAATTTACCTCCGATGCCAAGTTTCAGATAAATTTCTAAATTTAAAATTACATTTTGTCCGCGAAAAATCTCGAGAACGACAGGAGATCCCAATTGTTAACTTTCAGAGATTATAGATCGTGATAGATACTAGCCTAGCCGCTACTTTTCGCCGCCGAAATATGGCTGAAATATTGCCGACTCGGCGTAAAACAACAATAATCAATCAATCATCGTTCGTCATCGGCAATTCTGGTCGCTCATGGAAGTAAATTTGAAAAATCGATTTTTTTCAAACTTTTTATTTTTCTATGAATTGGATAGGGCTTGTAGAAAAAATCTTTTTTAGAATGCGAAATATAGGATTTTCTTTATACTTCCAAAAGCATTTTGTATATATTCATCAATTTACACATGATGCGGTTGTTCCCATTGCGTAATGGTTTGCACATTGGATTTTCACTCGGGCGACCTGGGTTCAATCCCCAAATTGTCCGATATCTTTTATAATTTGTTTCAGCTTAAATTTACGTTTTTATCTTTGCTACGATGTCAGTATTTTTTACTGATGGAAGTCTACGTTATTTTCATAGAATTTTTATTGGAAATTTCAATTACCTCTTAGGATTGCCAAAAACTTTGGGTCTACGTTTACACATTTTCTGATAAATACTACAAATTTAAAAAGAAACTGTTATTTCTTATCTGTTTTATACGTGTCATGGATGAAAAGTTAGAGGGATTGCACAACGATAATGCATATTGTGTTATAAATAATAGCTTTTCAAGAAGCTTGCCTGCCTTAGCAATCAATATTTATGGTAAGTATTACATGGAAAATGTTTCTTTCGCATGCCAAGCTCATTTTTTTAAAAGAAAAGAAAACCCTAAAAATAAGAGACATTTTTAAAAGTCTTTTTTAAACATAGATGGTATGATATTTCTTGACCGTCGTAGGGTGAGACGTGTTTTGTTGCAAAACGTTCCAGTCTTATGATGAATGTGTAACTAATCGGAATATTCCACTTCAAGGGTGAACAGGAAAATAAAATATTTCGGAAAACCTATTCCATTGCTTTAGTGTTATTTGCCCATATAAGATATGTAATATGTACAATGTGATGAATATTCATTCTAAAGCTCGAAAATCAGGCTATACGAACATACCTTTTTTAAATTTCATTGAATCTAGCACCTATTCAATAGAACATACATTCCAAAGAAGAGGCGCCAAGATTTACTCGTGACGTTTGGCGCGAAATAATGTATCTGACCAGCCTTTCATAGTTGACAAATTGACTGATGCAGTAGTATAGAAAAAAAAATACACGGACATGTCTGAATATGGAATTGCATGAAATAAAAAGTTGAATGCATAAAAAAAGGAAAGGAAAATATAACTAGATGCTGTCATGAGACAGTAGTTCCCGCACTAAGCTGTTTGCCTCTAAATGCACACTCCTTCACACTGGGCTTACCAAGGAAAAAGTCCATATAATTCTATAATTTACACTAGTACATGTATTCGGCAATTCGAGCACAAAATGCTCAGGTGACCATGTGACCTTTGAACCTCTTATACGTAGGTATTTCCTTTACTTAATTCATTACCAGTTTGAAATAACAAAATTTAATTAATGATGTAAATTAGGTTTTGATATAAAGGGGGGATATAAATTTTTGGCCCATATTTGGAACTTCTTACCAAATCAATTTTGCCCCCCCCAACACACACACACACACACACCCTCTCTCTCTCTCTCTCTCTCTCTCTCTCTCTCTCTCACACACACACACACACACAATTTGCCTGTTTTTGAAAATAGGCTTAGATGGCAAAGTTATGTTAAAACATCGTTTGTTTTGATAAATTAAAATTTGTTCTTGTACTGTACATGTACGTGAACACCTTTTTGAAAATTTCTACATCACATTGGGCTTGCGTCACCCTACTAGTACTAGTACTAGTTTTACCATTATCATTTTTAGATTGCACATGGTGCACATCATTACATGTATATCAGGGGTACTGAAAGAAGTTGGAACCCACCCCCACCCCACCCCACGAAATAGAATTTTTGAGTTTTGAAAAAAAAAAATTGGCTTGTCAAGTTTTTTCAGGTAAGTTGAAATTGTTTTTTCCTCAGGCTGCCCCCCCCCCCTTTCAAAAACGTTGCTACGTCCCTGAAATGTTCTCTGACTGCTCTCCTTCAAATTCTGGTAATCAGGGAAGAAGCACACATTTAAATCAAGCATAAAATGCTCAGGTGAACATGCAGCTCTTATGTAAATCAGGTGAGGATCCAGGAATTTTTTCCAGGGGAATCCAACCCAGAAATTTCTTGACAAGCAAAAAAAAAAACCACTTAAACTCCTCTCCCAAATGTGAAAACCTATTTCATGGTGGTGGTGGTGGGGGGGGGGGGGGAGGTTGTTTGGCTGCTCACTTTTTAAGCTTCATATGTATAACTTTTCGTACCAACTTAACAGGGAGTACGTGTTTTCTGGGGGGGGGGGGGGTCCAAGGTCACTTTTAGTTGCTTTCGTATATAGATTTCGTATATAGGTTCCGGACCCCCTCCCCCCTCTAGATCCGCGCATGTAAATATTTCATTACCAGTCTGATATTACCTAATAATGTAAATTCTGATAAAGAGAGAATTTTTGAAAGATTTGTGTAAAAAAAAAGTGGGTGGTTAATTTTCTACCCATAATTGGAACTTCTTGAATTTATTATCAAAACAACAAATATTATTATTTTAGTGCATAGCTTTTTTGATGAACTTAAAAAAATTAGATGCCAAAATGACAACTTGTGCAAATTTTTATCAGTATTTGGGTAGGACTCGGAGAACCCCTTTTCAAATCTTGACCCAATCAACTTTCTCAAAAATCAACCCCCACCCACAATTCACCCGTTTTCCTGTCATATTTAGAATAGATAACACAAATTTATGAAAAAAAATTGTATGTTATTATAATATAAATTTTACAAATGTACACCTTTTTGGAAAATTTCTAGAGTCATGCGTGGAATTACGTCACACTGCGAGCACTACTTTTACCGTTATCATTATTGATTTACACATGGTGTATGTACATCACTATTACCACTGGGATTATCAATATTTAGTGTGTGTTTTCAATGGATTTATTATTCTATCAAGTTAACAGTACCTATAACAGGCAGTAAGTACATTATGAATATATTATTTTAAACGTTTATTATAGAACAGGGTTTGTTTGTTGTTTAACGTCCTTCTCGAGAATTTTTCACTCATATAGAGACGCCATCACTTGGGGCTGCAAATTTTAACCTATGGTCGACACTTAGGGCCATTGACCAGTGAGGGATCTTTTTTTGTGCCAACAACTACTGCAACAAGGGACCTCGGTTTATACAGTCTCATCCGAAGAACTGGTCTCCACCCCCCGCAGTGGATTCGAACCCTTTACTTAAGGATCAACTCCTTACTCCACGACTCTAGAGCAGACGTTCTAACCACTGCGCCACACGGGCGACTAGAACGGGGTAAAATAATCGGAAATGAAAATGGTTAGGGGCCTATAGGTTGAAAAGGGTCAAAGATCATTGGAATGCCAGAATTATACAAATTATACATTGAGGCAAGTCCCTGGGGTCATTCCACTCGATCTTTGGAACCGGAAACAATAAAATAGCTTTCATTAGAGCAAAAGCCCCTAAGTCATCTTTGTATTGTAACACACTAAATAGGATATATGGGGTTATGACCCCCCAGAGGTCATTCCCAACCCCTAAAACTTCAAATGATCATATACATTGTATCTTGAAAATGGTTGAAAACTCTCTCCTTAACCACATATGATATTGTCCCTCAAGTCATTAGGCTATGCATTAAATGGTATAAAGGTTATGACCCCTTGAAGTCATCCTCATCCTGAAACTGGAAATGATCACAATATGACCTGCGTCAAAAGTGTGTTAGTGATAATCTGCTTGACGTTTTATTCAGAACCCCCTAGGGTCAGTCCACCCTCCTAGAATTAGAAAATGAAAATCATTCAGAGACCCGCCATTATATTTTGTGTACATGCACATTTTTGTATTATTCAAAATTTATTTTATACCAAAACAAGTTATAAATAATTTGTATAAATAAACAAGCCTGGGGCTGGGAAGGGGGAAAAGGGGAAGGAGTTATGTCTGCATGGTCTTAAATGTTGAAAACTCCTAAAATTTGTGAATATTAAACCGGTCATTTCCCACTAGTCATCATCATTTACTGATCTTCCCACAACATACATGTGTCTTTATTAAATCAATAGATCATGGACTTTTTTGGTCATATGCCTAGCTCTCCCTTGATTCAGGAATGGTGATATAAATATTTTAAGAATGATTAAGAACTAAAACAGGTCTTGCACAATCTCCTAAAATTGATTAAGCTCTGTAGTTGAATTAGCTATACTGGTATAGCTTGGTTTTGCTATTCAAAACATTTTGATTTAGCTATTTAATCATACTTTTTTTTAATGTACATTTTTTATCAATATATAAAAGTTGCACTATGTTGACATGGATATAAATTTTAAATTGGCAGCTTTGAGTTTTCTGAAAACAATGCATGAAGGAAAATTGCTTTTCAAAAATTGTCTCCTGAGAATTTGCTATCACAGATATATATATTTTGCATGGGGCTATATACCTGGAGTAATCTCTCTCTCTCTCTCTCTCTCTCTCTCTCTCTCTCTAACATCTACTTGAGTCAAAATTAAAGTGGAATTATTAGACAATTTTTTTTTTAAATTGATGACTTTTTAGGATTTTTCACTAATTCATACTGCAGCAAAAATGTTATCCCTCCCAGAAAAAAATAAGTTTACTCACTATCTTGTCTTTGATCTATATTTATAATTACAAAAGGACACAGCCAGAAGTCTTTTAACAAGGTTTGTTACAAATTCCACTTGGAACTCCTATTAATGTGCTCAAGATCAGTATTTTCAGTAGGCAGAAATGAACTTGATCAATTATGCTTGATAAGTACTCACTGTGAACAATCACCTGACTTGTTGAAGACAGGTGAACATACCCCTCAGGGTAGAATTATCATACAAAGGCCTGTACAAAATTGAAGTCATAATTAAATCATCATTAACTTAGTTAAAACTAGTATTAATTGTAACGGGGACCGTTACAGATGTTCCCCAAACGCTCCCCAACTTCCTTTTGGTGTCCTATTCCCTGTAAGCTTCATTAAATAAGGCAATCAAGTATATTGGGGTTTTTTACGCATTACACGCGCGCGCACGTGCATGCATGTACAAAATGACTATGACAACTTGTCTACACTTTTAATACATCTTGATATTCAATTTTCATCAAACAATAATAAAAAATCTGCTATATTAAGTATATCTGTCATTTTACGCATTGCACACGCGTACACGTGCATGCATGTCCATCATGACCATGTCATCTTGTCAACACTATTAATATATCTACATATTTTGAGTGTCAAAGCATTTCATCAAAAAGTTTAAAAGTTACAGGTATATCAAGTATATAGGTCATTTCAGCATTGCACGCGCGCATGTGCATGCATGTGCATGTTGACAATGTCGTTTTGTCTACATTTATAATATGTCTCTATATTCTGAGTATCAAAGAATT
Source organism: Saccostrea echinata (assembly GCF_033153115.1). Classification (NCBI taxonomy): domain Eukaryota; kingdom Metazoa; phylum Mollusca; class Bivalvia; order Ostreida; family Ostreidae; genus Saccostrea; species Saccostrea echinata. The sequence continues at coordinate 21,276,374 of NW_026889782.1, forward strand.
TCATCAAAGAGTATAAAAGTTACAGCTATATAAAGAATATTGGTCATTTTATTCATTGCACGTGTACGCACGTGCATGCATGTGTGCACTGACCATGTCTTCTTGTCGAAACTTCTAATATATCTTTATATTCTGAGTTTCAAATCAATTCATCAAAAAATGTACAGGTTAAGTCTATATCAATTGTATTGGTTATTTTATTCATTGCGCATGCGCGCACGTGCATGCATGTGCATCCTGACCATGTCATCTTGTCTACACTATTAATATATCCTTATATTCTGAGTATCAAAGTATTTCATCAAAAGATATGGAAGTTATGGCTATATCAACTATATTGGTCATTTTACTCATTGCACGCGCGCGCTCGTGCATGCACGTACAGGCATGTGTGCGCTGATCATGTCCTCTTGTCGACACTTCTAATATTTATTTATATTCTGAGTTTCAAAGCAATTCATCAAAAAATGTACAAGTTAAGTCTATATCAATTGTATTGGTTATTTCAATCATTGCGCATGCGCGCACGTGCATGCATGTGCATTCTGACCATGTCATCGTGTCTACACTATTAATATATTCTTATATTCTGAGTATCAAAGTATTTCATCAAAAGATATGAAAGTTATGGCTATATCAAGTATATTGGTCATTTTACTCATTGCACGCGCACGCACGTGCATGCACGTGCGCGCAAAATGACCTTCGTTCCGCAAATCTACATAACATTCCTATTAACCTTAAAAAGGTTTCACCTCAATCAAATGTGTAGTTTCGGAGATCACTCACGGACAAAAAAGTACCCAGGAAAAATAATAATAACTAGATACTTATTGCCAAGGCAATAACAGGTCTTCCGTTTTCTTGACTTTTTTGAAGAAAAAAAAACACAATCATCTCAATAAGATTACTCTAAATGATTCACAAAAGTTATCTCAAGGCTTCCAAAGATATGTAAATACAGATAAAAACAAACGAAATTACTTTTCTGTTTTCTTTATGTACTTCGTCATGAACGAAAGTGTCCAAACGAATAAAATTTTCATTCTACACCTAAATTATTCACAACTGATCATCCCTAAAAGTTTCCATGAAAAACTACTCATGTTTGAGACAACTTCTGTTTTATTGGTTGGCACTTCCGATGAAAATAATTTGCATGGTCATGGTCTATCTAACATCTGCATTAGCCAAACATTTCTGTAAAAAGAAAAAAAACTCTAAAAATTCACTTTATCATCGCTTCCTGTCACGACCGGAAGTGACGACAACGTACGATGTTTACATGATGTAGTTAAACTGGTGACTGACTGTCAGTTCTGAAGGTTTTAGGCTTCAGTCATGTAGTCATGTACTGTTTTTCAGCAATTAGGTGAACAAAATCCCAATTTGAGGACAGAAAAACACACGACCGGAAGTGCATTTTCCTAGGATGGTTGACTTTAAACTAGACAATTTAGTCTCAATAACATATGTAAAAATCATTCAAAAACTTTATCAATAAGTGATATTTTTTGGAAAGTTAAAAATCCCAATTACATAGTTTCTCTCTTATAACCGGAAGTTGTCGTTTTTTGTTTCCAGTGAGACCAACATATATAGAAACTGTGAAAGAGATTCAATTATATGATGTAAGATTTATTTCAAGGGAGAAAAGTTTAAATTTTTGATTTCTTTGATCACTTCCTGTAACGACCGGAAGTGACGGCTGACGCTATTTACCCAAAGGGTTTTGCCTACTCATTAAGTTCTATTACTCATATAAGTTTGGTGTCTTAGTCTCTTACCGTTTCTGAGATCTCACTTTGACAAGTTCTGAATTTGCGGACAGTAGAACACGCGACCGGAAGTGAATTTTACTAAGATCTTTGACGTTAACCTAGACATTTCCAGTCTAAATAACATATCTAAAAATCATTTCAAATGCTTCATCTATAAACGATATTTATGGGAAAGTAAAATACTCAAATTATGTAGTTTTTCGCTTATAACCGGAAATTGACGTTTCTGTTTCCGGTGGGACCAACATATTTCGAAACTGCAAAACAGATGCAATAAAGTGATGCAAGATTTAATTAAAAAAAGAAAAGTTGAAATTTTCGATTTCTTTGATCACTTCCTGTGAGGACCGGAAGTGACGGCTGACGGATTTAAACATGTTCCACAAACATACTTGTCATGATCTATAATCCCTGAAAGTTTGAGGTCTTAATCTTTTACCGTTTGTGAGAAATCGTCCGGACATGATCTCTTTTGAAAAAACGGAAACCGGACATATCTGAGGACCGGAAGTGAATTTTGCAAAATCCTTCAAAATGTTTTTAGTATATTTTATTTGTCATAATCCCTGAAAGTTTCAAGGCAATCCATCGAGGCATCTCTGAGAAATCGCTTGGACAAAAAATGGGAAAAAAATAATAATAATAATAATAACTAGATGAGATCTCGTTGCGAGCAACGAGTAGGTCTTCCGTCCGATTTTTCGATGAGATGAGATGTGATTTTGATTACATAATGGTATAAAGATTTCCCTCCTTAGATTTCATTCTTTTTAGTTATATAACATAATCTTGAACATCTTTCGTTCAATATTGCTTTTCAAATTGTTTCCCCATTTCGAGATATGAAGCGTAAGAGATTTAACATTCTGGCCACTTATGGCCCCTAATTTCGCAATAGAGAATCAAAATTCTACACCATATTGTTGCATATTGTTACGTTAAGCATTTTAGCTTCAGTAATTTATAACAAATTCTTGATCATTGAAGAATTACATTTTGTCGTTTTGCCCATCTAAGCCCCTAATTTGAAAGGTCAGCCCCTTTTTCTTGATATCAAATGAAAAGACTTGTGATTTTAAACATTTTTTGTTCAACAACTATTCAAAAGTTTCTTCTGGTTTTCGAGATATGTCGAATAGAAATATTTAGGGGCCAACCCTTCAAGCCCTTAATGGGTCCGTTTTGCAAAAATTGAAAGACTGAATATTGTTCAGAACATTATTCTGAACATCTTTTGTTCAAAATTGCTTATAAAAATATCTCTTCTTGTTTAGATGTAAAGAGTCAAATATATAGAATTCTTGCCCCTTTTGGCCCCTTATGACGCAACATATGATCTTAATTTTATAATATATAGTTGCAAATCGTTAAGATGAGCATTTTTGCTTCAGTAATTGATAACAAAATATTGATCGATCAAGAGTTATACATAAAAGACTTTTGGCCCCTCTGAGCCCCTAATTTGAGGGATCAGCCCTTTTTTCTTGATATCAAATGAAAGGTCTTATGATTTTGAAGACTTTTTGTTCAACACCTATTCAGAAATTTATTTTCGTTTTCGAGATATGCTGAATTGAAATATTTAGGGGGCAGCCCTTCAAGTCCTTAATGGGGCAGTTCTGCAAAAAATGAAAGATTGGATATTGTTTAGAACATTTTTTTGAACAATTTTTGTTCAATATTGCTTTTCAAAATATTTTCCCTTTTTGAAATATAAAGTGCCAAATATTGAGCCTTCTGGCCCCTTTTGGCCCCTTATTACGTAAAATATGATAAAAATTTTAAATATATAGTTGCAAATCGTTAAGATAAGCATCTTAGCTTTAGTAATGTATTACAAAATATTGATCGTTCAAGAGTTATACTTGAAAGAGTTTTGGCCCTTCTGAGCCCCTAATTTGAGGGACCAGCCCTTTTTTCTTGATGTAAAATGAAAGGTTTTGTGAATTTGAAGACTTTTTGTTCAACACCTATTCAGAAATTTATTTTCGTTTTCGAGATATGCTGAATTGAAATATTTAGGGGCCAGCCCTTCAAATCCTTAATGGGGCTGTTTTGCAAAAATTGAAAGTTTGCATATTGTTTAGAACATTATTCTGAACATTTTTTGTTCACTATTGCTTATCACATTATTCCCCCTTTATGAGATATAAGGCATCGAAGATTTAGCATTCTGGTCCCTTTTGGTCCCTTATTACGTAACATATGATCAAAATTTTAAAACATATAGTTGCAAATCGTTAAGATAAACATTTTTGCTTCAGTAATTAATAACAAAATATTAATCGTTCAAGAGTTATACTTGAAAGTGTTTTGGCCCCTCTGAGCTACTAATTTGAGGGACCAGCCCTTTTTTCTTGATATCAAATGAAAGGTCTTGTCATTTTGAAGATTTTTTGTTCAACAACTATTCAGAAATTAATTTCCGTTTTCGAGATATGCTGAATTGAAATATTTAGGGGCCAGCACCTCAAGTCCTTAATGGGGCAGTTTTGCAAAAATTGAAAGGTTGCATAAAGTTTAAACCAATATTCTGACCATCTTTTGTTCAGTATTGCTTATCAAAATATTCTCTCTTTTCGAGATAGAAAGCGTCAAAGATTTAGCATTCTGGTCCCTTCTGGCCCCTTATTACGTAATATATGATAAAAATTTTAAAACATATAGTTGCAAATCGTTAAGATGAACATTTTTGCTTCAGTAATTTATAACAAAATTTTGATCGTTCAAAAGTTATATATGAAAGACTTTTGGCCCCTCTGAGCCCCTAATTTAAGGGATCAGCCCTTTTTTCTTGATATCAGATGAAACGTCTTGTCATTTTGTGCATCTTTTGTTATATATGTTTTAACAAAATATTTACAGGTAAAAAGATATAAAAGAAAACGTGTCAAATTTTGCGAGATGCTTGTGAGCCTATTTTTCGAGCCCAGGCGAGCTTCAGCGCCTTTTGAGCTGGACACATATAGATGCAAAATGGCACATCTACAATCTTTCCTCTATCTTCACTGAAAATCTTATCCCTTTATCTCTATTCGTTCAGGAGAACACCCCAGGACAAGCCTACCCTCTGAAAATCAGAAAATCGTCCATATCTCACGACCGGAAGTGACGTCATCAAAAAACAAAAAAAACCTATCAAGATCAGTTGACTATCTTTCACATCTGAAAGTTTGATGTAAATCGGCCCAGCCGTTTCTGAGAAATCGCGTGCACAAAATCGGTTGGAAGAAAAATAATAATAATAATAATTATAATACATAGTTGCAGAATGTTAAGATGAACATTTTTGCTTCAGTAATTTATAACAAAATATTGATCATTAAAAAGTTAGAAATGAAAGACTTTTGGCCCTTCTGAGCCCCTAATTTGAGGGGTCAGCCCCTTTTTCTCGATATCAAATAAAAGGTCTTGTGATTTTGAAGATTTTTTGTTCAACAACTATTCAAAAATTTCCTTTCGTTTAAGAGATATTAAGAATAACAATATTTAGGGGCCAGCCCTCCAAGTCCTTAAAGGGGATGTCTTGCAAAAATTCAAAGGGTGTATGTTGTTGAGAAGATTATTCTGAACATCTTTTGTTCAATATTGCTTATCAAAATATTTCCCCTTTTCGAGATATCAAGCGTCAAAGATTTAGCATTCTGGCCCCTTTTGGCCCCTTATTACGCAATATATGATCCTCATTTTATAATATATAGTTACAAATCCTTAAGATGAACATTTCTGCTTCAGTAATTGATAACAAAATTTTGATCATTGAAAAGTTATATATGAAAGACTTTTGGCCCCTCTGAGCCCCTAATTTGAGAGATCAGCCCCTTTTTCTTGATAGCAAATGAAACGTCTTGTCATTTTGTGCATCTTTTGTAATATATGTTTTAACAAAATATTTACAGGTAAAAAGATACAAAAGAAAACGTGTCAAATTTTGCGAGATGCTTGTGAGCCTATTTTTCGAGCTCAGGCGAGCTTCAGCGCCTTTTGAGCTGGAAACATATAGATGCGAAATGGCACATCTACAATCTTTCCTCTATCTTCACTGAAAATCTTATCCCTTTATCTCTATTCGTTTAGGAGAACACCCCAGGACAAGCCGACCCTCTGAAAATCAGAAAATCGTCGATATCTCACGACCGGAAGTGACGTCATCAAAAAACAAAAAAACCTATCAAGATCAGTTGATTATCTTTCACATCTGAAAGTTTGATGTAAATCGGCCAAGCCGTTTCTGAGAAATCGCGTGCACAAAATCGGTTGGAAGAAAAATAATAATAATAATAATAATAATAATAAGAATAGGGAAAAAGAAACCGAACGAAAACAATAAGGTCTTCCGTTGGAGACGAAAGACCTTAATAATAAGAATAGGGAAAAAGAAACCGAACGAAAACAATAAGGTCTTCCGTTGGAGACGGAAGACCTTAATAAACAGTACAATCACTATAAGGTCTTCCGACTGAAACGGAAGACCTTAATAAGAAGAAGAAGAAACAGAGTAAAAACAATATGTTCCCAAACTTCGTTTGGGGAACATAATAAGAAGAAACACACTATAATTGTGATGAAATATTCAGAAACACAAAGAGTTTTATTTCTTATGCAAAATATTCTTTCTTGTTTAAAACAATTGTTCAAATGAAGGGCTAAACCTTTTTTTTAAGGGGAGATAAGAATGAGTGAAAATTTAATGTTATTTCAAAATCTTCTGAAGAAGAACCATTGGGCCAGAAAAGTTTAAAATTATGTGAAACTTCATTACTTAGTGTAGATTCAACTTTGTCCAAATCATGACGTTCAGGGGTAGGGTGCGGCCACAATAGGGGATCAAAGTTTTGTAAACATGGGAATGTACAGTAAAACACGCTTACAACAAAGTGCCTGGGACGGACGATTTTGCTTTGTTATAAGTGTAATTGCTTATATCCATTAAGTTTACAATATATTTTAAGTCACGGGGAATGAAAATCTCTTTGCTGTAAGTGTCATTTCATTATAGGCTTGTTTCGCTGTAAGCATGCTTTACTGTATAAGAAAAAAATTCCTTCTCAAGAACCACTAGGCAAGAAAAGTTTAATCTTATGTGAAAGTTTCATTACATAATGTCGAAACAAATTTGCTCTTTCAAAACTACTTCTCCTACAGGTTTGATACATCAAGAAGACTATACCAGTCTACATATTGTTTTTGTCAGTTTTCTTGTTCAATCAAATTTTGTCTGAGCCTTAACTTGACAACCCTTTGACATTAAGACTTCAAACTTGAAACATGGAGAGGTGGTGTGGAATTGGGGTTGAGGCCACCAAACTTTTTTTTACCTTGACCTTTCAATAAGGTCAAGGTCAATCTTTACATAAAAATATAGTCCAGGCTATAACCTGAGAACCCTTTGACATTAGGATTTCAGATTTGTAACATAGAAAAAAAAAATTTACAACAGATGCACTGCACTAAAATTTTGACCTTGACTCCTTTCTTCATTCAAGGTCAAATTGAGAAAAATACCTCCAAACCATAACTTAAGAACCTTTTGACATTAAAACTTCAATCTTGGAACATAGAGAGGTGGTATTGAGAAAGGGTGCATGCAAACAAAATTTTTTACCTTGTTTTTATGCCCCGCCATGAATATGGATGGTGCATATAGTGTTTGTCAGGTCCGTCTTCCGTCCTTTCATCCTTCCGTCTGTCTTTCCATCACGCTTTGCATTTAGCTCTGTTTAAAGCTCAGTTTCAAAGAAACTATCGAAGATATTTTTATCAAACTTCATATGCTGATAGACATCGATGAGAGCTATGTAACTGCATCAACATTTTTTGACTTTGACTTTTCCTTTGACCTTGACCTCATTTTTCTAAAATTAGTGTTTATCTCAGTTTTAAAGATACCATTCAAGATAGTGTAATTAAACTTCTTACGTTGATACATACTGCTGTAAGCTATAACTGCATCAACATTTTTTGACCTTGACCTTTCCTTTGACCTTGACCTCACTTTTCTTAAATTACTGTTTAACTCAGTTTTAATGAAATCATTTAAGATATTTTTATCAAACTACATATGCTGATACATACTAATGGAGCTATATAACTGCATCAATATTTTTTGACATTGACATTTCCTTTGACCTTTACTTCACTTTTCTTAAATTAGTGTTTAGCTCAGTTTTAAAGATCCCATTTAAGAAAGTGTAATCAAACTTTATATGTTGATACATACTGATGTAAGCTATTCAACTGAATCAACATTTTTTGACCTTGACTTGTAATTTGACCTTGACCTCTTTTTTCTTGAATTAGTGTTTAGCTCAGTTTTAAAGATACCATTCAAGAAAGTGTAATCAAACTTCATATGCTGATACATACTAATGAGAGCTATTCAACTGCATCAATTTTTTTTACCTTGACCTTTCCTTTGACCTTGACCCTACTTTTCCTAAATTTGTGTCAAAATTCATAAATGGGAATATACACTTAATTTGATCACCGAAATATGGCTGAAATATAGTCGACTCGGCATTAAACAATAAAAATCAATCATAATCAATCTAAAAGATGATTAGGCTGTTGTGTAAAATGTAGGAGGAGTTCTGGGAACCAGGGTCTTTTTGTATTAACATAACATAATTTTTTGACCCCCATTTGACCCCAGGGTGAAAATGAAAATTCCAAAATCTTATTGCACAACTAGAGGACACCACCAACCACCTCCCAAAAGATGGTTAGGCTACTGTGTAAAAGAAAAGAGGAGTTCAGGGAACCAGGGGTTTTTTTGTATAAAAAGCGTCATTTTCGACCCCCATTTGACCTCCAGGGTGAAAATAAAATTCCGAAACCTTACTGCACATCTACAGGACACCATTAACCATCTCCCAAAAGATGATTAGGCTACAGTGTAAAATGTAAGAGGAGTTCAGGGAACCAGGGGCTTTTTGCATAAAAAACGTCATTTTTCGACCCCCATTTGACCCCAAGGGTGAAAATGAAAATTCTGAAACCTTACTGCACATCTACAGGACACCTCTAACCATATCCCAAAAGATGATTATGCTACTGTATAAAATGTAAGAGGAGTTCAGGGAACCAGGGGCTTTTTGCATAAAAAACTTCATTTTTCGACCCCCATTTGACCCCCAAGGTGAAAATGAAAATTCCGAGAACTTACTGCGCATCTACACCACACCACCAACCATCACCCAAAAGATGATTAGGCTACTGTGTAAAATGTAAGAGGAGTTTGAGAAAGAGGAGTGTGACAGACGGACGAACGGACGGACAGACATGAGTAACAACAATATATCCGAACTTTCTTTAGAAAGTGCGGGTATAATTACATACGATCCCCCAGCAAAATTCAGTTAGAAGACACACTTCGCTAGTAGATTCACATAGAACATCATTAATCACTTGTGCCAGTCTAATATATGCATAATTTATAAATTCTAACTCTGTCTACGGTCGTGTAAGGGGCATCGTTTCATATTCATTTTTGTTATTGTCTGAATATGTACATTATCAGAAAGAGAAAGGAATAACGATATTGTATTACAAATAATCACCATCATAACAGCACATAGAAACTTTAACCAACAATTCAGACACCTGATTTAAACATCAACGTCAAAATAAAATCTACATGCCATGGGAAGAAATGTAAAAGTTATGACACTTTGCCCATCATGACTGCTCAAGTTTGCAGTGACTTGGCGTTATATTCTAATATGACGTCATATCTTGGTAGTTCAGAGAAGCAACAACGGCTGGTACACTGTGATATTTATCGGACAGCCTTATCCCAGCCGCGCGCCATGAATATGGCCGAGGCATATAGTGTTTGTCATGTCTGTCTTCCATCCTTCTGTCTGTCCTTCCATCTGTTCTTCTGTTGCGCGTTGCTTTTAGCTCAGTTCAAAGCTCAGTTTCAAAGAAACTATCCAAGATATTTTTATCAAACTTCATATGCTGATAGATATTAATAAGAGCTATGCAACTACATCAACATTTTTTTACCTTGACCTTTCCTTTGACCTTGACCTCACTTTCTTAAACTAGTGTTTAGCTCAGTTTTAAAGATAACATTAAAGAGAGTATAATCAAACTTCATATGTTGATGCATACTAATGTAAGCTATTCAACTGCATCAACATTTTTGACCTTGACTTTTCCTTTGACCTTGACTTCACTTTCCTTTAAATTAGTGTTTAGCTTAGTTTTAATGAAATCATTCAAGTTACTGTAATCAAACTTCATATGATGATACATACTGATGTAAGTTTTTCAACTGCATCAACTTTTTTGACCTTGACCTTTCCTTTGACCTTGACCTCACTTTTCTTAAACTAGTGTTTAACTCAGTTTTGAATAAACAATTAAAGATATATTTATCAAACCTCATATGCTGATACATACTGTTAAGAGCTATCAATGACATCAACTTTTTTGACCTTGACTTTTCCTTTGACCTTGACCTCACATTTTTAAATTAGTGTTTATCTACGTTATAAATTAACCATTTGTGACATTTTTATCAAACTTCATCTGCTAAAAGTAAATACATACTGATGTAATCTTTTCAACTGCATCAACATTTTGACTTCAACCTTACCTTTGACCTTGACCTTTCTTTTCTTAATTAAGTGTTAAGCTCAGTTTTAAATTAATCATTCACGATATTTTTATCAAACTTAATATGCTGATATGTATTAGTGAGAGCTATTCAACTGCATCAAATTTTTTTCAAGTTGCACTTTCCTGTGACCTTGACCTCCGTTCTCCATAATTTTTATTTTGCTTAGTTTCAAAAAACAATTTAAGATATTTTTATGTATTCATACACTTATACATAATTTGGTGAAAATTTATCATCTATATCCATTTTTTTTTTTTTAGATTTAAGTTTCAATTTTAAAGAAACTGTTCAAGATATTCTCAGCAAACTTCATACACTTATACAAATTTTCATGTTGCATTAGTAATATACATTCAGCAGGGCATCCATGTCCTGTGGACATATTTCTAGTTTTCAAATCATGACCTCCAGAGGTAGGGTCAGGCCACAATAAGGGATCAACGTTTTATATAGGAATAAAAGGAAAAAAAATCTTCAAAATTCATCTTTTCAAGAACAACAAGAGCATGATTAATATGGAAACATTCTCAAGAAATGTAGATTCAAGTTTGTACAAATCATGACCCCATGGGTTAGGGAGGGGTCATTTTTTCCTGCCCCTATTTGCCATCCACATGGAAATGCAAATTTTGAAACCATTTTAAACATTCACAGGACAAAACCAATCATCTTCCAAATGATCATGATTTAACGCTAATGCATAAAATATGAGGAAAGTTCTGGGAACCAGGGTGTTTAAACATGTTAAAAATTTTTTTTGAAAAAATTGACCCCCATTTGACCCCTAGGGTGAAAATGAAAATTCCTAAACCTTAATGCACATCTACAGGACATCACCAACCATCTCCCAAAAGATGATTCGGCTTCTATGTAAAATGTAAGAAGAGTTCAGGGAACCAAGGGCTTTTTGCATAAAAAAACATTTTTCGACCCCCATTGACCCCCAGGGTTAAAATGAAAATTCCGAAACCTTACTGCACATCTACATGACACCACCGACCATCTCCCAAAAGATGATTAAGCTACTGTGTAAAATGTAAGAGGAGTTCAGGGAATCAGGGGCTTTTTGCAAAAAAAGTCATTTTTTGACCCCATTTGACCCCAAGGGTGAAAATGAAAATACCGAAGCCTTACTGCACATCTACATGACACCACCAACCATCTCCCAAAAGATGATTAGGCTACTAAGTAAAAGGTAAGAGAAGTTTGAGAAAGAAGAGTGTGACAGACGGACATGAGTAACAACAATATACCTGAACTTTCTTTAGAATGCACATCTACAGGACATCACCAACCATCTCCCAAAAGATGATTCGGCTTCTATGTAAAATGTAAGAAGAGTTCAGGGAACCAAGGGCTTTTTGCATAAAAAAACATTTTTCGACCCCCATTGACCCCCAGGGTTAAAATGAAAATTCCGAAACCTTACTGCACATCTACATGACACCACCGACCATCTCCCAAAAGATGATTAAGCTACTGTGTAAAATGTAAGAGGAGTTCAGGGAATCAGGGGCTTTTTGCAAAAAAAGTCATTTTTTGACCCCATTTGACCTCAAGGGTGAAAATGAAAATACCGAAGCCTTACTGCACATCTACATGACACCACCAACCATCTCCCAAAAGATGATTAGGCTACTAAGTAAAAGGTAAGAGAAGTTTGAGAAAGAAGAGTGTGACAGACGGACATGAGTAACAACAATATACCTGAACTTTCTTTAGAAAGTGCTATAAAGAGTCTTCAACAGTAGCAGATTGTTTCTTCTGCTAATAGTTATTGATTAAATTAAAATAACTAATTCCGATGTGCATCTGCATGCACCAAATTTATCTTGCTAGCTTTCATCCTATAATTCCTCATTATGAAAAAAAATTAATCTGCCTGTCACTCTTTACGTCAGGCAGTGAGTCTAAATTAAGTAAACATCAATGACGACTAGTACGTTGCGCTGGTGTGGTGGTTTCCATATTAAATTTTCATACAGGCGATCTGGGTTGAATTCCGACTATGACTGACTTTTTTATTTATTTGTAGCTCAAATTTACGTTTTTATTTTAATAAATGTTTGTTTTTCTTCCGTGCGACTTCTGCGCTATTTTCATTTTTGTATAAATATATAAAATATTTAAAATCCTAGCGTTTTTGAAAATCCCGTTATATTTTCATGTGTCCTTACTACGAGAGTATATACATGTAATTTTACATGCAAAATATATCGCATGTAAAGATGGTTATTCGGACGGAAGACCTCTCCCTGCTCGCAACGAGTATCTAGTTTTTCCTTCTTCTTCGTACTGGGTCCTTTTATTGTCCGCGAGTGATTTTGGAAACTACTCATCCGATTGAGGTGAAACCATTTTAGGGTTATTAGGCATTTTATGTAAAAACGAAGGACATTTTGTGCGTACATGCATGCACGTGCGTGCAATGAGTGAAGTTACTGATGTAGTTAGTATGGCCTTAACTTATATATTTATTTATAAATGATTTGAAACTCAGTGTATAAAGATATATTACTAGTCTAGGCAAGATGACATGGTCAAATTATCATAAACTCACGCGCATGCATCTGTGTTTCACTCTGATTGGCTAAATCAAAAACCTCAGCATTTTCCTTGTTTTTTGACAAAATACTCTGATATTTAAAACAAAAGTATATATCATATGGTTCTACAAAATATTATATACGGAGATTCTTGAAAACACCCGCATACAATTTCCTTAGTTTTCAATAAAAGAGGGCGGAATTTAGTATAAAGAAAGGGATAATGGGTCGCTAAATTATGCCAACATTAAAATTGAATGTAAAGACATGCATACACGTGTTTTGAAATCTGATTAGGTAATACTTTATATGCTGTATCTCTCTTACTATTCGGAAAATAGTTTGACATTTAAGACATGGATATACATTATAAGGCACTATAAAAATATATATGTGAGAAATCGATGAAATATGCGCAAGCACGCGTGCTGAAATCTGATTGGCTAAGATTGAAAGTATATATCTTTCTTAATTTTTAACGATAGAAGAATAAATTCAGAGTATATGTAAATAATACGAGTATAGCATAAATATTTATGCTATAATTGTATTTCGATGGAGCTTAGTCAGGGCCCCATCCCTGGCAGCTGCCATAAATATTCGTGTAGGGAATTGAAATGTTATAGTATAGGTCTGGGAAATAAAATTTAAAAAAAAAAATAATAATACGAGTATCTATATCATGGAATCATAAGAAATGAATATGAGGACATGCATGCACGTGTGCTGAATTCCGATTGGTTAATCTTCAGCTTGCTGCAACTTTCAAAGTTTTTAGTGAAAACTTCTTTGGAAACTAAGTTGTTAAAGTCTGTAATACAAACATTTGACGAATTCAATAAAGGTTTTAGGGAATGGGTCACCAATAGGTACATGTAGTAGGGAAATAGTTTGGGGAACATCTGCAACAGTATCGGTTACAATTACAACTAGTTGTTTATAGACGTAAAGCAAAGGAGAATTAAAAGAGACGTGAATATCTGATCCATTGTATGATTGATGTCGCTTCTACTTTGCTACAGGTCCGAAACTTTACTAGATTATGTTAGGGAGAGGGTGGAGTTCATATCGTAAAACTTTTGAAAAATGTTTTTCCACGGTGTTCGCATTTACAGAATACAGTTTTCAACTAAATGTAAATATTTAACATGCAATAATTGGAATATTATCAAAGAGGTTTTGGTTCTTGATAGTATATTTATTTACATTGTTTTACTTTCTATGAATGACATTTTTCAATTCAAAAGAGTGTTGTGTGTTCAATTTGAAGCCATCGGTGAAACTCGGGACAAAGAACTAAAACTTAATTCCTTGTGTGAAATAGTTTCGCAAATCAAAAACCAATAAAGTATCCAGTAGTTGTTTTCGTATTTCACTTAAGAATACACTCTTAACTATTTTAAGCATCCAGTCTTAAATAATAATAAATAAAAAAGTTAATGTTAGATGTAAGACAGTTTTGTGATCCCGGAGCCAGATATCCTTAATCTTCCTAACTATGTGCAATACTAAATATATGGTTATAGGGATCTCGACCAAATCGAATAGGCCGTAATGTTATGAATATTCAGTTATATCTCAATAAGGTTCCTCAGTTTTGTGTTTCTATTAAGATTGGGAAAATCTATACCATATTGTTATATGCACAGGATGTCAACAACTCTTTTTGTAAACAGTTTTTATAGCCCATTGCATAAGTTTCCACACGTTCCTTTTTTAAGGTATGAAGTATAGTCACGGTGTTTCCAGTTTTGATTTGATTTGTCACTTTATGGCCTATTATTCAGAAACATTTATGGATATAGAGAATAAACTTTTTATGTTCTTGCTACACTGTGGAGTTCTATATAAATTATTGACCTAAAAGGTACACTGCTATGTTTCAAAAAACCAACAGAAAACCATCAATTTATTTGAATGCTATTTCTAAATATTTTATTACGCAATGAAGCATTACATATATCAATTGTAACCCTATTTCTTTGTCATGCATACCCTGAATTTACTTTTCATTTAGATGATGAAATACTATTAAATACTCTTTCAACACTGAATTTTATTTCTCTACAAAGACAATATATAACACCAAAAACAAAATTCATCCAAGTGATTCTCTTAGAATTTTTATTGAAATTTTAAAAAGGGCTTCAGAATTTTGAAGGCCTTTTCGGTAATGCTCAAGCCTTTTTAGGTCACCTGAGTCACTCAGGTGACCTATAGCTATCTGTTTCCGTTCGTCGGCGTCCGACGTGCGTCGTTCATCGTCCGTCGGTCGTAAACTTTTGAACATTTTCAGCTTCTTCTCTTGAACCACTGACCCAATTTCAACCAAATTTGGCATATAGCATCTATGGGTGAAGGGGAACAAAAATTGTGAATTTCATAGTCCCTGGCCCCCTGGGGCCTGAGGGCTGGGGCTAAAACCACCAATATTAATGCAGTCTTTAAAAATCTGAAAAAAATTGAATAAACTAACTAAGAACATAGTTATGATGAGCATGACTGCCTTTTCAGAAATTGTGAATTTTATGGCCCCTGGGTCAGGGGTTCAGGTGTTAGGGTGGGGCTCTATTGATTATATAGTTAAATTGCATTAATTCTTTGAAAATCTTCTTTTCTGCTCCTGGATATTAAATAAACTAAGTTCATAGTTATGATGGGCATGGTTGCCGCTTCCAAAATTGTGAATTTCCTGGCCCCAGGGTCAGGGGTTCAGGTGTTAGGGTGGGGCTCTATTGATTATATAGGGAAAATGCGTAATTTCTTTCCAAATCTTCTTCTCTGCTCTTGGGTATTATTCAGACAAAGGAAGTGCATGGTTATGATAAGGAAGAATACCTCTTCCAAAATTGTGAAATTCATGACCACTGGGTCAGGGGTTCTGGTGAAGGGGGGGCGGGGCACTCTAATTGATTATATAGTGAAAATGCATAATTTCTTTTAAAATATTTTTCTACTACTGCTTATAAAGCAAAGAAACAAGTATATAGTTATGATGAGCAAGGGTGCTTCTTCCAGAATTGTATGTTTATGGCCCCTGGGTCAGATGTTCTGGTATAAGGGTGGGGCTTTATTTATTTAATAATATAGTGAAAATGCTCTATGCTTCTGGGCATATTCGAGGCAAATATAGTAAAAGTTTTAATATGCAAAGGTATTTTTACCAGAATTTTGAACACCTGGACCATTTAGTCAAATGTTCTGGTCCTGGCCAGGGCTCTATTAACTTGTATTCTGCAGAGCAAAGTTATTTCCCTTTGCCATTCACCTTTCACAATTAATCACTGTAAACAATGAATTTGAAAGGTTAATAGAATAAAAGAATTATGCAAGAAAATTTATACAAAAAGTACTTTCATAGTTTTAATGATCAGGTAGACTTGGAAATAAAAGATGAATAAAAACAAGACAAAAATAACTTATCTTTTTAAATGTTCTTCAAAGGCCAAGAGAGGCCAATGTGAGAAGTAATAATATGGGGTTAAAAATAGACATTTTGTTAATAATCTGCGATAAATGGGGGACAGATAGATACTAGACCAATTATTTTGTTGATGCTAATCATACTATTTTTCTTGCTTTGGGGCAAAAAAGCTTCATTTATCAGTTTATGGATCCTCTTAATTGTTGTATTGTACTCAGGTGACCGTTAAGGCCCTTGGGCCTCTTATTCTAATCTCGCGACCTGCTCAGATTCCGGCGTTCCAGTGATACAGAAGTTTACAATATGTTCACAATTATTAGAGAACAGATTGTATTCTATGAGATCTCTGTTTTCTAAGCATTTTTCAATCAAGGCAACGGTCAACCCAGGACTGTGCCGCTCAATTTCATCGCACGGTGTAACGAAATATGACAGGAACGATCTTTCTAAACTCTGACATCGTTTCTTTGCTCCTCTGTAATTTCACCCCTTGAGAACTCTTTATATCTCCACCCATCTCAATCACTTCAAATTCTTCTCTGCTGTAGTCCACATCTGTTACAATTGCATGATGAGTATAGAGCAGGCGATGGAACTTTATGTGATCCCCCCTCCTTAGCTGATGGATGTTGTCTACAGGAACAGTCTACAAAATATATTGTAGCAAAGTACAATGACTACATGTATATCTTTCTGCTTTTTTTTTTTTAAATATCTAAATACTAAAAGTTAATTATCTTAAATTGAAATGAATTTTCATCCTTACAATGATCACGCTGTGAGTCCATTACCAAGTGACCCAGACATCTTGTTATGAAAATACACATATGCAGAGTTTATGTAAAATATTTTCATTTATTATTCTCTAGTGGGAGAAAGATTCATTGTCTAAACAACAAAAGACATTTTATGATGCTATATAAATTAGGATTCTTAATTATTTTCTTACGCTGGTTCTGTAACATGATTTTCAACAAATTTTTTAAAAATAATTTATAAGGAAAAATAAATTTTCAACAATTTATTTTTTCTATCTAAACAGATATACAGTTATAGTGAAAAAGGTGAAGATAACAATCTGTGATCGATCTCTTGAATCCTGTTTACAATACAAAACGTGAACAGGACAAAACACGGACCACTGGAAACCTAGAGGTGGGATAAGATGCCTAAGAGAAGTTAACATCCTCTGTCGACCTGTCATACCCGCGATCAGGTTGATCCAATCGTCACAATTAGTATAAAAACAATAACCTCAAAATCCGTGTGAAACATGGCAGTCAAAATACGACCTATAGATATAGGTTTCTATATCAAACAATGTTATTATAAGGACTATTAAAAATTAAGATATATATTTTAATTATAAAATATTTACAATTGTATGATTAAAAATATATCACAATAAATTAAATTTGCATCAAGTAAATTTAATTAGAACCATCATATAATGTAAAATCTTTTTTTTTCTTTTTAAATTTCTGTTTCTTTAAATTTTTATTTATAGGTATCAATGAATTTGATGAGGAAATCAAATATCCAGATATAAATTGTAAGTTTTAGAATAAAACATAACAAGAAGGGTGGATTTTTAATTTTTTTAAGGGGGATAACTTTGTTTATACTTTTACTTCCCTGACCGGAAGCGACGAATTCCCAAGTATAATAAATCTTCCATTGCCAGATGTTTTCATCATTCTCCTCGTTCGATAAGATATTTAAACTATATATTGCTTTTTGGGCAGTTGCAACCTTTGCAGAAAAAAAGTGAATAACCCGCTTAAGCAGAACTCTCTCTCTCTCTCTCTATTTCTGCAATTGTTGCAACCGGTAATAACGCGTTAACAAACAAAGAAACTTAGGTTAACTTATTGTTCATATTTATGTCTATATAAATAGTTGTATAAGGTAGATAGAAGTACGTATAACGTTGTATTCTTTATCTGTATGTTTTATTACATGGTGGAAGAACCCTCTGCTTCAAAAATCTTTAATATATATATATATATATATATATATATATATATATATATATATATATATATATATATATATATATATATATATATATATATATATATATATATATATATGGAAAGCACAAAGAAATTCACTCTTTATAAGGATGCCCACTTCCGCCTCAGTCCGGGGTTGAACTCTCGACCAACGGAACTTGTCTCCTAGCAGTACAGGAACAGAGCGCTAGACCGCTCTGCTATCTAGGCAAGTCAAAAAACTTGCTTTCGATGCCGATGGAATTCTCGCGGCGCTGCCCTACACTACACGGTCATTGAGAATGGAAGTGAGATACAGTTTTTATGGACATTAGTTTATTAGAGGATTGGTACCAATACACGTTGTAATGATATTAATTCTTATTTATAAAGCACATTTTACAACAACTCTTAAACTAACATAACTGCCCTAAGTGAAGAAATATTAATATAGAAAGCACAAAGAAATTCACTTTTATAAGGATACCCACTTCCGCCCCAGTCCGGGGTTGAACTCTCGACCAGCGGAACCTGTCTCCTAGCAGTACAGGAACAGCGCGCTAGACCGCTCGGCTATCTAGGCAAGTCAATATAAATAAAAAAGTGCATTATAAATAAAAATAAATTCCATTACAACGTGTATTGGTAACGATCCTCTAATAAACTAATGTCTACTAAACTAATCAGGACGATAAATTGTTATCGCTAGACCTATTATTTTGTGCGAACATTTTCTCGGACATGACGCGGATACTTAATGAAACATTTTAGAAATGACGATGAGCAACTCTAGATGTTCATTAAATATTTTGATTTTTTAAACTGACCACCGTTGTCATGGGAAAAAATTGTCAACAAATATTTTCAAGGTTGGCTTGTAAAATCTTTGTGAAATTTCACAAATGCATTTACATTTAAAATTTTTAAAACTGTTTCCATTACCGTGGAAACGATTGGACATTTTTTTTTATCACAACGAACGAGTGAACTAACGTGCACAGGAACAAAACTGCCGTTACATGATCAGTATGTATGGATCATTGTGTGTGTCTAGCAAACGAAATACAAGAATTAAAAGAGAAACTCAAATGCAAAAACAACCCCACTTTGTTGGACAAAAACACGCAGACACTTTTTAAGGTAGTGAAAAACAAGGAAACTGATGTGCAGGGTTTGAATTCTTTACCACAAAATTCAGCATCTCGACACACACAGTGTGATTTTACAGCCCCCGACAAGGAAGCAAAATATACCTCAGATTCGGGTACAAACACAGAACCATATATCAACACCACACCAACATGTACACCTGAAAGATCCTTTGAACAAAAGAAAACTTCTGGTGAAGCCAAACTTATTATAGGCAGCTCTATATTACAAAGGGTGAGAACCAGGGGACTGCAACAAGGTGTCCATGTAAGAACCAATAGAGGGATCAAGCTCTCCGGAATCAAGTCAAAATTATATCAAACCACTGTTGAAGATTACTCTCACATAATTGTCCACGCCGGGGGAAATGATGCCTCATCTCATAGAGATATAGATGCTGTAGAACACGACGCTGTAGAAATAATCAAAAACATCAAAAATCGGTCTCCAACAACCAAAGTTTATTTCTCAGAAGTTTTACCGAGACGGGATGTAGATGTTTCCACATGTGAATAATACGCTAAAATATGTTTGTGATGAGTACGGAGGTTTGTTTATATCTAATAAAAGTGTATTCAAAGAGGTCAACAAAGTGCATTATTGGAAAGACGGGATCCACCTTTCCGATAAGGGGACGTCAGCGCTGCTTAAACAGATGAACAGCGAAGTTCCAGTCTTACGTGGCAAGGGAGCCTTAAGGGACAACAGAAATTCCAGCTTTAACCAGTCCGTAACTTGTTATTTCTGTGGTGAACATGGACATACCTCTCGGCACTGCAGGCACGGATGAAAACTAGACTGCTGGAACTGCGGCGAACTAGGCCACAAGACCAAATTCTGTGTGTATTAGGTATCAGGCAAGGAATGTGTAGCCGTTTACGACAATACTAATTCTACCTTAAATTCAAATAGATATTCTATTCTAGGCACTGTATGTACTGAATGTAACAATTTTCAATGTTCTTGTTTAAATCACGCTAACAACTTTGTATATAATACCTCTGTTAAATTTGAATTGCCTAGAAAACCATATATTAAGAATAACACTCTCTTGGACAAAGTGAAAACTTCTCTAAATGATGAGAGCTCATTTATACAACCTGCTAACATTACGCCTCTTAAGATAAGCTCATTCAAACCTGTTTCACAAACAAAAAATCCAGTTCTTGTGACCAGTAACCAAATTCATACTTCACAAACACATAATGACCCAGGATCTGGATTGATAAAAAAAAAGGTTTACGATTCGGAAATTTAAATATTTGTCATATTATTCCTAAAATTGATGAAATTAAACTGTTGCTTCAAAGTTGACAATCTTTAGATATTTTAGGATTTTGTGAAACTTTTTTGACTGAGCAAGTAGGGAACTCAGAACTGTATATTGATGGGTTTGTTTTTGAAAGAAAGGATCGTACATTAAAGGCAGGTGGTGGAATTCTTATTTATATTTCTAGTGAAATTACATATAAACGTAGAACTGATTTTGAGATCAGTAATATTGAGACAATCTGGCTAGAGATAAATCTGAAAAATTCAAAACCTATATTTTATTGCTCTGCTTATCGTCCACCATCTGCCCCCTCCTGCTGGGCGGAGGACCTAGCAAGGGAGGTGAATCGTGCCTCCTGCTGTGACGACACTGAAATAATTCTAACAGGTGATTTCAATATTGATTTAATGAAAGACCCTCCACAATACTGGACATCTGCTTTAGAGGAATTTGGACTTTCACAGATAATTACTGTACCTACCCGAGTTACCAGTACCTCAAATACCTTAATTGATCATTTGTATACGACCAAACCAGATAACATATGTGAAATCTGTGTCCCCCCTATTGCTATCTCTGACCACTACCCTGTGTGTTCGACACGCAAAGGTAACTGCATGCAGCGAAAAGGCAAACATATTGAAATTCAATACCGAGACTTTAAAAAAATTAATGAAAATAATTTTCTTACAGATTTAGCAAACGCAAATTTAAACACTCTTCTCCAACTTGATGATCCAAACGAAATATTGAACAGTTTTTATGATTTATTTAATGACATTCTTAACAAGCATGCAAAAGTAAAAACAAAAAGAGTCAAGACAGATATTCGACCTAAATGGCTTACACAAGAAATTAACGAGGCTAGGCATTTACGTGATTTATACAATTTACGAGGGGATTCAGACAATTTCAGATTTTGGAGAAATAAAGTCACACAGCTAATTGATCAGGCCAAAACATCTTATTACAAATCAGCTATTGAAGAAAGCTCAAGTCCTAAAGAAATGTGGGGTTATTTAAACCAGTTGGCATCTCCAGACTCCAAAAACTTTACACCAACCCGTATCACTCAGAATGGTTCTGATTTTGAAAATTTACAGGATATAGTTGATATTTTTAATAAACACTTTACAGAAGTATCCAGTAAGTTATTGTCAGATATGTCAGTGCAAAATTTTGATTCTGAATTATTAAACAACTTTACAAAATCAAAACTTGGAATGAAAACTTTTTCAGTATTCACCAAATTAGTGAGACAGAAGTATTTAATATGTTGAATGCACTTGATGTAAATAAATCAGCAGGTGTTGATTTTATTGGCCCTCGTCTACTAAAACTTTCAGCTAATGTCATAAGCAAATCCATTACACATCTTATAAATGCTAGCATCATTAATGGTGTATTTCCATCACGTTTAAAGAAAGCAAAAATTACTCCTATTTTTAAGAATGGTGACCATGCTGATCCAGGAAACTACAGACCTATATCAATTCTTCCAACATTGTCCAAATTAATTGAAAAGCACATAGCCAATCAACTACGGGATTTTACCACTAACTTTGATCTTATATATAAATCACAATCTGGTTTTCGAGAGTTTCATTCCTGTCAAACAGCATTAACAAAACTAACAGACAATTGGTTACAAGCTATGGATCAAGGAAATCTTGTAGGGATAACTTTTCTAGATTTTAGTAAAGCATTCGATTTAGTTAATCACAATATTCTGATAAATAAACTTAAGTTGTATCACTTTGATCAAATGTCAATTAAATGGTTTTATTCCTATTTAAGCTCCAGGACACAATGTGTAAAACTAGGTACATATTCCTCTAACTTCTTGCCCGTCACAGCAGGTGTGCCTCAAGGTTCTATTTTAGGACCACTTTTATTTTTACTGTATATAAATGATCCTCCTCTGCATGTAAATAATACAGATATTGATTTGTTTGCTGATGATGCAACTTTACATACATATCATAATAATGTGCATTCTATTGAAAATGCCCTAAATGATGATTTGTGCGAGATTGAAAACTGGTGTTCTAGAAATCAAATGATGTTGAATATTGATAAGACAAAATGTATGCTTATGGGAACTCAACATAGAAAATCTAAGTTAACATCTTCAAAACTAGATTTGTGTGTATCAGACAAAGTTCTTAAAAATGTTGAATCAGAAAAACTCCTAGGAGTACATATTGATCATTCATTGCGCTATAATAGTCATATTGATTCTGTTTGCAAGTCCTTGACATATAAACTATTTACATTACGTAAAATGAAAAAAAATTCTCCCATTACACACACGAAAACTTTTCTATAATGCATATATTCTGCCTTCTTTGAATTATTGTTTGACTATTTGGGGCAATGCTCCAGGTGCTGGCATAGAAAGAGTTTTTAAATTACAAAAAAAGAGCAGCCAGAATTATATTAGATGTGGCACCAGATGCTCCATCACTACCATTATTTGTGAAACTTGGTTGGTTGACTATATATGAATTGATAGATTTTAACAAATACACATTGCTTTATAAAACACTTCATGGTATGGCACCTGATTATCTGAGAGACTCCTTTGAATTCATTTCCTCTAATAATTATATCCTACGTTCTGAATCCAATAATGACCTTAGTCTACCAAAGTATCGAACAAATATGTTTAAAAATTCTTTTCAATATTCAAGCGTTCATTTATGGAACAAATTACCACTACATGTACGTTTTTCATCAACTTTACAATCCTTTCATAAAAATGTAGAAAAATTTATCATCAATGGACGCAACATTTCTTAATTTGTAACTTGTTTCTATGTTTTAATGATATATACTTTTCTCAAATGCCTTTCACCTATGTCATATACTTGTATTTTTCTGATTATTGTACTGTTGTATTTATATTTGTACTATACATGCATAGAGGGCCCTGAGGAAGACTAGTGCTTTGCACTAATCGGGTTACCCTCTTTAAATAAAGTATTATTATTATTATTTATTATTATTATGAGGCACCGCATTGGTATTTATTGCTATTTAATGATATCACCTATTCGAATAAGTGATATCTCCTGTTTAAAAAAGGGATATCACTCATTCAAGTTGAATATGTGATATCACCTATTCGATAAGATTATATCACTTTTCGAATTGGTGATATCACCTTTTCGAATTGGCGATATCATCTATTGGAAATGATTAGGTGATATCACCTATTGGAATTGGTGATATCATCTATAGATCCAATAGATGATATCAACTTTCTGTTTTGAATTCGCGATGTCACCCATTCCATTTGGTGAAATAACCTATTTGCATTTCTTATAATTTTAAAATAAAAAAATGAAGACTCCCTTCCTCAAGACAGTTTAGCTTCAATGCAAAGGTAAGGATGAACTTTCATAAAGCTTTCAAAGAGCAATATTATTTTCTTAGCAGTGATTCAAAATTGTTGAAAATGATTTCATTATCCTTGCACAAACTTTCTAAAAAGATAATAAAGTTTCTAAGGACTTTCCGTATTTAATTTGAGGCATAGACTCTACTATTTCGGTATCGTATTGATCAAATGAACTGTAGATTTTCTGTAAGATCTTAATTTTTTGGCAAAAAGAGGAGAGGGAGCGCTCGTTTTAACTTACAATGTATATGTACACAAAAAAAAACCCATAAAACAACTTGGTTTGCATATGAAAAACTAGATTTCTATTGACCCTAATAAAATTCGGGCTGCCCTTTCCCCTCTGTGTTTTAGTCCAAGTCATTTAAAAGAATTTGTTTTCAATCCCTGTGAAATTATACAAATTTCACTTATAGTCAGTTTTTGCTATATTTATTGACACTTTCTCTCTGTTATAATTACATGTATCTGTGTGAAAAGAGACTGAACTTTTTAATTCCTGTATAGAGTATATAGTCTTGGGAGGAGTTGTTATTTCATACTTAATTTAATATGTGATATCACCTATTCAAATATGGGATATCACAAATTCAAAAGCTGAATAGGTGATATCACGAATTCGAATATAACTTAATGGCGGTAAGTACCAAAACGGCCCCTCATACCATTGCTTGCAATAGCATACATTCTAGTCTTGGTTCTTTTTATCATTTGTTTCATATTTCGATATTTTACTGATTAAAGACATTTATTGCCAATTAACAATTGGGTTGACTTTAGACGTCTCTGAAACATCAAGTAATTCTTCTTATTAAAATTGTAAGACACTTTTACTATATGTCGGAGAATTACATGTATGTACACTATTTAAATCATTCGCTACAAAAAGGCATTCGGACACAACTTAATTAACCGGTAGATAGACACTCTAAACTTTTTTTCTCTCTCTCTGTGGATAGTATAAGCGAAAATAAAAGGATTTTTAAATAAAATCAATGAAGCATAAGTCAAATCAGAATGAAAGCATTTCCACATAGTGTACATTGATGTCGATTAAAGTAGTCAACTTATCATAAATGAAATGCTAAAGATTTAATTAGAACAACAGATTCATCGCTATTTCTTCAATTTTCCTCAGGTGAACATTTTCATCCACAGCCCTCTTGATTTATTAATTCATATTTTTTTTAATCCCCCCCCCCAAAAAAAATAATAAATCTTAATAAAATCTCTCAGGGGTCATTTTTCTACGGGTGTCATTTTTCTTCACGTAGGGTACGCAGATTTTATAGGTGATGTCACTTTTTCTACAGGCAAAAGGGTCATATTTCGACATCGAATAATGACAGGGAATCATTTTTTGACGACAAATAATGAGCTCAATGGCCCTGAGTGCCGAGCATAGGTCAAAATTTGCAGCCCTCCGTGGGCAAGTGGTGGCGTCCATATGAGTGAACAATTCTCGAAAGGGACGTTAAACAACAAACAAACAAACAAAAGGTCATTGTGTTATTTCGTTTGAAAGTATTAATCGAAGACTTCTTTTATTCAATTCTAGTCAATTTTATTTGTTAATAAATATACAAAATATATTTTTATAAAATATTACACCCAAGAATTAAGATATATCAGTTGTAGTCTCAAGTCATTAGTATAATTTTTTTGTGCATTGGAGTATAATTCTTTATGACCCGTGTATTGAATATTGTACAGTTGACATATGGCAATGAAATGTTAGACAAAAGTTTTATAAATCCGCGATTGGGATTGTTTTCATTATTCTACTTTCTAGCCACTAACTTTTGTAACATATTCAAACACTGAAATGTTTATTTTGTTATGGGAATTAACGGTAGTAACCATTGCAGAAAAAAAATACATAATGGACATGAGTGTGTGGAAAATCATATAGTTTAAAATTTTTAAGTCTTTAATACTTCAAACTGTACATATGTAAACTTAAATTTGTGGGATGAAAATCATAATTTAATATTTTTTCACTAGTTCAATCACAATTTATTAATTGTAAATATCCAGCAAATCCTGTGTGTAATTGTAC
This sequence comes from Saccostrea echinata, assembly GCF_033153115.1. Taxonomy (NCBI): domain Eukaryota; kingdom Metazoa; phylum Mollusca; class Bivalvia; order Ostreida; family Ostreidae; genus Saccostrea; species Saccostrea echinata. Next base: position 21,302,632 of record NW_026889782.1, read on the forward strand.
ATAAATGCAAGTTATGCAAATGCTAACATGTAATTTGTAGACTTGCAATTTGTCAAATTATAACGTGTAAACTTTACTATAAAGATTTGTAATATCATGTGAGAATATATTTTAATAGTCTTCGCAGAGGAAGTGAGTATAGGGAAAAATCTCTTTTGTTAAGAAAGTGTAGTTTTGTAATGTAAAACCAACAGATATTTTGTAATGCGGATAATCTGTAGTTTTGTACTATGAAAATAAAGTTGGGAAATACCTGGAATTCTGTACTGTTTAACTTTATTCTTGGAAATACAGGTAATGTTTTATTCTTGGAAATAAAGGTAACGTTTTATTCTTGGAAATACGTGTAATGTAAAATTCAAAGCTGGGAAAACCTGTGACTTGGTAATTTGAAATTGAGGTTATTGAATTTTGCTGCACTTTCCAAATGAGCAAACTATTCTTCCTTATGCTTATACACACCGGTATTTCATTTCAACTGAAAAAAAAGTATATACGTTGCCTAGCTTATCTTAAATTAGTTATTTTTATGATAGAAAATTAAAAAAGTTATTCCACTTTTTTTAATTTTATTATTATTATTATTATTATTATCATTTTTATTTTTGCCGTTCAAAGACTGACCTCAACTAAATAACTCATTAAAAACTTTTTAGGTTTTAGAAGAAAAGCATGCGTTGTTTCTGAAAGAGACTATATATGCTAAAAATCAACAATAAAAATTACATTGAGATATTTACTTCAACGTCAGAGTGTCACAGAGTGGCTGGCGGCTTCCCAAATTACAATTCACTTTTTTTTTTATAAAGTAGTTTTATTTACAAAATATACAAAACACACGCGTTTTCTGCATGGCTTAATGGCTCAATGGCTGAATGGTTCAATGGCATAATGGCACAATGGCTTAATGGCTTTATGGCTTTATGGGATCTATAATATAAATTAAAGTTAGATACATAATATACTTCGCTCATACTTGTACATTTTCCTGTACATCCACTAAGGTGCATTTTACTGCTCTATACATAATTATACTTAGTTGCATTTTACTGCACTATACAAACTGCATTGTACATATACTTCATTACTTCTGTTTACTTTACAGAACTTTTACGTTCACACATAGACTAAGTGTACCACTTGTAGACAAATTTTACTTTAAGACGAATATTATACGCCATACTTTGTACATACAACACTATGTCTACATTATACATATACTCATACACTTATACTTTTACTTATAATATACATACATTACATGAGCAAATACTACTTTGAATCTAACTTACAAATAATAATATATAACAAAATTCTGTGGCCATTTCAGGAATAAAAACCGTCAATAAACCATTTTAATAATAATGATAAATAAAATACACTTACCCAGAATAGGTGGACTTCTGGTCATTAAATATAAAACAATTATTTAAACATACAGGGAAAACTTGAGCTGTCTTACAGCACGACTGCTCTGGACAATTGCTACGCCCAATCTGATTTCAGAATTGCACGGGATTTAAATCGCCGGGTAAAACCTGCTGAACAAGCTTAAAAGTATGGAGAACATATTGGGCAATAAATATTAGTTATACAGTAATTTGATAAAATATATGGAAACAATTATGGACATGAATTGTGACACAGAGAAGAAAGAGATCAATTTCAGAAAATTAACTAAAAATTTCACCAAGAACAAATAGTGCAAATATGCAAAATTTCTTGTTGATAGCTTCATTGGATAAGTCCCAATGAAATTCTAAAATTTGGATTCGTCCATGGACACGGAGGATTCTGCAGATATAATCACAACGTCATTTTATTGATACTTCAGCGTTAGACTTTGATTTCACATTAAAAGGATCGGAAAGCATTAACTGTTCTTTTTATGTCAACACTTTATAAAGTTCTAGGAACCAAACAGGCATAAATTCCCTCCACCCTAACCCCCTCCCAAAGTGTTGTTGTTGCTATTATCGTAACAAATTTTGCATAGAAATAAGAAAATAAAAACAAAATTTGTGTATGTGCTGAAAAAGTTAACAGATGCTAGCTCTGAATATAAAAATAAACATAGATTCTGGTCACTAGTGTTTGACCTTTTAACGTGTACGGTTCCAAGAAAATGATTCATTGGAATGCGGTTGTTTACTTGTTTATCAAAAGATGTATTTGGTTAGGAGGAAGGAGTAACCAATAGTTTTAAAGTGACCAGAGGTCAGTTGTTGGTATGAATTAGCTACACCAATTAAAATTTAAAGATTATGCAAAAGATAGAAAATGATTTTTAAAGTGCATTAGGAAATGAAAGAGTATTGGAGGACAGAATAATGGTAATTGAAATTCAAATCAAAATTTAAAGAATTTATTGCAAATTTCGAAGGAGTTTCAAATATGGAGATGTAAACCTACAAAGGTACACCTGGTATAAAATGAGCGGCCGGATTGACATAGTTCAGTCCGAAACTGGATTGTGTCTGTCTCTGCTTACATTTTATACAGGTGAGATCATTTTGTAGACTTGCGAGTTTTTATGAAAATTATTAAAATTTTCAGATGGCTAATTTTATTTACAGGTTAAAATATTTTATATTATAAGTAGTTATGTTTATTATAATGTTTAGTATCTTGTGTAAAATTATTTCTTGGAATCCTTAATAGAAAAAAAAATGGATTGTTTAATTTAATAAAAGTCAGAAACTGGATTGTGTCTGTCTCTGCTTACATTTTATAAAGGCTGGGCAAAAGAGCCACTCCCTAACACCTGTAAGCCGCTCTGGTGAGGAGAGGTCCTCAGATCTTAAAGGAATTTGGATTTGTGATATTCCAGAGTCATTTCGTAAAAATAAAAAGTTGACTTGGGTTACTCAGACCAAGCTAAACGATTATAAGAGTTATTCCACTTGGTGTGTCCTCTCACTGGCATAGCCAGAGATCCCGTGTTATATGAACAGAATGCATGATGATCCCAATGTCAATAGGGACTCTGCCTCCTCAAACTTCAATGGTTGAAGTATAGGGAAACTAAACAATTAGGCTGGAGTCCAGAATGAGGTTGACCCGGTTATGATACTATCTCAATGTCATATATTCTGAAATATCGCTTACAGTCAAACTGCATTATTCAGTATCACCTTTAGGTCTGGTGGCGTTATTTTGACGGTTATAACTTATGGTTTTAAAGCTCATTTGCTTTCACTATTGTTGAATGATTTGTCAGATAAATGTTACCGAAAAAACAAACAAACAAACAAACAAAAACAAAAACAAAAAACAAAAACAAAAAGCCATTAACACGATTCCTCTGCATTTTACTTGTTTTAGAAGTTGTTTTATGATTATCGCCCAAATTAGCCATTTTGACAATATTTAACGCAAAGAGATTTGACAAATTAGGTCATATAATTGTCAATTATGAGATTGAACTAGATAGTATAGTTTTAGATAGTATAGTATTATTACATTTTTTTTCCAATACATACTTTTTTATTTGGTGAGAATTTTTTTCATTGTAAAAATAGCTTTTCAGGGATATTTTGTTGAGTTGAAAAATAGCGCATTTTATATAAGCATGTGGTTACCCCCCCCCCCCCTTCCCCCTACACACACACGCTCAAATATTAAGTCAATTAATATCAAAGAGAAAGAAATATATTTACCTTTGTGCAAAATTTGCCTATAACTTTTTTAGCAATTACCTCTATGTTTCTGATTCTGAGCGTGAATAAAATTCTTCTTTTGTAACAGATCTTTGTGGCAAAAATCTGTTTATCGCACACAGTGTTAATTGGAAACACATAAGGGCTAAGATAGAGCGATAATCCTTTTATGTTAATTTCTTAAAATTATCCCTGCCTTCATATGTAAATATGTGCATGACATCATGACATAAAAAAGGGCGAAACGGTATAAGTGACATTTAGGATAACAATCAAGACAAAGATGGTAACAGGTACAGATGTGTCATTACAAATGTGTCGAATGATCATGTGATCATATATAGAGCTAACAGTGATTAAACTGTCTATATTTTTGGGATTTGTTTACATGGCACACAGATTTATATCAGTACTAAGAAAATATGGAAAACTCATTGAAAAGGCAAATGTGCACAGTCTCGTTATTTTTGAACCGCTGGTCAAATTTCAACCAACTAGTCAAAAACATCGATTGATATTAAAATTTACAATTGTTCAATTGAACAACCACGCCCATTTCCAAGGACAGTAAAATAAAATAAAAAGTGAAAAGATGAGGGAAGGGGGGTGGATTTTTTTCTTTCTCTCTCTCTCTCTCAAAGACCCAAGGTTATAAAAAGCAAACAAAATTTACGTGTTTCCACTTGTTAGTGTTTGGCCACCCAGGCTAAATATAGTGCAATCAATATAGGGGTCAGAAGCTTACACAGAAATATAAAAGTAAATCATTAAAAATATTTTTATCAAAAACAGCAGGGATATAGTTTATAATATCAATATGCAAGCATTCTTATGGAATGTACATTTAAAGTTGTCAAAATCATTGCCTAGTGCTAATAAAGTCCCAAAATATTGGTGAAAAAAATTACGTAAAATTTATTATCTAAGTATTACAGATTCAAAATGATAAAAACCACAGCCATGGGACAATATGAGAGGTCAAGTTCTTATATGGAATATATAGAAAGTAGTGTAAAACCAGGGTTCTGGCGTAGGTACCTTAAAATGGGCTCCTCATGGCTCCTTTGAGGAGACGATGATGTCATAAATTACAATGGAAACGAAAACTCCCTCTTTACTCATGAATGATTTCAAACAATTAATCATTGAAAATCGATAATAAAAGATATAATTGATCCTGTCATTAGTTAAAACAATAGAATTATAGAATATCAAAGAATATAACAAAAGTGTGTGGATTAAGCGCATTTTTAATCAATAGGCTATAGAAATCGATTTGTAGAATAAAACAAAAGGAATTTGCTGTTTCATAAATTTAGAATTGGAAATTCCACAACGTCATGGAATACATTACGCTCATTTTTGAAGGAAACAAAAGAGAAACAAATCTCTTTGAGATGAGACCCCAAAAATTGATTTAGCGGGATCACATGGGTCTTTTGATGGTCGCTAGTGGGTTTTTTCCAGGACCTAAACACACGATCTTCATCATACATTCAATCAATAAGGATTTGAATGTATTATTGGTTACTAATGGGGATCATACTGAATGAAACATTTAAATAGAGCATCAGTCAACCGGAAATTACAGGTAGGAACATGTCTCAATGAACACGGGCATTTAAATTCTACCGTGATTTATTTTTACCTGTAATGCCTTCAATCAAGAAAAGATTAAAAGAAGAACACAATGGGGTATTGAACAAGTCATTTAAAAATAAGCACCAGTCGACTGTTACATTATAGGTAGGAACATGTTGTAAAGAACAGGGGTATTTTAAATGTCTAATACATCCACCTCATTGATAAACTCCGGGGAAAAACAGGGTTACATGATATTCATCTACGTCTTAATTAATAATCTAAATCACATGGTTTTTATGATTTCTGACAGATCCTAATATGTTGCACTTACCTACAAAATGAGTATGAAATTGAGAAGTTTATAGAACTATCATTATAATGACTGTTTTCCAGTTAAACGTTTTGATGATATACCAGAGGGCAAAAGTTGTAAAACATTGCATAAAACCCTCTTGGCATAAATTGACTATCAAGATCAATAAAAATAATATCTTTTTGGGTGCTAGATCCATTATGACATCTGAATTTTCCCCCTTCTTTATGTCTATCAAAACTTTATGTAGAAAATGAAGCATTTTCATGGAATTCAATTAATTTGAGTCATGTCAAAAGTAACCGTTACACATATACACTGTTTGATATCATTTTAAAGCAGAGGTGATGAAGATATGAAAAAAACCGTTTTCTGAGAGATTGCATGTCGGCAATGTTGATGCATTTCTTTGTTCTGAGATGGAAAAAGATACTTTCATACTTTATTTTTGTTTCTCATGTTTGAAATCTTTTGATCAAAATCACTTTTCAAGAGACTAATATCTCTTGTAACTTCAAATTGCACACGAAACATGTTTCTATTGGTTTCATCACAACTGCTTCTAAATTGTGTCATCTGACTTTGAATTCCTTTGAATTGGTCACTTAGGACACTGGTATTATTTTTTCATATTAACAGAATCGGTAGATAATGGATGCACCTGGTAGACCTTCTCCAGCACCAGAGGACAGGCCTATATCATGATCAACATGAGTTGATTCATTATCAGGTTCAAGAACATTCATGGTAGAATGTTGGACATCACTTTGTTTGAAGAATACTTCATTGGGTTCATTGGATATATTAATTGTAATATATATTTTGTAATAAGAATGGAATGTCAATAAAAAATTTCTTGAGGAACTTAGTCTTATTTGTCAACGATTTACAGAAAAATAAATTCAATCAATTGACTAAAATCCCACTTCTGACACCAATGTAAGGCAAATACACCGTGCCTAAATATTTGTTTAAAATATGGTATAAATAATTGCTTTTTCTATACTCCTCAGCATTTCGTTATAAAAATAATAAGTGGGCTCTGTACATTTTGACAGTCTACAAAAAAGAGAAAGTCTTTGTATAAAAGAACAGTGTTATAATTTATTGTATAAAGTACATAATACAAACAGGCCCATGTAAGTTCAGAACAATATTGACAACGTTTTATCAATTAACAGTATTGATTTTAGTCCTGTTTTGATACAGTATAATATATCCCTTTGGACTAGAAGTAAAACACAACACAGCGTCTGACACACCGATAGTCGCTCGCGTGGCGCAGTGGTAGAGCGTCTGCTCTAGTGTCGCGAAGTAAGGAGTTGTTTCTTACGTCGGGGGTTCGAATCCCACTGTTGGACGTGGAGACCGGTCCTTCGGATTAGACAGTATAAACCGAGGACCCGTGTCGCAGTAGATGCTGGCACGAAAAAGATACCTCACTGCTCAATGGCCCTGAGTGCCGTGTATAGATAAAAATTTCCAGCTCTCTACCGGCAAATGGTGGTGTCTCCATAAGAGTGAAAAGTTATCGAGAGGGACGTTAAACAACAAACAAACAAAACCTAATTCATATATGATTTTAAAAAAGACAGAAATAGATGTTAATTGAAACATACAACAAATTTATAATATTTATGATAAACTTGATGACTCTAAATCTTCAATCTTCCGCTTCCCTTATCCTTTATAGAATATACCATTATCAATTGCATATATATGTCTCTCTCAGTTGAATCAATACGCAGGAACATCCTCTACCTACGAAAATTTCTTAAACTAGACGATCTATTGGTAAATAAGTTGAGGATACAAGGATATTAACACTCGCGATTAAATTAAAAATTTCGCAAATTTTATGGTCCATGCAATGAACTTGGAAGCAAATAAAGTAGAATGTTGATTGACGTTTTTCATAGAAATTGTTAGGCCATAATGTTCATAATGAATTATCTACTGATTTTTCAGCTTGCCCGAGGAGCGGACAGAGTGTGTGACCGGTTGGCAGGTGATGCTTACTCCAACACGGTACCTGATCCCACCTCTGATGTTTTAGAGGTGCTTGTTAGCATTGCTCCCTTTTTGTATAGTACCAATACACTTTTGAGTTTGATTATGTTTGTTATCTTCAAATTTCATTATCACAACTCCCTATGACCAAAGGAACACCAATATTGATTGTGAGGTAAAGGTCAAGGACAGAAATTCATAAAATGCAAATAACACTTTTCAGAGGATGATTTTAGTTTTCTTTGAGCTTTTTTTTTTTCAAAGTTATAAAACAAACCCCTATGCCATATAAAATACATTTTTTTTTTAATTTTTAGTGAAAAGTCCGATGGTCAAGGTGAGAAATTAATACATTCTGTCTGTATGTAATATTTTCATTACAAACAGTATCTCAAAAAGAATCTAAGCTTTTGCAATGAAGTTTTATATAACAACTCTCTATGGCCTAAAGAAGACTCCAGATGTTTTTTTAGGTACCGGTCACGGTAGCCTAGTGGTAGGGCGTTTGCTTTGTGATCGGGGGGCTCGGGTTCGATTTTCGTTCCAACACCTCGTCAAACCCACAACGTACACATAGGTAGTGACTGTTACTTCGCCAAGCGCCCGGCACTAGAAGTGAAAGTCACGGGTCTTTTGGATGAGACCTAAAAACTGATGACCCGTGTCAAAACAGGCGTTGGCACGATAAAGAATCCTCACTGCTCAATGGCCCTGATTGCCAAGTTTAAGTCTAATTTTGAAGCCCTTCACCGGCATACGGTGACATCTCTATATGAGTGAAAACAAAGTGGTCACCAAATTATGACTTCTGCCCTCTCTGAGCTTTTCAATGAAATTATACTGTACAACACCTGGAGACTTATAGTTGACCTCTTTAGTTTTTAGGTCAAATGCTCATGTCATGGTCAGAATTTCATACAATCCAAGGAATTGATTCCAGATTATAATATTCGTTTTCCCTGAGATTCTTCTGTGATATTTTATATCATAATTCCTAAAGACTTATAGAATACCCCGAAATTTTTAGGTCAAAATGTCAAGGTGAAAAATTCATCTCTTGCCATCTTTAGTTCTCTGTAAGCTTTTGCAATAAAACTTAATGTTATTAATTTCTTCAAAATATAAATATTCTTATTAACGAAAGGCATAAAGCTGAAAGGCCAAGGAAATTTCCTTCTTTTTCTTTCTGTATATATATATATATATATATATATATATATATATATATATATATATATATATATATATATATATATATATATATATATATATATATATATATAATTCAAAAGTAGTTAAAAGATGATGTCACACAGTGAAAATAATCATAAAAGAAAAAGAAAATGCACAGTTTCCAAATTTCATTTAACACAACCGCTTTCTGGATTTAACAATCCTTCTTCAGGTGTACATACTTTGAACTGATTTGTTTTGCTTGGTATTAATTTTTTGATAATTAATATTTTGATAAGTTCATGTCTTTCTTGTATAATTAATTTCTTAAATACTTTGTTTATTGAGACTGAGAAAATCATGATTTATTGTACAATTCAATTTTCCCGAACTTTTACGTTATACTATGACGTCATGGATTTATTCCTTCCCTGCAAAGACACTCATGACGTCATGACGTCATAGTTAACGTTACCAAGCAAAACAAATGAGTTCAAAGTATGTACACCTGAAGAAGGATTGTTAAATCCAGAGAGCGCTTGTGTTAAATGAAATTTGGAAACTGTGCATTTTCTTTTTCTTTTATATATATATATATATATATATATATATATATATATATATATATATATATATATATATATATATATATATATATACAGTCCCTGAAACGTTCTAGTTTCCCATTTTTCCTTTCGCTCACCGTACGTTCAGCGTGCGTTCACCGTTCGCTCTCCGTTCACAGTTTTGCGTGCAGCGTTCACCGTGCGCTCGCTTTCACCGTTCACAAAGTGTTCACCGTTCGCTCTTCGTTCGTTCACTTTGCGTTCACCTTGCGTTCAGCGTTCACTTATCGTTCAGTCTTCAGTGTTATTCGGAACTCCGAAGTGAAAGGACTTATCTTTTTTTAAGTAAGGATTTACAGGTTTTGAATTTAATAAATAACATACAGTGTTTAAAGAATCATTATTTCATGGGGGGAAAAATTATCTACAATATTTTTTTTTTTATTATTCTAACTTAGCTGTTAGGTTATTTATTTATCTGGAAAATAAATGTTGTTATAAGTACATGTATGTTCCTATGTAGAACGATGCTGAAAAATTAAATTTAAATACGGGTACTGATACTTCAAGCACTGCCACATTTTGTTGTTATGCTAAAGACGACAAATCGTTAATGGATAGATAATAATCGAAGTCAATTAATTTACCAACTGCAGCAAAAATACGAAAATATTTATTTCTATCACATTTTATCTCAAATAATACAGAAATACATGTTAGAACTTGTTCTGAGAATGATAAACTGTACTGCGGATATCCAGTTAATTAAATATCTTTAGAGCGAATTAAATTGATAGTGTGGTTTAAAAAAATATTTGTTTAAAATGTGATACATTAAAGAATTTTTTTCTACTTTACCTATATATAAAGTCTTTAATCAGAGAGAGAGAAATGCCTTTATAACATGATTATCATTTATATAACCAAGGTGATTCTCCAGTAATGATATTTTTCACCGTAACTTTATATGTTTGTCATTCGATATTATTAGGAGCCCCCCCCCCCCTTTCCCCTAAATCGGTTACTTAGTTAATATTTCCAGTATATTTCAATTAACATTTAAAAAGAAGTTAATGTGTTTTGTAGCACAAAAAATTCAGTCTCAAAACAAACATGCATCTAAACAAAGTCATTAAACAATAGTAGTTCAAAATATACATGTGCCGGCGGTGATATTTTAAATTGGCAGGGAGTATGTTTCAAATTCAAGCGACTTAATTATTCCAAGTATTTATTCCTAATGTATTTTATTTATTTATCTGTTTATTTATTTTTTTTAGAAATGTTGGATCTAGAAATGATAAGAAAAAATGTTAAAACTTCTTGGAAATACTAACACTTTGCCTTCGGTGTGACGAGACTTTCACACCTGCACAGTGTCGAATGATTTTGATTGACAGGTCAAGCACGTGGATTTCGTGTGAACTTGAAGCAGGAAAATAAAAACCGATTATGACTGTAAAACAAATGAATTTGTTGATTAAAAAATGGTTACTTTCACTGCCTGATATATTTAGAAAAAAAATAGAATTTTTGTTTGATATAGGTACAAACATTTGAGGAAGGGAGGTGGGGGGGGGGGCTAAAACCGAATCTCTCTCTCTCTCTCTCTCATTTGTCTGTTTAATAAAAAAAAACTATCACAGCATGTTACTTAAATATCAAATTGTGAAAATTTAATATATAACAAATAATATGATTGCCTCTTTGTATCATCTTGTCCGAGTATAATCACGGCCGAGAAATGTCTACAGATACATGTAGAAGCCTGCTCAATAAATCATCATAAAAAATAAAACTGACACATAAATATATTATTGCATTTAAATTTTAAAATACGAGAGTATTTATGCAATACATCCACATACCATTGTAAAATATTTTTTCTCATTATTTTACACGGAATCGCCTTGTATGGTTGTTACAACCGTTGTAATTCATTCTATAAGTCCGTAGTTTTCTATTCTAAAATCAACATTATTTGTAATGGTTTTATATATCAAATAAGAATAAACATATTTATTTTACAACTAGATTAATTTCATCTGTTATACTACAGCGTTCGGTAACAATTACAATGTTTTACAGCGATAAAAATCGTGTTATCAAAAAGTTGAATTTAAACATCGTACATATGTGCAGAAAATATTGTAAGAAACTTAAATTAATAATTTTACTTAATGTGCATGTATCGTCTTTCTTAGGACAATTTTCATTGATTTGTTTATTTATTTATTATTTATTATTTTTTTTTAGCACCAGGCATTAGAATACAATAGAATAGTTTCAATGCAAGAAAAAGATCAGAGGTATCCCGAATAAATCGTTCATCTTCCGTTCACCGTTCGTTCACCGTTCACTTTGCGCTCGCGTTTGCGCTCCGTTCGCGTTCTGCGTTCGCTCACCGTTCACCGTTCACACATCGTTCACCAAGTTGCGTTCAGCAGTCACACATCGTTCACTCACCGTTCGCTCTGCGTTCGTTCAGCGTTCGTTCAGCGTTCGTTCAGCGTTCGCTCACTGTTCAAGTAGGAAAGTAGAACGTTTCAGGGACTGTATATATATATATATATATATATATATATATATATATATATATATATATATATATATATATATATATATATATATATATATATATATATATATATTTTAAAATATAAAATTTATTAATATTAAATTTAATTAATATTAAATTTAAATTTTTTAATATATATATATATATATATATATATATATATATATATATATATATATATATATATATATATATATATATATATATATATATATATATATATATATATATATATATATATATCACTTTTTCCATTTTAAAATTCTTTCCTTTAAGTGGGGGACACATATACAGAATGTTTTATTTTATATTTACGAGATATTAATAAAAGAAGATTGCAAGATATGTAGCACTTTTTTTTCATTTAAGAAAGATTTATTCCAGAGGAAAAAAATATTTAGCACAAATGTTTACATTCAAAATCGTTCCATTTGTACGGTTTAGTCTGATTGCAGAGTTATTTAACAGAGTAATAAATTCAAATAACCTTTTAAGGTATTGTACACAAATGAAGCGCTGTGAAGCACTACACGGATGGAAGATATCTGAATTACACTATTCAGTAACGAGAAGCTAAGAAAATAGGTGTCACTGACGTATATATGCAGAAGGGCACTTGCTGGATATTACAAGCAGTCAGTTACGCAATATTGCCGTGACCGGTGACGTTACGCTCACACATGATATGATGTTTCCGTATATTATTTGCAAATCTTAGGTAGACCATTAATACAAATCTGAACCTTTGTTTCGTGCCATTATTTTTAAAATTTTCGAGAGATTGTATTGAATTAATTCAATCACAAGATTTTACCAAAACCAACAGCTTAAAAACTTTCGACTTTTCAACTTTATACTCAACCATTCCCTACGGTAAATTAACATTCAGGCTTTTTGATATCATTGACAGCTGCTTTTTCAATAAAAATGGAACCCGTAGATTTACTTACCTTGTCATTGGTCATCTGCAAAATTATTTTGTTAAAAAACATTCTGATTGTACACACAAGTAATCTGAAGTTGACATTAAAAGGATGCTTGAGTTTCTGATTGACAATATCTATGAGGTTTTTGGAGACCAGGTCTTCCAAAAATCTATTGGAACTCCCATGGGTTCCAATTGCGCCCGTTATAAGCAGACCTTTTTTCGTATTCATAGGAAGCAAAATTTGTCTAAAATTTTACACGTGATAAGAAGAAAACACTTGCTGTGGCCTTCAACTCGACATTTAGATATATCGACGACCCATTGTCAATTAACAATTGTTATTTCCATTCTTATGTCGATACGATATATCCCGGTGAGCTTGAGATAATAGGTACTACAGAGTCTGACACATCTGTTTCATATTTGGATATTTTACCTGAAATAGACGTTAATGGTAATCTAACAACCAAGCTTTATGATAAACGTGATGCATTTAACTTTTCAATCGTCAACTTCCCTTACTTATGCAGCAATATACCTTCATCACCTGCATACGGGGTTTATTTCTCTCAGTTGATTCGATACGCAAGAGCATGCTCTACGTATGTACAATTTCTAAAACGAGGTAAATTATTGACAAACAAATTGATGAAACAAGAATATCAGCAGTCTCGTTTAAAGTCATCATTTCCCAAGTTCTATGGTCGATACAATGTCCTCGTCAGCAAATACAGTTTATCATTGAGTCAAATGCTGACTGTCGTTTTTCATACTAATTGTTAGGCCATTATTTACACACTGAATTGTCGACGGATTTTTCCGTTATTTCCCGATCATGACAAGGAGCATACCGCGGGTGTGACCTCTAATGTTTTCGGAGGTCCGTGTTTGCTCTGCACCTATTTTGTAATGTTTAATGTTTTTTTTTTGAGCTGGAATACTGTTCGTTTTCTCCATATATTTCATTCTACCATGGTTTTGTAAACAGGGTTTGCATGTTTCACGCCGAAGTGACTCATTAAATCGCCTTTTGGCAATGGCATACACTTAATAGATCTTGACCCTTTTTTGAATATACATAACGGACACATTCTTGAACAGTGCCGCTGCTTTCCTGAAATCGAGAGCACAACATAATAAATACCTAAAATACTCGGTAAAGGTCACACATAATTCGAATAAAGTCAGATAACTTGAAATTTAAACTAATGATATTCGAATTCTATTTAAAGCAGCAGCACTTTCCATAAACTACATGTAATGTAGAAACAATGTATTACTTTTAATTCTAATTTTAATTAGGGAATTCCCTTGCGATATTGATATGTTTTTGTGACCTATATACAGTACACATTACATTCATTTATCAATTGACTGTCAGAGCGGCGTATACAATGTTATTTCAAATAATATGAAAGTCATGAGATTATGTAGTAACTTTACAAAAAATAAATCAGTTTACAAAGGTGTGTATTTATGCACGTTTATATTTTGTTGATTTTTCGAGGTACGTTTTAACAGTTCTGTGAAGCATTTTCATGCTTTTTTTAGTATATCGTACTTACTGAGCGATTTCGTTTGCTGAGTTTTGACTGCTGTCGTTGAAGGTCAGTCTTCCCATTTTCCGTCCTTCTTTTCTCCTGTTTATCATGCTTGTGACGTTGGTGAATGACTCTAAAATATACTGAAAGGAAACAGAAACGCAGGGTAACATAATATGCGATTTTTTTTTTCGAAAATTACGAAAACTGGTCAGATGAAAATCTTGACTACTGTGCACTACTGTGCACTAAAATCAGTGTTCAGAATTATAAAATCGTAAAATGTATGACGTCATACAGGGAAAGTGGTAAAAAGCCAAAAAAAAAAAAAAACGTGCAAATTGATGACGAGAAGTTTTTAAACGATCTTGTCGTACCATCTGATGTACTTGAGGTATACCTATTGTTTTTTGTTAGTTTCAGACAGTAGTTACAGAGCCATGTCCAGATCGGGTTATCCTTCCTGCCACTTGTCGATTCACCACCTTACTAACTACTCGGCTGGTCTCCGTAAAGTCCATCTTTTTCTCTTTAAACATGGGACTAAGTGGATGGTAGGGTCGAAATGCCCAACTGGTCTCTTTCATCTAAAGGCTAACTTGTTAAAACGGTTGAATAATATCCCTATCTGAAGGATAAACACATTGCTAAACTCCATGCAAAGAGAACCAAGGCTCTGACAGATGCGTGAGGTAGACATTGAAGATAATTAAAATTTTCGATTTTCCTTTTCGGGCGGTATCGTCATATGAGTTTCAATAACTCATGAATTATAATAAAAAATCAAATGAGATTTTGGTTAAATTTTCATTAAAGATGATTTCAAACGTTAGACTGAAAAATACATTAAGAAAAATAAAGTTAATTCACTTCAAAAGTTTACCCTTTCAGTGTATATCAAAATCATTTAATATAAAAAAAAAACAAAAACTTTAAAATTACACAAATTTTCAAAAATCATCAAGAAGTGTGTGAGCGAATGCTCACTTGCAATACCCCCGCTCTGATGTGAATATTGACTCCATCATAAGGCAGGCCTAAAGAGAAAGAGTGTGCTAAAATTTCAAGCGACTGTACAGAGTATTTGCTTAGAAAACTGTGAGTGAAATTTGGTACTGACAGTCACATGGATAATCAAGAAGTTGATATCAGATTCATGCAAACATGTATATCACTATATGGCATATCTAAACAAATACCGTGTTTTAATTTTAAGTATGTACAATGAGTAGTTGCTGAGAAAACTGCAGCGGAAATTTGGTACTTACAGGCGCGCAAATATACAGGAAGTTAATATACAATATACCTTTGTCTTTATCTATCTTTACTAAAAATAAATTGAAAGAAATGTTTGATACTATGTGATGTTCAAAACATTATGTCTATCAACTAAATAAAAATATTTTACAGTCTATTCAGAAAATAGTCTTCATCACTTAACACATATTTTAAATACAATTTATATATATTAAACATTGCAAATAATCTTGTTTAAAGGTCTTGAAAATATGAAAAACTTGCCGTAAATGATAAAAAAAATATCAAAACGACGAACTGATTTTCAATTTAAGAATGGGTTATCACGTGTTTTAATTTTAAAAACAATCATAGATAGAATAAATATGAGATGTCAGGAGTGCAAAGCAATAATAAGAATAGGGGCACTTCAAAATATAGTATTTTTTGTAAGAAAACTTGTATATCAAAATTCTATTTTGGATAAGATTTAAAGAATTGACTTAATAGGACAAAAGAGTGATTTTTGGGGAAAATATATCATTTCCTAATTATTTCTTTTATATTAAAAATATTCAAACCAGAATAAAAAAAAAATAAAATAGCAATCAAAAAACCATTTTTTCTTTCATCTATAAGAGAAGAAACCCAATCAAGGTTTAGATCTTACCATTTATATCCCTGATACAATTTGAATAACAAAAAACTGTAATTTCTTTTGATTATGTAATTTAGAAATTCTTTTGGGATGAAGTGATAATTTCTTTTTTTTCAAATAAAGGTTTACAAAAAATGCTGAAACTTTTGGATCCAATCGTCATGAAGTTCAACGAAAATGCATGTACAATATAATGATATAAGTGAAAAATATGTTATTGATATCGGTAGTTGAATTTAAAAAAATAGTCAATTTGTTGGTCATTATTTTTAAATTCACCCGCATGAATCTCAAATAATATTCAGGTCCGTGTTTGCCCTACTCCTGATTTGTATTTTTGAATAGATTTGAGGTTCAATACTGTTTGTTACCTCTATATATTTCATACATAACACAACAATAATTATAAAACGAACTCACGGGAAGGGGTTGCGTTATTGCCGAGTCTGCAAAAAGCATGTGCTGCATAAAAGTGTTATGTAGAAGGCGATTCTTTTTGCACAAATATTAACGTTACGCTTAATATTTTTGATAGTCTAGAAGAACCGTGACGAATTACAAGCATTCACATGCACAGCCCGACCTCCCTAGCTCCTGTTCTCCAATCAATCTAAGAGCAATCATATATCAAATATCTCCTTTAATTGGTTAATATGTTTAAAAAACTTCTCAGTAGAATTCTATTATATTGGGCATCTTGTGACTTATTGGTTATTCCGTTTATTAATTATATGATCTGTGGTGTTTGAAGAAACATAGAGCCCTGGAAAATCTTTGGGCTGATTTAAACAGTACGCTATTAAGCATGTCACGACGTGCCTCGTGTATGGGCATAACAGTGGCATATGTGTAATGAAAAAGGAGGAGTCTACTTCACAAAAGAATAAACACTTAAACCCGATTAAGTTCCTTTAATGAAGTTATTCTATTGGTTCGCGAACTTTTTGATCACACCTCCTATGTCTTCAAACCATGTTTACCTCACGATTCTAGCAGCCCTTTTCAATTATTATAGAATGCATGCTTTCAGACTGAGCAAATATAATGTTTTGATGTATCCCGATTAGCGTTGTTCTTTTGCATTATTTTGTCACGAATGACAGAAGATAGGCCAATTGCGATAGGTATATAGCTGGCTGTCGATAGGAGATATAAACGATGAAAATAAATAATCATTCTTGCTAAACAAACAATAAACTTATATGGGTGATTAAAAAGAAATGACCAAACACATATTTATCAACCTGCATTAAAGATACAGGCAAAGGGAATAAATTTCTATGTCTCAGTTTGTGTCAGCATATGTCTTTAGATAGTGTCTAATTACCTGCAAACCATCTCATTGATATCTCAATTCACAAAAAGGTTACGGCCAAAAATGAGGCAAAAAATGTCAGGAGAGCAACATCTTTTTGTGACATTTTAAAAATTCAATATTTTTTGAAGATCTGTGGAAAAAAAAAATAGTTGATGTTGATAATAAACACCTTCCTGATAATATACAAAGTATTGAGTTTAAATGTAGACAGCAGGAACTTTACATTTCTTTTGATTATATGTTTTAGAGAGTCTTTCAGGATGAAATTGTATATTTTTTTCAAAAGAAGGTTTACTTTTAAAAATTCTGAAACTTTTTTATCGAATTGTATTTTCTATTTAAATTTAAGGAATTTTAACAAGAATGCATGTACAATATGATGACATAAGTGAAAATATGTCATGGGTAGATGAATGTTTCAGAAAATTCAATTTGTTGGTCATTATCTTCGTATTCACCCGTATGAATCTCAAATAAATTCACGTCCGTGTTTGCTCTACTCCCGATTTGTATTTTTGAATTAACTTTCAGCATGAATGCTGTTCGTTATCTCTTTATATTCATACATAACACAATGAATATTATACAACAAACTGGCGGGGAGGGGGGTGCATAAAAGTATTATTTATATGGGGTTTCTTTTTGCAATACTTTTTGTAATACTTTTGACAGTCTAGGAGAACCTTGACGAATTCTTCTCAGTAAAGAACTGCGAACAATAGCATTGTTCTCACGCCTACCTCCAAGTCAATTTTCAGAAGTTAACATATTTGAATGATTTTTCATATCTATATAAATATTTATATGAATTTTCAAAAAAACATTGTTTCTTTGGGAAAATAAAGAGAGATAATTCTATAATTTTGGTAAAACTTGTGTTTTTCACTATAGAAATCAATGGAAAATGGAAAATATTTTTAAAATATCCCCCCCCCCTCCGTGAAACAAAATTCCTTTTTACAGTTAATATGGACTATTATTTCACAAATTCATGCCAAAGCTTTTTGTGCTTCACGGGGGGGGGGGGGGGCATATGTCTACAGAAAAAAAAACTACAAAAATACTTATTTTCCCCAATTTCAAAGGGGTTTACAACTAAAGCAAAGCATTTTATTGATAACATATGTTTAATTTTATATGAGTAAACATCAGAAAAGATTTAAGGAACATTTATTCATATCCAAGACTATTTTAATCTGTGGTGATATTTTAAAGATCAATTTCAATGAAAAGATATCGTCTAACCCCTCCTATTTAAATAGTTGGAATTAGGGATAATTAACAATTTAACACTGGAATTAAAATTATCAGTCAATTACCATTGAACTGTTCTTTGCATTCAACAAAGATTTTACGGCCAAATTGCCATAAGTATTGATTTAAGTGGGTGTAAAATGTAAGCGGGAATCGAGAGTTAACGTGCGTAGTTCTTATACTGGGCACTTTGTGACGAATTGGTTTTTCCTATTAGAAAAAAATAAGCTGTGGAAAAAATATGGAGCCATGAAAAATCTTTGGTCTGATTTGAACAATACTCTATTGAGCATGTCACGTAACCCCCTGGACCGCGTGCTTCGTGCGTGGGCAGAATAGTTGCTTATGTGTAATAAAACAGAAGGAGTCTACTTTTCAAAAGAATAAAAACTAAGACCCAATTTGGTTTCTTTTATGGAAGTTATTCTATTAGTTCACAAACTTTTTTATCACCCCCTCGTACTTCTTCAAACTTTTGGTCTTTGCAAATATAATGTTTTGATGTATCTGGCTTAGTATCGTCTCTTTGCATTATTTTGTCACAAATGACAGAGGAAAGGCTGATCTCCATAGATAATAGCTTACTGACTTCAATAGAAGATATTATCGAGAAAAATAAATAAGCATACTTGCTTAACAAACAATACTCATATGGATGAATAAAAAAAAATGGAAAAAAAGAAACACATATTTATCAATCTCCACTAAAAATACAGGCAATGGGAATAAATTTCTATGTCGCTGCATGTGTCTTTCGATAGTGTCTAAATACCTCCTATTTTTTTCATTGATATCTCAATACACAAAAACGTTACGCCCAAAAATGAGGCTAAAATTTATCAGGAGTGCAACACCTTTTTCTGACATTTTGAAAATTCAATATTTTTTGAAGATATTTGTAATAAATAATAATAGTTTATGTTGGGAATAAAGACTTTCCTGATAATATACAAAGGATTGAGTTTAAATGTAGACTGTAGCAAATTGTTTGACCAAGTTTTGGTCATGGCTGATGTTGAAAAAAATGTTAAACCATGTTAGAAGTGCAATTGGAAAAATATAGTGTTGCCACAAAAAAAAAAAAAAAAAAAAAAAAAAAAAAAAAAAAAACGATCGATTTTAAAAATCTGAATGACAATGAAGTCAAAAAAGAATTTTCAAAGTATAAAACAATATCTGATAAACAATTTAAAACTAAAAAAAATGTTGTTTAAATCAAAAACAGCATAAATGAGGGTCAAGTATCTGTGTATACCCAATAAAATTAGGAAGGCAACATTTGATCATGTTTTGCTCACCAGCATGAAAAAAAAAATTATCAGTATATGATTCTCTGTTTTTTTTTTTTTTTTTTTTTTTTTGGAAAGAAGACACGAAGAACAGTTTTACCAAATAGATGTATCAATTACGTGGTCTGTTTGTATTTAAGATCTATATATCTATGGTCAGGAGTTCAACACATGATTTAAAGATTCAAGTAATATGATGAAAACATCTTGTATCCATGCTAAGACATATTCTTTGATTAATAATAATCTATTTCAATAATTTAGTAATAAATTATTGACATTTTTTTTTATTATAATTCTTTTCTTTTTCAACTTAATCAATTCAGATCTTCATATTTTATCTTTTCTTCGATTTTTAGTGGATGTAAAAAAAATAAACACACTAAAAATGATATACAATTCAAGTAATTCCACCTCATCTTCACTGAAACAACAGAACAAGTTCTGAGGTAGTTTTCACAATTCTTCTTTAAAGATCCCCATGCTCTTGGTCAGGAATGCAAAAAAACATATTAGAGTTATTGCTTGTCAAGTATGAATAAACATTAAAAAAAAAATTATGAATAGAATGTTTCTGGTTGATCTCAGCTGCTAACAGTGTTTTGCGGCTAGGATAAGGATGTCCGTAAAATATCAATCTGTTCTAATAGTAATATTTCTTTAAACTACCTGGGTAGGACGTCATAATAGCATATGACGTCAAGTCACTGCATACCTGAGCTGACATCATGGGGAAAGTGTCATAACTTTTACATTCCTTTTACATGGCATTTAGAATTTTTTTGCATTGTTGTTTAATTCCAGAGTCGAGGTTTTTGTTTTTGCTCCAGTGTTCTGTTATAATGTTGAACATTTAGATTTTAATATCGTTATTCCTTTTCCTTGTCCGATATACACATATTCAAACAATAACAAAAAAGAAAAAAAAATAATGTGAAACGCTCCCCTTACACGTCCGTAGACAGAGCTATGAAGTTTATGAATCATGTATATATTTGACCGGCGCAAGTAATTTATAAGGATAAATTGAAGATATTCTTTTGAATCTACACGGAAAAGATGTCTTCTAACTGAATTTTGCTGGGGGATTGTGTGTAATTTATCCTATTTTGTACAAATTGTAATAAAGAGTGGAACCCCCCCCCCCCGCTTTTTTGTGGTTCAATTGAATTTCTCGTTAAATATTTTCTTAAGAAGTAAAATCAGATTTGCCCCCAGCACTTTATATGTATCAGTGGTCACGATAAATTGACTTATGTAACAAACTTTTCACAATAATTTTGTTTTGCACTTGTGTCGATGTGATTTTTGTGCAACATTTAAGAATTCAAAAGTGTTCGTCACGTGATCAACAGTCTTGTGACATCACAAAAATGTTTAATTATAATACCAGGTTAAACTCTTATTACAAGTTGACTGCAAATTCATACATAGACAACATACTGAAATTAAAATCTAGCTCAAAATGAAATGTATATTTTTAATGCTTTTAAAGCCTTCTGACAGCTTTAACATAGCTGCGTTGTCCTATGAATGAAAATATACTATAAAATATATTTTATCTTCTAAATATATCTTTTGGCTTGTTTGTTTGTTTGTTTGTTTTTTTTTTTGGACATAAGTAGGGAATAATTCAAGGTAAAAAGCCAAGTTTAAATACTCTCTCTTTTTCTAATTATGAAGTACTAGTCTTTAAATATTGCAGTTTTGTTACCTAACATTTTGTTGCTAACATTTTATCAATTTTTGTGTTCTATGGTTTTATTTTTACTGCGGTCATCAGTTCAACAAAACGGTTTTATTATTATCAATGACCTTCATCTATCCTTACTAAAAGTAAATTGAAAAAAAAAAATTATTCTATGTGAAATTCAAAACTTTGTCTTTCAACTAATTACAGGCATTTTACAAGTAATTCAGAAAATGAATAATTTTCATTACTTAACACATATTTATATATATATAAGATGTATATATATTACATATTACAAATAATCATGTTTTGAGGTCATGAAAATATGAAAAAAATTGCCATAAATGATAAGAAATATCAAAAGGACGATCTGATTTACAAACTAAGAATGGTCTATTGTGTTATAATTATAATTGTCAGGAGTGCAACACAGTAATTCAAATAGGAGCACTTCAAAATTTGGTATCTTTGGTAAGTAAAATTGTATATCAAAATTCTTTTTTGGCTTAGATTTAAAGAAATGACTTAAAAGGACAATGAAGTGATTTTGGGAATAATTTATTTTTTCATAATTATTTCTTTCATATTAAAACTTATCAAACCAGAATCGAAAAAAATAATGTAGAATAAAAATCTAAATCCAATTTCCCCAACTTATACAGGAGAAACCCAATCAAGGTATATATCTAATCATTTATATCCCTGAAACCATTTTGAAGCATAAAAACTGTAATTTCTTTTGATTATGTATTTTAGAAAGTTTTTAGGATGAGGTGATATTTTTTTTTCAAATAAAATTTTGCTAATAAAAATGCGGAAACTTTTTTTTTCTAATTTAGCAAGAATGCATGTACAATATGATGATATAAGTGAAAATATGTTGTGGATAGTTGAATATTTAAAAAAAAAAATCAATTTGATGGTCATTATTTTTTAATTCACCCATATGAATCACACACAATATTCACGTCCGTGTTTGTCCTACTCCAGATTTGTATTTTTTGAATGGACTTTCAGATTCAATACTGTTCGTTATCTCTATATATTTCCTACATAACACAATGAATATTATACAACGAACTGGCGGAGGGATGTCTTATTGACGAGTCTGCATAAAGCCTGAGCTGCATAAAAGTATTACGAAGAAGGAGATTCTTTTTGCACTATAATTAACTTTACGCTTAACATTCTTGACAGTCTAAAAGAACCGTGACGAATTGCAAGCATTCACATTTACAGTCCAATCTTTCTAGGTCCGGTTATCAAATTCATCTGAGAGCTGTCATATATCAAACATTTCTTTAATTGGTTAATGTGTTTGAAAAAAAACTTCACAATAGAATCTTTCTATTATATTGGGCAATTTGACTAATTGGTTATTCCTTTTATAAATTAATATGCTGTGTGGTGTGTGAAGAAATATAGAGCCCTGGAAAATCTTTGGGCTGGTTTGAATAGTACGCTATTGAGCATGTCACGACGTGCCTCGTGTGTGGGAATAACAGTGGCATCTGTAATGAAAAAGGAGGAATCTACTCCACAGAATAAACACTAAAACCCGATTGAGTTCCTTTAATGAAGTTATTCTATTGCTTTGTGAACTTTTTGATCACACCTCCTATTTCTTCAAACCATGTTTACCTCACAATTATAGCAGCCGTTTTCAATTATTATAGAACACAAGCTTTCGGTCTGTGCAAATATAATTGATGTATCCCGATTAGCGTCGTTCTTTTGCATTATTTTGTCACGAATGACAGAGGATAGGCCGACTGCGATACGTAGATAGCTGACTGTCAATAGGAGATATAAATGATGAAAATAAATAATCATTCTTGCTAAACAAACAATAAACTTATATGGGTGATTTTAAAAAAAATGGCCAAACACATATTTATCAACTAGCATTAAAGATACAGGCAAAGGGAATAAATTTGTATGTCCCAGCATGTGTCAGCATGTCTCTTTAGATAATGTCTAATTACATGTACCTGCAAGATATCTCATTGATATCTCAATTGACAAAAAGGTTACGCCCAAAAATTAGGCTAAAATTTATCAGGAGTGCAACACTTTTTTCTGACATTTTGAAAATTCAATATATTTGAAAGATTTGTGAAAAAATAGAAATAGTTGACGTTGATAAAAAAGATGTTATGGGTAGTTGAAAATGTTTCATAAAATTCAATTAGATTGTCATTATCTTCGTATTCACCCGTATGAATCTCACATAAATTCACGTCCGTGTTTGCTCTACTCCCGATTTGTATTTTTGAATTAACTTTCAGCATGAATGCTGTTCGTTATCTCTTTTTATTCATACATAACACAATGAATATTATACAACAAACTGGCGGGGAGGGGGGTGCATAAAAGTATTATGTAGATGGGGTTTCTTTTTGCAATACTTTTTGTAATACTTTTGACAGTTTAGGAGAACCTTGACGAATTCTTTTCAGTAAAGAACTGCGAACGATAGCATTGTTCTCACGCCTACCTCCAAGTCAATTTTCAGAAGTTAACACATTTGAATGATTTTTCATATCTATATAGATATTTATATGAATTTTCATAAAACATTGTTTCTTTGGGAAAACAAAGAGAGATAACTCTATAATTTTGGTAAAACTTGTGTTTTTCACTATAGAAATCAATGTAAAACGGAAAATATTTTAAAAACATCTTCCTCCCCCCCCCCCCCCTCCCCCCCGTGAAACAAAAATTCCTTTTTACAGGTAATATGGACTATTATTTCACAAATTCATGCCAAAGCTTTTTGTGTTTCACGAGGGGGGGGGGGGGCATATGTCTACAGAAAAAAAACTACAAAAATACTTATTTTCCCCAATTTCAAAGGGGTTTACAACTAAAGCAAAGCATTTTATTGATAACATATGTTTAATTTTATATGAGTAAAACATCAGAAAAGATTTAAGGAACATTTATTCATATCCAAGACTATTTTAAACTGTGGTGATATTTTAAAGATCAATTTCAATGAAAAGATATCGTCTAACCCCTCCTATTTAAATAGTTGGAATTAGGGATAATTAACAATTTAACACTGGAATTAAAATTATCAGTCAATTACCATTGAACTGTTCTTTGCATTCAACAAAGATTTTACGGCCAAATTGCCATAAGTATTGATATAAGTGGGTGTAAAATGTAAGCGGGAATCGAGAGTTAACGTGCGTAGTTCTTATATTGGGCACTTTGTGACGAATTGGCTATTCCTATTAGAAAAAAATAAGCTGTGGAAAAAATATGGAGCCATGAAAAATCTTTGGTCTGATTTGAACAATACTCTATTGAGCATGTCACGTAACCCCCTGGACCGCGTGCTTCGTGCGTGGGCAGAATAGTTGCTTATGTGTAATAAAACAGAAGGAGTCTACTTTTCAAAAGAATAAAAACTAAGACCCAATTTGGTTTCTTTTATGGAAGTTATTCTATTAGTTCACAAACTTTTTTATCACCCCCTCGTACTTCTTCAAACTTTTGGTCTTTGCAAATATAATGTTTTGATGTATCTGGCTTAGTATCGTCTCTTTGCATTATTTTGTCACAAATGACAGAGGAAAGGCTGATCTCCATAGATAATAGCTTACTGACTTCAATAGAAGATATTATCGAGAAAAATAAATAAGCATACTTGCTTAACATACAATACTTATATGGATGAATTAAAAAAAAATGAAAAAAAGAAACACATATTTATCAATCTCCACTAAAAATACAGGCAATGGGAATAAATTTCTATGTCGCTGCATGTGTCTTTCGATAGTGTCTAAACACCTGCTAATTTTTTCATTGATATCTCAATACACAAAAACGTTACGCCCAAAAATGAGGCTAAAATTTATCAGGAGTGCAACACCTTTTTCTGACATTTTGAAAATTCAATATTTTTTGAAGATATTTGTAATAAATAATAATAGTTTATGTTGGGAATAAGACTTTCCTGATAATATACAAAGTATTGAGTTTAAATGTAGACTGTAGCAAATTGTTTGACCAAGTTTTGGTCATGGCTGATGTTGAAAAAAATTGTTAAACCATGTTAGAAGTGCAATTGGGAAAATATAGTGTTGCCAAAAAAAAAACCGATTGATTTTAAAAATCTGAATGACAATGAAGTCAAAAAAGAATTTTCAAAGTATAAAACAATATCTGATAAACAATTTAAAACTAAAAAAAAATGTTTAAATCAAAAACAGCATTAATGAGGGTCAGGTATCTGTGTATACCCAATAAAATTAGGAAGGCAACATTTGATCATGTTTTGCTCACCAGCATGAAAAAAAGTTATCAGTATATGATTCTCTGTTTTTTTTTTTGTTTTTTTTTTTTGAAAGAAGACACGAAGAACAGTTTTACCAAATAGATGTATCAATTACGTGGTCTGTTTGTATTTAAGATCTATATATCTATGGTCAGGAGTTCAACACATGATTTAAAGATTCAAGTAATATGATGAAAACATCTTGTATCCATGCTAAGACATATTCTTTGATTAATAATAATCTATTTCAATAATTTAGTAATAAATTATTGACATTTTTTTTTATTGAAATACTTTTCTTTTTCAACTTAATCAATTCAGATCTTCATATTTTATCTTTTCTTTGATTTTTAGTGGATGTAAAAAAAATAAACACACTAAAAATGATATACAATTCAAGTAATTCCACCTCATCTTCACTGAAACAACAGAACAAGTTCTGAGGTAGTTTTCACAATTCTTCTTTAAAGATCCCCATGCTCTTGGTCAGGAATACAAAAAAACATATTAGAGTTATTGCTTATCAAGTATGGATAAACATTAAAAAAGAATTATGAATAGAATGTTTCTGGTTGATCTCAGCTGCTTACAGTGTTTCGCGGCCAGGATAAGGATGTCCGTAAAATATCAATCTGTTCTAATAGTAGTAATTTCTCTAAACTACCTGGATAGGACGTCATAATAGCATATGACGTCAAGTCACTGCATACCTGAGCTGACATCATGGGGAAAGTGTCATAACTTTTACATTCCTTTTACATGGCATGTAGAATTTTTTTTTGCATTGTTGTTTAATTCCAGAGTCGAGGTTTTTGCTCCAGTGTTCTGTTATAATGTTGAACATTTAGATTTTAATATCGTTATTCCTTTTCCTTGTCCGATATACACATATTCAAACAATAAAAAAAAAATTAATGTGAAACGCTCCCCTTACACGTCCGTAGACAGAGCTAAAGTTTATGAATCATGTATATATTTGACCGGCGCAAGTAATTTATAAGGATAAATTGAAGATATTCTTTTGAATCTACACGGAAAAGATGTCTTCTAACTGAATTTTGCTGGGAAAAAAGTGTGTAATTTATCCTATTTTGTACAAATTGTAATAAAGAGTGGAACCCCCCCCCCTTTTTGTTGGTCAATTGAATTTCTCGTTAAATATTTTCTTAAGAAGTAAAATCAGATTTGCCCCCAGCACTTTATATGTATCAGTGGTCACGATAAATTGACTTATGTAACAAACTTTTCACAATAATTTTGTTTTGCACTTGTGTCGATGTGATTTTTGTGCAACATTTAAGAATTCAAAAGTGTTCGTCACGTGATCAACAGTCTTGTGACATCACAAAAATGTTTAATTTTAATACCAGATTAAACTCTTATTACAAGTTGACTGCAAATTCATACATAGACAACATACTGAAATTAAAATCTAGCTCAAAATGAAATGTATATTTTTAATGCTTTTAAAGCCTTCTGACAGCTTTAACATAGCTGCGTTGTCCTATGAATGAAAATATACTATAAAATATATTTTATCTTCTAAATATATCTTTTGGCTTGTTTGTTTGTTTGTTTGGTTTTTTTTTTTTTTTTTTTTTTTTTTTTTTTTTTTTTTTTTTTTTTTTTTTGGACATAAGTAGGGAATAATTCAAGGTAAAAGGCCAAGTTTAAATACTCTCTCTTTTTCTAATTATGAAGTACTAGTCTTTAAATATTGCACAGTTTTGTTACCACATGATGTTGCTAACATTTTATCAATTTTTGTGTTCTATGGTTTTATTTTTACTGCGGTCATCAGTT
Source organism: Saccostrea echinata (assembly GCF_033153115.1). Classification (NCBI taxonomy): domain Eukaryota; kingdom Metazoa; phylum Mollusca; class Bivalvia; order Ostreida; family Ostreidae; genus Saccostrea; species Saccostrea echinata. Next base: position 21,330,520 of record NW_026889782.1, read on the forward strand.
CAACAAAACGGTTTCATTATTATCAATGACCTTCATCTATCCCTACTAAAAGTAAATTGAAAAAAAAATAATTATTCATTCTATGTGAAATTCAAAACTTTATGTCTTTCAACTAATTACAGGCATTTTACAAGTAATTCAAAAAATGAATAATTTTCATTACTTAACACATATTTTTATATATATATAAGATGTATATATATTACATATTACAAATAATCATATTTTGAGGTCATGAAAATATGAAAAAAATTGCCATAAATGATAAGAAATATCAAAAGGACGATCTGATTTACAAACTAAGAATGGTCTATTGTGTTATAATTTTAATTATAATTGTCAGGAGTGCAACACAGTAATTCAAAAAGGGGCACTTCAAAATTTGGTATCTTTGGTAAGTAAAATTGTATATCAAAATTCCTTTTTGGCTTAGATTTAAAGAAATGACTTAAAAGGACAATGAAGTGATTTGGGGAATAATTTATTTTTTCATAATTATTTCTTTCATATTAAAACTTATCAAACCAGAATCGAAAAAAATAATGTAGAATAAAATTTAAATCCAATTTCCCCAACTTATACAGGAGGAAAAACCCAATCAAGGTATATATCTAATCATTTATATCCCTGAAACCATTTTGAAGCATAAAAACTGTAATTTCTTTTGATTATGTATTTTAGAAAGTTTTTAGGATGAGGTGATATTTTTCTTTTCAAATAAAATTTTGCTAATAAAAATGCGGAAACTTTTTTTTTTTCTAATTTAGCAAGAATGCATGTACAATATGATGATATAAGTGAAAATATGTTGTGGATAGTTGAATATTTAAAAAAAAATCAATTTGATGGTCATTATTTTTTAATTCACCCATATGAATCACACACAATATTCACGTCCGTGTTTGTCCTACTCCAGATTTGTATTTTTTGAATGGACTTTCAGATTCAATACTGTTCGTTATCTCTATATATTTCCTACATAACACAATGAATATTATACAACGAACTGGCGGAGGGATGTCTTATTGACGAGTCTGCATAAAGCCTGAGCTGCATAAAAGTATTACGAAGAAGGAGATTCTTTTTGCACTATAATTAACTTTACGCTTAACATTCTTGACAGTCTAAAAGAACCGTGACGAATTGCAAGGGTTCACATTTACAGTCCAATCTTTCTAGGTCCGGTTATCAAATTCATCTGAGAGCTGTCATATATCAAACATTTCTTTAATTTGTTAATGTGTTTGAAAAAAAAAACTTCACAGTAGAATCTTTCTATTATATTGGGCAATTTGACTAATTGGTTATTCCTTTTATAAATTAATATGCTGTGTGGTGTGTGAAGAAATATAGAGCCCTGGAAAATCTTTGGGCTGGTTTGAATAGTACGCTATTGAGCATGTCACGACGTGTCTCGTGTGTGGGAATAACAGTGGCATATGTGTAATGAAAAAGGAGGAATCTACTCCACAGAATAAACACTAAAACCCGATTGAGTTCCTTAAATGAAGTTATTCTATTGGTTTGTGAACTTTTTGATCACACCTCCTATTTCTTCAAACCATGTTTACCTCACAATTATAGCAGCCGTTTTCAATTATTATAGAACACAAGCTTTCGGTTTGTGCAAATATAATTGATGTATCCCGATTAGCGTCGTTCTTTTGCATTATTTTGTCACGAATGACAGAGGATAGGCCGACTGCGATACGTAGATAGCTGACTGTCAATAGGAGATATAAATGATGAAAATAAATAATCATTCTTGCTAAACAAACAATAAACTTATATGGGTGATTTAAAAAAAATGACCAAACACATATTTATCAACTAGCATTAAAGATACAGGCAAAGGGAATAAATTTGTATGTCCCAGCATGTGTCAGCATGTCTCTTTAAATAATGTCTAATTACATGTACCTGCAAGATATCTCATTGATATCTCAATTGACAAAAAGGTTACGTCCAAAAATTAGGCTAAAATTTATCAGGAGTGCAACACCTTTTTTCTGACATTTTGAAAATTCAATATATTTGAAAGATTTGTGAAAAAATAAAAATGGTAGTTGAATGTTTCAGAAAATTCAATTTGATTGTCATTATCTTTGAAATCACCTGTATGAATCTCACATAAATTCACGTCCGTGTTTGCTCTACTTTTTGAATGAACTTTCAGCATAAATGCAGTTCGTTTTCTATTTAACACATTGCAAATTATACAACGAACTGACGGGAAGGGGGATGCATAAAAGTATTATGTAGAAGGGTTTCTTTTTGGACAAAAAATGAACTTTACGTTTAATACCTTTGGCAGTCTAGGGGAACCTTGACTAATTATTTTCAGTATTTTTTTTATTATATTGGGCATTTTTAGACGAATTGGTTATTCCTATTATAAAAACAATCTGTGTAGGAAGAAATATAGAGCCCTGGAAAATCTTTGGATTGGTTTGAAAAGTACTCTTTTGAGTATGTCACGTGACCGCCTATAGTCTATAACATCTGTTTAATATTTATTGAAAAAACAAACCCCAATTTTCGTTACTATTTGAAGTTGTATCAACTCTCATCTTTATTTTCCCTGTTTATTGAGTTGATATTATACTACATGTATGACCGGCCACCAAAAAAATTGATTGCTTCAGTCTCCTCGGCTGGGTTAAGTATATTAAAAAACTAAATTTTGTTACAAAAAAGCTAAATTTTTCATAATTTGAATGACCTCGACCTTTGATCTTGACACAAATTTCAAGGTAAAGGATTGAAGAATCATTTGCAGTTGGTTTCATGCCTCTACGATTTATCGTTTTTCAAATTTTTCATTATTCGTAAACTTTAAAAACTTTCAGGGTCAATACCTCATTGAAGATGTCGACGAATACGTTTGCAATGATACATTGAAACGTGTACTCAGTCGAAAACATTGCCGAAGTTTTTGTACTTCTACGGATTACGATTTCGGAGCAGTAGCGATAACAAGGTTTCTAGGAAAAGGGTCAATAACTGCAAAAGGGGTCATAGGCTATATGCTTTGGGTCAAATTTGTTCATAACTTTTTATGACTTTTACGATGAAGAAAAAAATCTTTTCGATAAACCTCAAAACAAAAAATCAATAGTAATAATAATAATAATAATAATAATAATAACAATAATAATAATAATAATAATAATAATGATGATGATGATGATAATAATATTAATAATAGGAAGAAAATCTATAGGTCTTTCCACAGAAAGGTGGAAAGACTTTATAATAATAAACAGAAGAAAATCAATAGGTCTTTCCAAAGAAAGGTGGAAAGACCTATATATATATATATATATATATATATATATATATATATATACGAGGGGTGATCAAAAAGTTCGCGAACTATCTCTATAATTACAAAACCACAATTCAGTTCAGATCAGAATGAAATTTGACACACATATAGTCATACACATGTTCTTTAAATAGCAGATGTAATGTAATGTTTTGCTCCATGTTTGTGACGTCATAATGTGAAAATGACGTCAATATGTTGGTAACTTGTTACAAAAAATGCTTCACTCAGTCGTACTTAAACAATGAACGGCTGTAAAGTTTAACTTATATCTTGGAAATTACTTTGCAGTAGCATATAATATTTTGTACAAGGTTTATGAAGACAAAAGACTTGCCAGAGGTTCAATCAATAATTGGATTGATTGTTTTAGTGAAGGGAGGGAGATGGTTAAAAATGGTGTTTGTTTTGTTTCCAAGAGAAAGCAAGCTGAGGAAGAGATGAGTTTTTAGTAGATCAATTTTATATGAAAGATCGCCAAGTTACAGTTAGAAAAATAGTTAAATATCTTAACAATAATATAATTCTTAAATCCCTAAATTATCGTTTACTTTAGACTTTAAACATATCAGATATGATAAAAAGAAGGCGCCCATCCTATATCCATATTGGATAAACGACGTCCCTAAGACAGAGGACTCGGGCTGTGGTGGTCACCATGCTCTTTCTGGAAAAGGATATTCTTATCCACCCATCCTATTTCCGAGATTTGGCCATTTCTGACAAATGGACTGTTTTTGTTATAAAAATAACTTGCATGGTAAGAAATATAAGACTCGGAAAAATCTTTCAGCTTCTGTGAACAGAACGCTACGGAGCATGTCACGTCACCGCCTGGATCACGTGATTCGTGGATGGGCAGAACGGTGGTAAATGTGCATTAAATTCGAAGAGGACTACTTTAAAAAATAATAAAGACTGAAACCTAATTTTATTTTTTTTTTATGGAAGTAATTCAATTAGTTCGCGAAGTTTTTGATCACCCCTCGTATATATATATATATTAAATACAAAATGCAAATAACTCCAAAGTTGATTCATCGAATGTTACAGTAACAGACCTATGACTTACTCTTAGACGTCCTTTTTAAATTTTCGTTTTCTTTTTTGTTTTTAAACACATTTTTTTTTTCAAATATATACATTAAAACATTTTATGGTTATTCTCAATTCGATCTAATTTGTTTTATTTAAAACAATCTGCTTTATACTATATCTGTAAATTATGGCTCCAATAGATGTAAACCCTTGGAGTACTGTTACGTCATACTGTGAAAAATAACGTCATATCAACAAAAAGGAATCCTATGAAGTCGCCATGATGTAATTCAATATAGAAGAATATAGAAGACTTAAGGTAAGTACCTTAGCTAAGAAAGATAAATTTAGTGTTAGATACATTACAAAATTTATGTACTACATGTACACTTTTTTGTTTATACACTAGAAAAAAGATATACATAATACAGGAATTTTGAGGACAGGTTTGTCGTGCTAGAATGAATGATCAATTCATTACCGAGACAAACATGCATGGTGTTTGGGACTAGCACCCAATGAGAGTTCCCTCAGAAAGTTACTGGCATACTAGACTAGTATTGTCAGCCCGTGCTCAGTGTTGTGTACAGAGTTTAACAAATTGAATACACCCATGAAACGTAAATTTTTTTTGTAAACAGGGCACGGGCTCTGTTATTGTTAATGTTTACGATTCACTGGGTGTGTTCAATTGTTAAACTCGATCTGCACACACCACTGAACACGGACTGACAATACTCTAAGTAGATTTTGCTTTCGAATATTTCTACTCTGAATTTTCTGGATTATAATTTTACTGTTTTTCATTAATACACAAATTACTACTTTTCTTAAGTATTAAGAATAGAATTAAAATTTTCTTAAGTGAAAGGATGTGTCAATCAAACGCGTCCAAAAATTCAAAGTTTAAATAACTTTGAGACAAAATAAGATGTTTATTATATTTTAGTATGAAATACTATAGCAACTTAAAAGTCATGAAATTCTACAGAAAATTTGAGAAAATATTAACTTCAAATCTGTGTACAAGCACTTTTAAATGCATAATACTCACATAGACCTTTCAATCTTACCGACGATGGAAGTTTGCAATAGAACATTATTTTTATTTTCCAATTTACCATCAATTGATGTATAGTGCTGGAAATCTAATGAAGCCAATTGATTTAATGTAATATATGTGCAATGTTAAGAAGGAGGATGAAGTGTATCTTCCTGATAATATAGTAGAAAGGGAAGTTTGTATAGCCGATATTACATTTTCTTTACAATGAGGAATGGTTTAAATCTTGCATGAAAAGAATTCCCTTATACATTGCGCATGTATCTGTCAGTTTAAATTGTTCACTTTTTTTTTGCTTTAGATTGAATCTTTATGATTTATCAATATGAAACTATTAGTTCTACATTGTTAGCAGTGGAGGAAAGGTATATATTTCTCATGCCTCTTAAGATGAAGGTTTTCTTATAAAGTTCACTAAGAAACTGTTCAACATCTAAATATTTGAGTTATTTTTTTTAATCTGAAGGTGAAAACAATTTCATACAATATAAAAAAAAAATTCAAAAAAGATATACCCAGATTAAGCCATAACCTAAAACCTCCCGTCTGTCTCTCACTTGATATATAATTATAGGTTATAGAATAGAAAAAGTCATTTTAAATATCATTTCGTTAGACTGATTTTAAGCTTACGAGCCTGATTGGTTAAGATCAAGCAGAAGTACACGTAACCTAGTATTTTTTCTTTAGACCTCCATGCCCATGGTAGACGTGTTATCCCTGCCGGGATTTATACCGTTTTGCCATTTAAGGAGAGATAAATGATTTTTCATTCATTCATTGCTTTGTTGCAAGATTTTGATGGTTCCTTTGAGCCTAAGTGACAAAATGTACAGATCATGGTGGCGTCGTAACCTTGAGGCCTGTGTAAGCCGAATATTTATTTGCCTTGGCGGCATAGTATAATAATATGAACTTTGTTGATTGATAGTAGCGTTATTGGTGAAAAAAATGCTATCATAATTTGCTGGTATTAGAATATAGTTAAAATCCTTTCGATGCGGCAAGGTACATGTGCATTTCTTTGGGTATCAATGAAGGCGAATTGCGTGTGTCACCCTTCACTACGAATTTACATCTCCAAGAACAATTATTTGTCAACAGCTTTAATCATTGATTCTTCTGTATACCAGTATACGAATTATCGGCGAAATTATGTACTCACGAACCCACTCGAAATTCCTCGGATGGCTCTTACCTCGCACTCTAAACTCGGTCTTAAACGGTGTTCTCCAATTTTGCTTATGCACTAATGAAATCTTATTTGAATCCCTCCCAAAAGTTAAGCTTTTCAAATCTGATTTACTTTGCGGCACACACAAGACTACTAACATAAGTTTGTAATCAAAACCAATATACACGAAGAATTAGACAAGTTCAAAAAAATTCTCGAAAATCTTTATGCAATGATGATCTTTTCGAAATATGAAATGAGTTACAATGAGTTACAGGACAGTTTCCGGCGGAGAATGTTATCAATTTGATGCATAATCCTCCTACAATCAAATCAGAGGTTTGCATGGAGCGTAGCGGAGTCAGCCGAGGATTGCCCAAGAACCAATAAAATTTTGCTTGCCCACGAACATTGAACCCCCCCCCCCCCACGTGCCCAAAAAAAAAAATGATTGAACAGTAAACTTTAGTACAAAAATTAATCAATTGTCCTAAGTAAATCTTTCAATTCTATTTTTTTGATTTAACGTAATGGAATTTGAACTCAGCTGAAAAAAGCACTGAATTCATGCAATAGTCCGATTACTGTTACAAATAATATATATTGCATAAACATTCAAATTAATTAAGTTTAACCACTCAGGCTGAACATGTGATGGGTTAAAACCTCTCATGGCACGTTGGTTATATGTAATTTTATGCTCTGTCAGTTTAAAAGTCAACATGAGTTCATTATATTTTGAATTATCTAATCAAATAATATATATGTGACCAAAAAAAAAAAAAAAAATAGCGATTCTAAATATCTAATACCCTGATTAGTAGCTCATTACTTTTGATTGATTGATTGTATGTTGTTTAACATCCCTCTCAAAAATGTTTCACTCATATGGAGATACCACCACTTGCCGGTGGAGAATTGCAAATTTTGTCCTGAGTGGTTAAACTTACTCGGCACTTATGGCCATTGAGCAGTGAGGGGTCATTTTCGTGCCAGCACCTAATGCGACACGGGTCCTCGGTTTATACAGTCTCATCCGAAGGACCGGACTCCACGTCCCACAGTGGGATTCGAACCCGCTACGTAAGCATCAACTCCTTACATCGCAACCCTAGAGCAGACGCTATAACAACTTCGCCACGGGGCGACCTCATTACTTTTATATGTGAATTTTGTAAGAAGATCGTATATTTTTGTGCTTTCATTACAAAACGAAGCTAAGTTTACCCACTGACTTTAAATTTCTATTGAAAACTCTGCCGACCGAAGTCAAATATTTACTTTTGAAAGTATTTCAAAGATACCGATTGTAAATTGAAACCCTTAATTGAACTATATAATAATTCTCAAAATAAATATCCAGCTAAATATAGATTTCTTTATTTAAAGTAAATGACTAGTATTTCTTGGAATACAAGCTAGGCAACCGCAAACATTAAGGATAATTATTTAAAAGAAACGAACACTTCAATATAAAAGATAGATTACTTTTAAATTCTTCAGATGCACTCAAACCATGCATTACAACTCTCATTAGAGTTATTCTGCTATCTGACAAAACTAACAAAGTCTTGGATATAGAACTTATGCTGCGTAAGTAAATTGTTTTACGTAAGGACAGATGATACAAACAAAATTTTATCAAAAATTTTGAAAATAACAAATTGAGTTACTTTATACAAATAAAGTGAATAAGTTTAGCCGAATAGACTTTTTTGTTCAAAATTGAACGAAAATGGGATTAAACGTGTATAGAGTAATAAGGATCGTTTCGGGAAGGTAAAATTTTGAAAACCATAGAAAGTTTACAATTCCGTATTAACTTAGATATTTAGTATTCTCATCATTTACAACCAAGATATGTCAAGAAATATACCAATCCAGGAGTTCATTTTCTTTGTTTGTATCATCTGTCCTTAATACCGCACTTATACAATTATTTTATGTTTGAGGATAACCCTTTGAATTGTTAGAAATCCTTTAAAGAAGGGATGGGATTTTTAATTCATTAACAATCACTACCTGATATTGTACTATTAAAGAAAAGATGATGATCATCTTGATATAAAATACATGGAGATAACGAGCAGTATTCAAGCTCAAAAGTATATCATATAATAATACAAAATTTGAGCAAAGCCAACACGGTCCTCCAAAACATCAGAGGTGGGATAAGGTGCCATGGAGGAGTGAGCATCCCCTGCCAACCGGTCACACCCACCTTGTGCTCCTTGTCATGATCGCGAAATAACGGGAAAATCCGTTGACAATTCAGTGTGTATAGAATAGCCTAACAATTGCAAAATGGGTAAAGAACAATGTCATAACGAAAAGAAAATAATTATATAAAATCATAGACAAAATGCTTTTCCCAATCTGGCATTCTAACTTGGAAAATCCTAAGAAAAATTTTAATTGCTTCTTTTTCTCCCAAGTTTTTAAAATATCTCAGAATAAAAACAAGATTTTTCACAATTTTCCAAAGCCCATATACTAGATCATTTGATAATTATTTTATACATAAATTTTACTCAGAGTCCAAGTTAAGTTTTCCTGTGATCATGGTGTTTTTGGGCACATACATGTCGTCAAACTGCCTATTACAGAAATGGACAACACATACAATCCTTCATGCCTTCAGATTAGGTTCTGGTGATTTTGTGGTTATAAGATAGATGTGTGTCAACTGATTTGGCAAATGATATCAATGGAAAAGCATTCATGGAAGCTTTAAAGAGCTTGGACAAAGATTTGAAGTTAATATTTTATCAAATTTTCTGTATAATATCTTGACTTATATCGCCGAGTTACGGTAAGAGAAATAGTTGAAAACCTTAACGATAAAATAATTCTTAATCCCCTCCAATATCAGTTATTTGAAACTCTTCACAGTTCAGATATGATAGAGAGAAACAATCCATACTTGATTCACGATGGATACATGACGCAACGAGACGGTGGACCCGGGTTGTCATAGTCACAAAGCTTACAATAGTTAAAGAGATTCAAATCAAACCATTCTATTGGAAACATGGGACTTTTTGTGACGAATTGGTTATTCCATTTCTAAAACAAAGGTTGTGTGGGAAGAAAGAGAGAAAGAGCAGGGAAGATCTTTGGACTGATTTAAACAGTACGTTATTGAGCAGGTCACGTAACTACCTATATCACGTGCTTCGTTGGCAGAGCAGTGGTTCATGTGCAATAAAGCAGGAGATGTCTACTTTTCAAACCAAAAAAGTAATGTAAAACAACAATCAAAAAGGGATTTTCCCACATATACAACTGAAGAAACTCAAACACGTTTTAGATCTAATTATTTATATCCCTGATACCATTTTGAAGCATAAAAAAATGCAATAAAAATTAATTATGTGGGCTGCCGGATTTGACCATGGCACAGCTCGTGTAACCATGGCGCAAATAAATTTATTCAAATTATATCAACTGATATATGGTTATAGTGGACACAGTGGCCTTGTTTGCAAAGTCAAGAGCATCTTTCATAAAAATTGTAAATCTATATGTTGAACCTTTGAAGTTGTTAATTATATATTAATGAATTGTTGTTAACTTTTGCATTTATTAGTAATAAATATTTCTATATCATTTTTTTTAATGTTTTGCTATATATTTATTCTAGCAGAAGATGGATCCACAGGACTTTGAAATTGAACTGGAAACCGTTAATGAAAATAAGGTCTGAAATTTTAAATGCATTTTAGCAGATATTTTAGCATGCAGTTCAAAGATAAAATTATTAAAAATTTTAACTTAAATTGCGAAAAAGCTATTTCTATTAAATTGATATTTGATTTATTATATATAACAAACACGTATAATAGTAATAGTAATAATAATACATGTAATAACTAGAACAAAGCTCGTTGCAAAGTAATAAGTAGGTCTTCCGTCCTGTTTTGATCGGAAGTGACGTCAACAAAAGAAAGGAATGAGTTAAGACGTCTCCAGTGACTTTAAAATTTCAATTTGCATCAAAACCTGCAAAATAAGTTATTTCTGGCTACTTCCGGTTTGACCGGAAGTGATGTCGAGGGATGAAGAATTTGGTTGGAAGCTTCTGGTTACACAAATTAACCAATAACAGTCGAAAACGGCAAAAATATGTATTTTCTGACTACTTCCACTTTGGCCGGAAATGACGTCATTTGACGACTTAACACAATCTTACCCGCTTCTACTTGTCAATATGAACAAGTTTGCTTCTTTGGTGTATCTCAAATTAATTAATTTTTGAGATATTGAGGAAACACTTTCAGCCCCTGTAGATCCCTTATTTTAGGGGCCAGTCCCTATTTGTCGATATCAAATGAAAGAACTTGTCATTCTGCACAACTTTTGTTCTAAATATTTTTACAAAATATTTACAAGTAAAGAGATATCCTAGAAAAAGTGCTAAAAATGTTGATATCTCAATATGACTATTTTCGGAGAATACCGAGCGTCAACGTGCGGCACTTCCCGGAAAAATGAACAACTTAGTACACATCTATGAACATTGCTCTATCATCGCTTAAAATATCAAGTTCCTATTATAAGTGCTTTTTTAGAAAACGATCGAACAAAGTGACCCTCTAAAAATCACTTAATCGGAGAAATCTCCGGACCGGAAGTGACGTCATCAAAATAAAAAAAATGTTTGTCTAGATTTTTTGATGTTCTACCAGACCTAAAAGTTTCATAAAAATCAAACATGCAGTTTCCGAGAACTAGTGTGCACAAAATCGGTAGGAAAAAAAACAATAATAAAAAAGTGGAAAAGAAACCTAAGAAAAACAGTAACGTCTTCCGGACCGGAAGTGACGTCATCAAAACAGAAAAAAAGGCATAAGGTTCAAGTGATGTTACATAAGTCCTGAAAGTTTCACGGAAATCCATCGAGCCTTTTTCGAGAAATCACGTGCACAAAATCGGTAAGAAAAAAAAACACTAATAACAAGAGCAAAGCTCGTTGCAAAGCAACGAGTAGGTCTTCCGTCCGATTTACGATGTTGACTGTGATAGATTTACTAAAAAAAAAAAGAAGGAAGAACAAGTATATTTGAATAAAATAGGCGATTGAATTACTCAAATATGTTTAGAAACACATGAAAGAATGATATCTTTTAATTTCAACCCTTTTCCGGTTCTTTTAAATTTACTTCCGGTATGACGAGAAGTGCCTAAAAGGACTTAAAACTCCACAATGAGTGTGTACAAATATTTCCTCAAAGTTTGGATGAAAAATACTCATTTTTGGACAACTTCCGGTTTAGAAGTACAACTTCCGGTGGAAATGAAATGACTTGAAACATGTCAATGTTATAAATATTTAAAAATGAAAAAAAAAATTTAAAAATGCATATTTTTAAACTAGTTCCGGTGGACAACGGAAGTGACGTCGGAAAAACAAAACAAAGGAGACAAATTTACAGATCATGATCTATTATCCCAGAAAGTTTCATGACTCTTTAACGATTTTAGAGGAGAGACTCGGACAAAATTTCAATATAAATAAAAGAATTCGGGAATAACTCGCGACCGGAAGTGACATCATCAAAATAAAAAAAAAATGCCGTAAGCTCATGTAATTTGCCATCATTGTTGAAAGTTTCATGAAAATCCATCGATGCATTTACGAGAAATCGCGTGCACAAAATCGGTAAGAATAGTGATAACTAGAAGCTCATTGCGAGCAATGAGAGGTCTTTCTTTCGATTCTGAAAATAAAAACGAAAATTTAAGCTGAAAAAGTGATAAAAGAAATGCAGACACTCTGGAGATTTAACCCTGGTCGTCAGCGTGAAAATCCATCGCGCTAACCATTAACCATTCACTTTTTTGCATCACTTCCTGTCAAGACCGGAAGTAACGGCGATACAAAATTTTCTCACGATTCAAATAAACTGATGACTGACTATCAGTCCTGGAAGTTTTTAGACTTCAGTCGTTTACTGCAATATTTTGAGAACAAATTCTAATTTTGACGACAGGTAAACAGGCGACCGGAAGTGAATTTTATAAAAATCTATGACTTTTCTCTAGATATTTGTAGTATCTTTAACATACATAAAATTATTTCAAGTATTTTATCGATAAACAATAATTATGAGAAAGTTAAATATAAAAAAAAACCTAGTATATCTCCTTAAACCGGAAGTTGACGTTTTTGTTTCCGGTGGAATCTAACATAATTTAAAACAGCGAGAGAGATGCAATAAAGTGATGCGAGTTTTAATTTAAAAAAGAAAATTAAAATTTTCGATTTGTTTGATCACTTCCTGTGACAAGCGGAAGTGACGACTTACGCCTTTAACCAAAATGGTTTCGCCTACTCCTCAAGGTCTATTACTCATAAAAGTTTGATGTATTAATCTTTTACCTGTTTTGAGATCTCGCGCAGACAACTTCTCATTTTGAGGACTGAAAACACGCGACCGGAAGTGAATTTTTAAAGATATATAAGGATACTCTAGACATTTGGACTCTGAATAACAAATTTAAAATTCATTTCAAATACTTTATCTATAAAGAATATTTATTTTTTCTCTTATAATCGGAAGTTGTCGTTTTTGTTTCCGGTGGGACCAACATCTTTCGAATTTGCGAAAAAGATGCAATAAAGTGATACAATTTTTAATTAAAAGAACAAAAGTTGAAATTTTCGATTTCTTTGATCACTTCCTATGACGACCAGAAGTGACGGCTGACGCTCTGAACCCAAATGGTTTTGCAGATCTGCCTACCTTTTTTATACCAGAGGTGTAATCTAGACCCATATTTTGGTGGATTTTTAAAGACAAAGACGTATTTTATTTCTTTTTTTCTTATTTCCTTTCTCACAGTGATTCTATATAATCAAAACCAGACGCTATGTTGTACTCTGTATATAACATACAATATGAACGTATATATTATTGGAAAACCATTTATTTGTTGTAAACCCTTTCTTCTGTACACACCATAAATTTTATGTTCTTTGAACATTTGAACATCTGCATCTTAACATTCCATCATGTCTAAAACATCTAACTTCAAACGGACGTGTTTGGTTAAAAGCTTACATATCACAACTTATTCAGTCTTACTAGTAGAATTAATAGCACACACAGTTGACTATAATGTATGATTATAATTGTTAATAAAAGTTTCGGACGTATTTGCATTTTCCAAATTTTTTGGCATGTACTGCCTGCATTTTTTGAAAGCAAGCTTAATTTCGATGATTGTTTTCTTAAATGTACTTGAAGAACTTTAGCTTCCTTGATATGTGAAGTGTTTTACAGATCTATGCATATAAGAAGATCACACTTAAACTCAAAAGTAACTCGTAGCCCATAAAACAAAATTGTAAAGCTTGACTATGAAAGCGCAAAATTGATTGAAATTGCGTAACAGCTCAATTTAGTGATAAAAAGCGGAAGAATTACGCCAAAAGCGGAAGGGTAGGCAGGTCTGGTTTTGCCTACATCTTAAGGTCTGTTGCTCATATAAGTTGTCTTAATCTCATATAAGGTGTCTTAATCTCTTACCGTTTCCGAGATCTTGCTCAGACAACTTCTCATTTTGAGGACAGATAAACACGCGACCGGAAGTGATTTTTTCAAAGATATTAGACGTTACTCTAGACATTTCAGCAGTCTCAATAACATATTCAAAATCTATTTCAAATACTTTATCTATAAAAGGTATTAATGGGAAAGAAAAATACTCAAATTATGTAGTTTTTTCTCTTATAACCGGAAGTTGACGTTTTTGTTTCCGGTGGGACCAAAATATTTCGAAACTACAAAAGAGATGCAATAATGTGATGTAAGTAATGATTTAAAAAAGGAAAGTTGAAATTTTACGATTTCTTTGATCACTTCCGTAAGCGACCGGAAGTGCCGCCGACGAACGAAAAGTAGCGACCAAGCTAGTATCTATCATGAACCATTAGAAAATATTTAGAGACAAAAAAGTTGAAAAATTCGACTTTTTTAATTCGCTTCCAGTAGCGACCGGAACTATTGACGACGCACAAAAAGGCAATTCTGCAAATCTAGAAGTCATGCTCTATCATCTCTAATAAGTCTACAGTTCATATCTTTAGCCGTTCTTTAGATCTGCCGCGGAAAAAATTCCATTTAGAAATCAGGAAATTGCCCATAACATGGAACCGGAAGTGATTTTTCCAAAATTCTTTCAAATGTATCAATGGCTTTTTAATACGCATTATCCCTGAAAATTTGACGAAAAACCATTGAATAGTTCCTGAGATATCGCGTGCATAATATTTGTGTAAAAAATATTAATAATAATTATAATATTTATTATCAATTTTCAAAAAAAATATATATCACGCATTGTGAAAACTGTCTCGATTAACCCTACTAATATCATCGAAATATAATGAAAAACAAAAAAAATTGAAAAATTCCACTTTTTAAATTCGCTTCCTGTAGCGACCGGAAGTAGGGACGACGCACGAAAAGGCGATTCCGGTAATCTAGAAGACATGTTCTATAATCTCTTATAAGTCTCTAGTTCATACTTTTAGTCGTTCTTTAGGTTTGCCGCGGACAAAATTCTATTTAAAAAACAGGAATTTGCCCATAATTTGGAACCGGAAGCGAATTTTCCAAATTTTCCTTTTGATGAAACAAGTTCATATGATGACTCATTCTTTGTGAGAGTTTCATTGAAAACTACTGAATAAATTTCGAGAAAACGCCTGCACAAAATTTGGTCAAAAAAATAATAATAATAACTAGAAACTCATTGCGAGCAATGAGAGGTCTTCCGTCCGATTCTGAAAAAAAAAAAAAAGAAAACTCAAGCTGAAAAAGTGATAAAAGAAATGCAGACACTCTGGAGATTTAACCCTGGTCGTTAGCCTGAAAATCCAACGTGCTAACCACTAACCATTCCCTTTTTTGCATCACTTCCTGTCACGACCGAAAGTAATGGCGATACAAGATTTTCTCACGATTCAAATAAACTGATGGCTGACTATCAGTCCTGAAAGTTTTAGACTTCAGTCGTTTACTGTTGACATTTGACGTTTTATTTCCGGTGGAATCTAACATATCTCAAAACAGCGAAAGAGATGCAATAAAGTGATGCAAGTTTTAGTTTAAAAAAGAAAGAAGAGAAATAATATGAGCGCATCCTCTGATCTAAAAAATAAAACAGGTTTTGTAATCCTCAGAAATAGTTCTATCATTTAATAGTTGCATATTTAAGATCAGAGGTTACGTCCTATATTAAATATCGAAAAATAGCTTTAAAAATTGGCTGTTTTGTAGAAATTTTCAGAATACGAGGAAAATGACGCATTATGACGTCTTAATGCATAGGCTAGCCAGAAAATTACGTCATTTTTGATAAATACGCAGGCATCAAAAGTCTAAATGATATTTAACGCATTGTCAACTAAAACCAAGCAGTTTTAGTTTTTCTGAAATTCACAGGGCAAAAAAGGCCCTAAGTGAACCTTGTTCTTTAATATTGAAACCACTACACTAGCGCAATGTACCAGCCATCATTGATGTTTACCTTGCACTCATTCCCTGAAGTAACGAGTGTCAGGCAGGTTAATTTTGTTTTCTTATAGTTCGGAATTATAGGATGAAAACTAGCCAGCTAAATTTTGTGCAAGTGCTAGTAGATTTACATCGGATTTGTTACTTGAGTTTTAACAATAACTGATAGCAGAGAAAATAAACTGTTACTGATAAAAACTAAAAGAAACTATTGTGTTTACTTCCTTTATTCTTTATGCATTCAACTTTCTATTCTATGCAATTCCAAATACAGACATGTCCGTGTAATCTTTTTCTGTACTTTTACACTACTGCATCAGACCATTTGTGAAAGGCGGGTCAAGATACATTATTTCGCGCCAAACGTCACGAGTAAATCTTTGCACCTTTTCTTTGAAATGTGTCTTCAATTGAATAAGTGTACGTGATAGCTTCAATGAAATTAAAAAAACGTATGTTGCTATAGCCTGATTTTCGAGCCTAAGAATGTATATTTATCACACTGTACATATAACATATCGTATACGGGCAAAAAACATAAAGGCAGCGCTAAGTTTTCTTACACATTTTATATTTCTCTTTACCCCAAAAGTGGACTATTCCAATTAGTAACACATTAATGAAAAGACTTGAATGTTTTGCAACAAAACACGTCTCGCCATATGACGCTCAAGGAATCTGATACCTATTATGTTCGGTAACTTGCATCTATAAAGGAATATAACCCTACTAAAATCAAAGAAAAATATTGAAAAACGTAAAAGTTGAAAAAAATGACTTTTTTAATTCGCTTCCGGTAGCGACCGGAAGTACTCACGACGCATGAAAAGGCAAACCCGCACATCTAGAAGTCATGTTCTATGGTCTCCAACAATTCCCCAATTTATATCTTTAGCCGTTCTTTAGATCTCGCAAGGATAAAATTTCATTTCAAAATCAGAAAATGTCCATAACGTGGAACCGGAAACGAATTTCTCCAAATTTCTTTCAAATGTAACAATGGCATTTTATAGCGCATTATCCCTGAAGGTTTGATGAAAAACCATTGAATAGTTCTCGGGATATTGCGTGCACAAGATTTGTCTAAAAAATCTATTTTTAAAATGTATTTCGGTAGACAATTTTAAAAACAAATTATATGTTAAGCATTACAATAAGAGTATCAATATACCCTATTAAAATCAAAGAAAAATATTGAAAAACGTAAAAGTTAAAAAAAAATTGACTTTTTAAATTCGCTTCCGGTAGCGACCGGAAGTATTCCCGACGCACGAAAAGGAAAACCCTTACATCTAAACGTCATGTTCTATGCTCTCCAACAAGTCTCCAGTTCATATCTTTAGCCGTTCTTTAGATCTCACGCGGATAAAATTTCATTTCAAAATCAGAAAAATGTCTATAACTTGGAACCGGAAGCGAATTTCTCCAAAATTCTTTCAAATGTAACAATGGCATTTTATAGCGCATTATCCCTGAAAGTTTGATGAAAAACCACTGAAAAGTTCTCGAGATATTGCGTGCACAAAATTTGTCTAAAAAATAAGAATAATAATAATAACTAGATACTTATTGCCTAGGCAATAACAGGTCTTCCGTTTTCTTGACTCTTTTGTCAACTGGTTTGCAAAAAAAAGCTGAAAATGAAAAAAAAAATGTCCTTCCAGCAGGAATCGAACTCAAAACCTTTGGTTTGTAAGGCAGGCGCGCTAACCACTAGACCACGTATTCTGATGAAGATGGAGGTAGTAAATTAATTGTTTAAGAATAAATAGGAATAAAAGCACGTGTTCTCTTGTTTGTTATGGAATGTAGTGATCAGTATTGAATAGATTGAGAAACACGATTGGTGTATAATACAATTGCAGATTTTCGGTTTAAAAAATCATTTGAGATGGTCTATATTTGGAATGCATTGAGTTAATCATTCAGAGCCTATGATGCATTAGAACTGCAGTGTCGAGACTTTGTTTACAAATATAGGAAAATTTCGGATCGGGTTCGGATGTGACTGAATATCCTAAAATAATAGGTAAGATTAAAATAAGCATCTCTGTGCGGATTGAATTAAATGTAAGTAGCATAAATTAAAATTTCAGATAGGGATTTTAGAAAGAAAAATGTGTCAATGAGAGCGTGAAATTTTATTTGCTAGGAAAAAATCGCTGTTTTCGACATTCATTCGATTAATATTAATTCTAAATAAAATTGAAATAAATTCCACATACTAGAGAAAGCAAGAATGCTTGGTGTTAAAATATCATATCATATCAAGAGAATCGACTGCTATTCATAACAACTGAAGAAATAACCGAGAAAAGCTTTAATTAATTTTTATGTTCATCGGCATCTAAATTTCAGATACGAAAAAAGATATAGTGTTTGCCGTAAACATTCATAATTTCTATACACTTCAGAGATTCACCGTCAAATTTTCAGGAAACTTTCTTTCAGATATCTTCTGCAATACCTCGAAATGTTATGTCGATCCGAGGTGTTGTATGAGTTGTAGAAAAATATTCTAGGCTGATATTAATCTGATTTTTTTTTTTTTTTTTTTTTTTTTTTTTTTTTTGGTTGATTTTTTGGGAAGGGGAGGGGGGAAAGAGGAGTAAATTAAAAATTAATTATTGATTCTGACCTTTTGGTCAAAGGTCAAGGTCATCAAAGGTCAAGGTCAAAGGTCAAGATCAAAGGTCAAGGTCATTGAGAAAATCCCGGAAAAAAATTTACTTTCTACTTTTTTTTTTTTTACTTCATCAAGACTGAAATTACTCAAAACAAATAAAATGTTCATTCTACACCTAAATTATTCACAACTGATCATCCCTAAAAGTTTTCATGAAAAATTACTCATGTTCCGATTTTTCGGCCGGCACTTCCAGTGAAAATAATTTGCATGGTTTTAGTCTATCTAACATCTGCATTAGCCAAACATTTCTGTAAAAAGAAAAAAAAACTTGGAAAATTCACCTTGTTTGCATCGCTTCCGGTCACGCCGGAAACTGACGGCAATGTACGATTTTCACATGATGTAGAAAAACTGGTGACTGACTATCAATCCTGAAAGTTTTGGATTTCAGTCGTTTACTGGTGCTGAGCAATTAGGTGAATAAAATCTCAATTTGAGGGCAGGAAAATACGCAACCGGAAGTGAATTTTACTAAGATGTTTGACGTCAATCTAGACATCTGCAGTCTCAATAACATACATAAAAATCATTTAAAGAACTCTCTCTATAAGCGATATGTTGGGGAAAAATTCAAAACCCCTACTATGTTGTTTTTCTCTTATAACCGGAAGTTGTCGTTTTTGTTTCCGGTGGGACTAACACATATCGTAACTGTGAAAAAGATACAATTATATGATGCAAGTCTTATTCAAAAAGAGAAAAGTTGAAATTTTTGATTTCTTTGATCACTTCCTGTGGCGACTGGAAGTGACGACTGATGCTCTTAACCCAAATGGTTTTGTCTACTCCTCAAGGTCTAATACTCCTATAAGTGTGGTGTCTAAATCTCTTACCGTTTCTGAGATATCACTCGGACAAGTTCTCATTTTGCGGACATTCAAACGCGCGACAGGAAGTGAATTTTACAAAGATATTTGACGTTACTCTAGACATTTGCAGTCTTGATAACATATTCAAAAATCAATTCAAATACTTTATCTATAAAAAATATTTATGGGAAAGTAAAATACTCAAATTATGCAGTTTTTCGCTTATAGCCGGAAGTTGACGTTTTTGTTTCTGGTGAGACCAACATATTTCGAAACTACAAATGAAATGCAATAATGTGATGCAGTAAAAGATTCAAAAAAGAAAAGTTGAAATTTTCGATTTCTATTATCACTTCCTGTGACGACCGGAAGTGACGGCTGACGCTCTTAACCCAAATGGATTTGCCTACTCCTCAAGATCTATTAACCATATAAGTTTGATGTCTTAATCTCTTACCGTTTCTGAGATATGAATGGGACAAAATATTTTTGAAAAAAACGGAAATCGGACATATCTGACGACAGGAAGTGAATTTTGAAAAAATGAAAAAAACGCCTCGGGGTATTTTCATTCTCTATCATCCCTGAAAATTTCAAGAAAATCCGTCCAGCCATCTCTGAGAAATCGCCCGGAAAAGAAAAGGGGGAAAAAAAAAATAATAATAATAAAAAGAAGAAACAGTAGAATCACTATAAGGTCTTCCGTCTGAAACGGAAGACCTTAATAACTAGAAACTCATTGCGAGCAATGAGAGGTCTTCCGTCCGATTTTGAGAATAAAACCTAAATTCAAGCTGAAAAGGTGATAAAACAAATTCAGACACTCTGGAGATTTAACCCTGGTCGTCAGCGTGAAAATCCAACGCGCTAACTATTAACCATTCACTTTTTTGCATCATTTCCTGTTACGACCGGAAGTAACAGCGATACAAGATTTTCTTGCGATTCAAATAAAATGATGACTGACTATCAGTCCTGAAAGTTTAAGACTTCAGTCGTTTACTGTTGCCGAGCAATATTGTGAGAACAAATTCTAATTTTGAGGACAGGTAAACAAGCGACTGGAAGTGAATTATATAAAAAAAAAAAAAAATCTCTGACGTTTCTGTAGACATTTGCAGTATCTACAAAATGCATTAAAATTTCAAGTACTTTATCGATAAGCAATATGGATGACAAAAGTTAAATATCGAAATAACTTAGTTTATCACCTAAAACCGGAAGTCGAAGTTTTAAAACAGCGAAAGAGATACAATA
Source organism: Saccostrea echinata (assembly GCF_033153115.1). Lineage (NCBI taxonomy): Eukaryota > Metazoa > Mollusca > Bivalvia > Ostreida > Ostreidae > Saccostrea > Saccostrea echinata. The sequence continues at coordinate 21,351,402 of NW_026889782.1, forward strand.
AAGTAATGCAAAATTTAATTTAAAAATTAATTTAATTTTAAAAGGAAAAGTTAATTTTTTTTATTTCTTTGATGACTTCCTGTGACGACCGGAAGTTTAGACTGTCGTATTTATCCAAAATGGTTTTGCCTACTCCTCAAGGTCGGTTACTCATAAAAATTTGGTGTTTTAATCTTTTACCTATTTTTGAGATCTCGCTCAGACAATTTCTCATTTTGAGGACAGAAAAACACGCAACCGGAAGTGAAATTTTGAAAGATATTTAAGGTTACTCTAGATAAATAAAAACGAAAAACGCAAAAAATTCAGATATAGTCGGGATTAAACCAAGATCGACTGCCCGATAAGAGCTAGGTTCACTTTATGCATAATATTGACCTGTAAATATACCAATTTATTGACTAACACTTTATGTTCCATTTTAAACATCAAGATAAAGTAGAGACTTTGTGCTTTCATTTCCTATTAAAAATTTTCTCCTTAAAGCCAAGGTCCTGGAAAACAGGCTTCATGGAATTGAAATGTTATTGAATTTTAAGGAAAACATGTATATTTGAGTACTTTCACAGAAGAGAAATAATATGAGCGCACCCTCTGATCTAAAAAAAAAAAATAAATAAAACAGGTTTTCTAATCCTCAGAAATAGTTCTATCATTTAATAGTTGTATATTTAAGATCACAGGTTACACTCTATATTAAATATCGAAAAACAGCTTTAAAAATTGGCTGTCTTGTAGAATTTTTCAGGATATGAGGAAAATGAACGCATTTCATGACGTCATAATGCATTGGCTAGCCAGAAAATTACGTCTTTTTGATAGATACGCAGTCATCAAATGATATTTAATGCACTGTCAACTAAAACCAAGCAGTTTCAATTTTTCTGAAATTCACAGGGCCAAAAAGACCCTAAGTGAACCTTGTTCTTTAATATTGAAACCACTACATTAGCGCAATGTACATGTACCAGCCATCATTGATGTTTACCTTGCACTCATTCCCTGAAGTAGCGAGTGTCAGGCAGGTTAATTTTTTTTCTTATAGTTCGGAATTATAGGATGAAAACTAGCCAGCTAAATTTTGTGCAAGTACTAGTAGATTTACATCGGATTTGTTACTTGAGTTTTAATAATAACTGATAGCAGAGAAGATAATCTGTTACTGATCAAAACTAAAAAAAAAAAACTATTGTGTTTACTTCCTTTATTCTTTATGCATTCAACTTTCTATTCTATGCAATTCCAAATACAGACATGTCCGTGTAATCTTTTTCTGTACTTCTACACTACTGCATCAGACCATTTGTGAAAGGCGGGTCAAGATACATTATTTCGCGCCAAAGGTCACGAGTAAATCTTCGCGCCTTTTCTTTGGAATGTGTCTTCAATTGAATAAGTGTACGTGATAGCTTCAATGAAATTTAAAAAAAAAATGTTGCTATAGCCTGATTTTCGAGCCTAAGAATGTATATTTATCACACTGTACATATAACATATCGTATACGGGCAAAAAACATAAAGGCAGCGCTAAGTTTTCTTACACATTTTATATTTCTCTTTACCCCCAAAGTGGATTATTTCAATTAGTAACACATTAATGAAAAGACTAGAATGTTTCGCAACAAAACACGTCTCGCCATATGACGCTCAAGGAATTCGATACCTATTATGTTCAGTAACTTGCATCTATAAAGAAATATTACCCCACTAATATCAAAGAAAAATATTGAAAAACGTAAAAGTTGAAAAATTGACTTTTTAAATTCGCTTCCGGTAGCGACCGGAAGTACTCACGACGCGCAAAAAGGCAAACCCGCATATCTAGAAGTCATGTTCTATGCTCTCCAACAAGTCTCCAGTTCATATCTTTAGCCGTTCTTTAGATCTCGCAAAGGATAAAATTTCATTTCAAAATCAGAAAAATGTCCATAACTTGGAACCGGAAACGATTCACTCCAAAATTCTTTCAAATGTAACAATGGCATTTTATAGCGCATTATCCCTGAAGGTTTGATGAAAAACCATTGAATAGTTCTCGGGATATTGCGTGCCTAAGATTTGTCTAAAAAAATCTATTTTTAAAATATCTTCTGGTGGACAATTTTAGAAACAAATTATAAATTAAGCATTACGATAAGAATCTCTATTACCACTATTAAAATAAAAAAAAAATATTGAAAAACGTAAAAGTTGAAAAAATTGACTTTTTAAATTCGCTTCCGGTAGCGACCGGAAGTAATCACGACGCACGAAAAGGCAAACCCGCATATTTAAAAGTCATGTTCTATGCTCTCCAACAAGTCTCCAGTTCATATCTTTAGCCGTTCTTTAGATCTCGCGCAGATAAAATTTCATTTTAAAATCAGAAAAATGTCCATAACTTGGAACCGGAAGCGAATTTCTCCACAATTCTTTCAAATGTAACAATGGCATTTTATAGCGCATTATCCCTGAAAGTTTGATGAAAATCCACTGAATAGTTCTCGAGATATTCCGTGCACAAAATTTGTCTAAAAAATAAGAATAATAATAAGAAACAGTAGAATCACTATAAGGTCTTCCTTGAAGACGAAAGACCTTAATAATAATAACTAAAACTTCATTGCGAGCAATGAGAGGTCTTCCGTCCGATTCTGAAAAAAAAAAACGAAAATTCAAGCTGAAAAAGAGATAAAAGAAATTCAGACACTCTGGAAATTTAACCCTGGTCGTCAGCGTGAAAATCCAACTTGCTAACGTTAACCATTCATTTTTTACATCACTTCCGGTCACGACCGGAAGTACCAGAAGTAACGGCGATACAAGACTTTCTCACGATTCATATAACTGATGACTGACCATCAGTCCTGAAAGTTTTAGACTTCAGTCGTTTACTGTTGCCGAGCAAATTCTAATTTTGAGGACAGGTAAACACGAGACCGGAAGTGAATTTTATAAAAAATCTTTGACTTTTCTCTAGACATTTGCATTATATACAACATACATAAAGTCATTTCAAGTACTTTATCGATGAGCAATATTTATGAGAAAGTTAAATATCAAAGTAAAGTAGTTTATCTCCTAAAACCGGAAGTTGACGTTTTTGTTTCCGGTGGAATCTAACATATTTCAAAACAGCGAAAGAGATGCAATAAAGTGATGCAAGCATTAATTTAAAAAAGAAAAGTTAATTTTTTTTAGATTTCTTTGATCACTTACTGTGACAAGCGGAAGTCACGACTGACGCGTTTAACCCAAATGGTTTTGCCTACTCCTCAAGGTCTATTACTTATAAAAGTTTGGTGTTTTAATCTTTTACCTGGTTGTCGCTCAGACAACTTCATTTTTGAGGACAGGAAAACATGCGACCGGAAGTGAATTTTTGAAAGATATTTACGATTACTCTAGACATTTGCAGTCTGAATAACACATTTAAAATTCATTTCAGATACTTTTTCTAGAAAAAAAAATATTGATGGAAAAGTAAAATACTCAAATTATGTAGTTTTTCTCTTATAACCGGAAGTTGTCGCTTTTGTTTCCGGTGAGACCAAGATCTTTCGAATCTGCGAAAAAGATGCAATAAAGTGATTCAATTTTTAATTAAAAAAAAGAAAAGTTGAAATTTTCGATTTCTTTGACCACTTCCTGTGACGACCGGAAGTGATGGCTGACGCTCTGAACCCAAATGGTTTTACCTACATCTTAAGGTCTGTTGCTCATATAAGTTTGGTGTCTTAATCTCTGACCGTTTCCGAGATCTTGCTCAGACAACTTCTCATTTTGAGGACAGGAAAACACGCGACCGGAAGTGAATTTTACAAAGATATTTGATGTTACTCTAGATATCTGCAGTTTGAATAACATATTTAAAATTCATTTCAAAAACTTTATCTACAAAGGATATTAATGGGAAAGAAAAATACTAAAATTATGTAGTTTTTCTCTTATAACCGGAAGTTGGCGTTTTTGTTTCCGGTGGGACCAACATATTTCGAAACTACAAAAGAGATGCAATAATGTGATGTAAGTATTGATTTAAAAAAAGAAAGTTGAAACTTTATGATTTCTTTGATCACTTCCGTAAACGACCGGAAGTGCCGACGACGAACGAAAATGTGATTCCACAAATTTAGAAGTCACGTTCTATGCTCTCCAATAAGTCTCCAGTTCATATCTTTAGTCATTCTTGAGAACATTCGCGGACAAAATTTCATTTTAAAATCAGGAAATTGCCCGTAACTTGGAACCAAAATGAAATTTTCCAAATTTTCCTTGTGATGAAACAAGATCATACAATGACTAATTTTTCCTGAAAGTTTCACGAAAAACCACTGAATAGTTTTCGAGAAAACGCCTGCACAAAATTTGGTCAAAAAAAAAAAAATAATAATAACTAGACTCTTGTTGCTATGGCAACAAAAAGGTCTTCCGTTCCTATATGATACCGTTTGCATTGATTTTTTTTGTAGAGAAACGTGTACAGTATGTAATATTTAAGTTGTAAAGAATCTAAAATTTGTCCCTTCGGTACTTGCAGTCCATTGATTTTTACTGCAAAAATGAATGTATCTGTTGTCCTTATATAAGATATTGTATGCATGTTTTTTTTCATCAGTAGAAGTATATTTAAATTATTTTAAATTTAAAAGTTAAAATGGGGGAGGGGGTTTTATCTAGAAAACAACTTGTCAGTTCTTACAGTACTTTGATTTTCACTACAAAAATGAAAGTATCCACCGTCCTTATATATAAACATGACAAATTTAATACATGTAGTGTATGAATTGAATTTTGCATTTAGAGAAACATCTATATATAAGTCGAAGTAAAAAAGAATAGTAAATATCCTTTCAGTCCTTGCGATACTTTGATTTTTATTGGCTAATGAAAATACCTTCCATAGGTAACTTATTCTATGCATTGATTTTTATGTATAGAAAAACATGCCTGTTTATACTACACTGTAGTTTGAAAAAATTGGGTATCTAAAACAGTCCTCTCAGTACTTCAGGTACTTTGATATTTACTGCAATTAAATGTAGTCTTCATTCTTATATATGATACTGTATGTATTGATTTTTGTATGCAGAGAAACATGTAAACATAAGTTAAAGTGTTAAAGAAATGTGCTATCAGTACTTTTAGTACTTTGATTTTTGAAAGGAAAAAGAAAGTAGCTGAAATCTATAAAACGGGTGACCTGATTTCAAAACAAATTATATATTTGGCACTTATAGACCTATCTCTATTACGCCTAAAAATATCTTGAAAATATGTTTAAAAACAAAAAAGTCGAAAATTGACCAAAACACAAATTCACTTCCGGTTTAGACAGGAAGTTCCAGACACAAACGAAAATCACGAAGAAACAAAGAGAATGTCATGATCTATCATTCCTGTAAATTTCACATCTTTACCTCAAACCCTTTCTGAGAAAAACACCGGACAAAAATGCAATTTAAAATTTGAAATACGGCCGTAACTTCGGACCGGAAGTGAATTTTTCAAAAAACGGAATTTTATATAAACTTCATATATCAACCTATTATCCAGTGAAAAATTGTGAAAATCTATAGAAACATCTCTGAGTAATCGCGCTCACAAAATTTGGGAGGAATAATAATAATAATAAAAAGAAACAATACAATCACTATAGGTCTTCCGTTGTGAACAGAAGACCTAATAATAATAAGAAACAGTAGAATCACTATAAAGTCTTCCGTGAAAACGGAAGACCTTAATAATAAGAAACAGTAGAATCACTATAAGGTCTTCCGTGAAGACGGAAGACCTAAACTAGATGCGTTTCTTGTTGCTAGGGCAACAAGTGGTCTTCCGACCGAACTTTTCTCCAGATCGCTATGCTACCTCACTTTATTTAATACTTTATTGAAGGTATTTTTGTTTGCTTTTATGTAACACAGTCTTTCAACATAGATCATGATTATTAAAGGATTTCTATAGAATCTCTGTTAAAAAAGCTTTAAAAAATAAGCAAAAACTATCACAGATGTCTTCACAGAGAAAAAATATCATTTACAACTGAAAAAAGAAACAATCTCCCGCCCCAGCAGGATTCGAACCCGCATCATTACGAGAAAGTTTGGATCGGTCATATCTTTGCAATAAATGCATCAATCAAAATGATGAAAACATACTTAGAACTCTTAGAAGACTCTCCATTAACCCTGTAAATCCCAGAGAAAAATATTAAAAAGCAAAAAAGTTACAAATTTAACATTTTTGAGATCACTTCCGTTTGCGACCGGAAGTACGAACGACGAAAAATAATGGTCGATCAACATATCTACATTTGATGCTCTATCACCTCAGCAAGTTTCATATTCATATCTTATCATATATATCGGAAGACCTTAATAATAACTAGAAATTAATTGTTCAGAAAACAACTAGAGGCCTTTCCACCTTTTTAAGTGTTTTCGTGTCATTTGGGCTGAAAAAAAGAGAAATACAAAAAAAAAATGCCAAAAAAAAAATTGCTCCTCCAGTTGGGATCGAATTCAAAACCCTTGGTTTGAAAGGCAGGTGCGCTGACCACTGCGCTACACATTCCGATAAAATTGGGTAAGTTAATTGTTTAAGACTATATAAGAAATACAAGCGTGTTTTTAGAATCGGTAGGGGAAGAAAGAAGTTCCGTAAAAGGAAATAGTTCCTGAACTTGCAAGCAGTATATAAAATAACAAGGGACGTGCTGCGTGAGAAAACGTTAACACTGTTCCCTAATGAAAATGTATTAATGGACTGTAGCCCGATTCATCGATATTGTGAGCATGCTGAATTTTTTGAAAATAGCTTTGTTGTAAGCTTAAAAGATCGGGTTCGATCATTTAAATAAGCATTTCTTTGGGTTAAATTAAATATGTGTAGCACAAATTAAACTCCCAACATGCATTTTTAGAAGGGAAACACGACAATGAAAGCGAGAATTGTTTTTAATATACCGAAAAATGCTATTTCTGGAAACTGATTAATTCTAAATAAAAATAAAATAAATTCCAAATGTAAAAGAAAGAGAGAATGCTTGGTATGAAAATGTCGTATCATATCAGGAAAATCGAATGCTACTAGCGATCTGAAGAAATAGCCGATAAAAGGTTTAGATCATTTCTTCATCCACCTGTACTTTAATTTCAAACACAACAGAACTTGTAGTTTTTGCCGTGAAACTTCATGACTTCTATAAACTTATAAGACTCACCGTAAAACTCTCAAGAAAGTTTCTCTGAGGTCTATAATACATTTGTACCAAATATGGTGTCGATCCGAGGTCTGGTTTGAATTTTACAGAAATATTCTACGTTGTTGTTGATGTGATTTTTTTAAGAAGGGGGGATGAATTATTTATTTTATGCCTCTTTAAAACTAAGAATTGTAAGTACTTTCACATCCCTAAGCCTGATTGTGACCTTTGGGTCAAGGTCAAAGGTCAAGGTCATTTAAAAAAAAAGCAACCCCCCAAAAAAAAACAAGGAAATTTTTACTTTCTATGTTTTACCTGATACTGGAGCTGGATGCATGTCCTTACTTTTCATTTGACCCAATGTCAAGGTCAAAGGTCAAGGTCAAAGTTCAAGGTCATTTGGTGAAATGCTATATTTTACACATATATAAGGGATTTCTTATGTTTTTAAATGACTTTGACCTTGACCTATATTTCAAGGTCAAAGTCAAATATACCGATGCAGTTGGTCCCATGTCTCTAGGATACACCGTTTGAAAAAAAAAGTTCATTTAATGTAAGCAGCGTAAACTTTCAGGGGCAGTAACTTATACAAGGGACTAAAGAATGCTTTTGCAATGATAGAATGAAGGAAGTACTAAATGAGTCGAAGATGATGAAGGCTTGGAATCTCTACGGTTTACGGTTTCGGAGGAGTAGCGATAACAAGGTATTATTGCAAAGGGGGTGACAACTTTTGAATGGGTCAAGCTTTGGGGACAAGAATGAAATCCTTAAAATAGTTTTAGAAGGACGTATTATAGATGCAAAGATATTCAGTATATGTCGAAAGGTTTTCTACAGAATCTCTGACAAAAAAGCTTTTAAAAGTCAGCAAAATCTACAATACATGTTTTCAAAGAGAGAGAAGTCATTAGCAACTAAAAAAAAGAGAAAAACAAAGAAAAAAAAAATCTGCCTCCAGCACGATTCCAACCCCAGACAGTGGGACAAAGTTTGGATCGGACATATCTTTGCAATTAATGCACGCATCAAATTATTGACTACATATTTAGAATTCATGTAAGACACTCTATAAACCCTGTAAATCCTAAAGAAAAATATTGAAATACAAAAAAGTTAAAAGAATTGGACTTTTTAAATTCACTTCCGTTTGCGACCGGCAGTGCCGACGACGAAAAAAAAAGGTCGTTCCCCATATTGGAATTTGATGTTCTATCTATTCATTGAGATTCAATTTCATATCTTTTGCCGTTCTCGAGAAAACTTCTGGACAAAATGCCATTTAAAAAATACAAATTTCCCCAAAAATCGCGAACGGAAGTGAATTTTGAAAAAAATGAAAAACACGTCTGGAGATATTTACATGAGGCATTTTCCCTGAAAAAATCTCTGAAATTTGCTTACTCATAGCTGAGATATCGCCATAACTATGAAAAAAAGAATAATAATAATAACTAGATGAGATCTCGTTGCGAGCAACGAGTGGGTCTTCCGTCCGATTTTTGATAAGATGAAATAAGAATTTGACTGAGATTTTCGTTCAAATATAATGATATAAATAAATTGTTAAGACGAACAATTTTGCTTTGATAATGTTTAACAAAATATTGATCATTAAAGGGTTATAGATTAAAGACTTTCGGCCCTTCTTGGCCCCTAATGTGAGAGGTCAGCCCCTTTTTCTTGATATCATCTTAAAGCTCTCATGATTTTGAACACTTTTTGTTCAACAACTATTCAGAAATTCTTTTTTGTTTTCGGGATATATGCAAAAGAAATATTAAGGGCCGGCCCTTCAAGACCTAAATAGGGACGTCTAGCAAAAATTCAAAGAGTGCATATTGTTCAGAATATTATTTTGAACGTCTTTTGTTCAATACTGTTTATCAAAATATTCTTCCTTTTCGAGACATATTGCGCCAAAGATTATGCAATTTGGCCCCCTAAAGACCCCTTATTGCGTATCATATGATTTCCACATCAAGTTATTTAGATAAAGTGTGTGAAGAACTATTTCGCTTCAGTAATATATTACAAAATATTGATAATTAAAGAGTTATTGATTGTATACTTTCGGCCCCTCTAGGCCCCTAATTTAAGGGGTCAGACCCTTTTTCTTCATATCACCTTCAAGCTCTCTTGATTTTTTACACTTTTTGTTCAACAACTAGTCAGAAATATCATAATATATAGTTGTAAATTGTTGAGATAAACATTTTTGCTTCAGTAATGCATTACAAAATATTGATCGTTAAAGAGTTATTGTTCAAAGACTTTCAGCCCCTCTCAGTCCCTATTGTGAGGGTCCAGCCCCTTTTTCTTCATATCTCTTTAAAGCCCTCATGAATTTGAACACTTTTTGTTCAACAACTATTCAGAATTTCTTTTTCGTTTCTGAGATATTTGCAAAAGAAGTATTTAAGGGCCGGCCCTTCAACTCCTTAATGGGGACGTTTAGCAAAAAATGAAAGGTTGCATCTTGTATAAAACATTATTTTGGACATCTTTTGTTCAATATTGCTTTTCAAAATATTTCCCACTTTTGAGATATAAAGCGTCAAAGATTAAGCATTCTGGCTCCTTATGGCCCCTAATTATGTAACATGTGATGTGAATATCATAATATATAGTTGTAAATTGTTGAGATAAACATTTTTGCTTCAGTAATGCATTACAAAATATTGATCGTTAAAGAGTTATTGATTAAAGACTTTTGGCCCTTCTCGGCCCCTAATGTGATGAGTCAGCCCTTTTTCTTTGATATCATATAAAAGATCTTGTAATTCTACACAATTTCTGTTCAATATGGTTTAACAAAATACTCATAGTTAAAAAGTTATCGTAAGAAATGTCTCTAAAATTCACTCATGATTCGTGTCCTAAATTTTGACCCCCTACCGAGCTTCCATACTAGGCACTTCCGGAAGATTTGAAAACCCAGGTGATCAATGGCAACATATCCTCTATCATCGCTGAAAATTTCAGCACTCTAGCTTTAATCGTTTTTGAGTTCCATTGCAGACAAGGAGGTCCTCTGATTTTTGATTAAAGGGCGATAACTTCCGACCGGAAGTAAATTTCAAAAAAATGAAAAAAACGTATAAGGTTCAGACAAAGATACATCTTCCCTGAAATTTTCAAGTAAATCAATCGAGCCAACTCCGAGAAATCTTCTGCACAAAAATTGTAAAGAAAAAAAAAAGAATAATAATAATAACTAGATGAGATCTCGATGCGAGCAACAAGTGGGTCTTCCGTCCGATTTTTGATAAGATGAGATAAAAATTTGACTGAGATTTTCGTTCAGATATAATGATATAAATAAAATGTTAAGACGAACAATTTTGCTTTAATAATGTTTAACAAAATATTGATAATAAAAGGGTTATAGATTAAACACTTTCGCCCCTTCTTGGCCCCTAATGTGAGAGGTCAGCCCCTTTTTCTTGATATTATCTTAAAGCTCTCATGATTTTGAACACTTTTTGTTCAACAACTAGTCAGAAATTCTTATTTGTTTTCGGGATATATGCAAAAGACATATTAAGGTTTGGCCCTTCAAATCCTAAATGGAGACGTCTAGCAAAAATTGAAAGAGTGCATATTTTTCAGAATATTATTTTGATCGTCTTTTGTTCAATACTGTTTATCAAAATAATCTTCCTTTTCGAGATATATTGCGCCAAAGATTATGCAATCTGGCCCCCTAAAGACCCCTTACTGCGTAATATATGATATCAACATCATGTTATTTAGATAAAGTGTGTGAAGATGTACTATTTCGCTTCAGTAATATATTACAAAATATTGATCATTAAAGAGTTATTGATTGTATACTTTCGGCCCCTCTTAGCCCCTTATTTAATGGGTCAGACCCTTTTCCTTGATATCACCTTAAAGCTCTCATGATTTTGAACACATTTTGTTCAACAACTACTCAGAAATTCTTTTTCGTTTCCGAGATATATTCGAAGGATATATTTAGGGGCCGGCCCTTCAACTCCTTAATGGGGACGTTAAGCAATAATCAAAAGGTTGCATATTGTTTAGAACATTATTTTGAATAACTTTTGTTCAATATTGCTTATCAAAATATTTCCCACTTTTGAGATATAGAGCGTCAAAGATTTAGCATTCTGGCCCATTATGGCCCCTAATTATGTAACATATGATGTGAATATCATAATATATAGTTGTAAATTGTTGAGATGAACATTTTTGCTTCAGTAATGCATTACAAAATATTGATCATTAAAGAGTTATTGTTCAAAGACTTTCGGCCCCTCTCAGCCCCTATTTTGAGTGGCCAACCCCTTTTTCTTCATATCACTTTAAAGCTCTCATGATTTTGAACACTTTTTGTTCAACAACTACTCAGAAAGTCTTTTTCGTTTCTGAGATATTTTCAAAAGAAGTATTTAGGGGCCGGCCCTTCAACTCCTTAATGGGGACATTTAGCAAAAAATGAAAGGTTGCATCTTGTTTAGAACATTATTTTGGACATCTTTTGTTCAATATTGCTTATCAAAATATTTTCCACTTTTGAGATATAAAGTGTTAAAGATTTAGTATTCTGGCCCCTTATGGCCCCTAATTTTGTAACAAATTATATGAATATCATAATATATAGTTGTAAATAGTTGAGATAAATATTTTCGCTTCAGTAATGCATTACAAAATATTGATCGTTAAAGAGTTATTGATTAAAGACTTTTGGCCCTGCTCAGCCCCTAATGTGATGAGTCAGCCCTTTTTCTTTGATATCATATAAAAGATCTTGTATTTCTACACAATTTCTGTTCAATATGTTTTAACAAAATACTCCTAGTTAAAAAGTTATCGTAAGAAATGTCTCTAAAATTCACTCATGATTCGTGTCCTAAATTTTGACCCCTACCGAGCTTCCATACTAGGCACTTCCAGAAGATTTGAAAACCCAGGTGATCAATGGCAACATGTCCTCTATCATCGCTGAAAATTTCAGCACTCTAGCTTTACTCGTTTTTGAGTTCCATTGCAGACAAAGAGGTCCTCTGAATTTTGATTAAAGGGCGATAACTTCCGACCGGAAGTGAATTTCAAAAAAATGAAAAAAACGTATAAGGTTCAGACAAAGATACATCTTCCCTGAAATTTTCAAGTAAATCGATCGAGCCAACTCCGAGAAATCTTCTGCACAAAAATTGTAAAGAAAAAAAAAGAATAATAATAATAATAATAATAATAAAAGTGAAAAAGAAACAATAGAATAATAGAAGGGTCTTCCGTTGGAGACGGAAGACCCTAACTAGATGCGATCTCGTTGCGAGCAACGAGTGGGTCTTCCGTCCGATTCTTGATCAGATGAGATAAGAATTTGACTGAGATTTTCGTAAAAAAATAGTAATATAAATAAATTATTAAGACAAACAATTTTCCTTCAGTAATGTATAACAAAATATTGATCATTAAAAAGTTATAGATTAAACACTTCCGGCCCGTCTTGATCCCTTATATGAGTGATCAGCCCCTTTTTCTTGATATCATCTTAAAGCTCTCATGATTTTGAACACTTTTTGTTCAACAACTATTCAGAAATTCTTTTTCGTTTCCGAGATATATGCAAAAAAAAATATTAAGGGCCGGCCCTTTAAGTCCTAAATGGGGACGTCTAGCAAAAATTGAAAGATTGCATATTATTAAGAATATTATTTTGAACGTCATTTGTTCAATATTGGTTATCAAACTATTCTTCCTTTTCAAGATTTATTGTGCCAAAGATTATACAATCTGACCCCTAATGACCCCTTATTGCATTAGATATGATGTAAACACCATGTTATATAGTGAAAGAGTGTGAAAATGAACTATTTCGCTTCAGAAATATATTACAAAATATTGATCATTAAAGAGTTATTGATTAAAGACATTCGGCCCCTCTCAGCCCCTATTTTGAGGGGCCAGCCCCTTTTTCTTCATACCACTTTAAAGCTCTTATGATTTTGAACACTTTTTGTTCAACAACTAGTCAGAAATTCTTTTTCGTTTCAGAGGTATATGCAAAAGATGCATTTAGGGGTCAGCCCTTCAGCTCCTTAATGGGGATGTTTAGCAAAAATTGAAAGGTTACATATTGATCAGATCATTATTTTGAACATCTTTTACTCAATATTGCTGATAAAAACATTTCCCACTTTCGAGATATAGAGTAACAAAGATTTGGCTTTTTGGCCCCTTTATAGCCCCTAACTATGTAACATGTGATGTTAAAATCATAATATATAGTTGAACATAGTTGAGATAAACATTTTTGCTTCAGTAATGAATTTCAAAATATTGATCGTTAAAGTGTTATTGATTAAAGACTTTCGGCCCCTCTCAGCCCCTATTTAGAGGGGCCAGCCCCTTTTTCTTCATACCACATTAAAGCTCTTATGATTTTAAACACTTTTTGTTTTACAACTATTCAGAGATTCTTCTTCGTTTCAGAGGTATATGCAAAAGATATATTTAGGGGCCAGCCCTTCAACCCCTTAATGGGGATGTTTAGCAAAAATTGAAAGGTTACATATTGATCAGATCATTAGTTTGAACATCTTTTATTCAATATTGCTTATAAAAACATTTCCCACTTTCGAGATATAGAGTAACAAAGATTTGGCCTTTCAGCCCCTTATAGCCCCTAATTATGTAACATGTGATGTGAAAATCATAATATATAGTTGAACATAGTTGAGATAAACATTTTTGCTTCAGTAATGAATTACAAAATATTGATTGTTAAAGTGTTATTGATTAAAGACTTTTGGCCCCTCTCAGCCCCTATTTAGAGGGGCCAGCCCCTTTTTCTTCATACCACATTAAAGCTCTAATGATTTTAAAGACTTTTTGTTCAACAACTATTCAGAAATTCTTTTTCGTTTCTGAGATATTTGCAAAAGATATATTTAGGGGCTAGCCCTTCAACTCCTTAATGGGGATGTTTAGCAAAAATCGAAAGGTTACATATTATTTAGAACATTATTCTGAACATATTTTATTCAATATTGCTTATCAAAATATTTCCCACTTTGGAGATATAGAGTGCCAAAGATTTGGCATTCTGGCCCCTTATTATGTAACATATGACATAAAATTATAATATACAGTTGTAAATTGTTAAGATAAACATTTTTGCTTCAGTAATGTATACCAAAATATTAATCGTTAAAGAGTTATTGCTTTAATACTTTCAGCCCCACTCGGCCCCTAATATGATAAGTCAGCCCTTTTTTCTTGATATCATATTAAAGATCTTGTCATTCTGCACAAATATTGTTCAGTATGTCTTAACAAAATAATTATACTTTAAAAGATATGAATCAAAATATCTCAAAAATTCACTCATGATTTGTGTCCTAAATTTTGACCCCTACCGAGCTTCCATACTAAGCACTTCCGGAAAATATCCAAACCCAGGTGCAAAATGGCAACATGTCCTCTATCATCCCTGAAAATTTCAGCACTCTAGCTTCAGCCGTTTTTGAGTTCCATCGCAGACAAGGAGGTCCTCTGAATTTTGATAAAAGGGAGATAACTCCCGACCGGAAGTGATTCTCAAGAAATTAAAAAAACGTATAAGGTTCAGATAAAGATACATCTTCCCTGAAAATTTCAAGTAAATCGATCGAGTCATCTCCGAGAAATCGTCTGCACAAAAATTGTAAAGAAAAAAAGAATAATAACTAGATGAGATCTCGTTGCGAGCAACGAGTAGGTCTTCCGTCCGATTTTTCGATAAGATTAGATATGATTTTGACTATAACCTTTGTTAAAAGATTAAAATATATAGACTTCCCTAGTTAGATTTCATTCTTTTGATTTATATAACAGTATCAAAGAGCTATAAATGACATGCTTTTGGCCCCTCTCAGCCCCTAATTTGAAGGGTCAGTCCCTTTTTCTTGATATCAAATGAAAGGTCTTGTGATTTTGAAGATTTTTTGTTCAACAACTATTCAGAGATTTCTTTTCGTTGTGGGGATATGCTGATTTGAAATATTTAGGGGCCACCCCTCCAAATCCTTAATGGGGCCGTTTGATAAAAACTGAAAGGGTGCATAATGCTTAGAACATTATTCTGACTATCTTTTGTTCAGTACTGTATATCAAAGTATTCCCCCTTTTCGAGATATAAAGCGTCAAAGATTTAGCATTCTGGCCCCCTTGTGATCCCTTATTACGTAACATATGATCAGAATCTTATCATATATTGTTGTAAATCGGTAAGATAAACATCTTTGCTTCAGTAATGTATTACACATTATTGATTGTTAAAGAATTATAGATGAAAGAATTTTGGCCCCTCTCAGCCCCTAATTTGAAGGGTCAGCCCCTTTTTCTTGATATCAAATGAAAGGTCGTGTGATTTCAAAGACTTTTGTTCAACAACTATTCAGAGATTTTTTTTCGTTGTGGAGATATTCTGAATTGAAATATTTAGGGGCCACCCCTCCAAGTCCTTAATGGGGCCATTTGACAAAAACTGAAAGGGTGCATATTGTTTAGATCATTATTCTGACCATCTTTTGTTCAGTACTGCATATCAAAATGTTCCCCCTTTTCGAGATATTAAGTGTCAAAGATTTAGCCTTCTGGCCCTTTATTGGCCCCTAATTATGTAACATATGATGTATATAGCATGGTATGTTGTTGTAAATTGTTGAGATAGACATTTTGACTTCAGTAATGCATTACAAAATATTGATCGTTAAAGAGTTATTGATTAAAGACTTTCAGCCCCTTTCGGCAACTATTTTGAGGGGCCAGCCCCTTTTTCTTCATACCACTTTGAAGCTCTCATGATTTGGAACAATTTTTGTTCAACAACTAATCAGAAATTCTTTTTCGTTTCTGAGATATTTGCAAAAGAAATATTTAGGGGCCGACCCTTCAACTCCTTAATGGGGATGTTTAGGGAAAATTGAAAGGTTGCATATTGTTCAAAATATTATTTTGAACATCTTTTGTTCAATATTGCTTATCAAAATATTTCCCACTTTCGAGATATAAAGTGTCAAAGATTTAGCATTCTGGCCCCTAATGGCCCCTAATTATGTCATATGTGATGTATATATCATAATATCTGGTTGTAAATTGTTAAGATAAACATATTTGCTTCAGTAATACATTACAAAATATTGATCGTTAAAGAATTATTGATTTAAAACTTTTGGCCCCTCTCGGCCCCTAATGTGATGAGTCAGCACTTTTTTCTTGATATCATGTAAAAGATCTTGTCATTCTGCACAATTATTGTTCAGTATTTTTCAACAAAATAATTATAGTTTAAAAGATATGATACAAAATGTCTTGAAAATTCACTCATGATTCATGTCCTAAATTTCGACCCCTACCGAGCTTCCATACTAGGCACTTCCAGAAAATATCTAAACCCAGGTGCAAAATGGCAACATGTCCTCTATCATCACTGAAAATTTCAGCGCTCTAGCTTAAGCCGTTTTTGAGTTCCATCACAGACAAGGAGGTCCTCTGAATTTTGATAAAAGGGCGATAACTTTCGACCGGAAGTGAATTTTGAAAAACTGTTCAGCCGGAATTAACTTCAAATAACCTAGCAACAATCCTGGAAATTTGAAGCAAATCCATCAATCCATCTCCGAGAAATCGTCTGCACAAAATTTGTGCAGAAAAAAAGAATAATAACTAGATTCGATCTCGTTGCGAGCAACGAGTGGGTCTACCGTCCGATTTTCGATAAGATGAGATAAGCATTTGACTGAGATTTTCGTTAAAAACAGTTATATAAATAAATTCTTAAGACAAACAATTTTCCTTCAGTAATGTGTAACAAAATATTGATCATTAAAAAGTTATAGATTAAACACTTCTTGCCCCCTTATATGAGTGGTCAGTCCCTTTTTCTTGATATCATCTTAAAGCTCTCATGATTTTGAACACTTTTTGTTCAACAACTATTCAGAAATTCTTTTTCGTTTCCGAGATATATGCAAAAGAAATATTAAGGGCCGGTCCGAAATGGGGACGTCTAGCAAAAATTGAATGATTGCATTTTATTGAGAATATTATTTTGAACGTCTTTTGTTAAAATATTGGTTATCAAAATATTCTTACTTTTCAAAATTTATTGCGCCAAAGACTATACAATCTGACACCCCTAATCACCACTTATTGCATAAGATATGATGTAAACACCATGTTATATAGTTAAAGAGTGTGAAGATGAACTATTTCGCTTCAGTAATATATTACAAAATATTGATCATTCAATAATTATTGATTAAAGACTTTCGGCCCCTCTCAGCCCCTATTTTGAGGGGTCAACCCCTTTTTCTTCATACCACTTTAAAGCTCTTATAATTTTGAACACTTTTTGTTCAACAACTATTCAGAAATTCTTTTTTGTTTCCGAGATATTTGCAAAAGATATATTTTGGGGCCAGCCCTTCTACTCCTTAATGGGGACGTTAAGCAAAAATCGAAAGGTTACTTACTGTTTAAAACATTATTTTGAACATTTTTTATTCTATATTGCTTATCAAAACATTTCCCACTTTCGAGATATAAAGTGCCAAAGATTTGGCCTTCTGGTCCCTTATGACCTAATTATGTAACATGTGATGTGAATATCATAATATATAGTTGGAAAATGTTGAGAAAAACATTTTTGCTTCAGTAATGAATTACAAAATATTGATCGATAAATAGTTATTGATTAAAGACTTTTGGCCAATCTTGGCGCCTATTTTGAGGGGCCAGCCCCTCTTTCTTCATACCACATTAAAGCTCTCATGATTTTGAACACTTTTTGTTCAACAACTATTCAGAAATTCTTTTTCGTTTCCGAGCTATGTGCAAAAGATATGTTTAGGGGCCAGCCCTTCAGCTCCTTAATGGGGACGTTGAGCAAAAATCAAAAGGTTAAATATTGTTTAGAACATTAATTTGAATATCTTTTATTCAACATTGCTTTTCAAAATATTTCCCACTTTCGAGATACAGAGTGCCAAAGATTTGGCATTCTGGCCCCTTATGGCCCCTAATTTTGTAACATATGATATAAATATTATAATATATAGTTGTAAATTGTTAAGATAAACATTTTTGCTTCAGTAATGTATACCAAAATATTGATCGTTAAAGAGTTATTGATTTAATACTTTTGGCCCCTCTCGACCCCTAATATGATAAGTCAGCCCTTTTTTTCTGATATCATATTAAAGATCTTGTCATTCCGCACAAATATTGTTCAATATGTTATTACAAAATAATTATACTTTAAAAGATATGACACAAAATGTCTCAAAAATTCACTCATGATTCGTTTCTTAAATTTCGACCCCTACCGAGCTTCCATACTAGGCACTTCCGGAAAATATCTAAACCCAGGTGCAAAATGACATTATGTCCTCTATTATCACTAAAAATTTCAGCGCTCTAGCTCAAGCCGTTTTTGAGTTCCATCGCAGACAAGCAGGTCCTCTAAATTTTGATAAAAGGGCGATAACTTCCGACCGGAAGTAAATATCCCTTAACGAAATTGTCGGAATTAACTTCAGATGTCAACGCATCTACCATGAAAATTTGAATAAAATCGAACAAGCCATCTCCGAGAAATTTTCTGCACAAATTTTGTAAGAAGAAAAAAGAATAATAACTAGATGCGATCTCGTTGCGAGCAACGAGTGGGTCTTCCGTCCGATTTTTGATTAGATGAGATATGAATTTAAATGAGATTTTCGTTCATGAATATATAGGTAGTCAAAACATACAATTTTGTACAATTTCTTCAGCTATGTTTCACAAAATTTTGATCATTAAAAAGTTATAAATAAAAGGTTTTCGGCCCCTCTTATGGCCCCCCAATAACGTAATATTTGATAAAAAAATTTAAGATATATATAGTTGCAGATCGTGAACAAGAACATTTTTGTTAAAGAGTTACAGGTGGAAGACTTTTGGCCCGACTGAGTCCTTAATTTGAGGAGTCAGTCCCTTTTTCTTGATATCACATGACAGGTTTTGTAATTCTGAAGACATTTTGTTCAACAAGTATTCAGAAGTTTCGTTTCGTTTTCGAGATATGTGGACTTGAAATATTTAGGGGCAGTCCCTTTAAGTCCTTAAAGGGGATAATTAGGAAAAATTAAAAGGTTGCACATTGTTGGGAACAACATTCTAATAACCTTTTGTTCAATATTGCTTTTCAAAATGTTTCCCCTTTTCGAGATATAAAGCATCAAATATTTAGAATTCTGGTACCTTATGGCCCCTAATTACGTAATATTTGATGAAATTTTTAAAATATATAGTTGCAGATTTTCATGATGAACATTTTTGCTTCAATAATTAATATCAAAATATTTAACGTTAAGAAGCTAAAGATGAAAGACTTTGGCCCCTCTGAGCCCCTTATTTGAGGGGTCAGTCCCTTTCTCTTGATATCACATGAAAGGTCTTGTAAATCTGAAGACTTTTTGTTCAACAACTATTCAGAAGTTCCGTTTCGTTTTCGAGATATGTAGACTTGAAATATTTAGGGGCAGTCCCTTTAAGTCCTTATAGGGGCTGTTTAGGAAAAATTCAAAGGATGCACATTGTTGAGACCATCATTCTAAACAAGTTTTGTTCAATATTGTTTTTCAAAATATTTCCCCTTTTCGAGATATAAAGCGTCAAAGATTAAGCATTCTGGCCCCTTATGGCCCCCTAATTACGTAATATTTGATGAAAATTTTAAGATATATAGTTGCAGATTGTGAAGATGAAAACTTTTGCTTCAATAATTAATATCAAAATATTTAACGTTAAGGAGTAATAGATGAAAGACTTTTGGCCCCTCTGAGCCCCTAATTTGAGGGGTCAGCCCCTTTTTCTTGATATCACATGAAAGGTATTGTAATTCTGAAGACTTTTTGTTCAACAACTATTCAGAAGTTTCGTTTCGTTTTCGAGATATGTGGACTTGAAATATTTAGGGGCAGTCCCTTTAAGTCCTTATAGGGGCTGTTTAGGAAAAATTCAAAGTATGCACATTGTTGAAAACATCATTCTAAACAACTTTTGTTCAATATTGCTTTTCAAAATGTTTCCCCTTTTCGAGATATAAAGCGTCAAAGATTAAGCATTCTGGCCCCTTATGGCCCCTAATTACGTAATATTTGATGAAAATTTTAAGATATATAGTTGCAGATTGTGAAGATAAAAACTTTTGCTTCAATAATTAATATCAAAATATTTAACGTTAAGGAGTTATAGATGAAAGACTTTTGGCCCCTCTGAGCCCCTAATTTGAGGGGTCAGCCCCTTTTTCTTGATATCACTTGAAAGGTCTTGTAATTCTGAAGACTTTTTGTTCAACAAGTATTCAGAAGTTTCGTTTCGTTTTCGAGATATGTAGACTTGAAATATTTAGGGGCCGTCCCTTTAAGTCCTAATAGGGACTGTTTAGGAAAAATTAAAAGGATGCACATTGTTGAGACCATCATTCTAAACAAGTTTTGTTCAATATTGCTTTTCAAAATGTTTCTCCTTTTCGAGATATAAAGCGTCAAAGATTAAGCATTCTGGCCCCTTGTGGCCCCTAATTATGTGCCATACGACGTAAAAATCATAATATATAGTTGTAAATTGTTAAAATGAATAATTTTGCTTCAGTAATATATACCAAAATATTGCTTGTTTAAGAGTTATCGATTAATGACTTTTGGCCCCTATCGGCCCCTAATGTGATGAGTCAGCCCTTTTTTCTTGATATCATGTTACAGATCTTGTCATTCTGCACAAATTTTGTTCACTATGTTTTAACAAAATAATTATACTTTAAAAGATATGACACAAAATGTCTCAAAAACTCACTCATGATTCGTGTCCTAAATTTCGTCCCCTACCGAGCCTCCATACTAGGCACTTCCGGAAAATATCTAAACCCAGGTGCATAATGGCAACATGTCCTCTATCATCACTGAAAATTTCAGCGCTCTAGCTTAAGCCGTTTTTGAGTTCCATCGCAGACAAGGAGGTCCTCTAAATTTTGATAAAAGCGCGATAACTTCCGACCGGAAGTAAATATCACTTAACAGAATTGCCGGAAGTAACTTCAGATATCAACGCATCTACCATGAAAATTTGAATAAAATCGAACGAGCCATCTCCGAGAAATCGTCTGCACAAATTTTGTAAGAAGAAAAAAGAATAAAAATAATAATAATAACTAGATGGTTCTCGTTGCGAGCAACGAGTGGGTCTTCCGTCTGATTTTGGATAAGATTAGTCAAGACCTTGACTGAGATATTCGTCTATGAAAATTGAAAGGATGCTTATTGTTTAAAACATTATTCTGAGCATCTTTTGTTCAATATTGCTTATCAAAATATTTCCCCTTGTTCGAGGTGTCAAAGATTTGGCAATTTGGCCCATTTTGGCCCATTATTTTGAACATATGATCATAGTTTTATAATATATAGTTATAGAATGTTTAGATGACAATTTTTGCTTCAGTAATTTATAACAAAATATTGATCATTAAAATGAAAGATGAAAGACTTTTGGCCCCTCTGAGCCCCTAATTTGAGGGGTCTGCCCCTTTTTCTTGATATCAAATGAAAGGTCTTGTGATTTTGAAGACTTTTTGTTCAACTATTCAGAAATTTCCTTTAGTTTAAAAGATATCTAGAATAACAATATTTAGGGGCCAGCCCTCCAAGTCCTTAATGGGGATGTCTTGCAAAAATTAAAAGGGTGTATATTGTTTAGAACATTATTCTAAACATCTTTTGTTCAATATTGCTTATCAAAATTTTTCCCCTTTTCGAGATATAAAGTGTCAAAGATTTAGCGTTCTGGCCCCTTATGGCCCCTTATTACGTAACATATGAGCAAAATTTTATAATGTATAGTTGCAGAATGTTAAGATGAACATTTTTGCTTCAGTAATTTACAACAAGATACTGACCATTAAAGAGTTATAGATGAAATACTTTTGGCCCTTCTGAGCCCCTAATTTGAGGGGTTAGCCCCTTTTTCTTGATATCAAATAAAAGGTCTTGTGATTTTGAAGACTTTTTGTTCAACAACTATTCAGAAATTTCCTTTAGTTTAAGAGATATATAGAATAACAATATTTCGGGGCCAGCCCTCCAAGTCTTTAATGGGGATATCTTGCAAAAATTAAAAGGGTGTATATTGTTAAGAACATTATTCTAAACATCTTTTGTTCAATATTGCTTATCAAAATATTTCCCCTTTTCGAGATATAATGTGTCAAAGATTTAGCATTCTGGCCCCTTATGGCCCCTTATTACGTAACATATGATCAAAATTTTATAATATATAGTTGCAGAGTGTTAAGATAAACATTTTTGCTTCAGTAATTTATAACAAAATATTGATCATTAAAGAGTTATAGATGTAAGACTTTTGGCCCTTCTGAGCCCCTAATTTGAGGGGTCAGCCCCTTTTTCTTGATATCAAATAAAAGGTCTTGTGATTTTGAAGACTTTTTGATCCACAACTATTCAGAAATTTCCTTTCGTTTAAGAGATATATAGAATAACAATATTTCGGGGCCAGCCCTCCAAGTCCTTAATGGGGATATCTTGCAAAAATTAAAAGGGTGTATATTGGTCAGAACAATATTCTGAACATCTTTTCTTCAATATTGCTTATCAAAATATTTCCCCTTTTCGAGATATAATGTGTCAAAGATTTAGCATTCTGGCCCCTTATGGCCCCTTATTACAGAACATATGATCAAAATCTTATAAAATATAGTTGCAAAATGTTAAGATAAACATTTTTGCTTCAATAACTTATAACAAAATATTCATCATTAAAGAGTTATAGATGAAAGACTTTTGGCCCTTCTGAGCCCCTAATTTGAGGGATGAGCCCTTTTTTCTTGATATCAAATGAAAGGTCTTGTGATTTTGAAGACTTTTTGTTCACTATGTTTTAACGAAATGCTTCTATTTAAAATGTTATTATAAGAAATGTCTCTAAAATTCACTCATAAATCACGTCCTAAATTTCGACCCCTACCGAGCTTCCATACTTCGCACTTCCGGAAAATTTGAAAACCAAGTTGCACATCTAGAATATGTCCTCTATCACCACTGAAAGTTTCAACACTCTAGCATTTGTCGTTCTTGAGTTTTTGTGCAGACACGAGGTCTATGTAAAAATCGATCAAAGGGCGATAACTTCTGACCGGAAGTGGTTTTTCAAAAACTGAAGCGGCGTTATAAACTTAAGATAGCAACGCATTAACCCTGAAAATTTGAAGCAAATCGATCGAGAGATCTCCGAGAAATCTTCTGCACAAAATCGGTAAGGAAAAAAAAAAGAATAATAATAATAATAATAAGAAAAGTGAAAAATCAACAATAGAATAATAGAAGGGTCTTCCGCAGAAGACGGAAGACCCTAATAATAACTAGATGAGATCTCGTTGCGAGCAACGAGTGGGTCTTCCGTCCGATTTTTGATAAGATGAGATAAGAATTTGAACTGAGATTTTCGTTCAAATATAATGAGATAAATAAATTGTTAAGACGAACAATTTTGCTTTAATACCGTAATGTTTAACAAAATATTAATTATTAAAGAGTTATAGATTAAAGACTTTCGGCCCTTCTTGGCCCCTAATGTGAGAGGTCAGCCCCTTTTTCTTGATATCATCTTAAAGCTCTCATGATTTTGAACACTTTTTGTTCAACAACTATTCAGAAATTCTTTTTTTGTTTTCGGGATATATGCAAAAGAAATATTAAGGGCCGGCCCTTCAAGTCCTAAATGGGGACGTCTAGCAAAAATTGAAAGAGTGCATATTGTTCAGAATTCAATACTGTTTATCAAAATATTCTTCCTTTTCGAGATATATTATATATTTAAGATTATGCAATCTGGCCCCCTAAAGACCCCTTATTGCGTAACATACGATATCAACATCATGTTATTTAGATAATGTGTGTGAATATTTCGCTTCAGTAATATATTACAAAATATTGATCCTTAAAGGGTTATTGATTGTATACTTTTGGCCCCTCTCGGCCCTTTATTTAAGGGGTCAGACCCTTTTCCTTGATATCATCTTAAAGCTCTCATGATTTTGAACACTTTTTGTACAACAACTATTCAAAAATTCTTTTTCGTTTCCAAAAAATATGCAAAGAATATCTTTAGGGGCTGGCCCTTCAACTCCTTAATGGGGACGTTTAGCAAAAATCAAGAGGTTGCATGTCGTTTAAAACATTATTTTGAACATCTTTTGTTCAATATTGCTTATCAAAATATTTCCCACTTTTGAGATATAGAGCGTCAAAGATTTAGCATTCTGGCCCCTTATGGACCCTAGTTATGTAACATATGATGTGAATATCATAATATATAGTCGTAAATTGTTGAGATAAATATTTTTGCCTCAGTAATGCATTACAAAATATTGATCGTTAAAGAGTTATTGTTCAAAGACTTTTGGCCCTTCTCAGCCCCTATTGTGAGGGTCCAGCCCCTTTTTCTTCATATCACTTTAAAGCTCTCATGATTTTGAACACTTTTTGTTCAACAACTACTCAGAAATTCTTTTTCGTTTCTGAGATAATTGCAAAAGAAGTATTTAGGGGCCGGCCCTTCAACTCCTTAATGGGGACGTTTAGCAAAAAATGAAAGATTGCATCTTGTTTAGAACATTATTTTGGACATCTTTTGTTCAATATTGCTTATCAAAATATTTCTTACTTTTTGAGATATAAAGCGTCAAAGATTAAGCATTCTGGCCCCTTATGGCTCCTAATTATATAACATATGATGTGACTATCATAATATATAGTCGTAAATTATTGAGATAAACATTTTTGCTTCAGTAATGCATTACAAAATATTGATCGTTAAAGAGTTATTGTTCAAAGACTTTCGGCCCTTCTCAGCCCCTATTGTGAGGGTCCAGCCCCTTTTTCTTCATATCACTTTAAAGCTCTTATGATTTTGAACAGTTTTTGTTCAACAACTAGTCAGAAATTCTTTTTTGTTTCTGAGATATTTACAAAAGAACTATTTAGGGGCCGGCCCTTCAACTCCTTAATGGGGACGTCTAGCAAAAACTGAAAGGTTGCATCTTGTTTAGAACATTATTTTGGACATCTTTTGTTCAATATTGCTTATCAAAATATTTCTTACTTTTGAGATATAAAGCGTCAAAGATTTAGCATTCTGGCCCCTTGTGGCCCCTAATTATGTAACAAATGATGTGAATATCATAATATATAGTTGTAAATTGTTGAGATAAACATTTTTGCTTCAGTAATGCATTACAAAATATTGATCGTTAAAGAGTTATTGCTTAAAGACTTTCGGCCCTTTTCAGCCCCTAATGTGATGAGTCAGCCCTTTTTCGTTGATATCATATAAAAGATCATGTAATTCTACACAATTTCTGTTCAATATAGTTAAACAAAATACTCATAGTTAAAAAGTTATCGTAAGAAATGTCTCTAAAATTCACTCATGATTCGTTTCCTAAATTTTGACCCCTACCGAGCTTCCATACTAGGCACTTTCGGAAGATTTGAAAACCCAGGTGATCAATGGCAACATGTCCTCTATCATCGCTGAAAATTTCAGCACTCTAGCTTTAATCGTTTCTGAGTTCCATTGCAGACAAGGAGGTCCTCTGAATTTTGATTAAAGGGCGATAACTTCCGACCGGAAGTGAATTTCCAAAAAATGAGAAAAACGTATGAGGTTCAGACAAAGATACATCTTCCCTGAAATTTTCAAGTAAATCGATCCAGCCAACTCCGAGAAATCCTCTGCACAAAAATTGTAAAGAAAAAAAAAGAAGAATAATAATAATAAAAGTGAAAAAGAAACAGTAGAATAATAGAAGGGTCTTCCGTTGGAGACGGAAGACCCTAATAAAGGTAAAAAAGAAACCGAAGAATAATAGAAGGGTCTTCCGCTGAAGACGGCAGACCCTAATAAAGGTAAAAAAGAAACTGAAGAATAATGGAAGGGTCTTCCGCTGAAGACGGAAGACCCTAATAATAAGAAGCTTGAAAAAGAAACAAAAGAATAATAGAAGGGTCTTCCGCTGAAGACGGAAGACCCTAATAAAAGTGAAAAAGAAACAATAGAATAAAAGAAGGGTCTTCCGTTGAAGACGGAAGACCCTAACTAGATGCGATCTCGTTGCGAGCAACGAGTGGGTCTTCCGTCCAGTTTTCGATAAGATGAGATAAGAATTTCACTGAGATTTTCGTTAAAAAATAGTGATATAAATAAATTGTTATGAAAAACAATTTTCCTTCAGTAATGTGTAACAAAATATTGATCATTAAAAAGTTATAGATTAAAACTTTCGGCCCGTCTTGGCCCCTTATATGAGTGGTCAGCCCCTTTATCTTGATATCATCTTAAAGCTCTCATGATTTTGAACATTTTTTGTTCAACAACTATTCATAAACTCTTTTTCGTTTCCGAGATATATGCAAAAGAAATATTAAGGGCCAGCCCTTTAAGTCCTAAATGGGGACGTCTAGTAAACATTAAAAGATTGCATATATTTAAGAATATTATTTTGAACGTCTTCTGTTCCATATTGTTTATCAAACTATTCCTTTTCAAGATTTTTTGCGCCAAATACTATACAATCTGACCCTAATGACCCATTATTGCATAAGATATGTTTTAAACACCATGTTATATAGTTAAAGAGTGTGAAGATGAACTATTTCGTTTCAGTAATATATTACAAAATATTGATCATTAAAGAATTATTGATTAAAGATTTTCGGCCCCTCTCAGCCCCTATTTTGAGAGGCCAGCCCCTTTTTCTTCATACCATTTTAAAGCTCTTATGATTTTGAACACTTTTTATTCTACAACTATTCAGAAATTCTTTCTCGTTTCCGAGATATATGCAAAAGAAATATTTAAGGGCCAGCCCTTCAACTCCTTAATGGGGACGTTTAGCAAAACATGAAAGGTTGCATATTGTTTAGAACATTATTTTGAACATCTTTTATTCAGTATTGCTTATCAAAATATTTCCCACTTTTGAGATATACAGCGTCAAAGATTTAGCATTCTGGCCCCTTATGGCCCCTAATTATGTAACATATAATGTGAATATTATAATCTATAGTTGTAAATTGTTGAGATAAACATTTTTGCTTCAGTAATGCATTACAAAATATTGATCGTTTAAGAGTTATTGATTAAAGACTTTCGGCCCTTCTCGGCCCCTAATGTGATGAGTCAGCCCCTTTTCTTTCATATTATATAAAAGATCTTGTAATTCTACACAATTTCTGTTCAATATGTTTTAATAAAATACTCATAGTTAAAAAGTTATCGTAGGAAATGTCTCTAAAATTCACTCATGATTCGTGTCCTAAATTTCGACCCCTACCGAGCTTCCATACTAGGCACTTCCGGAAAATATCTAAACCCAGGTGCAAAATGGCAACATTTTCTCTATCTTCACTGCAAATTTCAGCGCTTTAGCTTAAGCCGTTTTTGAGTTCCATCGCAGACAAGGAGGTCCTCTGAATTTTGATAAAAGGGAAATAACTTCCGACCGCAAGTGATTTTCAAAAAATTGAGAAGAATGTATAAGGTTCAGATAAAGATACATCTTCCCTGAAATTTTCAAGTAAATCGATCCAGCTATCTCCGAGAAATCTTCTGCACAAAAATTGTAAAGAAAAAAAGAATAATAACTAGATGCGATCTCGTTGCGAGCAACGAGTGGGTCTTCCGTCCGAATTTTGATAAGATGAGATACGAATTTGACAGATTTTCGTTCATAAATATATAAATGGTGAAAACGTACAATTTGCTTCAGTTATGTTTAACAAAATTTTGATCATTATGGCACCTAAAAACGCAATGTTTGATGAAGATTTTAAAATATTTATAGTAGCAGATCGTGAAGATGAACATTACTGTAAAAGGGTTATAGATAAAAGACTTTTGGCCCCTCTGATCCCCTAATTCGAGGGGTCAGCCCCTTTTTCTTGATATCACATGAAAGGTCTTGTAACTCTGAAGACTTTTCATTAAACAACTATTCAGAAGTTTCGTTTCGTTTTCGAGATACGTGAACTTGGAATATTTAGGGGCCGTCCCTTTAATTCCTTATAGGGGCTGTTTAGGAAAAATTCAAAGGATGCACATTGTTGAGAACATCATTCTAATAACCTTTTGTTCAATATTGCTTTTCAAAATGTTTCCCCTTTTCGAGATATAAAGCATCAAATATTTAGAATTCTGGTACCTTATGGCCCCTAATTACGTAATATTTGATGAAATTTTTAAAATATATAGTTGCAGATTTTCATGATGAACATTTTTGCTTCAATAATCAATATCAAAATATTTAACTTTAAAGAGTTATAGGTGAAAGTCTTTTGGCCTCTCTGAGCCCCTAATTTGAGGGGTCAGCCCCTTTTTCTTGATATCACATGAAAGGTCTTGTAATTTTGAAGACTTTTTGTTCAACAACTATTCAGAAGTTTCGTTTCGTTTTCGAGATATGTAGACTTGAAATATTTAGGGGCCGTCCCTTTAAGTCCTTATAGGGGCTGTTTAGGAAAAATTCAAAGGATGCACATTGTTGAGAACATCATTCTAAACAACTTTTATTCAATATTGCTTTTCAAAATGTTTCCCCTTTTCGAGATGTAAAGCTTCAAAGATCAAGCATTCTGGCCCCTCATGGCCCCTAATTATGTAACATATAACGTTAAAATTATAATATATAGTTGTAGTTTGTTAAGATAAATAATTTTGCTTCAGTAATGTATACAAAAATATTGCGTGTTTAAGAGTTATCGATTAAAGACTTTTGGCCCCTATCAGCCCCTAATGTGATGAGTCAGCACTTTTTTCTTGATATCATGTTACAGATCTTTTCATTCTGCACAAATATTGTTCAATATGTTTCAACAAAGTAATTATACTTTAAAAGTTATGATACAAAATGTCTCAAAAATTCACTCATGATTCGTGTCCTAAATTTTGACCCCTACCCAGCTTCCATACTAGGCACTTCCGGAAAATATCAAAACACAGGTGCAAAATGGCAACACGTCCTCTATCATCACTGAAAATTTCAGCGCTCTAGCTTAAGCGGTTTTTTGAGTTCCAACGCAGACAAGGAGGTCCTCTGAATTTTAATAAAAGGGCGATAACTCTCGACCGGAAGTAAATATCCCTTAACGGACTTGCCGGAATTAACTTCAGATATCAACGCATCTACCTTGAAAATTTGAATGAAATCGAACGAGCCATCTCCGAGAAATCCTCTGCACAAATTTAGTAAGGAGAAAAAAGAATAATAATAATAACTAGATGGTTCTCGTTGCGAGCAACGAGTGGGTCTTCCGTCCGATTTTCGATGAGATAAGAATTTGATTGAGATTTTCAAAAATCGAAAAGTTACATACTGTTTAGAACATTATTTTGAACATCTTTTATTCTATATTGCTTATCAAAACATTTCCCACTTTTGAGATATAGAGTGCCAAAGATTTGGCCTTCTGGCCCCTCATGGCCCCTAATTATGTAACTCGTGATGTCAATATTATAATATATAGTTGTAAATTGTTGAAATAAACATTTTTGCTTCAGTAATGAATTGCAAAATGTTGATCATTAAAGAGATATTGATTAAAGACTTTTGGCCCCTCTCGGCCCCTATTTTGAGGAGCCAGCCCCTTTTTCTTCATACCACTTTAAAGCTCTTATGATTTTGAACACTTTTTGTTCAACAATTATTCAGAAATTCTTTTTCGTTTCCGAGATATATGCAAAAGATATATTAAGGGGCCAGCCCTTCAACTCCTTATTGGGGACGCTTAGCAAAAATCGAAAAGTTACATACTGTTTAGAACATTATTTTGAGCATCTTTTATTCTATATTGCTTATACAAACATTTCCCACTTTCGAGATATAGAGTGCCAAAGATTTGGCCTTCTGGCCCCTCATGGCCCCTAATTATGCAACATATGACATAAATATTATAATATGTAGTTGTAAATTGTTAAAATAAACATTTTTGCTTCAGTAATGTATAGCAAAATGTTGATCGTTAAAGAGTTATTGATTTAATACTTTTGGCCCCTCTCAACCCCTAATATGATAAGTCAGCCCTTTTTTCTTGATATCATATTAAAGATCTTGTCATTCTGCACAAATATTGTTCAATATGTTTTAACAAAATAATTATACTTTAAAAGATATGATACAAAATGTCTCAAAAATTCACTGATAATTCGTGTCCTAAATTTCGACCCCTACCGAGCATCCATACTAGGCACTTCCGGAAAATATCTAAACCCAGGTGCAAAATGGCAACACGTCCTCTATCATCACTGAAAATTTCAGCACTCTATCTTAAGCCGTTTTTGAGTTCCATCGCAGACAAGGAGGTCCTCTAAATTTTGATAAAAGGGCGATAACTTCCGACCGGAAGTAAATATCCCTTAACGGAATTGACGGAATTAACTTCAGATATCAACGCATCTACCATGAAAATTTGAATAAAATCGAACAAGCCATCTCCGAGAAATCGTCTGCACAAATTTTGTAAGGAGAAAAAAAAATAAAAATAATAATAACTAGATGCGATCTCGTTGCGGGCAACGAGTGGGTCTTCCGTCCGATTTTTGATAAGATGAGATACGAATTTGACTGAGATTTTCGTTCATAAATATATAAATAGTGAAAACGTACAATTTGCTTCAGTTGTGTTTAACAAAATTTTGATCATTATGACACCAAAAAACGCAATATTTGATGAAGATTTTAAAATATTTATAGTAGCAGATCGTGAAGATGAACATTACTGTAAAAGGGTTATAAATGAAAGACTTTTGGCCCCTTTGAGCCGCTAATTCGAGGGGTCTTGATATCACATGAAAGGTCTTGTAATTCTGAAGACTTTTCGTTCAACAATTATTCAGTTTTCGAGATATGCAGACTTGAAATATTTAGGGGCCGTCCCTTTAAGTCCTTATAGGGGCTGTTTAGGAAAAATTCAAAGGATGCACATTGTTCAGATCATCATTCTAAACAACTTTTGTTCAATATTGCTTTTCAAAATATTTCCCCTTCTTGAGATATAAAGCGTCAAAGATTTAGCATTCTGGCCCCTTATGGATCCTTATTACGTAATATTTGAAGAAAATTTTAAAATATATAGTTGCAGATTGTGAAGATGAACATTTTTGCTTCAATATCTAATATCAAAATATT
Organism: Saccostrea echinata; assembly: GCF_033153115.1. Classification (NCBI taxonomy): domain Eukaryota; kingdom Metazoa; phylum Mollusca; class Bivalvia; order Ostreida; family Ostreidae; genus Saccostrea; species Saccostrea echinata. The sequence goes on from NW_026889782.1 coordinate 21,382,847, forward strand.
TAATGTTTAAGAGTTATAGATGAAAGATTTTTGGCCCCTCTGAGCCCCTAATTTGAGGGGTCAGCCCCTTTTTCTTGATATCGCTTGAAAGGTCTTGTAATTCTGAAAACTTTTTGTTCAACAACTATTCAGAAGTTTCGTTTCGTTTTCGAGATATGTAGACTTGAAATATTTAGGGGCCGTCCCTTTAAGTCCTTATAGGGGCTGTTTAGGAAAAATTCAAAGGATGCACATTGTTCAGATCATCATTCTAAACAACTTTTGTTCAATATTGCTTTTCAAAATATTTCCCCTTCTTGAGATATAAAGCGTCAAAGATTTAGCATTCTGGCCCCTTATGGACCCTTATTACGTAATATTTGAAGAAAATTTTAATATATATAGTTGCAGATTGTGAAGATGAACATTTTTGCTTCAATATTTAATATCAAAATATTTAACGTTTAGGAGTTATAGATGAAAGACTTTTGGCCCCTCTGAGCCCCTAATTTGAGGGGTCAGCCCCTTTTCCTTGATATCGCTTGAAAGGTCTTGTAATTCTGAAAACTTTTTCTTCAAACACTATTCAGAAGTTTCGTTTCGTTTTCGAGATATGTAGACTTGAAATATTAAGGGGCCGTCCCTTTAAGTCCTTATAGGGGCTGTTTAGGAAAAATTCAAAGGATGCACATTGTTGAGAACATCATTCTAAACAACTTTTGTTCAATATTGCTTTTCAAAATGTTTCCCATTTCCGAGATATAAAGCTTCAAAGATTAAGCATTCTGGCCCCTTGTTGCCCTTATTTATGTAACATATGACGTAAAAATCATAATATATAGTTGTAGTTTGTTAAAATAAATAATTTTGCTTCGGTAATGTATACAAAAATATTGCTCGTTTAAGAGTTATCGATTAAAGACTTTCGGCACCTCTCGGCCCCTAATGTGATGAGTCAGCCCTTTTTTCTTGATATCATGTTACAGACCTTTTTATTCTGCACAAATGTTGTTCAATATGTTTTAACAAAATAATTATACTTTAAAAGTTATGATACAAAATGTCTCAAAAATTCACTCATGATTCGTGTCCTAAATTTTGACCCCTACCCAGCTTCCATACTAGGCACTTCCGGAAAATATCTAAACCCAGGTGCAATATGGCAACATGTCCTCTATCATCACTGAAAATTTCAGCGCTTTAGCTTAAGCCGTTTTTGAGTTCCATCGCAGACAAGGAGGTCCTCTGAATTTTAATAAAAGGGCGATAACTTCCGACCGGAAGTGATTTTCAAAAAACGACATTGCCGGAATTAACTTCAGATGTCAACGCATCTACCATGAAAATTTGAATAAAATCGAATGAGCCATCTCCGAGAAATCTTCTGCACAAATTTTGTAAAGAAAAAAAAAGAATAATAATAATAACTAGATGAGATCTCGTTGCGAGCAACGAATGGGTCTTCCGTCCGATTTTTGATAAGATGAGATAAAAATTTGACTGAGATTTTCGTTCAGATATAATGATATAAATAAAATGTTAAGACGAACAATTTTGCTTTAAAAATGTTTAACAAAATATTGATCATAAAATGTTATAGATAAAAGACTTTCGCCCCTTCTTGGCCCCTAATGTGAGAGGTCAGCCCCTTTTTCTTGATATTATCTTAAAGCTCTCATGATTTTGAACACTTTTTGTTCAACAACTAGTCAGAAATTCTTTTTTGTTTTCGGGATATATGCAAAAGAAATATTAAGGTTTGGCCCTTCAAATCCTAAATGGAGACGTCTAGCAAAAATTGAAAGAGTGCATATTGTTCAGAATATTATTTTGATCGTCTTTTGTTCAATACTGTTTATCAAAATATTCTTCCTTTTCGAGATATATTGCGCCAAAGATTTTGCAATCTGGCCCCCTAAAGACCCCTTACTGCGTAATATATGATATCAACATCATGTTATTTAGATAAAGTGTGTGAAGATGTACTATTTCGCTTCAGTAATATATTACAAAATATTGATCATTAAAGAGTTATTGATTGTATACTTTCGGCCCCTCTCGGCCCCTTATTTAAGGGGCCAGACCCTTTTCCTTGATATCACCTTAAAGCTCTCATGATTTTTTACACTTTTTGTTCAACAAGTAGTCAGAAATTCTTCTTCGTTTCCGAAAGATATATTTAGGGGCCGGCCCTTCAACTCCTTAATGGGGACGTTAAGCAATAATCAAAAGGTTGCATATTGTTTAGAACATTATTTTGAATAACTTTTGTTCAATATTGCTTATCAAAATATTTCCCACTTTTGAGATATAAAGCGTCAAAGATTTAGCATTCTGGCCCCTTATGGCCCCTAATTATGTAACATATGATGTGAATATCATAATATATAGTTGTAAATTGTTGAGATGAACATTTTTGCTTCAGTAATGCATTACAAAATATTGATCATTAAAGAGTTATTGTTCAAAGACTTTCGGCCCCTCTCAGCCCCTATTTTGAGGGGCCAGCCCCTTTTTCTACATATCACTTAAAAGCTCTCATAATTTTGAACACTTTTTGTTCAACAACTACTCAGAAGTTCTTTTTCGTTTCCGAGATATTTGAAAAGGAAGTATTTAGGGGCCGGCCCTTCAACTCCTTAATGGGGACGTTTAGCAAAAAATGAAAGGTTGGATATTGTTTAAAACATTATTTTGAACATCTTTTATTCAATATTGCTTATCAAAATGTTTCCCACTTTTGAGATATAAAGCGTCAAAGATTTAGCATTCTGGCCCCTTATGGCCCCTAATTATGTAACATATGATGTGAATATCATAATATGTGGTTGTAAATTGTTGAGATGAACATTTTTGCTTCAGTAATGCATTACAAAATATTGATCGTTAAAGAGTTATTGATTTAATACTTTTGGCCCCTCTCGGCCCTTATCATGACAAGTCAGCCCTTTTTTCTTGATATCATATTAAAGACCCTGTCATTCTGCACAAATATTGTTCAGTATGTTTTTACAAAATAATTACACTTTAAAAGATATGATACAAAATGTCTCAAAAATTCACTCATGATTCGTATCCTAAATTTCGACCCCTACCGAGCTTCCATACTAGGCACTTCCGGAAAATATCCAAACCCAGGTGCAAAATGGCAACATGTCCTCTATCATCACTGAAAATTTCAGCGCTCTAGCTTAAGCCGTTTTTGAGTTCCATCGCAGACAAGGAGGTCCTCTGAATTTTAATAAAAGGGCGATAACTCTCGACCGGAAGTAAATATCCCTTAACAGACTTGCCGGAATTAACTTCAGATGTCAACGCATCTACCTTGAAAATTTGAATAAAATCGAACGAGCCATCTCCGAGAAATCGTCTGCACAAATTTTGTAAGGAGAAAAAAGAATAATAATAATAATAATAATAATAATAATAATAAAGGTAAAAAAGAAACCTAAGAATAATAGAAGGGTCTTCCGCTGAAGACGGAAGACCCTAATAACTAGATGAGATCTCGTTGCGAGCAACGAGTAGGTCTTCCGTCCGATTTTTCGATAAGATGAGATATGATTTCAACTATGATCTTTGTTAAAAGATAATAATATATAGACTTCCCTAATTAGATTTCATTCTTTTGATTTATATAACATTATCAAAGAGCTAAAGATGAAAGTCTTTTGGCCCCTCTGAGCCCCTTGTTTGAGGGGTCAGCCCCTTTTTCTTGATATCAAATGAAAGGTATTGTGATTTTGAAGACTTTTTGTTCAACAACTATTCAGAGATTTCTTTTCCTTGTGGAGATATGCTGAATTGAAATATTTAGGGGCCACCCCTCCAAGTCCTTAATGGGGCCGTTTGACAAAAATTGAAAGGGTGCATATTGTTTAGAACATTATTTTGACCATCTTTTGTTCAGTATTGCTTATCAAAATATTCTCCCTTTTCGAGATATAAAGCGTCAAAATTTTAGCATTCTGGCCCCTTGTGACCCCTTATTACGTAACATATGATCAGAATCTTATCATATATTGTTGTAAATCGTTAAGATAAACATCTTTGCTTCAGTAATGTATTACAAATTATTGATTGTTAAAGAATTATAGATGTAAGACTTTTGGCCCCTCTCAGCCCCTAATTTGAAGGGTCAGCCCCTTTTTCTTGATATCAAATGAAAGGTCATGTGATTTCAAAGATTTTTTGTTCAACAACTATTCAGAGATTTCTTTTCGTTGTGGAGATATTCTGAATGGAAATATTTAGGGGCCACCCCTCCAAGTCCTTAATGGGGCCATTTGACAAAAATTGAAAGGGTGCATATTGTTTAGAACATTATTCTGACCATCTTTTGTTCAGTATTGCATATCAAAATATTCCCCCTTTTCGAGATATAAAGTGTCAAAGAATTAGCTTTCTGGCCCTTTATGGCCCCTAATTATGTAACATATGATGTATATAGCATGGTATGTTGTTGTAAATTCTTGAGATAGACATTTTGACTTCAGTAATGCATTACAAAATATTGATCGTTAAAGAGTTATTGATTAAAGACTTTCAGCCCCTCTCGGCCCCTATTTTGAGGGGCCAGCCCCTTTTTCTTCATACCACTTTAGAGCTCTCATGATTTGGAACAATTTTTGTTCAACAACTAATCAGAAATTCTTTTTCGTTTCCGAGATATTTGCAAAAGAAATATTTAGGGGCCGGCCCTTCAACTCCTTAATGGGGATGTTTAGGGAAAATTGAAATGTTGCATATTGTTTAGAACATTATTTTGAACATCTTTTCTTCAATATTGCTTATCAAAATATTTCCCACTTTCGAGATATAAAGTGTCAAAGATTTAGCATTCTGGCCCCTTATGGCGCCTAATTATGTCATATGTGATGTATATATCATAATATCTGGTTGTAAATTGTTAAGATGAACATATTTGCTTCAGTAATACATTACAAAATATTGATCGTTAAAGAGTTATTGATTTAAAACTTTTAGCCCCTTTTGGCCCCTAATATGATGAGTCAGCGCTTTTTTCTTGATATCATGTAAAAGATCTTGCCATTCTGCACAATTACTGTTCAGTATGTTTTAACAAAATAATTATACTTTAAAAGATATGATACAAAATGTCTTGAAAATTCACTCATGATTCATGTCCTAAATTTCGACCCCTACCGAGCTTCCATACTAGGCACTTCCGGAAAATATCCAAACCCAGGTGCAAAATGGCAACATGTCCTCTATCATCACTGAAAATTTCAGCGCTCTAGCTTAAGCCGTTTTTGAGTTCCATCACAGACAAGGAGGTCCTCTGAATTTTGATAAAAGGGCGATAACTTTCGACCGGAAGTAAAATTTTGAAAAACTGTTCAGTCGGAATTAACTTCAGATTACCTAGCAACAATCCTGAAAATTTGAAACAAATCCATCAATCCATCTCCGAGAAATCGTCTGCACAAAATTTGTGCAGAAAAAAAGAATAATAACTAGATGGTTCTCGTTGCGAGCAACGAGTAGGTCTTCCGTCTGATTTTGGATAAGATTATTTAAGATCTTGACTTAGATATTCGTCTGCAAAAAGTGAAAGGATGCATATTGTTTAAAACATTATTCTGAGCTTCTTTTGTTCAATATTGCTTATCAAAATATTTCCCCTTGTTCGAGGTGTCAAAGATTTAACATTCTGGCCCCTTTTGGCCCCTTATTACGTAACATATGATCAAAATTTTATAATATATAGTTGCAGAATGTTAAGCTGAACATTTTTGCTTCAATAACTTATAACAAAATATTCATCATTAAAGAGTTATAGATGAGAGACTTTTGGTCCTTCTGAGCCCCTAGTTAGAGGGGTCAGCCTCTTTTTCTTGATATCAAATAAAAGGTCTTGTGATTTTGAAGACTTTTTTTTCAACAACTATTCAGAAATTTCCTTTCGTTTAGGAGATATGTAGAATAACAATATTTAGGGGCCAGCCCTTCAACTCCTTAATGGGAATGTCTTGCAAATATTAAAAGGGTGTATATTGTTTAGTACATTACTCTGAACATCTTTTGTTCAATATTGCTTATCAAAATATTTCCCCTTTTCGAGATATAAAGTATCAAAGATTTAGCATTTTGGCCCCTTGCGACCCCTTATTACGTAATATATTATCAAAATTTTATAATATATAGTTGTAGAATGTTAAGCTGAACATTTTTGCTTCAATAACTTATAACAAAATATTTATCATTAAAGAGTTCTAGATGAAAGACTTTTGGCCCTTCTGAGCCCCTAATTTGAGGGCTCAGCCCCTTTTTCTTGATATCAAATAAAAGGTCTTGTGATTTTAAAGACTTTTTGTTCAACAACTATTCAGAAATTTCCTTTCGTTTAAGAGATATATAGAATAACAATATTTAGGGGCCAACCCTCAAACTCCTTAATGGGGATGTATTGCAAAAATTGAAAAGGTGTATATTGTTTAGAACATAATTCTGAACATCTTTTGTTCAATATTGCTTATCAAAATATTTCCCCTTTTCGAGATATAAAGTGTCAAAGATTTAGCATTCTGGCCCCTTATGGCCCCTTACTACGTAACATATGATCAAAATTTTATAATATATAGTTGCAGAATGTTAAGCTGAACATTTTTGCTTCAATAACTTTAACAAAATATTTATCATTAAAGAGTTCTAGATGAAAGACTTTTGGCCCCTCTGAGCCCCTAATTTGAGGGGTCAGCTCCTTTTTCTTGATATCAAATGAAAGGTCTTCAGATTTTAAAGACTTTTTGTTCAATATGTTTTAACAAAATACTTCTATTTAAAATGTTATTATAAGAAATGTCTCTAAAATTCACTCATAAATCACGTCCTAAATTTCGACCCCTACCGAGCTTCCATACTTCGCACTTCCGGAAAATTTGAAAACCAAGGTTCACATCTAGAATATGTCCTCTATCACCACTGAAAGTGTCAACACTCTAGCATTTGTCGTTCTTGAGTTTTTGTGCAGACACAAGGTCTATGTAAAAATCGATCAAAGGGCGATAACTTCTGACCGGAAGCGATTTTTCAAAAACTGAAGCGGCGTTATAAACTTCAGATAGCAACGCATTAACCGGGAAAATTTGAAGCAAATCGATCGAGAGATCTCCGAGAAATCTTCTGCACAAAATCGGTAAGGAAAAAAAGAGAATAATAATAATAATAACTAGATGAGATCTCGTTGCGAACAACGAGTGGGTCTTCCGTCCGATTTTTGATAAGATGAAATAAGAATTTGACTGAGATTTTCGTTCAAATATAATGATATAAATAAATTGTTAAGACGAACAATTTTGCTTTAATAATGTTTTACAAAATATTGAACATTAAAGGAATATAGATTAAAGACTTTCGCCCCTTCTTGGCCCCTTATGTGAGAGGTCAGCCCCTTTTTCTTCATATCATTTTAAAGCTCTCATGATTTTGACTCTTTTTGTTCAACAACTAGTCAGAAATTCTTTTTTGTTTTGGGATATATGCAAAATAAATATTAAAGGCCGGCCCTTCAAGTCCTAAATGGGGACGTCTAGCAAAAATTGAAAGAGTGCATATTGTTCAGAATATTATTTTGATCGTCTTTTGTTCAATACTGTTTATCAAAATATTCTTCCTTTTCGAGATATATTTCGCCATAGATTATGCAATCTGGCCCCCTAAAGACCCCTTACTGCGTAATATATGATAGCATTCTGGCTCCTTATGGCCCCTTATTATGTAAACATGATGTGAATATCATAATATATAGTTGTAAATTGTTGAGATAAACATTTTTGCTTCAGTAATGCATTACAAAATATTGATCGTAAAAGAGTTATTGTTCAAAGACTTTCGGCCCCTCTCAGCCCCTATTTTGAGGGGCCAGCCCCTTCTACTTCATATCACTTTAACGCTCTCATGATTTTAACGCTCTCATGATTTTAAACATTTTTTGTTCAACAACTATTCAGAAATTCTTTTTCGTTTCCGAGTTATATGCAAAAGATATATTTAGGGGCCAGCCCTTCAACTCCTTAATGGGGACCTTTAGCAAAAAACGAAAGGTTAGATGTTGTTTAGAACATTATTTTGAACATCTTTTATTCAATATTGCTTATCAAAATATTTCCCACTTTCGAGATATAGAGTGCCAAAGATTTCGCATTCTGGCCCCTTATGGACCTTAATTATGTAACATATGATGTATATATCATAATATATGGTTGTAAATTGTTAAGATAAACATTTTTGCCTCAGTAATGTATACCAAAATATTGATTGTTAAAGAGTTATTGCTTTAATACTTTTGGCCCCTCTCGGCCCCTTATATGATAAGTCAGCCCTTTTTTCTTGATATTATATTAAAGATTTTGTCATTCTGCACAAATATTGTTCAGTATGTTTTTACAAAATAATTATACTTTAAAAGATATGATACAAAATGTCTCAAAAATTCACTAATGATTCGTGACCTAAATTTCGACCCCTACCGAGCTTCCATACTAGGCACTTCCGGAAAATATCCAAACCCAGGTGCAAAATGGCAACATGTTCTCTATCATCACTGAAAATTTCAGCGCTCTAGCTCAAGCTGTTTTTGAGTTCCATCGCAGACAAGGAGGTCCTCTAAATTTTGATAAAATGGCTATAACTCCGGACCGGAAGTGAATTTCTAAAAATTGTTTAGCAGGAATTAACTTCAGATAACCTAAAAACAATCCTGAAAATCTGAAGCAAATCCATCGATCCATCTCCGAGAAATCGTCTGCACAAAATTTGTGCAGAAAAAAATCATAATAATAATAATAACTAGATGAGATCTCCTTGCGAGCAACGAGTAGGTCTTCCGTCCGATTTTTCGATAAGATGAGATATTATTTTGACTATGATCTTTGTTAAAAGATAATAATATATAGACTTCCCTAATTAGATTTCATTCTTTTGATTTATGTAACATTATCAAAGAGCTATAGATGGCAGGCTTCTGGCCCCTCAGAGCCCCTAATTTGAGGAGTCAGCCCCTTTCTCTTGATATCAAATGAAAAGTCTTGTGATTTTGAAGACTTTTTGTTCAACAACTATTCAGAGATTTCTTTTCGTTGTGGAGATATGCTGATTGAAAATATTTAGGGGCCACCCCTCCAAGTCCTTAATGGGGCCGTTTCACAAAAACTGAAAGGGTGCATATTGTTTAGAACATTATTCTGACCATCTTTTGTTCAGTATTGTTTATCAAAATATTCCCCTTTTTCGAGATATAAAGCGTCAAATATTTAGCATTCTGGCCCCTTGTAAATCCTTATTACGTAACATATGATCACAATTTTAAAACATATAATTGCAAATCGTTCAGATGACCATTTTTGCTTCAGTAAATTGTAACAAAATATTGATCGTTCAAGAGTTATACATGAAAGACTATTGGCCCCTCTTAGTCCCCAATTTGAGGGATCAGCCCCTTTTTCTTGATATCAAATGAAAGATCTTGTGATTTTGAAGACTTTGTTCAACAACTATTCAGAAATCTATTTTCGTTTTCGAGATATGATGAATTGAAATATTTAGGGGTCAGCCCTTCAAGTCCTTAATGGGGCCGTTTTGCAAAAATTGAAAGGTTGCATATTGTTTAGAACATTATTCTGAACATCTTTTGTACAATAATGCTTTTCAAAATATTCCCCCTTTTTGAGATATAAAGCGTCAAAGATTTAGCATTCTGGCCCCTTTTGACCCATTATTACGTAACATATGATCAAAATTTTAAAACATATAATTGCAAATCGATAAGATAAACATTTTTGCTTTAGTAATTTATAATAAAATATTGATCGTTCAAGACTTATATATAAAAGACTTTTGGCCCCTATGAGCCCCTAATTAAAGGAATCAGCCCTTTTTTCTTGATATCAAATGAAAGATCTTGTGATTTTGAAGACATTTTGTTCAACAACTATTCAGAAATCTATTTTCGTTTTCGAGATACGCTGAATTGAAATATTTAGGGGCCAGCCCTTCAAGTCCTTAATGGGGCCGTTTTGCAAATATTGAAAGGTTGCATATCGTTTAGAACATTATTCTGAACATCTTTTGTTCAATATTGCTTTTCAAAATATTCCCCCTTTTTGAGATATAAAACGTCAAAGATTTAGCATTCTGGCCTTTTTTGGCCCCTTATTACGTAACATGAAATCAAAATTTTAGTACATATAGTTGCAAATCGATAAGATGAACATTTTTGCTTCAGTAATTTATTACAAAATATTGATCATTCAAGAGTTATACATGAAAGACTTTTGGCCCCTCTGAGCCCCTAATTTAAGGGATCAGCCCTTTTTTCTTGATATCAAATGAAAGATCTTGTGATTTTGAAGACTTTTTGTTCAACAACTATTCAGAAATCTATTTTCGTTTTCGAGATACGCTGAATTGAAATATTTAGGGGCCAGCCCTTCAAGTCCTTAATGGGGCCGTTTTGCAAAAATTGAAAGGTTGCATATCGTTTAGAATATTATTCTGAACATCTTTTGTTCAATATTGCTTTTCAAAATATTCCCCCTTTTTGAGATGTAAAGCGTCAAAGATTTAGCATTCTGGCCCCTTTTGGCCCCTTATTACGTAACATATGATCAAAATTTTAAAACATATAGTTGCAAATCGATAAGCTGAACATTTTTGCTTCAGTAATTTATTACAAAATATTGATCGTTCAAGAGTTATACATAAAAGACTTTTGGCCCCTCTGAGCCCCCAATTTGAGGGATCAGCCCTTTTTTCTCGATATCAAATGAAAGGTCTTATCATTTTACACATCTTTTGTACTACATCTTTTATCAAAATATTTACAGGTAAAAATATATAACAGAAAACGTGTCAAATTTTGCGAGATGTTTGTGAGACAATTTTCGAGCCCAGGCGAGCTTTAACGCCTTTTCAGCTGGAAAGATATAGATGCCCAATTGCACATCTACAATCTTTCCTCTATCTTCACTGAAAATCTTAACTCAATAGCTTTAGTCGTTTAGGAGGAGTTTCCAGGACAAGCCGACCCTCTGAAAATCAGAAAATCGTCAATATCTCACGACCGGAAGTGACGTCATCAAAAAACAAAAAACCTATCAAGATCTATTCAATATCTTTTACATCTGAAAGTTTAATATAAATCGGCCCAGCCGTTTCTGAGAAATCGCGTGCAAAAAATCGGTTGGAAGAAAAATAATAATAATAATAATAATAATAGGGAAAAAGAAACCGAACGAAAACAATAAGGTCTTCCGTTGGAGACGGAAGACCTTAATAACTAGATGAGATCTCGTTGCGAGCAACGAGTGGGTCTTCCGTCCGATTTTCGATAAGATGAGATAAGAATTTGACTGAGATTTTCGTTAAAAAATAGTTATTTAAATAAATTGTTAAGACAAATAATTTTCATTCAGTAATGTGTAACAAAATATTGATCATTAAAAAGTTATAGATTAAACACATCCGGCCCGTCTTCGCCCCTTATATGAGTGGTCAGCCCCTTTTTCTTGATATCATCTTAAAGCTCTCATGATTTTGAATACTTTTTGTTTGACAACTATTCAGAAATTCTTTTTTGTTTCCGAGATATATGCAAAAGAAATATTAAGGGCCGACCCTTTAAGTCCTAAATGGGGACGTCTAGCAAAAATTGAATGATTGCATATAATTAAGAATATTATTTTGAACTTTTTTTTCTTAAAATATTGGTTATCAAAATATTCTTCCTTTTCAAGATTTATTGCGCCAAAAATTATACAATCTGACCCCTAATCATCCCTTATTGCATAAGATATGATGTAAACACCATATTACATAACTAAAGAGTGTGAAGATGAACTATTTCGCTTCAGTAATATATTACAAAATATTGATCATTAAATAGTTATTGATTTAAGACATTCGGCCACTCTCGACCCCTATTTCGAGGGGCCAGCCCTTTTTCTTCATACCACTTTAAAGCTCTTATGATTTTGAACACTTTTTGTTCAACAACTATTCAGAAATTCTTTTTCGTTTCCGAGATATATGCAAAAGATATATTTAGGGGCCAGCCCTTCAACTCCTTAATGGGGACCTTTAGCAAAAATCGAAAGGTTAGATATTGTTTAGAACATTATTTTGAACATCTTTTATTCAATATTGCTTATCAAAATATTTCCCACTTTCGAGATATAGAGTGCCAATGATCTGGCATTCTGGCCCCTTATGGCCCCTTATTATATAACATATGACATAAATTTTATAATATATAGTGGTAAATTGTTAAGATAAACATTTTTGCTTCAGTAATGAATTGCAAAATATTGATCGTTAAAAGATATTGATTAAAGACTTTTGGCCCCTTTCGGCCCCTATTTTGAGGGGCCAGCCCCTTTTTCTTCATACCATTTTAAAGCTCTTATGATTTTGAACACTTTTTGTTCAACAACTATTCAGAAATTCTTTTTCGTTTCCGAGTTATATGCAAAAGATATATTTAGGGGCCAGCCCTTCAACTCCTTAATGGGGACCTTTAGCAAAAATGGAAAGGTTAAATATTGTTTAGAACATTATTTTGAAAATCTTTTATCCAATATTGCTTAACAAAATATTTCCCACTTTCGAGATATAGAGTGCCAAAGATTTGGCCTTCTGGCCCCTTATGGACCTTAATTATGTAACATATGATGTATATATCATAATATATGGTTGTAAATTGTTAAGATAAACATTTTTGCTTCAGTAATGTATACCAAAATATTGATCGTTAAAGAGTTATTGATTTAATACTTTTGGCCCCTCTCGGCCCCTAATATGACAAGTCAGCCCCTTTTTCTTGATATTATATTAAAGATCTTCTTATTCTGCACAAATATTGTTCAGTATGTTTTTACAAAATAATTATACTTTAAAAGATATGAAACAAAATGTCTCAAAAATTCACTAATGATTCGTGACCTAAATTTCGACCCCTACCGAGCTTCCATACTAGGCACTTCCGGAAAATATCCAAACCCAGGTGCAAAATGGCAACATGTCCTCTATCATCACTGAAAATTTCAGCGCTCTAGCTTAAGCCGTTTTTGAGTTCCATCGCAGACAAGGAGGTCCTCTGAATTTTGATAAAAGGGAGATAACTCCTGACCGGAAGTGATTTTCAAAAAATTGAAAAAATGTATAAGCTTCAGACAAAGATACATCTTCCCTGAAAATTTCAAGTAAATCGATCGAGCCATCTCCGAGAAATCGTCTGCACAAAAATTGTAAAGAAAAAAAAAGAATAATTAGAAAAGTAAACTAGATGCAATCTCGTTGCGAGCAACGAGTGGGTCTTCCGTCCGATTTTTGATAAGATGAGATACGAATTTGACTGAGATTTTCGTTCATAAATGTATAAATAGTGAAAACGTACAATTTGCTTCAGTTATGTTTAACAAAATTTTGATCATTATGGCACCAGAAAACGTAATATTTGATGAAGATTTTAAAATATTTATAGTAGAACATCGTGAAGATGAACATTACTGTAAAAGGGTTATAGATGAAAGACTTTTAGCCCCTCTGAGCCCCTAATTCGAGGGGTCTTGATATCACATGAAAGGTCTTGTAATTCTGAAGAATTTTCGTTCAACAACTATTCAGTTTTCGAGATATGTAGACTTGAAATATTTAGGGGTCATCCCTTTAAGTCCTGATAGGGGCTGTTTGGGGAAAATACAAAGGATGCACATTGTTCAGATCATCATTCTAAACAACTTTTGTTCAATATTGCTTTTCAAAATGTTTCCCCTTTTCGAGATATAAAGCATCAAAGATTAAGCATTCTGGCCCCTTATGTCCCCTAATGACGTAATATTTGAAGAAAATTTTAAGATATATAGTTGCAGATTGTGAAGATGAACATTTTTGCTTCAATATTTAATATCAAAATATTTAACATTAAGGAGTTATAGATGAAAGACTTTTGGCCCCTCTAAGCCCCTAATTTGAGGGGTCAGCCCCTTTTTCTTGATATCACTTGAAAGGTCTTGTTATTCTGAAGACTTTTTGTTCAACAACTATTCAGAAGTTTCGTTTCGTTTTTGAGATATGTAGACTTGAAATATTTAGGGGCCGTCCCTTTAAGTCCTTATAGGGGCTGATTAGGAAAAATTCAAAGGATGCACATTGTTCAGATCATCATACTAAACAACTTTTGTTCAATATTGCTTTTCAAAATGTTTCCCCTTTTCGAGATATAAAGCGTCAAATATTAAGCATTCTGGCCCCTTCTGGCCCCTAATTACGTAATATTTGAAGAATATTTTAAGACATATAGTTGCAGATTGTGAAGATGAACATTTTTGCTTCAATAATTAATAACAAAATATTTAACGTTAAGGAGTTATAGATGAAAGACTTTTGGCCCCTCTGAGCCCCTAATTTGAGGGGTCAGCCCCTTTTTCTTGATATCACTTGAAAGGTCTCGTAATTCTGAAGACTTTTTGTTCAACAACTATTCAGAAGTTTCGTTTCGTTTTCGAGATATGTAGACTTGAAATATTTAGGGGCCGTCCCCTTAAGTCCTTATAGGGGCTGTTTAGGAAAAATTCAAAGGATGCACATTGTTCAGATCATCATTCTTAACAACTTTTGTTCAATATTGCTTTTCAAAATGTTTCCCCTTTTCGAGATATAAAGCTTCAAAGATTAAGCATTCTGGCCCCTTATGGCCCCTAATTACGCAATATTTGAAGAAAATTTTAAGATATAAAGTTGCAGATTGTGAAAATGAAAATTTTTGCTTCAATAATTAATATCAAAATATTTAACGTTAAGGAGTTATAGATGAAAGACTTTTGGCCCCTCTGAGCCCCTAATTTGAGAGGTCAGCCCCTTTTTCTTGATATCACTTGAAAGGTCTTGTAATTCTGAAGACTTTTTGTTCAACAACTATTCAGAAGTTTCGTTTCGTTTTTGAGATATGTAGACTTGAAATATTTAGGGGCCGTCCCTTTAAGTCCTTATAGGGGCTGTTTGGGGAAAATACAAAGGATGCACATTGTTCAGATCATCATTCTAAACAACTTTTGTTCAATATTGCTTTTCAAAATGTTTCCCCTTTTCGAGATATAAAGCATCAAAGATTAAGCATTCTGGTCCCTTATGGCCCCTAATGACGTAATATTTGAAGAAAATTTTAAGATATAAAGTTGCAGATTGTGAAGATGAACATTTTTGCTTCAATATTTAATATCAAAATATTTAACGTTAAGGAGTTATAGATGAAAGACTTTTGGCCCCTCTAAGCCCCTAATTTGAGAGGTCAGCCCTTTTCTTGATATCACTTGAAAGGTCTTGTAATTCTGAAGACTTTTTGTTCAACAACTATTCAGAAGTTTCGTTTCGTTTTTGAGATTTGTAGACTTGAAATATTTAGGGGCCGTCCCTTTAAGTCCTTATAGGGGCTGTTTAGGAAAAATTCAAAGGATGCACATTGTTCAGATCATCATTCTAAACAACTTTTGTTCAATATTGCTTTTCAAAATGTTTCCCCTTTTCGAGATATAAAGCTTCAAAGATTAAGCATTCTGGCCCCTTGTGGCCCTTATTTATGTAACATATGACGTAAAAATCATAATATATAGTTGTAGTTTGTTAAGATAAATAATTTTGCTTCAGTAATGTATACAAAAATATTGCTTGTTTAAGAGTTATCGATTAAAGACTTTCGGCCCCTATTGGCCCCTAATGTGATGAGTCAGCCCTTTTTTCTTGGTATCATGTTACAGATCTTTTTATTCTGCACAAATATTGTTCAACATGTTTTAACAAAATAATTATACTTTAAAAGATATGATACAAAATGTCTCAAAAATTCACTCATGATTCGTGTCCTAAATTTCGACCCCTACCGAGCTTCCATACTAGACACTTCCGGAAAATATCTAAACCCAGGTGCAATATGGCAAGATGTCCTCTATCATCACTGAAAATTTCAGCGCTCTAGCATAAGCCGTTTTTGAGTTCCATCGCAGACAAGGAGGTGCTCTGAATTTTAATAAAAGGGCGATAACTCTCGACCGGAAGTAAATATCCCTTCACGGACTTGCCGGAATTAACTTCAGATGTCAACGCATCTACCTTGAAAATTTGAATGAAATCGAACGAGCCATCTCCGAGAAATCCTCTGCACAAATTTTGTAAGGAGAAAAAAGAATAATAATAATAATAAAAAAGGTAAAAAAGAAACCTAAGAATAATAGAAGGGTCTTCCGCTGAAGACGGAAGACCCTAAAAAGAAACAATAGAATAATAGAAGGGTCTTCCGCTGAAAACGGAAGATCCTAATAAGCTTGTAAAAGAAACATAAGAATAATAGAAGGGTCTTCCGCTGAAGACGGAAGACCCTAAGAAAAAGAAAAGTGAAAAATCAACAATAGAATAATAGAAGGGTCTTCCGCAGAAGACGGAAGACAATAATAATAAGAAGCTTGAAAAAGAAACATAAGAATAATAGAAGGGTCTTCCGCTGAAGACGAAAGACCCTAATAAAGGTAAAAAAGAAACCGAAGAATAATAGAAGGGTCTTCCGCTGAAGACGGAAGACCCTAACTAGATGATTCTCGTTGCGAGCAACGAGTGGGTCTTCTGTCTGATTTTGGATAAGATTAGTCAAGACCTTGACTGAGATATTCGTCTATAAAAAGTGAAAGGATGCATATTGTTTAAAACATTATTCCGAGCATCTTTTGTTCAATATTGTTTATCAAAATATTTCCCCTTGTTCGAGGTGTCAAAAATTTGGCAATCTGGCCCATTTTGGCCCATTATTTTGAACATATGATCAAAGTTTTATAATATATAGTTATAGAATGTTAAGATGAACATTTTTGCTTCAGTAATTTATAACAAAATATTCATCATTAAAATTAAAGATGACAGACTTTTGGCCCTTCTGAGCCCTTAATTTGAGGGGTCTGCCCCTTTTTCTTGATATCAAATGAAAGGTTTGTGATTCTGAAGACTTTTTGTTCAACAACTATTCAGAAATTTCCTTTAGTTTAAAAGATATCTAGAATAACAATATTTAGGGGCCAGCCCTCCAAGTCCTTAATGGGGATGTCTTGCAAAAATTAAAAGGGTGTATATTGTTAAGAACATTATTCTAAACATCTTTTGTTCAATATTGCTTATCAAAATTTTTCCCCTTTTCGAGATATAAAGTGTCAAAAATTTAGCATTCTGGCCCCTTATGGCCCCTGATTACCTAACATGTAATCAAAAATTTATAATATATAGTGTGCGGAATGTTAAGATGAACATTTTTGCTTCAGTAATTTATAACAAAATATTGATCATTAAAGAGTTATAGATGAAAGATTTTTGGCCCTTCTGAGCCCCTAATTTGAGGGGTCAGCCCCTTTTTCTTGATATCTAATGAAAGGTCTTGTGATTTTGAAGACTTTTTGTTCAACAACTATTCAGAAATTTCCTTTCGTTTAAGAGATATATAGAATAACAATATTTAGGGGCCAGCCCTCCAAGTCCTTAATGGGGATGTCTTGCAAAAATTAAAAGGGTGTATATTGTTCAGAAGATTATTCTGAACATCTTTTGTTCAACATTGCTATCAAAATATTTCCCCTTTTCGAGATATAAAGTGTCAAAGATTTAGCATTCTGGCCCCTTATGGCCCCTTATTACGTAACATATGATCAAAATTTTATAATATATAGTTGCAGAATGTTAAGATGAACATTTTTGCTTCAGTAATTTATAACATAATATTCATCATTAAAGAGTTATAGGTGAAAGACTTTTGGCCCTTCTGAGCCCCTAATTTGAGGGGTCAGTCCCTTTTTCTTGATATCAAATGAAAGGTCTTGTGATTTTGAAGACTTTTTGTTCAACAACTATTCAGAAATTTCCTTTCGTTTAAGAGATATATAGAATAACAATATTTAGGGGCCAGCCCTCCAAGTCCTTAATGGGGATGTCTTGCAAAAATTAAAAGGGTGTATATTGTTTAGAAGATTATTCTGAACATCTTTTGTTCAATATTGCTTATCAAAATATTTCTGCTTTTCGAGATATAATGTGTCAAAGATATAGCATTCTGGCCCCTAATGGCCCCTTATTACGTAACATATGATCAAAATTTTATAATATATAGTTGCAAAATTTTAAGATGAACATTTTTGCTTCAGTAATTTATAACAAAATATTCATCATTAAGGAGTTATAGATGAAAGATTTTTGGCCCTTCTGAGCCCCTAATTTGAGGAGTCAGCCCCTTTTTCTTGATATCAAATGAAAGGTCTTGTGATTTTGAAGACTTTTTGTTCAACAACTATTCAGAAATTTCCTTTCGTTTAAGAGATATATAGAATAACAATATTTAGGGACCAGCCCTCCAAGTCCTTAATGGAGATGTCTTGCAAAAATTAAAAGGGTGTATATTGTTTAGAAGATTATTCTGAACATCTTTTGTTCAATATTGCTTATCAAAATATTTCCCCTTTTCGAGATATAATGTGTAAAAGATTTAGCATTCTGGCCCCTTATGGCCCCTTATTACGTAACATATGATCAAAATTTTATAATATATAGTTGCAGAGTGTTAAGATGAACATTTTTGCTTCAGTAATTTATAACAAAATATTGATCATTAAAAAGTTATAGATGAAAGACTTTTGGCCCTTCTGAGCCCCTAATTTGAGGGCTCAGCCCCTTTTTCTTGATATCAAATGAAAGGTCTTGTGATTTTAAAGACTTTTTGTTCAATATGTTTTAACAAAATACTTTTATTTAAAATGTTATTATAAGAAATGTCTCTAAAATTCACTCATAAATCACGTCCTAAATTTTGACCCCTACCGAGCTTACATACTTCGCACTTCCGGAAAATTTGAAAACCAAGGTGCACAACTAGAACATGTCCTCTATCACCACTGAAAGTTTCAGCACTCTAGCTTTTGTCGTTCTTGAGTTTTTGTGCAGACACAAAGTCTATCAAAAAATCGATCAAAGGGCGATAACTTCCGACCGAAAGTGATTTCTCAAAAACGGAAGCGGCGTTATAAACTTCAGATAGCAACGCATTAACCCTGAAAATTTGAAGCAAATCGATCGAGCGATCTCCGAGAAATCTTCTGCACAAAATCGGGAAGGAAAAAAAAAAGAATAATAATAATAACTAGATGCGATCTCGTTGCGAGCAACGAGTGGGTCTTCCGTCCGAATTTCGATAAGAAGAGATACATGTAAGAATTTGACTGAGATTTTCGTTAAAAAATAGTTATATAAATAAATTGTTAAGACAAACAATTTCCCTTCAGTAATGTGTAACAAAATATTGATCATTAAAAAGTTATAGATTAAACACTTCCGGCCCGTCTTGGCCCCTTATATGAGTGGTCAGCCCCTTTTTCTTGATATCATCTTAAAGCTCTCATGATTTTTAACTCTTTTTGTTCAACAACTATTCAGAAACTCTTTTTCGTTTCCGAGATATATGCAAAAGAAATATTAAGGGCCGGCCCTAAATGGGGACGTCTAGCATAAATTGAATGATTGCATATTATTAAGAATATTATTTTGAACATCTTTTGTTAAAATATTGGTTATCAAAATATTCTTCCTTTTCAAGATTTATTGCGCCGAAGATGATACAAATCTGACCCCTAATTACCCCTTTTTGCATAAGTTATGACGTAAACACCATGTTATATAGTTAAAGAATGTGAAAATAAACTATTTCGCTTCAGTAATATATTACAAAATATTGATCATTAAATAGTTATTGATGAAAGACTTTCGGCACCTCTCAGACCCTTTTTTGAGGGACCAGCCCCTTTTTCTTCATACCACTTTAAAGCTCTTATGATTTTGAACACTTTTTGTTCAACAACTATTCAGAAATTCTTTTTCGTTTCCGAGATATATGCAAAAGATATATTTAGGGGTCAGCCCTTCAACTCCTTAATGGGGACGTTTAGCAAAAATCAAAAGGTTACTTACTTTTTAGAACATTTTTTTTAACATCTTTTATTCAATATTGCTTAACAAAACATTTCCCACTTTCGAGATATAGAGTGCCAAAGATTTGGCCTTCTGGCCCCTTATGGCCCCTAATTATATAACATATGACATAAATATTATAATATATAGTTGTTAATTATTAAGATAAACATTTTTGCTTCAATAATGTATACCAAAATATTGATCGTTAAAGAGTTATTCATTTAATACTTTTGGCCCCCCTCGACCCCTAATATGATAAGTCAGCCCCTTTTTCTTGATATCATATTAAAGATCTTGTCATTCTGCACAAATATTGTTCAGTATGTTTTAACAAAATAATTATACTTTAAAAGATATGATACAAAATGTCTCAAAAATTCACTCATGATTCGTGTCCTAAATTTCAACCCCTACCGAGCTTCCGTACTAGGCACTTACGGAAAATATCCAAACCCAGGTGCAAAATGGCAACATGTCCTCTATCATCACTGAAAATTTCAGCGCTCTAGCTTAAGCCGTTTTTGAGTTCCATCGCAGACAAGGAGGTCGTCTGATTTTTGATAAAAGGGCGATAACTTCCGATCGGAAGTAAATATCCCTTAACGGAAATGACTGAATTAATTTCAGATGTCAACGCATCTTCCTTGAAAATTTGAATAAAATCGAACGAGCCATCTCCGAGAAATCCTCTGCACAAATTTTGTAAAGAGAAAAAAGAATAATAATAATAAAGGTAAAAAAGAAACCGAAGAATAATAGAAGGGTCTTCCGCTGAAGACGGAAGACCCTAATAATAACTAGATGCGATCTCGTTGCGAGCAACGAGTGGGTCTTCCGTCCGATTTTTGATAAGATGAGATACGAATTGAACGAGATTTTCGTTCATAAATATATAAATAGTGAAAACATACAATTTGCTTCAGTTATGTTTAACAAAATTTTGATCATTATGGCACCTAAAAACGCAATGTTTGATGAAGATTTTAAAATATTTATAGTAGCAGATCGTGAAGATGAACATTACTGTAAAAGGGTTATAGATAAAAGGCTTTTTGCCCCTTTGAGCCCCTAATTCGAGGGGTCAGCCCCTTTTTCTTGATATCACATGAAAGGTCTTGTAATTCTGAAGACTTTTTGTTCAACAAGTGTTCAGAAGTTTTGTTTTGTTTTCGAGATATGTAGACTTGAAATATTTAGGGGCCGTCCCTTTAAGTCTTTATAGAGCTGTTTAGGAAAAATTCAAAGGATGCACATTGTTGAGAACATCATTCTAAACAACTTTTGTTCAATATTGTTTTTCAAAATGTTTCCCCTTTTCGAGATATAAAGCGTCAAAGATTAAGCATTCTGGCCCCTTATGGCCCCTAATGAAGTAATATTTGAAGAAAATTTTAAGATATATAGTTGCAGATTGTGAAGATGAAAACTTTTGCTTCAATAATTAATATCAAAATATTTAACGTTAAGGAGTTATAGATGAAAGACTTTTGGTCCCTCTGAGCCCCTAATTTGAGGGGTCAGCCCCTTTTTCTTGATATCACATGAAAGGTCTTGTAATTCTGAAGACTTTTTGTTCAACAACTATTCAGAAGTTTCGTTTCGTTTTCGAGATATGTAGACTTGAAATATTTAGGGACCGTCCCTTTAAGTCCTTATAGGGGCTGTTTAGGAAAAATTCAAAGGATGTACATTGTTGAAAACATCATTCTAAACAACTTTTGTTCAATATTGCTTTTCAAAATGTTTCCCCTTTTCGAGATATAAAGCTTCAAAGATTAAGCATTCTGGCCCCTTATGGCCCCTAATTACGTAATATTTGATGAAAATTTTAAGATATATAGTTGCAAATTGTGAAGATAAAAATTTTTGCTTCAATAATTAATATCAAAATATTTAACATTAAGGAGTTATAGATGAAAGACTTTTGGCCCCTCTGAGCCCCAAATTTGAGGGGTCAGCCCCTTTTTCTTGATATCACATGAAAGGTCTTGTAATTCTGAAGACTTTTCGTTCAACAACTATTCAGTTTTCGAGATATGCAGACTTGAAATATTTGGGGGTCGTCCCTTTAAGTCCTTATAGGGGCTGTTTAGGAAAAGTTCAAAGGATGCACATTGTTCAGATCATCATTCTAAACAACTTTTGTTCAATATTGCTTTTCAAAATGTTTCCCCTTTTCGAGATATAAAGCGACAAAGATTAAGCATTCTGGCCCCTTATGGCCCCTAATGACGTAATATTTGAAGAAAATTTTAAGATATATAGTTGCAGATTGTGAAGATGAACATTTTTGCTTCAATAATTAATATCAAAATATTTAACGTTAAGGAGTTATAGAAGAAAGACTTTTGACCCCTCTGAGCCCCAAATTTGAGAGGTCAGCCCCTTTTTCTTGATATCACTTGGAAGGTCTTGTAATTTTGACGACTTTTTGTTCAACAACTATTCAGAAGTTTCGTTTCGTTTTTGAGATATGTAGACTTGAAATATTTAGGGACCGTCCCTTTAAGTCCTTATAGGGGCTGCTTAAAAAATTCAAAGGATGCACATTGTTCAAATCATCATTCTAAACAACTTTTGTTCAATATTGCTTTTCAAAATGTTTCCCCTTTTCGAGATATAAAGCGTCAAAGATTAAGCATTCTGGCCCCTTATGGCCCCTAATGACGTAATATTTGAAGAAAATTTTAAGATATATAGTTGCAGATTGTGAAGATGAACATTTTTGCTTCAATATTTAACATCAAAATATTTAACGTTAAGGAGTTATAGATGAAAGACTTTTGGCCCCTCTGAGCCCCAAATTTGAGGGGTCAGCCCCTTTTTCTTGATATCACATGAAAGGTCTTGTAATTTTGAAGACTTTCTGTTCAACAAGTATTCAGAAGTTTCGTTTCGTTTTCGAGATATGTGGACTTGAAATATTTAGGGGCCGTCCCTTTAAGTCATTATAGGGACTGTTTAGGAAAAATTAAAAGGATGCTCATTGTTGAGATCATCATTCTAAACAAGTTTTGTTCAATATTGCTTTTCAAAATGTTTCTCCTTTTCGAGATATAAAGCGTCAAAGATTTAGCATTCTGGCCCCTTGTGGCCCCAAAGTATGTGCCATACGACGTAAAAATCATAATATATAGTTGTAAATTGTTAAGATAAATAATTTTGCTTCAGTAATGTATACCAAAATATTGCTTGTTTAAGAGTTATCGATTAAAGACTTTTGGCCCCTATCGGCCCCTAATGTGATAAGTCAGCGCTTTTTTCTTGATATCATGTTACAGATCTTGTCATTCTGCACAAATTTTGTTCACTATGTTTTAACAAAATAATTATACTTTAAAAGATATGACACAAAATGTCTCAAAAACTCACTCATGATTCGTGTCCTAAATTTCGACCCCTACCGAGCCTCCAAACTAGGCACTTCCGGAAAATATCTAAACCCAGGGGCATAATGGCAACATGTCCTCTATCATCACTGAAAATTTCAGCGCTCTAGCTTAAGCCGTTTTTCAGTTCCATCGAAGACAAGGAGGTCCTCTAAATTTTGATAAAAGGGCGATAACTTCCGACCGGAAGTAAATATCACTTAACGGAATTGCCGGAATTAACTTCAGATATCAACGCATCTACCACGAAAATTTGAATGAAATTGAACAAGCCATCTCCGAGAAATCGTCTGCACAAAATTTGTAAGAAGAAAAAAGAATAAAAATAATAATAACTAGATGAGATCTCGTTGCGAGCAACGAGTAGGTCTTCCGTCCGATTTTTCGATGAAATGAGATATGATTTTAATTAAGTTTTCGTTAAAAGATAATGATATAAAGATTTCCCTCCTTAGATTTCATTCTTTTGATTTATATAATATAATCTTGAACATCTTTCATTCAATATTGCTTTTCAAAATGTTTCCCCTTTTCGAGGTATGAAGCGTAAAGGATTTATCATTCTGACCACCTATGGCCCCTACTACGCAATAGAGAATCAAAGTTTTACAACATATTGTTGCATATTGAAGAGTTACATATTAGTCTTTTGGCCCCTCTGAGCCCCTAATTTGAAGGGTTAGCCCCTTTTTTTATATTAAATAAAAAGACGTGATTTTAAACATTTTTTGCTCAACAACTATTCAGAAGTTTCTTCTCGTTTTCGAGATATGTAGAATAGAAATATGTAGGGGCCAACCCTTCAAGTCCTTAATGGGTCCGTTTTGCAAATATTGAAAGGATATATATTGTTCAGAACATTATTCTGAACATTTTTTGTTCAATATTGTTTATCAAAATATCTCCCCTTTTTGAGGTATTAAGCGTCAAAGATTTGGTCTTCTCGCCCCTTTTGGCCCCTTATTATGCAATATAGGATCAAAATTTTATAACATATATTTCCAAATCGTTAAGATAAACATTTTTGTTTCAGTAACTTATAACAAAATATTGATCGTTCAAGACTTATACTTGAAAGACTTTGGGCCCCTCTGACTCCCTAATTTGAGGGGTCAGCCCCTTTTTCTTGATATCGAATAAAAGGTCTTGTGATTTTGAAGACTTTTTATTCAATACCTATTCAGAGATTTCTTTTCGTTGTGGAGATATGCCGAATGGAAACATTTAGGGACCACCCCTCCAAGTCCTTAATGGGGCCGTTTGACAAAAATTGAAAGGGTGCATATTGTTTAGAACATTATTCTAACCATCTTTTGTTCAGTATTGCTTAACAAAATATTCCCCCTTTTTGAGATATAAAGCGTCAAAGATTTGGTATTCTGGCCCCTTTTGGCCCCTTATTATGCAATATAGGATCAAAATTTTATAAAATATATTTCCAAATCGTTAAGATAAACATTTTTGTTTCAGTAACTTATAACAAAATATTGATCGTTCAAGACTTATACTTGAAAGAGTTTTGGCCCCTCTGACTCCCTAATTTGAGGGGTCAGCCCCTTTTTCCTGATATCAAATGAAAGGTCTTGTAATTTTGAAGACTATTTGTTCAATACCTATTCAGAGATTTCTTTTCGTTGTGGAGATATGCCGAATGGAAACATTTAGGGGCCACCCCTCCAAGTCCTAAATTGGGCCGTTTGACAAAAATTGAAAGGGTGCATATTGTTTAGAACATTATTCTAAACATCTTTTGTTCAGTATTGCATATCAAAATATTCCCCCTTTTTGAGATATAAAGCGTCAAAGATTTGGTATTCTGGCCCCTTTTGGCCCCTTATTATGCAATATAGGATCAAAATTTTATAAAATATATTTCCAAATCGTTAAGATAAACATTTTTGTTTCAGTAACTTATAACAAAATATTGATCGTTCAAGAGTTATACTTGAAAGATTTTTGGCCCCTCTGACTCCCTAATTTGAGGGGTCAGCCCCTTTTTCCTGATATCAAATGAAAGGTCTTGTAATTTTGAAGACTTTTTGTTCAATACCTATTCAGAGATTTCTTTTCGTTGTGGAGATATGCCGAATGGAAACATTTAGGGGCCACCCCTCCAAGTCCTAAATTGGGCCGTTTGACAAAAATTGAAAGGGTGCATATTGTTTAGAACATTATTCTAAACATCTTTTGTTCAGTATTGCTTATCAAAACATTCCCCCTTTTTGAGATATAAAGCGTCAAAGATTTGGTCTTCTGGCCCCTTTTGGCCCCTTATTATGCAATATAGGATCAAAATTTTATAAAATATATTTCCAAATCGTTAAGATAAACATTTTTGTTTCAGTAACTTATAACAAAATATTGATCGTTCAAGAGTTATACTTGAAAGATTTTTGGCCCCTCTGAGCCCCTAATTTGAGGGGTCAGCCCCTTTTTCCTGATATCAAATGAAAGGTCTTGTAATTTTGAAGACTTTTTGTTCAATACCTATTCAGAGATTTCTTTTCGTTGTGGAGATATGCCGAATGGAAACATTTATGGGCCACCCCTCCAAGTCCTAAATTGGGCCGTTTGACAAAAATTGAAAGGGTGCATATTGTTTAGAACATTATTCTAAACATCTTTTGTTCAGTATTGCATATCAAAATATTCCCCCTTTTTGAGATAGAAAGCGTCAAAGATTTGGTATTCTGGCCCCTTTTGGCCCCTTATTATGCAATATAGGATCAAAATTTTATAAAATATATTTCCAAATTGTTAAGATAAACATTTTTGTTTCAGTAACTTATAACAAAATATTGATCGTTCAAGAATTATACTTGAAAGACTTTGTGCCCCTCTGAGCCCCTAATTTGAGAGGTTAGCCCCTTTTTCTTGATATCAAATGAAAGGTCTTATAATTTTGCATCTCTTTTGTTATACATGTTTTAACAAAATATTTGCAGGTAAAAAGATATAAAGGAAAAAGTGACAAATTTTGCGAGATGCTTGTGAGCTTATTTTTCGAGCCCAGGCGAGTTTCGACGCCTTTTAAGCTGGAAAAAAACAGATGCCAAATGGCACATCTATAATCTTTCCTCTATCTTCACTGAAAATCTCAACTCAATATCTTAAGTCGTTTAGGAGGAGTTTCCAGGACAAGTCGACCCTCTGAAAATCAGAAAATCCTTAATATCTCAAGATAGGAAGTGACGTCATCAATGAAAAAAATTTCCAATAAGGTTCAGATCAGTACCTATCAGATCTAAAAGTTTCATGAAAATCTGCCAAGTCGTTTACGAGAACTCGCGTGCACAAAATCGGTAAGAATAATAATAAGAAAAATAATAATAACTAGATGAGATCTCGTTGCGAGCAACGAGTAGGTCTTCCGTCCGATTTTGCGATGAGATGAGATGTGATTTTGATTTTGATTAAGTTTTCATTAAAAGATAATGATAATCTGATATAAAGATTCTATCCTTAGATTTCATTCTTTTGATTTATATAATATAATCTTGAAAATCTTTCGTTCAATATTGATTTTTAAAATATTTCCCCTTTTCGAGATATGAAGTGTAAAAGATTTAGCATTCTGGTCCTTTTGGCCCCAAATTACACAATGGAGAATCAAAATTTTCAACATATTATTGCATACTGTTACGTTAAGCATTTTTGCTTCAGTAATTAATTTAAACAATTTCTTGATCATTGAAGAGTTACATATTAGTCTTTTGACCCTTCTGAGCCCCTAATTTGAAGGATCAGCCCCTTTTTCTTGATATCAAATGAAAAAAAACTTGTGATTCTAAACATTTTTTGTTCAACAACTATTCAGAAGTTTCTTCTCGTTTTCGAGATATGTAGAATAGAAATATTTAGGGGCCAACCCTTCAAGTCCTTAATTGGTCCGTTTTGCAAAAATTTAAAGGATGCATATTTGTTCAGAACATTATTCTGAAGATCTTTTGTTCAATATTGCTTATCAAAATATCTTACCTTGTTGAGATATAAAGCATCAAAGATTTAGCATTCTGGCCCCTTTTGGCCCCTTATTACGCAACATATGATCTTATTTTTATAATATATAGTGGCAAATTGTTAAGATGAACATTTTTGCTTCAGTAATTGATAACAAAATATTGATAGTAAAGGGCTATAGATGAAAGACTTTTGGCCGCTCTGAGTCCCTAATTTGAGGGGTCAGCCCCTTTTTCTTGATATCAAATGAAAATACTTGTGATTTTAAACATTTTTTGTTCAACAACTATTCAGAAGTTTCTTCTCGTTTTCGAGATATGTAGAATAGAAATATTTAGGGGCCAACCCTTCAAGTCCTTTATGGGATCGTTTTGCAAAAATTGATAGGGGGCATATTGTTCAGAACATTATTATAAACATATTTTGTATAATATTTCTTACCAAAATATTTCCCCTTTCCGAGATATGAAGCATCAAAGACTTATCATTCTGGCCCTTTTGGCCCCTTATTATGCAATATATGATCAAAATTTCATAAGGTATAGTTGCAAATTGTTCAGTTGAACATGATTGCTTCGGTACTTTATGACAAAATATAAATCATTAAAGAGTTATAGATAAAAGACTTCTGGCCCTTTGAGCCCCTAATTTGAGGGGTCAGCCCCTTTTTCTTGATATCAAAAGAAAGGCGTTATGATTATGAAGACTTTTTGTTCAACAACTATTCAGAAGTTTCTTTTCGTTTCCGAGATATGTAGAATAGAAATATTTAGGGGCCAGCCCTTCAAGTCCTTACTGGGATCGTTTTGCAAAAATTGATAGGGGGCATATTGTTTAAAACATTATTCTGAACATATTTTGTTCAATATTGCTTATCAAAATATTTCCCCTTTCCAAGATATAAAGCATGAAAGATTTATAATTCTGCCCCCTTATGGCCCCTTATTACGTAATATATGATCCTAATTTTATAAGAGGTAGTTATAAATTGTTAAGATAAACATTTTTGCTTCAGTAATTTATAACAAAATATTGACCGTTAAAGAGTTATGGATAAAAGACTTTTGGCCCCTTTGACCCCTTAATAGGAGGAAACAGTCCTTTTTTCTTGATATCAAATGAAAGCTCTTATCATTCTGCACAACTTTTGTTATATATGTTTTAACAAAATATTTACAGGTATAAAAATATAAAAGAAAACGTGTCAAATTTTGCGAGATGCTTTTGAGCCTATTTTTCGAGCCCGGGCGAGCTTCGGCGCCTTTTTCGCCGGGAAGATATAGATGCAAAAAAGCATATCTACAATCCTTCTTCCACCTTCACTGAAAATCTCAACTTAATATCTTGAGTCGTTTAGGAGTGATTGCCAGGACAAGCCGACCCTCTAAAAATCAGAAAATCGTCTATATCTCACGACCGGAAGTGACATCATCAACGACGAAAATTTCCGACAAGGTTCAGATGAATATCTATCAGATCTGAAAGTTTGGTGAAAATCGACCGAGCCATTTCCGAGAACTCGCTTGCACAAAATCGGTAAGAAAAATAATAATAACTAGATGAGATCTCGTTGCGAGCAACGAGTAGGTCTTCCGTCCGATTTTTCGATAAGATGAGATATGATTTTGACCATGATCTTTGTTAAAAGATAATAATATATATAGACTTCCCTAATTAGATTTCAATCCTTTGATTTTATATACATTATCAAAGAGCTATCGATGAATTGCTTTTGGCCCCTCTGAGCCCCTAATTTGAAGGGTCAGCCCCCTGTTCTTGATATCAAATGAAAGGTCTCGAGAATTTGAAGACTTTTTGTTCAACAACTATACAGAGATTTCTTTTCGTTGTGGAGATATGCTGAATGGAAATATTTAGGCGCCACCCCTCCAAGTCCTTAATGGGGCCGTTTGACAAAAACTGAAAGGGTGCACATTGTTTAGAACATTATTCTGACCATCTTTTGTTCAGCATTGCATATCAAAATATTCCCCCTTTTCGAGATATAAAGCGTCAAAGATTTAGCATTCTGGCCCCTTCTGACCCCTTATTACGTAACATATGATCAGAATCTTATCATATATTGTTGTAAAACGTTAAGATAAACATCTTTGCTTCAGTGATGTGTTACAGATTATTGATCGTTAAAGAGTTATAGATGAAAGACTTTTGGCCCCTCTGAGCCCCTAATTTGAAGGGTCAGCCCCCTGTTCTTGATATCAAATGAAAGGTCTCGAGAATTTGAAGACTTTTTGTTCAACAACTATACAGAGATTTCTTTTCGTTGTGGAGATATGCTGAATGGAAATATTTAGGGGCCACCCCTCCAAGTCCTTAATGGGGCCGATTGACAAAAATTGAAAGGGTGCATATTGTTTAGAACATTATTCTGACCATCTTTTGTTCAGTATTGCTTATCAAAATATTCCCCCTTTTCGAGATATAAAGCGTCAAAGATTTAGCATTCTGGCCCCTTCTGACCCCTTATTACGTAACATATGATCAGAATCTTATCATATATTGTTGTAAATTGTTAAGATAAACATTTTTGCTTCAGTAATGTATAACAAAATATTGATCGTTAAAAAGTTATAGATGAAAGACTTTTGGCCCCTCTGAGCCCCTTACTTGAGGGGTCAGCCCCTTTTTCTTGATATCAAATGAAAGCACTTATCATTCTGCACTACTTTTGTTATATATGTTTTAACAAAATATTTACAGGTATAAAGATATGATAGAAAACTTGTCAAATTTTGCGAGATGCTTGTGAGCCTATTTTTCGAGCCCAGGCGAGCTTTGGCGCCTTTTGCGCTGGAAAGATATGGACGCAAAAAAGCATATCTACAATCCCTCCTCTACCTTCACTGAAAATCTCAACTCAATATCTTTATTCGTTTTGGAGTGATTACCAGGACAAGCCGACCCTCTGAAAATCAGATAATTGTCTATATCTCACGACCGGAAGTGACGTCATCAATATAAAAAATTTCCAATAAGGTTCAGATCAATATCTATCAGATCTGAAAGTTTCATGAAAATCGACCGAGTCGTTTCCGAGAACTCGCGTGCACAAAATCGGTAAGAAAAAAAAGAATAATAGTAATAATAATAATAATAATAATAATAATAATAGGGAAAAAGAAACCGAACGAAAACAATAAGGTCTTCCGTTGGAGACGGAAGACCTTAATAGGGAAAAAGAAACAGAACGAAAACAATAAGGTCTTCCGTTGGAAACGGAAGACCTTAATAATAAAAAGAAAAGTGAAAAATCAACAATAGAATAATAGAAGGGTCTTCCGCAGAAGACGGAAGACCCTAATAAAGGTAAAAAAGAAACCGAAGAATAATAGAAGGGTCTTCCGCTGAAGACGGAAGACCCTAATAAAGGTAAAAAAGAAACCGAAGAATAATAGAAGAGTCTTCCGCTGAAGACGGAAGACCCTAATAAAAATGAAAAGGAAACCGAAGAATAATAGAAGGGTCTTCCGCTGAAGACGAAAGACCTTAATAAAACATAAGAGAAATCATTTCTCCTAGATAAATTACTAGTCGTTAAACATTTTTGGATGTTTCCGTAAAAGTCTATTTTAAAAAAAAAAATGCTCTTCAAGCAGGGATCGAACTCAAAACCCTTGGGTTGAAAGGCAGGTGCGCTAACCATTAGGCCACGCATTCCGACAACAGTAGCAAGTTAAAATGTTTAGGATTATAGAATAGATGCAAGCGTATTTTTAGAATCGGTAGGGGAAGAGAGAAGTTCCGTAAAAGGAAATAGTTCCTGAACTTGCAAGCAGTATATAAAATAAGAAGGGACGGGCTGCGTGAGAAAACGTTAACACTGTTCCCTAATGAAAATGAATTAGTGGACTGTGGCCCGATTCATCGATATTGTGAGCATGCTGATTTTTTTGTAAATACATGTAGCTTTGTTGAAAGCTTTAAAGATCGGGTTCGGATTTTAGCATTTCTGACTGAATATCCTGAAATAAATATGAAACATTTAAATAAGCATTTCTTTGGGTTATATTAAATATATGTAGCACAAATTAAACTCCCAACATGCATTTTTAGAAGGGAAACAGGACAATGAAAGCGAGAATTGTTTTTAATATATCGAAAATCGCTATTTCTGGAAACTGATTAATTCTAAATAAAAATCAAATAAATTCCACATGTAAAAGAAAGAGAGAATGCTCGTTATTAAAATGTCATATCATATCAGGAGAATCGAATGCTATTAACGACATCTGAAGAAATAGCCAATAAAAGGTTAAGATCATTTCTTCGTTCACCTGCACTTTAATTTCAAACACAACAGAACTTGTAGTTTTTGCCGTGAAGCTTCATGACTTCTATATACTTATAAGACTCACCGTAAAACTATCCAGAAAGTTTCTCTGAGGTCTATACTCAATTGGAACCAAATTTGGTGTCGATCCGAGGTCTGGTTTGATTTTTACAGAAATATTCTACGTTGTTGTTGATGTGATTTTTTTTTTTTTAAGAAAGGGGGGGGGGTGAGTTATTTATTTTATGTTTCTTTTTAACTAACAATTGTAACTACTTCCACATCCTTAAGCTTGATTGTGACCTTTGGGTCAAGGTCAAAGGTCAAGGTCATTTAAAAAAAAAATTCTTTACGTTTTAACCTGCTACTGTAGCTGGATGCATATCCTTAGAATGAAATTTAACCCAAAGTCATGTTTGCCGATAATTTTCATTATTCTTTTTTTTTTTTTTTTTTGGAGAGAGGGAGAGAAGGACAATAAAACTTAAGAAAGTTCCAGTAGGTTCTTAGCTACAACTCCCTGAAATCTTATATCTATCTGAAGTGTGATTTGAAACTAAGAGAAAGATTTCACATTGCTCTCGGGATGATTTTTTTCTTTGAAGTTTTTCCGGAAAAAAAATGTAATTTCTACATTTTTCAGAGAAAGACCATAAAACTCTACAGGAAGTTACTTTGGAGTCTCAGCTACAGTTCTCTAAAGTTTCGTGTCGATCCGATGTGTGAATTCAATTCTAGAGAGATATTGCATGTTGCAACTGCTGTCATTTTTTTCCACGAAAAAAAAGGGGGGGGGGGGTTATATAATAATCCTTACCCTGTTACACATTGGGAGTTGTAATCAACTCTCCACTTCCTCAGTAAACATTCTGACCTTAATGTCAAGGTCATATAACAAGGTCAAAGTTCAAGGTCAAAGGTCAAGGTCATACAGATAGGTGGAAAGATCCAATAAACAGAGGCATTTCAAGAGATTTCTGCTCAGAAAGGTTAAAGAAATTAATAATTACTAGACGAGCTTGCGTCAAAGATTTAGCATTCTGGCCCCTTATGGCTCCTAATTACGAAATTTTTTTAAAATTTTAAGATATATAGATGCAGATTGGGAAGATGAACATTTTTGCTTCAATAATTAATATCAAAATATTTAACATTAAAGAGTTATAGATGAAAGACTTTTGGCCCCTCTGAGCCCCTAATTTGAGGGGTCAGCCCCTTTTTCTTGATATCACTTGAAAGGTCTTGTGATTCTGAAGACTTTTTGTTCAACGACTATTCAGAAGTTTCGTTTCATTTTCGAGATATGTAGACCTGAAATATTTAGGGGCCGTCCCTTTTAGTCCTTATAGGGGCTGTTTAGGAAAAATTCAAAGGATGCACATTGTTCAGATCATCATTCTAAACAACTTTTGTTCAATATTGCTTTTCAAAATGTTTCCCCTTTTTGAGATATAAAGCTTCAAAGATTAAGCATTCTGGCCCCTTGTGGCCCTTATTTATGTAACATATGACATAAAAATCATAATATATAGTTGTAGTTTGTTAAGATAAATAATTTTGCTTCAGTAATGTATACAAAAATATTGCTTGTTTAAGAGTTATCGATTAACGACTTTCGGCCCCTATCGGCCCTTAATGTTATGAGTCAGCCCTTTTTTCTTGATATCATGTTACAGATCTTTTTATTTTGCACAAATATTGTTCAATATGTTTTAACAAAATAATTATACTCTAAAAGATATGATACAAAATGTCTCAAAAATTCACTCATGATTCGTGTCCTAAATTTCGACCCCTACCGAGCTTCCATACTAGGCACTTCTGGAAAATATCTAAACCCAGGTGCAATATGGCAACATGTCCTCTATCATCACTGAAAATTTCAGCGCTCTAGCTTAAGCCGTTTTTGAGTTCCATCGCAGACAAGGAGGTCCTCTGAATTTTAATAAAAGGGCGATAACTTCTGACCGGAAGTGATTTTCAAAAAACGATATTGCCGGAATTAACTTCAGATGTCAACGCATCTACCATGAAAATTTGGATAAAATTGAACGAGCCATCTCCGAGAAATCTTCTGCACAAATTTTGTAAGAAGAAAAAAGAATAATAACGAGATATAAAGCTTCAAAGATTAAGCATTCTGGCCCCTTGTGGCCCTTATTTATGTAACATATGACGTAAAAATCATAATATATAGTTGTAGTTTGTTAAGATAAATAATTTTGCTTCAGTAATGTATACAAAAATATTGCTTGTTTAAGAGTTATCGATTAAAGACTTTCGGCCCCTATTAGCCCCTAATGTGATGAGTCAGCCCTTTTTTCTTGGTATCATGTTATAGATCTTTTTATTCTGCACAAATATTGTTCAACATGTTTTAACAAAATAATTATACTTTAAAAGATATGATACAAAATGTCTCAAAAATTCACTCATGATTCGTGTCCTAAATTTCGACCCCTACCGAGCTTCCATACTAGGCACTTCCGGAAAATATCTAAACCCAGGTGCAATATGGCAAGATGTCCTCTATCATCACTGAAAATTTCAGCGCTCTAGCTTAAGCCGTTTTTGAGTTCCATCGCAGACAAGGAGGTGCTCTGAATTTTAATAAAAGGGCGATAACTCTAGACCGGAAGTAAATATCCCTTCACGGACTTGCCGGAATTAACTTCAAATGTCAACGCATCTACCTTGAAAATTTGAATGAAATCGAACGAGCCATCTCCGAGAAATCCTCTGCACAAATTTTGTAAGGAGAAAAAAGAATAATAATAATAATAATAATAATAATAAAGGTAAAAAAGAAACCTAAGAATAATAGAAGGGTCTTCCGCTGAAGACGGAAGACCCTAATAAAGGTAAAAAAGAAACCGAAGAATAATAGAAGGGTCTTCCGCTGAAGACGGAAGACCCTAATAAAAGTGAAAAAGAAACCGAAGAATAATAGAAGGATCTTCCGCTGAAGACGGAAGACCCTAATAATAATAATAATAATAAAGGTAAAAGAGAAACCTAAGAATAATAGAAGGGTCTTCCGCTGAAGACGGAAGACCCTAATAAAAGTGAAAAAGAAACAATATAATAATAGAAGGGTCTTCCGCTGAAGACGGAAGACCCTAATAAAAGTGAAAAAGAAACAATAGAATAATAGAAGGGTCTTCCGTTGGAGACGGAAGACCCTAACTAGAAACTCATTGCGAGCAATGAGAGGTCTTCCGTCCGATTTTGAAAATAAAAACGTAAATTCAAGCTGAAAAGGTGATAAAAGAAATTCAGAAACTCTGGAGATTCAACCCTGGTTGTCAGCGTGAAAATCCAACGTGCTAACCATTAACCATTCACTTTTTTGCATCACTTCCTGTCACGACCGGAAGTAACGGCTATACAAGATTTCCTCGCGATTCAAATAAACTGATGACTGACTGTCAGTTCTGAAAGTTTTAGTCTTCAGTCGTTTATTTTTACCGAGCAATATTGTGAGAACAAAATCTAATTCTGAGGACAGGTAAACACGCGACCGGAAGTGAATTTTATATAAAAAAAAAAAAATCTCTGCCGTTTCTCTATACATTTGCAGTATCTACAAAATGCATGAAAACATTTCAAGTACTTTATCGATAAGCAATATTTATAAGAAAGTTAAATATCGAAATAACGTAGTTTGTCACTTAAAACCGGAAGTTGACGTTTTTGTTTCCGGTGGAATCTAACATATTTCAAAACAGCGAAAGAGATGCAATAAAGTGATGCAAACTTTAATTTAAAAAAGAAAAATTAAAATTTTTGATTTCTTTGATCACTTCCTGTGACGACCGGAAGTTACGACGGACGCGTTTAACCAAAATGGTTTTGCCTACTCCTCAAGGTCTGTTACTCAAAAAAATTTGGTGTTTTAATCTTTTACCTGTTTTTTAAGATCTCGCTCAGACAATTTTTTTATTTTGAGGACAGAAAAACACGCAACCGGAAGTTAATTTTTGAAAGATATTTGAGGTTACTCTAGACCTTTGCAGTCTGAATAACATATTCAAAATTCATTTCAAATACATTATTTATAAAGAATATTTATAGGAAAGTAAAATTTTCAAATTTTGTAGTTTTACCCTTATAACCGGAATTTGTCGTTTTTTGTTTCCGATGGGACCAACATCTTTCGAATTTGCGAAAAAGATGCAATAAAGTGATGCAATTTTTAAATAAAAAAAGAAAAGTTGAAATTTTCGATTTCTTTGATCACTTCCTGTGGCGACCGGAGGTGACGGCTGACGCTCTGAACCCAAGTGATTTTGGCTACATCTTAAGGTCTGTTGCTTATGTAAGTCTGGTGTCTTAATCTCTTACCGTTTCCGAGATCTTGCTCAGACAACTTCTCATTTTGAGGACAGGAAAACACAAGACCGGAAGTGAATTTTTGAAAGATTTTTGACATTACTCTAGACATTTGCTGTCTGAATAACATTTTTAAAAATCATTCCAAATACTTTATCTACAAAAGATATTAATGGGAAAGAAAAATACTCAAATTTTGTCGTTTTTCTCTTATAACCGGAAGTTGACGTCTTTGTTTCCGATGGGACCAACATATTTCGAAACTACAAAAGAGATGCAATAATGTGATGTAAGTATTGATTTAAAAAAAGAAAGTTGAAATTTAACGATTTCTTTGATCACTTCCTGTAGCGACCAGAAGTGCCGACGACGAACGAAAAGGTGCCCTCTCCAATCTAGAAATCATGTTCTATCATCTCTAACAAGTCTCCAGTTCATATCTTCAGCCATTCTTCAGATTACTCACGGACAAAATTGCATTTTAAAATCAGGAAATTGTCCATAACTTGGCACTGGAACCGAATTTACCAAAAAACGGATTTTATATAAACTTCATATAAAGACCTTTTATCCCTGAAAATTTCAAAGATATTCATTGAATAGTTTTCGAGAAATCGCGTGCATAAAATTTTGTCTAAAAAAAAAGAATAATTAATAATAACTAGAAACTCATTGCGAGCAATGAGAGGTCTTCCGTCCGATTCTGAAAATAAAAACAAAAATTCACGCTGAAAAAGTGATAAAAGAAATTCAGCGTGAAAATCCAAGAAAGCTAACCATTAACCATTCACTTTTTTGCATCACTTCCTGTCACGACCGGAAGTAAGGCGATACAAGATTTTCTCACGATTCAAATAAACTGATGACTGACTATCAGACCTGAAAGTTTTAGACTTCAGTCGTTTACTGTTGCCGAGCAATATTGTGAGAACAAATTCTATTTTTGAGGACAGGTAAACACTCGACCAGAAGTGAATTTTATAAAAATCACTGCAAACTTTTTCAATCAAAAAGATGAAAACATACATAAAACTTCTAGAAGACTCTCTATTAACCCTGTAAATCCCAGAGAAAAATATTGAAAAACAAAAAGTTGCAAATTTAACATTTTTGAATTCACTTCCGTTTGCGACCGGAAGTAAGAACGACGAAAAATAATGGTCGATCACCATATCTACATTTGATGCTCTATCACCTCAGCAAGTTTCATATTCATATCTTAAGCCATTCTCTGATGATACTGTTTACTTTCTTTTATTCTTTATGTATTCAACTTTTTATTTCATGTAATTCCGTATTCAGGCATCGCGGGTACGTTAAGGCAGTACACAGATCATATTTCGGCGAATTTAGACTTTTTGCATAAAACGTAACATTGATAAATCGGAAAAACCATAGATAAAACATCTATACGCTGTATAGACGTCATTGAGTCTGAGGCTAAGAGAAGCACTCCACTACGACGTCATCACGTGACGTCTATAAATAGAAAAATTACCTTAATGAAAAAGTGAAAAGTTCAACACTACCCCGGGGATATTTCATTTCTTTTTGTGAAAATAATTATGTAAAAACATCACTGGACCCTGAAAAGTGCTGCTAGAATCCTACTCTCCAAACACAGAAAAAGTTATTCCAAAGTTTCGCATGAAACCTTACCAAAATTTTTACATTTGATACATACGATCAAGGATTTGTCATCAATTTATGTTAACCACACGATTCTAGCAGCACTTTCCAAGTATTATAGAATACAAGCTTTCAGATACAAACAAAATTATGTTTCACAGTATGCGGCGTAGTGTTGAACTTTTGCATCTTTGTTGTTATAGAGCGACAGAGGAAAGGCTGATCGGGATTTCAAAGCACTGCCTCTGTTCATTATAAGAAACATGATAAGAATATATCAGCGTACCTGATTCTTAATCTTTAATTCCTTATGAATCACACATAACATTCAATGTATATGCTTTAAAACTCCCATTTCATATATTTGTTTCCATGAATTCTCGTCACATTTCATTTTCACTCGGCAAATATTTGATCAATAGTTATGACGTCATGGGTTTGGTATTTAACCCCGGTGCTTAATTCTTAGCTATTTATACCACCCAAAAACGACAAGATTTAGTTTATATTATGTTTTTGAATGATTCCATTCATTTCTTGGATCTGAAATAAAACTTTAAATATAGATTTTAAGAAATCATTATTTCTAAAGATCACGTCATACAGCTTACTATGACGTCATATTGTAAAGGCAAGTAGGATATCTCTGGGTGTAGCCTTAACATACCCGCGATGTCCATGTAATCTTTTTCTGCACTTCTATATACTTCTGCATCAGAACATTTGTCTACTAGGAAAGGTTGGTCACGATACATTATTTCGCAGGAAACGTCACGGGTAAATATTCGCGCATTTCCTTTGGATGGTATTTTCTATTGAATGGTGAAAGCTTCAATGAAATTTCAAAATGTATGTTCTTATAACCTGAATATCGAGCTTGAGAAAGTATATTTATCATATTGTACTTATTATATATCGTATGGATAAGTAACACTAAAGCAGTGATTTAGGTAAGATTTTCTACAAGTTTTATTTTCCTGTTTACCTCCAAAGTGGACTATCCCGATTAGTTACACATTCATGAAAAGACTGGAATGTTTCACCCAAAAACATGTCTCGTCCTGCGACGGTCAAGGAATCTGATACCATTTATGTTCAATAACAACTTCTTTTAGAAAAAAAATATTTATATCAACTTCATTAAACAATCTTTAAAAAAATGGTTTCTTATTTTTGTCTTTTCTGTTCATTTAATATGACACAAGCCTGCATGGGAAAAAAACAATGGCCACGTAATAATGACTATATATTGCTTGCTTTAGTCAGGCAAGTTTCTTGAAAAGCTATTACTTATAACCATGGTTTAGGATAAGTTTTTCCGTGGTGTAAAACAAAAGGTTGTAGTTATCGTATTTCCACTTGTAGTCATGTCGTTTTTCTACTTTGAGATACAGACAAGAACAATTATAGTAGACGTTTGAGGAAACCCGGATTAAAACTCTAGTTCGAAACAGAATTGCAACGTAATTGTGATGTGACAATCCAACAATTCCTTCACATTTCTTTGATCCTTATGGTACTTTCATTCAAACAAACGCTCGGCTGACTCCGTAAATTCCGACCTACTTATCGGAGTTTACGGAGACAGCCGCAATTTTGGACCCGCTTCAAATTTAGAAATGCGAATATCTAGAGTTTGGATTGATCAATTCTAAAATAAATTATATATTAAGCATTTTCAGAAGAGCCTCTATTAACCGTATTAAAATAAAAGAAAGATATAGAAAAACAAAAAAGTTTAAAAATTCGACTTTTTAAAATTTGCATCCGGTAACGACCGGAAGTACTGACGACGCACAAAAAGGTAATTCCCCTCATCTAGAAGACATAACCTATCATCTCTAACAAGTCTCCAGTTCATATCTTAAACCATTTTTGAAAAAAAGGGGGGACAAAATTTCATTTCAAAATTTTCCTTCTGATGAACAAAGTCCATTTGACGACGCATAATTCCTGAAAGTTTCATTTAAAACCACTGAATAGTTTTTGAGAAATCGCCTGCACAAAATTTTGGGGAAAAAAATAATAATAATAAGAAACAGTAGAATCACTATAAGGTCTTCCGTGAAGACGGAAGACCTTAATAATAACTAGAAACTCATTGCGAGCAATGAGAGGTCTTCCGTCCGATTTTGAAAATAAAAACGAAAACTCAAGCTGAAAAAGTGATAAAAGAAATTCAGACACTCTGGAGATTTAACCCTGCTCGTCAGCAATAAATTCCAGCGTGCTAACCATTAATCATTCACTTTTATGCATCACTTCCTGTCACGACCGGAAGTAACGGCCATACAAGATTTTCTTACGATTCAAATAAACTGATGACTGACTATCAGTCCTGAAAGTTTTATAGACTTCAGTCGTTTTCTGTTGCTGAACAATATTGTGAGAACAAATTCTAATTTTGAGGACAGGTAAACACGCGACAGGAAGTGAAATTTATAAATATCTCTGACTTTTCTGTAGACATTTGTGGTATCTACAACATACATAAAATTATTTCTTTATTAAGTAATTTATCGATAAGCAATATTTCTGAGAAAGTTAAATATAAAAATAACGTAGTTTATCTCCAAAAAAACGGAAGTTGACGTTTTTATTTCCGGTAGAATCTATCATATTCCAAAAACAGCGAAAAAGATGCAATAAAGTGATGCAAGTTTTAATTTAAAAAAGAAAAGTGAAAATTTTTTATTTCTTTGATCACTTCCTGTGACAACCGGAAGTGACGGCTGACGCTCTTAACCCAAATGATTTTGTCTACATTTTAAGGTTAAGTGCTCGTTTAAGTTTGGTGTTTTAATCTCTTACCGTTTCCGAGATCTTGCTCAGACAACTTCTCATTTTGAGGACAGAAAAACACGCGACCGAAAGTGAAATTTTACAAAGATATTTAAGGTTATTCTAGATATTTATCTACAAATGCTATTAATGGGAAAGAAAAATAATCAAATTATGTCGTTTTTCTCTTATAACCGGAAGTTGACGTTTTTGTTTCCGGTGGCACCAACACCTTTCGAATCTGCGAAAAAGATGCAATAAAGTAATGCAATTTTTAATTAAAAAAAGAAAAGTTGAAATTTTCGATTTCTTTGATCACTTCCTGTGACGACCGGAAGTGACGGCTGACGCTCTGAACCCAAATGGTTTTGTCTTCATCTTAAAGTTTAGTGTTCATATAAGTTTGGTGTCTTAATCTCTTACCGTTTCTGAGATCTTGCTCAGACAACTTCTCATTTTGAGGACAGAAAAACACAAGACCGGAAGTGAATTTTACAAAAAATTTTGACTTTACTCTAGACATTTGCAGTTTGAATAACATATTTAAAATTCATTTCAAATACTTTATCTACAAAAGATATAAATGGGAAAGAAAAATACTCAAATTATGTCGTTTTACTCTTATAACCGGAAGTTGACGTTTATGTTTCCGGTGGGACCAATATATTTCGAAACTACAAAAGAGATGCAATAATGAGATGTACGTTTTGATTTAAAAAAGAAAAGTTTAAATTTTACGATTTCTTAGATCACTTCCGTAAGCGACCGGAAGTGCCGATGACGAACAAAATGTAGCGACCCGGCTTGTATCTATGACGAACTGTTATCCCTGAAAGTTTCACATTGATGTCTCTTGTCGTTCCTGAGATTATCCGCGGACAAAATGTCATTTTGAAATCAGAAAATGGTCCGTAACTTGGCACCAGAAGTGAATTTTCAAATTTCCTCTCGGATGTTATAAATTCATGTTACAACACATAATTCCTGAAAATTTCATGCAAATCCATTCAATAGTCTTTGAGAAATCGCGTGCACAAAATTAGAAAGTCAAAAAAAATAAGAAGAAGAAGAAGAAGAAACAGTAGAATCACTATAAGGTCTTCCGTGAAGACGGAAGACCTTAATAATAATAAGAAACAATAGAATCACTATAAGGTCTTCCGTGGATACGAAAGACCTTAATAATAATAATAATAATAATAATTATAAGAAACAGAGTAAAAACAAAATGTTCCCAAACTTCATTTGGGGAACATAATAAGATCATTGCATAATATTTCATAGTCATTGAGTAAAGTCTCATAGTAAATCAAAGTATCAAAGTATTTACT
The DNA here is from genome assembly GCF_033153115.1 of Saccostrea echinata. Lineage (NCBI taxonomy): Eukaryota > Metazoa > Mollusca > Bivalvia > Ostreida > Ostreidae > Saccostrea > Saccostrea echinata. The sequence goes on from NW_026889782.1 coordinate 21,424,546, forward strand.
ATAGTTAACTATAGTAAACTATGGTTAACTACAGTAAACTATAGTAAATAATAGTACACTTTTGTAAGGGTGGGTAAAAGGAGAACAAATTAAGTTATTTTGCGTCGCTTTTATTCATTATGCGATGACAAGATCCAAAGATACACAAAAGACAATACTTAATTTTCATAAACTGTAACAACAGTATAGAGACGATATTACGGACGTGAAATATTTACAATAAAGCATGCTTGAGAGAAAACAAAAAGAAAGAGGTCAACCAAGACAGTGTCATAAACCAAGAGAGCCAACTCTCTCAATTATAAACCCAATAAATTAACATAGTTTTTTCTTGCAATATTATGTCATCTTCCTATCTTAACTGGAAGCTTAGTGTTTCCAGTTAAAAAAAAAGCAATATTTCATAGAATGTTTAGAAGTTAAATTAAACAAGTAATTCTGAAATGTTAATGAATTTTTAAACAATCTATAATTTAAACTTTTTGGTGAATTATACCAGTCATTATTCCACAATTGCTAAAATTGATCTACAAGAACATAACTGTATAAGAACATAAATTACTTTTTTTCGCGATAACTTTATTTTCGCGTACTTAGGCGAGTTTGTCTGCTCCCGAGAATTTTATTCTCGCATGTATTTGAATTACTATGGCTTATATACAATAGAAACCACAGCTTGCGAAAAGTTTGTCTCGCTTACACATACCAAATAGTTATTTAATTCACGAAATAAGGTGTCACAAAAATATAGTGATCTTAATATGCACTTTTTTCTTTAACCAAGTAATATAAACAGAATTTTTTGCCATACGTGAGCTAGCCCATCATTCAGAATGTTTTAATAGCATTTAACCATGGTGTATTATAATCCTCTAACATATTAAATAATTTTGATACAGAACCTTAAACGTGCTACTACACCTCAGAAAAGAAACGAACAGTGCCGAGCAGGAAGCGTACCGTAACGTACACCAAACGAACGAAACGAACCATGCACAAAACAAAACGTACCGTTCACAAAGCGTATAGTACCATTCACTTAACGAAACGTACTGTTCACAAAACGAAAAGAACCGTACAAGTGGTGTAGTAGCATGTTTTAGGGTCTGTACTCTGTCAGCATATTTTTTTTAGTCTTTCGTTGATAATGGCAGTGAACTATTTCCCCAAACAACTTATTAATGAAATTGGTCGGTAATTGTTGTGATCAGAACTATCAGAAGTTCTGCATCAATATAATTTCAACAGGATTATGCACATATGAAAGGAAATAGCACTAAATGTCAGTATTTCGATATCTGACACATATTGTATAAATGAAATTTGTTGAAATAACGAACATTATTTGAACTCAAACGTCCATTAAATATTACAAAATAGGAGCGGACCTAACATGGACCTCCAGTCGCCCGCGTGGCGCAGTGGTTAGAGCGTCTGCTCTAGAGTCGCGGAGTAAGGAGTTGATCCTTACGTCGCGGGTTCGAATCCCACTGTGGGGCGTGGATACCGGTCCTTCGGATGAGACCGTATAAACCGAGGTTCCGTGTCGCAGTAGGTGCTGGCACGAAAAAGATCCCTCACTGCTCAATGGCCGTAAGTGCCGAGTATAGGACAAAATTTGCAGCTCTCCACCGGCAAGTGGTGGCGTCTCCATATGAGTGAAAAATTATCGAGAGGGACGTTAAACAACATACAAACAGAACACAGACCTCCAAAACATCAGAGATGGGATCAGGATCCATGGAGGAGTGGGCATCCCCTACCGATCGGTCACATCCGCCGTGTGCTCCTTTTCATGATCGGGAAACAACAGAGAAATCCGTGAACAATTCAATGTGAAAATAATGGCCTAACAATCCGTATGAAAAAAAGTCAATCAGCATTTGACTTAATGATAAATTGTATTTTCTGACAAGATCAGTGTATCGACCATAGAACTTACGAAATGATGCCTTTAAAATCAATACTGGCTATGCAATAATCCACAACACATGACTGTTTTCGTGTCAGTTCTCTGTTAATACCACATCTTGATCTATCATGAGTATGAAAATACCATTAAGAAACATCCAGGAGCTTTTTTCATTCTGATTGATAACGTATTCTTTGATTTTATCTCTATAGCAAAATATCACTATTGTTTTGCATCAACATACTCTTCAAGTAAAATATGCGGCGTGACGTTTATTCATAGAATCGTTCTATATTAAGAAGAAGGTCCCAGATTAGTTGATTCCATGAGGATGGCAGCTGTATACAGGCTACGATAAGGTACCAGTCTATCATCAGGCGGTGATTCTGATGGAACACCACAAATGAAAAATTTGTTTGTAACCATGGCTGCTCTTTTGCTATGTCTCTTTGCGTGGCTATAATGTGGGTACAGGAACTTCCTTCGATCGTTTAAAATAGTTTTTTGGAAACTGTTCATTAACCCTGAATGGCTTCTGAAATAATGTGGCGGGGCCGATCGTCGTACTCTTTCACGTTTTTTAATCAACACAAATTTTGCAATAATTTGGCGGTGTTTGCCCTAAGTTTTTAGCTCACCTGAGCTGAAAGCTCAAGTGAGCTTTTCTGATCACCCATTGTCTGTCGACCGTCCGTCTGTCCATCCTGTAAACTTTTCACATTTTCAACCCCCTCTCAAGAACTACTGGGCCAATTTTAACCAAACTTGATACAAAGCATCCTTGGGTAAAGGGGAGTTTAAATTGTTAAGGTAAAGGGCCAAGCCCCCTTACAAGGGCAGATAATCAAGAAAAAGACAAAAATAGGGTGCGGTTATTAAAAAATCTTTTTCTCAAGAACCATTGAGCCAGAAAAGCTGAAACTTATGTGGAAGCATCCTGAAGTAGAGTAGATTTTAAATTGTTCAAATCATGACCTCCTGGGCTAGGGCGAAGCCACAATAGGGAATCCAACTTTTCCATTGAAATATGTAGTAAAAAAAAAACTTGAACAATCTTCTTCTCAAGAACCACTGGGCCAGAAAAGCTGAAACTTAAGTGGAAGCATGCTGGAATATGAAGATTCTAAAGTGTTCAAATCATGACCCCCGGGGTTAGGGCGGGGCCACAATATGGAATCCAAGCTTTACATTGAAATATAAAGTAAAAATCTTCTTTTCAAGAACCAATTGGGCCAGAAAAGCTGAAACTTATGTGGAAGCATGCTGGGGTAGTGTACATTCTAAATTGTTCAAATCATGACCCCAGGGGTAGGGCTATGCCACAATAAGTACTTCAAGGGGGAAATCAGTTCTAAAATAACAAGGCCAATGTTACTCAGGTGAGAGTAGTGGCCCATGGGCATACTTGTACTGATTTGAGCAAATTGAGGATCCATACTACGCATTCTTGGTATTGAAGTCTGATGAGTACGCGGGTATGTTAAGGAAGCATTCAAATCATTTTCCGGGAAATTTTGACTTTTAAAAGAAAATAACGTTTCATAATTTATCAAAACCGCTGATGATTTTGCAATTGACCAATGACAAGGTAAGTAAATTTACGAGTTACATTATTATTGAAAAAGCAGCTGTCAATGATATCAAAAAGCCTGGACTTTGTCGTGGGGAATGGTTGTGTATAAAGTTGAAAAGTCGTAAGTTTTTAAGCTGTTGATTTTGGTAAAATCTTGTGATTTCAAATTTTCCAAAAGTTCCTTGGAATTCTTAAGTATCCACATCTGATTTACACCACTTCTCGAATATATTGTTACACAGTACTCTTGAAGTTTCTCCTTCACTACTGTTAATATCTTAGTGAGGAGTAAAGAAAGGGGCTTGGTTGAACATTTACTGGAACCCGCTATGTATCTTTGTTTGTAAGGATTTTTATGAAGTTTCGGAATCCAATATAAATATGGTAATTCAAATTCATTTTGGTTGTTTGGAATATTAAAAATATTCAAAACTGATATATGATTTTGAAGAATTTCTTCCTTAGAAAGGGAACTATGAGTATAAGTTGGATTACCACTTGTAGAATTAAATCCAAGTTCCTCTAAAATACATTTAATATAATGAGCCTTACAAACAAAAACAATGTTGTTATCTGCTTTTTCAGCAGGGACCAGTACGTACTGATCATGTAATCTATCTAATTCTGTTTTCGTTCTGGATTATTCAATACAGAAGGATAGATGTTTCTCATATTGCCCCTCAATCTTTTTATGCGCGATTTTAACATACATCTGATACATTTAATCCATTCTGACAAAGTGTCAAGATCTTCTTTTTCATGTCTGGCCCATCGCCTGGCGTAGTCCTCTGCAGAATCTATAATATTTATGACATTCCTACGCCAGTTGAAGGATCGGGGTTCCCTATATTTAGGCCCTTTTAAAATTAGTGATCTAAGGGCCCCATTATTAACTATATTTACGTCACCAGTAATAACGTGTCCAGCAGGACTATAGTTATAGGGTAAAGAAGAACATGAACACGATGGAGGATTATGTTTCAGATATTTGATATCCAGGCCCTGTAAAGTTTTCTTGTAATTAAAATGTTTGGAAGCAATGGTCAATGTATATTTGTAGGAAATACAAGGTGTAGTCTTTAACTTGAAATATGGTGGAATACAAGACTGGACCCTTTTGTGATTAAGAATATTACTTATATTAACCGCGTCAGTTCCTTTGTTGGCATATTGAAGTTTAAGGAAACAACGGATTGTTTTAGCTGCATTTTCCTCAGAAAAAAGTGGGGGTTTAAAAAGCCTATGGTTTGCAATATCCATAATCACAGATCAGAGCCTATATTCTGGTGTCGAGGAATCAAAAAATGGACTTTCCTTGACCTTTTCAAGAAGACTATTTAAAAGTTTCAAAGGGACAGAGTAAAGTTTGGTGCGAATATGATGTAGACCTAACTGTTGATTTACGTAAGGTAGTAATGAATCAAAAGAGACATCGTGTATTAAAGGTTTATTATAAGACCGATGCCCATGACTACGCTTACGTCTCTGTGTATGAATAAAAAGTCCCATCACATTTACATTGTTACACTGTGGACTGGAAAGATTTCCAACACTACCGACATTGTCATTACATCCACAGAGAAAGGCTGTCCCTAGCTTTCTAATGCAAAATTCTTCTCGTTGTCTACGGAAAGGTGTACTCAGTGATGGGCTGTTTGTGTGGTGGTAAATCTTTTCTAGAATTCTAACTTCAAGATAATTCAAGATAATGAGGTTTGACTGTAGTTGTATATGCCAAAATAGCTCTTCCTAAATTAAACTGTAAAATTACAGATATTACAAGTTCTTAATGAATTAATTTAAGGCCTAATGTGTCCATAGTCCTAGAAGGACTTTTATCCTTTTGTGACTGTTTAAATTTTACTATGCTGCTTATTCTGCATGTTCTGTTTCATCTCCCAACATGTTCTTTTGGCAAATCATGGGCATGGTTGGTATCAAATTTCACATTCAGTTTTCAGATGACAGTCACACCTATCTAAAAGGAATTTGAAATTTCTCATTTAAGTTAAAATAAAAGAAATTGTGATTGTGCAACATATAAATAATAAACCATAATTTTGAGTACAAAGATACTGTCTTTTCTGTGCATTATTTTGTAAAGTACTGTTTTTTTTTACATGCATCCATTTGAGGATGTAAAAAAAAATAAAAAAAAAAATGAATGTAAAATATTTTTTTCATGATTTCACATAAAGAAATGCACATATAATGTAACTTGCAGTACATGTATAAAATTTATTAATGATGGCAATGGTTAATAGACTAATTGGCTAGAAAGATATGGTAACCTGCTATGATTTTCATATATATTTTTCAAATATGACTGTCAAAACAAGTCCCATTCATTTAGTCATTATAATCCAATTATTAATTAATTATTTAATTAAAGAAATTAACCCCCGTCATAAAAAAATTGACCTATATTTTCTGTTTCAATTGATGAGTTAAAAACAACAACTAATTTTCTACTAAGCAATGGTTCACATGGTAGTTAATCTAGTTCGTTGCCTGTCATGGTAGCTTAATTAGTGGTAGGGTGATTAATTTGTGATGTGGAAGTACCGGGTTTGATTCTCGTTCACTGCATCAAACCTAAGACATAAACATAGATAGTGACTGTTCCTTCACCAAACATCCAGTATTAGAAGTCAGAGTTACAGGTTTTTCAGATGAGAAGAACTGAGGCCCCATATCACAGTAGATGTTGGCACGAAAAAGAACCCTCACTGTTCAATGGCCTGAGCGCCAAGTTAGGTCTAAATGTGAAGCCCTTCATGGTATGTGGTGATGTCTCTACATCAGTGAAATATTCTTGATGGGATGTAAAACAGCAAACAATCATTTTTTTTTCATTATTCCTATATAGATTATAACAGAATTTCTTATTGGTTAGCAGGCCAGGTAAAAATTTCTGTACACCTGGCTCCAGCTTGGGTAAATAATGTGACGTCATAATGTATTGTTTCTCTAGCACAAAAAGCAAATAACATGACGTCACAATCATGACGATGCGGCGTAGCCCAAAGTAAATCTCATCGATAATTTGAAACACCATTGATAAGACGGGTTTACAAAGAATTTATTCGTTACATAGGAAATAATTTGTTATTCAAGTCCAATCAAGGTTGTATGGGGTGTACGGCCTTCGGGTGTATGGTATAAAACCCGGGGTGAAATCCACGTACACCCTTGATTGAAGCTAGATAATATTAGTTATCCAGCTCCAATCAAGGGTGTATGGGGATTTACCCCGGGTTTTATTCCAGACACCCTAAGGCCGAAGGCCATAGAATAAAACCCAGGGTAAATCCCAATACACCAAGATGCACCCTTGATTGGGCCTGGATAACAAATTTATTTCCTATGTACCCAAATAAATTCATTGTAAACAAGTCCAATCAACCGTGTTTATCGATAAGATATGCTTTCGATAAGATCTACTAAATCCTACAATGCATCATGACGTCATGTTTGCTTTTTATCATAGAGAAACTATACATTGTGTCGTCAAGGTTTTTACCCCCGGCTCAAGCTGGGTGTACGGAAATTTACACTCGACTTTATAACCAATCAAAGCTCGTGTTACAAGCTACATAGGAAATAACTAATATTGCAGCTTATAGTTTATTAGCGAAAGTAAAGAATTCTGTTATTATCATTGTTAACAAATTGTTTTATACATATAAGAAAATGAACTGAAAAAAATAATAACAAAATTTCTAACAAGTCCTGTCACCTGTTACTTGGTGAGAAAAATTTTGGACTAACCAGAGTTTCAAAAATTTATCCAACTCCCATCCCTAAAATTTATTTCAAACTTTCATATAGAATATTTTTTGATGTTTATATACACTGATTAGGAAATGTACCTGAGAAATTTAATTAAGCTGCATGACTTTTAACATGTGTTACAGAATATCAAATTCTGACATATAGCAATATTTAAAGTATTTTTGATAGTGTATTGTTGAACCTATGCCTTTTTGTTTCAAGAATAAAGTGGCATAGTTGCTAAGAGTATTTTCTCATTTTGTTCTAGAGTTGTGAAATAAGGAGCTGATCCTTACTGCCCAAGGTTCGACACTTACATTAGTCCGTTAGTTTCAGGCTAATACATTTTCATTCTGACTAATAAAACCTGTGGCTATAATTAGTCCAAATAGACATAACCCTTTATACTTCCAGTTCATGGGTTCGAATCCACTGAGTGACAAAGATACAGATCCTATAGATAAAACCATATAAAACCAGGTCTCGTGTTTCAGTAGGTGCTGGCATAGGTGCTAGGAAGAGTGAAACCGCGAGTGAAGATTTAAAGAAAACAAACAACTAAAAATAAATTTTGTTAACTAATTAGTTAACTTAATTCAATGTAGGTCCCCTACTTGACACAGGGGTAAGAGCATCTGCTCTAGAGTCACCGAGTAAGGAGTTGATCCTTATGTCGCAGGTTCGAATGCCACTGTGGGACGTGGAGACAGTTTGAGTCTGTACTATAAAATAGATAACATCAGCTGATCAGTGTATACATGTATGTCATGTGCGTGCTGGCATTTATCAATGTGTGTATATTCCAAATAATTTAATTATATAAAAAAAAATCTTACCTTAATTCTTTTGAATCGTTCATACTTCACAGGAATGACATAGACACTAGAACACATCACTGTTAAAACTCTTCTTACTCGTTACACAAATACTCTGCCGTCAGAATTTCCTCGCAATCGCACACAAGATCTTCAGTTTAAAACTCATAATAAATCCTTCTTTACACTAATGCTCCATATACGTAATCAGAAATGTTAATCTCCACATAAGCCTGGCTGCAGATTAAATAATGCATGTCTACATACGCAATCAATGTCAAACATACAAATGCCGCCATGCTGGTCCCTTACCCACAATGCCGTTGAATGTTTACATCCAGTGCGATCGAACCAAAACATTTGTGATATTGTAACTTAGGAATTAGATAGGTGTTTAAAGAGACAAATATATAGGCACATTTCAGTACCAGCATAACAGAAAGCCGTCATATAGTAATAATTGTATACATTTAGGCCCTGACAAGGCATATACGCGTTGATATTTTTTTAGTTTGTAGACAACTTGTTCTTATATTTACATGAAATTCATTTCGGAAAAAAAGCTTTAAATAAAGCATGATTTTTTTTTTCTTTTTATGACAAATAAAAAGATTTAGTATTCTAGATAGTATAAAATAAATATTTTGTAGCAAATGTCAACATTTTTACCTATTTCAAAAAGAAATTTATGACGTAGTGACCCCTAAATTTAGGGGCCAGCCCCCTTTTTTTTATTTTATCTGAAAGCCCGTTTTATTTCACACAACTTTTCTTCTATATGTCTTAGCAAAATATTTTTAGTTTAAAAGTTATTAAACAAAAAGCAACAAAATTTCATGAAAAAAAATCTTTTAATTTTCCGTCAAATAACATACAAATTTGAAGTTTAGCCAATAAATTTAACATCTTACACAACTACAGTACGTTAGCTAGATTTTCTTCAAATTTTCATACAGCTATCTTACGTAGTTCCCAAGATCTCAGCCGGACAAAAGACCCTCAAATATCAATTAAAGGGCAATAACTCTTAAATAAAGGCGTAAATAAAAAATTGAAAAAAAGTTCTTAGGCTTTAACATAATGTTTCTTTCCTGAAAGTTTCATAAAAATCAGGCAAAAAATCTCCGAGAAATCAGCTGACAAAAATTTGCGGTAAAAACAATAAGAAGAACAAACAGTAGAATAACAGAAGGGTCTTCCGAAGCGGAAGCTCGGAAGACCCTAAAAATAGAAAACAGACGGAAAACAATAAGGTCTTCCGAAGGAAGTCGGAAGACCTTAATAATAACTAGTAAACTAATTATTCAGAGAACAATAAGAGTCCTCTCCACCTTTTTAAGTGTTTTCGTGTCATTTGGGTTGAAAAAAAAGAAGAAAAATTCCAAATTTATTTTTTTAAAAAAAGGTCCTCCAGAAGGGCTCGAACTCAAAACACTTGGTTTGATAGACAGCTGCGCTAACCACTAGACCACGCATTCCGATGAAGATGGAGAATAAATGGGAATAAAAGCACGTGTCCTTTTGTTTGTTATGGAATGTAGTAATCAGTTTTAAATAGTTTTGAGAAAAACTTGGTGTATAATACAAATGCAGATTTTCGGTTTAAAAAAATTGAGTTGATCTATATTTTGAATGCATTGAGTTAATCATTTAGAGACTATGATGCATTAGTACTGCATAGTCGAGACTTGGTTTACAAATATATGAAAATATCGGATCGGCTTCGGATGTGACCGAACATCCTGAAATACTAGGTAAGATTGAAATAATCATCTCTGTGTGGACTGAATTAAATGTAAGTAGCATAAATCAAGATTTCAGATATGCATTTTAGATGGAAAAAGGTGTCAATGAGAGCGTGAAAATTTATTTGCTCTGAAAAATCGCTGTTTTCGACATTCATTCGATTAATATTAATTCTAAATAAAATTGAAATAAATTCCACATACTAAATAAATCAAGAATGCTTGGTATTAAAATATCATATCATATTAAGAGAATCGACTGCTAATCATAACAACTGAAGAAATAACCGATAAAAGCTTTAATTCATTTTTATGTTCATCGGCACCTAAATTTCAGATACGAAAAAAATGTAGTGTTTGCCGTTTACATTTATAATTTCTATATAGATTCACCGTAAAACTTTCAGGAAAGTTTCTTTCAGGTCTGTTCTGCAGTTCCCCGAAATTTTATGTCGATCCGAGGTGTTGTACGAGTTTAAAGAAATATTCTACGTTGCTATTGGTTTGATTTTTTCTTGAGAAGAGGAATAACTTAATTATTGATTCTGACCTTTTGGTCAAAGGTCAAGGTCATCAAAGTTCAAGGTCAAAGTTCAAGTTCAAGTTCATTTAGTTAATTGTTACATTTTTACATACATATCAGGAATTTCTAATGGTTTTAAATGACTTTGACCTTGACCTACATTTCAAGTTTAAAGGTCAGTCATGCCCATGCAGTTGGTCCCATTTCTCTAGGATAGACCCTATGAAAAAAAGCTCATTAAATGTAAGCAGCGAAAACTTTCAGGGACATTAACTCATACAAGGGGCCGAAGAATCCTTTCGCACTGCATAGATTGAAGAGTGCACTAAATGAGTCGAAGACACTGATGAAGGTTTGGAATCTGTACGGTTTACGGTTTCGGAGGAGTAGCGATAACAAGGTTTTATTGCTAAAAAGGTGACAACTTTTGAAAGGGGCAAGCTTTGGGAACAAGAATGAAATCCTTAAAATAGTTTTAGAAGGACATATTATACATGCAAAGATATTCAGTATATGTCGAGAGGTTTTCTACAGAATCTCTGTCAAAAAAGCTTTTAAAAATCAGCAAAAACTACCATACATGTTTTCAAAGAGAGAAAAGTCATTAGCAACTGAAAAAAGAGAAACAAAGAAAAAAATTAACTGCCTCCAGCAGGATTCGAACCCCAGATAGTGGGACAAAGTTAAGATCGGTCATATCTTTGCAATAAATGCACACATCAAGATATTGAATAAATATTTAGAATTCTTGTAAGACACTCTATAAACCCTCTAACTCCTAAAAAAAATATTGAAAAATAAAAAAGTTGAGTAATTGGACTTTTTGAATTCACTTCCGTTTGCGACCGAAAGTGCCGACGACGAAAAATAAAGGTTGTTCCATATATTGGAATTCGATGTTCTATCTCTTCAGTGAGTTTCAGTTTGACATCTTTAGCCGTTGTCGAGAAAAATTCTGGACAAAATGCCATTTAAAAAATACAAATTTCCCCAAAAATCGCGAAGGGAAGTGAATTTGAAAAAATGAAAAACATTTCTGGAGATATTCACATGATACATCTTCTCTGAAAAAATCGCTGAAATCTGCCCACTCACAGCTGAGATATCGCCATAACTATGAAAAAAGAATAATAATAATAATAACTAGACGAGATTGTTGCAAAGCTACAAATAAGTCTTTCGTCTAAGTTTCAAGGAGATGAGATCGAGACATCTACGGTCATATGAGCAAGAATGAGCCATCTACCATTACTTCTGGTTTGACCGGAAGTGACGTCATTTTTGAATTTTTGAAAGATATTAAAGGTTACTTTAGACATTTGCACTCTGAATAACATATTTAAATTCATTTCAAATACTTTATCTATAAAGAATATTTATGGGAAAGTAAAATGCTCTAATTGTGTAGTTTTTCTCTGATACCCAGAAGTTGTCGTTGGACCAGCATCTTTCAAATCTGCGAAAAAGATGCAATAAAGTGATGCAATATCTAATTAAGAAAAGAAAAGTTGAAATTTTCGATTTCTTTGATCACTTCCTGTGACGACCGGAAGAGACCGCTGACGATCTTAACCCAAATTGTTTTGCCTATATCTTAAGGTTTGTTGCTCATATAAGTTTGGTGTCTTAATCTCTTACAGTTTCCGAGATCTTGCTCAGACAACTTCTCATTTTGAGGACAGAAAAACACGCGACCGGAAGTGAATTTTACAAAGATATTTGACGTAACTTTAGACATTTGCAGTCTAAATAACATAATTTAGAATTCATTTCAATTACTTTATCTACAAAAGATATTTATGGGAAAGAAAAATTCTCAGTTTTTCTCTTATAACCGGGAGTTGACTTTTTGTTTCTGGTGGAACCAACATATTTCGAAATTACGAAAGAGATGCAATAATGTGATGTAAGAATTAATTTAAAAAAGGAAGGTTGAAATTTTACGATTTCTTTGATCACTTCCGTAAGCGACCAGAGGTGTCGACGACGAACGAATAGTAGCGACCCGGCTAGTATCTATCACGAACTATAATCAATGAAAGTTTGACATTGATATCTTTTGTCGTTCTTGAGATTATCCGCGGACAAAATGTCATTTTGAAATCAGAAAATGGTCTGTAACCTGGCACCGGAAGCGAATTTCTAAATTTTCTCACAGATAGATCATGTTCATTTTACAACAAATTATCTCTGAAAATTTCATGTAAATCCATATAATAATCTTCGAGAAATCGCGTGCACAAAATTAGAAAGCCAAAAAATAAGAATAATAATAATAACTAGAGCAAAGCTCGTTGCAAAGCAACGAGTGGGTCTTCCTTCCTAGCAATTAGCTGGTAAATTGTTGAAATAAATGATTTAATTTTAGCATTCCTTTCTCCTTTGACCTTGAAACTTTGACCCAAATATCGACCTCCTTTCAGGTACTCTGAATTTGAAGTGATCATGAGCCTACATAGTCAAACAGTAGTCTCTGCAACAGTCATCTGTAAATTGTACACACAACACTTATAATCCCTCATATCTCAACCTTTGGACTTCTGATTTTAATCCCTAGACTTCTCTCTAAATTAATCTAGCATCTTTGAAGCAATTATGTTAGTAAAATGATGAATGACATACTATGGCATCATCATTGCTTTGCTACATCATTGTGATAAAAATTGCTTTAAAAATATTTACTAGATAGTAAGTAATCAAAATGTGTTAATGATTGAAGATTTCCAATGTTTGACAACCAGCAAGTGGAGAATACTCTTATAAGGAATCCACAGGGATGATTTGTAGTTTTATCAGAGGGGGAAATCAGTAAAGATTAAAAAGGCAAAGTCGCAAAAACAAAGTATCAGTATAAGGCAGTGTTACTTGTGGATATTTTAGCATAACCTCTTTCTTAGCATTTTACATACAGTTGAACTTCATTCTCTCGAATACCGATATCTCAATTCCAGGGATATGTCACACTGAGTTGGTTGTCCCAATCACTTATCATGTTTTTTACCCTTCCTGTTTATCTTGAATCAACACTCAACAGATATCTTGAAGTTTAATCTTGGTTCTGTTGAGGTCGAGATAATGAGGATTGACTGTACATCTTGGGTTCATTTATTCAAATGTTTTACAAGGAAAAAACACACATATTTAAATTTTGCAACATGTTTAAATAATTTTTACAAGCATATTACAAATAAATTCAAGTAAATTTGTTATCAAAATTCACTTAAAATATCTTAGGCCAAAATAAAAAATACCTTTGTTTCCCCTAACGCGACCGACCCAATTAAAAAGCACCGACTGGAAAGTTTTTTCATAAGATTATTCCAATGTTTTTTTTTTATGTTTATCATCTTTTATAAAATAGAATTCCATCAAAATCCATTTTTATCAGAATGACTGATTTTGTTCTGTGATTTCCAAGCGTTTGTTGGAAACAAAATGGCGCCCACAACATGTCTCGGTCACCGAGGGTTAGTTCTTGTATTAAAAGAACGACGACGTATCAACCTTATGCCTTTAGCATATAAGAATCCTATACTCTTGAAACACTTTGTTAATAAAATAAAATACAATTTCACTGCATTTTATCTGAGTTTCGATCTTATAAACAGTTTATCAATATTCCTATGTTTACTACATGTATTATGATGTTTATGGGACCATAAGAGTTGTAAAAAAGTCTGCATGTTGCATCCTAATGAATAGAATTCAAAAGTCTTTTCTTCCTGTCTTTTATTCATGGGTTAAACTTCATGACTTTGACATTGTGTATGACATTTTATAATCTTTAGATATGGATTGTCTCAATTAAATATGGTCAACATACTTTTTCCGAATAGATTTGAAATTATGATACAAGCTTCCTGAGACGTCCGTGTATCTTTCTTTAATAAGGCCCTTGAAAATTGGTTGTTTCTTTGATTTGAATTCCTTTGATAATTATTGGGACACCAACATTTATTTAAACATTTGTCTGGTGAAGACTCCAAATTTAGACTTGTATGCGGCACTTTAGGCCATTGAGCAGTGAGGGATCTTTTTCGTGCCAGTATCTACTGCGACACTGGACATACATGTAAGTTGTTATGGTCTCATTCGAAGAACGGTCTCAACGTCCCGCATTAGGATTTGAACCTACAACTTAGAATTAGCTCCTTAAATCAAGACTCCAAAACGAAGTGCTCTAGAACCAATGCACAATTCGAAGCCCTTGAAAACGTACATTGTATGTGCAAGCACTGGAAACTGATAGTAGGTATGAAATAAATACTCGGATGTCCGGTCTTTGTGTACCCAAGAATCTTTTAAACAGATTTATTCAATTTCAACAAATTTACTCTGGTATGAGATATTTCACAAGTACGATTGAATATTATAATAGTCGTGAATTAATTTACCTTAAATGTTACTCTTAACAGCATTTGTATGGTATTCTACCTGTTTATAAATCGCTTTCTTTTGTACTTAACTTATTTATAAACTAAGGTATCATTCCATTTAATTTTAAGAATGTATTTTCAAAGCTGCTGCCAAAAAAAAATTATTTGCCTACCTACCTACCCAACTTGAGATTTTTGGGTCGGGTTAGGGGAAACAAAGATATTTTTGATGATGGTCTTAATCCATTGAAGTTTATTGCAGTAGATACAGTACAGTATAACATAAAGGAATAATTGAACCTAAGAAACAGTTAGAAAATTCAAAGAATTCTTGACTCATTCTTTTGGAGACTTAGTGTTGACATACAACTATCTATGGCATATTTTACCTGTCTTGCCCATGTGTCTTGTCTTTTCTGTCTATTGTACAAAAAATATATATTTTAATTAAAGTTCTGACCAAGACTGAAGTTTCTGAAAACTGCATCAGACTTCAAGATCAAGGTCACGAAGTAAAATTTCGTAATAAAATCCAAAAGGCAAAAAATAATGCACATGTGAAAAAAATATGAAAGCCCTGACTCTTCTGGAGCAAAAATTATAGCCAAAATTAAAATGTTACTTAAGTATGGTAAAAACTCTTGTTAACATCCTGAAGTCAAAAAATGATAGTTCCTTGTGAAAGGAGTTGTCACATGTAGTTTATGAGAATACTCTAGCTTCTTTCATTCCACAATTACCACCAATATTAAAATTTATTTGAAAAGTAGGTCAAACTTCAAGGTCATTGGGTTAAGAAAGCATAGTCATACTTTGATATCAATATCATTAACAAAGCCCTGCTGTTCCTAAGAAGAAGAAGATTTTTAAACATCTTTCTAATACATTCCCCTGAAACTTTGATCCCCTTTGGGGCCCCACACTACCCTAGAGGCTACGATTTTAACAAACATTGATTTTAAAATTTGTCAGGAAACTTTCACTCAAGTGTCTTCTTTTCTGGCCCAGTAGTTTTTAAGAAGATTATGAAATGACCACATTAATTTTACATTATTTCTTTATTATCTCCACTTGAAAAAAGGGCTTGGTCCTTAAGCTGAACACACTTAAAACCCTTTTACCATTTGAATCTACACTACATGTATCTGAAGATGCTTCCATATAGATATGACCAATCATTGCTTTGCTGTTCTTGAGAAGAATTTTTTAATGATTTTTTCTCCGATGGACTCCAATATAAAACTTTGATAGTCCATTGTGGCCCCTCCCTATCCCACGGGTCATGATTTGAACAACATTGAATCTACACTATCCGAGAATGCTTTAAGAGAGATATGACTAATTAAGACTTTGCTATTCTTGAGAAGCAGATTTTTAAAGATTTTTAAAATGTATTCCTATGTAAAATTTTTATAGTACATTGGGCCCCACCCTACCCCATCCTGATTTATACAAATTTGAATCTACAATGGGTATGTTTTCACAAAAGTTTCATCTTTCCTGGCCCAGAGGTTTTTGAAAAGAAGATTTTTAAAAGATGCTATAAATTACTTACTAATTTGTAATTATTTCCCCTTGAAAGAAGGCGTGACCCTTCATTCGTAGAAACTTGAATTCCCCTTCAGCAAAAATACTTTGTGGCAGGTTTGGTTGAAATTGAGCAAACTTGAATCTAAACTTCCTGAGGATGCTTTTATATCAAAATAACTAATAATGACTCATTTATTTCCTAGACGAAGAATTCCTTAGGTAATTCCTACATATTGAATGGAATTTTGGGCGTGAATACTGTTCATTAAATCCATATATAGTAAAACATGGATTGCTTATAACAAAGCGTCAGGGATGGATGATTTAGCTTTGATATAAGCCTAATTGATTATGATCTGTTAGGTTTACAGTGTATTTCAAAGTCACAGGGAATGAAAATCACTTCACTGTAATTAGCATCAATTCATTATAAGCATGTTAACTACAAGCCTTTCATACAGTAAAACTTTTATGTTCTATTATGGCCCTGTTCTACCCTATGAGGTCATGAATCTACACTACCTGAGTATGCTTTTATTCATGGATTTGGTATTTTAAGAGAAACATATATTTTAAGATTTTTCCTATATATTGCCACGAAAAACTTGATCTGCTGCCGTGGTCCAATCCTTACCTTAGGGGTCATGATTTAAACAAACTTGAATCTACACTATGTAATAAAGCTTGCACATGTGTAAGTTTTATCTTTCCTGGCCAGTGGTTCTTAAGAAGATTTTTAACGGATGACTTTAGGTTTCAATAATTCGTAATTATCTCCCCTTGAAAGAGTTGCCCTCCATTATAACAAATTTGAATCCCCTTCAGTCAACAATGTACTGTGCCAAGTTTCATTTAAATTTGCCAAGTGGTTCTGAGAAGAAAATGAAATTGTGAAATTGTGATTTTTAAAGTTTAAGACAATGAAAATAATGGATAAAATTTGTTCAGTTACTGGCTTAGGTTAGCTAAAAATTGAAAAGTTTACAAAGGACATAAGGCAGACTGACACTGGGCACCCTTCAATCAGAAAAGTTCAAGTGAGCCTTTCGCTCAGGTGAACTTAAAAGCTTACAACAGCTCTAATAGTTTTGTAGAATTTAGTGCTTTGTTGTCTTTGAAATATGATTGAACATCTCTTCAGTCTTATACTTGAAAGCTGCACTTTATACATGTACATGTCCTGTGTCCTGGAATAATTTGAAACATGCAAGAAGGTTTCCACTTGTAGTACAGCAGTTGAACTTCAGTATCTTGAACACCGATATCTCGAATACCATGGGTATGTCGAAGTGAATTTTGGGACCCAACCCCTTATTCTTTAAGAATTTTACCCTGGATATCTCGAATCCTCGGATATCTTAAAGTTTATTCTTGTTCTCATTTAATTCAAGATAATGAGGTTTGACTGTAATTGTACATTCCAAAATAGCTCTCCCTAAATTAAACTATAAAATTACACATGTTACAAGTTCTTAATGAATTAATTTAAGGCTTAATGTGTCCATAATCCTAGATGGACT
Source organism: Saccostrea echinata (assembly GCF_033153115.1). Lineage (NCBI taxonomy): Eukaryota > Metazoa > Mollusca > Bivalvia > Ostreida > Ostreidae > Saccostrea > Saccostrea echinata. The sequence continues at coordinate 21,442,314 of NW_026889782.1, forward strand.
TTTATCCTTGTGTGACTGTTTAAATTTTACTATGCTGCTTAATTTTGCATGTTCTGTTTCCTCTTCCAACACTTCTGGCAAATCATGGCCATGCTTGGTATCACATTCTGTTTTCAGATGACAATCGCACCTATGTAAAAGGAATTTGAAATTTCTCATTTAAAATAAAAGATATTAACATTTTCTGTGCATTATTTGGTAAAGTACTGTTTTTTACATGCAGTCATATGAGGATGTAATCATGGTAATAAATATAAAATAAAAAGATGAATGTAATTTTTTTTTCATAATTTCACATAAAGAAATGCACGTATATAATGTAACTTGCAGTACATGTATAAAATTAATTAGTGAATGCAGAGCTCCAGATGATTTTTTATCCCAAAGTATATTTACGCCCTGATTTTCAAATCAATGCAGATTTTGATTTTCAGCAAAATGATCATGATTTAAGGGTATTTTGTTAATATATAATGTTTTGACATCTATTTTGATTTTGAGCTTGTTATCGAAATATAAGTGTTTTAGAAGAGGAAAGGAAAAAAAAGTACAAAGGACAGTTCCTGCATTCATTTAAATAAATTTTAAAAATACCTATTAGACTTTTTGCTAAAACTGAGAAATGTTCTTTTTTGAGAAGGAAGATCATACAGTAGGTAAAGTTACCATTGGCACAAAGATTTTCTCCTTTATTTAAGAACAAGAGTAAACCGAGAGAAAAAAAATCTTCATTAATATGGCAAGTTGAGAGAAATCAGATGAACCCATCATGAAAAAAGTAGTGTACAAACCGTGTGTAACCGTCCTACTAAACAGAAAACTCTAGAGAATCTAATGAAACTGTTGATCAGTAAATTCAAATACATGTTATGTGTAATGTCCCTCTACAGCAATTTATTTATTTATTTAATTGGTCTTGAAATTAAACAGAGCTCTTTTTTTCGATATGGTTTTAGTATGGTCTTCACTATTTTTTCCCCTTACACATCATGTCCTCTTTGATAACATTGCAGTACAAACCTTTTTTTCTCCAGCTAAGACTTTTTTCCTCCAACTATCGTTTGTTTTCTAGGTAACATTGTTTTCTTTACTCGTGTATCACACTTGTTACAATATCATCTTACATAGACGACACAAGCTTTTGTGTGTTTAAAAGTACATGTAACTATGCCTAGTGCATAGTCTTTCTATTTAAAGAAATCGATTTTAATCTAAATCTTTGATTCTTTCTCCATAAATGGAAATCGTTGTCGCCATTACTTGAATATTCCTGGTTAATAAAACGCTTTTAAATCAGTATTTCGTTTTAAGAAAAATCAAACACTGAGTTAACCTCAATTCATATTGTTAGCTAAGTCGTACTTTTATTATTCAAATCGTTACACGCAGTACTTTCATGGTGTAATGCTTATCTGCGATTGCCCATGCGTAACTGTATGCCCAGTTTTAATTTTCAATGCGTATTTTGTAAAAAAAAAAAAAAAAAAAAAAAATCAATTCTGCAAATACACACCTTATCTGGAGCTCTGATGAATGCAATGGTTAATAGACTAATTGGGTAGAAAGATTGTAACCTGTTATGATTTTCATATATATTTTTCAAATATGACTGTCAAAACAAGTCCCGTTTATTTAGTCATTATAATCGAATTATTAATCAAAAGTTTACAAATTAACCCCCGAATTAAAAAAATTGACCTATATTTTCTGTTTCAATTGATGAGTTTAAAACAACAACTAATTTTCTACTAAGCAATGGTTAAAATGGTATTTAATGTAGTTCATTGCCTGTCATGGTAGCATAAGTGGTAGGGCGTTCATGATCTGGAAATACTGGGTTTGATTCTCATTCACTGCATCAAACCTAAGACATAAACATAGATAGTGACTGTTCCTTCACCAAACATCCAGTATTAGAAGTAAAAGTTACAGGCTTTTCAGATGAGAAGAACTGAGGCCCCATACCACAGTACCAGGATAGATCTTGGCACGATAAAAAACCTTCACTGCACAATGGCCTGAGTGCCAAGTGAGGTCTAAATGTGAAACCCTTCATGGTATGTGGTGATGTCTCTACATCAGTGAAAAAATTCTCATATAAAACAGCAAACAATCAATCTCTTTTATTATTCCTTTCTAGATTGTAACACAAGTTCTGATTGGTTAGCAAGCCAGGTGTAAGTTTCTGTACACCTCCTGGTTCCAGCTTGGGTAAATAATGTGACGTCATAATGTATTGTTTGAACACTCTAGCATGACTTTGTACGGGGTGTACGGCCTTCGAGTGTATGGTATGAAACCCGGGATGAAATCCAAATACACCCTTGATTGAACCGAGATAATATTAGTTATTTAGGTCCAATCAAGGGTGTATGGGGAATAACCCCGGGTTTTATTCCAGACACTCTTGGCGCAGTGGTAAGAGCGTCTGCTCTAGAGTCACAGAGTAAGGAGTTGATCCTTACGTCGCAGGTTCGAATGTCATTGTGGTACGTGGAGACAGGTCCTTTGGATGACACGTATAAACCGAGGTCCCGTGTCCCAGTAGGTGCTGGAACGAAAAAGATCCCTCAATGTTCAATGGCCCTAAGTGCCGAGCATAGGTTAAAACCTGCAACTCTCCACCGGCAAGCGGTGGTATCTCCATATGAGTGAAAAATTCTTGAGAACAACATACAAACAAACAAACAAATAATTCAATGTAGTTTACACATACTATAAAAATTATCATGATTATGTCATTCGCTGTAAACACGCTGGTACGTATAACTGACTTCACACCGAATTTCATGCAAACTATTAAATCACTGCCAAATAGTTAAGACATCATCTATTATAGTTATATTTAGAGTATTCACTGCGAATTAACTGTGAAATTTACACAGCCCATGAGAACTATCAATTAACAAACTTGCATTTTTTTTCATGTACTACCCAACATGCGGTTACATTGTGCTCAAAATAAATTTCATAGCCACACTCCACAAAGAAAATGAAGTTTGATATTCTATGTAACATACACTATTTTATTCTTAATATCTTATCATTGCAGCTGAACTGTACCATCTGCTTTTTACAACTTTACATGAATTATTTCAAATTCTTTGTGAAATAAATACTAATAAAGTATTCATAAGCATTACAAGCTATTGTAGTAAAAGTTTGATAATGTCAAAGTGTTTACAGTTTGAGTCTGTACAATAAAAAAGATATATAACATCAGCTGATCAGTGTAATATGTCATGTGCGAGCTGGCATAAACTTTATCAATCTGTGAATATTCCAAATAATTTAATTATGTAAAAAAAAATCTTACCTTAATTCTTTTGAATCGTTCATACTTCACAGGAATGACATAGACACTAACACATCACTTATAACTCTTTTCTTACTCGTTACACAAATACTCTGCCGTCAGAATTTCCTCGCAATCGCACACAAGATCTTTGGTTTAAAACTCATAATAAATCCTTCTTTACACTAATGCTCCATATACGTAATCAGAAATGTTAATCTCCACATAAGCCATATGAGGATTGAATAATGCATGTCTACATGTATACGCAGTCGATATCAAACATACAGTGAGAATTCTTCGTTCGTTGACAAATGCCGCCATGCTGGTCCCCTACCCACAATGCCGTTGAATGTTTACATCCAGTGCGATCGAACCAACATATTTGCGGTATTGTAACTTATGAATTAGATAGGTGTTAAGTGGCAAATACATAGGCTACACATTTCAGTACCAACATAATAGAAAGCCGTCATATAGTAAATGATTGTGTACATTTAGGTCCTGACAAGGCATGTACGCGTTGATCTATTTTTCGCTTGTAGACAACTTGTTCTTATATTACATGAAATTCATTTCGTTAAATAGCTATAAATAAAGCATGAATTTCTTTTCTTTTTATGGCAAATAAAAACATTGAGTATGCTAGATAGTATAAAATAAAAATTTTGTAGCAAATGTCAACATTTTTAGCTATTTGAAAAAAGAAATTTATGACGTACTGACCCCTAAATATAAGGGCCAGCCCCTTTTTCTTGATTTTATCTGAAAGCCCTTGTTATTTCACACAACTTTTCTTCAATATGTCTTAACAAAATATTTTTACTTTAAAAGTTATTATACAAAAAACAACAAAATTTCATGGAAAAAAAAAATCTTAAAATTTGCCATCAAATAGCATACAAATTTGAAAAGTTTAGCCAATAATTTTAACATTTTACACAACTACAATACGTAAGCTACATTTTCTTAAAATTTTGTATTCTATATTACTATCTTACGTACTTCCCGAGATCTCAGCCGGACAAGAGACCCTCTAAATATCAAAGAAAGGGCAATAACTCATGAATAAAGGCGAAAATCAAAAAATTGAAAAAAAAAAAAAAAAAAAAAAAAAAAAAAAAAAAAACTTTTTAAACCTTAACATAATGTTTCTTTCCTGAAAGTTTCATAAAAATCAGGCAAAAAATGTCCGAGAAATCAGCTGACAAAAATTTGTGGGAAAAAAAAAATAAGAAACAGTAGAATAACAGAAGGGTCTTCCGAAGCAGAAGGTCGGAGGACCCTAATAATAACTAGATACTCGTTGCGAGCAACGAGAGGTCTTCTGTCCGAATAACCATCCTTATATGTGATATACATTGCATGTAAACATTTGCATTTATATATGCTCGTAGTAAAGACGCCTTAAGGACCTTGGCAAGGTTCCTGGTTATCGTATAGAATTTTTCAAGAACTCTTGAGTAGTTTTAATTATAAAAAGCATGCTATATTCTGGTTTGTTAAACCTACAAAGCCAACCTTCTTTTTTAGATTTTGTCAAATCAGTGTTTTTCCAATTCTCAATGCATTTCCTATGTAAAATGTTGATAAAAGGGATCTACATAATTTTTCACAATATTTCTCCAAAACCCACTTATGTCATATAGCCTATGCATTATATATATTATTGTATTTTCATTTCCTGTGACTTCTAGATATTTTAGCTGAAAATGTAAATATAGAAACAAGACAAGGACATACCGGCACCGTTCTTTATTTTTGAGATACTTTCCTTAACAGCTATAATTATATATTATTCATAAGGGTCAAGAGAGTCAGACTGGTTCATTGATTCTATCATGTGATTGACTGAATTGATTGAAACACATTGTTATAAAAATATTGGCATGGATTTATTTCAATTTTTATTCGTAGTTACTAAATGTTGCTTCCTTCATACAACCTAGAAACTGATCTCAGTCGGTCTACCTTTCAGTCTTTGTCACATCTTTGCCTTTCCCAGCATACTGAGCATAATGGTGGTAAATGACGACCTGTTGGCTCTTTGTCTGCTGAATATAATGTATAACAGTCGCCCGCGTGGCGCAGTGGTTAGAGCGTCTGCTCTAGAGTCGCGAAATAGGGAGTTGATCCTTACGTCGCGGGTTCGAATCCCACGGTGGGACGTGGAGACCGGTCCTTCGGATGAGATCGTATGAGACCGTATAAACCGAGGTCCCGTGTCGCAGTAGGTGCTGGCACGAAAAAGATCCCTCACTGCTCAATGGCCGTAAGTGCCGCGTATAGGAGAAAATTTGCAGCTCTCCACCGGCAAGTGGCGGCGTCTCCATATGAGTAAAAAATTCTCTAGAGAGACGTTGAACAACATACAAACAAACAAACAATGTACAACAAAGCCATTACTACTTTTCTTTCTTGCTGTATAGAAGATTCCACCCGTTGATGGAAGTACACGTGTTTTTTGTTTACCTCTGTAAACATACGCTTTTTATGGTTTTACCGCCTAGAGAACTCTACACGGGAGATCACTATTTCATAAGTAAAAAAAAACTTGTATTTAACCTTTTTTTCTCCGGAAAACTTTGACTTGCCAATGTTCTTGAAATATAACATGGGTCCTTCATAAATGCAATGATTTTTTAGATTTATTTAAAAGAAATGAACATAGGGCTGGATTCAAACAGAAAAAAAAATATCATTTATAAAGATGAAAACGTAAATTAAAGCTAAAAAATGAGAAAGAAAATTCAGACATAATCGGGATTAAACCCGAAATGGTAGAACACCGTTGACGTTTGAGGTTATTGTGCGAGGTACCAGCCACCCGAGGAGCTCCGAGTGCCGACCTGCTCGTCGGTGTTTACGGAGACAGCCGCCATTTTGGACCCGCTTCAAATTTTAAAATGCGAATATCTAGAGTTTGGATTTATCAATTTTAAGCAAATTATATATTAAGCCTTTTTGGAAATGCCTCTTTTAACTCTCCTAATATCAAAGTAAAATATTGACAAACAAAAAAGTTAGAAAATTTGACTTTTAAATTTGCATCCGGTAACGACCGGAAGTACCGACGACAAACGAAAAGTCCGTCCCGGCTAGTATTTATCACGATCTATAATCCCTGAAAGTTTCACATTGATATTTTTTACCGTTCTTGAGATTATCCGTGGACAAAATGTCTTTTTAAATTCAGAAAATGGTCTGTAACATCGCACCGGAAGTGATTTTCCAAAAAAATATCTCAGAATAAAATAACTTCAGATTACAACACATTGTGTCAATTTTCATTAAATTCCATCCAGTAGTCTCTGAGAAATCGCGTGCACAAAATTAGAAAGTCAAAAAAAAATAAGGATAATAATAATAACTAGATGCGATCTCGTTGCGAGCAACGAGTGGGTCTTCCGTCCGATTTTTGATAAGATGAGATCAGAATTTGACTGAGATTTTTGTTCAAATATAATGATAAAAATAAATTGTTAAGACGAAATTTTGCTTCAGTAGTGTGTATTAAAATATTGATCATTAAAGAGTTATAGATTAAAGACTGTCGGCCCCTCCTGGCCCCTATTTTGAGGGGCCAGTCCTTTTTTCTTTGTATCTTCTTATAGCTCTCAGGATTTTGAACATTTTTGTTCAACTATTCTGAAATTCTTTTTCGCTTCCGAGATATATGCAAAAAAAATATTTAGAGGCTGGCCCTTGAACTCCTTAATGGGGGCGTTTAGCAAAAATGAAAAGGTTACATATTGTTTAAAACTTCATTTTGAACATCTTTTATTCAACACTGCTTATCAAAATATTTCCCAATTTCGGAATATAAAGTGCCAAAGATTTGTCATTCTGGCCCCTTGTGACCCCTAATTATGTAACATATGATGTAAATATTATAATATATAGTTGTAAATTGTTGAGATAAACATGTTTGCTTCAGTAATGAATTACAAAATATTGAGCATTAAAGAGCTATTCATCAAAGACTATCGGCCCCTCTCAGCCCCTATTTTTAGGGGCCAGTCCCTTTTTCTTCATATCACTTTAAAGCTCTTATGATTTTGAACATTTTTTGTTCAACAACTATTCAGAGATTCTTTTTCGTTTCCCAGATATTTGCAAAAGAAGCATTTAGGGGCCGGCCCTTTAACTCCTTATTGGGGACGTTAAGCAAAAAATAAAAGGATGTATATTGTTCAGAACATTATTTTGAAAATCTTTTGTTCAGTGTTGCATATCAAAATATTTCACACTTTTGAGATATATAGCGTTAAAGATTTTGCATTTTGGCCCCTTATGACCCCTAATTATGTAACATATAATGTGAATATCATAATATGTAGTTGTAAATCGTTAATATTAACATTTTTGCTTCAGTAATGCATTACAAAATAATGATCGTTAACGAGTTATTAATTAAAGACTTTCGTTCCCTCTCGGCCCTTATCTTATCTTTTGAGAGGCCAGCCCTTTTTTCTTCATACCACTTTAAAGCTCTTATGATTTTGAACACTTTTTGTTCAACAACTTTTCAGAAAATCTTTTTCGTTTCCCAGATATTAGCAAAAGAAGTATTTAGGGGCCGGCCCTTAAACTCCTTAATGGTAACGTTTAAAGAAAAACTGAAACGTTGCATATTGTTTAGAACATTATTTTGAACATCTTTTGTTCAATATTGCTTATCAAAATATTTCCCACTTTTGAAATGTAAAGCGTCAAAGATTTTGCATTCTGGCCCATAATGGCCCCTAATTATGTATCATATGATGTGAATATTATAATATATAGTTGTAAATTGTTGAGATAAACATTTTTGCTTCAGTAATGCATTACAAAATTTTAATCGTTAAAGAGCTATTGACTAAAGATTTTCGGCCCCTCTCGGCCCCTAATGTGATGAGTCAGCCCTTTTTCTTTGATATCATATAAAAGATCTTGTAATTCTAAACATTTTCTATTCAATATGTTTTTAGAAAATCTCCAAAATTTTAGAGATATGATAAAAAATGTCTCGAAAATTCACTCCTGATTCATGTCCTAAATTTCGACCCCTACCGAGCTTCCATACTAGGTACTTTCAGAAAATTTGAAAACCCAGGTGCAAAACTTCAACATGTCGTCTATAATCGCTGAAAATTTCAGCGCTCTACCTTTTGCCGTTTTTTAGTTTTTGTGTCGACAAAATGGTTATCTGAAAATCGATTAAAGGGCGATAATTTCCGACCGGAAGTGAATTTTAAGGATTTGAACAAAAAAGGATCATCTTCAGATCAAAAGGCATTACCCCTGAAAATTTCATGAAAATCGATCGAACCGTTTGCGAGATATCTTCTGCACAAAAATTGTAAAGAAAAAGTGGAATAATAATAATAATAACTAGAGCAAGGCTCGTTGCAAAGCAACGAGTAGGTCTTCCGTCCTGTTTTGACCGGAAGTGAGGTCAACAAGAGAAAGGAATGAGTTTAGACGTCTCCAGTGACTTTAAAATTACAATTTTGCATCAAAACCTGCAAAATAAGCTATTTCTGGCTACTTCCGGTTTGACCGGAAGTGATGTTGAGGTATGATAAATTTGATTGGACGCTTCTGGTTACATAAATTAACTAATAACATGTCGAAAACGGCAAAAATATGCATTTCTGACTACTTCCGTTTTGGCCGGAAGTGAAGTTATTTGACGACTTTCGACAATCTTATTCACTTTTACTAGTCATTTTGAACAATATTGCTTCTTTGATGTATCACAAATTCAAGTAGTTTTGGAGATATTGAGTAAACACTTTCAGTCCCAGTAGATCCCTTATTTTAGGGGTCAGCCCCTAATTGTTGATATCAAATGAAAGAGCTTGCCATTTTGCACAACTTTTGTTCTATATGTTTTAACAAAATATTTACAAGTAAAGAGATATTCTTGAAAAAATGCTAAAAATTTTGATATTCTCAATAAGACTATTTTCGGAGCATAAAAAGCGTCAAAGTGCGGTACTCCCGGGAAAAAATGAACTACCTAGTACATATTTATGAACATTGCTCTCTCATTGTTGAATATCAAGTTCCTATTTAAGTGTTTTTTTTTAGAAAACGATCGGACAAAGTGGCCCTCTAAAAATCACCTAATCGCAGAAATCTCCGGACCGGAAGTGAGGTCATCAAAATAAAAAAAATATATCTTTTTTTATTTTCTACCAGACCTGAAAGTTTCCTGAAAATCAAACAACCCGTTTCCAAGAACTCTCGTGCACAAAATCGGTAGGAAAAAACAATAATAAAATTATGCCTGGACATGTTTTTTTTTATTTCTCTGCAAGTGACCTTGAACTTGCCAGAAAGACCTTTGATCAAGGTCATGACACAGCCTCCGTTCATAAGCAATCTCTGTTTCAAGTAAGAGCTTCCAGTGATTTTCTATTACTAAATCATAGCATGAAATAGAAATTAATTTTTTTCTGTCAGTATCCTTGAACTTGACGGAATAACCTTGGGTCGGTGTCAAGACAAACCCTCAATCTCAAACAACCTCTGTTTTAAGAAAGAGGTTCTAGTGATTCCCCCTTAGAAATTCATATCCCAGACAGGCATTTTACAACTATTTCTGCCAGTGACCCTATTTCTGCCAGTGACCTTCTTTTTAAGTCATCTAAAACCGGCGGACCAAAAGCAATCTTTGTACCAAGTGCGAACATAAAAATTTACAGCCTAGATCGTAATAATACAATTTTCTTTGTCAAAGTCGAAGCAAACCTTTTTGTCACAAGCAATCTCTGCATCAAGTATGAGCTTCCCGTGATTCTCAATAACAAATAAATGGCTCGGACAAAACATTTATTCTTTCTCCACTGACCTTGAATTTGCTGGAATGACCTTGGATCAAGACCATGACACACCCTAGGATCATTGGCAAACTTTGTACCAAGTATGAGCTTCCAGTTAATCCAAAAAGTCATAGCTATAGCCTGGGCATACTTGGACGGACAGACGGGCAGCTAGACAAGCGGACAGATAGACGGACAATATGATTCCTAATCCCCCTCCCCCCGGCACATACACTTCGTTTGCAGGGGATATAAATTCCTATGTTAAATTTTGAACACCCATTCTGATTTGAAAAAAAATTAAATCTTTACTATTTCAGGGAGATATTATAAGTATGTTTTCTCATTCCGGCCCACAGGTTCCTAGAGAATAATTTTTTTTAAATGACCTTTCCAATTTTTACTACTTGTATTTCTTAATTATCTTCTATTGGAAGAGAATGTGGTCATTCATTTGATCAACAACGTTTGGTTGATACTGACCCAGTGATTCTTGAAAAGATAAGAATGAGAAAAAAATTACAAGTAACAGGTTTACAGCGACAAAGTCGATTATGCTTACACTGAGAAAGTCAACATCGAAGTCAGAGAACAAATTGTGAGCAGAAAATCTTACTTAGCCTTTGGCTTGAGAGATTGAGAGATGGGGTACTTATTAAAAATTGAAATTATTTTTATATAGTCATTTTTTTTTATGATCGACGTTTTGACGCACCCCCCCCCCCCCAAAAAAAAATGATTGAAAACTTCGCCTCTGAAGGGAAGCATTTTATCTATTTCAGGGGAGGGGGGGGGGTACGTTTACTGATGAGAGGAAATTTAATCAACTATCAGTCCTATAAATATGAATGATTGCTTCGGAATATTTCGTTACAATTACATGGCTTTTATATTTATTTATACACGTAAGTAAATGTCAGCTAAGAACTAAATTAACATCTGCTATAGACAAAACCAATAAATTTTTAGCTATTTAGGGTTATCTACATATATAGATCTATTTGTAAGAACCACTTTTTATAAAACAAATTTTCGCCCATGATATATTTGGCACTCTATTTAATTACCATTTTATTCGGATGTCGATCAACACATTTTTTTTTTAAAAAACCCCGGAGTGCAAAATAAGCGAAACTGGCCAATGAAGATGTTTAAAAATCCTGATTCCGCAATCGCATCATCTCGGACGTATCCGTCAGAGGTCGGAAAAACCACCCCGAATGTTTTAACATTACCGGATGTTAAAATTTTATACAAGATGGAGTCGCTTCCTATTTATTAAGGATAGACGGAGTTGAAAGTCCCTTCTTGCTAATTAGTATATTTTAGGTAATATCTTTACATTCAATAAACTTAAACTCAATACTCAACAGATAAAATATCTTCCCTCATTGAGGGAAGATCTTTTATAGTCATTTATTTCAAAGTTTGGGAAAGGGGGGGGGGGGTCTACGTAATACATTCGAAGTTTTTTTTCCGTTAGTTGGAAAGGCCCGAGAAGTTGCGACTGACTTATCTTGGCCTAAAAACACTTTGATAAACCCAAACCACGCAGTTTTATTCAGGACACGTGTACAGTGAAATGAAAAAAGTATATTCAATCCAGTTAATTTCAGAAAAAAATAGTCCGGCATTTTTTCAACCTCGGTTAATTTATTAATTAATCTTTTTTTTCCGTGAAGGAGGAAGGCATGGACGAAGGTTTGAATAAAAAATATTCCCAGGTGTACAAAAGCACCCGTGCATGGACTTCATTTTAGTACTACATATTGTGATTGAAGTTGAAAATAATCAACAAATAGATTTACAGAATAGAGAGATTATGATTGATATTGTAAATAAAATTAAGAAAATTTAACAATATTTGATACAGGAACTACCTGGTATATATGTACATGAGCAAATGAGTCTATCTCTCTCTCTCTCTCTCTTGTATTTTTTAAAACTAACCCAGAAAAGTAATGTACGTAAGTTACAAGTCAATTATTTGAAAGAAAATACTCAATTCTATACGGTAAACGATACAAATAGTTTAATAGTTTATGATACAAAGGCTGCCGATTATGATTTTAATAATTGAAATAAAGTTGTCAAAGTGTATTAATTAAGAATGATAAATTTGTGATATTCAGTAGCTGCACTGAAGTTCACTGGTCTGGAAAAAAAAATGGGATGGATGACCAGAGACTCCGGTCCGTCAATAAATTATTTTTTTTTTTCGGAAAGCTACATGTACAGTTCTGCAGTTAGATATTCAAGTGATACTAAAATTTTCCCGGTGTGTACCTTTTTCCGTCCCAATTGATATTTAAAAAAAAATGTTATAAATATGCATTCTGAAATTTACAGTTCTGGACATACGATATAGGTTTATTGTTATCTATATGTATAACCCGCTACCGATATTTAATCCCACAACAAAATTATGATGTTAGCATACTATACTTAAAAAAGATCATTTACGGGTTTTGAATTAATTATAAAAACAAAATTCATTGCTTTAAAATCTTGAGGTATTTTATTAAAACTTTGCTATCAACCCTGTAATATAAATAGGCATAGTGCAACACAGAAGTCGCTTATGAAGTTCAGACCTTGGCCACGTGACGGAGTTTCCTATCAATGTTTAATCCATTTCATTGTTTACTTTTCAATAAAATAACGAATCATTTTTAAAGTAAGACTGGTCACCCTTATGATTCGGAAAAATCTCTTTAAAAGTTTAAAGTTGGTATAATCATGATAAAAACCTGTGATGAAAAAAATATGACTGGAAAAATTTGTGTTGAAAACGGATTAATTTACTGTTTCAAAACGTAGAGAAAGCGTAAAGCTTGTGCATTTAATGGTTAAATTAAAGTAACCACAGATCGCTAGTCCATACGCAATGAATCACCAAATTAAAAGTAAAATTACACACCGTTGGGAAATAAATTGTTGGTAACGTTAAAACAATTGAAATATGGAGATAACGAACGTTTAAAATTTAAGACTGATTAAATGCTTAGCGTTTTGTACTTAAATCAAATCTAAGATATTAAGATAATTTATTTGAAAGATCGATTTACTTAAAGAAAATAATATTTTCCCGTAAGTCGTTGTGTTTGTAAATTAGATTTAGAACAACAATGTTTGATGACTGCGCACTGGTTTACATGCACACGATGGACTGCTTTGACCACAAGCGATCGAAGGAATGGTTAATGGTTGCGTAATTGTAAACAAACACAAAACCTGGCTAGAGTTTTGGATTAAGGCTACATGTATCATGATCAAATTTAAAACAAAGATAAACCAACATAATCTCAAATATTCGATATTAATAATTGTCCATTAATTATCGTGTTTACAAAATAGACTTAATACGCCGATTTTTATTTTGTTTAGGACTGTGGGTCAATGGTTCACACGCGGTGGATCGCTTTAGATCTTCTCCGCCGCGCGTGATCGAGGGATGGGTTACGTAACGGTAAACAGAATAGAATCTGGGGTTCAGGTGAATGTAAGAATCACGCAGTTAATGATTGTGAATTATTTGACTCTTAAAAGTTTTTTCGCGTTTACATTGTTTGCTTTCATATTCAAACAAAGAAAAGATACTTGTACTTTTTTCTGTTTCTCTCTCTTTCTCTCTTGGAAGGTTCTTTATTTTAAAACACAATAAAAAGAGAAAGTTGTCACCGAATAATCTGAATAGGAACCAAAGAGCACGTTTAAAACCTAATTTAAAAAAAATTAGGATACAGCGTTGAAAGATATATTATTTATGGCAAGTTTATTTTAGTTATATGCATAAAGAGTTCTTCTTCACTAGGCAAATGAAAACGGGTCCTTGTTTACGGGTCTAGCTTTTTTTCCCTACCATACACAAGACTCGAACAAAATAATATTTTCATGAGACAAAGAAGGTATAAAGAAACAACTTTTTTTCGACAGTCATATCGAAATATGTTTCTCGTTTTTGAGTTATAAAGCAAAAACTTTCAAGGGCCCTAGATCCCTAATTTAAGGGGCCAGCTCCTTTTTAGTGGTGTCAAATAAAAGGTAATTAAATTGTACACAACTTTTATTCTACATGTCTTAATAAAATATTTCTAATTTAAAAGATACAAAGGAAAACATGTGTCAATTTTTGCTCTTTCATGCGTCCTAATTTTTGACCCCTATCTAGCGGCAGTTTGAACGCAGAAATAAAAAAAAAAACAAAAACCAATGTTCACAACTTCATTGCTTCTATTTCTTATATTCAGTAGTATTTATGTTCCAACTTTTGTAGTCTCGGAATATTTGTCTGGAAATTAAAGACCCTAAATTTTCACTTAAAGGGAAATAACTCGAAAGCGGAAGTGGATTTTGGAGAAAATATTATAATATTTTGATATAGTTTTGTAACGTCTATAAACTCTGAAATTTTGATTCAAATCCGTTGAGAAATAAGCAAGATATGAGGCATCAAAGTTAACAAGTAGGAAAAAGAAGATAAAAATTTGGGCTGTAGCGGACGTTGATGTTTGGTATTTCTGGTAAAAATGAACATCCAAGTACAAATCTACATATGTTGCTCTATCATCACTGAAAATCCCACGTTCCTGTGTTAAGTGCTTTTCTTGAAAATGCCCGGACAAACTAACCCTCGAAAATCACCAAATCTCGAAAATCTCCGGACCGGAAGTGACGTCATCAAAATAAAAAAATATATATCTAGATTTTTTAATTCTCTATCAGACCTGAAAGTTTCATGAAAATCGGGCGAGCCGTTTCCGAGAACTCGCGTGCACAAAATCGGTAGGAAAAAAAAACAATAATAAAAACTAGATGAGATCTCGTTGCGAGCAACGAGTAGGTCTTCCGTCCGATTTTTCGATAAGATGAGATACGATTTTGACTATGATCTTTGTTAAAAGATAATAATATATAGACTTCCCTAATTAGATTTCATTCTTTTGATTTATATAACATTATTAAAAAAGCTATAGATGACATGTTTTTGGCCCCTCTCAGCCCCTAGTTTGAGGGGTCAGCTCCTTTTTCTTGATATCAATTGAAAGGTCTTGTGACTTTGAAAACGTTTTGTTCAAGAAATATTCAGAGGTTTCTTTTCGTTTTGGAGATATGCTGAATGGAAATAATTAGGGGTCACCCCTCCAAGTCCTTAATGGGGCCGTTTGACAAAAATTGAAAGGGTTCATATTGATTAGAACATTATTTTGACCAACTTTTGTTCTGTATTCCTTATTAAAATATTCCCCCTTTTCGAGATATAAAGCATCAAAGATTTAGCATTCTGGCCCCTTGTGACCCCTTATTATGTAACATATGATCAGAATCTTATCACATATTGAAGTAAATCGTTAAGATAAGCATCTTCGCTTCAGTAATGTATTACAAATTATTGATCGTTAAGGAGTTAAGGATGAAAGACTTTTTCCCCTCTGAGCCCCTAATTTGAGGGGCCAGCCCCTTATTCTTGATATCAAGTGAAAGGTCTTGTGATTTTAAAGACTTTTTGTTCAACAACTATTCAGAGATTTCTTTTCGTTATGGAGATATACTGAATGGAAATATTTAGGGGTCACCCCTCCAAGTCCTTAATGGGGCCGTTTGACAAAAATTGAAAGGGTGCATATTGTTTAGAACATTATTCTGACCATCCCTTGTTCAGTATTGCTTATCAAAATATTCCCCCTTTCGAGATATAAAGCGTCAACGATTTAGCATTATGGCCCCTTCTGACCCCTTATTACATAACATATGATCAGAATCTTATGATATATTGATGTAAATCGTTAAGATAAGCATCTTTGCTTCAGTAATGTATTACAATTTATTGACCGTTAAAGAATTATAGATGAAAGACTTTTGGCCCCTCTGAGCCCCTAACTTGAGAGGTCAGTCCCTTTTTCTTGATATCAAATAAGAGACCTTGTGATTTTGAAGACTTTTTGTTCAACAACTATTCAGAGATTTCTTTTCGTTATGGAGATATACTGAATGAAAATATTTAGGGGCCACCCCTCCAAGTCCTTAATGGGGCCGTTTGACAAAAATTGAAAGGGTGCATATTGTTTAGAACATTATTCTGACCATCCTTTAATCTGTATTGCTGTTATACAGTTATAGATGAAAGACTTTTGGCCCCTCTGAGCCCCTAATTTGAGGGATCAGCCCCTTTTTCTTGATATCAAATGAAAGATTGTATCATTCTGCACAACTTTTCTTCTATACGTTTTAACAAATTCTTAACAGGTATGAAGATATGAAAGAAAAGGTGTAAAATTTTGTGAGATGTTTCTGAGACATTTTTTGAGGCCTACCGAGCTTCGGCGCCTTTTGCGCTAGAGAGATTTGGACACCTGCCTGCAAATCTACTAACCTTTCCCTACCTTCACTGAAAATTTTGCCTCAATATCCTAAGTCGTTTCGGAGGAGTTTCCAGGACAAGCCGACCCTCTAAAAATCAGAAAATCCTAAATATCTCGAGATAGAAAGTGACGTCAACAACGAAAAAAATTTCCAATAAGGTTCAGATCAATACCTATCAGATCTGAAAGTTTCATGAAAATCGGCCAAGATGTTTTCGAGAACTCGCGTGCACAAAATCGGTAAGAATAATAATAATAACTATATGAGATCTCGTTGCGAGCAACGAGTAGGTCTTCCGTCCGATTATTCGATAAGATGAGATATGATTTTGACTATGATCTTTGTTAAAAGATAACAATATATAGACTTCCCTAATTAGATTTCATTCTTTTGATTTAGATAACATTATCAAAGAGTTATAGATGACATGCTTTTGGCCCCTCTGAGCCCCTAGTTTGAGGGGTCAGCCCCGTTTTTTGTGGAAATATTTAGGGGCCACCCCTCAAAGTCCTTAATGGGGCCGTTTGACAAAAATTGAAAGGGTGCATATTGTTTAGAACATTATTTTGACCATCTTTTGTTCAGTATTGCTTATCAAAATATTCTCCTTTTTCGAGATATAAAGCGTCAAAGATCTAGCATTCTGGACCCTTGTGACCCCTTATTACGTAAAATATGATGAGAATCTTATCATATGTTGTTGTAAATCATTAAGATAAACATCTTTGCTTCAGTAATGTATTACAAATTATTGATCGTTAAGGAGTTAAAGATGAAAGACTTTTGGCCCCTCTGAGTCCCTCATTTGAGGGGTCAGCCCCTTTTTCTTGAAATCAAATGAAAGGTCTTGTGATTTTGAAGACTTTTTCTTCAACAACTATTCAGAGATTTCTTTTCGTTGTGGAGATATGCTGAATGGAAATATTTAGGGGCCAACCCTTCAAGTTCTTAATGGGGCCGTTTGACAAAAATTGAAATGTTGCATATTGTTTAGAACATTATTTTGACCATCTTTTGTTCAGTATTGCTTATCAAAATATTCCCCCTTTTCGAGATATAAAGCGTCAAACATTTAGCATTCTGGCCCCTTGTGACCCCTTATTACATAACATATGATCGAAATCTTATCATATATTGTTGTAAATCGTTAAGATGAACATCTTTGCTTTAGTAATGTATTACTGTACAAATTATTAATCGTTAAAGAGTTAAAGATGAAAGACTTTTGGTCCCTCTGAGCCCCTAATTTGAGGGGTCAGCCCCTTTTTCTTGATATCAAATGAAAGGTTTTGTGATTTTGAAGACTTTCTGTTCAACAACTATTCAGAGATTTCTTTTCGTTGTGGAGATATGCTGAATGGAAATTTTTAGGGGCAACCCATCCAAGTCCTTAACGGGGCCGATTGACAAAAATTGAAAGGGTGCATATTGTTTAGAACATTATTTTGACCATTTTTTGTTCAGTATTGCTTTTCAAAATATTCCCCCTTTTCGAGATATAAAGCGTCAAACATTTAGCATTCTGGCCCCTTGTGACCCCTTATTACATAACATATGATCGAAATCTTATCATATATTGTTGTAAATCGTTAAGATGAACATCTTTGCTTTAGTAATGTATTACTGTACAAATTATTAATCGTTAAAGAGTTAAAGATGAAAGACTTTTGGCCCCTCTGAGCCCCTAACTTGAGGGGTCAGCCCCTTTTTCTTGATATCAAATGAAAGCACTTATCATTCTGCACAACTTTTGTTATATATGTTTTAACAAAATATTTACAGGTATAAAGATATGATAGAAAACTTCTCAAATTTTGCGAGATGCTTGTGAGTCTATTTTTCGAGCCCAGGCGAGCTTTGGCGCCTTTTGCGCTGGGAAGATATGGACGCAAAAAAGCATATCTACATTCCCTCCTCTACCTTCACTGAGAATCTCAACTCAATATCTTTATTCGTTTTGGAGTGATTACCAGGACAAGCCGACCCTCTGAAAATCAGATAATTGTCTATATCTCACGACCGGAAGTGACGTCATCAATATAAAAAATTTCCAATAAGGTTCAGATCAATATCTATCAGATCTGAAAGTTTCATGAAAATCGACCGAGTCATTTCCGAGAACTCGCGTGCACAAAATCGGTAAGAAAAAAAAAGAATAATAATAATAATAATAATAATAATAATAACAAGAAATATTCAGAGATTTCTTTTCGTTGTGGAGATATGCTGAATGGAAATATTTAAGAGCCATCCCTAAAAGTCCTAAATGGGGCCGTTTGACAAAAATTGAAAGGGTGCATATTGTTTAGAACATTATTCTGACCATCTTTTGTTTAATATTGCTTATCAAAATATTCCACCTTTTCGAGATATAAAGCGTCAAAGATTTAGCATTCTGGCCCCTTGTGACCCCTTATACGTAACATATGATCAGAATCTTATCATATATTGTTGTAAATCGTTAAGATAAGCATGTTTGCTTCAGTAATGTATTACAAATTATTGATCGTTAAAGAGTTATAGATGAAAGACTTTTGGCCCCTCTGGGCCCCAAATTTGAGGAGTCACCCCCTTTTTCTTCATATCAAATAAAAGGTCTTGTGATTTTGAAGAATTTTTGTTCAACAATTATTCAGATATTTCTTTTCGTTGTGGAGATATGCTGAATTGAAATATTTAGGGGCTGCCCCTCCAAGTCCTTATTGGGGCCGTTTGACAAAAATTGAAAAGGAGCATATTGTTAAGAACATAATTCTGACTATCTTTGGTCTGTATTGCTTATCAAAATATTCCCCCTTTAAGAGATATAAAGCGTCAAAGATTCAGCATTCTGGCCCCTTTTGACCCCTTGTTACGTAACGTATGATCAGTATCTTATCATAAATTGTTGTAAATCGTTAAGATAAGCATGTTTGCTTCAGTAATGTACTACAAATTATTGATCGTTAAAAAGTTAAAGATGAAAGACTTTTGGCCCCTCTGAGCCCCTAATTTGAGGGGTCAGACCCTTTTTCTTGATATCAAATGAAAGGTCTTGTGATTTTGAAGACTTTTTGTTCTACAACTATTCAGAAATCTATTTTCGTTTTCGAGATATGCTGAATTGAAATATTTAGGGGCCAGTCCTTCAAGTCCTTAATGGGGTCGTTTTGGAAAAATTGAAAGGTTGCATATTGTTTAGAACATTATTCTGAACATCTTTAGTTCAATATTGCTTTTCAAAATATTCCCCCTTTTTGAGATATAAAGCGTCAAAGAATTAGCATTCTGGCTCCTTTTGGCCCCTTATTACGTAACATATGATCAAAGTTTTAAAACATATAGTTGCAAATCGATAAGATGAACATTTTTGCTTCAGTAATTTATAACAAAATATTGATCGTTCAAGAGTTATACATGAAAGACTTTTGGGCCCCTCTGAGCCCCTAATTTAAGGGATCGGCCCTTTTTTCTTGATATCAATTGAAAGGTCTTGTGATTTTGAAGATTTTTTGTTCTACAACTATTCAGAAATCTATTTTCGTTTTCGAGATATACTGAATTGAAATATTTAGGGGCCAGCCCTTCATGTCCTTAATGGGGCCGTTTTGCAAAAATTGAAAGGTTGCATATTGTTAAGAACATTATTCTGAACATCTTTTGTTCAATATTGCTTTTCAAAATATTCCCCCTTTTTGAGATATAAAGCATCAAAGATTTAGCATTCTGGCCCCTTTTGACCCCTTATTACGTAACATATGATCAAAATTTTAAAATATATAGTTGCAAATCGATAAGATTAACATTTTTGCTTCAGTAATTTATAACAAAATATTGATCGTTCAAGAGTTATACATTAAAGACTTTTGGACCCTCTGAGCCCCTTATTTGAGGGAACAGCCATTCTTGTTTGATATCAAATGAAAGGTCTTATCATTTTACACATCTTTTGTTATACATGTTTTAACAAAATATTTACAGGTAAAAAGATATAAAAGAAAACGTGTCAAATTTTGTGAGATGTTTGTGAGCCTATTTTTCGAGCCCAGGCGAGCTTCAACGCCATTTGAGCTGGAAAGATATAGATGCCCAATTGCACATCTACAATCTTTCCTCTATCTTCACTGAAAGTCTTAACTCAATAGCTTTAGTCGTTTAGGAGGAGATTCCAGGACAAGCCGACCCTCTGAAAATCAGAAAATCGTCAATATCTCACGACCGGAAGTGACGTCATCAAAAAACAAAAAAACCTATCAAGATCAATTGAATATCTTTTACATCTGAAAGTTTGGTGTAAATCAGCCCAGCCGTTTCCGAGAAATCGCGTGCACAAAATCGGTTGGAAGAAAAATAATAATAATAATAATAATAGGGAAAAAGAAACCGAACGAAAACAATAAGGTCTTCCGTTGGAGACGGAAGACCTTAATAGTGGAAAAGAAACCTAAGAATAACAGTAAGGTCTTCCGCTGAAGTCGGAAGACCTTAATAAAAGTGAAAAAGAAACAATACAATAATAGAAGGGTCTTCCGTTGGAGACGAAAGACCCTAATAAACAATAGAATCACTATAAGGTCTTCTGTGAAGACGAAAGACCTTAATAATAAGAAACAGTTGAATCACTATAGGTCTTCCGTTGAAAACGGAAGACCTGATAACTAGGTTCGATCTTGTTTTGAGCAACGAGTGGGTCTTCCGTCCGATTTTTGATAAGATGAGATAAGAATTTGAATGAGATTTTCGTTCAAATATAATGACACAAATAAATTGTTTAGAAGAACAATTTTGCTTCAGTAATGTGTAACAATATATTGATCATTAAAGGGTTATAGATTAAAGATTTCCCGCCAATTTTGGCCCCTTTTATGAGTGGTCAGCCCCTTTTTCTTGATATCATCTTCAAGCTTTCATGATTTTGAACACCCTTTGTTAAAAAAAAAATTCAGAATTTTTTTTTCCTTTCCGTGACCTTTATTAATGGCCGGTCTTTCAAGTCCTAAACGGGAACGTCTAGCAAAAATTGAAAGATTACATATTATTAAGAATATTATTTTGAACAGCTTTTGTTCAATATTGCTTATCAAAATATTTCCCACTTTCGAGATATAAAGCGTCAAAGATTTAGCATTCTAGCCCCTTAACATCCCTAATTATATAACATATGATGTAAATAGTATGATATATAGTTGCAAATTTTTGAGATAGACATTTTGGCTTCAGTAATGCATTACAAAATATTGATCGTTAAAGAGTTATTGATTAAAGACTTTCAGTCCCTCTCGGCCCCTATTTTGAGGGTACAGTCCCTTTTTCTTCATACCACTTTAAAGCTCTCATGATTTTGAACAATTTTAGATCAACAACTTATCAAAAAGTCTTTTTGTTTCCGAGATATTTGCAAAAGAAATATCTAGGGGCCGCCCCTTCAACTCCTTAATGGGGATGTTTAGGAAAAATTTAAGGGTTGCATATTGTTCAGAACATCATTTTGAACATCATTTGTTCAATATTGCTTATTAAAATATTTCCCACTTTCGAGATATAAAGTGCCAAAGATTTAACATTCTGGCCCCTTAATGCCCCTAATTATGTAACGTATGATGTAAATATCATAATATCTGGTTGTAAATTATTGAGATAAACATATTTGCTTCAGTAATGCATTACAAAATATTGATCGTTAAAGAGTTATTGATTTAAAACTGTTGTCCCCTTTTGGCCCCTAATATGATGAGTTAGCCCTTTTTTCTTGATATCATGTTACAGATCTTTTCATTCTGCACAAATGTTGTTCAATATGTTTTAACAAAATAATTAAAGTTTAAAAGATATTATACAAAATGTCTTGAAAATTCACTCATGATTAGTGTCCTAAATTTCGACCCCTACCGAGCTTCCATACTAGGCACTTCCAGAAAATATCTAACCCAGGTGCAAAATGGCGACATGTCCTCTATCATCACTGAAAATTTCAGCGCTCTAGCTTATGCCGTTTTTGAGTTCCAAGACAAGGAATTCCTCTGAATTTTGATAAAAGGGCGATAACTTTAGACCAAGAGTGAATTTCCAAAAACTGTTCAGCCGGAATTAACTTCAGATAACCTAGCAACAATCCTGAAAATCTGAAGCAACTCCATCAATTCATCTCCGAAACATCGTGTGCACAAAATTTGTGCAGAAAAAAAGAATAATAAGAAGAAGTTTGAAAAAGAAACAAGAATAATAGAAGGGTCTTCCGCTGAAGACGGAAGACCCTAATATAGAAAACAGACGGAAAACAATAAGGTGTTCCGAAGGAAGTTGGAAGACCTTAATAAGAAACAGTAGAATCACTTTAAGGTCTTCCGTGAAGACGGAAGACATTGAAAAGAAAAAAAAGGTAAGGATTACAGCAGAAGATATTAATATGAGTTAAAACAACTTTGATTGCAATATCTCTGTACGGTAAGAAAACAGTAGCATCTCAGCAATTTCCAGAGAGATGATAATAACTCTGAAGAAAATGATGAGGACGAGGATAATGAAGGGGATGAAAATTAAATATCCTCCGATATTGGAGCATGTCCTAACGTTGAAGCTGAGAATATGTTTCTTTTATCTCATAAATTAAATATTTAAGTACACAAGTCTTAAAAATCATTAGATAGCGATGCTTTGATTTTTGTTTTATAATTGTAGTATGGGGATTATTTTGTTGTAAAATTGAATACGCTTTATTAAGTGTATAATTATATTGATTAATTAAAGAGAAGGAGCAACTCTAAGGCTCAAGAGGATGGATTTGTTTGTTTGTATGTTGTTTAACTTCCCTCTCGAGAATTTTTCACTCATTTGGAGACGCCACCACTTGCCGAAGGAGAGCTGCAAATTTTATCCTATACTCGGCATTTACGGCCATTGAGCAGTGAGGGATCTAGAGCAGACGCTCTAACCACTGCGCCATGCGGGCGACTCAAGAGGATGTTAAGAAAGAAAAGGAAAATCTGCAATGAGAAAAAGCAGGAATCCTACAAAACACAATCAAATAGGGATGCAAATAGGGATTCATCATTTCTTTTTCCATGAGAATCCATTAGTATCTTTATTATTTTTAGAGAATTGACGAGGACTTTGGGGAAAATGAACAGTATGAGGAGATTGAAGAGGATGATAATATAATACCCTCTGATGATGGGGTATGTAACAACGATATTTTTTATCTACGAGGGGTGATCAAAAAGTTCGCCAACTATCTCAATATTTACGAAACCACAATTCAGATCAGAATTCAATTTGGCACACATATAGTCATGCTTAGATTCTATAAATAGCAGGTGTTATCTAATGTTTTGCCCCTTTTTGTGACGTCACAGTGTGAAAATGACGTCAATATGTAGGTGACATGTGACAAAAAAGTGATTGACTCAGTCGTACTCGAGCAACGAACAGCTGTAAAGTTTAATGCACATCTTGGAAATTCCTTTGCAGTAGAATATGATAATTTGTACAAGGTTTATGAAGACAAAAGACTTACCAGAAGTTAAATCATTAATTGGATCGGGGAAAGATGTGTCCTGAGTTGAGCAAATTGTTATGAAAGATCGCCAAGTTACAATTAGATAATAGTTGAATATCTTAACAATAATATAATTATTAGATCCTTAAAATATCATTTACTTTAGACTTTAAACATATGAGATATGCTGAAAAGAGGTCGCACATTGGATTAACGACGCTCCCTAGACAGAGGACTCGGGTTTTGATGATCACCATGCTAATTCTGGGAAGGGATGTCCTTATTCACCCATCCTATTGCCGAGATTTGGCCATTTCTGACAGATGGACTGTACTTGTTATAAAAAAATAACTAACAGACCGCTTGGGAGCATTTCACGTGACCGCCTGGATCACGTGATTCGCGCATGGGCAGAACAAGGGCAAATGTGCGTTAAAATCGGAGATGACTGCATGTACTTAAAAGAAATGAGCAATGAAACCTCATTTTATTTCTTTTAAGGAAGTAGTTCAATTAGTTCGCGAACGTTTTGATCACCCCTCGTATAGAAGAAACAGGTAATATCTCATAAATTTTAAATATCAACTCGTCAATCTTCTGACCTGATTGCCTTTTATAGAAATTCTTTATCACATGTTTATGCACACATTATTTTGTTATCTTTTCATATGCAATAGAATTATGCATATGAAAGTAAATAACATATTTTATCAAGGGAAAGAATCCCACAAATTTTTTTATGTTTGTATATTAATTTTTCATAACGGAGAAATGATTAGTTTATGTTCTTAAATTTTATGATTTTTAAAATAAGAAAGATTTTTATTGCATAGCATTTCACAATAACATAAACATTTTTCGTACAAAGAGTGCAATTTTGAATCATGCAAACATCGCATTAATTATGCATTCCTAAATCAGAATATTTTATACTCTTGTTCACCATGGAAATACTTTGAAATTTAAAGTCATATTTTTCTAATTACCTTTCTTTCTAGTTTCATCTATTTTATAAATGTCAAATGATTTAAATATAATCTTTTTTTTCAGCTTTTCGTATTTTAAAAATGCTGTTACACATTTTTGTGAAAGCTTATATAATAATTGATTAATATTTACTTACTGTTATTCTTAAAAGAAAAATTGCAAGTCTAAGATTCTAAAAAATGGAAAAGGGCGAAAAAGAAAACACAAAGTGAACAAAAAAGTAAATAATTCTGAAACACATAATAAGCTTATCCAAATAAGATTAGAATTCACAAGATCTCTGCACGATGTTAAGCCATAAGTAATTTTGATTTTTTAGGGAAATGATGAAGATTCTGAGGAAAATGAAGAGGACGAAGATAATGAAGAGTATCATATTTTAATATCATCTGATGACGGGGTATGTGACAATGATATTTTGAAGTTAAAATAAATATCTGTAATATAGCTCAAATTTTAAGTATCAAATTTGATTGGAACATCATTTAAAACAATTCTGGAGCAATGGTTGATCTAATTACAAAACATGACAGAAATAAGAACTGGCCTTTTTAATCTGACCATTCAACAAGGTTTCACACATTTCTGCTGAAATATCACTTTTCAGTTCATTTGAGCAAAGGGCTCAAATGATTTTTTTCTGTTGGAAATTTGCCTGTTATCTGTCTTCGTTGTTATCGTTAATGTTTCACATTTTCGACTTCCAGAACACATGGTCAATTTCAATAAAACTTAGCACCAAGAATCCCTGCGAAATGGAAATTCAAATTGCAAATAAAGTCTTTTCTTGTTTCAGAAGTATACAGTTGAAAATTAGTGAAAACTCATGGCATCTTTTAATAATCTTCTCGAGAACAACTTGACTAGAAAAGATGAAATGTAGTTAAAGCCTTGCATAGTTGAAATACAAGTTTAATCAAATTGTGACCCAGAGGGTAAGGCGAGGCTACAGTAGGGGATCAATGTTCTACTTGGTAATATAAAAGATAAACAAGAAATATCTCCATAGGACATGAATGCCCCGCCGAGTGTATGTTTGTAATGCAACATGAGATTTTGTATTAGTGTATGATGTTTGATAAAAATATCTTGTAATGTTTCTTTAAAACTGAACTAAACACTAATTTATGAAAATTGAGGTCAAGGTCAAAGGAAAAGTCAAGGTCAAAAATGTTGATGCAGTTGAATAGCTCACATCAGTATGTACCAGAATATGAAGTTTAATTACACTATCTTGAATGCTTTCTTTAAAACTGAGCTAAACACTTATTCAAGAAAAGTGAGGTCTAGGTCAAAGGAAAGATCAAGGTTGAAAAATGTTGATGCAGTTGAATAGCTCTCAACAATATCTATCAGCATAGGAACTGTTGATGCAGTTGATAGCATATATCAGTATGTATCAGCATATGAACTTTGATTACACTATCTTGAATGGTTTCTTTAGAAATTGAGTTAAACTCTAATTAAAGAAAAGTAAGGTCAAGGGTAAAAGAAATCTCAAGGTCAAAAAATGTTGATGTAGTTGAAAAGCTTACACCAATATGTACCAGCATATGAAGTTTGATTACACTATCTTGAATTGTTTCCTTTAAACTGGCTTAACACTAATTCAAGAAAAGTGAGGTCTTGGTCAAAGGAAAGGTCAAGGTCAAAAAATGTTGACTCAGTTGAATAGCTTACATGAGTATGAACCAGAATATGAAGTTTTCTTACACTTTTTTCTTGAATGGTTTTTTTTAAAACTGAGCTAAACACTTATTCAAGAAAAGTGAGGTCTAGGTCAAAGGAAAGGTCAAGGATTTAAAACATGTTGATGCAGTTGAATAGCTCTCACCAATATCTATCAGCATAGGAAGTTTGATAAAAATATCTAGAATAATTTCTTTGAAACTGAGCTTTGAACTGAGCTAAACGCAAAGCAGGACGGAAGGACAGAAGGACGGAAGGGCGGAAGACGGACATGACAAACTCTATATGCCCCGGCCATTTTCATGGCGGGGCATAAAAATTTTTGAAAACTTGTTTTCAAGAACTAAAAGCTCTCATTAGCCTTGTTTAAGAGGTATACTCTTCAGACACTGCTGAACCTAATGCAGAATGGGAATATACACAGCGTCCAGATAACATTTTTTTTAAAATTTATTGAATTTAAGATATACATCTGATGAATAAGGAGGGGGATACAGTTGATGTACAGTGTATGCTATTTTCACGCCACATGTTTCGTGTGTACCTTGCAGTATGGCTGGGGCATTATAATGTAATCGCTGAATCCCTCTCATTCCTGACTTTGATCTTCTGTTCGTGTTAAGTTTTTTATTACAAACAATATATTTTTTTTAAGCAAAATCAAATTAAGTAACACTTCTGCCCTTTACGATTGGAATTTATGCGACTACGCCTTTAGAATGCAAGAAACCTTCCTTGCTGTCTTTCTACGTATGGCATGACTTTCGTATGACTTTTTTATTTGTTTCGTGAGCCAAATTTTATTTCCCAGATTTTCATAAAAATGTAAACAAGTTTCATCCCCGTATCAATATCATGAAGACGTCTTTAATTGCATTTTCCATGATTTTCATTAGTTTTCTAGACATTTGCAATCATTTTTGCTTTTGCTTATCATTTAAAATATGTGGGATCCACCTCAAAGTCATTCTCCTGACTCCTAAACGTTATTTCAAAATCTCAAAAACGCTACCAGATGAAATGTTCCACTTTTTGGAAAACTGATTCAAGTCACTCTGAGAATGATTTGTCATTGATTACTGATCTAGGCCTTCCAGACGATATTTTCAATTGAAACCCTACCAAGTATGAAA
This sequence comes from Saccostrea echinata, assembly GCF_033153115.1. Classification (NCBI taxonomy): domain Eukaryota; kingdom Metazoa; phylum Mollusca; class Bivalvia; order Ostreida; family Ostreidae; genus Saccostrea; species Saccostrea echinata. The sequence goes on from NW_026889782.1 coordinate 21,470,064, forward strand.
TGGTTTATCCATCGGTAAACGGTTTTGATGGATATACAAGAGGTTTTCCATACAATGACAAGAGTTCTTTGAAAATTTCTTTACCTTTCATATTCATTAGAAAACGATATTTGATAAAACACATGATGTTCAAAATGTCCTTTTGGGACTTTCCTTCTTGCTTCATATTATCAGCGCCCTAAGGGTGTGCCCGGATAAGATTGTTTCTTTTGCAAATTGCCTTGCAAACAGCTTGTGACTAGGAGTCAATTCAATATCACTGATGACAATACACTTTTAAAGAAATATTCAATTCAATCAGGTGTAAAATTTAATGGAGTACATTGTCATTATTTATTAAAAAGCCATTGTAGATATTTCCAAAATCCCAGATAACATACCTATATTGGGCCAACGTTGGCCCAACAAAACCTTTTTTGTTGGGCCAACGTTAAACGTTGGCAAACTTGCGTTGGCCCAATGTAATTTTGCTAATCGGCCCAACAATGGGCCAATATGTTGGTGCAACGATGGCCCAACATTTATGACTTTCATGCCAACCAAAAACCAATGATGGACCAACACTGGAATTTTCTTAAATCTTTTAATTAATGTTGGATTAATGTCGGCCCAACATTGGCCCATCTCATTTTTTCTTATGTTGCCCAATGTTGGCCCATGCATATATTTTTTTTTCTTTTCAACTTACTCCATGTTGTTGCTTACCATAGCTTATATATTAAACTTAATAATTTTGATATACTGACTACATTCTGAATTGTACTGCAAGATATAGATATTTCTGCAACACATTTCTAAAATCTTGGTTATAAAATCAAATAAAAATTAAAGTCATTTTTGTGTATTGCTATCCATGTCTATGAAAGAACAATTAAGTTAACTGAAAAAACTGAATAAGTACTTTCTAGCCTAATACTATGACTATGAAATAAATAAATAAGATGTAAATAGAGGTATAAATCTTATTCATTTATCATTAATGAAACATTTGTTTTATTCTGTTTCCCCCTCGGCCTCCCTGGCATTGTTCCTCTTTTTTTCTTCTCTCTTCTTTCTTCCCCCATCACGATCTGCAGCATATCTCAGCCAGTCTTTGATAAGCTTTTCGATGTCATCATCTGTTGCCTGAGCACAAAATCTCTTCTTCATGACAGCCTCTGTTAATAATGAATATGTTTTCTTATTTCATTGTATTAAAATGCATCTCACAAACACAGATGTTTTATTTTACCAGACCATGTTTATTGTTACAATAAATTTACACAAAAATGTACTTTATATGGAACACCTTATAAAACTATAATTTGCTCATGTACATGTTATTTATAATCTGGTCTTTTCAGGAAATGTCGCCAAAAAATTATTAATAGAATAAAAACCATTTGTATTTGGTTTGTTTCAATACTTACCTTGACCATATTCAAATGAGGGAAAAACTTACTCAGCAAAACATTCTTCAACTTCAGAGTCGAAATTCCTCTTTTTTTCCCTTTCCCTTTCCAATTAAGTTGCAGAGCTAGTTCATTCTTTAGAAGAAAGGATAGGAGTCTCCTTACATTGGACTGGAGTGAGTCACCTCCGATGGAGTAAAGATTTGACAGCTGAAAATAAAATATTGATTTCAATAGAATTATCTATTCATATATATTTTTTTTTAAACTAAGAGAAAACATAATAACACATACAGGTAAATGTATTCATGTAGATACAAAACAATGATAATGAGTTTCTTGTTTTTAAAGCATAAATTCATAAATTGGCCACTTACCAATGCTTTGACAATATCCAAATTTTCCAACTTCTCCTCTAAGCTGTCCAGGTCCTCGAGGTTTTTCAGAGGAAAATCTATGCCAAGGTCTAATTCTGGCTCTTTTCCTCCCACTGGGAAAGGGACATCAACTTTTGTTTGGATGTTTTGCAACAGTTTTGTGTTGAATCGAACCTGTCCTTTTATTTCTTCTAAGATAGATATGATCTTGATTTCAGTTGCTAGAAAGACATATATAATACATGTTATCATAATTTGATAATAATGAAAATATTATTTCAACACTTGCTTTATATTGCAAAGAGTTCTAAATAATTTTTTCAAAGAATTACCTGTTACTCTTGGCTGTGCTTTCTGAATAAGTGTGGGGGAGGCATGTGAAGACAGGTGAGGAGATTTTATTCCAGAGGGCTGCTTTGGTGGTTCTGTTAATGTTGGTTCCTTTCGTTGTGGTAATAGTGATGGTAATGGGGGTAATACAGGTAGAGGTGGTAATTCTGGGAAAGAGTTTGCCTTTTTTCGTGGGGATCTTCTTATTGGTTGAGCTGGAATATCTCCCCCCTCACTCTCCGTTGATGATAAATCATTATACTTTGGATTAGGCCTAAAATCCAGATCATCAATAAAATTATTAAAAGAATAAATATTTTTTCCTATTCCTTTACATATTGATTAAGATGGCCTTTGCTGACATATGAACAGTTTACCTTTTTTTTCTTTTCTGGATCTTTTCTTCTCTGATTGCATCATCTACGTCAGTTGTTTCTAAACTTGATGTCAATACTGCATTTGATAGTTTTCCCCTGGCTTTGTCAAAGTTGTCTTGAAAATAAAACAAAAGGATATGTAACACTATATCACTACATCAAATTAACATTTTAAAACTCAATTAATTAATTAAAAATTAAATTAAATGTACACTTAATAAAAGATTTACATAAATTTGATAATCATTAAAAAGTTGAAGCATATATTTAAAGAAACCATATAACTTACCAGATTCATAAAGCACTCTAACATTGAGGCACATGTAGTCTGCCCCTGGTATTGTGCAGCGCTTCACTGCAGCATGGATTTTATCCGAATTCCTCCACATTGGCCAATAAGCTTTTTTTTGTTCTCTGTCAGCCATGAACATGGGATGACATCTACTTCAAGGCCATCCGTGAACTCCACAACAGCATACATAGACCTATCATAAAATTTATTTACTTTATAATGATGATACATAAACATATGTTTATGCATATTTTCAAAATTATTTTGAGTTTGTTTAATTTCCATTTTGTGACCCTGTTTTAAAACATTGCGAATCTGCCATCATAATCTATTTACCAAATATTGCTGGTATAAGGGATTGCTAAAAATTTTCTGTTATGTGGAAACAACACACACTTTGATTGAATTTCTGTCAGTTTTGCAACACAGGTGTGAACTTCCAAATCATACACTATCTGAATTCCAAGTAAATTTGATGACACAGGGGTGTCAAAAAAGTCTTCTGTTTTCCTAAATGCACAATACACTATAAAAACATCAGCATCTTTTAATACTATATTCTTGACAAGAACTATTTTCCATTTACACGAACACAACAATCTTTAGCATTAAGTTTTATGCTGTAATTGCTAGTTTCCAGTGTTCTGTACTGAATGCCATTTGCAAGAACATCTGGCACTGGTCCTAATATATGCTCTTTTCTGAGAATTGGGTATTCCTTTTCTCTTTTGTTAGATGTATTCATATTTTTTCTGTTCAGAAAGTCTACGAATTATTTGCTGCAGAGCAAATGATGGTTTACAAACCATGCGTTTTAACTTTCCTAAGAAATTTTCAAATGGGAATGATGACACATTATCAAGACTACCATACTTTGCAGCGTCATTTGATAAATGGACCAGTCCATGAACATTATAAACCAACATGTCATTACCGTACATCTGACCAAAGTCGGAAACAAAGGCAACAAGAAGGTCATGAGCATATACATTGTATATATTGCATAAACTCTCATTCACCAATATAAGCATTGCAACAAAGAGGAGCAAAAAATTTTTGTATATGTTTTGATGAACAACGTTCAGGAGGACTAATGGGCCAGTATATAATAAAAATTGCCTAAACTCGGTTGCCTTCCAGCGGTCAAGAACATCTAAGGAACGGGGTTTGCGAGAAAATTCACAGGGAACATAATTTTTCAAAGACAGCATTGAATCAGATATTTGATTTAGATCTTGAGAGTTTAACCTATATCTTAGAGGACCCTTTTTCCACAAAAGCAGTGTACGCTTAACAACTCCAAGACAAACTAAATGCATGTAATCTTGGGGAAATTGAGAAACCATACCCATATTCAATTCTACTAGAGGTGATATGCCTTTGTGATGGTCCTCATCTTCGAATGCATTAAATGAAGCATCAGTTCTCAAAGGTGCATTAGTTTCAGGAAAAGTCATTTTTCCCAAATATACACCACATTGAGTACACTTATCACATCCTGAGTATCCAGAATGACCCTTGATACATTTAACAAAGGCTTTTACGGGTGCATCACAAATGACAGAGTCCAATATCACATTGAAATGTTTGCCATTAATGTCAAAACTGTTATCATTAAGTTCTTTGAATTCATCCACAAATTTTTGCAAATAATCATTTAAATTACTTGGTTTGCTTTGCCCAGAAAACAGACCAATAATAAAGGGTGTACTGTCACATAAGTTTTGTACTTTCCCAAATATTGGCCAAAATTGATCGCTTGTACTCTTGAAAAGTGGCAAACCATCAATATTTATTTGAAGCGAAAAGCAGAATCCATCATCCAATAAATACAAGTGTGGTTCAGCTTTCTGTGATAAACTAGACAAAATACCAAAGTGATAGTACTGTCCTCCTGCTAAATCTGACACATCATATGTTACTTGTGTATGCAACAGAGTTCTGGGATCCTTTGGTAATGTGGGAAAATACTGTCTCAAAAGAGTCAGCAAATACAACAATGCAATGTTTTTTTTAGGAAAGTTGTGGCCCACTCTCCTAGTTTTTGGGAAAAAGGTTTTTCCTCCGGTTCAATATCAGATTCACTATCATCAGAGGATTCACTAATTATGTTTTTTGAATGAAACATATGCTCAAGATTTTCTCTTCCTGATTCATCAACATCAAAATTTTCATTCGTTTGCTCTTGAGTTTCATCAGTAAGTTCAAATTCACTATTAAATGCACCAGCCATGTCAACCAGTTCATTACTACTCTGTACCACATTACTATCTCGAAAATGAGTGTGTGGTACCCCTGAATTATGTCTGTTGCTTAGCCTTTCTAAACTCACATTTTGATCTGAAACCTGTGATTCCTCATGAAGTACCGATTCATTTTGTAAATCAGAGAGATGATCGGATATCCTTGATAACACCCCCCTCCTTACTGTCCAGTAAGACTCAATTTTATCAGCCATTTTAATTGTTTAAAAACAGGGTTTTTAAAAAACCAACCAAACAAAAAAAACAAATATATTTTCCAGTTAATAGACAGGTCTATGTTTTGCAAATGTTTATAGAATCTAGTACTCTCGAATCTGAAAGAAAAAAAATGTTACCATCACTCCTGCATCTTTAACCCGAGCCAAAAAATATTACTTAAACCCGATGCATTTTTAATCATACTCTTCCTACTATTTTAAACTAATTAAAAGCAGAAGAAAACATACAATAAAAATGTTAAACTGTTAAATATTGTGTAGAACATTTGAAAATAGAAAATAAGGGGTCCCAAAAAGAATTGTTAAAAATATCTTGGATTGAAACCTTATACTTTACTTTTAGTAAAGGTATGTTATAATGGTTGTTTTTATAAAACTGTTTAATTAATATTTGCAGGCTATATATATATATATATATATATATATATATATATATATATATATATATATATATATATATATATATATATATATATATATATATATATATATAAATTAATTAAAAGTAATTTGAAAGTCTAAATTCCTATAACTTTTAAGCTTGTTCATCAAAAGAGGCCGCATGACACAGTTAATTTATTAGCATATATTAACCATTTCATTTTAAAAGTTTACATGAAAGCATGTGTAAAAATGCATACTTACATTGTGGTGATTTTCAGCTAGAAGCGGTACCAGGGTACCCAGGTAGAAGTAAGAAATGTGAACAAAATTAATATCAAAATCCAAGCAGTGAAAGCACATACGTCTTTGTCTACTGAACACGCGGCAGTGGTGGGAACTTGCTGACACAGTATCAAGTAGCAGGGAAATTGTGTAATAGAGCTCTGTTGACCAAAGTAACTGGCCAGGCCTGGCCAGTGTCCTGCTGAGAAGGAGAACCAAGGAATTAGTTTTGAAGTGACCTAAATGTATCTTGAAGACACGTTTCTAAACGTTTCTAAAATTAGAACAAAAATAACCGCAGCAAGGAATCCATTTTTGTGAGGATTGTCTTTCTAACAAAAATTTAGCCTGGGAATATAATTATATATAATTAAGTTCAAATTCAGAAATTGATTATTGTGTTGATTTAAATCATATTTCAAAATGTGTGTATATATATATATATATATATATATATATATCATATCATATCATATCATATCATATCACGTAATCAGAAATAATTATATATAATTAATACTTGATACGAAATATAAACGTGATAAAATTGAAGATATTGGTTTTGCATTAAACAAAACCCATTATATTCAATACATTATAATTAATCTGCACGTATCATAAAACATTTTGATTCCAATGTTGGCCCAATGTTGGTTTTGTCGTGGCTTGACTCGATCATTCCCTTCGTATAATTTGTATATACCCTTATTACTTCTGAGATTCGGATCCGACATATACATTCAAGGGTTTGATGCAGCAACAAGAAGAAAACATAATATAATGATATTACACACTACTAAAAATGTAATTTAATTAAACAGAATTAGAGTTTGTTTCCGCATTGGGCCGATGTCGGTCCAACGCTGCCTAATTAATTATTTTATAAAACGTACAACATGACATTAAGCCAACGTTGGCCCAACGTGGTCACAACGTACCGAGGCCAACCTTAGTATTAGCCCATTGTCTCAGTCAGTCATAACATCTGGCCAACATTGGCCCAACGTTGTTAAACCGATGCCAACCTTACAACCCACAGCCAATGTTGGCCCAACATAGTCATGTCATCTGGGATATGTCTAAATTTTATTCTGCATAATATAAAGATATTATATGCATAAATCCTTTCAGGGGCATTATCCAAAAAAAAAAAAAAAAAAAAACCTTAATTACGTAAATAAAACCTTGGTTAACAAACCTAATCTAATTGAAATTCGATGAGTCAGGGTAAGTATTATTCCAGATTTCACAGTTACTGTGTTAGAAATTTAATATCAAATCTCTTTAAAATGCAAAAAAAAATTATTATAACAGTGAGTTCAGACTACCGTCTCAAATATATATATATATAAACTTCACTTTCCTATTGCAGTATGTAATAGTAATTATTATTTAACACGGAATGTCGGGAGATTAATCCTTCTCTCCAAAGGAATATATATTGGAATGTCAAATATGGTTCCCTTAATTGTGTATATCTCAATGGGGAAAACACACAATGTTCTACAGGTAATATAATGTTATAAGAAAATTTGGCTGCATTGTGATTATTGTGAACTTCAATTTAAAGTTCCAACACTTCTCTGGCCTCAGTCAATGACAGGGTTATAAATTTAGCAGTCTTTCATATATGATGGCCTCTCAAGCTAAAATAAAATAGACTTCATGAACACAATGAGAAGTTAAAACATGTTAATACATGTGTTTCTGCTGGAAAAAACCAAATGGCCATCATGTACATTAAGTTAAATCCGAAAACATCACGTTCCTGTAAACAATGAAATTACCTTTTTCAGTCAACAATATGTGTCTTCATCGTCAGTTCTTTTTGACTGATGTGAATATAGTTGCTTACTTCTTCTCAACACGTTTTTAATTTTGCACTAATTGTTGAAAAAAAAATCTCCCATATGTCAAGTATTATGAGAATCTAATTTTTTTGTCAATGGAAAAAAAGATAGTGATATTTGCAGCTAGGCAGTCAAGAATGATACAGTCTCGAGAAGGATCACAAAATTTATTTCAGACGTCCATCCTCATAAAAGCAATTAGAGGTGTTTCTGGGGGGGGGGGGGGGGGGTTGAGAGACGAGACAAATGTGTCGCAATCTGTGCATTGAAAGTGAATGTGTACGCATCATATTCCTGTAATCAATTACACATTTTTCAATTTACTTAAAGATTATTTTTTTTACCTAAATGTACTTTTTTGCTTCAAATAATTTGGATAAAGTTTTTATTTTCTTTGAGATGTTGACAAAATTGATAAGTGCACTTTTATATTTATTCATGACAGAAAATGACCAAGTCTCAAATTAATTAAAACGTGTTTCAACGTACCAATCTTTGAATGATTTGATTGTAAATTTTTGTTCTTTATTTTATAAGTGGGCTATAGGGATTACTTTTTTAAAGAATGTAAGAAGTTTTAATAGTTTATATTCATTTTTTAAAGAAGAAGACCAAATCGAAGTCAAAGAAGGCTAGCAAAAGAGGAAAAGAAAGGAAAGTAAAATTCACAAACGGGAAAAAGGCAAGGAATACTACAGGACACAATGAAACTAGTGAAAATAAATTAAAACTAATATCTCTTTATGTTGAGAAGCTATTAGGATATTTATTATTTTCAGAAAGAAGATGCGAATTCTGAGGAAAATGAAGAGGACCAAGAAAATAAAGAAAATAATATGACATCCTCTGATGACGGGGTATGTAAAATGATAATTTGTAAATAAATATTATTTTATCAGAGGTAGCTGTTTTCAATTTTACAAAAGTATTATGCACTGCCTCATTAAAAAGTTGGTTAGATGTATCATTTTGTCTCTCGTTACTATTGTTACTTATTTTACCTGTCCAATTAAACTACTTTAAAAGGTTCACTCTAAAAGCAGTGCATGGGGCAAGGAGCATTCTGATGATGATAATGATGATGATGATACTGATGATGCTGAGAAGGAGAATAAAAGTGACGAAGAGGATTCTGATTTTGATTTTTCTACGATCAGTGAGGATGAGGTAAAAAACTGGAAAGCGTACAATGCAAAATTATTTTTCCAATGGAAATTATCAAAATAAGAATTAAACTAACAATTTTGAGTGGGAATATGGATCAAATTATCATTCCTCAACTAATTGTGTTGCTTGTGCGTGCACTATGTTACCATGTTAGTTTATCTGGATTACGAAGGAAAAATTAAATATTTTCAAAACTTTGCTTCTTTTTATCAATTATCAATAGCCATACAAAATACACTTTGAATTGTCAAACTTGGGCACGGGGTCTTCTTGTGTATTGATGAATATTACGGTGAATATACGTTTGTGAAAGTTCGCCTATGTCTGACAAGATTAAACAGGTCTGAAATTCGTAGATTTGGTAATTTTTAAAGATAAAAAAGTTTATAATTTTTTTTTATTTGAATAACGCATTCGTCTGAATCGCTTTTACAACATTTGAGTTATGGAATTCTATCGCAAATTAATGGGAATATGAATTTTAGATTTGTCCATCCCTCTTTTAAATACATAATAAAGTAAAGAAGTTATTCACTTAGAATTCCTGTTATTTAGTTTTTTTTAAAACAAAGAAATGTCCTCATATTGTGAAAACCAGCCGACATATGCTTCCGTTTGTGAATCTTTTTATTCTTATAAATTGCTTCCCTGCAGCACATTCAATGCAACTGATAGTGTTCAATTTATTGATATTACGTGTCTTTAAGCTTATTAACCATGCAGATAGGAAAAATAATAACCATGTAGATGGTAAAAAAAAAATAATTCATTAATATATCGATACTGTAAAGGTTGATAACATCTTATCAATGAGACATGTATAATTCTTAAATAAAAGGGGCAAATATTAGGATTTTTTTAGAAATCAACGCCATCGATTTTTTTATATCCACACTTACATAAAGATGAATTATACAGTTAGCATCGTGCATCCCTTTAGTTTTCCTGTAAATTAAATGCCAAATACGATCCAACGATATATTATTTGTGGGAAAAAAAGTCATTATACCGAATATAGAATTTTGAAATGCTTGTTTTAAAGGAGATTTCCAATCAATTCAACTCTGTTTCCACATAATTATAATCGATGAGAAAAAAAAATATAATTGTGGAGATCATATCGTTGTTCTCGCTGACAGTCATATTGAATATACATTGCAGGGTTCTCCATCATTTGAAATTTTACTCCGTTGCAGATTTTACGTGAACCACTAATATTCGCGTTTTTTCTTTAATCCTCTGAAGGGCAGAGGAAATTTTTGTCGATACAATCGATCTACTTAACATCTTTAAAAGTATATTTGCCGTGATTTTTGTCAGTTGATCGAATTCCCGAACTTAAATAAAGAAACTTTACGATAGTAAAATACTTTTAGGGTGTGCTTTTAAATTCTTCAACAATACATTTACATCAATTAATTTAAAATGATTATGGTACGATGTTTGACTCACAGTGCCAACATGATTCTAGAGACGTGGTTCTGAAGTATAAAGTCATATGTTTATGATAAATTTTTAATTTTTAAATAATATTTAAAGATACAACTAGCATGGTTACAACGGTTACATGGAAGTGTGAAAACAAATTGTCTTTGTTTCTTCATGCGTAAAGTCCAGCGAGGGTCTAAGAGATAATTAATTATGCAAGGTGAAGCAAGACAAAGTGTCCTAATTAAGAGATAATTAAGTGCTCTGCCTTAAAAATTGAAGGACGGTAGATTTGTTTGAATAAAGTTTCAGTCGGAGAGAATTTATGATCTGATTTTCTGATTATCACAGATCTTACTGTGTCGCAAAATTTTTACTGTGTCGCACGCATAAGCAGTGATAAAATTTGAATCGTTACTGTGTCGCGGAAAATTTTACTGTGTCGGGGCCGACACAATAAAACAACTCATGGAGAACCCTGTATATGTATACAAAATCTCTCCTGATATGGAAGGTTTGCAACCCCTTTCCAATTTTTTTTTTTCAAATTGTATATATGAACCAAAAAAATAATAATAATAATAATAATAATTTTTTTAAAAAAGAATAAATCAGGATTGGTATACTGACATGTTTACGTAGTGCATGCAACTTCGCTCCATCTTAATCAATTTTCCATCATCTCAAGTACATTTCTTTTTAAAAATTAAATTAAAATACGTTTATTTTATAGGAATCAAGCTGGATTAGCTCGGATGATGACGAAATTTTGAAATGCAGGGATGGGGTAATTATTTTTCAGTAACAATATGAAACTGAAAAAGAAACCCTCTTTATTTTCGTTTATATACATTAAGGCGATTACAAAAAAAATATTTCCTTTTAAAGTTTCTTTTACGAAGGTAGTGCATGATACATTTATGAATGTAATGAGAGAGAGAGAGAGAGAGAGAGAATAACAATATTGTAATGGTCGACTGCGATAGATATTTATATTTTTAAGGACATTCAAGATCATAAAAATCTCAAAGATAAGATCTATGAATGCGACACCTTTGCAGGCATTGATATCAAAGAGGCATACGAAGGAGGTGAGATTTATTTTAAATCTCTGTTGGAGGCATGTTAATGATTTTGTATGCTATTAATTACATTGAATACGGTTCGTTATCTCAATATTTCATTCAGGAATTATATTTCAAAATTCTTCTCAACAGCGAAAAATTAATTCAAAAAATATTTCATATTCATATATATATATATATATATATATATATATTGATTCTTTTAAGATCAAATAAAAGAAGGACAAAGAGTTGTTTTAAGTTCCGAATACGAACAAAGAAATAGGGACGACAAGGGGATTGGATTTGTTGGTACTATAATCAAGGTTGAAGAAGACACTGTTCGTGTTCTTTGGGACTCTGAGAAAATTCATAAAACCTACAATACTTCTGGTGATCTTCTTCTTCTAGATAATGCGCAAACAGGTAATACTTGCGCCACAAAACACATTCTATATCATACCACTGGATCGCGAAACTTTATTTCAGTCTTCTCTATAGATTGTTAATCTATAGGGCAAACCGGTTTATTTTGCAATGTCTATAGCTGAATATCCCGTTAAATGAAGAGATTTATCTATGTCTGCTATACTTCTTTCCAACTGCATTCATTCTCGAGCAATATCAGACTTGATAGAGAATGATAATATTTAGGCACTTTTTCATTTTTTTTTCTAAAATCTATTTCTTGTCTTTAGATATACCCAATTTCTATTTTTAAAAGAGATTTTGTCCTCGTGAGTTCTCAGAAGCAATAAATGATTTTACGCAATTTTTATATGAAATGTATGGGGATAACGAACAGAATTCAAACCCAAACGTCCACTTAACAATACAAATTTTGGAGCAGATCAAACACGGAGCTCTAAAACATCAGAGGTGGGATCAGGTGCCATGGAGGAGTGAGCATCCCCTGCCGACCGGTCACATCCACCGTGTGCTTCTTGCCATGATCTGGAAATAAGGGAAAAATCCATTGATAAATCAGTGTGTAAATAATGGCCTAACAATTAGTATGAGAAAAGTCAGTCAGCTTTTGACTTAATGATAAAGTCTATTTGCTTACAAGGTCATTGTTTCAATCGTAGAACTTACGAAATGACGACTTTATACAAGACTGCTGATATTCTTGTTTCTTCAACTTGTTTGTCAATGACTTACCTCGCTTTAGAAATTGTTCATACGTAGAGCATGCTCTTGTGTATCGAATCAACTGAGAGATATAAATCGCGTATGCACGTTATGAATGTATAAGTAAGGGAAGTTGACGATTGAAAAGTTAAAGTCATCACGTTTATCATAATTTAAGAGCCATTCTCTGTAATGACTTGAACCTTTATATAGGAGCTTTGGCAAGCATAGTCTCAGAATTTCTCCAAACTCTCTATGATAAAGATCTTTGATACCGAAACTCAAATCAGGCAAAAATTGGTTGCTATGTGTCATGGTTACCATAGAAACATGTCCTAAAGTGTGAAAAATGGCATTTTTCAACATGTTCAGAGCCCCACAGTTAACGTTTGCAGCAAAGCAAACAAGTGGCAATGACTGTTTCTGAAAGTTGAAGGTTTGATTTCTCAAATGCATGATAAACATGTTTGGTAAATCAACTATTACATGCGTTACTATGGAAACAAGGTATTCAAAAGTAATAATTTTGTTCATTTAATTTTATAAAGTCATACACTTAAGAATAAAAACAATTATAGGTTGAAATACAAGCAAATAATAGACAAAAGGTCCCTGTAACATATACCAAGGACGAAATATGATATGTCTTATAGGTTGACAATGGTTGCCATGCGCAGCACAGTTAAGGCTGCAATAAGGAAGCGGGGCCTAATTTTTACGGGAAATGCTTACTATGACATCACACAAAAATATATGTTCTTCAAATTACCACAAAATGAAATGATTTGCTATTTTAAACTGTTGGATAGCTTTAAACTACATCAATACTTATTATTGCATGTATTTTTGTCGTTGGTTAAATCCCACACAGCAATATATAAACAATTCACCGATCGCTATGCACTTGTCAATGTGACGTCATATCGCAACATTTGACGCAGTTTGTATGCAGTGAGAGGCGGATCAAGATATATTTCATACAATGAAAAATGTATTTTGTAATTAAATAAAATGTATTAGCAGATATATAAGAGGCCATTAACTTGGATGCGATGTCTATTTTATGATTTTATTCATATACTTCCCGTATATTTCCTAGACAAGCGATACTGCCGTATATTTGTATGCAGATTCATTGAAGGGTAATAGAATGGTCGTAAGAAATCGATATATTGCAAGGGCATACCCTAAATGAATTATGAGAAGCTTTTACACATAAACTCAAGAGGTATGAAGATATTTGAAAAGTGCTGCGAACATGATGAAATCTTGCAAATGAGTTAATTATATCTATATTTAATGTACTTGACCAGCAAAATATTCAACATACGGTCTAACAAACGTAATTTTAGCAATTATGTAGTAGAATCTATATAGGTTCGCAGCACTTTTCACAAACTACAAAGAGTGTTGAAAATAATTATAAATTAAACTGAGATTTTTAACGTGGTTATGCTCTTGCAATATTGGAATTTATAGATGACCTCAATACTGCAAGTAAATTTCTAAAATCACGTAACTGCCATATTACGTCACAAGTCTAGGTAAGAAATCTAATCGTCCCCAACATGTAGTTTTTAACCACAGTACATTTTTTCGATAATAGTAAAGTCCTTAAAAGAATCGCCCATCCTTGTAAAGAACGTATTTTGATATAAAAATTCGCCGATATTTCCATTAGTCACCTTTACTGTACTGCGTGGTTTTACTACCACAAAGGGATTTTAAATTTACTCTCTTAGTGTTTTAATCTTATTCTATCTTTTAAAAAAGCATATTTCTATATAACTGATGATCAATTTTTAAAGGCGTTGGTGTGACCCTTAATTTCACATTTCAAAAAATTCAAATTGAATTCTTTAAATAGAGCGTTGCTGTGAAAATAAGCCGAAAAATATGCATAAAAATCTTATAAATTTATAAATATTCTGTTTCCTTGGATACGCACCCTTGTATGTAGATTCCCAAAACTTTTATAATTGATATTTATGAACAGCCAAACCGATATTCAATTTTGACTACCACCCAATCTCTAACTGGATGAAAAAAGCTGGCAAATAAGCTTTGATATTGATATAAAATGTACAAAATCGAATAGTTTCCATTCTTGGTAACAATAGCAACAGTGTTGTATTTTTCAACAAACTTTATCAATATATGATATTAAACTTTAGTTCTATCAGATAAGTACTATTCAAGGTGAGTCAAATAATATGTTTCTTGATTAAAAGATAAGTAAATTCCTAAGACAGCAAAAAATATCACTTTAAACAAATGGTACGTTGTTTCCATGGTTACACTGCAAAGTAACAATTAATCCCAATTGTCCTTATGTTGTCGGTGTTTCAAGGTCCTAAGGATGTATATGTGCCAGTCATGAATTTTTTGTTTTTCCTCAAGATAGTAGCATTAACCCAATCTTAGCAACAGATTTTGCATGGTTACACTTTGTTACCATGGCAAGCATGAAAGTTATTTTTAGAATAATATTGCCAATACCTAATTACCTAATTACTTAAGGTCAAATATTTTTATTGTTTTTCTTAAGTTGTTGATTGAGTTTGATCAAAAAACACCTATCATTAGTGAATATTGAACGTTTTTTCAGCATTTTTTAGCATCTAAAATGTATTCCAAATGCACCCATGGTTACCACTTACTTAGAGATAAATTCTAAATAGTTTCTTTATAGCATAATTGGCCGAATGTCTCAATTTTTTTCAACTTTTCTGTCTGTTACCATGGCAACCAAGACACATAGCAACAAAATTTTATTTGACATATGTTTCTGGTATCAAGTTGTTATAATGGGCAAAGTTTAATCAAATTTGGTGACTATGCGTGGCAAAGAAGATCAGATAATTTTATTTTCTTACAACAGAAAAAAACCGCGGTTTCAGAAAACGCGTGGACTTAATGACGTTTCTTCTCTGTTACTTTATTGCCGCAACTGGCCCCTTTTTCCCAGTCGCGGTCACATATATCTGATAGAAAAGGAGAGATATGTTTACCTAAGTGGGATAGACGTGTCAGCCTTCGTTTCTAGTACACACAGGAAGTGAATAAAAAATGTTCAAATTTTTGCCTTTTTTGTTTTTCAAAATTTTACCTAATTTAAATACAATTAATTTAATACTTTAAATATAAAAGAAAAAGATTTACTTGACTATCATGTTTATACAATGTTTAACCTTCATTGGTAGGGGCAATACACAACGGCTACAAATGCAGCGAATGTAAAGAGAATCCAATACGTGGTATGAAATGGAGCTGTTGCCTTTGTAAGGATATTCATTTGTGCACGCAGTGCTACATGCGTGGTGAACATATTCTTTGTCACGAATTTGAGAGAAAACTTTACCAAAAATCAAGAAGGTATGAACAATTAAGAGCAATCTTTACAAAATTCACTTTTAAAAAGCTGTAAAAAATCAAAATAAACTTTTCATTTTAGTATCAAGGTAGGTCATCGTTCTGATTTCTTCGAGACAAAAAAATTCAAATACATGAAAGGGATATTTCCTGGCGCCAAAGTAACATTACGCAGTGACAGAAAGGCAACAGGTACATTTGTCTACAGACTAATTTTAACTTAAAGGAGGAAAATAGAAAAATATAAGAATTTACTATTTATATTTGAATATTTTAGAAAATTTTTAAGCTGTGAAGCTATCATTCTAAAATGAAGATATTCCAAGTACGAATTCACCTTTAGAAGTAACCCTACGGGATAGAAAAAGAATTTTCGTAGAAATATATATACTGTATTAGAAAATACAAAAAACTGCTTTGCACAATTTGTGTGTGACATGTTTATCTATTTCATGATCAGTTTATTTTATGTGACTTTGCTCTAAGACAGGAGAGGTTTTTTTTTTATTACACTAACTTTGAAAACACATACAACGAATTGTGATAAGAATCAAAAGAGATATTTTGGGCAAAAAAACGCGTATAGTAATTTGATACTTGTTTTTATCTCCTTTTTAATGACAATTTATCTATGATCATTTGAATATTGGTAATAGTAAAGAAGATACATATGTATGTTGCCTTAAATTTTAGACATTTTCATGATTCCTTATCTTATATAGGCAAAGTAAAACAGTTAATAGACAAAAATATAAGAATGTTCAACTGTGACGCCTTCGTTAAGCGAGATGACAATTACAAGAATGAAGCGAGATACAGAGTAGGAAGGAAAGGACAAGTGGATCTAAAGTTCCAAACTCCCGGAAAAGGATTGGCTTATTATGAGGATCATTTGCATATTATTACAAGAGGTATAACGGATATATTATTTTCTTAAATTCATAACATATCACAAAACCGATGTTTTTCGGGCCTTTTTTTTTTTTTAAAAAAGGTTAAGGAAAAATCATTTTAAACTATACCTTACTTTTTTTCAGCTGTAAGGGTGACGGATATGTTAAATACGTTTTTGTCATTATAGAGTGTACATTGCTCTCAGTAATACTTCAATGTCATGCATAGAAATGCTTTGTTTGTAAGTGAATGGATTTTTTTATGCTGGACTTCTTCAAGATCACCTCTCTTAATACAATGACATTAGTCCTATGATTTTAAGAGGAAAGTGGGCTTTATTTTGTTCGTTGAAGGTTGACACTTTCTTTAATGTAAATATCAAGAAAAAAAAGTAGGATAATTTCGATTCTTACTTTATAACGATCTTTGAGCAGAAAATGATAAAAAAAAAATGTATGTGAAAAATCATATTACATGTAAGTTAAAACTTGGGGTTGTTTGATCGAAAATCTTGAGTACAAGATAGAATCATAACATTTTTAAATTTTATTTCACCATTGCATAGTGTTGGTTCAAAGAAAAGGAAAGTTTTTGTCTTTGCATATATACTTTTTGATGAAATCTCTAGATCTCAAGTTTTTTTTTTTAAATTAAACCCGAAATATGGGATCGCAAGAGAAACAAAAAACAAAAAAAGATAGGGAAAGGTTCACAACGGGACACAGAATAACACAAAATTACAAAATTAGATATGAAGAATCTACTAGCATGAATGTTATGGGCGATATAGACATCCATTTTTGTCATTTTTTTTTTAATTTCATTTTAATATATGTTTGGTATTTATGGTCTTCATTATCCCTTGCAAAATTTACTAGGTTTCAACTAAGCTATGGATCCTGTTTAAATACTAGTCACATTTATTATTAAGTCAGACAGTAAACCAGCTTTTCTCAAAAAGAAAAGAACGCGGCTAAGATAAGGCTGTCCGTAAAATATCAAACTGTTCCAACTGTAGTAACTTCTCTGAACTACCTTGTTATGACATCATAATAGCATATGACGTCAAGTCACTAGATATCTGAGCTGACATGGCCTGGAAAGTGTCATAACTTTTAAATTCCTTTCACAGGATACGTAGAATTTTTTTTTTAGCATTGTTGTTTAGTTGAAATGTATGCATTGGTTTTTTTTCCTTTTTCTTTTTTAGCTCCAATGTGCTTTTATAATGTTGAACATTTGCAATTTAATATTGTTATTCCTTTCGCTTGTCCGATATGCACATATCCACATATTCAAACAATAACAAAAAATTGAACGTGAAACGTTCCCCCCATACACGTCTGTAGACAGAGTTAGACTTTATGAATCGTGTATATATTTGACTGGCCAAAGGATTTATAAGGATAAATTGGATATATTGTGTGTGAATCTACAAGGGAAATATGTCTTCAAACTGAATTTTGCTTGGGGATTGTGTGTAATTTATCCTATTTTGTATATATTGCAATAAAGAGTGAGAAATACCCCCTTGTGTGTGGGTAAGTTAAATTTTTCGTGAAATATTTTCTTAAGAAGTAAAATTCAGACTTGCCCCAGCACTTTATATGTACCAATGATAACGATAAATTGACTTATGTAACTTTTCACAAAATTTTTGTTTTGCGCGTGTGCTAATGCGATTTTTTCAGCAACATTTAGGAATTCATAAGTGTCCATCACGTGATCAACAAAGTCATGTTACATCACAAAAATACTTTATCAAAATACCTGAATAAACTCTCATCACAAATTGGCTCAAAATTAATACATATACTACATATTGAAATTAAAATCTAGCTCAAAATAAAATGTATATTTTTTAATGCATATTAAGCCTTCAGACAGCCTTAACATAGCTGCAAAAATAAAACTATTGTATCATGATAATCAGCTGACTCAAAGATATGTATAAGGGTACATGATTTAAAATTATATTTCTAGACGATGCAAAACCAGGAATGAGAGTTGTAGCAAGAAACAAAACATCCAAGCTGGAGCAAGTTGTTGGGACAATTATTATCGGAAAGGCAAGGGAATTTCTTTTCAATCTGCAGCATGTATTGATTTAAGGAATCACTGTCTAGTTCATACGTGAAATAACAATGTAAACATAATTTTAAAGAAAAGATATAATGAATTTAAAATACACGAGGCATTCCATATTAATTTTCATAGTCCCCTCCCACTGACGTCAGATACAGACAGCCATGAGAGACTGACATGCATGACCTTTCACATGACGAAATTTACATTCTGTTGTACATGTAGTTATTAAGAAATCAACTTACTTAACTTTGAAAGAGTTATCACAGAGAAAACTTTTTGAAATATAAATATTATGTTTAGGGTTTAATTTTTTCCCAATATTTTTATTTAATTAAATATACATGTATAGACACATTCAAATATAAAAAACTTGAAAATGATACATTAACAATTGGCAAACATTACATAGTAATAAACAATAGTTATAATAACCTTTTGTTTTAAAATGCAGTTCATTAAGTAAACTTTGGGATGGAAGAAATATGATTTGATTTATTCCAAAACTTATAGAAATTTGTTCTTACTTGTTAGGCTTATGAATGGATTATTTATAAACGGTTTTCAATCACAAGATGAAACACTTCTTTTAAGTTTGGCTTAATGTTGGCTTATTGGTCCTTAATGATGGTTTAATGGTTGTCTTTAAGTCACCATTAAGCACCTATAAGCTACCTTTAAGTAATAAATACACCACCATTAAGTTACCATTAAGCCATCTCAAAGTCCTTAATGGATGCTTAAAGGTACCTTAATGGTGGCTTAATGGTGGCTTATAAGTGCTTAATGGTAGCTTCTAGACAACCAGTAAGTTACCATTAAGCCACCATTAAGCCAGACTTATAGGTGCTTAATGTCCAAACTCCATTAAGCTACCATTAAACCACCTTTAAGCCACCATTAAGTCACCATTAAGTCACCATTAAGCTGTCGATAAAACTGCTTTTATGGGTTAAATATTATTTTTATAATGATTTCTTCACAAAAATTATACATGTCGAGTTTATGCATTTGTTAATTCGGCGAAAATAATGTAAAAGCAAGAAAATTAAAAAAGAAATAAATGAAAAAAACGCATTCCCAACAAGATTCGATTCCATGACCTTTACATTGGAGGGCGAACGCTTTAACCACTGAGCTATCGAGGCTGTTGAAAATAGAGTGAAATATAAAACCTTTATTTTTAACAAACTTGTTTGGAATGGTTATAGGTACCTGTACATGTATTTTTTTTTCTGATGTTTATATTTATTAATCAATACTGCGAATAATTATATCGATATATATTTTAAAAAAGAAATTTTGATAAAGTTTTATATTACGTTAATATTTCTTAACCGTGGACCGGAGTTCGGTGTGATGGTGTGAAACAACTTTTTGATTTTAAGTAACTAAATTCCTCGTTCTGTTATTCGCAGATTTATAAGCATGAAAAGATTGAAATTCAACAGATATAACAAAATTTTGTTATTAAAAAGGAATATATCATCGAAAGAGAACGATGGGAAAAAACAGGTTATAGTTCTTATAAATATGCTGCAGATATTTACGATTTTAAAACAAGTATTCAAACAAACTGATTTTAGGTAGCGAAAATTTTAAGGCATTTGATTAAGCTGTTCTCAGTTCCCGAGTCTATACGCATTGACAAAAATGTTAGAAATAGCGAGAAAAAAATTATGAATTGAATAAGTATTTGAGTAAATGATATTGAAACAACTTCAAACTTAACAAGTTAGTTTAAAGACTTGAAACTGGACGTGTTAAGGTGGTTTAAATAAGTTTGGACATTAAGCCACCATTAAGCCGCAGCTTAAAGGTGGCTTAATGGTAGCTTAATGAAGCTTGGACATTAAGCACCTAGAAGCTGCAGCTTAATGGTGGCTTAATGGTGGCTTAAAGGAATTAAATGCATTAAGCCACCATTAAGCGGTTGCTTAAAGTTGGTCCTTCGTCCTGTGAATACAAAATGGAAAAAAAAAATAAGAAGGAAACGCCGTTCAACTTCTTGCAGCGGTGTTGGACGTCATAATAGCGATCCGTCTTTATACCCCTTGCAAAAGGGATAAACATAAAGCAAATTCAAATGAGAAAGAAAAACTACAATTACCCTTCATTTAGTTCATTTGGGTCAGTTTCATTTAGATTTGTTTTTGCTTGAGCACTAATAGTAAACCTACCCATTCCCCCTAACCTTGGTCTCTTTCGGTCTTTGAAGAACATTGAATATACAAATATTTTCTTTTTCTAAATCTCGTTTTTATTCATCTATTTACAATCTACCTGTCTATTAAAACTATGAAAGTACTTTTTATATTATATATAACAGAGCCCCTGATACAGGGGCCATGAAACTAACAGTTTTGTAAGAGACAACATCGCTAATTATTTCCATGCACTTAGTTTATCTTCTTAATACCCAGTAGCAGAGAAAAGGATTTTCAAAGACAATGAATTTTTACTTTATAAGAGCCAAGTCCCAACACCAGATCTCCTGGCCAAGGGGCCATGAAATTCTCAATTTCAAAGAGATCCTTCCTTATCATAACCATGCACCATGTTTGTTTCATACCGAGGGACAGGAAATCAGATTTTTAAAGATACTGCATTTGTACAATATATTCAGCAGAGCCTCACCCTAAGACCAAAATCCATGACAAAGGGGCCATGAAGTCTTAATTTTGGAAGATGATTACTTGCTCATCATAACCATGTAAATGTATTTAGTTTATTCGCTAAACACTCAGGATAAGAGAAAAAGAAATATATAAATAATTCATGATTTTCACTATCTGATCATAGAGTCCCGCCCAGTACTATAATATCTGACCCAAAGGGCAATGACATTCATAATTTTGAAAGAAGCAACCTTGCTCATCAGAACCACATCCTTAGTATATATTCTTGATACATAGGAGTTGAGAAGATTTTCAAGTGATAATGAGTTTTCATTATATAATTAGTAGAGCCCTATCGTCAGAACCCCTGACCCTAGAATTTACAATTTTTGAAGAGACACCCTTGCTCATCATAGCTAGGAACATTGTTTATTTAAAACCAAAAGAAGAGAAGAAGATTTTCAAAGAAATAGTACAGTCTCACCATATTATCAATAGACCCCCCTCCCACACACACATGAACCCCTGACCTTAAGGTCATAAATTTCACAATTATGGAAAAGGCATTCTAGCTCATCATAACCATGCACTTAACTTATCTGCTTTATGTCCCAGGATCAGAGAAGAAGATTTTTCATTTTCACAATATAATAAATAGAGTCCTGCTTTAACACCAGAACACCTGACCCAGAAGCCAAGAAATTTACAATTTTGGAATATACACCCTTGTTCATTTTAACTATTCACTTAATTTGTTTGCTTAATACTCTGGAGCAGAGAGAAGGAGTGTGAAAGAAATACTGCACTTTCACTACATATTCAATAGAGCAACCCCCACACCATCCCACCCCACGAACGCATGACCCTGAGGTCACAAATTACAAATGACGAAGGACAAAATAGAAATCAATAGGTCACCTAATATAATCAACATTTCAAACACTTCATATAAAGACTCAAAAATCAATTTTAAGATTTTCTTCAAACCTTGTCTTTATACGTATCCATATTTTAATGAATGTCCCCGTTAATAAAAAAAAACTTCTTTTAGAACACCGCTACAAATAATTTTACAAAAAGTGAATTGTTAAAAAGGCAAAATGCTCAAACAAGTTTAAACACATAATTTAATTGAATTATAAGATTATAATATCATAATCTATCTGGAATTTATATATGGCAACAGAACGTCAGAATTCTACATGTTCAAATTTGAATCTAACATACTAAAATTTGTTGACTTCATTACTCCTTTTAAAAAAGTAAATAATAATTTTCGTGTGGATTATTCGCTTTACCTTTTCATCATACACACTTTCATCTGCAAAAATAGCATGGAGGATTAATGCAAAATCTATTTTTATACATCAAACAAAAGTTGTTTAATGTATGTCTTTACCTTAGTCTCTGGTGAGACTACGTGAAAACTGATATACGACTTATTACGCTAAAAAAACTGCACAAATATATATTCTCAGAGATCACTACCATACTCAATGACCTGATTTTGGTAACTAATGATTACCTAATAGCAAAACATTAAGTGTCGCTACTTTTTGGGGGAAATATTTAAAAAAAATACATTAGAAGCCTTGTAAGGGTAAGGGGATATAAATTGTAAATACTTTTAAATAAACGTAGTTAACACCCCCTCCCCCCCCCCTTTTTTTTAATTTGCTTTCTTGTAATCATTGTCTTTGATTAATGTTATGAATTTGACATAAAATAAATATTAAATATTATTTAACCCTCTGCATGAGCGCAGCACATTTAAGGCTGCAGTAAGGAGGCGGGGCCTAATTTATACGGGAAATGCTTACTATGACATCACACAAAAATATAAGTTCTTCAAATTACCACAAAATGAAATGATTTACTATTTTAAACTGTTGAATAGCTTTAAACTACATCAATACTAACTAGTGCATGCATTATTGTCGTTGGAAAAATCCCACACAGCAATATATAAACAATTCACTGATCGCAATGCACTTGTCAATGTGACGTCATATCATAAAATTTGACGCAGTTTGTATGCAGTGAGAGGCGGATCAAGTTATATTTATACAATGAAAAATGTATTTTGTTATTAATTAAATATAAATTGTAGATATATAAAAGGCCATTAACTTGGATGCGATGTCTATTTTATGATTCTATTCATATACTTCCCGTACATTCCCTAGACAAGCGATACTGTCGTATATTTGTATTCAGATTCATTGAAGGGTAATAGAAGGGTCGTAATAAATCGATATATTGCAAGGGCATACCCTCAATGAATTATGACATGCTTTTACACATAAACTTAAAAAGTATGAAGATATTTGAAAAGTGCTGCGAACCTGTTGAAATCTTGCAAATGAATTAATTATATCTATATTTAATGTACTTGACCAGCAAAATATTCAACATAAGGTCTAACAAATGTAATTTTAGCAATTAGATAGTAGAATCTATATAGGTTCGCAGCACTTTTCACAAACTACAAAGAGTGTTGAAAATAATTATATGTTAAACCTAGATATTTAGCTTGGTTATGCCCTTGCAATATTAGAATTTATAGATGACCTCAATACTTCAGGTATATTTGCTAAAATCACGTGACTGCCACATCACGTGACAAGTCTAAATAAGAAATCTAATCGTCCTCAACATGTAGTTTTCAACCACATTGAATTTGTCCGATGCTAGTAAAGTCCTAAAAAGAAACGCCCATCCTTGTAAAGAATGTATTTTCTATCTAAAAAAATCGCCGATATTTCTATTTGGCACCTTAACTGTACTGCGAGGATTATATGTAGAAAAAATCTTGGGGTTTAGAGTCAAGGCGCAAGCTCCAGTATGCCAACACTCCATGGAATGGTCCAAGGCTCATCGGAAAAAGATATGAAACTTAAGGTTCGATGGGATGATGGGAAAATTGGCAATGAGATAGAAAAAAACGAACAAATACTGCTTTATGATAACAGTCAAATAGGTATGAACATTTTTAGCTCACCTAAGCCAATGGCTCAAGTTAGCTTTTCTGATCAAAGAGTGCCCACCGTCCGTCTGTCGTCTGTAAACTTTTCACATTTTTGACTTCTTCTCAAGAACCGTTGTGCCAATTTCAACCAAACTTGCCACAAAGCATCCTTGGGTAAAGAGGGTTTAAGTTTGTTCACAGGAAGTGACAAGCTCTCTTTCAAGGGGAGATAATTAATAATTCGTGAAAGTTTGGTAGCATCATTTAAAACTCTTCTTCTCGAGAACCACTGGGAAAGAAATGATGAAACATGTGATAGCTTCATTACATACTCTAGATTTTAGTTTTTTCATATCATAACCCCGGGATAGGGCGGAGCCATAAAAGGGGGTCTTTTTAAATAGGAATATATAGAAAATGTCTTTAAAAATCTTCTCGAGAACATTAAAGCCATGATAAGTCATATTAATATAGAAGTATCTTCAGGCAATGTTGATTCAAGTTTGCTCCAATTATGAGTCCCGGGGGTTGAGCGGGACCAGAAAAGTGGGTCAAAGTTTTAAATAGGAATATATAGATGTAATGGTTAAGAGGCATTTGCGTAAAGCGCATTGGAATACATAGGAAAAGAATCTTTAAAATTCCTCTACTCAAGAACAGCAAAGCTATAATAATTAACATTGATATGGAAGCATTCTGAGGTAGTGTTAATTTAAGTTTGTCCCCCTCCGGTAAACTTTCAATACTGAACTGATTCCTGCTTTTTTCCCAGTCAATGTGTTTAGGTGTTCAGGTGAGCAATATGGGCAACAAGCCTCTCATTTTTAATTGTACAAAGGGAGGGGAAGTCTTTATTTATTCATAAAATACAGCTTTTGATATATGAAGAATGTTGCATTTTGTTTAAGAAAAATTGTTCAATGCAGGTGCTGAACACGATACCAGATGTCACGAATGCAAACAAAATATTAAAGGCATACGCTGGCAGTGCAAGGAAGAGGATTATAGCCTCTGTACGAGTTGCTACATGTCCGATGAAGGTGACACGGATTGTATATTTTTCCGAATGATCGACCCTTTTCAGAGGTATGTCTTAGCCTAAAGAATATTTGTAAATGTACACATACTAGGAATCTTTGTCAGTTTATTATTATTGATGTCATCAATAAATTTGTATCTATAAACAGTTAACAATTGGAAATTCATGAAATACATTTGTGTATAACATATAACTTGGGTATAAATGTGCACAGTCCTTGCTAGTCGTTGATACATGTAGTATTAAAGTATTGACTTTTAATAACCAGCATGATAAATAAAGTTATTTTTTAGATTAAGGGATCGTATTTTTTTCTATATTTCTACGATTGATGAAATGGATGTTACACCCTTAGAGAAATATTGATTGATTTCGTTGAAGAGGTTTGTGACGTTACATACACTGTATTGTACATATTGTCGTCGGCAACATATGTACCTACAATCACTGCATACTGTAGTATCTTGTCGGCCATCGGTAAATATTGTCGCCGCCTGAAAAGGTACACATGTACATATTTTCGCTACGATATTTTGAGCCTACCCTCACTGCAGCGCCCTGATTTTCCAAAAAAAGGAAATGATTTAAAATGTTTCCTCTACATACTTCTATGCTACTGGTCCCGTTATACTATCTCAGTTGCCTTCTTCTCGTTATTTCCTTCATCGATTAAACAAAAAGTCCCAGATTACAAGTGCTTGTATCCACAGCTATAATTTTTGATAAACTATGTTTCTTTAGTAAGCTGGAGTCACGTTAACTCCACTGGTGAAAGGGCGAGTTTATCTTGTCGGAAAAACCTCTTTTCCATAATGGAACATATTTTCGAAGGAGCATTCTCCAGTTTTAACAAATACAATGGGTCTATCATTATCATCCTCTATACTGTGAATATGAAAAAGCCTACTCTTCTTACTTAAGTTTTACAAGATAGCAGAAGGCTCAATTCATGGGGAGATCCAAATTTTTTCTTAGTTTTATGAGCTTAGCTCACAAGATTAGATTAAGCTTAACTTGTGAGCTAAGCTCACATCTAAGAAACAGGTGTAAAACTGATTTTAAAATTTAAGCTGCTCCTGGTGATAAATCTGGTTTAAACACATGTATGAGTTCGTGCAAATAGTTATAGAGCTGAAAATTCAAAAGGAATTTCTTGGAGTGCAGATAAATGCTCATTATTCAGCTAACAAAAACATCTAAGAAACAATCCTGGAAAGCAGAACTGGGCCAATCTAGGAGGTCTGTTGTCATCAGAAGATAACAGTGATTTTTGTTTATCAAATTTTAAGGAAGTCTTTATACTCTAAACCTGAGAAATTACATAGGTTTAACGATCTAAATAGTGTTTGTTACATACTTCTGTTAAAGTATTTCCTATATAAAGTTAAGAACGTGAAATAAATATTTTTATAGTCTGAAAATTTCAAAACATAGCAAAGCTATACCCCGGGATATAGTTTGTGCTATCCATCCCTCGGAAAATTTTTATTCAAAGGTTTTAATTTTAACATTTTCAGCTTAAGCAGGAGAACTCAAATTGCAGTCCTTGTAAAACTTAAATCTTGTAATATCCAGTATCATATGCTATAACCTACACATTAAGTCCATTTACGTTATTCTCTATCTCTGCTTTTTTTCTGTTACTTTCATTTTTGAGGCGATAAATTTTTTTATAAATGATAGCTACCCCAGTAATTATTGCTTAGAAAATAGGAAAATTGAAAATCGTTGATAACAAAATTTTTACTTTCTTTTTAAGCAAACAATTACCAAATTCGAGATCAAAAATTAGGTCAGACAGGAAAATACAAGCCATTGGACTATTTAAAGATGCCGAAGTTTCAGAAATTGGAAATGGTGAGCTGTTTTTTATTTTG
Organism: Saccostrea echinata; assembly: GCF_033153115.1. Classification (NCBI taxonomy): domain Eukaryota; kingdom Metazoa; phylum Mollusca; class Bivalvia; order Ostreida; family Ostreidae; genus Saccostrea; species Saccostrea echinata. The sequence goes on from NW_026889782.1 coordinate 21,497,472, forward strand.
TTAATTGGATTTATAAAATCCTTACTATGTATATGGAATTTATGAATATTTTTTCACAGAACCAAAAATTGGAAAAATTTCAAGGATATCAAATTACAAACTAAATACATGTCGAAGCCAAGTTCACGTAAAATGGGACAATGGATACCTTGGAGAAAACAGTGTTCAAATAACAGATCTTATATTGCATGGAGGCTCGGAGGCTGATATATATTTGGCATCACATCTCCCTAAAGTTCAAAAAGGTAATATATATATAATCCATTTTTATTTCCCTTTTATATAAGAAATGCATGAATTATTTTAATACTAGATTTGAAAACGAATATACTCTCCTCATTATTGTTTCAAGGAAAACATAACAGGTTTAAACAGTGTTTAATTCCACATCCTCGTCAAAAATTTCTTTAATTTTCAAGACGAAAAGCAGACTATTTTACTGATCGTCTCCTCCCTCCATAGTTAGATTCATGGATTATTTCAGCAGTCAGTTGAAAATTGCTTCCTTAATAACCTTTCAAAAAATAATGCATGTAATGCACAGAGATATTTTTGAGATTTCGGGATGTTATGTACATATAATCCATATTTGTTTATTAGCTTGATAGTTTTAGAGAAGTACTTCTTGGGGAGGAGGAATACGAAAAGACCCACCATAGAGCTACAGTTCCCCAATACATTCGATTTCCATTACTGGAACTCTTCAAAGTAAAGGCGCGTTTGGTCGTTTGACTGGGACAACATGATATAGCGTAGTTGTCATTCTCATTAAAGTGTAGAAGAAGTAATAGACATATTTGAGAGTTCGATAGCCCTGAATCTATCATCTATTAGATAAAAATTACGACGTTTCCGAGGTCTGTATATTGTATTTCGAGATGGACCGTCAACACTCATCATCAACATACTATAATATGTATAAATTGATATCATCGTCGTTTCTACTTCTGATGCTTGCAAAGTCCACAACAATACAGTGTCTCACTTGCATGTTTGGTTTGCTTACTTTTTTGTTATATTTCCTTTTTCTTTTCAATATGTACATTTTTATTTTTTTTTTTACAGATATGCACGGATATATCAAAATTGCACACGGTGCTAAAAAGGTACTTCATACTAAGTCATGTAAATTCAACATTTACAAATTCAGGGTTATTTGAAAGGAAACTTTAAAGAACTTTATCAAAACTACATCTTTCAAGAAGATAAGGTGATGCTCTTTTTTAAATATTAAAGGAATAACAAGTGGAAATAAAAATAGAAATAACGTTTTTAAACAACATTTTATATGTGAAATGAGGATTGTAATTATGCATAATTCATCTATATAGCAAACATTAATATATCAAAAATACAAACATTTTTGAATATCGAAACACAATTACATGGGGAATTTGCCATTTCCAAATTATTTTCTTCTCTTTAAAAGATAAAGAAGATTGAAATATGAATAGCTTTCTGACTGCTGATAAATCTCCATACACACCTTTCTTAACGTTCTATATTATGAGATCTTTTTATTTTCTTATATATATAATCTATGCTGGTGAAGAAATGACAAGTTAATCTATGTTGTTTGATTTTTCATTTGTATTGTTTGACTTTTCATTTGTATTGTACAATTTTCTATTTATATTCTATAATTGTCCATTTGAAATGTATAAATTTCAATTTGTGTTGTATAAATTTTTATTTGTATTCCATACAATACAAGTGGAAAATTATACTATACAAAAGGAAAATTATACAATACAAATAGAAAATTATAGAATACAAATAGAAATGTATATGATACAAATGGAACATTATAAAATACAAATGGAAAATCATTAAGTACAAATGAAAAAATATACAATACAAATGAAAAGTTATATAATACAAATGGAGAATAATACTATGTACAATACAAAGGGAAATTATATAATACAAATCGATGATTATACATTATTCATTTAAAATCATAGAATACGAATCGATAATTATACAATATATATAGAAAATTATTCAACATAAATGGAAAATCATACAATATAAATGACAAGGTGAAGATAACAAACAGTGATCGATATCGTAAAATCATAAAACAGTAATAAAAAATATAGAATACAGAAGGAAAATTATACGATACGAATGGAAAATTATACAAATAATACTGATACAATACAAATGAAAAATGTACAATACAAATGGAAATTAACACAATTCAAATTGAAAAGATTGAGCATCGCCCTGTTTGACATTGGGTCAGAAAAATTAGTTTAGTCTTAGTCTAGAATGAAAAGTGCAAATCAATGCAAAACAATAACACTCAATATCTGACAAATTAAGCGGACATGATTAAATCCCAAAATTATGTCTTGGGAAGTTTTATAATATTTATATGCTTCATTTTAATTATCAGAATGGATTTAATTTATATGTTGATTTTATAGTATGGAAAGTCTCCAAAACATTTAAGTAATTGGAAATAAATTAAACTCTCCTTACACTGATCAATTGATTGAATAATGCCAATCTTCTAATAAGATTTAAGAGTATCACTAAATTCTTGACCAGTATATGGATTCCTATGGTAAAATTACTCTCCGACTCTCCGTGGTTTGATTATGACAAGGAACACACTGTTGGTGTGATTGGTCGAGCAGGGGATGCTTACTCCTCCATGGTACCTGACCCCATTGATGATGTTTTTAGAGACCCGTGTTTGCTCTGCTCCAAATTTGTATTGTTTCAATGAAGTTTGTTATCTTCATATTTCATTTAATGAAAACATGAACATAAAGTAAGACACATCATTTTTATACACTTTCAGATTAATGTTGATCTTCGGTTTAATGACGAAAGGAAATCTCAAATAATGCAAGAAATAAGATTGCCATATTTCTTGTTGGACAATAACATAGATGAAGATGGTGAACGCTTGATAAACTTTTCAAGTAAGAAGATTTTTTTCTGCCGTCAATTAATTTCAGGAATTCATAGTATTTCTTGTTTTTAATACCGGAGTGTATTTATATTAATGTAGTTTAATATACTGAAGTTCCTTTTTTCTAGAGAAAACGGAACTGCCATGCCTTGATATTAATGCAAAGGTTCTGATGTTTAAGGGAACAGTGCTTGTGCATCCGCTGACAAAAAAATCAACAATAAAAGTATGTTACCTATATGTTACCTCAAAGATTAAATTATCATTGATAGTTTCCTAAAATAATGCTTCCTTAAGTGATGATAAACTTTACTGAAACATTACAGAAATTAGTAGACAAGGCAGACGGTTTCGTACGAGGTAATACTGATGACAAAGAAAGTTTGATCGGATATTTTCAACGCATGGCTGAAGGTATTTTTTATGACGTGGTAGTTGAAAAACCATATTAAGCTGTGCAGTTATAAAAAAAAAATATTACATTTTGCTGAAGAAAACTAGCTAATGCAAGGATGCAAAGATCTACCCACAGACGACCGCTAACAATAGGCATTTTTAAAATCTTTTTTTTTTTTAATCATCTTTTAAAAAGCTTAAATTCAGACGACTTTGCTGTCAATTTACTGGACCCTCAAGTTTAGCTGCCAAAAATACTAAAAAGTAAGTTGATTTATATGGCTTTGTAGCGTCCTGTTTCAGCTGGGGGTCCAAAGGCGATCTTCTAACATCCTATTTCATTTCCCTCTATTAAGCCTCCCCTAGATACGTTCATGAATATTGAAAGTTACAAAGTCATGGGATTCAATTTTGTAGAACAGGAAATTTTTTGAAGTCGATAAATTTAAGTCTTGAAGTATTAAAGTCTCTGCTATTTTATTCTTATAAAGATGCATAACGCATATTCCCAGTATTGTGCCTACTAACCATGTTTAAATGGAAAGTACCTTATTACAATAAACTTATTTACTCATCGCGTAGGATAATAATTGAAGAACTGCAAACGATAGCATTGATCTGCCGCCAACCTCCAATTTCAAAAGTTAACACATTTGATAGATTTTGTGTATCTATATATTTATGTGAATTTTATAAAACATAACTTATTTTGGAAAACTAAGTTAGATAACTCTTCAATTTTTGTAAAAATTGTGTTTTCCTCTATAGAAATCAATGGAAAACGGAAAATATTTTTTAAACATCCCCCCCACGTGAAATAAAAGTTCCTTTTTTATGAGTTTTATGAATTGTTATTTCACAAATTCATACGAAAGGTTTTGTTGTTTCACGGGGGGGGGGGGGGGGGGGGCTTATGTTTACAGACAAAAAACTGCAAAAATGGTCAATTATTATCATATTCAAAGGAGATTGCGAATAAAATACGGCTTTTTATCAATCTTTATGTTAAATTTTACATAAGTTAAACATACGTAAAGTTTTAAGGGTCATTTTTCCATTTTTATATTCTCCCTCACTATGTTCGTCCGAATATAAAACAATTATATTCGAAGTATGATAGTAATGAAAAGAACTCATATGTTAGGAATGGTACTCGCTATAACCTTTTATTTTGCATTGCCTTATATAATTATAATATTGATTCAGTCTATTATAAATAAATTTTTCATTAATCAATACATTGAGAACCGTAAACATACATAAAATATCAAATACATAATGTTTATCTCATTTTTAAATATACGTGTATACCCGTAGGTTATAGCGAGACTCGATAATCGAACATGAATGAGTGAGGATATATATAGTATGTGATCACGTGATAAGTATGGAATGCAACGAATTTAATTTTATTTATATTCTCCCTCACTATGTTCGTCCGAATATAAAACAATTATATTCGAAGTATGATAGTAATGAAAAGAACTCATATGTTAGGAATGGTACTCGCTATAACCTCGATTCAAAGGGTAAAATATTATGGTTATTTTATTTGTTTATTATTATTTTCAATATATAATGTAATGGTTATAAATTTATATTCCCAATTTTTTAGATATAACACATTGATTTTCAACGTTGTCTTTTATGTATCCGTTCTTAGCAATGTCAGAACGCCATCTCCCGTGTTCTTTAATTAGTCTGTCCGGTAAATTGTTGTTCGCTGCGGCCGTCGCCCCACCACTACGTAAACTGTGAAGACAAAATTCTTTCCTGTTTAATCCGATATCTGTCAAAGCATCTAGAAAAATTTCCCTTGCTCTCGTGTACGAAAGCGGAGTATTTCTCACAACTAGCTTGTACACTTTCTTAGATCTAAAATAACTCACTGATCTAAAAATATATTGATCGGAATTGAAATTCAAATCAGCAAGCTTTATGTAATTCAGTAACCAAGTAACTGGACATGTGGAATGACCTGTTTTTGAAATTATAATATTATTTCCACGCCTATAAACATCGGTCTTGGAGCGTTCGACATTCACAATCACATAACTGTCATGAAATTTTACGTTGCACATTTTAAGATTTGCTAGCTCACTATAGCGTAGAAATCCTGCAAACGCTAACAACATCATTGTACATAATCTTACATTTGGTAAATGTGTACGATCATTTCCGAACTTCTGGATGATTTTCTGTAGATGCGTTGCAGTAATTGGTTCTTTTTTAACGGTAGGCCTTGCAAGAATCCTCCTGGCTCCTTCCATCATCATTTGGAATAATTTGTCGTCACATGGGTTTTTTAACAAGCTTAGATCGTGAAACCACTTAATGCTATAAAAATGAGCACACAAAACTGAATATGACACTGATTGTTGCACTAATCCATTTAAATACACGGCCACTGATGGAACAGTTGCGGGTAGATATTGACAATGATTTTCGATGCACCATTCTTTGAACTTCTTGAAATATCCGTTGTATTTTTTGTTGGTCGTTGTTGATTTGCTGCTCTTGATGATTTGTAGAATCTCTTCATCGTACCCAGAAAATTTCTTATCTCTATATGTGAATCGTTGTATCGTGTGCCATGAAACTTCACCTGAAATTTTGATTTAAATTATTCTTTCAATTTCATTTCTATTATATCAATATAAATAAACATCTGCTAGCTTCTATCGTGCATTAACCTTTTTTACAACAATCTGCTATTACTACTTTTTTTTTTTTTAATACCAAACTACTACCGTATAAACATTTGTCAATTTCCCAAATTTATAATAATGAATGATTCAAAGTAGATCTTAAGTTCTAAATCTCTAAGACATGTACTGGAACAATTGAATCAAAATGCTGCTGCGTCAAATCAGGAACTTTTAACTTCTGCTACTCTCCAGCAACTACAATTTTTAACAGAATTAAATTATCACTGATACTTTTACTGGAACAACTTGGTTTTTTTTTTTTTTTTTTTTTTTTTTTTTTTTTTTTTCATAACTGAATCTTTCACATGCCAATCATATGCTTGCATGATGCACCTATAAACTGCGACACCGTCACTGTATTATCAGCTGCATTCTACTGGAACTACATAATTACACTGGATCCACTCTGCTCACACTCATCATATGCATCGATTTTTCAGCATAATTTATACACAATCTATCCTTAAAATCAAAACGTTTGAATTGAATGGTGACTTTGCGAAAATACTTGCTTTATCCGAACCGCTCTTAAAAAAGTTTGTCGGCCGATTAAATTCTATGACTTCTTTCACGAAATCATAATACTTTTGTTCTGCGTAATTCCACAACAAAGGCCAGAATAATGCTGATTTCCACTTTGGTACTATCAATACACCTTTTGCTTTACATATTATCATATAATTTAAAACTCTAGATACTAATCCGATAGGTGGTACTAACCAATTGTTTTCACATGACCAGTCGAAAGCAAAAGCATCTACACCATACGTATCTGGAACCCAAAATCTTGAATTGAATCTCTTGACTTTTTTATTTTTATTGTCAGCAAATCTGTCGATTGTAAATGGACCCCATTTTTTATCGCACAATTGAAAAATATTTTCAGAGATAGACCAGTCATCATAATCAAAGATTTTACTAAAATAATCTGCTTGAACGTTTTCTGTTCTTGGAATCCACTCCATTTCTAATGAAATACAATTTCTTATGCAAATTTCATAAATATTTACAGCTAATTCGTGTAGATCATGCTTCATGCTACCTGCTTGAGAAATATGAATGACGTTTTGATTATCACTGTAAATTTTAACAAGTTTGCCTGTTAAATGATTTTTTAAACTTTCTAAAATAAACTGTACTGATTTCAATTCTCTCCATGTGGAACTTTTCTTACATTCGTTTACTGAAAACATGTTGTGTACAATCTCTAAAATGTCCCCTTGTATGAAGCCTGCACTTGCATATGCGCTTGCATCAGAAAAAAATATTCGCTCTGGTGTTTTATTGATGGGACTAACAACCATATTTGGTAATAACTCACAGTTCTTTAACCAAAACTCTAATTCTGCTCTAACATTATGTGGAATCTTAAAATGCAAATCCCAAGTAATTCCCTGACAAACTGCCATGCATAAATGTCTTGACATCATCTGACATATGTTACCAAACGCTGGAATGAGTGAAATGATCTTACCTAAAACTGAGGCTAAATTTCTTGCCGTTGTATTCTGCTGTAAAAGAATAGCCTTTATCTTATCTAGAATATTTTGAATCTTATTATTTGGTACCTGTATGACACCTTTCTGTAAATCCCAGGTAAATCCTAGCCAGTCTAACTTTTGTGTAGGATAAAACATTGACTTTTCATAATTAGGCAAAAACCCGGCTTGTAAAAGAGTCAATAATACAGAATTAGAAATGTGATTACATTTTTCTTGTGCGGCGCATGCCCAGCCGTCATCTAAATACACTATGATAGGGAAACTTTGAGACCTCCAGTAGTTTACTAAAGTCCGTACAATTTTTGTAAAAATGTGACCAGCTGAAGAAAGACCAAACGGCAAAACTGTAAATACGTAATACTTTTGAATAGCGTCTTTAAACAATGAAAACCCGAGATATTTCTGATGATCAGGATGAATGTTTATATGATGATAACCGGAGCGCAAATCGAACTTGATCATGTAATAACCTTTTCTGGCGTACTGTTTAGCTTCATTGACCCCCTCGAATTTGATTTTTTGTTTTAATACAAACTCTTTTACATGTCTTAAATCTAGCACTAATCTTTGTTTCCTGGTCTCACTGACTGAAACTGTCAACGGATTTACAACATATGGAATATCTGTAACTTCTATTACACATCCATTGCAAACTAATTCATTTATAGCTTTTGCAACAAAATCAGCATTATCAAAAGCAGATCTGTTGTTTTTTAAAATTTTTGAAGAAGGCTCTTGAATGAAAGGTGTTACATAACCATATTTAACTGTGCTTAACACTAGTTCTGAGGGGTTTAAATTTTTCTCCCAAAAATCAGAATGATTGGTCAATCTGTTTTTTACAACATTTTCACTTTTAGCAAATTCGAACTTATCATGTGTATTATACTCAACTTGTTCAACTTGACTGCTGTGAACTGGAACCTGCGCTTGCGGCAGCTGCTTGTTTTCCACGAGGGAGAACTGGCTTGAATGGACAGATTCTTGCTGTGTGTCCGGGCCTTTTACAATAGAAACAGAGTCCGTCGTTAAACTGCTGGGATGCTCCTTGGCTGAAGTTATCGTTGCGCTGTTGTGAATAGCTTTGGCTGAAGCCACGAAAAAAGGAACGTGCATTGAATCCACTCCTGTTGGATCCTCTTGTGTACGGCTTGTATTGGTTCCTCTTTCGAGATGCTCGTATAACTGCTGTTCGTAGCTTATTGGCGTCTTCACTATTATCAGCGAGAGGATCGTCAAGATACTCTTGTACGGTATCCCAACCATGTCTGTCTGCAATCTTTAAAATCTTATTTCTTTGGTTTAACGTGTTTATCTCTGACTTGATTAGTTTTTCAATTTCTTGAGTTTTGCCTGCATGCACGAGCGATTCTATATTCTTTAATGTTATTATTCTTTCTGAATTAAAGACAAATTGAATTTTTGTTCCCTCTTGTTTAAACTCGAACTTCTTTGGCTGACAAGCATTTGAATCTTTCAATTCTGTTTTTTCATTAAAGTTATAACTCACGCTAGTAGAAGGTCCCGGAGGTACTGGTTCGGCAGACTGAGTTTAGCGTATTTCTCCCAGAATATCTTCCTTCTGTTGTGCTAGTGCTTTAGCAAGTGATGTATTAAATAACGAAACAGCATCTGCTGTAGAAATATCTTGTTCTTCTTGCAGAATTTTATCGTCAAAATCCAGAACTTGTCCTTGTTCATCATTCATTTCGTGGAACTCGTGTATCACGTATACCCGTAGGTTATAGCGAGACTCGATAATCGAACATGAATGAGTGAGGATATATATAGTATGTGATCACGTGATAAGTATGGAATGCAACGAATTTAATTTTATCAATGCGTTTTTGAAAATCTAGCGATTTTTTCAATGGATAAAATTTTCAAAATGACACACACGGGATCAACCTCCGAACGTAGTCAATGTTTGTCGAGCAGTCAATTCCATCCGCCAAAAACTCCAGCTCCATCTTAGTCCTTTGTGTTTTATGATCGAGGCACCTCTACAGCTCATTCCAAACCATCTCGATTGGGTTGCGTTGCACGGTCTCTGAAGAAAATATAACTTTTTGAAAATCGGAAAAATTAAACAACATGCCAGCTGGCCAGATTGATACTGTTATTCAAAAGCAATTTTAATAACAGGATATAAATTCAGATTAAATTAATTTAATTTAAAAAAAATAATCTAAGGAGCCGCTTGGTTTAAGGAATAACTAAAACCGAATTTATTCGTCGACCATGCTTCCCACCAGTTAATTCTGTTTTCTCTTATCATGAATGCTGCAGTGCACATTGATGTGTGATTTAGATCGTTGTCATGCTGGGAGCGATGTTCCTCCCCGTGGATTTTCTTGGATGAAGGGCATTTAAGTGTCTCACAAGTTGCAGTCAATGTAGAATTCTGGATAAATGATGTCCTAAGATAATGGGATGTGACAGGTTCCTCTTCTTCTGATCGCCGCCCAGACATGAATTTTCAGTTGGTGCTTTGGTTTGGGTTGTACCCGAAGGGAAGATTTTTTTTTCTTCTGTAACTTGTTATTTTGATTTGGTGAAAACTGACGGAACTTTCAACTGAGAATATAACTAAGAATTATTTAAGTTGTCATTTGGTGCAAAAAAAGCAAGACAAAATTCTACTAGCTTAACTATGTTTACGTCTCAAATCATCTGCTCACACAAGAGTTTCGATCGAGTGTGTAAACTCAAAGGCATCAATGGAAAACCTGGTAGTCGACAGCCCGAACATAGTACCATATTCCTTAAGAATTTTATGTAGTCCCGACTGAAATGAGTTAAATTCTTGACGAGAGAGTCTTTGGTAATGTTGGCATCTCTTAGGCTCAAAGAAGTTTTCCTTATAGACATTTTGGGTTCACAATCATCATCAAAAATTCAACATTACACTCATGAGTCCAATGAAAAATTGAGAAATGTTTGAGATGTGTTTTATTTTTATAAATATAACTTGAGTTTATATTCTTAGTTTGAACCAGATTTTATTTGAAAATTACAAGCATAAAGTACAAAAATTAATTAAAGATCAAACAGGATTAAGAAACAAGTTTTTAAAATTATTTATCCGTATTCTATAAATGTGTTTATGTTGTTACAGATCCTTATTGGATAAAAAAAATAACATGGTTTGCTCAAAGAAAATAGATTTAAAATTCTACATGTATGTTGAATTTAGAAAACAACATATAGAAGTAGTGTATAAATAACGTTTCTTTGGCGCGTGTAAAATTTGGCGTCTTGCTTGCTCAAAGGTATGCAACTAATCTTGGCGTAACTTTTTTTTGGCGAACACACAGTTCCATGACATTGTAAAAAAAGAGAAAATTCATTTTCTAGATGATTTTTCAGTGCGATTAATAATCATTTGAATACCGATTTCGACAAAAGTTTGAGTAACCAATACAAGATGAAAGATACATTGTTTAACATCTGACTAATTAGAGCTATTTTTCTTGTATTCTGTTCTTATACGCAGGGTTGAAAATTTAGTGATTAAAATTTTAGCGGGTTCAAAACTGCTAAAATAAGCCAAAGTTATCACCCCTCTAAATGGAGGTCTATCCTTAGGGTGTTGGATTTATGAGGATATGTACGTTGATAACTTCATTTCATATTTCAAAGTTCAATATACTGTGGAAATGCTGATAATGGCAGCATCAATTTCTGAAGACATTTTCCTGACACTTTTCTGAGGAATTTGCTAAACTCTATAGTCTCCACTTCGCCAATAAATCTTCCGTTCTTAGAGTCCTCAGTTTTTTGTTTGTTTGTTTTTTTTTTTGGGGGGGGGTGGGGGTAGGGGGGTGGGTATCGTTTAATTTATTGCATATTTCAAGTTCTTGTCTTTAAATTTGTTACAAACCTTCTGAAAAGCATTCAAGTAAGCTACCATTCTTTTGGCTTATTTCCCTTGCAATTTATATTGAAAAAAAAACAGCTTTACAATTCAGCAAAATTATTCTAAGTTTTGTCCATTTCGTAAAATTTTCAAATTATGACATTGGCGTTGATGTCACAGTTAAACATTAAAATACCATGATTTTCTTGACTTTTACACATGGAATAAAAATGCAGGATTTTATGTTGGTTTGTGTTATAAATATGATAGGTAAGAAAAACATTTAGATTTAAAAGTGTAACATATTTTATGGAACACGCTTTATTTTAACCTATTTTGAAAATCCAATCTATCGAAAACAGAAACGATTAATAGCAGGGTCCTACTGGCGTGATTGTACAATATGAACAGCACAACCGGGTCAGTATTAACGACAATGAGATTTACCTAAAGAACAACGAGCATGTGACATGGGTCTATAAGTTTAAATTATTGAGCTTGGTATCATAATGAACACGAATGTTTTGTATTCTTACAAAAAGAATATAATCAAAATTTGCAAAATCTATATTTAATTACGTTTTTAAAGTAATTGTCATTTAATCAATGACCTCGGTTAAAATTTATGTAATTTAAATGAAAAAAAAGTAAACTAATTGTAATTTGATTATATAGTTTTAAATGTAACTGAACCCATCCCTGGCTCAATGATATGTTTTGATGGTGTACAAATTCAAATATTGCAACCGTTTATTAAAAACAATTTTCTTTCCATTTAATATAAATATTGATATGAATATGAAAAGTATGAGTGAAATTTCTAAACAGATTAACTTTTAACTTAAAGTAAGTTTGCTTAACAATGTATAAAATCTTTTTGAACTTTCTTCAGAACTATTGTTATTTTTTACTTGAAATACATAGGACATTGTGGATGCATCCTTATTCCCGTTGTTCTATCTCTGAAAAGTAAAGGTCTTCAAGGACAGATAGTTCAAAATGTTATTGATGAAACTATTCCTGTTATATTCTTCACGGTAAGACAAATATTTTTAATGCTTTAATTCAATGAGATTTTCCTGTGATGTTCAAGAAAAATTGATGATTCTTAGTCGAAACACCATCAAAGACTATGCTAAAAATTATTTCGTGGGAAAAAAGAAAATGTAGTCGATGGATTTCAAAACTAATATGAACGTTTGGGTTCATTGATCTGTTTTTGTATTTATTTTGTGTTTAATATTAAGGAAATCAATTTTTGTTACAAATATTATTACAAATTACAAATCCATTTGTAAAAACAAAAAAAAATATCGTAAACAGACATAAAAATCAATGCATGACTAGTGGGTTTTTTCCATTCTTTATTGTAGGGAAAATGCACATATGCTAGTGTATCCCTATTTGAGGAAAATGATAAAGTGGACGAATCTGTTCCAAAGCTTGCAACAATTTGCGAATTTGAAATTAAGACTCCCTGGAAAGTAAAACAAATTAACAAACTATTATATTTCAACATTAATAGAAAAACATCATACTATTCTCATATTTTGAGAGATATTGCAGATGCCATTCCCAATTTCGATGCAATGGTGTGTTGCATGTTGATCACTGGTATGTTTTTATTCCTTTTTAGCTCACCTGAGCTGAAAGCTCAAGTGAGCTTTTCTGATCACATTTTGTCCGGCGTCCGTCTGTCTGTCCGTCTGTCTGTCCGTTTGTCTGTCTGTCCGTCTGTCTGTCTGTAAACTTTTCACATTTTCGACTTCTTCTCAAGAACCACTGGGCCAATTTCAACCAAACTTCCCACAAAGTATCCTTGGGTAAAGGGGATTCAAGTTTGTTCAAATGAAGGGCCACGCCCTCTTTCAAGGGGAGATAATTAGGAATTACTGAAAAAATAATGGCATCATTGAAAAATCTTCTTCTCAAGAACCATAGGGTCAGGAAAGATGAAACTCATGTGGAAGCATCCTTAGGTAGTGTACATTCAAATTTGTTCAAATCATGACCCCCAGGGGTAGGGCGGGGCTGCAATGGAGGATCAAAGTTTTACATAGAAATATATAGGAAAAATCTTTAAAATCTTCTTCTTAAGAACAGCAAAGCCATGATTGGTCATATTTATATGGAAGCATCCCCAGGTAGTGTAGATTCAAGTTTGTTCAAATCATGACCCCCGGGGGTAGGGTGGGGCCACAATGGAGGATCAAAGTTTTACATAGAAATATATAGGAAAAATCTTTAAAAATCTTCTTCTCAAGAACAGCAAAGCCATGATGAGTCATATTTATATGGAAGCATCCTCAGGTAGTGTAGATTCAAGTTTGTTCAAATCATGACCCCCGGGGGTAGGGCGGGGCTGCAATGGAGGATCAAAGTTTTACATAGAAATATATAGGAAAAATCTTTAAAAATCTTCTTCTCAAGAACAGCAAAGCCATGATGAGTCATATTTATATGGAAGCATCCTCAGGTAGTGTAGATTCAAGTTTGTTCAAATCATGACCCCCGGGGGTAGGGTGGGGCCACAATGGAGGATCAAAGTTTTACATAGAAATATAAAGGAAAATATCTTCTTCTGAAGAACTGCAAACCATGATTAGTCATTTTGATATGGAAGCATCCTCGGGTAGTGTAGATTCAATTTTGTTCAAATGATGACCCCCAGGGGTAGGATGGGACCCAATGGGGGATGGAAAGTTTTACATAAGAACATATAGAAAAAATATTTCTTCTCAAGAACAGAAAAGCTATGTTTAGTCATATTGATATGGAAGCATCCTCAGGTACTGTAGATTCAAGTTTGTTCAAATGATGACCCCTGGGATAGGGAGGAGCCACAATGAGGGATCAAATTTTTATAAAGGAATATATGGGAATTTTTTTAAAAAATCTTCTCAAGTACAACAAAGCCATTTGTTATTTTGACATGGAAGCATCATCAGGTAGTTTAAAATTCAAGCCCCCCCCCCCCTGGTCTTTTCAATACTGAACCGATTGTGCTTTTGCCTAGCCAATGTGCTATCTTTTTAGCTCACCTGAGCTGAAAGCTCAAGTGAGCTTTTCTGATCACCCGTTATCCGTCGTCCGTCCGTCCGTCCGTCTGTCTGTCTGTCCGTCATTCCGTCTGTAAACTTTTCACATTTTCAACTCCTTCTCAAGAACCACTGGGCCAATTTTAACCAAAGTTGGCACAAAGTATCCTTGGGTAAAGGGGGGTTAAAATTGTTAAAATAAAGGGCCAAGTCTCCTTACAAAGGTGGGGTCATTAAAAAATCTTCTTCTCAAGAACCATTGGGCCAAAAAAGCTGAAACTAATGTGGAAGCATCCTGGGATAGTGTAAATTATAAATTGTTAAAATCATGACCCCCGGGGGTAGGGCGGGGCCACAATAGGTAATCCAAGTTTTACATTGAAATATATAGGAAAAATCTTGAAAAATCTTCTTCTCAAGAACCACTGGGCCAGAAAAGCTGAAACTTATGTGGAAGCATCCTGGGGTAGTGTAGATTCTAAATTGTTCAAATCATGACCCCCGGGGATAGGGCGAGGCCACAATAGGAAATACAAGTTTTACATTGAAATATATAGGAAAAATCTTCTTAAGAACCACTGGACCAGAAAAACTTAAACTTATGTGGAAGCATCCTGGGGTAGTGTAGATTCTAAATTGTTCAAATCATGCCCCCGGGGGTAGGGCGGGGCCACAATAGGTATTACAAGGGGGAAAGTCTGGTAATGAACAGCATGGCCAAAGTTACTCAGGTGAGCGATGTGGCCCATGGGCTTCTTGTTAAAATTATAATTGAAATTTTACAAAGAAAAAAGGAACTCGGGAACTCTTGCAGCAGCTGTTAGAAAGCTTAAAGAATTTTGACAGCTAGAAGGAAAAAAAATATAACAAATACATGTATATGATAAATGGTTATATCAATTAAAATTATTTAATTTTGTTGTATCATATTCAGTGTCTACGGCTGTAGAAATTCCAAAAACAACCAACGATTTCAAGGTATGTCGTAAAATTATATATACCACTTTATATAAACATCATTTAGTTTATAATTAAATTGCACTTTTTCGTTGATTTAAAAAAAATACCCCGGTTATTTGTTACATGTTAGGTTTCAAATGGTCTTTAATGCGTTTCATTTTTTTATGTGAAGAAGTTTAGATACTTTTAAAAATATTTTTTTTTATTTTTTTGATAATATAGTTTTGATATTCTAGCGATTCATAGTTGAAAATTTTCAATATGCATACATATTGTATTTTAATTGGAAATATTGCACTTTTGGTCAAACGTCATCAGATTCAATTCATGTCAAACGCAAAAGAGCGAGTACCTAGGATTAAATATACAAATAAATTGGTGATGATAAGATTATTGACATCTAGATGTTTTGTATATAATTTTCCAGAAACATTGAATAGAACTTATATTGGGGGATATTTTTCACACTCCCAATGACACCTGTGGGAGAAAAAAAAAATCTCCAATTTTGCAAGGACTTTGTCCACCAGCCTGCTCCCCTTCAGAGCTTTTTTTGTGCACCGATCAAAAATAAGATAGGAAAGAATTGTATTTGGTAAGACAGTTACCCACAATGGGAATGAAATTGAAAAAAAAAACTTACAGGATAAGAAAAAGCGTCCATCTATCATTCAGAAACCTAAAAGTACCTACATATTCACAAAACAAAAACAAAAACACAAACCACAAAACACACAAACAAACACACACATATTAATGTCAGAACGACATAATTTGAGGGATTTTATTGTTCTTGTTTTTTATTGATTTTTTTGTGAAGAGTTTTATTCCCTTTCAATGAAAACAGTAAAATCTCAATATTAAGGTATTTTATAGATTCTGAAAAATATAGAAAGAATTTTACAGAAATTTGAGGTCTCCACCAAAATAAAACAAAAATGTATTCTTCAGATTTTGTGTTTGTGTGTTTTTTTTTAAATCTGATCTGGGCTGTCAAATACTAAGGTGCACGCGGTTTATGATAATATAAAACTTGTATTATAATGGTCTTACGATCATTAGGCGTTCTTAATTTCAAACTTTTGAGAGGTTTCCTTTACAGATCTTATAAAGAAATTCTATATAAACATTTTAGTTAAAAAAACATAGCCTTCTAGCATGGCACGCTAGTTTTTTTGGTCGAAGTCAAGCAGGTGTTTGAAAGTCAAGTGCACGACCTATCACTCCGGCTTAAATAACAGTATATAAAAGATGCAGTCCTTGAATTTTAATGAATCTGGTGAATAAAGGAAAATAATGTATACTTTCTCATCTCATAAAGAAATTAGCCCCAGTCCAATGTAAAAATGCCCGAATCGAGAGTGGAGATTCAGGAATGAATTTTCGTCAGCCATTTTTTTGACACCTATACATATTCCTACATTTTTGTGCAGATTAATTTGGATAAATGATCTTTTAAACAAACAATCATTTACTGTAGCTCTTTGTATGCCTAATTAGCAATTAGAGAATATATATAAATTTCGTCTAAATGAACATTTTTTTAACTTGTTAGCTCACCTGAGGCGAAGGCTTCTGATCAAAGAGTGTCCGGCGTCCGTCTGTCGTCTGTAGTCCGTAAACTTTTCACATTTTCGACTTCTTCTCAAGAACCACCTGGCCAATTTCAACCAAACTTGCCACAAAGCATCCCTGGGGGAAGGGGATCAATGTTTGTTCACAAGAAGTGCCGCGCCCCTTTTCAAGAGGGGATAATTTAAAAAATCGTAAAGATTTGGTGGCATCTTTTAAAAATCTTCTCAAGAACCACTTGGCAAGAAAGGATGAAACTGATGTGAAAGCTTCATTACATACAGTGGATTCAAGTTTGTGGCAGGGCCACCAGAGGGGGTCAAAGTTTTATAAAGGAATATATAGGAAATGTCTTTATAAATCTTCTTCTTCAGAGCAGCAAAGCCATGATTAGTCATATTATAATAGAAGTATCCTCAGGTAGTGTAGATTCAAGTTTGTTCCAATCATGATCCCTTGGGGTAGGGCAGGGCCACAACAGGGGTTAAAGTTTTACATAGTTTTATATATGTGTTAAGGGGCATTTGAGTTAAACGCATTGAAACCTCAAATAGTGGATTGACTTGACAACCCCTGCAATGGACTAGCCAACTATATGTTATACAAGGCAAAGCTTTGGGAAAATCAGGCATTCAGAGGTAGCTGAAGAAGTTGGATACTGAATCAGCAATAAAGAATTTAAGATATTCTATTCCTAATAGCAACAGATTCAATGAAATTGAATACATAACAGATGTGTAGGTGTATTTATTACTATTAGCATGTAAGGGTGGGGTGTGTCCTAATTTATGACCTTGAATTTTGGTAAGGGTTATCTCCCTCTTGTTTCAATTAATAAAAAAAATCAATTAAAAAATCAATTAAAAAAATAATTATCTATTTAAAAAAGTCGTTTTCAATTGTCATTCGATTTCTAATGTTTAATGCATCTTTCCACCACAGTATTTATTGATTTTCTTATTATTTTGAAATTTTTATTTAAAAAAAATCGCTTGTCCCCATAGACGTCAATGCAATTTTGTTGTTTGATTACTGCTTAGTTAACTTTTTTGAAACTTTTCTTGCTTTATCTTTTTCCACTGTGAAATGCTTGTACATCGGAAATATCTTTAGAATGTTCTTCTCAAGAACAAATAAGCCATTATTAGTCATTTTTATACAGCTCTAAGCAACCTTAGGTGTAGTAGAATCAAGTTTGTTCAAATCATAAGGGCACAACAGAGGGTCAATTAAGTTTTGCAGAGAAAAAAATATAGGAATCATCTTGAAAAAATCTTCTGCTCAAGAACAGCAAAGCCACGATTAGTCATATTATTATAGAAGCATCCTCAGGTAGTGTAGATTCAAATTTGTTCAAATGTAGGGTTGGTAGGGTGGGGTCATAATGAGATTTACTTAGGAAAGCATAGGACTGATTGTATGTTGTTTTACGTCCTGTTCGAGAATTTTTCACTCATATAGAGACTTCACCATATACCGGTGAAGGGCTTCAAATTTAGACCTTTACTCGGCACTCAGGGTCATTGAGCAGTGAGGGATCTTTATCGTGCCTAAGCCTGCCGTGACATGGTTATTAAGGTCTCATCCGAAGGACCCGCAACTTTCACTTCAAAGTGTCGAATCGACTTAGGTCAGACGCGGCTGGGGCTTGAACTCACGACCTTCCAATCACGGAGCGAGAGCTTTGCAGAATGAGCTACCATGTCGGTGGAAAACATAGGGGAAAAACTTTAAGATTCTTCTATTTAAGAACAGCAAAGCCATGATTAGTGAAATTGATATGGAAGCATCCTGAGGTAGTGTAAATTAATGCCCCCCCCCCCCCCCCCGTTCAATACTGAACTGATTTCTGCTTCTTCCTAGCCAATGAGCTCAGGTGAGCGATGTGGCCCATTGGCCTCGTTTTGAAAACCCAAGAATAACTTGGATTGTTATTTGTTTCTTCGCTACATGTACAATATCTAGCCAAATTTATTTATTTTTTTCCATTTTTATATCTCATTGAAAAATGCGTTGATCGAAAAGTTCTTTATAAATAAAGTATTGTGTACAAGGCAGTAATTAAAGCTTTAAAGAAAATAAGAAAATGAAAGCTGCATAGAAATAGATAAACATACAAGAAAAAGGAGAGTTAAATAAAAATAGAAAAATCAGATATTTGCATTTGAGACATTTAAAAACAAAAATAAAAATTATAGGGGTTTAAAATTCAGGAAAAGCAGTCTAAAAAAGTGTTCTGATAGCAATTTTTCAAAACATCCACACTTTGTGCCAATTTTATGCGTATTGGAAGTTCATTCGCATTTAGCCATGAACCATGAAAAATAGCTTCATCACAAAAAAATCTATTATTTTTTTTCAAAAGGAGATCTTGCTTTATAACAGTATTTAAATAGAAAAATGCAAGGGGAATTCCGAAGGTCCCTTATTGGTAACGTACCATCACGTCAAAGGGCGATAGAAATGAACTTATGCGATTACACTGTACCGATGTATGGATAAGGGACTTGAAACTGAATAAATGGGATTAAGAATTACCAAGGTCATAATCAGTTTACGAATGTATGCAGTGAAGTTAAAGTGTCCTATGGAAATATCGGTAAATTTTTGTTATAGAAATATAGGGAATAGAAATAATGATAAATTTATAAAAGAAAATGTAAATTCTAACTCGTAATTGATCGTGTCGACAAAAAAAAGGGGGGGTTCGTAACTTCGATTTTTGACTTATTCAAAGAATACAGAACTCATCAAAAATTTGCTACATGTAGTCCTAAATGTGATTTTTTGAGAGTAGAATTGAAAAAAAAAAATTACTCAAAAGTGGGAAATCTGCTGAAAGGGCAAATATTTCAGTATAACATATATAATTCAACCCCTGCATTCCCTATCAAACAATAAACAAAATATACATGTAAAACATATACGATACAAATTTTGATTCACCAGATGCGCATTTCAACAAATTATGTCTCTTCAGTGATGCTCAGGCTAAACGTTGAAAATCCGAAATATTTAAATATAAAGAATTGGAAGAGCTGAAAAAAAGTGCCAAAAACTCATCAAATGAAACATAAATATACTGTATTTGTTGT
This sequence comes from Saccostrea echinata, assembly GCF_033153115.1. Lineage (NCBI taxonomy): Eukaryota > Metazoa > Mollusca > Bivalvia > Ostreida > Ostreidae > Saccostrea > Saccostrea echinata. The sequence goes on from NW_026889782.1 coordinate 21,517,528, forward strand.
TCGTAGTATATCTCTACTGCATGAAATGACTAAAGGTAGAAATATTTGCTTATACTAAATCACAATTTTGAATATGTACATGTGTGTATCTACAAAGAAAGTACATGTGCATGTAACATCTAGATAAACTTTTACATCTTGATTCAACTTTCAAACGCATGCGAGAAACCCAGAAGCCTGATAGTTAGAAAGTTAATGGGGACTGATCAGTATGCAGACTGTAGATCTGTCTTTGCAAGGTTACATCCCTTCACTAATAATCTTTTTAACAGTATGTTAATCCATGTCTGAACATGACGAATCAGAGTGTACATAATCATTAATGAATATATAATGAACGTCAAGCATCATGAATAAGCCTATATTTAGAATTTGATTTAAGATAACACACAAAGAACTAAAATTGTAGTTTCGAAACAAGTAGCCACATAGCTTTATCTAATAGTTCATACATAATTTGTTTCTCAATTTGTTCCGCATTTTAAAACCTGACTGACAATTGTCAATGTCACATCCCTTGACCCTGAAGAGGTGTCAAAGCAGTGATTAGCCATATTCTTTATTTTTTCAAGGGGGTGGGGGGGGGGCAGAGCATTATGAGCCTGAGAATAGCAAACAAAATCTACAATTAGTAAAGTCGCACGATTCCGTATTAAAGAAGAAAGTACGTTAAGTACCAAACTCGGCCCTGTCCCCAAATCTGATGAAGATTTTTTTGAAACATGTCTAAGATGTCCTCTTTTTAATTCAGCTTAATTTTTGTAATTATCTCAAATCAATATTCCTACAAAGCCATCTGAATATAGATAGTTTTTTTGGAAAATAACACTATGGCGTTATGACGTCAACCTAGCGACGCCACGCAAGTACGAGGGTTGTCAACAGTTACTGTGAAGCGCCTTTCTCTTTCATGACTTTACCAACTCAAAGTTTCTGTTCAGATTTTTACAGATAATCCATTTTCCCATAGACCGCCCTTGTCTGATACAGAGTTTTAATCATTCGAACACAGCCTCTATCATTTATACACTTATGCACAAATCGCTTTTGACATTTGCTCCCTACAATATTTTCAGAGTTTATTCTGAAGATTTCCAGAGTACAACACAAAATTTTGTTATATCTTTGAAAATTAGTTTCTATATAAATCTATACACATTTCCAATGTTGTACTGAGCGGTCATAAAAAATCGATGTTTGGCTGCGGAGTAAGATATTTGACTTGTCGAAGAGAAATTGAACCGCTTACATCAAAATTGTGGGCGGGATCAACTAAATCTCATTTGTATTCGTTGGTGTTCGACAGTGACGGAATTAACCAAGTTTAACCGCAGTGTGGTTTAAGTAAATTTACATCATGGAAGCAAGCACAAGTTACAAAGGTATAACAAAACATTTATTGACTGTGTTCTCGGGTAAAATGCGTTTTGTCGACCCATCGATTGGTTAAATAACGGCCTCTGAGAAACAGTTTGGTTTTTGGGTCCGACAATTATACGTACAAATGAAAGATTAATGTATATGTTTTTAAAACAAGAGACATATAGAGAGGGGGGGGGGAGGGAGAGAGAGATGCGTAACGCATATTTAATAGTGCGTTTATTATAAATTTCCGGTTATTCTAATTCAAGCAAAATTTAGATTTTTAAAAGCTAGACAATACATGTATATTTATGCGAATTACTTGGTTTGTTTTTAAGATTGCATTAAAACTTCTAACAGTATTTTATAGAATGTCAGATTCCCTATAAAATTTTATGAGAAAGCATTAAAGATATTTTCGAAAAGTATTTGAAATTTTAATTAATAGATAACATTGATAGGGAAAATCCCCAGCCCATCTTTTCCAACGATTCGCGACGTCATTCACGAATTTACCTAAACAAAATGTGCTTAAAACGTTTCTGTCTTCTCATCTGAAAATTTTTCAAAAACTGCAAAAAGTACTGTCATTTCATTAATAATTTTATATGACACTGGATGGTCCTTCTCAAATGCAGGAATCAAGTATCAACCCCCCACCCGTTTACAAGCTAGTAGAGATGCAGCACTTTCTATCGCATTTTCTTTAGCAACTTATTGAGGCTTTTTTTTCACCAACTTAGTATAGCTTTTCCAAAAAAAAAGAAAATAATAAATAATAAATAAATAAATAAATAAATAAATAAATAAATAAATAAATAAATAAATAAAATAAATAAAAATAGATATGTGTAAACATTTACTTTCTTTGAAGAACACTTTTACGATCTTTTACGTACATATAATTATAGATAAATACTGTTGCTTGAAGTTTCGCTCAATATGAGAGCCTATCTTTAAGTAAGTATTGTAAGCCTTCGATACCAAACCTATGGATTGATTGATTGTATGTTGTTTTACGTCCCATTCGAGAATTTTTTACTCATATAGAGACGTCACCATATACCGGTGAAGGGCTTCAAATTTTGACCTTTACTCGGCACTCAGGGCCATTGAGCAGTGAGGGATCTTTATCGTGCCAACGCCTGCCGTGACACGGGGCCTCGGTTTTTAAGGTCTCATCCGAAGGACCCGCAACTTTCACTTCAAAGTGCCGAGCGCATGGCGAAGGAACAGTTGCTACCCATTTTTGATCTACTTAGGTCTGTCGCGGCCGAGCCAAACCTATGGAGAGAAAGATCAAAGGCATTTATGCCTGCTTTTCAATCCATTTAAGATAGAGCGCTCGCTCCGTAATCGGAAGGTCGTGTGTTCGAATCACGGCCGTGACTGACCTAAGTCGATAAAAAAAGGTAGCAACTCTTCGTCAAGCGCTCGGCACTTTGAAGAAAGTTGTGGGTCTTTCGGATGAGACCCTAAAAAACCGAGGCCCCGTGTCACGGTAGGTTCAAACTTTTTTCAATTTTTTTTTTCACAATTTTCCCTCCAATATACTAAATTCCTAAACTTTACCTGTGTTACAGTAAAAAGAAGGGGGGGAGCCTTTCAATGAACATTTTCAAAGTTTGGGAAAAAATGGGAAAGGGCCCTGCTTCCCTGATTCTTCGTGCCTGATAAATAACTTGTTTTCAGATTGTCCACACTGACAGATAATTTTGTTCCACAGTACTTATATTTAATTGTGTGATACACATACCCCGCCGTAATGGGGTGAACGAATTTAATGACAGGTAACCTTGCTGAAAAGTGAACCCCTCATCCGATACAGGTTATTACTATCATTCATTCTACATATACCAGAGTTGTAATTCTTATCTGTCGATGATCCAGTGAAGAAGACTGGAATGAGAAAGCAAATTAAAAAACTTCAACGACGTCACCCATTGTTATTGGTCTACTTATATTTCACCGATTCAACCATCACTAGTTGGATATTTAAAGATCCAACTGGCCATCAGTTGGATATTCAAATATCCAACTGCCTATCGGTTGGATATTTAAATATCCAACTGTGCATACTAACATAATTAAGCAATGAACAAAAGAGAAAAAAGAGTTGAAAATGTATTTCCAATGCACATAAAAAACAATTACTCCGAATTTGTCACACTATTAGAACTTATGTCCAATGCACACGGAATTTTAATCACTTTTTTCACACCATTAGAATTGTGTTAAAAATGTACTTTCCATGCTCACAAAATTATTAAAATTCCTCCGAATTTTGCACATTATTATCAATAAAATATCCAATACTTATCCGATGGTATTTTAACAGAATGTTTCCAGTCTTAAATTTTGAAAGCATCACTTTTTGACATGCTTATGAATACATTTTCACCTTGAACCTTAATCCACATCACTCCCTGTTGCTGAATGTTATTTCAAGGATGCGTTAGTAGTAAATCCTCTCAGATTTTCAAGGTTCGTCTCTGTTCTCATACTTTTCAAGCGTACCTCCCAAAACAATTTAAGAAATTGACACCCCATCTATTTTTTGTCACCCTTTTTATTGCAAATCTTGATATGGAATATTTTCAAGGCAGGTTCCGCATAAAACCGACAATCTTTTCATCTGTTATAGCACTACTAGAAGTATTGTCCGAATGGAGCTCCGTAAGATTCCAACACTTTTCCCCAACAAATCATCATCTTACATGTAATTATAGATTTCCAACCTTTTATAAAAATTTTGTAGTTTTATTCTGCCTTCAGGACAAAAGTATTCAAAACACTATCTGAACCTCTCTAAATTTACATTGGATTTAAAACTATTCTTCATCTGATTCCATGACTGTTAAGAACAATAGAAAGGTTTGAAATGACATTAGCACCATGCGGTTTCATGCTCACTAGTCCATGAATAAAAGGGGTGTTCGATTAGGCTATTGTATTGTGTCACTGTTGGATATCTGAATGGGCTAGATCCCATTGTATTACAGCAAAGTTGGATATATGAATGGGTAAATGTTTCTTTGGGGTCCAAAGTGGGGAAGTTTTTTAAGTAAGATAAATAACTCGATAGTGTTGAAGAGTTTAGAGAAAACATGTTTTCTCTAAACTATTCAACACCTCCTCGTTATTTATCCATTACATAGATGTTTAAAAATGATACCTTATTTCTTAATTGCATTCGGGCGTGAATTGGCCAAACATATTGACTTCTTTTCTGCTTAAAGGAACCTTCCCTTTAAGCAGAAAAGAAGTCAATATTTTTCCCAATGTTCCCAATGATCCTTGTAGGGTCTGCGTAGTAAGGCTATTTGGTTTAGAAATCAGTTGAAAATCCTGAAGATGAGGACGAGATACACCCCAACGAAACTTTCCTTTAAATTGCAGCTCCGTATATTCATAGTGAAAGAGACAGAAACTGCTTTTATCATATTTGCTGAATAAGAGATTGATTATTTGGTGTATTCAAGGTATTCCAGCACTCCCTGGTCCTCAAGTTCCTGATTACTGATCATTTCCTGCATGATTGCCGCATTACCATAGCCCCACTGTTCTATGGAGAGTTTTTGAAAGTCACGATCAAGCTTTTTGTTATGGATGTATTCTGTTAACTATGCTGAGGTGACAGTCATTTTTCCAGAACTTATCTGGTTTTATTCATCACAATAAACATTTTTTGTTGACCCCTACTATCTAACCGCATTTTGATTCTTTGTTTGTCTTCTGAAAAGATATTAGGAAAAGTTAAGAAATATTCCAGGTCATACGTTTTCAGAGAAAGAAATCTCCCATTCATTGTATATGAAAAATCTCAAGATCTGATTTCCGTCATATTTTTAATGTCTTGACTGTTGAAAACATGCGCACTAAATCATATCTTTCTACTTCGTATTTTGTTTCAACTAATGAATTATTAATCAAGAAATGAAATTGAATGAACATTTCATTTACAAATGCTTATATATAAATTCAATAAATTGTTTCCACAGAAGACAATTTTGATATTTAAAAAGAATATCGGTTTGCTCTTAATTATGAGGGTAGGGATAAAAATCCTGAAAGGACTTGGCAGGAAAAAATCAAGTATGACAATACTGATATCAATTCAATTATGTTTAAATCAATATGTGACACTTGTCATCTTACTAGAAAAATATTTTTGAAATCGTGTTGCTTTAATAGCATGCATATTTGTAAACTAAATGAATATTTTAAGACATATGTATAGTCATCCTGCTTTTCATAGGAATAATTTTTAGAATTTAAGATCAGGAAAAACCTGTAAAATCGTAGCCTATTCAGTAATGACATGTCTTTTTTATAGCAACAATAAAAATACACGTATTTACTGAATGATTTAGGAAATACATGAATTTTCTGATTTCTCATATCTACTGTAACATGTATACATGTATTTATATACTTCGAAAATTTCTTTGATTTAAGACATCAAGGTACACATATTATACTAATATCATAGTGAGAAATTAAATGTTTTGATCCTTAATTAAATTTGTATTTATTTTAAATAGGAAAATTATTCAAATGCACTTACTATGTATCTGCTGAAGAGAGAAAAATGGATATATCCTATAGATCTTACAGATAACTTCTTCAGTCATCGCTCCATTGAGTATATTTTTGAAAAGGTAAGTGTTTGACATACATCTGTCTACCTTACCAGACTATAATAAGGAATTAATGTAGTTAACTCTAACTTTGAAATAGCTTATTCATTGACTGAAAAGTGTAGATTTAGAATCAATATTTTTTTTTCTAAATAATGTCTAGATTTACAACTTTTGATGAATGAGATCTTTATGTCAATATTAATGAAGACTCTATATTGTTCCTGGCTTATCATGCGCAAGAGGTCTTGACCAGATTCATCAGACATAGAACTATTAACACGATGTTCATTTCAGTGTTATTTTTCACTTTTGTCATCCATTATCTGTGGAAGACCTGTAATTGGCACATTTGGCCATTGTGATACCCTTTGTGAGTGAGAAGCAACTTAGCACAGGACCTCAATTCATATTATCAGGTTCTCATTTGTAGGAATCGAACCTGCATCATAAGGATCAAAATCCTTTTGCTGCCAAAAAAAAAATACCGGTTGATAGTTGGTGCTCACTCCTCTATGGCACCTGATCCCAATTCTTTTTTCAGAAGTCCATGTTACCTCTGCGCACATTTTGTATTGTTAAATTGGAGTTTTGAGCATGATTACTGCTCGTTATCTTCACAATTCATCAAAATACAACGCTTTGGTGCTCACCATAAAAAGGTCGGGAAGAATGAGATGCCGATCCCAGTGGAATGAATTCATACCAAATATCTGTATATCTGGAACTAATGTGTGTGTGTGTGTGTGTGTGTGTGTGTGTGTGTTGTTGTTGTTGTTGTTGTTGTTTTTCATCATCTAAAAATCAATCTGTCCACGGACGCTTTAAGAAAAAAAAATTGGGATGGCATTAATTAACCTCTCAGTAGCGAATATGTGAAATTAAGTGCGTCATTAGTGCAATTAATTCATTGTTTTGGAATATATTGTATTCTGTTCATTGCAGACTTTAAAGAAAGAGTTTGAGAAGGGCCTTTGGTTAGATTTAAAGAAAGCAACAAAATATGCCTACCAACCACCAGTTTGGAATCCTGAGGGTAAAATCTTTAGAAGAATGTATCTTAACTATATTGGTGGAATATCAAATGTTAGTACACTTCGATGCAGTGTGTGCAGTTTGTGGGAATGCTATTTTATAAGTACATGTACCATTAAATAAATAAATAACGTGTACATGTATTTTATGAAAATAAAGACTTATGATATCCATTCCTGATTGCAAGAATTCCACGTGCATTTGTATATACTACTGTGATTTGTTGTGGTAGCAAAATGAATTTGATGGGGAGTAAAATGATAATAATCATCTTAAATCCGTTGTTTATTTCAGTGTAATTGATGAATGTATTGCAAAAAAAAGTAACAGCTGTTATACCTTTTATTTTTTTTAGAAAAAATGCTGGTCATCCAAGAGAGTGACTTCTTCGGTTTTGTTTTTCTTGCTTTGCTGACAAGAAAACTGTACAGAGGGGCAATGCAGTTTTTAAAAACAGGATACGTACGTAATGCGTTTTTTGAAGATTTAAATGCATAGAATCAAATCACACTTCAATCAAACACGTAAAAAGAGTGAAGAAAGAAGTTTTCATTACGTATAATTATTTAATGATTATGGTGTTTCAATTCATATCAATAGGTGCGCATTCATTACATCCTCATTGGTTGTGTGATTCTTAGAAATGCAGCAGATGACTGGAAGTCAAATGAAGTGGACAAAGAAAAATTGCTTGCTCTGAAAAAGTAAACCATTCTTTTAAATGATATAAAAAACTTTGCATAATAAAATTCCGTCACAAAAAACAAACAAAATCATTTGATATAAAAGCCAAAGAACAATTAACATATCGCATTCAATGCTTTCCTTTTGCTTTATTTCATTTACTTTTGTGTCTAATTATCTTATTTTTCTCCTCTTAATGTTTTTATATATATATATTTATAGCAAATTGTCCATTCATGCACTTCGTATCCTTAGCTGCATCCATGAAAACGATAAGGAAACTGACAGGGTTAAAAGACTGGCACTAGAACACAATCGGAAGGAGCATGCCATTTTTAAAAAGAGAATTGGTAAAAAGATTCAACATGCTGGCAGGCTGCTTCTGAATCATGGTTATCTAGAGGATGGAATTCGGACAAATAACAAGATATTTCTAGAAAATGTTGTGGTCAAAAACATACTGAACCACATGTGGTATGGGGGAGTACGTTTAAATGCGCAAAGAGTAAGCATCTGATATCATCAATCGATTTGAAAAGTAAAAAGTAAATTTGTTTTGTACACCTTCTCACGTTTGTTTATGTGAAAAGGCATCACTTTTTCGAGCTCAAAATGTTAAAATTCTACTCAATTCTGATACTGACTTGCCTCTGAATTTCTTATTTTGTTTCTTTTTATCATATAAAGGTTATGTGCTTCCTGTTATTGACAGTTTTTCACTTTATTTTCTTGCCAATTTTGATGGTAACAATGGATGCAAGACCCTTCAAGTGGTAAATATGCTTAAGATATTCTATGTAATAATTCAATATTGGTTATAAATTGACTTTTGACATAGTTCTGTTTGTTGAAGAGATGAATAAAATTGGTCTATTTTACATTAACTATACTCGCGCTTTCTAATGTCCGTCTGTCCGTCAGCCTGTGACACTTTCTTCTTTTTTTCAAACTCCTCTTTTATTTTAAGCAGTAACCAACAAATCTACTGGAATAGGATAGAAGGCTTTGGAATTTTTAATTTTAGCCTGAAGACCAAACGGGGGTAAAAAAAAAATGACGTTCTATCTACAAAAATCTGGTACCCTGAACTTCTTTTACATTTTCCGAGTAACCAAATCATCTGTTTGAAGATGATTGGTGGCGTGCTGTAGATGTGCAAGAAGGTTTCAGAATTTTCATTTTCACCCTAGGGTTATTGTGGCTGAAAAATGACTGGTTTCTACATGAACCTGGTTCCCAGAACTCCTCGTACATTTTATGCAGTAACCAAATCATCTGTTACAAGATGATTGCTTGAGTCCTTAGAAGTGCAACAAGGTTTCGGATTTTTCATTTTCACCCTAGGGGTCAAATGGGGGTCAAAATGACGTTTTTTCTACAAAAAAACTTGTTCCAAGAACTCCTCTTACATTTCAAGAAGTAGTCAATTCATTCTTTGGATGATAAACGGTGATATACTTAAGATGTGCAATCATAACAACTTATTTTAAGAGTCTTAGAATCTACCTCTTTTATCTTTATCTTTTAAATGTATTAAATGTCTCTCTGAGAAAGAAATTGGGACATTCTGAAAGAAAATGTGCTACTTTGGATGTTTGCATATTAAGTTAGAATATAAATCAGATTTGGTCTCAAATATAACTATATTTACTAATTTTGATTCAGTTTCTAAAATAATTGTTTTCAATGAATATAATCGAAATTGGTTTCTATGTTATTTTATAGGTTCTATCGGCAATACAAAGTCCCTTTTATGAAAGTGTGTCTGAACATGGTTAGTATTCTAACAAAATTTTATCGGGGATATAAAAATCAATTTATACATGAATAAATCCTTTTTATGTTTATCTTCACAGAGTTTTTCATTTACAATGTTTCTTACAAAAGAAATTCAAAAATATCATTTCTGCGTTAATTCTCCTTACTTGTACGATGTATGACGAATAGGTAGAAGTATTTACATATTTCTCTGCTTTCTCCGCAGAGGTTCATTTGAGAATTTGATAAACAGTCATTGCTGTCATGTTTTTTTCAAATTGAAGGTTTTTGTGTTTAATTTTTCCTTAAGTAATTTCAATGACATTTTAGTTTGGATAGTTTTGCAGTGGTTCTTTGGTTTCCAATGCATTTTGTCGATCAACGTAAATGTATATTTTAAAAAGTTTTTACGTGGTAACACTATGTTTATGTTACATCCAAATATTCTTGTCAAAATCTGCATTGCATTATAATGTCATAGTAACCTGTATGACGTGAACTTTAGATATAATGATTACCTTATATTTCATTTATAAAATTATTTGAACTCCCAAAAACGATATGAAACATGCAAGAAAATAATTTAAATACAGTCTTGTCATTTTCTGGTTCTATAAAGTTAATGAAGTATTTGTCCCGGTGTTAAATATCTTACATAAATGTTAATAAAATGTTTGACGAGTCATGACATGTAAACATATACACTGTACGTGAATTGAGAGTTAAGAAACAGAAAATTTGAATATCCTATGTGTTGAGGTCCACGCACAAAATATATGTGGAGTTAAACCGGATGCCATGGGCTTACGTCAGGCTACGCACGCGCGAGAATGCTTAGAGAGTTCGCCTCTAAGACAACTTGCCCTTAGAACAATTCGCCCTCTTCGAATTAGAAGGGAAACCTCGCTCTAAAATATGTACATCGTATTTATGTATTCTTTGGCGTTACCAAGATCTGAATTTATCTTTCATACACATATCGTTATATACAAACTACATTCTATGGTACAAGCATTTTAAATAAGGAGGAAGAACTTATAGAGATAGCGTAACAGCTTGATAATGTTGAAGTAAAAATACTAGGTTTTAAAAGATAGTCTACCATATTTACCGGCATTAGTTTTCTACACCAAGGTTCGCAAAATAATTTGATAGACAACAATCCAAATATATCTTGATAAAGGCTGTAACAATGTTTTTCCATGTGGGGGAGAAGGAGAAACATAAAAAAAAAGTCTGCCTACTACAGATCTGTGCTACACGTGTTCCATTTATCTTTCCAATTATAGGATATCTTCCGTATAAATTTAGTACAGATGTCAAGTCCCAGCCGTTATGCATTACATGTATCGAAATAATCCGATTTTTAAAAATGACAAAACTATAGGCCAATCGGGAATAAAATTTAACAACTTGTCTATGAAAGTATAATCACTCAATGTAGACAGATCATTGTATAAAATGTTAACGAAAGGTAAACCTTTCAGAGTAACCAATGAACTCGTCCATGGATGCATTGACGGTCGTTGTAACAAAAATAGATATGGGGTACCCCATATCAAAGATATTCTTTTAAACTACTCCAATTTTCACTAAAAAAAATGCACATAGAAACTGGTGTATAGTTCCTTATGTCTGTAGCAAATACCGTCACCAGTCTAAGCGTCACTAGCAAACAGTGCACACACCTGTGCTTGCAAGACCAAATAGCCTAGGTCTACACACGTGCGATGATATTGTCAATCGCGTCTTCTCAGACCTTCTGGCGAGCTCGGAAAAACACGTTTCATTGCCGAGAAGTTACGATTGCAGGTGTTGTATATTAACCATTCCGTTATTAAAAAAGAGACAGAGAAAAAGACACACAAAAACACAAAATTAATCTTTTAGGTGTTTTTAAATTGATCGAGTTAATCGCAATAACTTAGCATCGTTTTAGATAACGCGAGACCTTTTAGTGCAGAGACCCTATATAGTGCTCCTTTACAGAGTTTTTGAAAAAAGGGGGTTCTAGGTCACACCGCAGGCACTTTCATTCAAGCTCGTAGCTACAGTTTCAAAGGGGGTAACCTCCAAAAACAGTTGAAAAGCAGAAATAAATAGATAAATTAAAATAACCTCTGCACCATACTGTAAAATCCTATTTCGGGGTGGGGTGACTTCGTCTTACTTTCTGGTACATTTTGATTTTCTGTATTTTGAAACTTCCCGCAACAAAACGTGCGGGGAAGCTTCCAATGCAAATTAAAACTTATATATTCAATTTTAAACAAAAGATTTTTTTTTAAAGAAAAAGTGTGCCCCCCTCCCCAATATACTAAGGGGACATTTTGAACCTTTCTCTTCATTGATTAAAATAACCCGATAATATAAGGAGATAAATATTCCCTTATGCATACTCCCTTTCATGACTTTTTTATGCACACTTCTTAAAGTTAGGTCGCCAGCGTGGCGCAGTGGTTAGAGCGTCTGCTCTAGAGTCGCGAAGTAAGGAGTTGATCCTTACGTCGCGGGTTCGAATCCCACTGTGGGACGTGGAGACCGGTCCTTCGGATGAGACCGTATAAACCGAGGCCCCGTGTCACAGTAGGTGCTCAATGGCCGTAAGTGCCGAGTATAGGACAAAATTTGCAGCTCTCCACCGGCAAGTGGTGGCGTCTCCATATGAGTGAAAAATTCTCGAGAGGGACGTTAAACAACATACAAACAATCAATCTTAAAGTTAGTTACTTTAGAAGATGGTCCAAAAATGGCATAGCCGTACGTTCGCTGGAATCTTCCGATGATACCAGTGAAATCTTTCATTTACGGGTGGTCGAGGCCCGGAACTGGGATTGTGAAGATACACGGAGGAAGCCATAAGTAAAACTCTATCTAGAGAGCAGAAAGGGTAGAGATTGAAGAACTTATTTTATTGAAAATACTAGATGTAAAAATATTTTATATATTACAGAAAAAATCTTTCTCTCTCTCTTCCTCTTTCTGCAAAAAATAAAGGGGGTTCCAACACCCGAACCCCCCCTCCTTGGATTCCCCAATGGAGATTACGATACCTGTACGCTTAAGCCTCTTTTAATTCTGTTGTCAATTTTAAAGGCTACATTACAATTGTGATAGATACTTAGATCAACATTTCATATTCATATCATTTCAAAGTCATGATTTTTTTTATCATTACAGCCTAATTAAGCAGACTTAAATAACAAATTACAAAGAAATAAATTTTATTACACCTTTGTAAAATCACTAAATCTAGATACTTGGATTTCTTTGAATTTCGTTTAGAAACACATGCACATGGTCCACGTATTGCAGTCTTTTTTAAAGGACAGCAACTTGTAAGGATTTAAAATTTAAAAATGAAATATGCTGATTTATTTTCATCACTTATTTCTGTCAGAGAAGACAGTGCTTTTATATCGAGTCAGCATTTCCTCTGTCATTTTTGACAACAAAAATGCAGAAGTTCAGCAATATACTATGAAACAAAAACAGTGTTCTGTATTATAAAACATATGTATGAATTGTTCCAACAAACGCCAGTTTTGGAGATAAAAATCTTTTCTTTTTTTTTTAGTGAAACGTTGTAATTTATAAACTATACTTAAATTTCTACCTACTCTGTAATAATAAGACATTGATTAAAAAGTTTCTTTTACAGTTCAGTCATCTCGCACTTCTGATAGGATACGCTTATATGCTCCTATTTGACTTTGACAAAGGTGTATCTAATACAGATGCGTTTATCATTTTCTGGATGGCAAATTTTTTCACTGACGAAATGAAACAGGTATGTTTGTACAGAGTGCGAAAAAAGGAGAAGAATAAGGCTATATTTAACTTATAACATATAATAACAGTAACTATTCATAATGACATTGATATGCTTTGCAAAAAAATGATAAAGTTAACTATTTTTAGTCATCTGAGTCCCTCATGAATGATCTTTTGTTATCTGTTGTGCGACGTGCGTTGTGCGTCTTTCGTAAATATTTGGACATTTTCCGCTTCTCCTCTTGAACCACTAAACCAATTTCAACTAATTTTGGCGTATAGCATTAATGGGTGACGGGGTAGCAAAATTGTGGATTTCGTGGTCTCTGCCCCTCCGGGGCCTGAGGGAATCGGTTAAAAACGTTAAAAAATTAATGCCATCTTTAAAAATCTTCTTTTTACTTCTAGACATCAAGCAGTTAGAATGTTTGCAAGATTTTAATAAGCATTGATCCAGTCACCATATTTGTGAAATTCATGGTCCCAGGGTTAGGGGTTCTGAAGTAAGGGATTTGCTTTTATGATCATATATAGTGAAAATGCATAAATTCCTGAAATATCGTCTTCTCTCCCCTGTATCTTGAGCAGATGAGCTAGATGCATGGTTAACATTAGCATGGATGCCTCTTCCGAAATTGTTAACTTTGTGGCCCAAGGGTCAGTGCTTTTGTTGGGGGAGGGGGGGGCTCTATTGATTAAATAGCTACAGTGATTATTTATTCATTTGAGAACCTCCTTTGCTCATGGGTATTAAGTAAAAAATTAAGTTTTGATTAACAAGGGTGCTTCTTCAAAAAGTGTGAATTTCATAGTCCTCTGAGTAAAGGGTTCTGGGTAGGGGCTCTATTGATTTTATAGTGAAAATGCTTTTTTTTTTTATTCACCTGATATGAGAGCTTTAGTTAGCTTCTGATCATCCGTTGTCCGGTGTACGTACGGCTGCAATTTTTTCTTCACATTTTCGACTTCTTTTCAAGAACCACATAGCGAATTTTAACCAAAGTTGGCAGTATTCTTGGGTAAAGGGTATTCTTTTTTCGAATGAAGAATCAAGCCCTATTTCAAGTGAAATAATCAAGAAAAGGCAAAAGAAATTATGTGGGGATATTTAAAAACCGTAGATTCTAAACCATTCAAAACATGAATATGACTCCTTGGTTTAGGTTGGACAACAATAAGGGCTCAAATTTTTATGTTGATATATATAGGAAAAATCTTCCCAAACACCACTAGACCAGAAAAGATGAAACTTAATCAAAAGTTTCCATTAATGATGAAGTTTGTAAATTGTTCAAATCTTGGACCCATAGGGTGGAGCCTCAACAGGGTATCAAAGCTTAAAGAAAGATTTTTCAAAGTAAAATCTTCCAAAGACCATAATAGACATTAATTTGCAAACATCCCTATGTTGTGCGAATTTTATTTTTTTTGTACTTATTAACCCTTGGTTAGAGTTTGCTAGAATCAGGATGTATGCATAAGAAAAGAAAATTTTCCCCGTTACTGCAAGACTATAATAGTCATACTGGTATTGAAGCAACCCCACGGTGATGGGAGTTAGATGGGGCTAAAATATGGGGTAACAATTTCTCATGGAATATGAAAACAAAATCTTTAAGAAATCTTTTGAAGAACAGCAGAGCTTATGATACTCAGGTAAGCCTTGTGGCCCATGGGCCTCTTGTTTTGAAAATTTTCTTTTCTCCTGGTAATTAAGCAAACAATCTAAGTGCATAGTTATGATGAGCAAGTTTTCTCTTTTAAACTTGTAAATTCCATTAACCTGAGCTAGGGTTCCCGCTGTTATGATGGGGCTGCATGTATTGAATATATAGTGAAAATGCATAAATCATTTGAAAATTTTCTGCTTGGCATCTAGGAAGGAAACAGAAAACAAAGAATGATAAGCAAGGGTATTTTTACTAAATTTTTGTGAAACTCTTGACCACTTGTTAAGTGGTACTGTATAGTTAACTATTGCCTCCACAGTATTGTTGTTTTTGTTAGTGAATGCGTGAATACCAAGTGACGCGCCTTAGAGGAACCTGAACGTAGTTTCAATTGTCGTTTTTGTTTACAATTTCGAATTTCTAGTTTTATTCAAAAAAAAAAAATCAGTTTAATTATTTGAACCTACATGAAAACTCTTAAAATTCAGTGACATTCAATGGAATTTCTTCGTAAAATCAAGTCAGCATCTGTGTTTGTGAATAGGGCACCAAATATATTATTGTTAATGTTTACGATCAACCAGGTGCGTTCAATTTGTTTTCTCCGCACTCCGCACGGAAGTGCAAGCATGCGTGTCAATCAAATGCGTCCGGGAATTCGTAGCTTTGATATTTGTCAGATTAAAGTTTCTCAACACTCTTTAATAATATTTCGGTGTGAAATGCTCTAGCAACATATAAAACATGATTTTATATTAAAATATTAGAAAATATTAACCTGTATTAGTGTTCAAGTCCCTTTAACGAGGCAACAGTTCATTCTGTCACAGAGATAGAGTTTGTTTTAAAATGTGCATAAGCTTTAAGAAATAGCGTTCAGCCAAAGAAAAAAGCTTAATAATAATTTGTATTAGGTAATTATGATTTATTTCATACTACATTTTAACACAAAAACAGTAATGTTCTCACGTTGTAGATATATTCTCCCGTAAATAAATTATTTAAAATACAGCTATATGTAGAAAAATCCTTATGTAAGATCGAAGTTTACATTAAATATTCATTTTTTTCTTATAGGTGATTGTCGCAAAGATGAGAAAAAAACTGATTCAATACTTTTTTGACAAATGGAACACTGTAGACTGGCTGTCTATTATCATATATATGTGTGGTATGCTCGTTAAACTTGGAGAAGACGATGATTATTTGAAGGCTTCCAAGGTTCTGTTGGTGATGACATTCATTATGTTGTGCATAAGGATACTTCACATGTTCTGTTTATCGGAATTGCTTGGTCCAAAACTAGTTATGATCCAGAAAATGGTAATAGAGAGAGAGAGAGAGAGAGAGAGCAACTTTAAACACATGTAAATATGTTTATTTTTTTCAATCTGAAGTAATTTTCTAAACGTTCACAGAAATTCATACTGTAATTTTTTAATGTAAATCTGTCTTAAGTCCTCATCTTAAGTAAATTTAGTCTGCTTTATATAGTTATGGTTAAGGCAGTAAAATGTCATCTTTAGTAATAACACATGTTAAAATACAGATTCTTTAAACTTATACTTTAATTTCATTTCTATTTAGTTTTTAGACACATTTGCCTTCATGACAATTATGTTTGTAATTCTGATGTGCTTCAACGTTTCATACTACTCGATATTGTATGACGAAAAATCTGAATTCACATATGATCAAGTAGAAAAAATTGCCGGGAACGGATATTGGATCCTTTTTGGAGAGCTGAATTTAGATGGCGACAAATGTATGTAAAACAAGGTTTTAAAATGTTTATGCTGATAAAACTCTTATATAATTAGTCTGTCCTTGGAATGAATCAGAATAATGTACTCTTCATTACGATTTAAGGTTAGCGATAAGTGGTAGAGCCTTGAGTTTTTGTGCTGGATTATGACGTCTTTATTAACCACACGTTTTCCTGAATCCAAAATTATTACTTAGATGTGAAGAAAATGAAGCATGTTAATGGTATTTTGTTCGCAATGATATGTAAATAATCTGGATAGCCATATTCACTCGAGTATAAACTTATTGAGGTTGGATCCTACTATCAAAAGTCTTCAAAACATTTTGCAAAGTATATTTTTAATAAGTAGACACATAGCTTAATCAAAAATGTAAGGAAGACATGGGATCCATACACTTCTTCTAGTGTTGAAATTGCGGTGAATTATTTATGAAAGTACTTACTGCAATTGAAGAAATATATTGCATATACTCGTATATGTACTAATCTTCTGTCTATCCTTTCATTTACATTTTTGATGCAAAATATGCCATATAATAAAAAAGGTTAAGTATAAACTGTCGACTAATTCTGATTTTTAATACCTTCTGTATATATAAACGTTTTAAAAGTTAAAATGATTTTCTTTAAAAGAAAAATAATATTAAACACAAAAGAAAAATTGGCAATCATATTTTATTAAATATCCATTTTCAAAGAAGAAAAGAAAGAAAAAGATATTGATATTGGTTATTTATCCAGTTTCAAATATCTACTTTCATTGAAACTTTCTTAATAAAATCCATTGGAAATCTAGAACATTCAATACCTGATAACACACACGAAACCTAGTTACTGCGTGGTAGAATATACAATAGGAATTTTATATGCATTTTCAATACCTAGACACCAAAATGTACATTGTTTTGGCTCAATTTAATTAAATAAAATTACCTTATGGAATTATTGTAAAAAATGATTTTAATTAATCTGTTGTTTTTTTCACTCGCAATATTCATTTGTGTTAGATAACTTTCCACTCTAACATCATTTAAGCACACAGTTCTGAAAGAAGCTAAATTCATAATAAAGATTAACGAAATTAAAATTTAAGAAGAGAGAAAATTAGAGAATGTAAATATAAGCTAACTCGCTGTATTCAATTTGTTGGCTCGGCCAGGTGCTGTTATAGGACGGACGAAATCCAAAAAATAAGAATTTAATACTTTATTATAATTTTCAGTTTGAAAAGATTTTACTATCCGCTTTTAAAAAAAATTCTACTCCAAAAATATAGGGAAGGGGGTATACATGTATTTAGTTTTTCAATTTTCACGTGACCAGAAAATGTGTAAAATGAATTATTTTCATATTTTTGGAAGATAAGAAGTTTATTTCCAATATATCATATTTTGGTAGTATTTCTTGAGGGACAAAAAGAAACCACACAATTCTTTTTTGTTAAAGAAATTCCTCCTTTGTTATAAGAAGTATAATGCAGAATTTTAGAAATAAAGGTCCAGACAAAAATCTGCTCAAAATCTCAGGACCAAACCCCTTGAAAAAGAAGTCGAGAACATATTAAGAGAGATCGTAGGATACAGTGCATCAATCTAATGTTGTTAAATTCCCATAATTAAAACTGTTTATTTGTAAGGAAAATGACAGTTTAAAAACACGGTGTCTTTTTCAATCTGTTTAAATGAATATTGTTTCCCGCAACACCTTACTTGACTAAGCTATGATTATATAGCCTCATTGAAGAAATTCAATTCTCAAATTTCTCAATTTTAATTAAATTTGATTAAGAGTTATGTTTTCCTATTTTTTTAGTGAAAGAACCTGATTGCACCTTAAACCGTAGCTTATACAGCACCGGAGACATTGAGCGTTGTCCATCTTCTCTTGGAAGTACATTAGCTCCTTATATGAAAGCTACTTACGTGTTGATTACCGTAATTCTGCTACTCAACTTGCTAATTGCTATGTACAGGTATTTTCCCCAATTTATTTCAGAAAAGCTATATCGTTCAAAAAGCTAGATTAATGACGCCTATAGAAAATACTTCTTAAAATAATCCAAGAAAATGAGTACAGTGTGGATATTGCTTTAGTAAGCATAGTTTTGATGAATACGAATTCTGCTTTTTGCATTTGTATATATTTTGGGTCTCTGCTGACATCGGACAAAACTACGTCACTTACATCATCTTTTCGTCATGTGCCAAGTTTAAAATTAGAAAAAAATATGTACGGTTATTTTTATTTTGCTATGTAAAGACGAATAATGACTCCCATAGAAAAATGACACCAGTAATGACAGCTCTTATATTTGTGCTCGGTTCAGGAGTGACTTTTGTGTTTATTACAGCATATTTTCTTATAATGATAAATGACGTTTAAATATTGTGATATTTGTGGATGAATACCAGTAAATTTGCCGTTGATGATCATAAGTTGGACAGCCTTGGCAGAAATGCCCATTTCGTGCACACTGAAATTTTAGGTCATTCAGCCATTACACACAATCGAAGAGGAGCACAACGGAGGACCAGATCCGGAACCATAATTTAACATTGTTTGAATGCGTATAATTATAAAAATAGAAATTTATTAGTGTTCAGTGATGTGTGCAGAGTTTAACAAATTGAACATATCCGGTGAAACGCAAACATTTACCCATAACAGAGCTCGTGCCCTGTTTATAAAACAGTTTACGTTCCACCGGGTGTGTTCAATTTGTTATTTCTACACACATCACTGAGCACAGACTGACAATACTCGTGAGTTGGTTTTGCTTTCTCACATTTCTACTCTGTATTATCTGGATTATATCTTAATATTTTTTCATCAATACACAATAAAATTTCTACTTTTCTTGCGTATTAAGGTTAAAGAGCAAGGATGTGTCAATCGAACGCGTCCCGACATTCGTAGTTTCAATAATTTCCAGATAAAATAAGTTCTTTATTATATTTCCATGTGAAATGCAATAGCAACATATAAGTCATGGTATAATACAGAAAATCTGAAAAACAAATTTAACTTCAAATCTGTGTCTATACCCCTTTAAAGTATATTAGTGTGATGAAAAATAATTTTTTCATCAAAACGCATTCGTGTGGTTTTTAGCATAATGCCATAATTGTTCAAAAAAACCTCTGCATAGGCTTTGTTCTTAACCAAGCTGAGTTATTGTAATCATTGAACTAAGATGATGTTTTTATTTGCAGTAACACATTTTCCAAAGTACATCAGAAGTCTACCTTGTATTGGTCACAGCTTCAAAGCAATTTTTTAGATGAATTCGGCGTTAAGACCATTTTTCCCGTCCATATGGGACTTCTTTCTATTCTATTCTGTTTATTCCATGCATTAATTTGGATTGTGAGTTCATTGATTTTTAAACATTTCGTAAATTATTGCAATTCTCCATGCGCTGGGCAGTTTTATGGATCAGGCACTAAGAATGAAAAGATACAACCTATGTTTATTCGAGGTAAGTTTTCTATTTGCATAAATGCTGCAGTTAAAATTATCGTACGATTTTGAATGTTTTCAATAAAAAGTGTTCATTGTAACGGAGACCTTTACAGATATTCCCCAAAAAGCTCCCCTTCTCCCTCTTGTCTGTCTCATTCCCTATAAGCTTTAAAATATTCGTAAAAATCTTTGTATATAAACTAAAACTACTTGCACTATTTTATAGATTTGTCACATTTTCTTATAGTGCCTTATGTTACATGTATGTCTTAAATATCAAAATTTGTTATTGATTAGTAAGAGAGTAAGCCTAATCAGTATAAGTCAACCTGAATTCAGCTTTCTTTCATGCGTTTATCTTGCATACAAGTTTGATAATATCAGAATGAAGGACTCTATTATACATACCAATTTATATTCTAATTTTCATCCTATTTTGATAAAAACTGAGAAAGTTATCAAAGTTTCAGTCAATCGAATTGCAGCACACGTGCATGCACGTATTTTTAAGATTCTCGTTCATTACATATTAAAGAGTCTTATACTTTATAAATAATTTTTGAATATAAAATTATTTTGTCAAAAATTAAGGAATTTAAGATTTTTGTTTCAGCCAAACAGAGAGATACTACTAAATTTTATATATTCTGTGTTCAAAGCATTTCATTAAATATATGTTACAGTTATATCAAGTATTAAGGTTCAATTCTCCTTCCCGGCATAACGTCACCGGCGATTTAAACTATATGATAATAATACTATTTTTTTCTTTCTCCTCGTATTGAAAACAACTGATTCAATTCTACTACATATTAAAATAATTTCATGTCATATACAAACTTATACGTGTGCAATTCCTCAAAGCATAGTATCTATGTATTTCCTAGATAATTGTCGTTTTACGATATACTTCAAAAACTACTCTTCAGCTTTTGAAGCAATGATTGATCTTGACGCGTGTGTAAGTGTTTGTCATGTGCATTCAAAATTAAAATTTCTTTATTACAGTTTTCCTATATGATAGCAATTACGATATTAAACTTCCAAAAACAAAAGACTTTGAAAAACGGGCTGCATTTATGATAAAACGGTAAGAAATATTAGTTTTTGCAATACTGAAGAAAAATTCTGCTGAAAGGCTATGATGATGGCAAACAGCTGGGTTCACTTTATGCATAAAATGGCCCGTCCTTATATCACCCTCTGTCCCATTTCATATTCAAAATAAAGTAGAGACTTAGTGATTTCATTTCCGATAACAAAGTTTGGGGTTTTTTTTAGAATCAAGATATTGGAGAACAGGCTTTGAGAAAATGCAATGTTCTTGAATTTTGCAGAAAACATGCGTATTTGACTACCATCAGTAAAGAATTAGAATATGAGCACAGCCCACGATCAAAAAATTAAAAACTTGTTTTGAGATCTTCAGAAACAGATGTTTCATTATTTAATTGCATATTTTGGATCAGAGGGTGTGCTCTATATGAAATATTGAAAAAATACCTCAACTTTTGGCCATTTCTAAGGGAATTTAGAGGAAATGGGGAAAATGACGCATTTTTTTTTTGACGTCATTATGTATTGACTAGAGAGAAAATTATGTCAGGTTCAATAGATACATGGTCACCAAGGGTCCAAGTTATAAATACTACATTTTGAACCAAAACTGAGCATTTCTTTTTTTCAGAAATTCTTAGGGCCAAAAAAGGCCCTAAGTGGCTCTTGTTCTTAGCAGGGATATTAAAGTTTATTCCAGCTTTAGTTCACATATAAAAAAGTAATCATTACATTGCATTCTAAAGATAGGCTTTGATTTCGAGTTTTGAGTTATATTACCATAGTCACACATTTTCGTAGAGGTGTTGTATTTTCTGAATTATTGCGATTAAAAATATGATTTTATTCCAGTAATCCCCCCCCCCCCATCGGTATTCTACAAAAGGCGCTTCATCACATTTCATTGATAAAACTTTTATTTATTCGGTGTTCTATGAATCTTCTAATTATGTACTGAAAGGTGCTTGGGACGAACTATTTTGTGTATAGACGAAAAACTGAATGAGTTCATATTCTTAGCCAGACATGAATGATAAACATACGCTGCATACAATATTATTAATTTTCATATGCTTCGTATATCCAATGTTTTCAAATTTTTACATACATACATTCATGTACGTCGAAGTAGTCTTATAAAGTCATACATATTAGTTTTAAAATCTTTCAATCCCTTAATGTGTCAGTGTGAAGGCACTTTTTACAATACACCTAGATAAAGGTGTAGTCATATATAGTCATATACATCATATATGACTTCAACGTTTTCATCGTAAATTTCCCTTATTTATGTGGCAATAAACAATTATCACCGCATGTGGAGTTCATGTTTCCCAGTTGATTCGATACGCAAGAGCATGTTCTTCATACGAACAATTTGTAGAACGAGGCAAGCTATTTACAAATAAGTTGATGAAACAAGAATATCAACAGTCTCGTTTAATGTCAGCATCTCGCAAATTCTATGGTCGATACAGTGACTTTGTCAGCCAAAACAATCTACCATTAGGTCAAATGCTGTCTAACGTTTTTCATACAAACTGTTGGGCCATTACTTTTCACACTGTATTGTCTACGGATTTTTCCATTTGATCGAGCATGACAAGGAGCACACAGCGGGTGTGATCGGTCGACAGGGGATGCTTACTCCTCCATGACACCTGATCCCACCTCTAATGTTCGAGGTCCATGTTAGCTGTGCTCCATATTTGTATTGTTTTAATGGACCTTTGAGCTTGATTACTGATCCTTATCTTAATATTTCATAAAGAAACAAAATCATACAAAATCATAAGATTTGAGACTGTACTTATGGTATATGGAACCATACTTCCATATGGTTGCAACGACCACATAGAAGGAGTGTTTCAAGCCCACAATAGGGTCTTGGTTAAACATTTACTGGACTCTGCAATATATCTGAGTTAGTTAGTATTTTTATAAAGTTTTGGTATCCAGTAGAGGTACGATAAATTATATTCACTTCCTTTAACTGGAATGTAAATGTGTTTGGATCACCAGAGGTGGAATTAAATCCAAATTCTTTTAAAATGCATGTGTAATTATGAGCCTTACAAACAAAGACTATATTATTATAAGCTTTGTCAGCTAGAACCAAAACATACTTTTCATGTAGTCTTTCCAGTGATTTTTTCACTAATGTCAACTGAAAACGGAAGGATAGATAGCTCGCATTTTACCGTTTAATTTTTTAATGCGATTCTTTAATAAAATGTTTAATTCATTCTGACAAAATGTCAAAGTCTCTTTCACCGCACCGCGTCAAACCTAAGACGATAACGTAGGTAATGATTGTCTCTTGGCCATTAAAAGTGAAAGTCGCGGGTCTTTTGGTTAAGACCTTTAAAACTGAAGTCCCTTGTCACACTAGGCTTTGGCAAGATAAAGAACCCTCAATGCTCAGAAAAACATCAGTAATCAAAAACGGTAATCTGTATTTTGGTGTCAAAGAATCCAAGTTTGGACTTCTTTTAGCGTTTTCGAATAATCCAAAGAACAGTTTTAAGAGTACAGATTAAAGTTCATATATGACGTAGACTAATTGTTTATTGACGAAAAATAATGGCGAATCAAAAGAGACATCTGGTATATTTTTGCTCATGTAATAAAATATACGATATAGACGACTGTGTTCACGTCTTGGTAAACAGTTAAAAACTCTCATCACATTCACATTGACATACTGTGATTTCCTACATTTTTGATATGTCCATTGCAACCATATGGAAATGCAGTGCTTAGTTTCAAAATCCAGTATTCTTCTCGTTGTCTACAGAATTAGTACTTAAAGTAGGTCTATTTGATGGATGGCATATTTTTTTCTATACTTTTGAAGATTCTATTAAAAGAATTGCTGGTTATAAAAATATTGCAGGTTTTAAAATTTTTGTACACTATTTGGAAATGGAACATTGTGTTCGAATACAAATCGTCTAAACATCTATGATCGAAACTGAAAAATCTTCTATTCTAGGAAAGGTATTGTCTGTGTTATAACAAACGGTCATCTGTATATAAGACAAATTATTATGTCTCCAAGGACAATCCCATGGGACACAAACCATTCTACTTGAATCTTTGTCCCTTATAAATTTATAAACTTATCAGAGTGCATGCTAGTGTAGACTTCTTTACCTTTGTGATAACCGTTGAAGAACATATAGAAGACAAGTATCTTTGGGGACAGATTGTTCTTCAGCAGAAAAACATGCTCAGTAGTGAAAAGCTAATGAAATGGCAGTAGGTAAAAATATGGAACAGTGGTCAATCTCACAGATCCATGAAACAAAACGAATCTTGAACAGGGCAAAAAGAAGGACCTCTGAAATCAGGTACCTAGGATGAGTAAGCATTCCATGTCGAGCGGTCACATCCGCCTTGAGCCGTTTGTATTGATCAGGTAGATACATGTATCTTATCAGTGAAGGAAGATAATTAGATCCGAAAGGAGGCAAAACATTTTTTGGAATATGCAGAATTTTAATGGTCTAAAATTGTCTAAAATCATGCAATTTGTATTGGATAAGTTCATTCTAGCAAGGAGCTTAAATCAAGAGAAGAAGGTAGGTCAAAGTTCCTCTGATTTCATATTTTTTCTTATATTTTTAGAGAACTGGAGTTTAAAGAAGACGCTGAGATTACAGAAGACGTTGAGATTACAGAAGACGCTGAGATTACAGAAGACAATGAAATTATTAAAAAGGTCAGTAAATGTGAGACTCATTACGGAGTTTAAACATTTTGCTTCTTCGTACGTAATTGTAATTGTAGTAATCAACATATTCTTTTTGTTTGATTTTGAATTGGTTGTTTATATTTTATGAAATATACCAATATTAATATGCCAATATTATTAGATTTATAAAGGTAGGATTTGTTTTAAACAAATTAGAAAAATCTGACATGCATACAATGTATGCAGATATATTGCATGATGTAATTATTTTACCCTCCTTATGAAGATATGGATTTTAAGGGTGCCGTGCCATTTTAAGGACATTTATCAATTCAGAAGAAAAAAAAACTGAAAACAGGGATTGCTAGATGCTTATTGCCTTATTTGTATTCAGTGACAAATAATAAAAATAAACGTATTATTATTCTATTTTGCTAAATGGCCCACAGACGATGAGAGGGCCGAGGCATAAAAATACTGCCTCATAATTGCAACCCGTATAATGCAAGTGAACTCTGGTTACATATGCTCATATTTTGTAACTATTCCATATGTACTTAAAAATTTTCAGTTGTTGACGAAATATTCAGTTAGCTTACTGGAAAGCCAAATAGCAGCCAGGAGACCATGCTGTCGCACAGTCTTTGCCACCAGTAGCTCTATGTGATAGAACTTAGAATGACTATGATTTGCTATAAATCAAAAGGGAAGTGAAAGCATCCCTCCTACTGATTGAAAAAGTTGCAAATTGGAAAATTTAGCAAGAAATCATCTTATTATATTAACTTGACACTGTGGCATATTTTTTTTTTAAATTGCATGCACATATGATAATTGATAGCAAATGCACTACTAAATGTAAGTGCATTGTAAAAGCCATATGCTCAAAAAGCCTAGTAAGAAATATACAAAAAACACAGGAGCAAAAGTATTGCCCATATAAGTGAAATAAAAGAAAGCATCATTAAAAATAAAAATAAAAAAGCAAAAGCATTACCCAAATAAGGGAAAGCCTCATCGTTAATGGACTATGCATGAAAGAACATGTATAAAAACGCAGCCATATTGAATAAATAGATAATTCAATGACCCCATAACTGGTCGAAACGCAGTCATGCCTCAAACTCTCACTCTGCAGATGGAACCCTTAAATTAGGGTTTTAAAGGAAAGCCTGTAAACCTTGTGGAAATCAACAAAAATAAGTCGTTGCCAAAGCCTGAAAGGTGAACCTTGTCACTTAAACCATATGTGGATTGTCAACTTGCATCTCAGGGTTACTTAATATATCTACTGGGCCTTTAATAAAGAAGATGCAACACTGCTATAAAAAAAACTTTCTTAACTTATCCATGCCATGTTGGTTGATGCCCCCCCCCCCCCCCGCCATCCCAAATGTTCCAATATAGGCCTGCAAACACGCAGCTATGTTAAAGAGGTTCGCTCCTGAGCTTTTGAGCAGATTTTTTTTTGACTTCAATTTCAAAACAATAAATTTTTTATTCTACAATGCCGGTTTAACTATATTCAGTTAAAACCCCATGATTAAATTCCATACGAAAAGCATTAAGGGAGGAACTATACTGTGTGGCGGAAGGTTTTTGAGAAGAAATGATCATTTTATCTCTTTTGAAGTATTTACGGTATTGCTAAATTTTGATTCATATTTTTCCATTCAGCTTGCACACAGGGTTATTTTGAGCCGCGAACTGTTGGTCCTAAATTATATATTTAAAACTCTCATGAATTCTGTCATCAAATTTGACAAATAAAGCAAATATATTGTGAAAATCCAGGGAAAAAATAGCCCGAATTTAAGCTTAAAATTAACTCTATTTTAGTAATATCTAAAAATTAACATCAAAGACCCCACTATTAATTTTATTTTCTGAATATATAAGTTACTTTTAACCATTCTTCTTAAATTCAGTAAAACGCCATTGCATTCAAATGATTTTAATGCTTGTTAAATTTTTAATGTCAGAAAAATGACATTTTTGAGTGCAGAAGGGTCAAATAATTTGAAATTTTGTTGTTGTCACAAATTCTAATGTGTCTATCGAAGATGAAATACGACTGTGCTTTTTCCAATAATTAACATGATTAAAAAATATTAGTGGAGAAATTTTGAAATTTTTCTTTTTGTATTAGATGTAATTACATTGCGAAAAGGCCATGCTAGATGCTCCGTCGGGCCAAAAGAAGCGCATTGACCTCCATTTTTGTTTGATTTTTGATTAAGCTAGATATGTAAATTCTAAAAATATACCTGATAACAATTTCTCATTACTTTTTATAGCAGGATCCAACCTCCTTAATTCAGGAACCATATCAGAATTCAGCGTATTTACACTTTTTATTTTAAACTATCACGACGAATAATCAGAAAAGTCATGGGTAAAACCTGATACAATTATTGCTGTTTTTGAGGTCAATACGATGATTAAGCCCCCTGAGGAGTACAATATTTAAAAGTTCGAAGGGCAATAATTGTTTTATTATGATCTTTTAAGATTAAATGACTCTTAAGCAATCAAAGTTATCTTTCTTTTTACATTCGCAATCCTATCCAAATGCAATGAGAGAAACTGGGTTAATATGAACATAACCAGTTGTATTAATTGAGAATTCTTACATCTATTTTAGGTGCAATGTAGAAAATAATAAATGTCTGGCACGTAATATATAGGATCGATTTTTAAAACGGGTGTATTATAATGATAAAAAGATTCCCCCACCCCCTTCACCCCCCACCCCCCCCCCACCCCCAAAAAAAAGGGAGAAATCTACAAAATCCAAATTTTAGTTTTTTCTGGGGCTGGGGATGGTTGCGGGGAAGGGTGTTAAGGTCCATTTTCCGTGGGCACAAGCCCTTCAACGAACATTTTATACTACATAAGAAAAGATTTACGTTCATAAAAAAGGAGGGATTGGGACAGGTCCCCTACAACTCCCCTCCCTCCTCCCTCCACACCTGACCCCAGATTCTATGTGCCTGAATGATATGTTCACCTGAATGGAAGTCTGGTCAAGTGAAATAACCTTCCAAAACTATTTGTGTCACTTTGGAATTCCCCAATCTATTTTTAGGCCAATGTTGAAAAAAATAAATCCTAATAAATCACCTGGAAGTCAGTTACAAGGTGAATATAACGTATTATTTTTTTTCTAAAATTGTTGGACCTCAGCCAATCAGAGAGATGGGAATTATTCAATCATATACAAATTACTTTTATTATCCATTATTTAGACCTCAATACGTCTTAAGGTAAATGAAGCACTTCCCGCGACGTCAAATATATCTTAATTAAAAAAAGTGAAATGTCCAACGATACCCTGGGGATAATTCATTTCTCTTTGTAAAAATAGTAATAAAATCAACCTTAGCCTATTAAAATGATGCTTGAAGTCTACCCTTCTGTCACAGACATAATTATTCAACAAGTTTGCATGAAACTTTACCGGTTTTGTCCAAGTACTATAAAATGCAATTTTTCGAGATAAACGAAAATTTTATTTAAAAGTATGTGGTGTAGTGCATCTTTTTCGTTAAGAAAGAACAGAGAAAATACCGGTCGGGATTTCAACCTGTTGTTATGATTTGATCCGATAAAGTTAAGAGAAGTTAAGTTAATAAGGAAGCCTGCTGACCCAGCTTTGTCCCTTTGTGACTCTTTTTGTGACAGTTACCCTTTCGCTGACTTTGCTCAGTAGCTCTGGTTGGGGTCATGCTGCAAGATCAGAGTTTCAGAGTTGAGGTAGTTAAGAACGGTCAAAGGGTGCTAAAGAGTCTAATGGCAATGAAGGGGAGGGCGATGTTGTAGAATTCACAAAGCATGAACGAGGTTTTCCCCTTCGCCTTTTCCTCGGAGCAGTGTAGATGCATGCAGTATTGAAAACAACTTCACAATATTAAATTAATCTTTTTTTTAAAAAAATTTTTTAAGCTTTCAGCTTACGTGAGCCAAAAGCTTTACTGATCTAAGGGTGCCCGGTGTCCTCCTGCCGTCGGTCGTTTATCTTGTGTTAAATGTTCACATTTTTGAATTCTTTTCACGTTGTTTTTTCAAGTAAAGAGCACGCCTTCTTTCAAGGGGCGATAATTAAGTGTTAAAATTTATCAAATCTTCTTCTCAAGAATCACTTGATCAGTAAATATTAAACTTATGTGAAAGTTTCATTACATAGAACAGATTTAAGTTTGTTTGAATCATGACCACCGGGGAAGGGTGGGGACACAATAGGTAATCAAAATTTTAAAATAGAAATATTTACGGAAATTCTTTAAACGTCTTCTTCTCGAGAAAAGCAAAGTAATAATGAGACATATTCTACATGGGAATCCTCTTGTAGTGGATATTCAGGTTTGTTCAAATAATGACTCCCGGGTAGAATAGAGCTACAGTAAGCTGTCCAAGTTTTACATAGGAATATAACAAAAAAGAAATTAAAAAATCCTTTCAAGAACAGCAAAACCATAATCATCCACTTGTCGCAATGTTCAATTTTTTAAATCATGACGCTCGATCGACACTAGGGTGCGGCCCTTAGGAAGGTTTATATGGAAGCATCATTGAATCCACGTCTCCACTTGTAGCAAGAACGTGTAGATTTCAGTTTGTTAAAATCATGACCTTCTAGGATAGGTTTGGGTTAAAATGGGCGATCAATCCTCTTCTCAAGTTAAAGCATCCTCGGGTAGATTCAGGTTTGTTCAAACCAAGAGCCCGGGGCAACAATAGGAGATTTAATTTTTACATTTAGCAATATATGTGAAAAATCTTTCAAATACTTTTTCTAAGGAGCTGCAAAGGCATGATTAGTCATATTGGTACGCAAAAATCCTAAGGTAGTTTTGCATTCATTTATTATATTCATGTATTTTAAATCTATGCTTTCATAATCGGATTTGCATAACATCAAAAAAATTATATAATTATGAAAAAATCAGGAGAATATTCCTTTGCTTTTAACTTAATCTTTTTTCATAGGCAATAAATGAGCTAGAGAAGTCACGTGATAAATATAGTGAACTTAGTGACGAAGTGGATTGAGAGAGGATCATTTATACGGTAATTCTTTTTTATGAGTTAATATTGACGAACTGTTGAATTAGAACGTTGATCCATGTTGAGTTATTGCTGAAAGCACTTGTCAGGCCAGACAAAAAATGTGTAATGACGATGAAATCAATAGTTCTTGTGGTTGTGGGGTTAAATTTTAGCTATTTTCGTGCTATGAAGAAAACTACGAATTCATGTCCTTCCCGAAATGTTAACTTTAAAATATATAACAATTCAGCACTTCTTCAACGACGAAATTAAATCCCTACAAACTAATTTTTTTTTTCTCAAACCACGAAAATTTGACCACAGGAAATTATGTGTGATTTTACAATGCTAAATTACAAATATACAAAAGAATTCTAATAATAAGACCTGTTTGGTAGTAAGCCGCGAATCAATAATAAACTCGTAAGAAGGAACAAAGAAACACCATCACATTGACATGTGGAATAGTCACTTGCGTGGGAAATTGAGGGAGGAAACGTCAACTTAGGGAAGATAACTCAATTTTACAAAGAAAGATAACTCTATATGAAATGATTTATGGAATATCTATACGTCGTTGCAAACCACAGCCAAAATGTACGATCCTCTCCCATTCTTGCCGTGGTTTATCACCACGACACACAAAATGTGACCAAACAGCCACGGGAAGGAGGGAGAGTGCTATGTATAATTGGACTCCGCACAGTGGCTTGAGACGATGTTACATATACATGTATAAATACATGATGCATAAACCAAAGCAATTTATACCAAAAATAAGACCTGTGACAACACAACTCTTTATACATTCTTTTGAGAAATATATCTTAATATTTATATATACATGTATATATATATATATAATTGTATAAAGTTTGAGCTTATATAAAAATGGATTTCAGTTAAGAAATCTATCTAAAGAAATGTATCCAATATATTTTTTTTTATTTTGCAGGTGTTGAAACCCCAAATAAAAAAAAAACAGTTTTGTGGGCGAAACGATGAGGGAAAAAATCCTTTTTATTCCTAAATCATTTTTTTGTATTATTATTATATAAATCTAGCTTTTCATTAACTATCGTATCTATCTTACAGCGTGACTGCATTTCCTTAATATTATGAGAACAATGACCAACTAAAAGCAAATGTATTTGACCAGGTAATCTTAATGGGTCATGCTTTACTTATTTAAGTTACCATTTGGTTATCTTTCTGGCAAACATTCAGAAAGTCAACTGCTTCATTGAGCACTGCATGTATATACATGTAATTCCTCTAATTTGTTAACTTGCAAAATCAAATAAAACATGTATTCACATGTATTTATGCTGTTTCAGAATGTACTTAACCAAAGTGTATATCATTGTTGGAGAAATCGTGTGCAATAGTGACTGTTTTATCGTGATGTTGATATATGCATGTAAATGATTATTTAAACCCAACTGAGATTCGATAGCCCAAGTAGTCATAGTTTTCAAAGTAAAAGTGTAAAGGTTCAATATTTAAATATTCAATGAAGTAAAACATTAATCACCTGTAGTTGTAATAATCAAGTTATAACTCTTGATAAAATACCTGGAATTGTTTCTTTTTGCTAATAAATGCTTTGAACATTCTGAATACATTGTACTTGCATGTACATATGATATTTATAGAGCAACGTACTAGACATATTTGATCATGCCATTACTAGGCAAAAACATCAATTGCCATGCGTGAACGTACTTGTGTAGTAGACTTTTTAAAGAGACATTTGAAAAACAATAAGTGTCTAATTTAAATGTAGATAATGTAAAGAATGGGGTACAAAATAAATAAAACTTTCATCTTACAACACATTAAATAATTGCAATGTCTATTATTTCATGAACAAGAAGTTTATACAAAGGAAAACAGTACACATACATGCATGTACATGCTTCCGTGTGATTTTTCAAACACTAGAAATGCAAAGTATATGGTTTTTAAGGGCTATATCTTCATTAGTGTTGTTTTCTTGTTTATAAAATTTAATAACTTTTTGTTCGTAATTTTTTTTCTTTGTTTTCATCAAACGATTAAAATATCAATAATTTTTATATGTGTATGCAATCTATAACATTCACATCATAGTATTTTACTGGTTTGTAAATAACATTCACTCTTCATATCTATATACAAAAGCGATTACTTTTACAGTTTGTCTCGATGGGATATAATTAACTAAAGGAGACAGCAAAAGAGGGGGCAAACAATTATACTTTTTTAAGATGGCCCTATGATATGTTTGTAAGTCAAGACAGCATGTTTGTGCACCTGCTATATTGGACTAATTCTGCTTGAGGTATTAGTTTTATATTAAAAATTACTCTAGAAAGTCAAGTGAAGATAAAATGTTTTTAATTTCTAGCATATTCTGATGGAGCATGTAAACAACTAGGTAACAATTGCAACTACTGTTGAATTATCACTGTTTCTGGAGGACCAATGTGCGTTTTGTGGATTACCCTTATCCAAGAATTACAAATTCTGTCAACGTATCTGTTAATTGAATCCTCGGTATATACGTTTAACCAACCGAGATAATATCCCCCAAAACAGTATTTTTTCCACGAACATTGATCCCCATGAATTAAAATGCTTTTACAGTATCCCTGTTACAATTCGTTAACCAATTTATAGTTAATTAACTGAATAAAGTACTACTGATGTACTGTTTTGTTTTCTTTTTATTGTAAAAAAAATGTGTATTTTTGAATTGAGGAATGATATATTCAATTAATTTTGTATACTTCAATCACTTCCCTCTTAACCGGCTCCTTCTTCCTGTGTGATAATACGTGTAGTCCTTTTTTTCTTATTGAAATGGACGTAGATTTTAAAGTCCATTACATTCCGCAATAATCTATAATTTTCCAAGTACTTCAAGTACTTGTGATTGAAGTATTGCTACTTGAAAACATTTAAGGTACCTTATCAGGCGTATCTGGAAAATACCAGAGGATGTTTTTGATGTTTGTGTTTTAAGATTAAAACTCTTTAGAAAAAACAATACGATAAATATTGGATAGATTTTGCTATGTTACAAAGTTATTCGAGGAACGTGTCGTCAGACCTTAAGATTGAAAGCCACGCACTGGAACAGCGATCTGGCTGGATAACTACATGAGATTTTTTTCGAGGCAATACACAAATTTCAAATAATAGACACTAAACTTCTTAAAAGATGTAGATGAAAACCCGTTCTAGATGCAGACACCAAGGCATATCCAGGCAACTCATCAAAGGGTCAAACCTTTCAACAGGAATATGACTGTACAAAGAATATATATCAATTAAATCCTCTCCTTGCAAAGAAATTGACATTTAATATTCCTAATTACTCTTAAATGTCATACATTTTATGTACTTTTATAACTGCAATTATAAGAGCTGCAGTTTAAAACGAATAAAATTGTTTCCTCGTTGCATTTGTATGATCACGAATTATCTCCTTGAGAAGCTCTATCTGAGGTTAACTTATAACACAATCTTCAAGTCCTGATAGAGGACACAGCCACTATCTACATGGTTTTGTATGGTCCTCCAGACGTGTATTTGTTGACGCAATACAGATTTAAACCCCCATCCTAGAAACCCATTTTTCTCATTCAAATTATATGTTATGTATATAATTTATCCTTAGTACTGATGTTTTGAAATCCTATATATGTGAAGAGATTTTGGAGGATACTGGAAGAGGTGTCCTTCAAAATCTTTAGCGTCCTATAATGCATTTTAGCAAGATGAGCTAATGTGTTCTAAACGCAAAAAAACTTAAAGGATGTTATTTGTGTATGGAGGAGGGAAAATATGTCTATGTCTCAAAAAGATCATGTTTTGGACAGCTGGAGTTTGCAATTTAGACAAAGTGAGGATATGACACAGCCGACGAGCTTTGAAATAAATAAAGCAATCCATCTATATAATAATTTAAATATTCTACCGACTTTTTACGATCGAAATTCAAAGCCAAAATGCTCCGAAAACAAACCTGTTTACCAATATTTTGGGGTGCTTCGATTTACCCAAATGGAACCAAATGGAACCCAAATGGACCCAAATGGAAATCAAATGGAACCAAATGGAAATTAAATGGACCCAAATGTAATATTAAACATATATTATCGTATTCTCAAGTTGTTACTTATTTAAAATGATGAAAATAATGAACTTTCAAATGGAGAATATTAATTATTCATTTCTAATATTCTATTTTAAAATACAAATTAATTTTTTTTTTATTTGAAAAAAAAACTTTTGCATATCATTGAATACAAAATTGAAGTATTTCATTTTAAAATTTATATAGTTTTCATGACCGTAGGAACGGGGGGGGGGGGGGAGGGAGGAGGGCACGGGGGCCTATAACCCCCTCCCCCCAAAATTTTGCCGATACATATATAATACTAAAGAAAATTAATTCGTATTTAAAAAACAGAATAAGAAATGAATAATTTATTAATATTCTCCATTTGTAAGTTCATCATTTTCATCATCAGTTACAACTTGATAATACGATAATATATATTTCATATTCCATTCGGTTTCCATTTGGGTCCATTTGATTTCCATTTGGGTCCATTTTGATTTCCACTTGGGTCCATTTGGGGTCCATTTGGGTAAATCGACGTGCCGCATATTGTTGTCTCTCAGTATTTTTTATTAGATTTGTCAGTAAGAGTTGGCATTTTCCAGTACGATTTCACTTTCCATCGATTTTACATATATTACTAAAGAACAACTACATTTCTGATTACAAAAGCATCGTTTAATAACAACGAAAAACATCATACCTTGCTTTCTTTCGAAGGGTTTCTGTCATTTTTAATCCACTGCGTTTTGGCAACCCGACGTCACTTAAGTGTTTGAAATCTTTCTCTTTTTTTGCGAATAAAAAGCGTCAAACGGAGATCATAGTGAAAATAACTGCTAAAATCCAATCGAACGGATTTCCGATTTCAGTATTTTCATAAAAACGAAAGGTGAGACGTGGACTCAAATTACGTGCAAAATACGGCAAAATCGTAAGAGTAAACAGGTCTGCACTAAGGAACCTATGAAAAGTTTAGCAGAATGAGCCGATGTATTTTAAGGACAATGAATTTTAAGGGTTTTAATTGTGTATGGAAGAGACGGAATGTGTCTGTGTCTCGAAAAGGCCATGTTTTGGATAGCTGACGTTTGCAATTTAGACCTTCTACGGATATGACACAGCCGACCAGCTTTGAAATGAACGAAGCAATTCATCTGGCTAATCATGTAAATATCCTACCGACATTTTTCGATCTAAATTCAAAACCTAAAATGCTCCACAAAGGAACTTATGTGATTTTGAATCATCAAGGATCTTTTGATAAGGACCAAAATCCGGAAACTCCTTATGCGCATGTGCTGCTCCAGATTCATGAGACGCATCGGACCGGAATGGACACATTGTTAGGGATTGTGCTAATGTCACGTGGATATTTACTTCCGGTTTCTATCGTTCGGAAAGCTTTTCTAGGAAGCTTGCTTCAGAGAGCAGAAGCTTGGATTGTGAAGTGAAATAAATCACTATCGTATAATTACATTAAATTTTGCATTTATTCCTGTCCTGATGCTTTATCTTACGCCTACTTCGTAATCCAGAGAAATCATTAGTATTTACTTAGCTGGGGTTTTGTTAAATACCAGCAGTTCTATATGTAGGGTTTGACGTAAGAACTTAAACAAAATAAGGACGGTCCATTTGAAAAAATAGAGACAGTTTGCTCTTTGGTTGAATTGTAGATTTTCAACATATTTCATGCATTGTGGTTAGCTGGCCGAAAAAAAGCGATGTTAACTTTTTTTAATTTTATTATTATTTAAGTGAAATTATTTTTAATATTATCATTACTTTGTGACAAATGACGTTTGAGCGGTATATAATCTCGTTTAATTCTGTCTCTAATAAGTTGATACTGAGGATCATGAAATAAATCATCAGATATTATCTTTTCAAATGGATGAGAGCTATGGTTACCATTATGTTAATCTGTTTTCTATTTAGGACAACACAAAATATGAAAAAAATTAATTGTAAATGAAATTTGCTCAATATTTTTATTGATAATTCTTTTAAGCGCCGCCACAACCCACTCCCACTATAAGATATTGATGCAAATACATCAATAAAATAACTTTAAATCCATTCCTCATTCAACCAAATATTTACCTATATACATGGATTACATGCGGTAAACATAATAAGCAGATCGTCTTCAAAGTGAGAGAGCTGTTATATTTTCCCTTTAATAAGTTCATGGGAGGATTCTGCCGGAAAGGAGGGTGGGGATAGGGGACCTTAAGCATTCCGAAAGGAATCATTGATACTCGCTATAGTAGCAGACTTTGAGTTGTGCAAACTTGAAATAATTCAACAAAATACACATAAAATCTGCAATTTTGATAAGTGAACATTTATGAGCAATTGTCATTTTCGCTATCCAAAGGGTTGTCGATATGTTCTGCTTCCCATAAACCGTTGGTCGATATGCACTGTAATTTGCCAGTTCTGTTTGAGCAGAGTGGACTGAAAACCTTGCATGATTAGCGAAGATGGGCAATTGTAAGCAAAATCTTGAAGCAATATATGTACATGCATCTCAAAGTCAATTCATCAGCAAAAAAAAAGGCACGGGGGTCGTGTTCCCTATCCCACACCCTAATAATTCTGCCAATATAACAAGTGAAGCATTACTCTGTCCGAAAAAAAGGACACCAAAGGCCAAAGCCGACCATTCATAATTTTTTTTTTTTTTTTTTTTTTTTTGGATATCGACCCGCTTCATGGAAGCTATACTTATATGTACTAGTGACTTAAGTTTATAAACCAATTATACCCTAAAGTTAAAAAAAAATCTGGCTAAATAAATCATGCCTTTTTTTAGATTTATAAATACTCAGAAGATTTATTTTAAAAAAGTTCAGTTTTAATATCAGTAAAATATTTCTATTGCATGGTTTTCAGAAATTGAAAAAACCCAGACATATTCACAATTTTATAAAAATGCAGCTAAACATCTAGCTGATCTGATGAAAATCGTAATAAAATTGATTTTATCATACATCTTTTTCATTTAATTTCAACATGGAGTTCGAAATAATTTAATGGCAAATATTTTTATCATGCTAACTGACCGTCTTTAACTTAAGTTTTAGATTTAGAAAAATAATATTATCGACATAAGAATGAAAATAGCCATTGTTAATTGACAATACGTCGTCGATATATCTAAATGTCGAGTTGAACGCCACAGCAAGTGTTTTCTTCTTTTCACGTACAAGATTTTGGACAAATTCTGCTTCATATGAATACAAAAAAAGGTCTGCTTATAACGGGGCGCAATTGGTACCCATAGAAATTCCAATAGATTGTTGAAAGACCTTGTCTCCAAAAACCATATAGATATTGTCAATCAGAAACTCAAGCATCTTTTTAATGTCAACTTCAGAGTACTTGTGTGTACAATCAGAATGTTTTTTAACAAAATAATTTTGCAAATGACCAATGACAAGGTAAGTATATTTACGAGTTCCATTTTCTATTGAAAAAGCAGCTGTCAATGATATCAAAAAGCCTGGACTTTAATTTATCGTGGGGAATGGTTGTGTATAAAGTTGAAAAGTCGTAAGTTTTTAAGCTGTTGATTTTGGTAAAATCTTGTGATTTCAAATTTTCCAAAAGTTCCTTGGAATTTTTAAGTATCCACATCTGATTTACACCACTTCTCGAATATACTGTTGCACAGTACTCTTGAAGTTTCTCCTTCACCACTGTTAATATCTTAGTGAGGAGTAAAGATAGAGGCTTGGTTGATCATTTACTGGAACCCGCTATGTATCTTTGTTTGTAACAATTTTTATGAAGTTTCGGAATCCAATATAAATATGGTAATTCGAATTCATTTTGGTTGTTTGGAATATTAAAAATATTCAAAACTGACATATGATTTTGAAGAATTTCTTCCTTAGAAAGGGAACTATGAGTATAAGTTGGATTACCACTTGTAGAGTTAAATCCAAGTTCCTCTAAAATACATTTAATATAATGAGCCTTACAAACAAAGACAATGTTGTTACCTGCTTTGTCAGCAGGGACCACTACGTACTGATCATGTAATCTATCTAATTCTTTTTTCACTTCTGGATTATTGAAAACAGAAGGATAAAATACATTTTATCATCGTCAATATGGAGTTAAATTGAATCAGTCTTTAAAACATTTTTACATTTTTATACCTGTTTCTAATTTTATCTAAACTTATTCAGCTAGCTACATAAATAATCGCGATAGGGCAGTGCATATGCATACATATATGTACAAGTAACATAATATATAGACCGAAAAAAAAAATAATTTCATTGAAAAAGAGTTTAACCCTGTCCAGCAAAGTCCCGAACCGACGCTCTCCCAACCCCCTCCACCAAAGAGAAAACAAAACAAATAAACAATAAACAAAAACACTAATGTAACTAGTCATCAAAATCTTGGATTCAAATTCGGTGTACTTTGGATTAAGAAATAGATCGGGTCAATATATATATATATATATATATATATATATATATATATATATATATATATATATATATATATATATATATATATATATATATATATATATATATATTACAATGTTTGCCAAAATAACCGTGCATGATAAAGATTTTAAGTTATATATTTATATATTACAGATAAAAATAACTTCTTAGAAACATTGTTAGTGAGAATTTACTTGAATCTCGAATAAACTTTTGCACAATGCCAAAAAAATAATAATAATAATAATAATATTAGTACATGAAGTATTTACATCAGTAGAAAAAGGATTCATTTCCCTATTATAAAAGATGAGTATTGACTAATGTCAAATGTTTAAATACGTACAACACACTGGGGGAGATAACTCTTGCGATTTCAATAAAACGTTTAACATAACGTAAAATTTGACGTTAATTACGAAGCGGCAAAATGACGAGCGATACGATCCCGATGTAATTTTATGTTAAAAAAAAAAAAAGTAGAATAGAGGTTTTTATTGTGCTTTCTTTAGGAATACCAAATCCTATCCTTGATCATTTGCGCAATTGCAATAAATCTCCCCCCCCCTCCTTAAAAAAAGAAAAAAAAAAGACAGGTTCCTTTAACTTCTTTAATTTAAATTTAAATAATAAAGTCTTTAATATTGTATTTATAATATACACAAAGGCAATGTTTTAATCTAAAAATGTTAATGCTACTCTACATTGCTTTTTCCTGTTACAATCGGCTTCATTACATTGAGAATAACTGTTACCGGTATGTCTAAATATTATCATATTACGAAAATAAACATTTTCTTGCTTTTCTTTTCTTTGAAAAAAAAAATGGAAAAAGAGTAACCGTTTTCAGAAGGTCACTGATCAAAGAGAAACAACTCTAAAAATGTAGAGGTGTATGTTTTATCCTCCCCTTAGCTGGGTTATTCCTCCTGTTTTCCGAAGAATTGTCCGAAGAGGGTTTTTCCCTCACAAATACACAGATACATTTACAATGTGTTGCAAGGAACACAAGAAATGAAAGCCAAAGTTTATACAAATTAAAGTAAGTATCGACAGTGAAAATTTATTTACTGAAATTAATACAACGGTTGCGCCCCATTGAGAAAATCTTTTACTGTAAAACAGTTTCAGTTCGCATTCCCTCGAATATAAAAACAAACGATCGATACCAATGTAGATGATACCATTGTGGATTATTCAGGCACATGAATAATTTCAATATTGATAAATAATTTACAATTTGGTAGAATTGAAGTTAATATGGATAATTTGGTACAATTGAAGTTAATATGGACAAATACATCATTTCTACTTACTGAAACAACAGAAGGATACAATATCCGAGGGGGGGGGGGGGGGGCTCTCGTTTGGAAACAGAAATAATTTAAAACCTATATGTACATATATTCCATTTTCATTGCAAGAAAGTAGTACTTACACCACTGTTGGTTCACTTAAAAAATAATATTCAATGCAAGTAGAAGTCATATAAAGGTTTGAAACTGCACTTGTGTTCATGAACTCCAAACCAGACATGTGGTCATAAAATCCTAAGAAAAATAGTTTTACTAAATATAAAAAAAAAAAATAACATTTAGAATAACAAAAAATATTAGTAGTCAATATTTAATCTGTATACACGAATGAAGGACATTACTTTAGGAGTTCAATATGCCAATTATATATATTATGCAGGTCTACGTAACCGATGGGTTTTTTTTCAAGCTCTAATGTCCTGCATTGCAGAGAAGAATGGAGGGGGGAGGGGTCTTAAAATTTCCGAAATTGCTTGTTCATCTTCATTTGAATGCAGATGTAAAGTATTATATTTGTGATAAATATAATGTACATTACATTTTTTAAGTAAAAGATATTTTCCAGCCTGGAATTTTCATTTGTATTTGTAGAATCATAGCATTGCTTTCGTCCCAAGTCTGAAAGACGCTGTGAGAAACGTAACTTACGGAGAGAGGGGGAGGGGAGATTTTCCGCTATAGATTTAAAACGCGTCGTTTAAAAAAATTTCAAAAAATTACCAAGAATATTTTGATCATCAAGAATTAATCATTTTTTTAAAAATTAAACGACAGATGTTTTCATAAAAAAATATTTCATTTGAAAATCACGCATTTTTCAATGCAAAAATGAACGATAGTTTTCAGTTTAAATTCTTCAAAATCGTTTTTCTCGAAGTGTACCTCTACAAATTCACTTTGTTTGTGTGTTTAATAGTTAAACCAATGATTCAGCAAATTTTGTCAGCTAGGCTAACCAAATATATTTTAAAATAAGGGATTTTATAGTTAGTTGGTTGAAATTTTTTTGTACTCGTGATCAGCCAAAGGGGAGTAACTTTAGGAACTTCCTGTCCAAATTCGGCTCGAACGATTTTGACCAAAATGTACATACACATAGTAGATATTGTCATGTATTAGATACACAAAAAAAGCGAAAATTAAACGACAGGAAATTTTTGGGGTAGGTGTGTTGTACATCCTTAAGTTGAAAAATATTGTCCTCCAAGTTATTTCTTAGGCGTTCGTATTTCTTATATGCAAAGAAGAAACGATGTATATCTTCGGTCTGACCACATGAGCATTCGGTAGAAGCTATTATGTTCCTCAGATGTGTCTAAATTTAGTGTTTTTTTCATATGAGAAGTATGAAGGCGGTTTAAATACAACCTCCCCACCTCCCTCCATATTAAAAGAGTTCCAGGTACTAATTGAGTTGGGGACCAATTTTTTTTAAAAGTTTCAATTCTACATTTGGGAATTGAGCAGTCTTTCGTAATGCATATATTGTATGGTGAATTATTTCCCCTTTTTTGGGGGTGGGGTTGGGTGGGTGGGGAAGATATAAGTCGGGAACAGCATTGCTGTGTACTTTGAACATTTTTGTTAGTTTAGCTGTTTTCCTTCTTGTTGCAGAGGGTTCCATTTCTATTTCTGAAAATAGCAGGTTCCTAGAAGCAAAAATTGGAAGACCAGAGATGATTCTTGCAGTAGTTAGAAGAACTTAATTTTTTCTATGTCATAAAGTGAACTCCCATCCCAGTGAACTGAAACATATTTGAGAATTGAGCCTGACAAAAATTGTGCCAGAAATAGCGTTTCGTCCTTGCCAGAGGATAAAATATCTTTTGTACATAACTCTTTCTGACTTTGATTATTTAGATAACTTTAAAACCAATCAAAAAGATTGCCAGATATTCCGTATGATTGTAATTCAAAATGAAAACCCCTATGCCATACTATATCAAACGCTTTTGATTAATCAGAAAACACAATTGAACATGATTTCCCTTCATAAGTACTTTTAACAATACTCTGATATGTTTCCAACAATTCATAGTCCACAAGGCAAGCTATAACTCATATTTTTTTTTATTTTTTTCCAAATCACAAAAAAGTTTTAAAAAATATATTATCAGGTTGTTCGATATATACGCACATCAAACACCGTACCATAATTCGACGTATTCATAATTTGAAACAAAATGAGAAAGAGAAAATGTGTTTTTTGAGATATATGGCATTGAAAATATATGGCGGGAAACCATGCTTCTTAGGCTTTTTCAAAGACAATGAAAAAGTTCTTTCTCTGAAAATTTTTGACCTGAAATTAAACTTTTCTTTATATTATATTTAAAAAAAAACAACAAAGAATCAAAATGTGAATAGATAACAGGCGGTTAATGGGTAAAACTATTATGATTAATTTGATGGATAAAACGAGAGATTTCCAGAAAAACTGACTGACACCTCAGGATTATCACCACTTCGCTATAGTTAACCTTTACCGCAGTTCGAGATGTAACTCTTTTTAAGTTTACGAATCTTGTACACGTGATTGACACCCCACCAGGTCAATGAACAGAAGACATAAGGTTTGTATTATATTAATATATACATAAAAAAAAGGAATAAACAAATATCAATCCTGATATTCCATTCAGATCCTTCTAAAATGACATTCTGACATGGATGATAAATAAATTCATTTCAAAATCGTTATTCCATATATCAAATTTTATGTAAATTTCTAAACATGTATGAGAAAGTGTTTAGAATTCAAACACTTGTGTGTTTAGAAATTAAACATATCTAAACACTTAAACACATGTGTTTAAATTTTAAACACATATTAATAAGTGTTTATTAGCTAAAAACATAACTGTTTAGTAGCTAAACACTTCATAAGTATATCATTTGCACATGCAGAAAAACAATAAACTGAATTTAGGCGCAAGAAGCAATTTTTATCAATGCACATAATTGTCAAAATTTTCGAAATATGTAACCAATATTAACTATTTCTAATAAAACCACTGAATGTTGAGATATGTATACGTATGGAATAAAATGGACATTATGTGATGTACTTAATTTTCACAAATAAAGTAGAAGCTAAAACTGAGTAGATTTGATTGTTCCCAACAAATTTAATCAGCATGATACATAAACAAATTTTTAATCCTCAAAATTACAAAGAAAATAAATCAGCCGACAATGTAACTTTACTGAATATTAAAAAAAACGCTCTATTAAAGAATTTTAATTTTGAGTTAAAAATACAAAATTATTTTTGAATATAATTACATGTTTAATTAATTACAATTGAAATCGGCTGCAGATTTTTCCTCATGGCAGTCACAAAAAAATATCAAGTTTGATTAATTTTCAGCAAGTCCAAAAGCACCACAAAGAACTACATATGATTAATGTCCCATCAGTAACTGCCAATGAGTTATCCATTTCGAATGCAAAAGGATTATTTTTCGGTATTCAAAACTATGTAAGTAGTCTTCACAAAATTAATTTTTTTAAGTGTAGATTATGGAACAACAATTGAAGATGACACCAGGTACTTCGATCTGGACTACTTATTTAACCTGCAGGAAAGAAAGTCAGATTAAAGTAAAAGTACTCAAATTTTATATCACCTTGATAAACATAATTTGTCAAGTTTTAGTGAAGCTGGAGCCGTTACTTCTTAGGCTTCATTTGTATGACTTTTCATACCGACTTAACAGGGGTCTGCGTTTTCTGTAGGGGGTTGGGTCCAAGTCACTTTTAGTTGCTTAAGTATATACATTTAATAACTCTGCAAATTCCAGGGAGGTCTGCCCCTATAGATCCGCGCATGTTAAAATACATAAGATATGCCAAAAAAGAAGATAAAAATCGAAGAAAATCCACATGAATTGAACTGTATAAGACCCATACTATCCGGTTTTATAAGAGAGAGAGAGAGGGGGGGGGGGGGTACCGGTCTTGTAGAGTAGGTTCTCCCTTTAAAATCTTTCTCCCCGAAAAATTGGCTCTGGAGTAGGATTTCTTTCGGAAAATAGGGTCTAGAGTAGGATTTCTCGAAATATGACTCTAGAGTAGGAGTTTCCCTACGGAAATCCCGCACAAGATTAAGTTTTCTGGAGGGGGGAATCCTACTCTGTGTAGTAGTTTTAGAGTGCAATTTCCTCCAGAGCCAACCCTCCCCCCCCCCCCAATAAAATATTATGTCTGTACTTATATTATGAGGGGAAAGGGGGTGATATTGTGTTACATGTGTCCCTTCTTCAAAATGGTGACCAGATGTATTTAAACATACGAGGAATGAAAATGAAAATTTTACATCCTAATTTTCCAGCAACTGTCCAACCATTTTTAAAGCATTACAATATTATTCTTTTCATGTATAATTTAACGAGAAAAATAAATAAAATCTTTTTAACGAGATAAATATATGGTTGTAAAGGAGATAACTAACTTGTTATGAAATAATTTTATCGTTCTAACGAGATACTAGCTCAAGCCATTCTTTCGTTCATTGGATTCAAACAACATACAAGTAGTAAAAGGTATACATAAATTACTTTCTTTGAAAACAAACTGAATCTTTAAACTTTAGAAATCCTTGATATACAGCACATTTAAAATATGTGACAAATACAAGTACCGCTGCGCCATTACAGGTGTAAAGGCTTCGAATCTGAGGAGTTTTTCATTTCTTTTGAAAGCTTAATATTCGGGTTGAGACTCCATGAATGGAAATATATGCTTAGAAAATTCTTGCAACATTTGAACAGGATATAAGTCAAAAACATCCATTTATCATTCAAAAGTCAGTGTGTCGTTTATCTTCTTTCACAAAATATTGCAGTTGTAGTTTATTTTGACTCCATAAATCCTACTCTGA
Source organism: Saccostrea echinata (assembly GCF_033153115.1). Taxonomy (NCBI): domain Eukaryota; kingdom Metazoa; phylum Mollusca; class Bivalvia; order Ostreida; family Ostreidae; genus Saccostrea; species Saccostrea echinata. The sequence goes on from NW_026889782.1 coordinate 21,562,267, forward strand.
AAAGAAAAGAGGGAGAATTTTGGTTCTGGTGTGAGATTTCCCCTCGGTGGAAAATCCTACTCCTGGGTAAAATTTCCGGGGGAAAGCTGGCTAAGGAGGAAACCCTACTTTTCAACATCGGTAAAATATCTCACCAGTAAAGATCTTTTAGAAATGAAATATACTAAATAAAAAAATAATAAAAAGAATGATAAAAAATATCACATATTCACACAGTCAAATAACATTGCATCTGACTTAAAGATTCCGGTTTGGGGGTGTGGTGTTTTTTTTATCATTAAAGGGTGCGACTGCAAAGCTTAAAGATATGTTAGTGTGTATCATTGACCTTCGATTGTGTGGATATTTGCTTGTTTCATTAAGCGTCTGTATTTGTGACGCTTAATGGAATAATTCTATCATTAAGCGGCGATTTGGCATTAGCGGTTGAGAATGTCAACTACCGATATGAATACAATAATTTATGGCATTAAACGTTGCAATTGCAACGCTAAATGATATTATTATCATAAAGCGGCGTTTTATCGTTAGCGGTTGCTACCATGCTCACTCCGATGTTTTTAAGGTCCGTGTTTGCTCTGCTCCTGAATAGTATTGTTTGAATGAACTTTTGATCTTAATCTCCATATTATTTTTATTTGCCTTACAGTAAATTTTCAAGTTTTTTTTTTTTTTTTCAAACGCAATTTATTTAAATTCAAACTTACAGAAAACAACACCCCCACCCCCACCCCACCCCCCCAAAAAATAATTCCAAATTGAAGACAATGAACACTATAAATCTTAATCAATGTAATTTATTTCAGAAGAGCACATCAAATATTACAAAGTTGGTCAAGGAACTGGAATCGTTTTGCTAATGTACAATATACTTTTGTATTTATGACGAAAATGCACATGTTCCTCGAATCCTATCTTGCAATCATACATTTTGCACCGACTGTCTTTTGAAACGTTCCTCGCATAACAAAAATAACTTGCCGTGATGTGCCACCAAGAGCACGTTATTAAAAACAAAGACATTCTGAATTTTCCAAAGGACAACATGAGACTTGAAATGAGAGATTTGGTTATCACATTTGCTTCTGAAAACATCAGCAATGATAATCAGATATTTAAAAGCAATTTTCACCTCTGCATTATATGTAACATTCGATTGTGCATTATGTGCTTTGAAAAGAGAAAGAAAAAACGTGTCGAAACGATGAATTTGAATGTTATAGCAATTCTCCAAATGACTTAACAGAGAGGTACATGGAATGTACGGGCATTTGTCTTTTGGATGGTCATGGGAAAAACAAGCTGAAATTTTTCTGCAATAATGAAACATGTGACAAGTCTATGTGTGCCAATTGCATTGTCCAGTTCCATATTTGTCATAGGTTACGAGCGTCAACGACAAATGTGAAATTCGGAGGCAGAAAATCTACGATAAATTTCAAAACATAAAAAAGAAAACAGAAAAGGCAAAAAATATTTGGATGAAAATTCAGAAATTACGTTCAGCAATGACAGCCAAAGAAAAGAGTAGAAGGAAAAAGTTAGCAACAACCATAAGGAAAGGCATCCAGTCTTTAAAAGAGTTCGAAGATGAAAAGAAGAAGATGTCTGAACAGTTGATATCTTGATTTAAAGACTTACAGGAAAGCCCAGAGCGTTTAGAAGAATTCTTCGATTTAGAATTACGTGCAGAATTTGGAAATGGATAGTGAAGGAAAAATTTCGGACACATTATACACCCAAGGAAGTATAGATTACGAGGTTTTCTGGGAAGGCTTTTGCATGAAAAAGCCGAACATGGTAAACAAAATAAAAGAAGAAATTGAAATTTTGACAGGGTGTGAGTAAAAGGGGGAGCAGATTTCCCATAAGGTGATGCATAATCTATGTATTATTGGGAAAAGTTCGTATTTTTTTTCAAAATGTTAAGCGACAAAAAAACTTTTGCAGAAAACATCTGCAAAGTCAGATGTTTACTGGATTACGAAAGAAATGAAAATAAGAAGAAATCCGAAAAACATACATCTAATATAAGCAGACTTCAGAAAAGCCGAGACATTTTAGAGAGTTTTATTGACAATACCTTAGAATGCTGCTCCATTTCAAAGCGTTCTTTGTCACCAGGAAAAAATATAACTTTTCTGAGCACCGAAAATGCACTGATTGAAAGGATGAGCAGTTTCATGGAGATGAATATTGATCAAATGATTGGAGAATTACCACTTTGCCAAGAATTTGAACTGCAAGAGGAGATAGAATACGTACAATGCAATATATCTCAAATAACGGGGGTAAAATTTTTTGGTAATTATATTTTTGTACATATTCCAAATACTGGTGAACAGAAAAACTAAGATGTTTATTTATTTTTTTTTTTAATTCATAGTAATCAAAATTTCAGGGGATTTTAAATTTTATACTTTCTACACTTTTTAAAGGTTATGCTCCTCCGCCGTCTATTGGTAAAAATCCACAGAATCTTCAAAGAGGCCAATGTAAATCTGGTTTGTTTTTTAAAATCAAAATAATAATAATAATAATAAAAGAAAACATCCAATTAACCGCTGACTAAAAGGCACTTGGTTGCTGGACCCCATTTTTTCCATTTTCTCTTTTTAAATCTGGGATTGATACACCTTATTCCGAAATTTTTAGTCTGATATGCAATACATGATATCGATAATGTAACCCTTTTTGTTTCAGTAAGCTGTTTTTACTTTTTATGTATCAGTCCGAATTGTGATAAACATGCGATCGTGCAGTATTCAGTGGCGGATCCATGAGTTAATTTTGGGGGCATGGGGTTGGTTTGATGTCCGAAGGGGCGAAGAGTGAGGGTATGGGAAGGGGTGTTGAAATTGTTGTAAAAAGGGCTTCAAAATCTTGTTACATTTTGCAATGAAATTTCATGTCACAACTCCCTTTGACCAATAGAAGCCACCAATCAATTTTGACATCGTTGGTTAAGGTCATGAATATATATTCAGTGTGTTAGATATTTTATTTGAAAAAGACGTTAATGGTAATCTTACAACAAAGCTTTCGGATAAACGTGAAGAATTTTACTTTTCAATCGTCAACTTCCCTTACTTATGCAGCAATATACCCTTATCAACTGCATATAGAGTTTATATCTCTCAGTTGATTCGATACGCAAGAGCATGCTCTATGTATAAACAATTTCTAAATCAAGGTTAATTATTGACAAACAAGTTGATAAAACAAGAATATCAACAGTATCGTTTAAAGTCATCATTTCGTAAGTTCTATGGTCGATACAATGACCTTGTCAGCGAACACAATCTTTCATTAAGTCAAATGCTGACTGAATAATTTCATAATTTCATACTAATTGTTAGACCATTATTCACACACTGATTTGTCGACGGAATTTACGTAATTTCCCGATCATAACAAGGCGCACAAGACGGGTGTTACCGTCGGCAGGGGATGCTCACTCCTCCATGGGACCTGATCCCATCTCTGATGTATTAGAGGTCCGTGTTTGCTCTGCTCCTATTTTGTAATGTTTAATGGACTTTTGAGCTCGAATACTGTTCGTTATCTCAACATAGTTCATTCCAGATTGAAACTTCTATGAATTTTTATACCATAACTTCTCTTGACCTAAAAAATACCCCTTCATTTCGAGGTTAAAAGGTTACGGTAAAAAATTTATATTGAGCATAACTATAGGTCTCTCTAATCCTGTAAAATAAAGCTTAATGATTTTTTTTTAAATAAAAATACTTTTATTGACTGATTTAAAGGCACAAAGCTGAAAGGTCAATGTTATTTCTTTATTTCTCCTACATATTTTTTTCACTTCTTCTGCCGTCTTGTTTCTTTCCTTTAAGCAAGGAACATAAATCCTACGCGGGTATGTTAAGACTACGCCCGGATGTCTTTCTTGCCTATACAATATGACGTCAGAGAAAGCTGTAAGACGTGAAATTTTGAGATAATGTTTTCTTAATATCTTCATTAAAATTTAATTTCAGGTCCAAGAAATGAATAAAATCATTCAAAAACATAATATAAACCGAATCGTGTCGTTTTTGGGTGGTATAGGCAGCTACATGTAAGTATTTATCATGGGGGTTAAATACTAAACCCATGACGTCATAACTATTTATCAAGTATTTGCCGAGTGAAAATTCAACGTGACGAGAATTCATGTAAACAAGTTTTTAAAACATATACTGGTAATGTTATGTGTGATTCATAAGGAATCAAAGATGAAGAATCAGGTACGCTGATTTATTCTTATCATGTTTAATTATAATGAACACAGGCAGTGTTTTGAAATCCTGATCAGCCGTTCCTCTGTCGTTCTAACAACAAAGATGCAACAGTTCAACAGTATACTTTGAAACATAATTTTTGTTTGTATCGAAAGCTTGTATTGTATTATACTTGGAAAGTGCTGCTAGAATCGTGTGGTTAACATGAATTGATTACAATTTCTTAATCGTATGTACAAAATGTAAAAATTTTGGTAAGGTTTCATGAAAAAACTTTGGAATAATGTTTGATGTATTAGTGTATTAGTGTAGAATCTTTAGATTTTTAAGAATACTTGGTCAGCAGCAAAGGTTGAGATTACTGTGCTGCTGCCACTACTACTATCTATAGGTTATAAACATTTAAGTATAAAGTATTTTATTTACATGTGTGTCCTGTCATGTCTGTGCATCATACAAAAAAAAAAAAAACAAAGCATTTAACCAATAAACATCATATGATTACTAAACAAGTGATATGCATGTAAATCAGTTTATCAACTTGTTTTTCCCCCATCATATGTAGGCCACTAGACCCAATAAATGGATTTCAATATATACGACAAGACTGCTAAATTAAACTGCTGAAGCATATTTCCAGTTCCACATCTTGAAAAAGATGAACAGTATAAAGCAAGTCTGCTTCTATCTGGGAAATGTATGTTGAAACCTTATATATTAGTAGTAAAAGTTTCCACTGTAATGGACACACAAGGAAATTTCTAGAACCTTTATTGAAAGGTCCATTTTTGGAAAAAAACGTGCTTTCTTCTGGAGAAAGGTACTACATTTGTAAGCTCATAGAAGTAATAATGTAAAAGACAATGAAAGATGAAATGGCAGAAAAAGTAATAACTTCTTATCTTAATTTAATTTGTTTTAGGGACACAAATTTTTAATTTAAATAATCCTCAAAGAATTAGTTAATTTTTATCTGACATTCCATATACTGATAATCCTTTTGTTTTCATGATTTAACAATATTATCCCAGAATCTCTTGCAATTTCTCAAGATTACTCGACGATGTGATGTTTCATGTAAGATCTTCCTGAACAAATAACAACTGGTCAATGATTTGCATGACCCCATTTGTTGCCCCTTCATCCATTTTGATAACATTTGCTGATGCTCCTCCAAAGAATATCCTTACATCTAAAAAAGATGAAGATGTGTTCAATATATCAGATGTTAGTAAACGTGAAAAGTGAACATTCAGAATACGAATTTGATGTACATATTGTACATATGTTTAAATTTCCTCGTTCTTTTAATATTTATAAGCTACACAATCCTTATCTGTACCTCTTAATGCTCTACTAACTGCAGACCGTCACGTGTGTTTGAGATACACGACTCTCGCTTGATAAATGTGATAAACTAATGCATTAGATGCCTTAATTCTAAACTAAATCTATACTTTTAAATTAATAAATTTTGCAAATAAACTCCGAAACGGGTGCACCAGAGTTCTTACTTACTCCTCTACCAAAACACTGCATACAAGATGATGTCCGTAAAGTATATTTAGATTTCACTCGCATAGTAGGTATTGTACATTAAATAAAAAGTCTACTTTCATTTTCTATAAACAGCCATGAAATAACAAAAACGTGAGTACGGTGGTGTTTCCTGTTGGCGGATCTAAGTTACCGGCAATTTTGAATGAAACTGACAACAAACAATTGTTTATTTATTTCATAAAACGTCATCATTGAAATATTCAATCAAAACTTGATTTAAATGATATAAAAGAAATAAGTTGTGATAACCGATTAAAAAGGGAAATGTGCAAATTATTTTTGTCATTCACCGATCTTATTATTGACGGAAGCTTCTAGAACATCATATAGCCCGATGTTTAATAAAAACTAGACGATTATAGCTGCATGAACATTAGAAGCTTTTGTGTAAATGGTCATTGAAATGATGGTAATCATTGATAACACTTTAAGTTGTGAATATATTTAAGTTGTGAATATATTTATATATCGAAAGACTATTAATTACATAGGTTTTCCTAATACATTTATCGGTAAAATTTGTTTATATTCCTCACTGAGAGCGTCGTGGCAACGAACCCGAAGTACAATTTGTACTTCGTAATAAACTTGCTTATATATGAAAAGAGAAAATTAATGAATAAGGTATTGTTCATATACATTTAAAGTTGTAAAATTTTGTGCTTTAATCAATACATTTCATTTCTTTTTCTGAATACAGTCTTTTGTATCAAATAATCGGCCTATTCCTCGGGCATTAGAAGCTAATTTTTACACAGGTACTAGGGTATTGGTTTATAAACATGTATGTACCTTATTGATATGTAAAAAAAGTAAAGTACATTTTTTACATAACAATAAGATACATACATATTTATATACCAAGACCCAAGTACCTGTGAATTTTTACCCCCCCCCCCTTTAAAATAAAATCAATTTATCAGTAAAATGTGCTTATATGCTGCTTTCATCCATGACAGAAATGAAATAAGAGCATCCGGAGTACAATATCCATAACATAGTATAACAGGTTTCATAATAAACGTCAATTAATGGCTTATTTTTCAAGTTTTTACCAAAGGGAGTGGGATAGAGACGTACATCTACTTCGTGCAGGATTTTGAACAAAGTATTTCTTCCTGCTATAAGCCTGTAGGCTGTCAGTAGAAACTACAATATCTTTTCTGTCGATAGTGGTAAAAATTCAATCCCCCGCGCTTTCGCGGGATTTCATCTAGTATTATGGATATCACTTCTCTCAGTTTTCACAGTTATCACAGTCTATCGATATTTAAATTCGAACCTACATACTACTAAAGTAGATACTTCTATCATTTGTTTTTGGTTAATTAGACTTTTCTTTCTACATAGCGGTTACCCCCATTCACAGCTCTTGACATCTAAAATAAACCCTTGAATCAAAATGACGTTAAATGATACGTCACAGACAATTTACGCGCTTTTCAATAAATAAAGCAAATGATCCAAAGGTAACAATCTACAACCCGGAGTGCCAAGGACACTGTGTTTTGACAAACACACATTGATAACTAACACCGATACAAAACGTAACCTCCACACTTATGTAGTGAGGATTCTCAACAAATTAATTAATGTTTAGTCAAGGCTTCTGTTAATTACCTCTCTGGTTTGATTTAACGAGAATAACAGTCTCTCCAGAAATCATTCTAATCTCATGGGTTCCATTCCCCAGCTTCTCTATGAAAATACGCCCTGGAGCAATAAGTCTCTTAAACAGCTGAAACATAATCATAATTTGAGCAGCTTTTTAGTGAAATATATGGAGATAACGAACAGTAGTCCATAAAAACAATACAAATCAGGAGCAGAACAAACTCGAACCTCTTAAATACCAGAGATGGGATCAGGTGACATGGAAGAGTGAGCATCCCCTGCCGAACGTTGATAATTACCTTCAGTGTTAAGCAATTTATTAATAAGGTTAATTAAAATACAACATAAATATAATAACAATGAATTTTCCTATTTCAACCATCAAAAAGAACAAATACATAGATATAGTAAAACTTAGAAAGCATGAACGAGTTTATAATGCAGTTAATATTATTGATTAGTTAATTAAATAATGACAGCAAGTGTGACAAAATGAATAATTTCGTGAAAATCTGCAAACAAACACCAGGAAGCAATTCTAAGAAAACAGACAATGTAGCATTAGGGAAAAAAACCTGGAAAACGCTGAGTGAATTTAGTTGGCTAATACAATAGCGACTCTGAGGATGACGCTTATTCTGAGGATTCAGCTTTTAAAGTTACACACAGCATTTGATCCGTACATCTATACTTATGAATTAATAAATTTTGCAAATAAACTCCGAAACGGGTGCACCAGAGTTCTTACTTACTCCTCTAATAATACATACGATACAAGATGATGTCCGTAAAGTATATTTAGATTTCACTTGCATTGTAAGTATCGTACATTAAATAAAAAGTCTACTTTTATTTTCTATAAACAGCCATGAAATAGCAAAAACGTCAGTACGGTGGCGTTTTCGGTTGGCGGATCTAAGTTACTGGCAGTTTTTAAAGAAACTGGCAACAAGCAATCGTTTATTTATTCATTAAACGTCATTACTGAATTATTTAATCAAAACTTGATTTAAATGATATAAAAGAAATAAGTTGTCATAACCGATTAAAAAGGAAAATGTGCAAATTGTTTTCGTCATTCACCGATCGCAATATTGACGGAAGCTTCTAGAACATCATATAGCATCGAGCCCGATGTTTAAAAGAAAATAATATAGCTGCTTTAACATAAAAAAAGTTTTTGTGTGAATGGTTATTGAAATAATGGTAAATCATTGATAACACCGTAAGTTGTGAAAATATTTATATATCGAAAGACTATTACATATATATTAAGTAGGTTTTCCTAATAAATTTATCGGTAAAATTTGTATAATCATATTCCTCACTGAGAGCATCCTGGCAACGAACCCGAAGTACAAACCTGCTTACATGAATGAACAAGGCATTCAAATACAATTATGCTGTAAAATTGTGTGCTTTATTCAATACATTTCAGTTTTTTTTTTCCAAAATACAGTCTTTTGTATCAAATACTCGGCCTATTCCAGTGGCGGATCCAGGAATTTTGAAAAAAAAGGGGGGGCAGTTTGGGGTAGGGGCCCACGGACACACCAAAAAAAATTGATTATTAAATTTTATGTATATTTTGGACACAAAACGGGAGGGGGCTGGACCCCCCTCTAAATCCGCCAGTGTATTAATAGGGCGTTATATAAAAGCTAATTTTTACACAGGTACTTGGATCTTGGATTATAAACATGTATGTACCTTATTGATTTTTAAGGAAAAAAAGAGGTAAGGTACAGTTTTTATATATCAATAAGGTGCATACCTAAATATAAACCAAGACCCATGTACCTGTGAATTTTTAACCCCCCCCCCCCCAAAAAAAAATCAATTTCTCAGTAAAATGTGCATTTCTTGACACAAATGAAATAAGAGTATCTGAAGTACAGTATACAGTACAGTATATACAATATCCATAACATAGTATATAACAGGTTTCACAATAAACGTCAATTAATGAACTTAATGAAATTGTTATTTAAGTTTTACAAAGTGGGGTGGGGTGGGGGTGGAGACGTACTTCTACTTCATGCGGGATTTTGAACAAAGTATTTCTTCCTGCTATAAGCCTGTAGGCTGTCAGTAGAAATTACAATATATATATTATTGAATTTTTTTCTGTCGGTAGTGGTTTAAATTCAATTCCCCGCGCTTGCGCGGGATTTCATCTAGTTCCTCTGGAAATCAATAGTTTGTCGACATGAAAATGAAACTTGTAGAACAGAAAAACGTACATGAAATGAAATGCCAAATAGATACCTGTTTAACATGAACCTTACAAGCTACAAAGACTTTTGAAATATTGCACCAAATAGAGATCCACCAATGCAAAAGATTAATTCAAAACTTACACTCTATGATTGGTCACGAATGAAACCCGTTGAACAAGCGATAATAAATAGTGAGCTAAACGGATGCAGTACAAGCTAGAATTCCAAATTGTTGATATCAAACAATACCCTCTTTTGTCCACAGAAGCTTCTGAAAAGATGAACATGATTCAGCTGAATGAAAACGTCCATCTGTAACTGGAAAAGCAATACACAAAGAGCTGACAATAGAGACCACGACAAGACCATGACACAAACACAGTAAAGATACGCAAAAATTGAAAAGGAATATCTCACCATCGTACTTGGGTGTGAAAGGTTCGACGAGTACATGTATGGGCAAGTGAGAATCAGAGTGCACTAGGATCACAAACCTCTTGAGGGAATCTTTAAGAAAACCCTTCTATCAGCACCAAAACACCTGCAAAGAACGCTTCGTAGGCCCAAATGTACAACATAGACGTAGTGAGGTACAGAACTACATCTTGCAGATTTATTATAAAATAGTTATTTATGAGAAATGCTTTTATAAGGATTCAAATTGCAAAATACATGACCTACTCGAGCATATTTAGAAGTTTTTCTCTAGGTTTTTATATACAATTCTGTATATTATAAACTGTAATAAACATAGATGGTTTACAGAATGAATATGCAGTTTATGTGAGAAAGGTTAATTTTTAAACTTTTGATCACTTGAGCAAAAAAGCTTTATGATAAACGTGAAAACTTTAACTTTTCAATCGTCAACTTCCCTTACTTACGCAGCACTATACCCTTATCATATGCATATGGGGTTTATATCTGTCAGTTGATTCGATACGCCGGAGATGCTCTACGTATGAACAATTTCTAAAACGAGGTAAGTTATTGACAAACAAGTTGATTAAACAAGAATATCAGTAGTCTCGTTTAAAGTCATCATTTCGTAAGTTCTATGGTCGATACAATGACTTTGTCAGCAAGTACAATCTATCATTAAGTACAATGCTGACTGACTTTTTTCATACTAATTGTTAGGCCATCATGTACACACTGAACTGTCGACGGATTTTCCCGTTATTTCCCGATCATGACAAGGAGCACATGGCGGATGTGACCGTTCGGCAGGGGATGCTCACTCCTCCATGGCACCTGATCCCACCTCTGACGTCTTAGAGGTCAGTATTTGCTCTGCTCCTATTTTGTAATGTTTAATGGACTCTTGAGCTCGAATACTGTTCGTTATCTCCACATATTTCATTTGAATAAAAATCCCTCTTCCTGGAATTGAACAGAAACTCTTTTACTTTGATAGGGTTCAGTGGGAATCTTCTATTTTCTTTCCACTTACATATTGAAATCTTGGCGTGTCTCTCATGACTCTGTTTCCATTAAGTGACACTGAAAAGTAGTCTATAGCACTGGAATTAGGAACAAAGACTGTGAATTCACACGTCACACTGGTCGATCCGCAGTACCCCATGTCGTAGTCGGAGGAGGTCTGTGATCCTGTATTCATGCCATTCAGCATGTTGCATGGATACGTGTTGCACAGACTTTTGTTAGCATTGCTTGGGTCGCTGCAGTAGCTCACATTCTGGCACTGGGCTGTTGAGTCACCATTACAAGTTAAGCATTGCTGGGATTTTGCGTACTGGGGCTGTAAACAGTAGGCGGGACAGTTAGACCCCCCAGTCATACAAATGTCCGAGTTACACGGAAACTGATTAGCATACTGGGACTGTGAACAATATGTTGGACAGGTTGTTCCCCCTCCAATGTTGGTATTGGCACATTTGGCTGTATTACATGGGTATTGGTTCTGGTAATTCGCCTGGGCACAATAAGTGGGACACGTGGTGGACACCTCTGTGTTTGTCTGACACTGTGCTGTGTTACAGGGGTACTGGTTCTGATATTGGGCCTGGCTACAGTATGTAGGGCAGTTCGTTCCCTGATTGGTGAGCACGGCTGATCCGTAATTTGGAGGGTAGCCATATATCTCAAAATTGCACTTCTCTGCCGTGAATCTGCTGTCCGTCAGGTAATTTTTTAGTCCCACTCTTCTCATATAGTCGTATGTACGCCTATATTGAAAGACATGTTAAAGATATAAAAATTGAAGGTTCTGAAACACAGTCTTACGATAAAAAGAACGACTGGTATGTCACTTAAGTCCAATATTTTTGTCATTCACTCAAGGATGTAATGGTTATTGATCATCATTGTTTATGACCTAACTGCACTTACAGTAGCCAAATGTCATGACAGATCAGCATGGGGAGATCCAGGTAGGGGATTCCTAGAACGGAATCAATGATGTGGATCATGCCGTTAACAGTCTTTACATCCGGTCGGATCACGCGAGCCTTCACATTATCTCCCTGTACCCAGATTTCTTAAAATAGAAATGGCATTGCTTTGTAAATTTTTTTCGTCTAGAAAATATTATAATTAATAAATGGACAAGGGTTGATATGAAATCACCGTGTTTTCTCCTTCTTAAATCCCCTATATAAACATGAATATATATAAATCAAAATAGCAATTCTAAAACCAAGAGAATATTTTTTAATTCTCATTTTGTTTTCTTTTTTGGAGGGGGGGGGGGGTCTGCTCAGCAGGTTAAAAATTCGTCCAATGCATACTCTTTCTTACTGGTCTGATCTTAAATAGTCTGCAACTATTTACCATTTCTTTCATTATAAATGGTGACACTCTCGCCATTATAAATGGTTCGTCTGTATTGACGACTTTCATATCCGCTTAATGCTGGCAAGGAGGAGATAATAATTGGGTTGTTGGGTACTAGAACATGCAGCCAAAGCACCTGAAAAAAAAAACAGTGAAACTAGATGCTGTCATGAGACAGTAATACCCGCACTAAGGTCTTTGCCTCTAAATGCACACTCATTCATATTGGGCTTACCAAGGAAATAGTCCAAATAATTCTATAATTTACACAGTACATGTATTCGTCAAATCGAGCATAAAATGCTCAGTTGACCATGTGACCCATGAACCTCTTATACGCATTTCATATACTTAATTCATTACCAGTCTGAAATAACAGAATTTAATTAATGATGTAAATTAGGTTTTGATAAAAGGGGGGATATAAATTTTTGGCCCATAATTGGAACTTTTTAGATTTATTTTCTCAACAACAAATAATATTATTTTAGTACAAAGCGTTTTTGATGAATTTATCAAAATGTGCAAACTTTTTTTAGTATTTGATTAGGCAAAAACCTCTTTGAAAAGCCATACCCAATCAATTTTGTCTCCCCCCCCCCCCCAACACACACACAATTTGCCTGTTTTTGGAAATAGGCCTAGATGGCAAAGTTATGTTAAAACATCGTTTGTTATGATAATTTAAAATTTGTTCTTGTACTGTACATGTATGTGAACACCTTTTTGAAAATTTCTACATCACACTGGGCTTGCGTCACCCTACCAGTACTAGTACTAGTTTTACCATTATCATTTTTAGATTGCACATGCCATGTGACATGGTGCAGTGTTACATGTATATCAGTGGAAATTAATTCATTTTGTGTTTTAATTGGATTATATTTAATGAAGTTGACAGGACCTATGACAGTCGGTAAGTACAAGTTTAAGTATAGATTGAGGTAAAATAAACCGAAATGCAAATGGTTAGGTTAAAGTTTAAAAAGGATCAAAGATTATCGGCAATCTCCTATGCAGAGTTGTCGTTCGTTTCTCTCTCAGACACTGAATGTATGAGCCGATGGTAGAGAGTGGATCATAGACGAATTTCACATTCTTAAGAGTTATCTCCCGTTGTCGACATAACATTCATCCGGGAATTTTTTTTCGGGGGGGGGGGGGGGGGGGGGAGGGGGGGTCCACACCTCGGTCCAAAAAAATTCCAGCCCAGAATTTCCTGAGGAGCAAAAAAAAAAAACAAAACAAAACAAAAAAACAAACAAACAAAATAAAAACAATGATGGTGGGGTCCATGTTTTTAAATGGGGAGGGCATCCAAAGTCATTTTTTATTTGCTTCTGTAAATCAGTATATAGTCCTATTTAAATAACTGCAAATTCCAAGGGGGGGGGGGTTCCAATCTCCCTAGCCGCTCCCTGTCCCTGAAATGACAAATGATCATGTGACTCCTAAATAGTAGGAAACTTTTCCATTTGACTATACATAATTTTGTTTCTTGTGTTATTATGTTATGTACATCTAATGGTTTAAGGGGTCATCCCCACTCTCTTAATGAACTGGAAATGTTCATAATATGACTACATCAAATTAAATAAAAGTGCATCAATGATAAGATTACTTGACATTTCATTCATGGATTTGGGTCAACCCATGTACCCTCCTAGAATTAGGAATGAAAATCATTCAAAGAGATGGACCATTAAACTATTTGTATATATTCACATTTTTTTTTTTATGTCAAACCAAAGTATTAGACTAGTTTGCATACATGAACAAACAGGGGTCTGGGAAGGGGAAGGGGCAAGGGGAAGGAGTTATCTCTTTACGTCTTAATTGTTGAAAATTCCTAAAATGAATGTTACCCTCAAATCCGACTTGTACGTCTTCATTATTTTTAAGTGATGGTGTCTCCGCATGAGTGAAAAATTCCCAAGAGGGACATTTAACAACAAACAAACATTAATGACTTAAAAAACACAATATACATGTACATGTTTATTAGTCAACGGATATACTTCTGATCATATCTCTAGTTCTCCCTTGAATCAGAAATGATGATATAAATATTTTAAGAATGATTAAGAGTTTAAAAGTTGTGCATTTTAAAATTCACTAAGCTCTGTGGTTGAATTAGCTATACAAGTTTAGCTTATTTTGCTACTCAAAGCACCTTGATTAACTATTTTTAATCATACTGTTTTCTGAAATGTGAAGGTTTTTCAACATGGATACAAGTCATACCTTTTCAGCTTCTGAAAACAATGCATGAAAAAAAAACCCTGCTTTTCAAATACTGTAACTCTTTACAAGTACTTGTGATCATCAGTTTTTAGCTCACTTGAGTTTTTCTGGTTTTCTGATCACATTTTGTTTGTCATCCATCTGTCTGCCTGTAAACTTTTCACATTTTTGTCTTCTTCACTAGAACCGCTGGGTCAATTTCAACCAACCCTGCCACAAAGCATCTTCGGGTAAAGGGGATTCAAGTTTGTTCAAGTGAAGGGTCACACCCTTTTTCAAGGGGGGATAATCAAGAATTAGTGAAAATTTGGTGGTATCATTTTAAAAAAGTCTTATCAAGAACCACTGACTGGGCCCAAAAAGTTGAAACTTTCTTTACATAGACTTAGTGTAGCTTCAAATTTGTTAAAATTATGACCCACTGGGGTAGGGTGGGGCAACATATGGGGATCCAATGATTTACACAGAAAAATGCAGGGGATTTTTTCCATCATAAATCTTCATGAACAGCAAAGGCATAATTGTCGTCCGTTTTCACAAAAGGGACCTAGGGGACATTAAATCTCATTTGTCTGTCTGTTTGTCAGTCTGTCCGTCTGTCACAATAAATTTAACCTTGGTCATAACTTCTGAATAATAAGAGATAGTGCTTTCATATTTCACATGTACATTACCTACAAGAACTTTCTAAACATACCATGATTTTTGAACCCATGACCTTGACCTTGAAGTTTGACCTACTTTTCAAAAAATTTAACATTATTTTAAATGATCATTTTGAAAGAGAAAAGATAGGGCGTTCATATTATACATGTATATTACCTGTGATAAGACCTTTCTAAATATATCATGACTTTTGACTCTGTGACAATGACCTTGAAGTTTAACCTACTTTTCAAAAATGTTATATTTCCTTATAACTTTTGATTGTGAAGAGATAGGACTTTTATATTTGACATGTACATTACCTGTAACAAGATGTTTCCAAGCATGCTATGATTTTTTTACCCCTTGACCTTGATGTTTTACCTAATTTTCAAAAATTTTAACTTTGGTGATTACTTTTGAATGACATATGATAGGGCGTGCATATTTGAAACAATATGTCATAAATAATGGCATCCCATCCACTAGGACACGGAAAGCAGGGGACCACAATTCTTTGAATTTGCTTGTTAGTCATTTTGATATGGAAACATCCTCATATAGACAGTGTAGATTCAAGTTTTTTATGCCCTGCCATGAATATGGCCGAGGCATATAGTGTTTGTCATGTCCGACTTCAATAAAACGTCATATGCTGATACATACTGATGTAAGCTTTTCAACTGCATCAAAATTTTTGACCTTGACTTTTCCTTTGACCTTGACCTTACTTTTCTTAAATTAGTGTCTAGATCAGTTTTGAATAAACAATTCAAGATATATTTATCAAACTTCTTATGCTGATATATACTGCTGAGAGATATCAATTGCATCAACTTTTTTGACCTTGACTTTTCCTTTGACCTTGACCTGACTTTTCTTAAATTAGTGTTTATCTATGTTTTAAATAAACCATTTCTGATATTTTTATTGAACTTCTATGCTAATAGTAAATACATACGGATATAAGCTTTTCAACTGCATCAGCATTTTGACCTCAACCTTTCCTTTGACCTTGACCTCACTTTTTTAAATTAGTGTTTATCTATGTTTTAAATAAACCATTTCTGATATTTTTATTGAACTTCTATGCTAATAGTAAATACATACTGATATAAGCTTTTCAACTGCATCAGCATTTTGACCTCAACATTTCCTTTGACCTTGACCTCACTTTTTTAAATTAGTGTTTATCTATGTTTTAAATAAATCATTTCTGATATTTTTATTGAACTTCTATGCTAATAGTAAATTCATACTGATATAAGCTTTTCAACTGCATCAGCATTTTGACCTCAACCTTTCCTTTGACCTTGACCTCTCTTTTCTCAAATAAGTGTTAAGCTCAGTTTTAAATAAATCATTCAAGATATTTTTATCAAACCTAATATGCTGATATGTATTAGTGAGAGCAACTGCATCAAAAACTTTTCACCTTCCACTTTCCTGTGACCTTGACCTCCCTTCTCTTTAATTTGTATTTTGCTTAGTTTTAAAGAAACAATCTAAGATATTTTTATGTAAGCATGCACTTATACATAATTTTGTGAGAATTTATCATCTATATCCATTTTTTTTTTAGATTTTAGTTTCAATTTTAAAGAAACTGTTCAAGATATTCTCATCAAACTTCATACACTCATACAAATTTTCATGTTGCATTAGTAATATACATTCGGCGGGGCATTTATGTTCTATGGACATATTTCTAGTTTTCAAATCATGACCTCCGAGGAAAGGGTCAGGCCACAATAAGGGATCAAATTTTTATAGAGATTTAAAAGGAAAAAAAATTTTCAAAATTCTTTTTTTTAAGAACAACAAAAGCATGATTAATATGGAAACATTCCCAAGAAGTGTAGATTCAAGTTTGTACAAATCATGACCCCATGGGTTAGGGAGGGGCCATTTTTTTTCCTGCCCCTATTTGCTATCTACATGGAAATGCAAATTTTAAAACCATTTTACACATCCACAGGACAGAATCAATCATCTTCCAAATGATATGTTTTAAGGCTAGTGCATTAGATATAAGGGAAGTTCTGGGAACCAGGATGTTTATAATAAACATGTTAAATATTTTTTTTAAAAAAATGGACCCCCATTTGACTCCCAGGGGAAAATAAGAATTCCGAAACCTTACTGCACATCTCTAGGACACCACCAACCATCTCCCAAAAGATGATTAGGCTACTGTGTAAAATGTAAGAGGAGTTCAGGGAACCATGGGCTTTTTGCATGAAAAACGTCATTTTTCGACCCCCATTTGACCCCCAGGGTGAAAACGAAAATTCCGAAACCTTACTGCACATCTACAGGACACCATTAACCATCTCCCAAAAGATGATTAGGCTACTGTGTAACATGTAAGAGGAGTTCAGGGAACCATGGGCTTTTTGCATAAAAAACATCATTTTTCAACCCCCATTTGACCCCCATGGTGAAAATGAAAATTCCGAAACTTTACTGCACATCTACATGACACCACCAAACATCTCCCAAAAGATGATTAGGCTACTGTGTAAAATGTAAGAGGAGTTTGAGAAATAAGAGTGTGACAGACGGACGGACGGACGGACGGACGGACAGACATGAGTAACAACAATATACCCGAACTTTCTTTAGAAAGTGCGGGTATAATAATCTTGGCTGCATTAAAGATCATAGCCATAGCAGCTACCCTACTTACTAAGCTAGATATCTGGGTCAATTGAAAACACCATAAGAAGTAATGGCTGTTTATCATTGCATGGCCATTAGGCTGGCATATTCTTCATAATCATAGCCTTTTGTTCAGTCGTATCCACTACAATCTTAGGATGCGGTAATGCTGTTATTTAACCACTGAGTAGCACTGTTAATGCGTACTGTGAAGAAATTGACGAAATAAGGAATTACCCAAATAGATACATTTGAAAACTGTATTTATTTCTGTAAAACTATTACATTATTAAATGACTGTATTATTATTTGAAATACCATAGCACACCCCACTCTGTATTGAATTTAGTTTTGTCACTTGCTTAGCCAGTCACGTGATAAATGCACATAATACGTATTTTCGGAGTTCATGCACAAATTTCAATATCACAAGGGCATACCCTAATTTAAATTTAAAAATTAAGTGATAAGTCGATTTTACATATCCTGTAAATTATGAAAAATGCTGTTGCTTCAAATGAAATTCAAATTTTATCATTTGAAATTCAAGTAATTAGGTTCAAGTTGAAATATGTGTTACTTTCACAAAACATTTTATATATCTATTAAGTAATGCTCTCCAATTTACAAAAACAACAACTTTTAAAGTTAAGGAATATTTCCTTCATGTATATTCAAAAAATGGCCAAGATCTGTTAAGTGTAAGCCCTTGCAATTGCGAAAAGGCAATTTAATGAGGCACCTCGATGTTAAACACACTAACCCTGTACACAATAACACGGTATAATTAATTTGTTTGTTTGTATGTTGTTTAACGTCCCTCTCGAGAATTTTTCACTCATATGGAGACGCCACCACTTGCCGGTGGAGAGCTACAAATGTTGTCCTATGCTCGGTACTTACGGCCATTGAGGAGTGAGGGATCTTTATCGTGCCAGCACCTACTGCGACACGGGACCTCGGTTTATACGGTCTCATCCGAAGGACCGGTCTCCACGTCCCACAGTGGGATTCGAACCCGCGACGTAAGGATCAACTCCTTACTTCGCGACTCTAGAGCAGACGCTCTAACCACTGCGCCACGCGGGCCGGTATAATTAATTAAATAGATTTTGTTATAATAATTAAATAGCGGTACTAAACAAAAGTTTTGCATTGGTATTCATGGTCTAACTAATATTTCAAAATAATATTCTTTTAACAATAAAATGCATTTTCATTGTAAAAATATTACTCTATCTGCCTCTCACTACACATAAGGGGGTTAAATCTCTTCATGATGACGTCATGTCGACAAGTGCATTGCGATAAATAATTTGTTAATATTTTCTTGTGTGGGATTAAACCAGCGACAAAAAATTAATGCAGCAATGAGTTTTGGTATAGTTCATTGCTCTTATACAGTCTAAAATCGTAAATTATTTCATTTCCTAATATTTTGAAGAATTCTCATTTTGTGTGATGGCACAGTAAGCATTTCCCGTATAAATTAGGCCCGGCCCCCTTTCTGTAGCCTTAAGAATGTTGCGTGAAGGGCATACATAAAAGAAAATAATTCTGACAATGACTGAGGTCTAAAGACTAACAACTTTTAAAGGTATGGATGAAAAAGGGAGTAACTCAGTTTTCAAATAAAAAATTGAGTTCACCCACTTTTCAATATGTGAATATGTCAATATCTGAATAAAAATGATGATTTATTTTGGCTTTGAAGTAGCCTAGATAGTCACCGTATTTATTAGTATCTGGTTACTGTTTAAGTTGACCCAGGGTATGTTAGCGATTTTCTGGAAGGCACTGTCAAGAGGCACGAAAACAGTTACCCCCGAGGGCTTCGCCAGGGTAAGCCTTGTGATCTCCGTGCCTAGATTTATCAGCTGGTCAAATTTCCTTAAAATAAATAATAAATGATACAAGAATAAAAAATACAATAAAATGAATTTGAATAAATATAAGGACATCCAGCTTACTTATAAGACACTGTTACAGTGATCATGCTTAATGTCATGAATTCACGTTTATATTATGAATAAAGCAAAGTTATTATTATTCCCAGGCCTGTAGTTTCAAATATGAATAACCAAGTTTTTTTTTAAGTTTACATTATTTCTTTGGAAGGGATTGGATTAATGTTTAAGAGATAATTTCTGTTTGGAACTGATATTTGAAATTTCCAGAAAAAATTAAACAACGGTTAAATTTTATATTGCAGATATACTAAATATTGAGTTAACATACTTTTCGAAAGAAGTAGAGGAAAACATTCCAATGAAAAAAAAGGAAAGATTTTTAGAAATCCAGAAACTTTTGAGTTTACAGAAAAAAAACAACAAAATCTCTTGTCATTCTTTAATCCAATTAACCAAATGCTAGGACTCCCAAAGAAATTCAACTTACGTTCCCTCTTGTAGAATTTGTTCACGAACGTTATTGTACACGAATCCCAACAGCTGATCGACCACGTGCACCACTCCGTTGGTCACCGTTATATTTCCTTCAATAATGGCTGCACTCACACCGTCACTGTTAACATACACTGTAATCAGGAAGGAATCATTTTGACTTATTATCATTATGAAAAAAAAAATGAAAACACTGACCAACCAGCTTATAAGATTGCTACACGAACAATCATTTTATGTAGATGAAAAATGGTTTAGAGTTGCCTCTCATGAGATGCTTTTCATTCCCCTTGCCTTTAAAATATATTGTGCACGTAACAGATATAAGGAATTATATAACAGTTTTTAAATAAGTTTTCCCATTATGTCACAAATGCAGTAAGTTTCACTATAAACCCTTAAGAATGCCGAATCACACCGGAACAGTTATATAACATGCCGGAAAAAGTTATATCACCCGACGGAAGCAGTTATATCACCCTCCCGATCATCCTAAAGTGCTTTTATGATACACATTATAGCTCGGGTTCCAGATTTTATGAATTCGGTTGCTAGGCAAACGTAAACAACTGAGCGTAATTCTTAACGTCATGAAAGCATTCTTGGATTTTTGTCTGAACTTTAACGATTTTAGACGATTTTTTAATTTTAAAAAAAGTTATATAACATATACCACATGGCTTTCCCTGTGACTTTACCAGAATATTTGCCCCTCGCTGACAAGGAAGCCCTGGAGTGTTGTGTCACCCTCTGCTTTCGGCATCGGGTGACATAACACTCCAAAGCTTTCCTGTCACCTTGGGGCAAATATTCTGGTATGTCACCCTCGAAGCCATGTGATGTATGTATACTATTAACCCAGAAGAATGCTGAATCATACCGGAAACAGTTATATAACACGCCTCGAACGGTTTTATCACCCGACGGAAGCAGTTATAACACCCTCCCGATCATCCTCACGCGCTTTTATGCTACACATTATAGTTCGGGTTCGAGATTTTATGATGTCGGTTGTTAAACAACGGAGCGAATTCTTAACGTCATGAAAGCATTTTTGGATTATGCCTTCGGCATCTGGTGACATTACACTCCAGGGCTTTCCTGTAACCTTGGGGCAAATATTTTGGTATGACATGCTCGAAGCCATGTGATATGTGTATAATGTTTACAACAAAGCAAAATCATCCGTGACTGGCACTTCATTATAAGCCTGTTTTACTGTAAGCTGACTTTAATGTTAAGTTACATGAGTTATATATTTAAGAAATGATTGTAAGATCACAGATTGACAAAATAAATGTTTTAGTACATTTAACACTGTGTTGGTCTAAAATTTCTTTAAAATTACATAATAAAGTTTGGGGTTTTTTTTAACCATGTATCAGCAAAATAGATTGTTTCTGTATATTGATGGATACTTTTTGCTGAATTGTAATGTTTACCAAGGTATTTCAGTTATCAGTAAATTAAAAAAATGCAAATGATTTATTCATTATGTAATTTGATTAAGGAAGAAATTATAGATGAGTAACAGACACATTATATTACAACAACAGCACCAGCTTTGGAAACTTTACGTGTAACTTACCATTGTTATCTGACGACTTCCTAAAGGTCAACGGTTGACCTCTTGCATTGGTAAATTCTTCATTATGAGAAATGCAGTCGGTAAAAATAGCTCTATTAGGAATATAATGAGCTTTAAGAATCTGAATTAAAAAATAAGTTTAAAGTTAAACCAATTGTATTCTGTTTGCAATCTTATGCACTTTTAATGATTAAAAAAGTTTAAAATTAGAACAATGTTGGAGGCTCTGAGCATTCTGCAACAAAAAGTGGTGGTGATAGGGGCAACCTTTAGATGAAAATTTCCTGTAGAATCTGATATGAATACACACCTGTTGTTGTTATGTGAAATCTGATAAAGCTATATTCATCTTTTGAGATTCTTTGAGATCAGATATGTGTAAATTTATCCGTTGAAATTTTGTGGGATGAAATATATGGAGATAACGAACAGTATTCAAGCTCAAAAGTCCATCTGATAAATGTATATTTGTTGTTGTAATTCATTAGTGTATAGTTACCCGTTGTTATTCTGTGGGATTGTCTAATAAATGTATATCAATCCGTTGTAATTCTGTACGATTGTCTCATAAGTGTATAGTTACCTGTTATTCTGTGGGATTGTCTAATAAATGTATATCAACCCGTTGTAATTCTGCGGGATGATCTAATGAGTAAACAGTAAAACAGATGGACGATTTTGCTTCCCTATAAACTAAATTCGTTGTATGCGTTAAATTCAAAATATATTTTAAGGCTTAGGGCAATGAAAACCACTTTGTTATGTCAATCCACTATAAGTATTTTCTATATAAGCGTGCTTTTCTCTATTGACCCGTTTTTAATTCTGTGGAATTGTCTAGTTAGTTTATATTACTCATTGTAATTCTGTGGGATTGTCTGATATGTATATATTTAGCCGCGTTGTAATTATCGGGGAACTATTAAGTTTATATTTACTGATTATAATTCTGTGGGATTGTTTGATAAGTGTTTATATACCCGTTATCATTCTATGGGATCTTGTAAGTTTATATTTACTCGTTGTAATTCTATGAGATCTGCGAAGTGTTTATTTACCAGTTGAATTCTGGGGGATCTGCTAAGAGTATATTTACCAATTATAATTCTGGGGGATCTGCTTAGTGTTATATTTACCTGTGGTAATTCTATGGGATCTGCTAAGTGTATATTTACCTCTGGTAATTAGTCGCCCGCGTGGCGCAGTGGTTGGAGCGTTCGCTCTAGAATCGCGGAGTAAGGAGTTGATCCTTACGTCGCGGGTTTGAATCCCACTGTGGGACGTGGAGACCGGTCCTTCGGATGAGACCGTATAAACCGATTTCCCGTGACGCAGTAGGTGCTGGCAGGAAAAAGATCCTTCACTGCTCAATGGTCCTGAGTGCCGAGTATAGGTCAAAATTTGTAGCTCTCCACCGGCAAGTGGTGGCGTCTCCATATGAGTGAAAAATTCTCGATAGGAACGTTAAACAATAAACAAACAAACCTCTGGTAATTCTATGGGATCTGCCTAGCATTTTTTTTTTACCTGTTTTAATTCTATGGGATCTGCTAAGTGTATCCTTACCTGTTGTAATTCTATGGGATCTGCTTAGTGTTTATTTACCCATTGAAATTATATGGGATCTGATTAGTGCATATTGTAGTTCCGGGGGATCTTATAAGTGTATACCCGTTGTAATTCTATGGGATCTGGCAAGTGCATATTTACCAGTTGTAATTTTATTGGATCTGATAAGTGTAGAATTACCTGTTTTAATTCTGTGGGAACTGCTAAGTGTATATTTACCTGTTCTATTTGTAAGGGATCTTTCTTCCTTTTGTCCATTTGGGTGATAGGTATCTTTTGCATTGCACTGTCATTGGGAACAAACAAGGTGGTGATCTGTCTGGTGATGAAAGATCATTAATGTTGTCCATCACATATAGGTAGCTCATCAAATCTAAGAATCTTCTGTAATTTCAATTTTTAATAACAGTTTGTAATTATAAACTCATCTTAAGTAAATGTACTTTAATAATCAACAACAAGTTTTATTCACAATCCATTATTCTCTGGATATTCTAAACAGACATATTAATTAATCACAGGGGAGACATTGAACTTTCACATTTCAAAGGAGGAACATTTTCAGCAGTTTTCTCTCTTTGCTCTTTCATTCTCTATAAAATTAGGAATCTACCCAACCATCCAGGATAACATACAGAATCAAATTTAGTATCAGTATACGTCTTACTGCCTATCCACTAACATATCAAATTGAACTTAATAGAGCATCCATAAAAAAGTAATTAGAAAGTAAACAGAAACAGAAAGTTTGCAGACAGACATTATTTTTTTTCCTAAAATTCTGGGTCGTCTTGCTAACCAAAATATTTGCGATTGGAATTTCTGCACTCAAACTGTGCCAAGTAATTAAGCAAAATTGAGTTTTGTCGACAAAAAGGGATTTACAGTATACCCTGCTCTGAAAGAAGTGCACATACCTAAATCTCTGTGTAGCATCATCTGGATTTTCGATCCACCCATAGGCTGTTTTTTGACTTGTTTTCCGCATGACCCCATTCAGACCATGAACAACTCCATTGGTGGCTGATATGTCGCCAGTTGTTCCCTCTGATATCTCAATGCCATTGACGTAATACTTGATTGGTCCAAATGTGCCTGCTGAGGTCTAGAAGAACGCAGAAGCTACATTTAAGGGGGCCGACTGGGGTTTCCATTGCGTAATACTTCGCGCATCATAGTAAAATAAAGCATATTTATTCCTTTTTAAGCAACTATTTTCACCAGATTAATAAAATTTAACAAAATTAAGAAATCACAGGTTTAAAAACCTTATTACAATTTTATATACCTACTTTTTTAAAGGAATTTTACAAACGATAGGTAGATAGGCAACGTAGTAGTGTGTTTGTGACGTTAGGATAAACTGAAAGTCTTTAAGAAGGGTTCATAAAAATGTTATAAAAACAGAAGTACAGGTATACATTATAAGCTCTTGAAATTTTAAACATAGAGATTTGAAAATCTCACAATTATTTTTGTAATTTTAAAAAAAAAAAAATAAATCCTTTGTAACTGTCACCTTTTGTATTCCATAAAAACAGTAAAATTTTGACATTTTGAGAAACCTCCCTCTGGAAACCAGACATTAGAATTTTATGTTTCTTACATATAATGCACAATATAGTATTACTCATCACATATTATAATTTGAGCAAAAAGTATATTGTAATTTTTGTTTGAATAGCTTTGAAGAGCGAAAAAATGGCATTTCCCCATATACATGTGATATTATAGTAAATATACCTGTATTTTGAGACGGCCCCTAAATATATTTAGACGGTCGATTTTCCCTGCACTTAGCATGTACACTGAAGTCAATGTAAGTTACATATGGTATGAAATTAAAAAGAGTTTCTCAATTGTAGTTTTCACACAATAAAACCCCAGTCGGCTCCCTTAAGCAAATGATATGCAATTTATTTTACTCGTGAGACAAAATTTACCAAATTGATGAAAAAACTTTTAAAAAAAAAAACGATGTCTTACTCATGAAATAAATACTTTTTTTAACTACAGAAAATTAAATTTTCTTTATACATCTGAATATAAATTGGTCCTAGGAAAGAGAGAACTTTATCCTTCTTGAGAGTAGTTCATTCAATGTATACTTAAGATTGATATGAAAAATATTCATCCTCAAAATCACTGAAATATGAAAAATCGGTTTTTATTAACAGGTGATCACACTGTACATTCACGAAACAAATCTTATTGGTATTTATTGTTTACTACCAGATCAATTCTCAAATACTCTAAGACAATTTTAGTTGACACTTAAGGTTCATAATTTTTAGAGGGAGAAAAATTATCCTTGATGACATAGTTCACACAGCTCAGCAAATTAGCATTTTAAGCATATTTAATATGCCATTGTTAAGCAATTTTGGACAATAAAATCATTCAATTAAAAAATTGACGTATCAAATATTTATTGATTTTTTTCTCTCAAAATTTCTTAAGCTTATTTAAAGTTTTCAGCATTTTCCAATTAGTATTGCTATTATCATAAATAAAAAATCTTTCCATTTATAAATCTTTGCTCAATAAATATAAAGCATGTCAATTAACATCAGAATTAAGGCAATACAGAAATATATCAAAGCAACAAACACAATCTTTAAGCTCATTTTCATAAATGTTTGCTGCTTAGGCAATTTCTAGCAGTTTTTAAGGACTGAGTCAAAACGTAAGCATTTTCATAGTTAGTATTAAACATAGTGTACATTATGTCTTTAATACATTAATTTAATGAACTCGAAAATCATTTAAACAGAAATCTGTACTACAATTAAGAGACTTCCTCAAATGTTGTTATCATAGATAAAAAACAGACCTATCCATTACAAAGTCCTTGACTACCATCAAATTGTAACAGAAAAGACAAAAGATGCGACAGACCAGAATCAATCCTGGGCTCTCTAAACTTTTCCAAGGTGCTCTACCAACTAAGCCATCTGGTGAAATATGCCGCAAAATGTAAACATCTAGGTATCAAAGGTTACAAAGCTCACCTTGATAGATAAATAAGGCAACCTCTCACACCAAACAAATATTTTGAAAGATGCATCATCGCTAGATATATCTAGTGGATACAAGGTTGGTGCAGGCAGGATCTGTACTTTTAAATGGATCTGCTCTAAACACATTAGCTGTTCAATCACACTGTGAATATAATCTAGATCCAGCTTCCGAAGCATATTAGTTAGTGTTCATACCTAATAACATGCATCATCAATGCAAGTTCAGTCGCCATAGAGCTTACAGTTTATTTGGGATCTTGGTAGTGTGTATCCCTATATACAACCTCTAGATACAATGTTGGTCTATACAGGATTTTCTATTGGTTAATATCCCAAAAGATACCAAGGGACATACTGTTGAAAAGTGTGGATTTATCTTTTCCATTTTTCTTTCCTTTTACAATAAAAGTTTTTGGAATAAATTACTTTATCAAGAACACAACATAGCAAAAATTTTTGTCCAATACAATACTCCTCACACATTAATGTTACCTGACAGTGTTTGAGTTTAAAGCAGAAAAGTCAATTCCAGTACTAGTGCACTACAAATCCCAAACACTTACGGTGTACAATCTTTTTTTTTCTATTTATAAATAACTTGTCACCTTTGACGCCCATGCTTCGGAACTGCATATTGTTCCTCATGGTGACTGTTAGTCTCGATCTCTTAACTGTGAAATTAAAATACAATACTCTGCCCATGATGCGTTCCAAATACAAGTAAATAGAACGTGACTTACTGTGTCTGTTCTCTGGACACGATTGAAAAAGAGGAAGCCACGATTGTCGTTTCTGACGTACTGGTAATCCTGGATAGAAGTGGTTGTAACACGTTTTCCTGGGACTGAAAATCACAAAGATGGAGGCAAGAATATCAGACGTTGACTCTGACTAATATTTAGACATACAAAATATATACATAACTAGATGAAATCCAGCGCAAGCGCGGGGAATAGAATGTATACCACTACCGACAGTAAATATATTGTAGTTTCTTCTGGCAGCCTTCAGGCTTAAAGAAGGAAATACTTTGCTCAAAATTCCGCATGAAATAGATGTACGTCTTCACCCCACCCCTTTTTGTAAAAAAATTGAAAAAATAACAATTTCATTAATTGACGTTTATTGTGACACATGTTATACTATGTAATGGATACTGTACTTCAGATGCTCTTATTTCATTTCTGTCAAGGATAAAAGCATCGAATATGCACATTTTACTGATAAATTGATTTAGGGGGAGGGTAAAAATTCACAGGTACTTGGGTCTTGGTTTAAAAATATGTATGTACCTTATTGATATGTAAAAACTATGTAATTACTTGTGTAAAAATAGCTTTAAAAGCCCTATGAATAGGCCGAGTATTTGACACAAAAGAAAAAAACTGAAATGTATTGATTAGAGCTGAAAAATTTACGCCTTTAATTGTATTTGAAAAATGCCTTATTCATTAATATTCTCTTTTCATGTAAGCATGTTTATTACGAAGTACAAATTGTACTTCGGGTTGGTTTCCACAATGCTCTTAGTAAGGAAAATACAAATTTTACCGATAAATTTATTAGAAAAACCTACTTCATGTACGTAATAGTCTTTCGATATATAAATACATGTATATTCACAACTTATAGTTTTATCAATGATTTACCATTATTTCAATGACCATTCACACAAAAGCTTCTTTTCATGTTCATGCAGCTATAATCGCCTCGTTTTTCTTTTTTAACATCAGGCTCGATGCTAAATGATGTTCTAGAAGCTTCCGTCAAATATACTCAACAAAAAAAGTTAAGGGTTATTTAAAATATAGTTAAATTCTAAAAATCTAAATTCGGAAATTTATCTAAAAATGATGTGTATGATTATCCATAACTACAAATGTTGTTTGTTACTCTTCGCTGACTTGTCGGTCCTCGTGTTCAAAGCCAAACGGAAAAGTCTCAACCCTAGTCAGCATTGCAGACTGAAACTGGTAAGCATGTCTTCAAGAATTACTGTCACTACTTCATGCTGACAATAAGTAAGGGAAAATGAACAACACTTATACACAAATGAATTACAGGTTATGCCTGAAAGACGACGTCTTAATGTACAGGAAGCTGGTAGGGCCATAGGGATGCTACAAACTGGAATGTCACAAGATGCAGTGGGTAGATTGATGAACAGGTCACAAAGCGTCATTGATCGGTTCTGGCAAAGATTTCAGTAAACAGGATCAGTCCAGGAAATGCCTTGGAGTGGAAGACCACTATGCACGACAGCCCGGCAGGACCGCCAACTTGTATTGCAAGCAAAGCGAAACCGATTCAACTCGGCTGTTGCCTTAAACAGGGACTTTCGCAACACACATGGCGTAAACATTTCTAATCAAACTTGCAGGAATAGGCTTCATGAAGCTAACTTGAAAGCAAGACGTCCTGCCACACGCCCAATTTTGACTGCAGACCACAGAGTAAGGAGACTGGGGTTTGCAAGAGATCATGCAAATTGGCAAATCCGTCACTTGAGATCCGTACTCTGTACAGACGAATCCAAATTCTGCGTGGATTTTAATGATGGAAGGCGACGAGTGTGGAGACAGAAGAAGGAGCGTTTCAGTGACTGCTGTGTGGCTCAAAATGATCGCTTTGGTGGAGGTTCTGTTATGGTTTGGGGAAGCATTTCTATTAAGGGGTCCACGCAGTTAATACGTTGTACCTCATCAGAAATGGAGCATTGACCGGTATCAGATATAGAGATGAGATCCTTCACCCAATCGTGAGACCATTTGCCGGGGCCATAGGTACAGATTTCGTTTTAATGAATGATAACGCCAGGCCACACAGAGCAAACATCGTGAACCAGTACCTTGAGGCAGAGACTATCGAGAGAAAGGAATGGCCTTCGAAGTCATCTGACCTCAATCCTATTGAACATGCCTGGGATGTTCTACAAAGGCAGATTCAGCAACAGGATCCTGCTCCATCCAATACCAATGAATTTGAAGTTGCTCTGTTAGAGGAATGGGATCGCATTCTCTAAAGGACCATCCGTTCACTCATTCGAAGTTTCCCGAGGCGACGCAGTGCTGTTATTCAGGCAAGGGGAGGCCACACAAAATATTGACATTTGTTGGATCAATTGCCGTTTTCTAATTTAATAAATTTTGCAATTATTGGATAGTGATTTTCACTCTGATTAAGAGGGTGTGATTAATTGTTAGCCGTGTTCTTCTGTCAAAGTGAACATTAACCATTGGTTTTTCATCAAATGTGTAGTTACCTAAGGTGGTATGGGATACCAAACGAAACTTCTCCTACATATTTATGTACCCATATTAGAAGGATTTGAAATACGCCCACCTTTCAGTATATTAAAGTGTAATTTTAATAATTTTTTTATTATTTTAATGAGAAATACAAAAACGATTTTTTTTTCTTGCATAATTCCTTTTCATAAGCTTAATATTATAGGCAGGCGTTTGCTAATATAAAGTGTTTATAAAAACAAAAATGACAAGAAATATGTCTTAGTATTTTTTTAATTTTCAACAAAAAATAAGCGTAAAAAACTGGGAAAACTTTATTTCTTGAAAACAGACGGATAACATTTCATGAAAGTCTACAATAAGAATGTATCTTAATATGTTAGCAAAGTGAAATAAACAAATTGAAAATATATATATAAATGGAAAATATAAAATGCATTTAAAATTTTTTGAATTAAAAGATCCGAGCGGAAGAGTTATCCTTCTTTATTTTCCAAGGGTTGAAAAAACCTGGGTGCTATTTTAGAAATGATGAGCATTTTTTTCCCAACCATAAAAAAATCGCACTTTGTAGTTTTCAACTTTGAACGGTTTTGAAAACAATGCATGGACAATCGCTTTCCAGGACGTGTCTTGTTCAGAGCAATTGCATTCATCTGAACGTTTTGGGACTACATATGTATATACAACAGCTAGCTGATTTGTGACCAAACAGTTACTTCTTGAATTAAATAACAAAAAAGTCCAGCTCTGGTTAACGTGATAATTGATTGGTGATAATTCAGCACAATGTGAAGTAATCGCACTTATCCATGCCTCACCGCACACAAGGTGCTGTACAGTTACTCAAACAATTGAAATACAGCTTTTGCTTAAAAGTGTTCAAAAGCAGCAATGTTGAAACTACCTTTTACAGGGGTTTGCTTTTTTAAATGTCCGTTGTACAATTATAAGTAAATTTATATACTTGCGATTTTTTTGTCTGTTTTTACTTAAAATGCCGACTTGTGAGAACTTGCATTGAAATAGGCTTCAGAGTGTTCTTTTCAACGGTGTATCTACAAATTTTGACCCGATAATAAGCACTCATGCAAATCAAAACAATACTTCAAACGGAAATACGTCATAACGTAGAGGTATCCCATACTACCTTAACAGAACAAACTTTGTGATTTATTTGGATTAAATATACTTTTCCGATATAGAAATTATAAATGAAGATTTTCATAACCCTTAACCTTTTTTGTTGAGTATATTAAGATCGGGGAATGACGAAAATAATTTGCACATTTCTCTTTTTAATCTGTTATCACAACTTTTTCTTTTATATCATTTAATTCAAGTTTTGATTGAATAATTCAGTGATGACATTTTATGAAATAAATTAATGATTGCTTGTTGTCAGTTTCATTAAAAATTGCCAGTAACTTAGATCTGCCAACCGGAAACTCCACCGTACTCACGTTTTTGCTATTTCATGGCTGTTTATTGAAAATGAAAGTAGACTTTTAATTTAATATACGATACCTACCATGCGAGTGAAAACTAAATATAGTTTACGGACATCATCTTGTATCTAGTGTATTGTTAGAGGAGTAAGTAAGAACTCTGGTGCAGCCGTTTCAGAGTTTATGTGCAAAAGAACAAGGTACAGTTTCAATACAAATCATGCCCAGTATTTTTCAAAAATAAGAAAGTGATGTAAGTAATTGAAACTGATGCTTTCTGAGTTGATAAAATTCCATGCAGTAAGAATATAAAAATCGCTTGTCTAATATGACTTCCTAACGGGTAATTGTGACGTCATAAACTTGTGCAGTTTCCCGTATTTTCTTTAAAAGTTGCAGAAGACATCAATTTTCAGTGAATTTTTCTCTAAGATAAAATAGAGCACATGCATCGCCCACAAAGATATTCAGAAATATGATTTTTCAAAGGATTTTACACAGTATATTCGAAAATTGCAGTGGACAACAGCTGTGGACACTATTTTCTTAAGGAAAATACTCCCAGAAATGAGTCATTTTGATGCTTTTTCTGTAAAAAAAACTTTTCTGTAAAAAAAAAAAAACAAATTAATGACGTCATATATCCACAATGGTCCTCCTTCCTGCCGTACTCTTTCATGATTTATCGCATTCATATACTCAACTCATATTTAAGCCAATTCATAACTTTTTGAAAACATTAAATTTTTAGGGCACAATAAAGCCCAAACTGTACCTTCTTCTTTATTAATCTATAAGTATAGATATACATCCTTACCTGTGGGTCCCAGGTATGTACCTGGCATTCAAATGTTAGAAATGTAACAATTCAATCCAAAATAAAATAAACGACAATAAAGGGCATATATGATATATCCTGAAAATATATGTATTTATTTTTTTATTTATTCATCCTTTTTATTTATACATTTATTATTTTTTAATTAATTAATTAATTTATTTATCATGTTTATTTATTTATCTTTAATGTTTATTTATTTACCTTTTTTCATTAAATGCATAATTTTAGAATTATCAAGTATGATTATTGTGAGGGTCATGAAAATGTATTGATAATCATCATTTTCATTGATCAGTGCACAACGAGGACTGCACAATAATATCAATATTCGGTATAATATGTTTCGTTGACAAAAATATCGTAGTACAATTCTTTCCAAAGTAAAATATGAAATTTAAGATGCCAGAAATGTTTTAATCTTGCCAAACAGTAAGGTTGCTGTTGTATGGATGCATTTATGTGCAAAACTGTTGCTGTTATTGAGAAAAAAGTACAAAGCAAAATCGCTTTTTTCTGCTACAGCAGCAGCATTAATTCCCATACTTACAACTAAGGAAATCATTTAAATGTTTAAATCACTGCTTGAATACTAACTTGTACAGAATTTGAGGTAATCTTTGAGCTCTGTTTCCGTATAGCTGTCTATTATATTCCGTTCTCTGTACGGTAGCTGATTATAAGCTGTGTCGTTAAATGCGAACACGGTCATAGTGGTCGGAGATTCATAGAACCTTGTTAGTTATGCCCGGGTCACCAGCTGTGCAAACTGAAAGATAAAATAATATTCTGTTTTATACAATTTTCCTTTAAAATTACCTTATGAGAAATATTTTAAAGCAATATGAGCTGCAATTTTTGATATCGGAAATTTTTGTTGCAAAATTGTACATGTAATTAACTATTTCAAGGACAGAGAAAAAGAACACTTATGGCTTCTGTTGTTCATATTTGCGGTTGAAGAACTATTAAAAAGCTATGACTGAAGGAAAATTACATTATTGTCATCCTTTTCAATAATGATTTCTTAAATAATACTATATGTTTGATTGCACAGAGGTCTTTCCTCTGATACAATCTAATACTTTATTTTAGTCTAATTGAACATTAAGGTTTAAATTACATACAAATTATCATAATAACATATTTTAACAGCATAATAAATTCTTACAAATGCAGCTCATATTGCTTTAAGCAAGAATTCCATTTTCTTATTATAGCAAAAGCGATTGGGTCGCTATAAAATTGAAATAGTTAATAATTTTTTATCCAACTTCTTAAAAAACGATAATTATTCTGGACATTACAAAACCACAAAAATTAGTCCTCCCTAAAAATATATACCAAGTTTATAGAAAAATCGCAGAATTTGTGTCTTCCCAAAAATTCTACCTATATGGAAACTAATAATTTTGATTGCACTGAACACAATATCAGCATACATTGCTGCACAAAATTGAGAAAAGGGAATTTTTTAATCCAAAATTGCAATTTTACAACTTAAAAAATAATAGTTAATTTACCAAGTGAGATTTTTCTCTTATCAGAGGGTTGCAGAACCGTATACTTATATTAACAAGATTAATGATTAAAAATTTGACCTGAATAGGTTTTGCGATTTTGGCTCGTGGTACTATCTTGTGTTCTGAAGCTGTTAGTACTTGTAAAAATCATAAAGAAATAAGTACCTAGCTCATTTATACATACATGTAAAATGACCCTGTAGATATACCAATTTACTTACGAACACCTTTTCCCCCACTTTCAACGTCAATATAAAGTACAGACGTGGTGCTTTCATTTTCTTTATAAAAAACTTTCCCCTAATAGTCCGGGTATACAATGAGCTGTGTGAAATTGCAATGATCTTGAATTTTACAGAAAAAGGTGTATTTGAATACATTAAGTCACGAATCAAATTATAAGCACATCCCTCGATCAAAAAAAAAATTAAACAATATTCAGAGGCAGTTCTTACAATAAATAATTGCATATTTTATATCAGAGGTTGTGCTGTAATGAAATATTGAAAGACATATTTTGACGAATTTTTAAAAAAAAAAAAAAATTCAGTTTATGGGGAAAATGAAGCAATTCATGACGTGTTATAATGTATTGATTAGGGAGAAAATTGCAGCATTTTAAGTAGATATGCAATCACAAATGTTCCCAGTGGTTATTTAGGCATTTTCAATCAAATTTAGGTAGTTTTGATTTTAAAAAAATCACAGGACCAAAAAGGTCTTTAGTAAACCTTGTTCTTTGAAGGTGTTCAAGTGTTACACTGAAACATTTAAGAGAGTTCTTTCTCCTTTATTTAGTTATATGACTGTCTAAATCAAAACTCTGACCATTTCAAATTCCCACATCTGGAGTTATTCCCCTGTTATTTAATTTTCCATGGCAAATACCTTAAATTTACATTGATTGTCATGATAATAAAGTTAATGATTCAAATCTCTTCCCATATCCCACAGCTGGAGTTATGTAAGCATTGCATGCATTTAAAATAATTCAAATATTACTGCACTTAATAACATTCCTCTTTTTTTGCCCTGTTACCTAAATTTTGAGAAAACTGGATGTACTGATGTATAAAATATCGAGTTCTTTGATACTAGATAGTTAAGTTAATTAGTTACTTGTTAATTAGTTCATTGCTAATCGATCACCTTCTTTATCATAAGAAATTCATGATAAACTTTAACCTTCTATATCTATCTTAAAATCTCAGTTTTACTATGTACCAACATGTATCCCCCTCCCTAATAAGTGCATCATGCATGAGCTTAAACTTCATAGGCATTTTAGTTACCATATTTTGCAGTTTCTGTACATGATTTGAGCTTTTCATAGGTAATTTTGAGTTGGCAATACACCTTTGCTTCATTTTTCTAATGTACTTTACCGTTCACAGTAGCTCAGTCGGTAGAGCACTCGCTCCGTGATCGGGAGGTCGTGAGTTCGAATCTCGGCCGCGACTGACCTAAGTCGATAAAAAATAAGTAGCAACTGTTCCTTCGCCATGCGCTCGGCGCTTTGAAGTGAAAGTTGCGGGTCCTTCGGATGATACCTTAAAAACCGAGGCCGCGTGTCACAGCAGGCGTTGGCACGATAAAGATCCCTCACTGTTCAACGGCCCTGAGTTCCGAGTAAAGGTCAAAATTTGAAGCCCTTCATCGGTATATGGTGACGTCTCTTTATGACTGGAATATTCTCGAATGGGACGTAAAACAACATACAATCAATCAATCATCTAATGTACTTTTGATAATATTAAGATAAACTGATGATTACGATTGGTATGCTAATTTATCTGTTTTATGAGCACATTGTACCATGCATATAAATCTTTGTCTGTACGTGAATCACTATCATTGCCACCAATTCATTAATAAACTCAACATAAAAAAAGATTAGTTTCAGAGTACAATCAAAAAACGTAAATTTTGGAGGCCGATCTCTATTCCGAATTTTGAAACAAAAATATGGGATAAAAATACAATTTAAGTAATAATAAACAGTTAAATTAGATGCATAAAGCGCATTGCCCATTTCACACTATTAGGTCAACTTTTAGTAGCTTGTCTTCTTTTCAAAGTTGGTCGTACGTAGAGCATGCTCATGCGTATCGAATCAACTGAGAGATAAAACCCATAAGCAGGTGATAAGGGTATAAATAGGTTGACGATAGAAAAGTTGAAGTGATGACGTTTATCATAAAGTTTTGTTGTGAGGTTGCCATTAACATCTTTTTTTTTCTCGTAAAGTATCCAAATATAGAACAGATGTGTCAGACTCTGTGGTGTCTTTTATTTCACAGTCATTGGAATGTATCGAATCGACATATGAATGAAAGTAACTGTTATTAGGTAATCGTCGTCGATGTATCAAAATGTCGAGTTGAAGGACACAAGCGTTTTCTTCTTCTCCTGTAGAAGTTTTGAAATAATTCTGCTTCATATGAATACAGAAAAAGAACTGCGAATAATGGAATGCAATTGGTGTACAGTACCGACCAGACACAACCTAACAGAAAGCGAACCCAGAGCGCACCCCGGGTTCGCTCTCTGGGTTCGAACTCATCAGCGCATCGACCAATCAACATGCCGAACAGGTCTGTCAATCAGGATAAGTGATAAAATGCGTTGACCATTAGCGCATCGACCAGTCAACATGCCAGTTTGTAATCTAAACATTGTACAAGCAAAGCATGTGAATGTACTGTGTAAAAATATTATTAATATGATTTTTAAACATGATTTTATATTTATATATTTTAATTCTCCAGACAACATGCAATATTTACACATCTATTTTCATTATTTTTTATTTTAAAAATCTATTAATACATTATATATCTTTATTATCCAGGTAGCATGTATAGTTATATATTTATTTTCCTTACATTTTTTAAATCCATTAATATATAAATATACATTGCGTAAATTTATCAGATAATAAGTACTTTAATTCATAATAGAAAAAAGATAATAATGGTTAAAACAATTGTTACTAAAAAAAAAACAAAAAAAAAACAAAAAACAAAAAAAAAACGGTCTTGATAAATTATAGAATTTTATTATCTCAAGATACAGTATAAGAACATGTACAAGGTTTAATTTAATTATTTATTATTTCAATTTACATGCACATTTTAATTTATCCAGATCAACATCGAAATAATCGATCTTAATAATTGATCATGAAAGAAAAAAATAAATGTACATTGTGTACAAAATGTGCATTATGTCAATACGTAAATTGGAGAGAAAAATCTCATTTTTTTTAACTACTATGATATTTTTTTTAATTAATCTTTTACTAAAATTTAATAAATAGCTTGATTTAAATACATGTATATAAGGAAAGATTATTTTGTCAATTTTATTTATCCTATATGTAGACCTTACATTGTATGTCTTTTGAATTTTTGTAACTACTTGCAAGTCAGTCCAAAAAATGCTTATCACTTTCCTTCGCGTCGATATATATATATATATATATATATATATATATATATATATATATATATATATATATATATATATATATATATATATACAGGTTTACATGTTCACGAACCTCTTACATTTACTACATGTAATTTTCGAAATACTTTATATGGATATAAAAAAAAAATACTAGACGGATACGTTTTGTACTTGTGCATGAAAAGTACACGTAATTCCAATAAATTGAAATTGCAAAGATACCTTAATACGAAAACGTACATATACTTTTTTTTATTACATAGGTACCTGTATTTGAACTTTGTAATTGTCATAATTATTTAATTTTAACACTTTAATAATTATAAGTTCAAAGTGAAGCCAAGGTCATCACGTGTCGATATTCATCCACCTGTTTCGAAGATATTGCGAGTGCTAAGAGCAATTGCGGTGGGGTTTTTTAATTGACACTTGCTAGCTGGATGTATACTGTCTCCATGGTCTCCATGGTCTCGGTATACTTGAGTATATACTCCCCCTACATTCGATGCCCCTTAAGTTACATGTACCTTGTCTGGGCACGTTATCAATGAGAAATTCAATTATTTTTTTTTTTTTTTAATTTTTGAATTTGGAAACGTCATAGTTCTTTTGTACGTTGCATGAGGAATACACGTTCATGTAATTTGCTGCCACCTGAATGCTGAAAATCAGTAACATAGCTTTACGAGAGAGAAACACTGTATATTATTTGAGATTAAAATTGCTACAACCGGATCATAGAAAACAATTCTTGTTTTTATTTATTTTTAAACATTTAGAATTTTATTTGTTAACATGCCGCTCCAGTATGTACATGTATTGGGGGGGGGGGGGGGGGGGGTCATGAACCAGTAAGGAACACAAACTATTCAAATGATCATTTATTTGAAAACAGCTTAAAAAAAAATAATATATTCTTATCAGTGGGCCAGTGATTAGTTTTTGTTTGTTTGATTGTTTTGGTTTTTTGATCGTTGTTGTTGTTTTTTGTTTTTTTTACAAGTCTTCCGTTAAACTCGCCTTATAAAACAATGAAATAATACCAACTTTGACAAGTAAAACTGAAATTTTCAGCGGGAAGAAAAACGCGCAACTTTTAAATTTACCTTTGAAAATCCTGTTGTTCGTTGGAGAATTTGTAGAATATTTCCAGATATAACTTGTCCTTGTACAAAATTAACTTGAAAAAGTGCAACCAACAGTCCAAAAATCGCTACTCGAAGCTCCATGCCTTCACATTTGAAATTGTAACTTGCGAAAGTTACGCGTTATAACCCGGAATTATTAACGATAGACAATATGAAGTCGTCTATTTTGCATACATTTTAAAGCTTAGTTAACGCTTAATCAATATACGTCAAGAAATGAAACAGATTTTTGACAAATTAATCAGATGTTACGTGCACAGTTGTAAGATTGATAACAATTTATAAACACATCCGTTTTTAAAAAGGGTTGACATCACTCAAAACAATGCATCTGTTACAAATAATTTTGTAAATCAGCAGTTTATTTTCTCATTGCATATTTCTACATGTATATGACTCATAAGTTCGGTTTGAATATCTGCATTATACACTCTGTATTGATGGTTTGCTACACATAAAATCACATATATTTTGTTTTACTGGACGGTACTTCATTTAATTTAGAACTGTCGATGTTATGAAATTTATACTCAAAAGTCATGTCGATAACAATTTGATCTAAGGTACGCGATTTGCTTTATAGAGGAAAGAAATCAGAAAAATAACGCTTAAATTTCAAAAGTACGGAAAGTTGTTTTCAACAGTTATAATATATCTCTCAAGAAGATATTTTGAAGCAGTTTTTATTGAGACTAGTACTGTTTGGATCATTATCAGATTTACAGTTGAAATCAATTGCTAACTAAAATGTATTTTATTTTTTACAAACTTATTGTTGATCATCAAAACTCACAGTATTATTTGTTAAAAATCAATACTACCAACTTAATAAAAACAATATGAATATCTTCACACAATCTTGCTATTAATACACTGTAAAGGAAAAGATCCTGTCAACACTGTAAAACCAGCATAGAACATCACTTTGGTTTGATGTCTTATTTACAAAGACTTGAGAGATAAATACTTTACAAGTAACAAGAAATATTTGATGAAAACACTATTACCATCTAAACGACGAATGCACCTCATCCAGCGTGAAAGAACGTCATTATAAAATAGAAAAATACTGCATGTGATTGGGGAAAAACATTGAAAATTTTCATCCCCAGAACTAGGCGTACCATCTTGAGTAGTAAACATTTTCGGAATCTCAGACACCTGACAGCAGACTGCGGACTGTGGACTTTTCAGTTAAGGGAAAGTGTTAAAACATAATTGAGATAAAATGAATATTTTTTTGGAAGTCTTGATGATCGATAATTATGTTTCGTTTATATTGTATGATTAAAACGACTATACACTGTGAACTCATTTACGAAGTGTGTGTGTGGGGAAGGGGGGTGGGGGGATCCCTCACTTCTCCGAGAATTATAATAATAAAGTAACACTGTCTTCCCAAGAGAGTGTTGTTCGATTTTATAAACTTTAATACCACCCTTTTGCAAGAAACCTGAGGACTAAAATAAAAAAAAAATCGACTAAAGTCTTACTGAGTGCAAAGTCTGCAATAAAAAAACATAAAACTCTGTCAAAGCAGTGAATGGTGTCCTTTCGAAAAAATGCTTTGTTGATTTAAAGAAATAATACCTGGTCTGGGGAAAAAGAAAGTATTATCCCATGTCACCTCTAGGTTTTCCAGTGGATAAGCATACTGAGACCATATTGGTAAGATGACTTCAACCTTTGCCTCGAGATCTTTTTTTCTCTCTCCGAATCATACTGTGTTGAGGTCAATCACTCATCTTTTCTTAATTATGATCTACTTTTTTTTTATTCATAAATTAGGGAAAGTCTTAAATCTCAATTTATAAAAAAGGAAAATTCGCATAATCGTAAAAAATGTCAATTTTATGATAGGTGTACCCTAAGAAATAAACCACAGTAAACTTAAGCTAATTTTATTATATCAAATAATTCAAATGTTCTTCTATATATATTGTAAATTAAAGTTCTACAGTTTTTTCAAGAGGGAATCGTATTTGTTTTTCTACAAAATTCATATATATTCAGTTTTAAATGCCATTTTGTAATACTGAAAATATTACTTAAGCAATCAAATTTAGGATAATAAATGTGTAATTTGAGACAATAAGGTTCTAATTTGAACCAAAAAAAAAAACTGCGATGTTTTATCGTAAATTAATCGTGTTCTAGTTAAGTCAAATCAAGTAGAATTTTCGAGTAAATTGTAGCAAACTATTTACTATGATAAACGTTCTTAAAATTATTTTTTTCTTTTTTGAAAGGCATACCTATCTAAAATATTAAAAAAAAAAAAAAAGAGAGAGAGAGAGAGAGAGAGACGTTCTAAATACCGCTAATAAAGCTTAGTTAGTGGTGATATGTAAGCAATTAGCATGGTTCATTGAAAGTAAATCTAAATAACAGAACTGAATTTTGTTTCTGTGTCCTTTGCAATTTTTAAGCCGCGTCATTTAATAGAATAGAAAAAATAATTATCACCAATAC
The DNA here is from genome assembly GCF_033153115.1 of Saccostrea echinata. Lineage (NCBI taxonomy): Eukaryota > Metazoa > Mollusca > Bivalvia > Ostreida > Ostreidae > Saccostrea > Saccostrea echinata. Next base: position 21,602,977 of record NW_026889782.1, read on the forward strand.
ATTTAAATCATTTATCTATTTATGATGTGAAGAACCTTAAAAACTATGTTGAATAAAATATTTTAAAAATGTTGCGTTTGTTTTCTTTTCCTATGAAGAAATCCTACAGATCAGGAGCACTGTTCAAGAAAGTAATCATTCTTTACGTCTTTCTCATGTGTTTTAAGTCGGGACAAAATATTATGTGATAAACATTTCCCTGTTTTCAAATAATTTCATAAAAATCTTATCATATTTATATTTGAAATCAATTATTAACTAAAATGTATTTTTTTACAAACTTATTGATAATCATCCAAACTTACAATATTATTGGTCAAAAAGTCAATACTACCAACTTAATAAAAAAAAATATGAATGCTATTAAGACACTGTAAAGGAAAAGATCCTGTCAACACTGTAAAACCAGCATAGAATATCACTTTCATTTTGGTTTGATGTCTTATTTACAAAGACTTGAGAGCTAAATACATTACAAGTAACAAGAAACATTTAATAAAAACACCATTACCATCTGAACGACGAATGCACCTCCTCCAACGTGAAAGAACGTAGCAACAGTCAATATTACTTGACGACAGGTGATAGCGATTTTCTAATAAAATACTTACTGGACGAAATTTATTTGTGCACGATTCATCGCTACATGTATTTGTGTAATACATTCATTATACTAAAAAATTGCATGTAATTGGAGGTAACATTGAAAAGTTCGTCCCAAGGAGTAGTCGCACCATCTTGAGTATTAACATCAATTCTCTGTAAGGACCAAAAATGCTTGGCCACGCACTATCATGGAATTTTATTTTATCACTATAATACTAGAGAGTGCCCTATATAAAGATTATCGGTGGGTAAATTTTGGACAGTACCTCCTTGGTTTCCATAGCAACGACTTTGAAATATTTTGTTATGGCAAAACTAACCTGATTGTCATCACCATGTAAAATAATTCCGTGCTTCCTTAATGTAGGAAAGTTATCAACATAATATGGGTTTCATTTTATAGCTAAGTAATTAAAGTTTCTGTGCATCTAAATTTTATTCAATTTAACCCAAGGTTTCTAATATGATACAGATCAATTTACATGAATTTGTCATAAAAATGAATACAAAGGTGCCTATTTCTTGATATGCATATTAATTTTTGCAGGCAATTAAAACTTAGAAAAAAGATCTTTTTAACAAGATCGAGCTTAGATCTAAAAGATGCAAAAAGATTTGAGGTGGGGAAATCAGTTAAAAGTCATATTCCAATCCCCTCAAATTATAACTTTTCCTAAAAATTAACCTAGAGTTATTTCCCTTTGCTGACTCTTTTGCACTGAAGACAAAAAATTAAACTGGTGTTATTTCCCTTTGTTGACTCTCCTGTATTGAAGTCTAAAGAAGTTTATAACAACATGTGGCAAAAGCAGACGCCAGAAAAATAAACATGAAACAATAACAGAAAAATGATGTGTTTTTCAACTTTTTAAAATGGAATTCAGGTGTGAATGACAAAGTAAATCATCAAATGAAGGAGACACTGCTTTCTCAGCATTCAACTTGATAATGATGTACAGGTCTTTATTAATAATAGATTTTTTAAAGTCAAATTCACTTTGCGAAATATTGAAATTTTATGAAGTCTGACTTGCATTCCCATCATGTGGGATCCCATGTACTCTAAAACTCATGAGAAAAATGCAAGGTGCAATTGGAGGAAAACAACAAGCAGAAGATACGGCAGTCAGTGGGAATGGTTAGAACAACCCTAAGCACAGGTATAAATTTGAATTTTTTCAAATATTCATTTTGTATAAAAACTACATGTAAGAAGCTTTTTCAATTAAATTGACATAATTTTTAAATTAAATAATTTTTTTAATATAATAGACTTAATTGGTCTATATTCAAAGATCACCATGTTAGCAGGACATTCCAGATATATATCTTATTAATATATTTGCATTATAGGAATTTTTGCTTGCTTCAGAAAGCAATTTACTTTGGCATTAATCAAAAATATACACAAAGCAATATAAAAAAACATATATATTTTTGGTAACGTTGTACACAGTGGCTGATCCAGGAATCTTGAAAAGGGAGAGGGACCAGTTTGGTGTCGGGGTAGGGGCTCAAGGCCACACCAAAACATTGATTTATTAAATCTGATGTATATTTTGGACACGAAAGGAGGGGGGGGTATGCTGGGCCCCCCTCTAAATCCGCCAGTGGTACAGTTTAAAATCTGATTTGGCCAAAAAAGTAGTAGTGGTAGGTGGTGGGTAAAAATTAGAGATGGTCGACTGAACTGAAACACATAAAAAAAAATTTAGCCTAAAAGAAGTCATATAATTCATATTCACTGTAAAAGAACAAAACATATTTAACTGCAGCTATAAATACACACTAATAAGATATAAATATAATGTACCCATGTAAATGTATGTATTCATGATTGATAATAAGAATGAATTTCTTTAATTTGAAAAAAAAATATTTTAAACATATTTTAAATGTACTGGTCCTCGAAAAGAAAAAAAAGAAGATGAAAAGATACATTGAGAAATAATTTTCAGTGAAAAGCAGGTGATTTTTTTTAATATTACAATTGTCTGGCTATGGAATTTTCATTTTTTAATGCAAACTACAACAATGAATTTATCAAATCTTTTATAAAAGTCATGATTTTGACAGATTCTGGGGGTGTAGTAATTATGAAAAGAAATACAAATTGGTTGTTGATTATACTTCTATGTATTGTTACATTTTAGGACTGTGACACAGTAGCATCACTTATGAAAGGTTGCACTCAAATAGTACATCAATGAAGGATATATAAGCAACTATAAGTACACTATAATTTTTAAAATTAATTCAATTTTCTTTTTTCGCATGATGTATGTTTTATTAAACTTTTTTAAGATAATCTTAATTCACAAGCAAATTTATGGTGGGTATAATTTACAAATATTCATTCAAAACTTGTTTAGGAAAGTTTCCCTTGTGAGTACAAGTTCATGCACTGAATATGTATAAAATTAATTTAATATGCAATATATATATGAAATAGTGTTGATGACTTGTATGAATATCCCTAATGCATATGATTTATACAAGAAAATTGCATAGGCCTACATGTATAAATTAACTACAAATAGAAATATCCCATATTCAGTAATGATCGATATAGTTGCAAATGCTTGGGAAATAATTGATTAAAGAGAACCTTTATTCTTGTGTTTTTATCATCTTTATTTCAACACAAAGGCTATATACCAGAAGCAGAAGGCAGTTACAAAATTGACTAATGGAAACAGAAACCTTGCAATTGACCGTGAGAACTGACCATCGGACAGTATCTTAACTGAGAAATATTCTTTTGGAGAAGATTCTGTTAGAGCATGGGGACAGCTTTTGGAGTAGGTGATGGTAAATTGTTTCAGTTACTTTTATCTTGCAATTGGCTACACTGAAAATACTGTATATGTACATAAATTAGCGTATTCAAAATTTAGCGCAATCATTGGGTATGGAGTGGTTGACATAATCATGAATTAGCGCTACAAACGTCTGCGCCATGTATTATATTTATTAATGGTTTATTTGCGGTATGCATTAATTAGCAAATTGTTGTCTGCGTTAAAGGCGATAAAATATGAAGAACAGGTGCTTGGGGATGGGACCCCCTCCCCCGTGTTCCGTACCCCAAGGGTTCTCCCTGACTTTTTTTTAATAAAATATATTTCTTTGACACATTCACAAAGTATTACAATTGAAAAATCCAAAATATAATCTAAACTAACCTTTTATAAAAAATCATACTTTCTGATACTAAAAGTTCTCTTTTAGTATCCGAGAGTATGAATTTTTATAAAAGGTTATTTTTTAGGTTATATTTTGGATTTTTCAATTGTAACACTTTGTGAATGTGTCATAGAAAAATATTTTATATAAAAAAAGTCGGGGAGAACCGTTGGGGTATGGAACACAGGGGAGGGGGGGGGGTCCCATCCTAAGACACCTTTGATAGGAAGCCTGCTTTTTCAAGTACACATACAGGATTTTTGATCCAATTTATTTCAAGGTGTAAATACTAACTACTAGCTTAGTATTATATACATTTTAATAAAAATAGATATGCTTATATACTTGTATTTGTTATCACATGAAAAATGTAGTAATATTAAACAATTGCTTTTTTAATTAAAGTATACATGTATGTTTTTTATTCCAGGGGAAAAGATGAAGATGATTACTTCAAATATCACTTTTCAAACCCATTTAAAATTCTTCTTGACTGGTCAGACACAACACATATAATGGTCAACCTCTGATGTAAAGAGAAATCATGGAAACATCAAGCCTAGCTGTTTCTATTAATTGTCTACAAAATTGCTATATAGCAGCTATTTTGTACATTTTGTTTATCTCTAAATACACATTTTGGATAATGTTTAGATGTAGATTCTTGCTTGATTAATAATTTGAAAAAAATAAAACTTTTTAAAAGTAACGATAAAATTATACATATACACTTGAATATGTGTATGTTTTCTGATTGTAAGACTATACATTAATGTTTTATTTTTAATGGGGTGTTAATTTATGGTCAGTCTAAATAATTCTAAATTTCTCTAACCAAATAAAATTGATATCTAAATATTTGCATCTGGGAACAAGCAATATTTAAATGGAGGAAATTAACATCAGCTTATCAAATTTCAAACCTGCTAAATTAATAACTACCTACCTATGCATGAAAGAGTAATAATTTATTATTTATTTATTATTTTTTGGTTGAAAAGTAACATTAGAGTTTTTATCCATTATCTTTTTCCATTTTTTATCTAGTATTTGAAAATGTTTACTGAAATAAGTTCCAGTGAAAAGTTGAATAGCTAATTTTCTTTAGATTTTGAGTTATCTGCCCTTTGTAAAGGATCATAGAGAAACAATAATAAATTCATTTAATTTTGTTTTATCTTATTTATGATCTTTAATAATATTTACTAATCATTCCGTTTGTCTTATTTATTCGTGAGAAAAATGTTTGGAAAAGAAATTTTATAAAACAACCAGAGTCTAGTAACATTTTGAACAAAATGTTATTTGGCAAAATGCCAAATTTCGAAGTTAAAAATACCAAAAACGAAAAAAATCCCCACTCTATTTTTCATAAAAGTTAATTAATATTATTATGGTGTTTCTAAAATTTCAGGTGATTTTTTCTTGAATTGCCTGCATTTCTTGAAAGACTTATTGAAATACAGGGTAAAAACCACCATTTTCAAAATGTAAGAATTTGGTCATCTTTGAGCCATCAGTTGAAGAATTTGCAGTGACTTGTAGATTTTTTTTTTTATTGTGTTATATAGTGCTTCATTTGTTCTATTCATATAATGTATGAATTATCTCAAAATAATAAAGATGATTAAACAACATGGAATCAAGTATATAGCATTTTTATGCTTGAATTGCGAGTAAACGGGGCAAAAATCTATATTAGCCCGTTACCATGGCAACCAAGGTACATGTAGTAACCTTAATTTTGAATGTTGATTATGTCATAATGTATGGGCATTAATCACCTGAGAAAGTTTCATGAAAATTGCTCATGGTGTGTGCCACAGCCCTACAGTAAAATTTTGGTCCTTACAGAGAATTGATGTTAAGGTCTCAAGCCTGTCGTCAAGAAATGTTAACTGTTGCTACGTTCTTTCACGCTGGATTTTGTGGATTCGTCGTTCAGAGGGTTTTCTTTTTACAAATGATTCTTGACGAATCAGATTCAACCAATTTACAAGTATAATGTTAAAAGGTTAACTGGAAAAAACAAACCATTTAAATTTATGCAATTCTTAAGAGTTCAAATTTTTCTGAACTTTTAAGTTGAGAAATGAAAAACTTGTAAATTGTTTATTCTCCTTGTGTCCTATTTTATATTTATAATATTTAAGTTAGTTTATCATCATTTCTGAGGGGAAAATAAAAACTAATAAAACAATAAAAGTATCAATTACAATGCTTCCCATAAATATGCAAAACAAATTACAATTAAGAAGATAACTGAAAACGTGTGTTTGACAATCTGTAGTTTGGAATTGTTTCCATCACCTAGAATAAAAAACAATTACGTATATGTGGTTGATGTATAACTAAAGTAAATTTCCATTTTAAAAAATAGCCATGTATGTAAGCAATT